>NC_089219.1:7776565-8976565 GCF_963924675.1 Phocoena phocoena
AGTGGGATAATATTTACTAGGTGGTGCCGTGTGTTTCCTACTGCAGCACATCAGGAGGCATAGGCCATCTACGTGCCCCACTTTTAGTGATGCTGAGGTTGATGATCATTTGGTTCAGATTTTGTCAGCTTAATTCATACAATATAATGTTCCCATATCAACCAACCTTTCGTTTAAGTCTTTTTTAGTAGATAGTGATGATGCAGAGAACCTTTATGTTAGTAGGGTTGGGAATTGGTGACATTCTAATTCTGTCATTTCTTCTGCATTTATTAGTCAGACTTCTTCTGTAAAGAAGAGCTTGTCCTCGTTGTCTATTTGACTGTCCTGGAATATAGTTGATACAGGATACACAGACTGGACGCATGCTCTGTTCTTTTGTTTTATTTGCCAGTTTTCAGAATAATGAGGTTTTTGAAGGTATCGTTATGAACTCATGAATTTATATATTTAATGTTTTTCAGTCCATATGCAGTGTGTTTGTATGTATGTATGTATTTTTATGCTCCAATTATCCCATCTTTGTCCAGTGGGAGCTCCTTTAAGTTGGCACTTGTGTCTTTTTGCCATGACCCCATGTTAGTCTTTGATTTCTTGCTTGTGGTCATACTAAGATGTCCCAGAATCATCTTGAAATTTCTTGCCCAGACTTGGAATTAGCCACTTTTTCAAGGAACCCAAGTTCAAAGAGACTTTTGAAGGAATAGGATATTCACTTTGGGAAGCTATTAAAGAACATACAAGCTAGAATATAGTCGTGTAAAATGATAACAGTGTTCTCACAATGTGTTTGGGACTGTAAGTGCTGTAGGAAATACCAGTGATTCCTGGAATGTTTGGGTCGTCATTTGGAAGAGTTAAGACTGGAGCTGGGCCATCAAGTAGAGGAGAAAATGAAGATTCATAGATCTGTTGTAGGGGGGAAATTGTTAGAAGGTGTGAAAGAACGTGTGTGGAATAGTAAAGGAGCTTGACTAGAATACAGAGTACCTTGACTGATCTTGTAAGTGCTGGGGAGTAAGAAAAGGTTCTTGGGTTTGGAAGTGAAATTGAAAGTCATGCTTTAGGGGGCTTCCCTGGTGGTCCAGTGATTTATAAGACTCCGCACTTCCAACGTAGGCGGCGCGGGTTCAATCCCTGGTTTGGGAACTAGGATCCTACATGCCATGTGGCGCGGCCAAAATAAATAAGTAAAAAAAAAAAAAAAAAAAAGTAGTCTTTAAAAAAAAAGAAAGTCATGCTTTAGAAGGGTTAATATTGCAGTAGGGTTAAGCAGTTGAGTAGAGTTCTCAGCTGGAGGTTTACAACATAATCTTTAGAAAATGAATAAAACAAAACAACCCATACCTGGGCCCTGTCTCAGAAGGGGGGTGGCTAGGCTCATTTGCTTTTCAAAAGACCCCTGTGTGATTGTTTTGTGCAAATCCTGCTCCTCTCCCTCCATTTAAGGACTATTGGATTAAATCTAAAAGCTCAAAGATTAGTTTCTTTATTGCAAGTGTGCTAGGCATGAGGTAGTAAGGACATGGATTAAGGTTAGGGCAATGGAAATGAGAGGAAGGAGGGGATAGAAGAATGGAAATTTATGTTTTAAAAGCTTTCATATGGTATTTCATTAATAATGTTAACCCTAATGAAAGGATTCAAAGAGAAGGAAGCAAAAATGACTCCAAGATTTATGGTGTGGGTCCAGATAGAAATGGGAAGATTGGCAGAGGTTGCTCGTTTCGGGGAGAAGATAATGGGACATACTGAGTGTTGAGATGATGGCTGTATATTAAAGTGGACTCGGGGGGGGGTTGAAATGTGTTGTGTGTCTTGCTTTTTGCGAATGCTTCATTCACTCTCTTTTGGCAAAGTATTCAACTATTGACTATAGGTCATGCTGTATCGACTGGAAGGGTTAATAACTCTAAGCTTTCATTTAATAAGTGTGATTAAAATAAATGTTTGATGTATTAAAAAAAGAACCATCTGTTTATTGTAAAATAAAATGTGAAACAGACTGGAAAAAACATTGCAGCAAATATAAAAAGATTAATATCAATAAATATTGTAATCATTTGAAACACAAACAAAAAAAGTCAGTAAACCAAGTAGAGGACTTGAACAGATAAGTCTCACAATTGGGAAATATAATTCATTAATTCAGTCCTTCAGCAAACATGTAGTGAGCTCTTTCATCAGATACTGTTTTAAGTGCTGGCAAACAAGGTCTCTGAGCATTCTGGTGGTGGTGTGAGAGACAGACAATAGACATGGTCCAAAAAACAAGAATTTCAAATAGTGATAGTGCTGTTAGAAAATAAGATAGGGTATTTATTTTTGCCTTTTCCTGTGGAAAGTATTAGTAGTTGTTCAGCTGGAGGTTAGCATTCCTAACCTTTACTTAATTATGTGGAAAAAAATTGGTCAGGTTTAAGTTCTGTTGGAGTTCCCTGGTAATTGGACCCATAAGTATTTTTCTTTCTTAGTTTTTTCTTTTGTTCAATTCTTTTTGAAGATGTTTATATAATGGATAGAGTACAGATTGAGATCTGTTGTTTCTTGTGGAAATTACTTATGTGGGTTATTTTCACAGAATAGTGTTCGTTTTGTTCTGTTGGGAGGGAAACTGTTCCTCTAAAAAAATGTTCACATTTTTCCCTGTGGCTTCATTCATTCAAAAGTGAAATACAGTGATTTGATTCTGCCATGAGTCAGAGGATAGAACTTGGGTCTTTTGAAACCTTCTCTGCTTATTGTACAGGATGGTTGTAAGGGCCAAATGAGATACATATGAAAGGGTTCATAGAAGTTAAAGGAATCCCAGGATATCTATAGTTAAAGAAGTTAGCTAGAGCTTATCTTTTCCTTTTGCTGTTTAAATATACATCCTGTAACTGGATGTTTCAAACTGAAATTAATATATAAAAAGTTCAGTGCATTTCTTTAAAGACAAGTAATAAGTTGTTTTGCAGATGGCAAGTTACTTGTGTAAGGAACCCTCTTTAACAAATAAACATTTTGGGTTTTTTCATATATTATTGAAGACTGATCCAGAAAAAACAGAGAGCAAGGAAGACGTTTGTTACTTTGCAGTTAAATTTTTTATTATTAAGTCTAGGGACTTTTTAGGCATGGTAAAGAGATAATGGAACAGGAAAACAAATTACAGTCTTTATTTTCTATCTGATAATTTACGGTTGAGAATGTAAGATTTATAGGGAAGAAAAGGGATGAGGTTTTTAGAAATGGAAACAAATAGTACTAAGATAATGGCTCGTATGCTCAAGTTAGCCCATGCTTTCTTTAATTCTGACTATCTTGTATGAATCATTTTTTCTTTTTTAAAGGAAACTTGAACATAATTTCATAAGAAGATTTGATTCTTTATTTCTGGACTGCATATATATAACAAGACCATCAGAATGTCGGGAGCCTCAGTGAAGGTGGCTGTCCGTGTGCGGCCCTTCAATTCTCGAGAGACCAGCAAAGAATCCAAGTGCATCATTCAGATGCAGGGCAACTCAACCAGTGAGTTCATGTTGTGTTCTATCAACTCTGTCTCATTTTCCTATCCTTCCCCCTTTTCCTGCTTGCCGTGATCAGAATACATGAACATTTGGCTATTAACACTTCGAACTTTGCTGTTCTGAATGATCCATTGAATGTTTTTCCCCTGTGATATGTGCTGTAGCATATTTAAATATGGACTATTTATTTTCTTCTTTACAATTGAGAAGTCCTTAGAGAACTGAACGAATTTAGTTAGCGTTATTAAGTTGAAATCTTGAGGATAGTAAAGGTGTAAGCAGTGATTTTTAGTAAATGATGCTGTGAAATATACCTGTTGAGCCTCCAAGATTACTTTGCTTTCTTGATTTTAAAAGCACTTGAGCTTGCCAAGATGGTCTTCACACTTACTCTGCTTCCTTACAGTGGTTCTTTGAGTTGAACAACAGATATAGCTAAAACAGTAAACTTGTAAATTATTACTAAAAATTATCAGTCATTGCTTCCTAGCTTGTTTCCCTATATAGTTGCTTAGGTGAAAAATGACTTGAAGCTCATTTGAAGCCCCTTCAAAATTGAAGGGGTTTTTGGTACTTGAATTAGTTACTCGGTATGGATCTGTAGGCAAACTATTACTTAAAATAGATGTAGGTTCTACTGTTTCAAAACCTATAACTTTGTGATAAAGCCGAATTGTTGTTCTTTCAGATAGATACAAGTTAATGTTGAATTGTTGAGGAAACATGCTGATCTCATCTATTTGTGGGCCAGTGTTTTGTGTAGAGGATTCTCCCAGTGGGAAATAAAACTTTATATATTTAAGGTCTACAGTGTGGTGCTTTGATATGTTTATACATTGTGAAATGATTAGCAAAATCTAATATATCCATCATGTCTCATAGTTACCTTTTATTTTGTGGTAAGAACACTTGAGATCTACTCTCTCAGCAAATTTTACATAGACAGTACATCATTATTAACCATAGTCACCATGCTGCACATTAGGTCTCCAGAACTTATCTTATAACTGAAAGTTTGTACCCTTTGATCAGAATCTCCTTTTTTCCCCCACTCCTCAGCTATCATTCTCTATTACTGTGAGTTCGCCGTTTATTTTTTATTTTTTTCGCCGTTTATTTTTTGATATAGATTCCTCATATACAACTTTGAACCTTCTGTTGCTTACATACTTTTCTGAACTTGCTAAATAGGACTCACAACATTTTATTTTTTAAAAAAAGATTCAAAAGTAGGAGTCTAAACTGCTGTACCACTGTTTGTGCTTTACATTTCTTTGTCAGTTGTGTCAGTGATTCTATGAATTATATATCCTATGAATAATTGTAAAAAGAGATGCAAAATTCAGTATTGTTCTCTAACAAATGTTTATATTCCTAAATGTCACTCATTCAAGCTATGTTATCCTTTGTGTTTCATTTTAAGAATTAAGTTTTACACAGTATAACTAAAAACTTGCATGGGGCCTTGCTAAGCTTCTCTGTATTGTTCCAGTTTTAGTATAGGTGCTGCTGAAGTGAGCACACTAAAACCTGATTATTGAGCCCCTTGTTTCTTTCTGAAAAATGCATTTAACTATAACTTAGTATGGAGGCATTTTTGACTGCTGGTGTTGCCTCTAAATATGATGGTGTGTATCACAAGTTCTTTTAAAGTGCGGACGTTAGGAAATCCTGGATCAGGAGCCAGAATTGATTCCAGAAAGAAATACTTTTCTCTGTTTTGCATGCTGAACTATCCAGGAATCCCCAGTGTCATGGAGATGGATTTTCATTAATGGTTGGGGTGTTGCTACTTTCTTTATAGAGTTGGAAATCTTAAACTAAAACTTTTAAGGAGAAAGTGAGTATTAAAAGGCCATATCCACGAATGCAAAGATCACTTTATCATATAATAAAAATAAATGGAAAATGTTTATTAGTACAAAAATAATATTAACATTTTTTCTTGATGACAGATCATTTTAGAATGCCCACATCTTAAATGGGTTATAAGTTTATATTCATTGTCAAGGTCAAATAGCATTACGTTAATTTCACCCCAGTTTTGATTTATTTTTGTGAATAGGTAAAACATTCAGAGGGTATGAAATCCAAAATGTACAGAGTGTACAGTACAAACATTCCTCTCACCCCATCACGTAGTCAACCAGTTCCTCTCCCTAGAAGTAACTTGTGTTAGATTTCCTTCAAGAGATAGTTTAAGCAGGATTATCTTTCTCTAATGTAGTTTTTTTCCTTTTAATTAGTGGTAAGGTATAATAGTAACTTATTTTGCAGTCTTGACTGCATTGTATATTTTATTTTTTTAAATTAATTAATTAATTAATTTGGTTGCACCAGGTCTTAGTTGCGGCAGGCAGGCTCCTTAGTTGCAGCTCGCTGGTTCCTTAGTTGTGGCAGGTGGGCTCCTTAGTTGTGGCTCACTGGCTCCTTAGTTGCGGCTCTCTGGCTCCTTAGTTGTGGCATGCGAACTCTTAGTTGCGGCATGCATGTGGGATCTAGTTCCCTGACCAGGCATCGAACCCGGGTACCCCACACTGGGAGCGCAAAGTCCTAACCACTCTGCCACCAGGGAAGTCCCCTGCATTGTATATTTTAAACACCTGAGTAAAACTATTCATGTTTATATCTTGTAAAAGATGTATTTTTTTTCTTTTTGAGATTTTAGCATGAGAGAATATCCATGTAAGTTAATAGGATTTTATTAACAAGTATCTACTATATGTATAATGGTATGCTAAGTACTAAACCAATATAAAAAAAACTAATCTATTGACTATTCAGGAGAATAAAACTATTAGAGTGTGTAGCAAAATTAAGATTTTCTATAGTTCTGGATAGTTACGTGAAATGGATCTGGGTCTGCTTAATTTTCTGACTGCTAGTGTTTGATCATCTGGATTAAGAGCTCACTGAGATTATTGATGGCTAATAAAAAAAATGTTAGACCTCATTGTATCTAAGATATGTGGCTCTCTTTCTGACCTTATTATTTTGATTGTATAGAAAATAATGTCAGGTTAGGGGAAAAAAGTAAAATTATCCAAATGTGATATTCATTCTGAATGAAGGATTTCAGCTGTCTTCACTTGTAGTAGACAGCAAACTGAAGAAGAAAATAAGATTCCTAGCTGAACATTTTCTAAGGATAGGGCCATAAATTTTGGAGTTTGGGAGGATGCTAAGTTCTATTTACTCATTCTTGTTTATTTTCCCCAAAGATCTCTCCAGAATTACTGAAAATATTTATATGTCTTTTGAGGAAATATTAATGAAGAGATGCCTGGTTTTTATTAGAAGTAATTAATATGGTTAGACTAGGCCTGGGCTTATTGTACTAGTACTATGAAAACCAGTCTGTGGACCACCTTAAGCACAGTGCTGAACTACCAGTGATTTTTTCCATCATATTTTGTCTACAACCTTTCTAGACAGCAGACTGAGTGGCTCTGCTCTGTCTTGCCCTATGTCTTTTTCTTCCTCTTTTGAGAGTCTGCTGTAATGTGAGTCTCTAGGGATCACAGAGTTGCATGTACCTTAGGACCCTGCCCTTAAGGAGTTAAAGTTTGTGGTAGGAGAGACAAGACATACCAAAATAACCTCAATATAAAGTAAAAATGATCAAAGTGATACTTGCCATAAAAAAGGGTTTTAAAAAAGTGCAGATGTGAGTTTGGCAAAGGGCACATGTAAAATTCATAGATGATAGGAGGGTATTTCAACTTGACCTTGAGGATTAAACTAAACATCCCGTATGTTTGGGGAAAGTTTCAGAATTGTAGCTTATTAGGACTTATTAGTGTTATATCTAGATTGGTACTCCTAGCCTCATCTGGCTATAACACATTGCCTCTTCGCTTAAACATTCACCAGGAGAAATTTGTGACTTTTAAAATAATATTAGCCTCCTGAAACAAAAGTCCTCATTAGATGAATCAGCCTTAGAAAAAGTAGTGTTAGATTTCTAGCTGAATGCTTTGTCATGGTTCAGAAAGTTTGGGGTAATTTTGGTTTCTTTGAAAGGTGTTTGTTTTTGGAAAGCTAATTAGCTAATTGTATCAGAGACTTTTTCCTCTAGAATTTTGGCGTTTTCAGTTTTCTGCTGTTTTCTATTTCTGTTTACAATTTTATATGGCAGTTTTTTAGTAATTTGACTAATATGTAATCCAAATAACTTTGGAGAGATTTTAAGTGAGCCAACTTGTTATGTTTAGAAAGTATTAATGGCTTGTTTTTAAAAAATTGGGCTTAAGATTGGGATAGAGCATGGATTTTGAACCTAGAATTGTTGGAAAAACTGAAATGAATTTTCTGTAGCCACGTGTGTTAGCTGCATTAAAAGACTGCTATGCTGGCAAGCTGGCCTGGACTCTGCTCACACGGATTATGGCTGATTGCAGATGGAATGCAATGGAATGTTCCTGCCGTAAGGTCTCATGAAAAAGTAGAAGAGGGTGGTGAAGAGTACTTTAGGGAATGTGCTAGATTTGAAAACTGAGTAGTGGCAGTTTTATTCAAGCACTTTCTGGTCTCAGAGGGAGTATTTTCTATGGCACAGACAAATGTTACTGTCTTGACATTTGGGAGACCAGAGTGCATACAAATAGCTTTGTTTAATAATATCCCATTATATTCCAAGTTTCTCCCACTTTGGAAGCATTTTTTATTGTCTAATTACTTTAAAAAAGGAAAATGGGACAAAATTAATGCTCTGCTCACATTTATGGTTACGTTATGTGTGTAAATCTGGAGACTTTGAAACTGCATAAATTCCCCTCTGAAAAACAATAAGTTCTCACACACTCCTTCTGGTGATTAAATTGTGATCTTTTGCTTTGTCTTTAACCATAGGAATCAGTCTCTAATCCTTTGGTAAGTCTCCTTCATATTTTTATTAATCTTCCTTAGTTTGGGATCTTTTTTTTTTTTTTTCCCTATGCCCAGGTATTAAGTGGGATAAAAGAAATCCTGTTGTTTTTTTTTCTGCTAATTGCTTACATTGTATATTTTAAAAGGCTCTTTCATTCGCACTTGTGCATTTCTAAACCAAATGCTGCACATCACAGCTGGTACAAAGAATGACTTCATGTCCATTAATGAAAATTTGGGATGGGGGAACACAGGGACAAAATGGAGTTTGGAAAGGAAGACTTTTGAAAGGAATTCTTATAAATCTGTATGTTTTTTCTAGCATAAATTAATATAGCTACATGAAAATAAATGTAAATGCATATAAACTATCTTTGTGAACATTCTGGAAAATAAGAGGGCAAGAAAAGTTACCTCCATTTTTACCTCTTTACTGCAGCCTACTGCTGCATTTTGATGGATTTTTATTGTTGTTGTTCCAATTAGGTTAAATGGTTAGCATCTGTGTAATTATGTATTCCAGTCTTTTCTTGTTAGTCTTTAGTTTTCTTCTCTCTTTAGTGTTACCTAATTTGCACTTGCATTTTAGTCTGAGTTTCTTTTACTGGCCTCTATGGTTAGACTTCTGAGTGTCTATCAAGATGGGAGCCCTTTGAAATTATATGCAAAATATGTTTCATGCATATTCCTAGGGAGACGGTAATCACATTCAATATGATTTTTAAAATTCATACATATGTTTTTTTATTGAAGTGTAGTTGATTTACAATGTTGTGTTACATATATATTCTTTTTCATATTCTTTATCCATCCATCTGTTGATGGACATTTAGGTTGCTTCCATGTCTTGGCTTCAGTACATTTAAAATTTTTTTAATTTTGGCTGTGTTGGGTCTTCGTTGCTGTGTGCGGGCTTTCTCTAGTTGTGGTGAGCGGGGGCCACTCTTGGTTGTGGTGCGCGGGCTTCTCATTGCGGTGGCTTCTCTCGTTGCGGGGCATGGGCTCTAGCCTCAAGGGCTTTAGCAGTTTTGGCTCGTGGGCTCTAGAGCACAGGCTCAGTAGTTGTGGCACACGGGCTTAGTTGCTCCGCGGCATGTGGGATCTTCCCAGACCAGGGCTCGAACCCGTGTCCCCTGCATTGGCAGGTGGATTCTTAACCACTGTGCCACCAGGGTAGTCCCAGCTTCAGCACGTTTTTAAAGAGAGCTCTGTCCCCAAAAAGGGTTAAGAAGCACTAGCCTAGCATGAAAATATCTGCTTTAAGTCTTTTCAGGATAAGCCAGGACATGATTAGGTCAGACTAAGGTGTAAACTCCATAATATAACACCCAAAGTGCTTCACAGTGTGGCTGGAGGAGTAGGATAAGGACAGCTTTTCAGCTACTACTTCTTCACCTCGACACCATGTGCTCTAACCATAGAGATGCAATGTGCAGTTTTTTGTTTTGTTTTTTACCTACCCTTCGTTAAGATTCATTTGGTGAACTGTATATCTCACTCATACCCAAGTCATTCATCTCTCAGTAACCTCTACCAATGTCATGAATTTCACTGAGAGTCACTAAAACTGCTGGATGTTTTGGCATTTAAACTCCTAACAGCACTATTTTTCTTAGAGTCCAGAACTGGAAATAACCCCCAGTATCCATCAGCAGGGGAATGGATAAATAAATCATGGTATATTTACATAATAGTACATAGCAAAGAAGAGAGGAATTACTGCGTATACGCACACACACACACACACACACACACACACACACGGAAATCATAAACTGTAGCTATACAAGCAAGTTGGAAAAGCAGTTGATGTATTTTATTTATATAAATTTAAGAACATACAAAACTGTTCTCTGTATTCTTTACTCCATAAAAAGACATAGGGTAAAACTATGAAGAAAAGTAAGGCAATAATGACAAAATTCTGCAGGCCTCAGTGGAGAGATGGTGGGCAAAGAAATCTGGGAGGGTCATACAGTGGAGCTACAGAGGTGAGAGTCATGTTCTGTAATGCGCTGGTGGGTACCTGGGGTTTTGTTTATTGTTGCTGTTTAAACTCTACATATATTTTATAAGTATATCTACTAAACATTTAATTAAAAATGCATAAAAGCAAAGGGAAAAAACAGTCTTAATCTTACAAATTGAGATGCTGTGCACCCAGGCCTATTTAGACCAGTGACCAGGGCATACCATATGATAAGCACAAGTCCACGAAATTTGCCTCCCGTCCCCTCTTTCTGAAACATTAGAACCACTTTTTTTTTTTTTTTTTTTTTTGCGTTATGTGGGCCTCTCACTGTTGTGGCCTCTCCCGTCGCAGAGCACAGGCTCCGGACGCGCAGGCTCAGCGGCCATGGCTCATGGGTCCAGCTGCTCTGCGGCATGTAGGATCTTCCCAGACCGGGGCACGAACCCGCATCCCCTGCATCGGCAGGCAGACCCTCAACGACTGCGCCACCAGGGAAGCCCTCGAACCACTTTTTGACTTCTTTTTCCAAAGAGAGGAATGCTTACATGTTCACCTTGGTTAAATGACACTCATTTAGTCACTGGAATGTAGGAAGATAAGCAACAAGAAGGTGAAGAGGCTTTTACAGCACAGGAAGAAGAGTTCAGTAAAATATATTGAAATCAGCTTGGGTACCCGTGGCATTAAACTTTTAAAAAATTTTGACACACAACACTTTTCCTGTAATCAGGACTTGAAGCTATAGCAATGAGAGGGGTCTGTGTGTGTGTGCTGGGGTTGGGAAATAAAGGTGCCCGTGAAATGATACTGTGTTTACTCAGTTGGAATTGATTGAAACCAATTTTGTCCTTTAGAATGACTTTTGGAATGGGTTGATAAAGGGAAGGTCCAGGTCTTGCACTGTCAGTGGCCTTCTCACAATTTTCCTTGGTATTTAATGACTTCTCATATGGCACCTTAACTAAGCTGACATTCTGGAATGTATCCCTCTCTGTTTCTTACGTTTTTCTTCTACTGGGATAAAGTTTATGGTCTTAAAGAAGGGTATTAGATTGCACCCTCTTCTAGATGAGATAAATTCATTTACCATTAACTTATTGAGCACATTTTTTTTTTTTTTCCTTCAGTACGCAGGCCTCTCACTGTTGTGGCCTCTCCCGTTGTAGAGCACAGGCTCCGGACGCACAGGCTCAGCGGCCATGGCTCGCGGGCCCAGCCGCTCCGCGGCATGTGGGATCTTCCCGGACCGGGGCACGAACCCGTGTCCCCTGTATCGGCAGGCGGGCTCTCAACCACTGTGCCACCAGGGAAGCCCCCTGAGCACATTTTTTAAAGTATTCTTCAAGATCATGATTTTAATGATTATATAGTATTCTGTTGGATTTATGAACCATAATTTATTTAGCTCATCACCCATTATCAGACACTTGAGCCTTAAAACCATTTCTCAGGACTGCTGTAAAGAATGTAAACCCTCTGGGCTTCCCTGGTGGCGCAGTGGTTGAGAGTCCGCCTGCCGATGCAGAGGACACGGGTTCGTGCCCCGGTCCGGGAAGATCCCACATGCCGCGGAGCGGCTGGGCCCGTGAGCCATGGCTGCTGAGCCTGCGCGTCCGAAGCCTGTGCTCCGCAACGGGAGAGGCCACAACAGTGAGAGGCCCGCGTACTGCAAAAAAAAAAAAAAAAAAAAAAAAAAGTAAGCCCCTCACAAGTGGGGAAGGAATTGTTTTTATTTTTTACTTATTTATTTAAAAAATTATTTATTTGGCTGCACCGGGTCTTAGTTGCGGCATGCGGGATCTAGTTCCCTGACCAGGGATCAAACCCGGGCCCCCTGCATTGGGAGCACGGAATTTTAGCCACTGGACCACCAGGGAAGTCCCAGGAATTGTTTTTAGAAGGCAGTTTATGCAGCCGTCTACCTGGCACCTCTTCCCTGCTTGCCTAAATAAACATCTTAAGCTTGGAATGTCCAAAACTGAGTATCTGATATATCCTCTTGAATTCTTGCTCCTCTGCATTCTCCCTCAACTCAGTTAAAGGCAACTCTACCTTTGTAGTTGCTCAGGGCAAACATCGTAAAACATCCTTGACTCTCTCTTATCCTCTATCCATCATAAAGCCCTGTAGGCTCTGCCGTAGAGTATACCCAGAATCTTACTTTCCACCTCCTTTACTGCCACCACCTACAGTAGCCTCCTTACAAGTCTCCTTGCTTCAGCCCTTGCCCTCTAGTAATCTGTTCACCATCCTTTTAGAATGGAAGTCAGATTACTTTTTTGCTCTAAACTCTCAGATGGTTCCCATTTCACTCAGAATAAAAGCTGAAGTCTGTGCAGGGACCTCCCTTCTCCCTTTGCCAAACCTCTGTAGCCCCTTGGTCTTTCCCTTAGTAATGCTGTGGGTAAATATTCCCAAGTCTAAAGTAGTCTTCAGGAACATGAGTTTAGTGGCTGTATTGTAGTTATGAATCATACATTATTTAGCTCATCCTCTGTTATCAAATACTTGAGCCTTAGCTTCTCCATTTATTAAATGGAGATGTTGCTAATGCCTACCCAGCTCTCTGTTCCTAGGTTGTTGTGAGGATCAAATGGAATTGGGTGTCCGCATAGGATGGTATTTGAAAGTTATTTGTGAAATTGTTTTTTGTGGTTAGTTTTGGTACCTAAATCATTATTTTCAATGGGAGTATAAATGTATAGGCAGAAACAGTTGAACCTGTCACTAAAGGAGGGGGCCTTTGGTATTGTGTGTTTGGAACTGCTTTTTATTATAGTGTATAATTCAAACTTCTTCAATTACCTAAATAAGTTGTTTTCACATCTGGATTCTGAAACGGCCAAGAGAGAAGACTGAAAAAAATCTTGTAGGAAACCTGCTGCTTTGCATCTTACTGTTTTAGTCTTTTGAGGTTGCCTTGATTAAATCCAGACTGTACTTCATGTGGCCTTTATATGTACATTTGTTGCTTTTTTCAAAGGGGAAAGCAACCATGCCCAGTTTTGTTTGTTTGTTTGTTTGTTTTAAATGCCTTCTTTGCAATTCTCAAGGGTTGTTTTGGAGTTCATTTTTGAAAGTCTGTGCCAACAACACAGTGCTGATAGCTTTTGGTAGTTGCCCAGTGAAGTGTGAAGCACTTGCAGTGGGAGCTCACAAAGTCTGGAGTGTGGTTAGAGAGACCGCGAAAGGGGCTACTCGTGCCGATTTTATAGTAGGCGAAGTTGGTGTTCACAGATTTAATTTTTTGTAGTATATCAACAACGTGCTTATTTTATGAACAAACATTTCTAGTGGGCTAAAAACTGTTCTTGGTTGTACTGTTTAGGGATGAGTGCTTTGTACATATAGGTGGTAAGAATAAGAAATATGAAATTAGGTTTTTGAGGGCATATGTGGGAAATTAGGTTTTTGTTAACTCAGCAGACATAGGCTGGGAGGCCACCAGGGGCTCAGAGTATTTTTAGTTTCATCTTAGAGATAAGTAATCAAAGCAGTGTGATGACCATTATGAAGGTATTAGGAGAGGTATCTAAATAACTGAGGGGCAGGGCCAGGAAAGGTGGGGAATGTCTGGGAAGCCTCTTTTGTTTTGGCAGAACAAAAAACTGTACTGCCAGAATTAGCAGAAGCTATGTAAAGAGGAAATAATTTAACTACAATTACTGTTTCCCTGTGACATTGTTCTGGTCTGATACTAGAGTTCCTTTTGTAACTGTGAATAAAATTGAGAAGGCAAAATGGGTGAAGGGGAAAACAAAAGCAGCTTTTACTTTTTAAATTGCCTTTTAGTTGGGGGAAAACCACTGCGATTAGTAGGTAACGACAAGACAACAATAATAAACACTTAAGCTATGCCAGCCACAATTAGACGCTTACAGACTTTAACTCATGTAATCCTCACAACAGACCTATGGCAGATACTCGTATTTTCCTCATTTCACAGATGAGGGCATAAATACTGGCTAACTTGCCTGGGGTCACACATCTAGGAATGAGAGAACTAGAAAATGAACTGGTGCTGTCTGGCTCCAGGGCCCTCACTCTTTTTTTTGTATCTGCCAATCCCAAACTCCTCATTTATCCCTCCCCCAAACCCTTTCCACTTTGGTAACCATAAGTTTGTTTGCCATGTCTGTGAGTCTGTTTTGTAAATAAGTACATTTGTGTCATATTTTAGATTCCACATATAAGTGATATCATATGGTATTTGTCTTTCTTTTTCTGGCTTCACTTAGAATGATATCTCTAGGTCCATCCATGTTGCAGCAAATGGCATTATTTCATTTTTTTTTATGGCTGAGTAGTATTCCATTGTGTGTGTGTGTGTGTGTGTGTGTGTGTGTGTGTGTGTGTGTGTGTATGTATACATACCACATCTTTTATCCATTCATCTGTTGATGGACACTTAGGTTGCTTCCATGTCTTGGCTATTGTAAATAGTGCTGCTATGAACATAGGGATGCATGTATCTTTCTGAATTAGAGTTTTCTCCAGATAATGCCCAGGAGTGGGATTGCTAGATCATATGGCAACTATATTTTTAGTTTTCAAAGGAACTTCCATACTGTTTTCCACAGTGGCTGTACCAGTTTACATTCCCACCAACGATGTACGAGGGTTCCCTTTTCTCTACACCCTCTCCAGCATTTACTGTTTGTAGACTTTTTAATGATGGACGATCTGACTGGTGTGAGGTGATACCTCATTATAGTTTTGAGTTGCATTTCTCTAATAGCGATATTGAACATCTTTTCATGTGCCTTTTGGCCATCTGTATGTCTTCTTTGGAGAAATGTCTATTTAGGTCTTCTGCCCATTTTTGGATTGGGTTGTTTTTTTTTTGTTATTGAGTTGTATGAGCTATTTGTATATTTTGGAAATTAATCCCTTGTCGGTTGCATCGTTTGCAGATATTTTCTCCCAGTCTATAGGTTGTCTTTTCGTTTTGTTTATGGTTTCCTTTGCTGTGCAAAAGCTTTTAAGTTTGATTAGGTCCCATTTGTTTATTTTTGCTTTTGTTTCTATTGCCTTGGGAGACTGACCTAAGGAAACATTGCTATGATTTATGTCAGAGAATGTTTTGCCTATGATCTCTTCTAGAGTTTTATGGTGTCCTAGCTTATATTTAAGTCTTTAAACATTTTTGAGTTTATTTTTGTGTATGGTGTGAGCGTATGTTCTAACTTCATTGATTTACATGCGGCTGTCCAGCTTTCCCAGCACCACTTGCCGAAGAGACTGTCTTTTCTCCATTGTATATTCTTGCCTCCTCTGTCGAAGATTAATTGACCATAGGTGTGTGGGTTTATTTCTGGGCTCTGTATTGTGTTCCATTGATCAATATGTCTGTTTTGGTCAGAGCTCTGACTCTTAATCTCTGACCTGTATATATTGCTTCTCAAAATATTAAGTTTTACTATTCCGTGTAATAAGACTGAACGCCTGTGTCTATTTAGAATTTAACTGTTCAGTTAAAATTTATCTTGATGTCCTTTTTTGATTCAGGGAAATTATTAATAAAAAGGGCATTATTATTAGTTGAGACATCTTTGTACCACTTAGCTTAAAGAAAAGCTGGGCCTTCCCTGTCATCTCCCTTCAGAATCATTCAAAATTTGCTTAGGAAGAGCAGAATTGTTGTTAATTGAGAGTTTGTTTAATGTTTATTATAGCTAGCATATTTATTTTATACTCCCTTGATGACAGTGTGACACTACAGAGTTGGTAGATTTTTTTCTTCTTTTCTTCCATTTGAATGTTTAATACTCTGGGATTGAGTATATAGTTGACCCTTGAACATCAAGGGGGTTAGGAATGCCGACCCTCTGCACAGTTTAAAATCCACCTATAATCTATAATTGACCCTTTGTATCTGCGGTTCTGCATCCATGGATTCAACTAGCCCTAGATCGTGTAGTACTGTACTATTCACTTTTGAAAAAATCCACGTATAAGTGACCCACACAGCTCAAACCTATGTTGTTCAAGGGCCAGCTGTATAGTGAATGCATATAGTACATTTATCCTGTTTTATAAGATTTAGAATCTAATTTTGTTATTTTAAAAGATCAAGAAATTTTATGATTGTAGGTCTTTTGCTCAAATCTACTTTATGACAATATGCTTTATGCCATTTTAATATATTTTCGGCAATATATTATTCTAAGTAGAGGAGAGGATGCTTCCGGGGCTTGGTTTTATGGTTTTGGAATATAAATGGTATATAAAATAATCGTGTGCCATTTTTCTTAAATTTGGATATAGTAGAAAGTTTTTGAAGAGGAAGTTTGTGCCGAAGATATCACTGGTATTTTTAACAAGCTCAAAACATGCCATCAGAGAAAAGTTAATATAAAGTTACACTGTTGCCACGATGATATGTTAATTGTAGTCGCAGGCAAAATCTTTAATAGTTTGCCAACAACAGTGTAATTGCTGCATAGAGACTTTGAGACATTAGATAAACAAATTTATTCTGGAGAATAAAAGGGCTTTTAAGTACAAATCTTGTTTTGACTGCCTTGTTTTCTAGGACTTAGTAATTAAAACATTATTTCTGCATCTTGATGCTGGAGTAACAAAGTTGTAAAGAAGACCAGGAAAAAGGGGGGTAAAGTTGGGGGACTTTGCAGGCTTTGTAAGACTAATTTTGACTTGAAGGCACTCTAAGAAAGAGAAGATGGTCTTGCGGTTCATCAGTAAACTAAAGCCTATGGAACATTTTATGGGGAGTCATTTTAAAGGCATTCCATTGATCTTGAATAAGGGTCTTCAAGCCTTTACGTGAAAGGTGCTGTCCTGTTCTTCACTCTTCTCCGGCTCTCCTAAGGTAAGGAATGTCAGCTACAGCATAAAGAATAAAAAGTCTGAAGGCACAGGGGAAAGGTGTGCAAGGTGCAGGGAGAGGATAAACTCGAGGTCCTCTCCCCTGTGGACCTGGGAAAAGGTACAATCAGATCTTCAGTTCTGAGGCTGCCTTTCTGATTTATGAAGGGAGAGTTAAGAAAACAGCCTGGAAACCAGATGAGATCTGGATGGTGATGGGAACCAAGGCCCGGAGGTGAGGATGAGCCAGAGTGAGTTATGGGGAAGTCAAGTGATAGCCTGACAAAGACTCTTCCTCTTGGGAGTCCAGAAGGTGGTTATGATAGTAGCTAACATAGCTTGACTTCCTTTGTCTCTTGGCTCTCAGGACCCCATGCTCTCCTGATTGCCTTCCTTCCCCCCACGCCATTCTCTGTTCTTCCTTTCCTCCTGTGTTAAAAGTATACCAGGACCTTGTCTCTCCTCTTTGATCTCTTTTCTGTCTACAGGGAAGACACACTCCCTAAGTGATTTCATCTAGGCTCAAGGCTTTAAATGTCATTGAGGTGACAGTGACTCCCAAATTCATTTCTCCAGCCTGCACCCCTTTGTACAACTCCACACTTGTCTACCCGGCTGCTAATTTAACTCTACTTAAAGGCCTAAGAAGTATCTCAAACTCAGCATGTCTTCAACAGAACTGATTTCCCCTCCTTGCCCAACTAAAGTGGCTCTTCATTCATTCTTACCCATTCTTTAGTTTCTCAGACCAAAAATATTGGGGTCACTCTTCTTTTTCTTACAGGCCACCTGTAATTCATCAGTAAGTCAGTCTTGTTGTCTCTGCTTTCACAGTGTCTCCTAAATCTGGTTACTTTTTATCATTTCTACTCTAGTCCAAGAACACTCCAGTAGCTTCCTATCTTTCTGTTTCTGCTTTTGTTCCTATGTAGTAGCCAGAGTCATATTCTAGAAATGTAAATCAGATTATGTCAGCTTGTGCTTCAAGTCCTTTGTTGGCTTCCTGTCACTTTTAGAATATAACTAAAAACCCTCACCTTGGCCACAGGCCCCAGAGAATTTGGCCTCTGGCTAGCCCTCTGATTTCACATGCCATTATAGTTTACTCCTTTGGCAACACTACTGGTCTTGCCGGGCCCTAAATGTCATGCAGGTCCCTGCTCAAATGTGGCAGCCTGCCCATTCTTATCTAAAAGAGTCACTCCTGCTACTTCCATTGTCACCGTTATATCTCCTAAGTCTTCTTTATTTTTCTTCCAGGTTGTACTATCTCTATTAGTTAATTATCTGACTTCCTGATTAGAATGTAAGCTCCTTCAAGGCAGGGACTGTTTTTTCACTAGATACCTTCAGGCCTGGGGCATGGTAGGCACCCAAGTATTTGCTAAATGAAAGAATATTTTGAGTATTTACTTTGTGCTAGGTCCTGAGCTAAAACTCTTGACATCGATTAGTGATTAATCCTCCCAACAAGTTCTATAAAGGTAGGCACTATTATTGTTGTACCCATTTTACAGATAAGAAAACTGAGGCTTACTGATTGTTATGTACTGAGTTTATAGATGGACCCTAGGATAATATTGGATACTTAGGGTGGAGTTAGATCAAAGCCTCTACAGTATTCTATTTCCTTCACTGCTAAAATATTTAATAATGTCTTCTAGAAATATTTTCTAGATCAACTCAGGTTTTGATCATTGAATATTGGGTCAAATTGTAAGACAAAATTCAGTTTTGGATCAAGAAACACAATGCTTTTGATATAGGACCTTTCTTTCTCCTGGCCCGCACAAATGCCACAGACTGAAACTCATGGATTTCTGATGCCAGATGCAGTTCTCATGGGAGGCATTATGTAAATGGCAAAGATGTTCTGCAGTAGTGGTTGTGTTCTGTGTAATTGGTCTCCACACTTCCATTCATGCTTTCCTCCAATCCAGTCTCCATGCTTTAGTCCATCCATCACTGTAGTCAAGCCACTCCAGTGGCTTCTCACTGCTCAGGAGTTCACCAGCTCCTTGAGGTCTGTCCACGACCCTGAGATTTAGTGCTTTTCTACCCTTTGCAGCTCACTGCATTTGAGCTACACCTGTCAAACCAGTGCCTGGGTTTCACGTCCTTCTTTTTGCCCCAGGGCTTCCTAATGCAGTTCCCTGGCCTGGGATACACATTGCCCAGTGGGTCAGAGCCTTGGAGCCAGATGGTCCAAATTTCAGTCCAGGCTCTGGCCTTGGACAACTCAGGTGCTCCAAGTGTAAAATGGAGATGATGCAACGTGAGGTTATTTTGTGGATTAAATGAGTGTGTACATGTAATGCTTTAGCACAGGGCTTGGAACATAGTAAGCATTCAGTAGGTGTTGGCTGATATTATTATCACTCGGCTTTCCTTAGCTATCTCCTACTTACCCTTCAGCTCCCCCTTCTCTTTCACCAAATCAGAGTTTACTGACTAAAAAATTGCCTCTTTTATATATGTTTCCTTTTATATGTTTCTACTTATATGTTCTTATAGGACCCCATGCTTATCTAGCATGGATCTTACCATAATTTGAAAGCATGTATTTATTTTGTGTGATTATATGTCTGTCTCCTCCACTAACTCTGAGCTCTAGAAGGGTGGAAATAACTCTTTTGCTTGCCATTGTATCCCTAACCCAGTACCTGGTACATAGTTTGTGCTTAATAAATGTGCTCAGTAAATGTGCCCAGTGAATAAAGGGCTCTTAACTTTTCCTTTCTTAAAATAGGATCTTGGATCTTTTGTGATAACCCTTCCTTTGAGAAAGAGTAATGTCAGCGTGGAAACTAGCATTATTTCAGACTTGGGAGCTCATTGAGTACAAGTACACAGGGCAAAGGGGCAGGGACTACTGGAAGATAGGCAGAAAGATCAGGAACATGGACTTGTCCGGATGGATGTTGTTGTAACATCTGGGCTTTGAGTGATGCACCATCCTGGATGTAGCTATGATATTCAACAGTGATTCAACCAGTTCCTGTATAATCCCTGCTCTGTGCTGGGCATTGAGCCGGGTGCTGAGCACCTCACCCTTCTAATTGAATGTATGTTTCAGGGGAACTACTTGGAAAGATGAATGCTGAGAACATTAGCATCTATTTACGTCTTTTGGTGTTTTTACCATATGGCAGTGCCTCTTGGGTGTGTGTCTTGTGTGTGAGGTCAAGAATTTGTTTCATACCTACACAAGAATCGTTACGCGAGGCAAGCTTGTCATATCTGGGACACTGGAGAAAATTTTGCAGCAACAGATTTTAATGTGGTAAGATACCTCCATCTGCCATGAGATTCCATATTTCCTGTGAAATGCAAAGTGTAAAGGACAATTGTAAAGACCTGGGGAGGAAGAGGATTTCTAGTACCTATTCCACTCTTCTGCCCCCAATGTACTTTGCTTTATCCTTGCCCTTCCTGCTGACCTCCATCAGCACATCTTCTTTTGCCTGTACTATTTAAAACCTGGTAATCTTTCCTCTTGTTCCCTGTTTACCTATTACTGCTGTTTCCTAGAAGTTGTATTTCTGTTCTGTAGACTGGAATTTAGATACCTCCTTTCCTGGAGGTTAATGATTCTTGCCAGAAGCTGAATTAGTTGGTTGCTCAGGGAGAAAAGACTTAGTAAGCAAGTGGTATTGAGAGAGCTACATTCCAGTTCACAAATAAGCGTCACCTACTTATGAAGTCAGTACTGTGAGTGATATAGAAAGAGGGGTCATGGTTTCCAGCCACAAAGAAGGGACAGTCTGTAAGGAAAGATGAAACTAACATATTCATTAGTTTTTTGGGTATATATTGAGTATCTACTGTATGTCAGGCACTGTCCTGGGAGCTAGGGGATAGAACCGTGAATGAAACAGAAGTTCTAGTGACTCATATAATAAGTCAGGTGGTCATGAGAGCAATAAAGAAAAATAAGGCAGGGTAAGAGGATGGAGAGTGAAGTGAATGCTGATTTAAATTAAATGGTCAGAAAAGGGCTGTCTGATAAGGTGATGTTTGAATAGAGAACTGTGAAATTAAGGAGTGGGTGAGTCAGATACCTGGGAGAAAGCATTCCCAGCAGAGCAGTACGTACAAAGACCCTGAAATGAGAATGTGTCTTCAGTAAGAAGGCCGGTGGGATCAGAGTAAAGATTGAATCTTTGGAGAGGAGGTCACAGAGGGAGTGGAGTTTTGTTCAGTGTATTATCGGAAGGTTCACTGGAGGTTTGCCGTGGAGGTGATCCGGATTACGTCTGAGAAGGGTCATTATCTACAGCGTGGAGATGAGACTTTTCAGGGGCTCAGGGGAAAAATGGCGAGCCCAGTTAGTAGGTATTGCAGTCATCCAGGCGAGAGAGATGGTGAGTTGACCAGGGTGGTACTGATGGTGGTGGTGAGAAGTCGTGGGATTCTGGATACATTTTGAAAGTAGAACTGACAATGTAGATCAGATGTGGAGAATTGCTGGTAGAGGTGGGTCCAGATGTGGAGTATACTGTGTGTCCAGAGAAATCTTGATAGAAGAAGAGGCCTCAGGTGCAGAAGGAGTTTAAAAGGGGTCTTGAGAAGTGGCATGAAATGATGCTTTTTATAGGAAATAAAGCACTATGAAGTATACAGCACTTAAAATAGAGTTATGTTCTGACTAGTCCTCAAAGATATGCCAGGAGTCCATTCCTTGAAGAAAAAGTGTTGATTTATCTGAGACAAACTCCGTCCACTGATAACACCTGACCCTGGGAGGCATAAATATTTGTAATAGCTTTTACATTGGTGAAAATATGGTTTATATGTTGAACATATTCATTAATTACTAGAATTCCATTCATATGTGCATGCTTTCTGGGAGAAAAATTAGAAGTCCTGCACACTGTGTTTTAGCTCAGTTGACTTTGATACAAGAATCACTGTGTTAAATATTGCCCAGTCTTTTCGGTGATAGAATTCTCTCTATATTCTTACTGTGAAAGTTAATAAAATTACTGGTATTTTATGTATATATTGCATAGGTATATTACTGTTTTGGTTTTTCCTTTTAGGTTCCTGAAAATGGTACAAGATTTAATGAAATTAAAATTACACATGACCTGTGGAGCACATTCATCTGAGTGCCTGTTTGGTATAGGGCAGTGTAGAGGATCCATAAGACATGGTCCATGTACTGAAGGGATTTTTAATGTGGTAGGAGCACCAGAGATTTGATGGCACATTTAAAGGACTCCAATGTAGTATTTTGACTCTTGCCAAGAAGTAGAATTCTTATGCTTTAGCTTATTTTATCAGTGAACTTTCCTTGCTTTGGTTTAAAAACCACGGAATATGGTTATCATACCCACCAAACATTGGGGGAATTTAAAACAAGATAAAATACCTATTTTTGAAAATTAACATTTGTGTAGTGCTTTACTCATTTAATCCTGTGAACTAGGTATTACCTCAGTTTTATTTTTAACTATTTGTTTGGCTGGGTCTTAGTTGCTGCACGCAGGATCTTTGTTGCCACATGCGGGATCTTTTAGTTGCGGCATGCGAGCTCTTAGTTGTGGCATGCGGGATCTAGTTCCCTGACCAGGGATCGAACCCGGACCCCCTGCATTGGGAGCGCAGAATCTTAATCACTGGACCACCAGGGAAGTCCCTTACCTCAGTTTTAGAGGGGACACAAAAGTGTAGCAATACCCAAGGTCACAGAAAAATCTAAATCTATATATATCTATATCTATCTATCTATAGATAGATAGATAGATAGATATATTTTTTGGTTGTGCTGTGCGCCTTGTGGGATCTTAGTTCCCAACCAGAGATTGAACCTGGGTCCTCAGCAGTGAAAGCTCAGAGTCCTAACCACTGGACCATCAGGGAATTCCCTAAATCTAAATATATTTCTTAATTGTTCTTACTGATGCTGGTCCTTTGTTTCCAAATCCTATACCCTTTCAATTACATGTTCTCTCTCCCCCTTCCCCATTTTTATTAATGGTTGGAAACATCCTGTTTCTTAGTTGGGTTAAAGGAAGTGAGATCACAGCTGTTATTCAGAAAGAAAAATCCTTTGGTACATATGAAAATATTAATTCATTGTCCATGCAAGTAATAGTGGAGTTCATGGGCTTCTGATGTGCTCAAGCGCTGTCATTAATATTTTATCCTTATAACAGTTTTTTTCCTTTGCAGAGTTTTGGAGTTTAAAAAAATTTTTGCTAGTAAATATTTAAAATAGTCAAGATAATACAATGTATATGTAAATATAAAGAATAATATAAAACAACTCTGTAACTGCCACCCATTCTAACATATAGAAATGACCCATACCTTCTGAGTCTTTCTGCTTACACCTTTCCCCCGCTAAGTCAGGTAACAAGAATATTGAATTTTGCATTTTTCCAAGGTGTCTTTAATATAAATATCTTTCATTTAGGAATTAAAATCTTTTAAATATTGTGGGTAAATTTCATCTTGTTTGACATAACTTATATAAATGGCTCTTTAAGATTATATTTTGATTTACTTATTTATGTTAAAGATATTTTTGTTGCCTGGAGGCAGTTATTTAAAAGGCAGTTTGGTACAGAAGTAGAAATACAATGTTGTACACATGAAAGTTATCTAACGTTATATACCAATGTTACTTCAATAAAAAAGAAAAAAGGTTGTATCTTTCTTATCTTTCTTTGTATATCTAACACTTAATACACAGCAAATGTGCCCCAAAAAAGTTTGTTAAATGAATTCATGCATCCATGTGCTGAGTGGAGTGCATAATAGCTGGAAAGAAAAAAATAGATAAAAATAAAAAGCAGCTTGGTTTTGAAGATGGAAGTTAGGAAAATTTATTAGTTTCAGAAGTTTCAAAGATCTGGGAGAAGGGTATATTGAGGAAGAGGAAAAGGATTTCGTGTGAATCAAGGAAGTTACTCACTGGCATAGTTTTTCTTTTCCTTTACTAGAGAAAAGGGAACAAAGGAGTAGGATCTGAAAACTTGCCCTTTCTTAAATCGTTCTTGGCAGAATTGGTACTACCAGTGAGTAGCTCAAGATTTAATGAAATGCGGCTTAAAAGTTTTATGACAGTGGATTTCCTAAAGGTTAGAAAGTGTTTATTTTAACCGTGGTTTCGAGTGATGAAGTCTACTTCAGAGGTCATACCCTATATATTGTTATTGTCCTATTGCTGAGCCACTGAAACCTGGAATCTGGTTCACGAAGTATGACACTAATTTCTGTTTCCTTGGTAGAGTTTGTGTGTGCTCTTTCATCTTTTAGGAACTATAATTCTCATAGTTCCTAGTTTCAGATGTTGTAAGGAGAGTTCTGAGCAATGCCTGTGATACAGTTTGGGGGGGCAGTGGTCATAAATGTGCATTTACATGCACATATGTATACATATGCATAGAAATGCCTTACCGTGTTTGCCTTGGTGATCGCCGCATATAGGGAGTATTTAATTGTTGGGTGACTGGGCTCAGGAACTAGACTCTCCAAACTCACATCCTGAATCGCCACTAGCTAGCTCTGTAGCCTTGGGTAAGTTACTTAACCTCTTTTTGATGATTTCTTTATAAAATGGGGATAATAAAACATCTGCCGTATTGAGTGGTTGGGAGGATTAAACAGGTTTGTGCACAGAAAGTACTTAGAGCTCAGAGTAAGTGCTCCATGGATGTTGGCTGTTATTTAAATCTTGTAGGTAGTGCCTTTTGTTTAGAAGTGTGCTTCTTTGCTTAGGCTACCATTTGTGTGTGGGGAGATGTTCTTTCTAGAACCATGTCTCCTTGTCACGTGATTATGTGCTGTGTGAGCCTTGTTAGTACTTCGTCAGCATTTGAGGTTGGAACATAAATGTGGCCATGCCCCGTGGAATCCAGTGAGAGAGAGCTAAGCACCGTAGCAACGGTTGCTATTTGTATCCTGAGCAACAGCTGCCCGGGGCAGATTTATTTTTTAATCCTGATCTCAGATAGCTTGGGATGTGGCCCTGCCTTAGAGAAGTGGATTGGTTGGTCTGGGCTTTGAGGCGATTTCATGACCACATGTTACAATGATTCTATTCTGTGTGAAATATGAGGTGCTAAAGCTTTGTGTGTGTGAGGAAGGAAGAGAGGCCAAGCCTCAGCATTCAGTCAGTCCCTGAAGTATGTGACTGGGTTAATCACATGAGAAATCACTTTTTAAAAACAATTTTATTTATTTTTTGGCCATGTCGTGTGGCATGCGGGATCTTAGTTCCCCGACCAGGGGTCGAACCCGTGCCCCTGCGGTGGAAGCACGGAGTCCTAACCACTGGACCGCCAGGGAAGTCCCGAGAAATCACTTTTAATATGGACAGTGAGGCTTCATACTTTTCAGTCAAAAGTAATTTTACTGTTTATGACATTCTACAGATGATTTAGAGGTCTGTGTTTCTAGTGTATACATACATCTAGTAACTTACATATTAGTTATTATCAATTGTGGATTTCACAAAAACTATCCTTCCAATGAATGCTTCATTACTAAATGCTTTTCTTTTCTTTTCTTTTTCTTTTTTTTTTTTTTTTGCGGTACGCGGGCCTCTCACTGCTGTGGCCTCTCCCGTTGCGGAGCACAGGCTCCGGACGCGCAGGCTCAGCGGCCATGGCTCACGGGCCCAGCCGCTCCGCAGCATGTGGATCTTCCCGGACCGGGGCACGAACCCGTGTCCCCCGCATCGGCAGGCGGACTCTCAACCACTGCGCCACCAGGGAAGCCCCTAAATGCTTTTCTTAAGTAGATGATAGGATCTTTAAAAAGTGTTTGTTTTAAATAGTGGTTGGATTAATTCAGTAATTTTCTAATTTTTATTTCTGTTATATTGAAATATTTCAAGCCTTATGAAGCACCTTGAAATAGTAACATGGTCCATTTCCAAATTTTGTCTGCTAACTTACCTGGGATTCAGTCACAAGACATTTACTGAGCACCTACTATGTTCCAAGCTCTGTTGTAAATTCTGGTGACATCTAGTAAATGTTGTTGGTCTGATTCTTTTCAAGTTCTCTATATAGATCCTACCTATTAAAAATGTGATTATTTTTGTTTTTCAATTGCCCAGTTCAGATTCAGTGGTATGAATTTACTGATTTGGATGTTTTGAGTTTACAGTATAACATCATGCTGAACTAAACAACATTTAACTGAGTCACTTATAAAATCAAAACATTTTTATCCTCTAGGTATTATTAACCCAAAGAACCCAAAGGAAGCTCCAAAGTCCTTCAGCTTTGACTACTCCTACTGGTCTCACACCTCGGTGAGTGTACCCATGGTGCAGCGTGGTAGAACAGTGTGGGTTTTAAACCTTTTGAAAGAGCCTGCAGGTCCACAGGGAAAGCAAAGATTACCAACATCTAGGGAAATGAAGAGTAAGACCCTTTGCAGTATCCCCTTACTGATTATAGGACCCCAAATCTTGCTGGCTTCTAGGGATTGTTCCTAAACTAGTTTGCTTCTGCATCTCTTTGTTACGCATTTTTGTTCTTTTTTTCCTATTTTGTGTTAGAGTAGGAGATGTTTTAAACTATTGCAAAGCCTAATTGCCGGGGGAAGAGCCTGTGAAAGGGGATGGAAAACATTCTTCACTGAAAGCTGTGTTTATTGAGAAATAGCCATACCACCTGGAGCGAATTAAAAGAAATATTTTTGTATGTGGACTTGATCTTTGATCTTTCAGCCCCATTTTCCACTTAAAATTTTCTTGGAGCTCCCTGTGAATGGAAGAGTAATACTTTCAAGGTTATGTAAAATGAAATGTAATCATGTCAGATAATTTCATGTAGGTATTTTTATGTATGGCTGGCCTGGATGTCTCTAATAGTGCCTCTGTGTGTGTGCATTTAATGGGAAAAATAAACTATATGTAGGGGGGACTTAAAAATATATTTTAGGTGATTATTCTGATTTCAAACACTTTTATTTATTATAGAAGTAATCAAATAAGCATAGGAAACAATATGAATAAAATGCCATTTATTTTTCCTTTTAATCCTTACAGCCCGAAGATCCCTGTTTTGCATCTCAAAACCGTGTGTACAATGATATTGGAAAGGAAATGCTCTTACATGCCTTTGAAGGATATAATGTCTGTATTTTTGCCTATGGGCAGACTGGTGCTGGGAAGTCTTATACAATGATGGGTAAACAAGAAGAAAGCCAGGCTGGCATCATTCCACAGGTAAAAAACAAAAAAACAAGAATGAAAAACCTCTGTTCATTATTACTCTTAGTCCTCAATTGCATTAACAATTATTTTTATTAGCAAACATTTATTCAGGGACTATTGTATGCGAGGCACAAAGATAAATCTCTTTCCCTGAGAGGAGCTAACAGTCTGATGGAAAAGACTGATATGTATTCATGTCTGTTTTTAAAGGTGGGAAAGTTGACTTTTTGTAAAGGTTTTGCTGTATATCCAGTGCCATGTTACTTTATCTTTTGAACAATGTTATCAGCTTCTTTAAAAAGTGATAGTATGTGTCAGGCTCTGTTCTGAATCCTGGGGACACCTGGTGAGTGTTGTTGGTCTGATTTTTTTTCCCAAGTTCATATATAGATCACCTCTTAAGAATATGTTTATTTTTGTTTTTTGATTGCCTTATTTGATTGCTTTCCTTTTATCTTGTTAAATTAATTCTATCACTTAAAGCTTGAACAGTCTGAGGTTTTTTTCTTTTTTAAGAGCAGTTAGTCTTTTGATTCTGTATTGTTTGGGAATGGAGAAAAGTCGTGACACAGGTACATTTAAGAAGAACTTCTTTTGCTAGTAACAGGAACATGGTTTGCTTTTATTAATGATATTTGGGATTAATTTTAAAGTGTTCTTTTACTATAGGCCTAGTGTGGCCATTGCTGTATTCTGAAAATAAAATATATAAGGGAGCAATATCTACTTTTTTGAATGGATTACTGGATTATAATTTTAAATTCAGCTATATAATTGAAATGCTTGTTATTAATGAAGATTAGGACATTTTCAGAAAAAAATGAACATACTAGCATGCACGCACACACACACACACACACACACACACTCACACTCAAATATATTTTTTAAAATTGTGGCTGTGCCAGGTCTTAGTTGTGGCACGCAAGGATCTTTAGCTGCGGCACGCGTACTTCTTATTTGTGTTATGCATGCGGATCTAGTTCCCCAAATCAGGGATTGAACCCAGGCCCCCTGCATTGGGAGCACGGAGTCTCACTCCCTGGACCACCAGGGAAGTCCCTATTTTGTTTTTTAACGTAAAAGGTAATGTCTGTATTAAGACATATATTTGGGAATTGTCCTTCTTTGTGTATAGTAATGGTAATAATTATAATACTAATTAGAGGAAACATTAAATGTAGCACTCATAATGTGCCAAGCACAGGTCTAAGTCTTTGCTTTTACTACTATGTATTAACTTCTTTGACAATAAAATAATTGTTTGTAGATATAGCAAGTAATATTAAATAGTCCTTCTATTTCCTTTAATTTATTTGTTATTGGAATTCTTGTATAGTTACATATGTATCTCTTTTCTGGTAGAATTTTTGAATATTTTGTTTTAATGTCAAAGCATGAATTTTTAAGAAGACTTATGTTTTAGAAACTGCTACTTAAAATCCATCTTAAATTCTATTTAGACTTCTAGAGATTCATGAACATATAGTTCATTTTTCAAATGTGTATTGATTGCCTTAATACTAAATATATAGCAAATGAAAATTCAGTGGATTTTTCTTAATTATTCTTATTCAAAACATCACATATTTTAAATAAATTCAAAGGATAGGGAGAGAGAAATTTTATAATTTTCCTGATCTAGAAAAATTGTTTTCTGTTAGAAATGTCACTGTGTAATGGAACAGCCTCTCATAAAAGGGATTGGAATCTTAAGGCAGAGGTAAAGGGGAAAAATTTATAGAGTCAAAATTATTCTCAAAAATACCTTTATTTATTACTCTTTTCAAATAGTGTATATTCTCTCTGTGCATATATGTATGAATTTACAATGTATATAGTAACAGAACATATAATACAATTTATGTCATGATAAATAAGTGTGCAAAATACAGTTTAATAGTAGTTTTACTCCTACAATTATAATACTGATCGTTGAGTCACAGTTAATTCTAGTATAATATGAAGAGTTGAATTCACATGAAGTAAAATCAATGACATTAACAATAGAAGAGACATAATCCCTTCTCTTCCCCTATATGTGGCTTTCTTTCTAAGGAAACATTATTGAGGTGATACTGTTGAGGGACAATAGGGATTAGATGAGAAGAATGTATTAAAAACTTTCCTTTTATTTCATTCAAAGCATTTACCTTTGATGTTGATGCCATTAATATTTAGAGAAAAAAAGAGAAAGGGGATCTCGCTAATCCCTTTAGCACGCATAGGTAATGTAGTACTTCTGATTTATGCTCTTCGTGCCTCTCATTCTGTTTCTACAGTTATGTGAAGAACTATTTGAGAAAATCAATGACAACTGTAACGAAGAAATGTCTTACTCTGTAGAGGTGCGTAAAACTGTGGATTAAAAACAGAGTCCTCTGTACTCCATTCCCTCAAATGCTACTTTTAAATGGTTCCTAATTATGACTGAGCTATAGATCACTTAACCATTGCCCCAGTTCTGTACTTTGAGGCTATTTGTAAGTTTTGGTTATAATGAAGAATGTTGCAATTAAATCCTTGTTCATAAGTTTGTGGCTTTATTTTCAGTTATTTCCTTCTTATGTATGTTGGTTGTCAGATGGTACATTTGAATTGCCAAATGGCCTTTTGAAAGGCTATACCAATTTTCTATTCCATCAGGAGGGTGTAAGCACCCACTGTGTCCTCGTCAACGTTTAGTAATTTTATTTTTTAATCTTTGCCAATTTAATAAGGGAAATTTTCTCACTCTTAAAATTAGAATTTCTTTGATTAGCAGTGTGATTGAACATCTTGTAAATTATGTATATGCCTGTTTACATTTTGGGATTGCAATGTTTTTGTTATTCATTTGCATGAACTCTTCCCCCTTTAATATTATTAATAATGACTTTTGACAGGCATAAGTTTTTAAAATATATGTAATCAAATCTCTTCTCCTCTTCTCCCCTTTGTAATTGTTTACAATCTTGGAAAGTTATTCTCCATTCAGTGTATATACCCTAGTTCTTTTGAGAAGAGGTCTGTAGAATTACATTATATATGTTAGTTTATTTGATAAACATTTCCACTTTTTTGTACAAGTGCTTTATGAAGCTGTTGTTTTACACATCCCCAATTTTGGTATTCAGTTTCATAGTAGCTGAAGTTATTAAAACATTCTGTTAACATGAGCTTGTTGTTTTGAGAAATCAGTCTGTTTTTTAAGTGACTTCTAGATTTTTAAAAATGTGTATGTTGTGACTTTCTATAGGTCTTATGCAATTCTTAGTTGATCCACTTAGCTGCTTTGGGTTTTTTCTTTACCTTTAAAGTGTTGTATAAATTTCAAAGAATTCTGCCTGGTAACTGTGATGCACCAAAAGGGGAATGCGCTGCTCTAAAAATATGTTTTGTTAAAATGAATTCTCTGAATAGCTTGTCTCATCCTATAACTATTCTTTTTTGAATATTAAATGTATAACAAATGAAAATCAGTAGATCTTTATTAATCATTCCTATTAAAATATAAATTTTAAATAAATTCAAAGGATAGGGAGAGTGACAATGTGATTGAAGTTTTTGAGCTTATAGGTAATAAAAGAAGCTGCCATTTTCTTTCATATTATTCAGAGTTCACAGGCTTATTTGGAGTGCACAGTGTATCCCTAATCCCAATGTGAACAACAACTTTGTTGTTCTTCACATTGGTGGGACCTCTACCTCCTCTCCCGCCTCTCTCCCTTCTTTACTCTGCTGCAGCCACACTGGCCTTCTTTTTTCTTTTTTGCTGTTTCTGGAATACACCAGGAACATTCCTACCTCAGTGCCTTTTCATTTACATTTCTTTTGGCCTGAAATTTTCTTTCCTGGATGTCTTTTTTTTTTTTTCTTTTTAATATTTATTTATTTAGTTGCGCCGGGTCTTAGTTGGGACAGGCAGACTCCTTAGTTTCAGCAAGCGGGCTCCTTAGCTGTGGCATGCGTGTGGGATCTTGTTCCCTGACCAGGGATTGAACCCGGGCCCCCTGCATTGGGATTTCAGAGTCTTTGCCACCAGGGAAGTCCCAGTATCTTTTTGACTAAGTTTTCACCTCCAAGTCTTTTGCTCAGATCATACCCTCTCAATGAGGCTTGCCATGACCACCTTATTTAATTTTGCAACTTGCCCTCTACCCCAGCACTCCTGACCTCTCTTGCTCTGTTCTTTTTTTTTTTTATACTATTCATCACTTCTAACCTACTTTATAATATTTTACTTATTTTTTATGTTTGTTGTTTATTTTCAGTATCCCTTTTAGAATCATAAGCTCATTAGGGCAGGGATCCTTATTTACTGATGTATGCCAAGTGCCTATAAAGTGCCTAGAAGCTGATGGTGCTCAGGGAACTGAATTTGCCAAGTGGGGTCTATGATGGTTGGTTCAGAAGCAGTGATGTCTTTAGATGGATTTGCATATTAGAGAATATGTAACAGAGCACATCAACCTTACTCAGGTTATTTGGGTCCTCTTAGTACCATGCCTGTGTGAAAAGGGACAGCAAGTTTTCCAAGAAAATACAGTATCTTCCTGGGATTCAGGATTGTATGTACAAGTTTTAAGTACACGAGAATGATTAAAGTTGCCATTTCAATTTCTCATCTAGGATAACCTGCTTTAAGAAAGAATATTTGTTGTCCTGTTGTTTTATTCTTGTAATAGATCAATTATCTTTTGAGGGTTTTCAGTATTTTAAAAACTGATTTTAAAATACAGTATAAAAATAGAGCAGATTGAAAGAGAATGGAATGGAGATACAGTTTTATTTCAGATATTCTGAAAGTGTTTCTCTAGAAATTTAAACTTGAAGAATGCAGGAGTTACATTGTATGCTTGAACAACTCAGTGACACAGAAGTGTTTTATTCCTAGGGAAGCATGGTGATGAGGCTTACTGTGGTGAATTTTTCCCACTTCAGAGCCTTGGTTGCTTAGAGGTCTGATCTTGTAGATCCTTCAGAGCCAGACTCTTGAGTGAAGCTCATCTGACTGATGTTAGGAAACCACCGTGTTGGTTTGTTACTTTCCCATGAGGAACAAATATTACCCTGACCAGAACACTCACATTAGCAAGACTGGTATATTATCCTCCTGTGGGCAGACCTCTATTGGAACCCTGTTGTTTTTTTTGGTGAGTATGGAATTGGAGAGGAGTTGATTAGACAAATTAAATGTTCAGTTGCTTCAGATGAAGAAATGATAGTCTAATACACCCCTTTCCATGATAGGAATGTTCTTGCTGATGGGACAAGAATTCCTGAAGTGTACTGTCTGTGGCTTCCCCTTTCCCCAGGGGACTTGGATAGGTCCTCCCAAACAATCAGGTTCCACACTAACCAACGCTTACCCCTTCTGATAGATATATGTTTGGTCACAATGTGGCCAGACTTAAAGTATGAGTCGCAGATCTCTTTTGTCTAACCTGCTCTGAAATATTGATGTTGTTCCTTGGTTTTAACACTAATAGAAACCTTGTTTCCAAGCTTTTGGAGTAACCTCATTGTAATCCCCAATTATTGACAACAGCATGCATTAAAAAAACCCAAAACACTAATAACTGATAAGTTACTACTAAAAATGATACTTTTTCTGCCTAAGACAAGTAGCAGCTATTGTGTGCTGAGAGAGCCTGTTTACCCCCTTTTCTTTCCTGAGAAAGTCAGAAGGCTGGTTCTAACCTACTCAGTTATATCTATGTTACTGGTAATAGAATAAAAGGGACTGGAATTGGTATTTCATGTTGTAAAGGTTACTGATCTCTAATTGTAGAGCTTTTAATAAAAGGTGAAAAGATAAAAAGATTTTAAAATCTTTTTAATGTATAGGATTTCTTTTTCCAAGTCCTCTAAATCACTTTAATAATATGTTCCTAGGTGAGCTACATGGAAATTTACTGTGAAAGAGTACGAGACTTGCTGAATCCAAAAAACAAGGGTAACTTGCGTGTGCGTGAACATCCACTTCTTGGCCCATATGTGGAGGATCTGTCAAAGTTGGCAGTAACTTCCTACACAGACATTGCTGACCTCATGGATGCTGGGAACAAAGCCAGGTATGGTAGGAAATAGACTGATGACTGAGGTCTTTGGTATATTTTGAGGCCTTTTGTTCCTGGTTAAGGATTTGAGACCACATTTGTAACTATGAAAGTTGCTTTCCCTGTGGAGTCCTCTGATCCTTTGGCTATGCTAGAGAAGCAGGGTCCTCAACATATTTGGTATCCTTCTCATCCAAACAATGCACTGCTGAAACACGTTAGAACTTTAAGTTTTACTATTAGGTTTTCATCGAGTTGTGGTAAAATGTTGGTTATCACATGCCTATGGTAGTAATTGATTCCAGAATAACTGAGCACCTAATAAAGAATAAAAATCAAATGCCTTGGTGGTTTCTAAAGGTATAGCTGGAGTATGAAGAATGATTCTGATGGGGTGCCTTTGGAGTTGGCAGGTAACTTGATAAGTTCACAGATAAGGTATATTGAGAGCAATTTTGTGTAAGTGACAATCTTGTAATCTGAATAAGTTTAAGGCTGTTGCTTGTGATTGTTATGCTTATAATTTGAAGGCTATTGTCATTTTAACATTCATCTAATGATTCCATTGTCATGTGGTCACATTTATGTTTTTTTAGGACAGTGGCAGCTACCAACATGAATGAAACAAGTAGCCGTTCCCACGCTGTGTTTACCATTGTTTTCACCCAGAAGAAACATGATACTGAAACCAACCTCTCCACTGAGAAGGTAGGAGAACTTCAGTGTCTGGGCTTGAGTTGTGTGGAATGGGGATTTTCAGAAGTCCCTCCTGCTACCTTCTGATTTTGTGGAAGGGAAGAAAGTTGCCCTTTTACTTAATGAAGGGTATTTTATACTTTGCACTAGTCATTTTTATTCCACTCTAAACCAGTTTTGAGCGTGGGTTCTTGAGTGAAATTGCAAGATAGAAAATAAGGTTAAGAAAAAACAATCCAAGACTTTTGAGTCTCAAAAACTGCTCTATGCAATAGAGTTAAGCAGTTGTGTGGGGAAGAAGATCCTTCCTTTTCTTCTTGACTAGAATCTATTAATTACCTTGTTAACTTCTCTGGTATGTGTATTTTACTTTTTTGAGCTCTGATAATGTTACTGTGGAATTAAACTGTTTAAGCAAACAGTTAAGCAGACAATATGTATTTTATTCTTGGGAAAAAAATAACTGCACAGTATTTCTGATGTTCGTCAAATACCTGTGCTTGTTAGTTTCTCATTTTCTACAGTGGTTGGTTAAATTTAGTAGACTTCGGGATTAAACTGCTTGCTTTAGATCTTAGCTCTGCCATTTTTCTGCAGTGTTATGTTGGCCAAGTTAGTCTTTGTGCCTCAGTTTCTCTAACCTCACAGGATTGGTGAAGAGGAGTAAATATTAATATAGGGTAAGTGCATCTACTAGTGCCTGGCACAGAGTAGCCACTCAATAAATGTTAATTTTATTGTTATTACTATTAATAATAGACTTACGTTGATTTCTACTCTGCCTACATTCCTAAGTAGCACGCAGCTGGATTTTTAAATCTGAAGTTAGATTTATTGTCCTGGCTGTTATAAAAGATCTTGCCTTATAAACTGAGTACTTTGTGATGCTGATATCACTAAAAACTAAAATCAGCTTTTAGTTGGTGACTTGTTTGTTCATTTTAGCTGAAGATTATTTTTCAAAATACACTCTTCATATAGGTGATCAAATAACTTGACACTGCCTAGCCAGAGGTTCTATATTAATGTCATTTAGTAGTATTTGTCTGAATGGCACCAAGGAACATGCTATGTGAAAGAATTTTTTCTTTTCTTCCCTGATGTTAAATCTACAAAAATAATGACATTAACCCATAACCATAGCTTCCTTGATAATCTGTTTTGGATACTTTTCTGTAAACTTTCCTGAAGCTTTAAAAAATTTTTTTAAACAACTTTATTGAGGTGTTATTGAAGTGCAACAAACAACACATATTTAGAGTATAAAATTGGATCACATATATATACAGTAGTCCCACCCTTTATCTGCTGGAGATAACATTCCAAGACCCGCAGTGAATGCCTGAAACTGCAGATAGTATCAAAACCTTATATATACTGTTTTTTTCCCATACATTTATATTTAGGATAAAGTTTAATTTATAAATTAGGCACAGTAAGAGATTAATGACAATAATAAGATAGAACAATTACGATAATATACTGTGATATTGATATGTGAATGTAGTCTCTCTCACTCTCAGAATATCTTATTGTACAAATTTAGTGCCTTTTCCATCTTAACTAAGCAGTTATCACACACTGTGGCCATAACTTTTGCAGCCTGAAGTGCAACAGCAAAACTAGCATGAATTTCCTTTTCCTCTTCACAATTTCACGAATAGAAGATTCATTGTTACCGTAGATATGAGCAACCTCAGCATACACTTAAAGGAAGCACTTTACGGCTTCTCTTTGGTATATCTGAATTACCAGCATTACTACTCTTGCACTTTGGGGCCATTATTAAGTAAAATAAGGGTCACTTGAACACCAGCACTGTGATACCACAACAGTTGGTCTGGTAACTGAGCCAGCTACTAAGTGACTAAGGACTGGGATATGCTGGACAAAGGGATGGTCACATCCCAGGCAAGGACTGGGATAGAGCAAGATTTTATCATGCTGCTTAGAATGACACACAATTTAAAACCTGTGAATTGTTCATTTCTGGAATTTTCCATTTAATATTTTCTGACTGCCGTTGACCATAGGTAACTGAAACTGTGGAAAGTGAAACGGTGGATAAGGGGGGACTACCTGTACACCTGTAAAACCAGTACCACAATTCAGATAATGAAAATTTCTATTACTGCCAAAAGTTGCCTTATACCCCTTCGTAATCTCTTCCATTCTCATCCTCAGGCAATCCCTGATTTGATTTCTGTCACTATAGATTAGTTAACACTCTCCAGAACTTTGTATAAATAGAATCATATAGTACGTACTATTTTCTGCCAGCTTCTTTCAGCTTAGCATAATGATCTAGAGATTCATCTGTATTGTTGTGTGTATCCATAGTTCACTCATTTTCATTGCTGATCAGTATTCCATTGTATAGATAGATCACAGTTTGCGCATTACCTCATCTATTGATGGTCATTTAAATGAACAGTTTTTGGTCATTACAGATGAAGATGCCATGAACATTTGTATACAGGTCTTTGTGTGCATACTTGTTTTTTGTTTCTCTTGGTAAATACCTAGGAGTAGGAGACTTCCCTGGTGGTCCAGTGGTTAAGAATCCACGCTTCTACTGCAGGGGGTGCGGGTTCAATCCCTGGTCGGCGAACTAAGATCCTGTATGCCACACGGTGTGGCCAAAAAAAAAAAAGAATTAAAAAAAAAAGAATAAAAAACAACAACAAAAGATACCTAGGAGTAGGATGGTTGAGTCTTACTGTAGGTGTACATTTAGTTTCTTAAGAATCTGCCAAACTGCTTTCAAAAGTGATTGTAAAATTTTACATTCCCATCAGCAGTGTGTGAGAGTTCCAGTTGTTAGAAGCTTCATTTTTAATATGCCATTTAATGGGTTAATGAGTTTTATACATTTTTATGACATATCATTTTAAAATGTGTTTATCCTAAAATTACTTCTTTTAAACCAAGATAATTGACACGAAATTTTTTTGCATGCTCCTTATTTTTTTTATTTTTTATTTTTTTGCGGTACGCAGGCCTCTCACTGTTGTGGCCTCTCCCGTTGCGGAGCACGGGCTCCGGACGCGCAGGCTCAGCGGCCATGGCTCACGGGCCCAGCCACTCCGCGGCATGTGGGACCCTCCCGGACCGGGGCACGAACCCGTGTCCCCTGCATCGGCAGGCAGACTCTCAATCACTGTGCCACCAGGGAAGCCCCTGCATGCTCTTTAAATTGACTACAGTATGTTTGTCTTCTTATGCCACGTATGAGGTCTAATTAATATTTTTAGTGTTCTCTATGACTTAATCTTTTAATTTCTTGCCTCTAAATGTTTTCTACTTCTACCTTGCTTATTTTTTAATTGCCCCAGTGTTATTGTTCTTTACCAGGTCAGTAAAATCAGCTTGGTGGATCTAGCGGGAAGTGAACGAGCTGATTCAACTGGTGCCAAAGGGACTCGATTAAAGGTATTTATCTTACCAAACAAATAGCCTAGTCAATAAATGTTCTTTGGGAATTCCCTGGTGGTCCAGTGGTTAGGACTCCTCGCTTTCACTGCTGAGGGCACGGGTTCAATTCCTGGTCGGGGAATTAAGGTCCCGTAAGCTGTGCAGCGCGGCCAAAAAAAACAGATTCTATAACACAGGTCAGCAAACTATGGCCAGTAGGCCAAATCCGGCCCACGGCCTGTTTTTGTAAATAAAATTTTATTGGGACACAGCTACATCTATCTGTGTATTGTCTGTGGCTGCTTTCGTGCTATAGTGATAGGGTTGAGAAGTTGCAGCAGAGACCACATGGCCCACAAAACATTTTACAGAAAAAGTTTTCTGTCTTCTGATCTGTAACTTCAATGCAAAGATATGTTACATGATAATAGTTAAGGTGGATTTCATGGTCAAGGTGAAAATTGAATTGTATTTTGAGCAACAGTCAGAATTTGGTTAGATGGAAGTAAGGGACAGTAATGGGAAAAGAATACACAAGATCTAGATGTGAGAACAAGCATGGAGTTTTCTAGAGATATGTTTTCTAGAGATAAACTCATGTCATTGAGTTGTTGGAAGAAGGCTACATCTGTAAGTTTTTGGAGCATAGACATCTTGACGATACTTCAGGACTGTGAGTTAGGCATGTGGTCCTGGCATGTCAACAAGTGGAGAGGAGTAAAGATTGAGGGTTAAAGGAGGTTTTTAGAACTTGTGGTCATAAATAAACAAATAATGCTAGCATATGGTTAATTGTATTTTATGTGTTATATATGATGTGGCAATAGTAGAAATGATCATAATTCTTTTATGTTTGGTGTTGATTTCAGGAAGGAGCAAATATTAATAAGTCTCTTACAACTCTGGGTAAAGTCATTTCAGCCTTGGCAGAGGTGGTAAGTGTTATACTTCATTGCATGAGAAAATTTGTTCAACACATGTACTTGACGATATTTTATGGTGGCTTATGAAGAATGTTCTCTTGGTCCTTTTATATAATCTTGCCTTTCTCCTTTTAAAGCTTTTCAGATAAGATACTGGGTATAACACACTTTGACTTTGTACTGAAAATAAAAGTGATTAAGGAGAATGAAAGTAAATGTAGATCTGTAAAGGCTAGAATTAAAACTAGGTCTTTGCAAAGACCTAAGGTTTGACTATTTGAGCCTTATTTTATATCTCTCATAAAAACCCAGTGTAGCATTTATTACATATTCTTTTCTATATGATCTTTTCTAGATAGGATACTGTACATTTTAGAGTATTTTGAGCAATTTGCCTTGGTGAATGCTGTTGATTTGTGGGCCAATAATATACTTTTAAAAATAGTTTTATTTTTTCTTATTCCTTAGCTGTGGAACACTAAAGCTGAAACAATTTTTGTATAAGGGGCTTCATTATTTAGGTTAGAAGCTAAGGAACTACTAGGTACTGTATGCTTTAATTTAGTTTAGTACCTCATTTGAATCCCTAAAAAGAGTTAAGTGTTTTCTTGCTTGTCTCTGAGAAGTCATATTCAATTTATGACTTAAAATTTAAACAAAATATTTTCTATTTGGAGGCTTATCCTGTGTTTTCATTCTCTTTTAAATGCTTTCATCTGTAGGATAATTGCACCAGCAAGGTATGGTGGGGCTTGGTAGAAACGAACTAGCTGTATAATCAGTTGTGATGATTTTAAATCCTCAGCAGGATATATGGAGGCCTAAGTAGGAATGGGACCTTCAAAAAACTTTTTGTTATTTATTTTCTAGCTCTGGAATTTATAATTGCTGTTTAGGGTGACCATGAATCATGAGACTACACACCAAAATTAATTTAGGGACCATGATGTGCTTTGGAGAATGAATAAGGGAACAAGAGAGAAATTTGAGGTTGCTTCTATATTGTGTTATCTTATGGTGCTTCTCCTAGCGATCTATAAGATTGTCACTTGAAGAAGTCGCCTATAAACCTCTTAAAGAGCAATCAAAGAAATTTCTTATGGGTACCATTCTAAAACATAGCTGGGGGGCTTCCCTGGTGGCGCAGTGGTTGAGAGTCCGCCTGCCGATGCAGGGGACACAGGTTCATGCCCTGGTCCGGGAAGATCCCACATGCCGCGGAGCGGCTGGGCCCGTGAGCCATGGCTGCTGAGCCTGCACATCCGGAGCCTGTGTTCCGCAATGGGAGAGGCCACAACAGTGAAAGGCCCACGTACCGCAAAAAAACAAAACAACAAAAAAACAGCTGGCTTCTTGAAATAATTAGTATATATTTTTTAAACCTCTTTGTATTATCTTGTTTCCTACCGTGGAAAGTCATGGATTATTGAATCATTAAAAAATTTTTTTTCTACTGTTTGATTATACGTAAAGTGAAGGCTCTAGAATCAAGTTAAACTTCTAACTGTATCTACAAAACACATTATTTGCATCCTTATTAATCCAGATACAATAGATTTTTCTTTTCCTTAAATTCTACATAGATATTCTAAAATTTATTACTACTCTTTAGCATAAATAATAGAGCACTTTAACAATTTGTTCTGAATCACAAGAGTAACATCAGGGATAGAGGCAGTGTCTGCATTGAAATATTTTTAAATGTATAGATTTGTGTATTCTCTACTTCTACAAAAATATTAATAAAACATAATGCTCTTTTTTTGTTTTTTCTTTTTAGTTTTATTTTTTTTTGCTGCGTTGGGTCTTCATTGCTTCATGCGGGCTTTCTCTAGCTGAGGCGAGCGGGGGCTACTTTTCATTGCAGTGCATGGGTTTCTCATTGCAGTGGCTTCTCTTGTTGCAGAGCACGGGCTCTAGGCACATGGGCTTAAGTAGTTGTGACTCGTGGGCTCTAGAGTGCAGGCTCAGCAGTTGTGGTGCAGGCTCAGCAGTTGTGGTGCACGGGCTCAGGTGCTCCGCGGCATGTGGGATCCTCATGCTCGAACCCGTGTCCCCTGCATTGGCAGGCGGATTCGTAACCTCTGCGCCACCAGAAGCCCCTGTTTCTGTTTTTTATTTTTGTAAAGCTGCCTTAGATTAAGACATCTCTCTCTTATTTGATATTATACATGTGTGGATATTCTTCACATATCTAATCTGGGTCCCAGAACAATGAAGACTTAAAATTTAGTGATTATTCTAACTTCTCCATTTGCTTATCTGTTCACACCCATATCAACCAGAAGAAGAGTCCTAGTTTTCTATGTGTTTCCCACACTGCTCTATGCCACAAAATTTTGCAAATGATTTTTTTTTTTTTTGCGGAACGCGGGCCTCTCACTGTTGTGGCCTCTCCCATTGCGGAACACAGGCTCCGGACGCGCAGGCTCAGAGGCCATGGCTCACGGGCCTAGCCGCTCCGCGGCATGTGGGATCTTCCCGGACCAGGGCATGAACCTGCATCCCCTGCATCGGCAGGCGAACTCTCAACCACTGCGCCACCAGGGAAGCCCGCAAATGATTTTTTTATAATCAGTTTTATAAAACCCAGTTTAGTACTTTGTATCTGTGTCATAAACTGTAATAGATCAGAAATAAATTTTAGTTTTTATGTAACAAGCATGAGTTTTGGTGAATTAAGATGTATTATTATTTCCGCTGAGGGGAGAAACAGGATTATTACCATCCATACTTAGTAGTATTTCTTTTTAGAGAGGTTAATGATCTAAGTAAAGCTTTTTATGTAAATACTGAAACACTTATTTTGAAAACATTATGGATGTGAGAACAGGAGATTAATTTGTATGAGAGCAAATGGAGAAGAAATGGCTAAAATTCTGTGGTATTTTCAAATGGAAAAGATTGAAGTTCTATTTATGCTTCTTCATTTAACTACTTCTTAATTTAGTCTAATTGACAGACGTGAAAATAGAACATTTTAGAATCTGACACTGCTTATTTTTATAGTACCGTTGACAGTCACTGTAACTGGCATACTTTAAATCTTGCAGCATTTTCAGTACTAACCACAGGCAAAGTGGAGTGTTTAGGTGCAGTGGGGAACAGAAAGGATAAACTGAGGTTTCAGGCCCCAAGAATTTTATAGTGGAATGAAAGTTGCACTCGGCTGTGAATGACTGAGATGGTTAATTCTCGCTAAAGGTCTGTGTAATTTAGAAATAGAACCTGCTGTGGAAAATGACTTTGTAATTGGTGGAACGTATGTCTGTGGGTGGAGTGGCATAAGATGTAGGGGACATATATGATGAGATGGAATTCACGTGCCAACTTGCCTACTTCCTTTCCTCCTCAACAAACCAGAGTCAGCTACTTAGTACTATTTTTCTGAGTACCCACGCTTTAGCACGAAGTAGATCATCCTTAGTTTAATGTAACCTCAGATTATACCAGGAATGGATTATAAAACTGCCTATTACTGGGGAAATGTTGATCAGTGAACTCTGGCTTTCCCCTTAGTAGCTTCTTTTTTTTTTTTTTTGACGTCTTTACTGGAGTATAATTGCTTTACAGAGTTGTGTTAGTTTCTGCTGTATAACAAAGTGAATCAGCTATATGTATACATATATCCCCATATCCCCTCCCTCTTGCGTCTCCCTCCCACCCTCCCTATCCCATTCTGCTAGGTCCCCTTAGTAGCTTCTTAAACTGTCAGGACATAGTAGTCAGCCAGCAGATATTGGAGTAGCTATTATACACAAAGCATTTGCATTGTTTTTTACTTTCAGAGGATGTAATTTCCTCCATTTCAGCACTGGCTTTGCGTTGGTGCTTTTTGCTTTATCCTGTGATAATGAGAAGGGACATGGAGAGAGCAGTACAAGTAAACTATTTTTTTTTAAATTTTTATTGGAGTATAGTTGATTTACAGTGTTATATTAGTTTTAGGTGTACTGCAAACAAGTAAACTCTTGATAAATATAGAAACTTTATCTTGCAGTCTTTTTAAATCTCCAGATTAGCAAATTACATCACTTTCTTAGACCTTTTCACTTTGAGTACGAATTCTAATGGTTGGATTTATTTTGAACGTAATTTCCTTTTAAAGAAACCAAATGTGTATTAATATACAAGAGTTACTAGATATGCAATATCCCACTTGCTGATTTGGTGGTTGGCCAAGTAAATTCATTAACTAAATGAGTTGTTCCTACACATCCAACCTGGAACACACAGGATTCATTCTTGTCCCTCTGCAAAAGTAAAAATTATTATTTGAGGATTGGGTATTAGATGATATTAAGGAATTACTGTTAATTTTGCTAAGTGTGAGAATGGTCTTATAGTTACTTTTTCTTTTTTATAAAGTCTTTCTCTGTTAGAGATATGTACCTGAAGTATATTTAGGTAGAATGTTGGATTTGCTTTAGAGCCCTACACGAGACAGGGTATTAGATAATAGTATTGTACTGGTGTTAAATTTCCTGAATTTGGTCCTTGAACTGTGACTGTGTAAGAGAATGCCCTTATCTGCTGAAGTGTTTAGGGATAAAAGGGCATGGGGTCTGCAGTTTCCTCCAAAACAGTTCAGGAAGAAAAAATGTAGAAAAGTGTTTGAGTGATAATTGAAAAGTGATTGGCAAAAAATTGATAATGGTTGGAGCTGCATGATGGATATGTGGTAGCTCATTATGCTACTCTCCAAACTGCTGTGTATGTTGTAAATTTTTAAAAATAAAATATAAAAAAATTATTTATTGGATGAGCTTTGGGTATTGTGAAGAACTGAAGCTGTGAGTGTTAAATTTCAACAGTGATGACATCCTACTGTAATTTAATTTACTTGGGAATTTTAGACTGGTTTGCCTTTTGTGTGAATTATTCCTCTGTAACAACGCTGAGAGGCTAAGGCCATTTCTTTCTGTTTAATAGAGTAAGAAGAAGAAGAAAACTGATTTTATTCCGTACAGAGATTCTGTACTTACTTGGCTCCTTCGAGAAAATCTAGGTATGTTGATCCACCAGTGTGTGGATCTTTTTAAAGCTGTTTACTGATTATGTTTTGTGGTTAATTGTCCTGTATGTCTGTTTTTTGAGAAGAAAAATCTCTATTACTAACGTAAGTGCTCTTTCCTTTTTTCGTTTTTCTCTTGATTCAAGCTGGTTGGATTTGCTCACCTTAATTTAATTTAATTTAATTTTTTTGTTTTTTTTTCCTACTGGTTTTATTGAGATATAATTGACATACAGCACTGTATAAGTTTAAGGCATACAGCATAATGATTTGACTTACATACATCATGAAATGATTATCACAGTAAGTTCAGTGAACATCCATCATCTCATATAGATTAAACAAATTAAAGAGATAGAAAAAATTTTTCTTGTGATGAGAACTCTTAGGATTTACTCTCTTAACTTTCATTTATAACATAGTGCAGTGTTAATTATATTTATCATGTTGTACATTACATTCCTAGTACTTATTTATCTTATAACTGGAAGTTTGTACTACCTTTGGACCACCTTCATCTAATTTCCCCTCTGCCCTACCCCCTGCCTCTGGTAACCACAAATCTGATCTCTTTTTCTGTGAGTTTGTTTGTTTATTTGTTTTTGAAGTATAGTTGACCTACAGCACTATGTTAGTTCCTATTACACAACGTGATTTGGTATTTCTATACATTTCAAACTGATCATCACACAAGTCTAGTTATGATATGTTATCATACAGAGATATTATTGTAGTTATTGACTATATTTCCCACACTGTACATAGCAATCTATATATATGGATTATTGTAAATTACTGATCTCTTAAGTTCATGCATTTTAACAACTCAGCCTTTTTACCGCACCCCCCCCACACCCTCCCCCACCAGCCTCACGTTTAATGTTTTGGCATCATATTTTACATCACTTAATTTGTGTATCCCTTAATTACTTATTGAGGATATAGATGATTTTACTACTTTTATCTGTTAACCTTCCTACTTGCTTTATACATGGCTTTACTACCTTTACTGTATATTTGGCTTTACCACTGAGATTTTTCCTTTTGTAGTTTTCATGTTTTTTAGTTGTGGCCTTTTCTTTTTTACTTAGAGAAGTCCCTTTAACATTTCTTGTAAAACTGGTTTGGTGGTGCTGAACTCCTTTAGCTTTTGCTTATCTGTAAAACTTTTGATACCTCCGTCAAATCTGAATGAAAGCCTTGCCAGGTAGAGTATTATTGGTTACAGGTTTTTCCTTTTCATCATTTAAACTATATCATGCCACTCTATTCTGGAGAGTTTCTGCTGAAAAGTCAGCTGATAGCCTTATGGGAGTTCCCTTGTAGTAACTTGTTGCTTTTCCCTTGCTGCTTTTAACATTCTCTCTTTATCTTTAATTTTTGCCATTTTAATTATAATGTGTCTTGGAGTGGTCCTCTCTGGGTTGATCCTGTTTGAGACTCTCTGTGCTTCCTGGACCTGGATGTCTTTTTCCTTTCCCAGGTTAGGGAAGTTTTCATCTATTAATATCTTCAAATATGTTCTCTCCCTCTTTTCCTCGTGCAGCCTCTGTCGTGTCATGTTAGTATACTTGATGTTGTACCAGAGGTCTCTTAAAGTGTCCTCATTTCTTTTTATTCGTTTTTCTGTTCAGCTTTAGTAATTTCCACTATTCCATCTTCCAGCTCACCGTTCCTCTGTATCATCTTATCTGTTGATTCCTTCTAGTGTATTTGTCATTTCAGTTATCTTATTCTTCATCTTTTTCTGGTTCTTCTTTATATTTTCTAACTCTTGTTAAAAACTTCTGACTTCTCACTCTGTTGATTCAGTCTTCTCCCGAGTTCTTTGAACATCTTTACAAGCATTACCTTGAACTTTCTATTGGGTAGATTGCCTGTTTCCACTTAGTTCTTCTGGGGTTTTATCTTGTTCCTTTGTTTTGAACATATTTCTCTGTTGCCTCATTTTGCCTAGTTTGCTGTTTTTATTTGTGTATCTGGTAGGTTGGTTATGTGTCCTGACCTTGGAGAAGTGGCCTTTTGTAGGAGACGTCCTGTGCCTTCCAGCAATGCACTTCCCTCTGGTCACCAGAGCTATATGTTCTAGGGGTGCCTCCTATTTGGGCTGCGAGGGTCCTTCTCTTGTGGCAGGCTGACTACTGTGGGAAGTCTGGTAGGCGTGGCTGACCCCTGGTCCAGTTGGTTTCCAGGCCCTGCCTTGTGTGGAGGCTGCCAAACATTGGTGGGTGGGGCTGGGTTCTGGAGTGGGTGGTTACAGGGCTGGGGGTCCTGGATCTGTTGTCGATTTGCTGGTGGGTAGGGCCAGTTCCTGACAGGGCTGGCTGCAGAGCCTGGAGTGTCCTAAAGCTGGTGTTGGCAATGCTGGTGAGTGGGGCTGGATCCTGGGGCAGCTGGCTGAAGGGTCCAAGGTGTCTCAGAGCTGGTATCGGCCTGGTGGCAGGTGGGACTGGAGCCCAGGGCATCCCGGGGCTAGTGCCAGCTCACTGACGGACAGAGCTGGGTTCCCAGGTCTCTGGCTGCAGGGCCCTGAGGGTCTTAAAGCTGGTGTTGGCCTGCTGGTGGGCAGGGTTGGGGCCCAGGGGATTCTGAGGCTGGTGCTGGCCCACTGGTGGGTGGAGCTGGGTCCCAGGGTCCCTGGGGCTAGTGCCAGTGCGCTGGTGTGCGGGACAGGGTCTTGGGCCATCTGGTAGACAGGGCTGGGTCCCGGAGTGGCTGTGGGTTCTGCGGGTCTTAAGGCAGCAGACCTGCTGGTGGGCAGGGCCAGTCCTAGCACTAATAAGCTAGAGGGAGAATTCCAAAATGGGATTTGCCTGTACCAGTGTCCTTGTGATAGAACGAGCTCCCAAAATTGGCTGCTGCCAGTGTCTGTGTTCCCAGGGTGCACTTCTGCCTCTTGTCCTCCAAGATCAGCATGTGGGTCTGACCCAGGCTCCTTTCAGATTACTGCTTCTGCCCTGGGTCCTGGAGCGGGTGAGACTTTGTGTGTGCCCTTTAAGAGTGGAGTCTCTGTTTTCCACAGCCTTCTGGCTGTCCCAAAGGTAAGCCCTGCTGGGCTTCAAAGCCAAACGTTCTGGGGGCTCATCTTCCTGGTGCAGTAGCCTGATGGGGGGCTCAGGCCCCTTGCTCTTTGGGGAGAACCTCTGCAATTGTAATTATCCTCCCATTTGTGGGTCGCCCACCCAGGGCTGTGGGTCTTAACAATCCCACATCTCTGCCCCTCCTACCTGTCTCGTGATTCCTTCCTTAGTTGGAGAAGGTCTTTTCTGCTAGTCTTCTGTTTTTTCTCATCAGTAGCTGCTTTGTAAACAGTTGTAATTTTGGTGTGCCTGTGGGAGGAGGGAGCTCAGGGTCTTCCTGCTCCGCCATCTTGGCTACTTCCCTGGATTTGCTCACCTTTAAATCAGGGTTTGCTCCCAAATCTTGTTTACTTCAGGACATGAACTGTGAAGTAGTTGTTTATGTGACCACACGCACCTGCTTCAAACTGTTGTTTCTTCTTCCTTTTTGAAAACCCCATGCTCCTTTGATGCACGTAATTAGATATTACCAACCCTTACTCCTCTTTGTTGATGTTTTCCGGCCTTTTTGCCCTTCATTCACTGTTCCTGTAGCCCCTTTCCCTCATTCTTAATGAGAAGGAGGTAGTGATTAGCTGTGTCACATGCTGATGATAGAAGGAGTGGCTGAGAATGGCCTGTTGTGCTGTCCATGCTGCCAGTGACTTTGACATCACTAAGAATGGCCTTGGTGGAGTGTCTGAGATCTTAATGGGAGTGGGAAGAGGGAAACTGGACACAGTACATCCAAATGCTAAGATGTGCATATAACAGTGCCTGGCGTGGGGGCAGTCCAAAAATCTGTTGATTAAATCTTGGGATCTGAGATTGTGCTGTCTGATTTGACACATTCAATAAAAGTTTTTCTAAAATGAGTATGGTTTGAGATAATTATGATTCATCTTTTTAGGTGGCAATTCTCGGACTGCAATGGTTGCTGCTCTGAGCCCAGCAGATATCAACTATGATGAAACTTTGAGCACTCTGAGGTACTCCAGTTTGATTTCAATAGCTAAACAGAACACAGTGCTACCATAAGTCATCTTGTTACGCCATGGATTTTCATATGCTGTGTGGGTAGTCGCTTGAGTAAACAACGATCCATCCCTCTCATAACAGGGGAAACATGGGGGAAAATGATTTTTATTATAATAGAGCTTACCTGTTTATAGTTTTCAGTTTCATTGAGAAAGGCGGGGACTTTTTCATAGGGAAGATATTAAATTTGCTCTGGTGAGATTTTTGGATAACTTTTAGATAATAGTAGAAATTTCTTACAATATTTATTTCTGTAAAAAGAAGTGTCCCCTTCTCATGTTTGTCATTATAGAAATGCTCACATCATAAAAAGTAACAAAGTTATGAGTACATGTAATATTTTCAAAATTACTGACAGAATGTTTACTAGTAGGGTAGTCTTATATATGAATAGGTTCCATTACTTTAATCTGGAACTTTCAACTCTTGTCTCATTAAAGACATTTTTGATATAATGGAAGAAACACTATATGGTCTAATAAATTAGTTTTGAGTCCTCTCTTTGATATTTATTTTCTTTGTGATCTTGGGGAAATCACTTAAATTCATTGGAGCCTTTTTCCTCATCTTTATAAGGTACTGTAAAGCTTTCTACAAATGTGTTATTATTAAGGCTCATAAAATGTGTAAATACTCAAGCTGTTTGAGTTAGAAATAATGGTATGTTACTTATGAGAAGTAGAGCATTTGAGGAATGGCAAAAATGTGTTTTCTTTTTGGATCTAGATATGCAGATCGTGCAAAACAAATTAAATGCAATGCTGTTATCAATGAGGACCCCAATGCCAAACTGGTTCGTGAATTAAAGGAAGAGGTGACACGGCTGAAGGACCTTCTTCGTGCTCAGGGGTTGGGAGATATTATTGATAGTAAGTGAATTAAGGATCAACGCAAAATCTATTCCTTTCCTCTCGAGGACTCTTAAACTTAGAGTTAAGGAGCTTGAGGCAGCTAGATGGTAAAGCAAGAGGTTTTTGTTTCTTCTTAACTTCTTAAAAAGCCCATTGAGAGTAGTTCCCTGGTGGCTTAGTGGTTAGGATTTGGGGCTTTCACTGCCATGGCCTGGTTTAATCCCTGGTTGGGGGACAGATCCTGCAAGACCTATGGCCAAAAAAAAAAAAAAAGAAAGAAAACTCATTGAAAATGATCTTAGAATTCCTTTATGTACCAGCTTATCTGTTTGAACTCATGAAATTACTTCTTAAAACGTAATATATCATGATTTGTATTTTTATGAGATTTCTGTTTTAGATCAGCAGTGAAGTTTATTTGGAATGTTAAGTTTATTCTCACTGAGAAATTAACCACTTCATAAAACTGTTAACTTAAAATTTTTGTTTTTGTGTTATGGGTTTCTCTAGATTAATGTAGGAGTAATATATATGTAAGAAACCCACTATTCCAGTCACCTTTCAGATAAGATTTACCTTTGAGTGGTTGCCCCCCTACAAAATGATTGAATGCCCCTCAACTCACTCCTTATGAACTTATGAAGGGGAAAATAACCAATTCCTGTCAAGTTCAAGAATTAGACTTCCAGAGAGTCTTACAGTGTTGTCTTAAATTGAATCTTTTTTAACCTCAGTGATCTGCCTACATAATGTCTAATCAGAAGTTCTCCTAAGTGAGTTAACTAAATCATTCAGGTAGAATAGTATATGGGTTTATTTAATAAAGCATATTTTTATTTTTTGAGTGTCAGATTAATATTATAGTGTTTACAATTCTAATAAGATTTTCAAGGCCTCTTCTAGTTTAGTTCTTCTTACTGATTAGCACCGGAGTTTAAATGAATACATACGGTTTGTAAAATGATAATATATTATTCTAAGTGTCAATTTTTTCACCTTCCCAAATGCCAAATACTGCTCTGTTCCCTCTGTCATTGCTGAACCTGAACTTTGACCCTTTTTGTATTTTCCCTCTTGCTTACCTTCAGCTGATCCATTGATCGATGATTACTCTGGAAGTGGAGGCAAATGTGTGTATTTCATGTACTGGGTGTTTCCAGCACTCTGACTTGCTAATCTGCCTCTGCTGGATCAGCCTTAAAATGAACTTTGCATGCCAGCCATCCTAACAGAGAAATCCCAGACAGAGCGTACTGTAGATTCAGAAATGTTCCTATTTTTGCCCTTTTCCATTAGCAAAGCAAGTTTTGCTGGATTTCAGTTTGTGGCTTGAATAAAGTCGAGAGGCTTAAAAACCTCTTGCTGCTTCTACTGTTCAGTTTTTCCACTTAAATGTGATTAAACTGAATCCAAAGTCATACATGATGATAGTGATGACAGCAGCTCACATTTTTTGAGTGTTTATAATGTGCCAGGACCTGTTCTAGGTATCTTGAATATATTATCTCTTTAGTCCTGTCAGTGACTCTGACAAAGCTCCATTTTGCTAAGGAGGACACTGCTGCCTGGAGTGGGTAGTTTGCCACTAAATGAGATCCCGTGGTTTCTTTGTGGTCAGACTGGGTAGTGTAACCCAGAGCCCTTGTTTTTAATCATATTACGCCTTTTTTGGCCTCTTGATCCTTCAGGTCCTGATTATTTATTAGGAAAATCCTTTTAAATTAGCTGTGTAATTCTGAGCCTTAGTGTATATATAATTGAAAACAATCACTTCTAGTTGGCCAAATCTCCATGACTGAGTAGCTTTGTGAATGTTGGATCAGCACTCACCTGTGCTTATGCTAAGTTGATTTCCTCCGTATCTTGGGCCTCAGCTTACTTGATGGTTAGGTAAACATTTTTTTCTCTTTTTCATGAATTACAAATTAAATTTTAAAAAACTTGGCTGTCGGGCTTCCCTGGTGGCGCAGTGGTTGAGAGTCCGCCTGCCGATGCAGGGGACGCGGGTTCGTGCCCCGGTCCAGGAAGATCCCACATGCCGTGGAGCGGCTGGGCCCGTGAGCCATGGCCGCTGAGCCTGCGCGCCCGGAGCCTGTGCTCCGCAACGGGAAAGGCAACAACAGTGAGAGGCCCGCGTACTGCAAAAAAAAAAACAACAACAAAACTTGGGTGTCTAAAATGTGTGCTTGAAATGAGGACATTTTATAAAAAGGATCACACCTCATTACCTGCTGCATATCTGTCATTATGTTGGCAAGAAAGTAATTTCTTACCCTTTTAAGATAATCCATCAAGAAATTATTAGAATAAGTGAAGAAACTTAATTTTGGGGGGTTAAGTTTTAGATTTTTATTGATTTGTTTATTTCTACAGTAGGGCATGTAACAAGGCTTGGTAGACAGTGAGACAATACATAGGAGAAACCAAAGGTAGCCCTGGCTGCTGTGATGAGGTTAAGCCTTGAAGGCACTATAACATTCCTAATCCAGAGTGACTCTTGGAATGGAACAGCTCTGTCTGAGATTTCCAAAGCTAGCTGATAACTGGTGTGGGAAAGACACCCTTTGTTCTTGCTTTTGTGCTCCAGGTGATGCTGCTGCCAGCTTGCTGCCTCACTCTTTTCTGAGCAGTTGTGGAATCTCCCAGAAAGCTATGCATGACCAAGTTTTAATTCTATATCTGTGCAGGAAAGCAGCCTTGACTACCTCTAAGTTTCTGTTTCAGTCACTACCCTTAATGCCTTTTAGGGCTTGCATGTGTCAATTGGACCTTCTAAACTCCATCCATCCTATTCTTTCCCACTTTGCTGCCATCACCTGATGGCTAATTTTTTGCTCCAGTTCCTACCCCCCTTTTAAAACTTGCTTGTTTTCCTATGTTCTATATTTGCAGATGGTGGTTTTCAAACTGTCTTGAAGCAACTGCTGGTTTTAAGGGGCTTCAAGAACTGGCTTTGATTAAATTCACATGGGTAGACGCAGAGAGAGCTAATAATGTTTCTTCTGACTCTTTGTGTTGGTTCATATTATATCCTTTAAGGAAAACTTATTTAGTTTTGATATGAACTTTGAGCAATGTAGATTTTCTTACATTTAAAAATGAGCTGATTTAAAAATAGGAATGCACCAATACCTATGGATTTCCTCTGGTGCCTATTTGAGAAAGATGACTAATGAAGAAAAGTACAAACAGCAAATTAATGAATTTGTTGTTTGTGGCTCTTTTTACCAAAACTAAGTTTAAAAGCAAAACTTAGAGTTCTATTAAAGACCTTAGTAAATGAAAGTATGTCCCTAAAACTTGCATTCCATACTAGGAACTCAGCTCCCCAGTGACTCATGGTTATTCGGTTAGGCAAAGTGGGAGCCTTACTTAAATTAGCAGATAATCAGCCTTAATTTTTGCTTGCTCTAATAGACGAATGTAAGCTACACCAAATTGAACAGTTTGCTAATTGTTCATCACTGTTGAGGTCGTCAACCCTAAGTTCTTAACCAGGACTTATACAAGATCCCTATAATTGCTACGATTACCTCTCCTTTTTTTAAAAGGCATATTTTAAAAATCCTTTTTAGCATACGAAGAACACTACTGAGCACTCAGATTTTTGTTCTAACATAACATTTTCTTGGGAATTTTTGCTGAATGACATACATACTGGGCCAGACTGATATGTATTGATATTGATAAATAAATGATCATCTTTTTTCCCTTACTGTTACAAACTACTGGGATTTAAGAGTAGTATAAACCTAAGATGTTGTAGATTTGGAGCCATAGAAGGAATACAGGAATGTAGCATGGCTGTTTAGGGGGAGAGCCTGAGCTGTATTCTTTGAGGCTCTGGTTACCCCCTAACAGATACAGTGTTAACCCACATTAGAATTTTTTAGTTTCTAAATTCAGAAGCGGTTCTTAACTTCTAAAATACCAGTATTAAAGACAGACATGTTTCAGAACTGCCATCTAGAACAATTATAACTTGTCTTTGTATCATAACTCGTCTTGGTCTTGCTGCTTTAATGCTGTCCTTTCTTACACTGGTGTTCCTTCCTGTCTTTTTTCTTCTCCTGCTCCTTTCCCTCTTTTCTACTTTTTCTGCCTTCCCTTCTTTCTATCTCTCAGATCTGAAAGATTTTCAGAACAATAAGCATAGGTACTTGCTAGCCTCTGAGAATCAACGTCCTGGCAATTTTTCCACAGCATCCATGGGGTCCCTTACTTCATCTCCATCTTCCTGCTCACTCAATAGTCAGGTGGGCTTAACATCTGTGACCAGTATTCAGGAGAGAATCATGTCTACACCTGGAGGAGAGGAAGCCATCGAACGTCTAAAGGTAAGTAGTAACTCAGATTCAATGAAAGGTATTCTGTGTAGCTCCACAAGGCAGAGTTAGGACTAAAAATCACTGAGATTCTGGTTCAGCATGTGGAAGAAATTTCTGACTCTCAGAGGTGTCCTGAAATTGCTGCTTTGTAAGATAATTTTCGCCAGAATACTTGAGTTTGACATGGCCCGGCAGGGATGCATAGGCAGATTGTAAGTCGACCAGGCAAAGTAACTGATAAGTAGATATGTCCATTAATTCTGAGGTAGTTTATAAGTCACAGTGAAATTGTTTAGTTAGAAATTTCACTGGAAACTAATTAAACATTTAGTTTATTTTGAAGATGGAATTCTGTATAGGCCCCTGCTTCTGTTAGTAAAATGTATAATCAAAAGAAAGTTTGCACATTTGAGTAGCTGTACCAGGTTTATTCAGAGACACGTGAAATGATATTTTCTGGAAGTTCACAGAAAGCCCTGGGAGCACTGCTGTGGAAGGGCCGCCCCCTCCTGTGCTGGTGCATATAGGCTCACGGATGTTAGTGCTGGCGTGCACACTTGAGTCCTGCGTGTGCCGGTCACCCACCGTGGCACCCGGCTTGGCTTTGCCAGCCTGTTGCTGACTCTGGCAGGTACTTTCTGTCTCTCTCCATGAATACGAACGTTAGGAGCAGCAAAGCCTTCTGACTCGTAGGTTCTTCCTTCCCCCTTGGTGACTACAGTGAGAACAGACGGTTGTCACCTGTGGTGCCATCCATGAAACCACCGTGACAACAACACAAATGCCTTTTCTTTCCCTGCTTGTCATTTCCAGGATGATAGTTTTATCCGTACCTTGTGGCCTTTGTATTCAAGAGTACTGGAGTACATACACGTGTATCCCCATATCCCCTCCCTCTTGCGTCTCCCTCCCACCCTCCTTATCCCACCCCTCTAGGTGGTCACAGAGCACTGAGCTGATCTCCCTGTGCTATGTGGCTGCTTCCCACTAGCTGCTTAGAACTTAAATTAAAAAAAAAAAAAAGAGTACTGGATAGGAAAAACAAGGAGAGCAAAGAAACTTTAAGGAGCTGGGCGGTTGCAGTCCTGCCCCGAGCGTGCAGTCCCCTTCACATTGCGCTCAGTGTTCTCCACCATGGCTGCTCATTCAAGGACCGTTGAGAATAGTGACACACTTTGACAGGTTAACGATGGAAAAGGTTTGCTGAACCTTTTTGCTAAAAGGGAATTTAGCTTGATAATTGAAGATGCTAGAACATTCATTTTGGTTTGCAGGTGAGGCTGAAAAAGATTTTATATGAAGAATGGGCTTCTGCTTCTTAATCAGCCTGCCTTTTCCTTGGCATTTCACTCACTTCTAACATAAGGTGCTTTAGAAACAAAAGTAATCTTGTTTCTTCCTTCAGAACTTGTTAGTGGAAAGTGGGTGAAACTCTAAAATACCTGGCAGCGGGACAGGGAGTGAGAAACCTTTTCATTAAATTTTGCAAAGGAAAGGATAATTTCTGCTATTGTGAAATTGACTTTGAAATTTTACTAACGATGTTCGTGAAGCCCTGTGCAAGAAGGCTTTTATTTCTGTATTTTATCGTGATAGGCAAAGTTGCTGTGTAGGGTTCTGTTCAGGCCAGTGGGGACATGCAGAGGTTCTGTGGAAAGGAAAAGTGAAATCTTTCATTTACTATTCAATATAAAATGTTATTTTTCTTTGGGGATTTTGAATCTTACTATTTGAATCTTACCTTAGTGTACAAATGAGATTACATTCCCTTTAACACACATCTTGATGTAGGAAAAAAAATTCTTCCCAACTGCCAAGTGGAACCAACTGAAAAGAATGTTGAATGTTAGGAGTCAAGATGTGGAGCAGACTTTTTAAGCGTTAGGTCGCCCTGTATCTTCCAGATAGTCTCTAGGGAATAACACTGCCATTATTCAAGGAACCCTCCCCCCAATCTCCCTACTTCCCAGCAAAAACAAAACAAAACTGTATTGCTTTTATCAGAAAATAAATTTCTGTTTTAGTTCTCCTTTAAGCCAACCTAAATGACATCTTCCATTTTCCCTAGCTTTAGAAAATAGTTTCTTTATGGTTTTGTGTTCAATCTTGTTTTTTAATGCAGCATGGTAGTTTACTGAAGCATAAGCGCCTTAGTTCGACTCCTATTTTGTGAATGGTGAGAGTTCATGTCGGCAGACCTACATTTTAATGCTGCAGGCAGATAACATCTTGTGTTCACAGGGCAAGGCAGTGTTTGTATGATAGAAATGCCTGAGAATTTCTCATTTTGGGACTGTTTCATTGTTGAGTGTGAAGAAGTGGCATTCCTAAGACATGACACTGTAGGAGAAAAATACTGTACCTAATGGAAAACAGTAATACAGGAGGTTAATTCATTTTCCTAACATTTTATGTCCCTTTGCTTCTCTTTACTTTTAACTTTAAAAAAATGATCAGTTGGTAGAACACTTTTACATGGGGAGCTGCTGTTGCTTAATTCATTGAATAGCCTGTTTCCATACGGAAGAGACCCATGTTACCCCATCATAAATACCCTGAGCCCTCCACAAACCTCTGGCAATAGAGAGTAAAGTGTAATTGCTTTCAGTGTTTAGTTGCAGCTCAAACTGAGTTGAAATGTTGTCTCCTTGATTTGGATTCCGACTTAATAAGGTTTTAAATACGTAGCTACAGTTACTATGTGGTGCCTCTGGTGTTTATTAGTCTGGCATCAGTGTCAGTACTGTGAGTGCCATTGCTTAGGCTTAGACTATAAATATCTACAAATATCCATTACAGAAGCATGCAAGGGTAAATGCTGTGCTAGGCAGCCCGAGGGCCCCACGCTTGGAGCTCACTTATGACGCATGCTGCATTCAGTACAGTAAAACCCATCTGATGGCTTCAAGGAACGTTCCATGTAGCAAGTGTTTAACTCTTTAAACACCACAATTTAAACTGTAATTTTTTGGGGGGGAAATATTTCTGACTTGTTCTGTGGACTTCTCTGCCACCTTAACTGGATCATGGTGAAGTAATTAAGTTGTATTTAGCATTATGAACATAGTTATTAACCAGTGCTGTACAAATAGCTAGATAATACATGATGTGAGATCAAAGTGAATGACGCCTGAGCCCAACATTCCTTGGGGCTTAAAAAAATGTTCCTGATGTCACTCTGTTTTTTCAGAATTTTTTAATGTACAGTACCTGCAGGAAGGAAAGACCCTTAAAGAGTGTCCTCTTGACTCCTCATTTCTGAAGCATGAATCCCAATTTCAGTTTAATCTTAAAATTAGGTTTCTAGAATGAGGTATGGGCAGCTCTGGAGACCAGCACGCCAGGCCTGCCTGCAGAGTAAGTTGATGACACAGACTGAAAGCTGTCTTCCTGTTGTCATCTCTATTTTATTAATACTAAGTTTGTTATTCAGGCTTGAAGAAAGAATATTCCTCACTCTTTCTTAATTTATGGTGAGCTATTTAGTAGAATATTTTCTTTAAAGGCTGTTGATTCTGCCTTAATTGGAAAACAGAACACAGGAAACCCAACTATAGACCTGGCTCAGGGAGAAGTGGGGCCTCGGGATAATCACTTAGTTTCTCTGGTCCTCAGTCTCTATATTTCTAGAATGTTTCTGGAATAAATGGCTTTTTCCAGCACTGAAGTTTAGATAAATGACACTCAATATTGTTTTCTCTAACCTTTCTTCAGAGTTTAAAAAACTAACTTTCTAGGGACTTCCCTGGTGGCACAGTAGTTAAGAATCCGCCTGCCAATGCATGGGACACGGGTTCAATCCCTGGTCCGGGAAGATCCCACATGCCGCCCAGCAACCAAGCCCGTACACCACAACTACTGAGCCTGCGCTCTAGAGTCCATGAGCCACAACTACTGAGCCCGCGCACCTCAGAGCCCGTGTGCCGCAACTACTGAGCCCGCGTGCTGCAACTACTGAAGCCCTTGCGCCTGGAGCCCGTGCTGCACAACAGTAGAAGCCACCGCAATGAGAAGCCCGCGCACCCCAACAAAGAGTAGCCCCCGCTCGCTGCAACTAGAGAAAGCCTGCATGCAGCAACAAAGCAGCCAAAAATAAACTAAAAGAATTAAAAAAAAAAAAAGTAACTTTCTAGACAACATAAAAGTTGCAACTTTTAAGCCCTAATGAAAAAGAAAAGTATATTGTACCTTACTCAGCTTACTAATTAACTTTTCTACAAGGAGCTCATATTCTGATTTACCCTCCAGGTGGTGAGTAAAAAGAGAGAGGTCACATTAGAGTTGGCAGCAAGATGGTAAGAGGATTCCTAGACAGTAACTTTGCTTCCTTGGGGTGAGTTTATAGTTGCCCCAAAATAGAATAGCTTTACTACAGCCGGATTAATCTCTGCTCTGATACACTCTTTTTCTGAAGATAACCAACCAGGAAAAAAATATTTTAAGTATCTCATAGGTCAGTTTATATTTCATAACTAATATCAGAGTGGCTTGTGGACCACAGTATATATAATAAGCACTAGTCTCGGTGCTGTGGTTTGGACATCCTGTTATCCTATGCCTTTGTTTTTGAAGTTGTCACTTTAGAGTGTAAAGGTTTCTATCCAGCTGTCTTTAATTTAGTTGAATTTTTAATTGAAGTATAGTTGATCTACAGTGTTGTGCCAGTCTCTGCTGGACAGCAGAGTGACTCAGCCATACATACATAGACATTCTTTTTTTTATATTCTTTTCCATTATGGTTTATCACAGGATATTGAAGGTAGTTCCTTGTGCTATACAGTAGGACCTTGTTTATCTATCCTATATGTAATAGTTTGCATCTATTAATCCCAAACTCCCAGTGCTTCCCTCCCCCACCCCCCTCCAGCAGTGTTTAATAAGCCTTAAAATCTTGAAGGTTATGGTGGTAGCTTATATTATACTTGCCCTTTTATAGTCATTCGCAGAAGCATTTAATGCTATCCTGTTTCAGCTGTTGAATAACTTGTGGCACGTTAGAGGTAGGCTGTTGACCACTCGGCACCTGGCACACTTCCTTCCCTGGCCATCTCATTCCTTACCGTAACCATATGGGTTTTTCTTGGCTGCTGGCCCTCTAACGTGGCTTGTTGGTGCCTCACTCAGCAGTGGAGTGGCATATGCACTGCATGTTATTCATTCCTATTGAAGGACTGTGTAGAGATGCCATTCAGGGGGCTCTGTGTGTGCTCGGGGGTTGATGAGAGCCAGTTTAGGTGATTTTGTCTCTACCCTCCTGCCTTCCGCTGCAGGCTTGCTCTAGCGTCTCCCACTTTGTAACCGACTCATTTCTGAGTACCTGCTGCGTGGTCCCCTTTATATTCACCTTACTGACGCCCAGGCCTTTTCTGACTTTTAACAGTTTTGCTCTTTGTCGAGTTTAGCCTGTTGTTGTTACTGTTCTTCTCCTCCATCAGCAGCAGCAGCAGCAGCAGCAGCATGCTCTCCTGTTTGTTTCTTCTGACTCCTTGGGTCTTTACTTGGCTTTTTAAAAATTTTATTTTATTTTTGGCTGCGTTGGGTTTTTGTTGCTGTGCGCGGGCTTTTCTCTAGTTGTGGCAAGTGGAGGCTACTCTTCGTTGCGGTTTGCAATTCTCATTGTGGTGGCTTCTCTTGTTGCGGAGAGTGGGCTCTAGGAACACGGGCTTCAGTAGTTGTGGCTCACAGGCTCTAGAGCACAGGCTCAGTAGTTGTGGCGCATGGGCTTAGTTGCTCCGTGGCATGTGGGGTCTTCCCGGACTAGGGCTCAAACCCATGTCCCCTGCATTGGCAGGCAGATTCTTAAACACTGCGCCACCAGGGAAACCCTACTCTGCTTTTTTTTTTTGGTACACGGGCCTCTCACTGTTGTGGCCTCTCCCGTTGCAGAGCACAGGCTCCAGACGCACAGGCTCAGCAGCCATGGCTCACGGGCCCAGCCGCTCCGTGGCATGTGGGATCTTCCCGGACCGGGGCACGAACCCGTGTCCCCTGCATCGGCAGGCGGACTCTCAACCACTGCGCCACCAGGGAAGCCCTACTCGGCTTTTTAACATGCTACCATGCCTCGTTCCAGAAAACCAAGTGCCAGATGCCTCAGGGTTTATTGTACTACATATTCACAATTTCTTTCTATGTAGATAGTTATGTTTTGGGATCTCAGAGGCTTCATACAATAGCCCGGTAAATGAATTATACAATGAAATATTTTGTGAATTGTCAAAACTTCTCATCCTGAATCACTACCACTACTATTATCTCATCATCGTTATCATCATTGTCATCTGACTTTCTAATTTCGTATCCAGGACTAGCATTTTCTCCTGCTTTTTGCATGTGCTTAACTCCCTTTTTGGTACCCCTCTCCCTCCATTTTTTGCCTGGTCAGTTTATTCTCAGTATGAGTATCACTCAGCCTTGACTCATCCACCCTCCAGCAGACCTGTGAACACTTCAGTTGTAGCACTTAGCACACTGCCCTGTTGTTTTTTCCTACCATTCCCATTCACAATCCTCTAACATGCTGCTCTAGCTACGCTGTTGTTCCTGGAAAGTGCCAGGCATTTCCTACCTATTCCCTCACATACCGATGCTCTTCCTTTGTGTCTGCCTATGTAGAACCTTGTCAGTGAGCTCTGTCCTGACAACCCCACTGCAGATTGCTCCCTCACCCACCCCTCCCCCTACATTCCTCTTGTCTTTGCTTTATTTTTCTACAAAGCTCTTATCACTGTCTGACACACTATATACTTGACTCACTGATTAAAATGGATTGATTATCTGAGTCTCCTTACGAGAATATAAGCCCCATGAGGGGCAGGAATTTTGTTTCCTGCCATATCTCTAGTTGCCTAGAACAGGGCTTGGCATGTAATGCAGTTATATATAATTACTGCATGAATGAATGATCAGTTACTTCCTTCTCTCCCTGGTATACAGTAAGCTCCTGAAATCAGGAAACACGTTTTCGTTCTTATATTTCTGGCATATAATAAACACTCAGCAAGAGATTGGGAAATTGTCACTCTAGTGGCTGCATGCCTTCATATGAGACTAATGTTAAACCTTTCTATATCGGGAATTGGGTTGTGTTCAGAGGGGTATTGTATGCTAGGGGAGGAAAAATATCTTTCCTTCTATCCTTCTAGGTTCTTGGCTGGGGCCCCAGATTAACAAAAGGCAGATTAACAAGAGAAAAGCATACAAATTTATTTAGTGTTTGTTTACGTGACATGGAAGACTTCATAAGGAAATGAAGGCCCAAAGAAGTGTTAAACATGAACGTTCTTATGCTGGGTTTGGTGAAGAGTGGAAAGTTGTGGGAATATGTGATAGAACAAAGGGGGATGTGAGTTAAGAGTATAGGCACCTCGAAGGTATTGCAGGTTCAGTTCCAGACCACCGCAGTAAAGTGAATATCACGATAAAGTGAGTCACACAAATTTTTTGGTCTCCCAGTGCATATAAAAGTTAAGTTTACACTATACTGTAGTCTGTTAAGTGTGCAATAGCATTATGTCCAAAAAAAACCACCTTAATTTAAAAATACTTTATTGCTTAAAAGTGTTATCATCTGAACCTTCAGCAAATTGTAGTAGTAACATCAAAGATCAGTGATCACAGCTCACCATAGCAAATGTAATAATAATGAAAATGTTGAAATAGTGCAAGAATTACCAAAATGTGGGCTTCCCTGGTGGCGCAGAATCCGCCTGCCAGTGCAGGGGACACAGGTTCGAGCCCTGGTTCGGGAAGATCCCACGTGCTGCGGAGCAACGACTACTGAGCCTACGCTCTAGAGCCTGCGAGCCACAACTACTGAAGCCCGTGCACCTAGAGCCTGTGCTCCGCAACAAGAGAAGCCACTGCAACGAGAAACCCGCAAACCACAATGAAGAGTAGCCCCCACTCGCCGCAACTAGAGAAAGCCCACGCACAGCAATGAAGACCCAGTGCAGCCAAAAATAAATAAAAATAAATTAAAAAAAAAGAAGAACTACCAAAATGTGACACAAGAGACACGAAGTGAGCAAATACTGTTGGAAAAATGGCGCTGGTAGACTTGCTCGATGCAGGGTTGCCACACACTTTCAATTTGTAAAAAATGCCATACCTGAGAAGTGCAATAACGTGAAGTATAATAAAACGAGGTCTGCCATAGTAAACTGGGGAAACTTAATGAAGGCCTCTCTGTTCATATTCTTCATGTTCCTTCATCTTGAGAAATAAGGATGCTCCATTCCTCCAGGTGTAGGGAGGTTGCATCTCATGAGGGTCTTACGACTTGCTTCAAGAGGAGCTCAGAGAGTCCTTCCTACTTGTACCATTTCTTAAATCACTCAGCTTAAAGTATTCAATATGCCAAGATAATACCATATTTGGGGGAGCATGTTCTGAACCCTGTCAGTGTTGTGGTGAAATTATAGTGAAACAAAAAACAATGAAGGGACTTCCCTGGTGGTGCAGTGGTTAAGGCTCTGATCTCCCAATGCAGGGGGCCCGGGTGTGATCCCTGGTCAGGGAACTAGATCCCACATGCATGCCGCAACTAGGAGTTTGCATGCCACAACTAAGGAGGCTGTGTGCCACAACTAAGGAGCGGGCAAACTGCAACTAAGGAGCCCATCTGCCGCAACTAAGACCCAGCGCAGGGCTTCCCTGGTGGTGCAGAGGTTAAGAATCTGCCTACCAATGCAGGAGACACGGGTTGGAGCTCTGGTCTGGGAAGATCCCACGTGCCGTGGAGCAGCTAAGCCCGTGCGCCACAGCTACTGAAGCCCGTGCGCCTAGAGACCGTGCTCCACAACAAGAGGAGCCACCGCAATGAGAAGCCTGCACACCACGGCGAGGAATGGCCCCCGCTCGCCGCAATAGAGAATAAGCCCAAGCGCAGCAGCGGAGACGCAGTACAGCCAAAAAAAAAAAAAGACCCAGCGCAACCAAATAAATAATTTTAAGAAAAGCAACAAATATCATTGGGGGCTTTATTCTTTTGTAGCAGTGGCTGTCAGAAACAATGCTTTGCATTTTGGGATGCTAATATTACCTTTCCTTCTACACACACACTCTCACACACACATATACACACACACACTATTAAGCTATTTTTATTAGGGCTTAAAGAGAATTAATACATCTGGGGCTGATTTCTTTCTTTACATATTAAGAAAGGGAAAAAAAACCACCTCATCGAATTAGATTCTGCCTCATATCCTCAAAAGGGCATCATCTGCTTCTTGCTGCTCTTCCTAGACACAGAATGTTAAATTATAAGACTCTTTGGTGCTTAACTGTGTACTTCCTCCTTAGGAATCGGAGAAGATCATTGCTGAGTTGAACGAAACCTGGGAGGAAAAGCTGCGTAAAACAGAGGCCATCAGAATGGAGAGGTCAGGAAGTTAAACTCTGGAATGTTTCTAAATTTTCTGAGGAATTTAGATTACTTTTATAGTAAGAAAAGATAAAATAGAAGTTAAAAACAAAGAACCTTGCCTCCCCAAATACAAAACAAACAAACAAACCCGTATGGGACTTATGGCCCAATTTACACTCTGAAGTGAAATTCAAGTGTTCCCTAGGGAGTCGTGTTCTTAGTTACTGTACTATGTGTTGCTAGGGATCCATATAAAAACTGAAGATATTGAAGAGTTTTTAATTTGCAAAAAGACTGCCTTTGATAAAGGCGCAAATAAAAAAAAGCTGTTCTGATTACTGACTTCCAGAGTTATGTTTTCTAGAACCTCTTTGGTAAGAGGTTAAGGAGTTTCAGTTGCAAACTTTCAAAATCTGTATTTTATCTTAACCTCCCAATTCTCTACCCCAAAGATAAACATAATCCAAAATAATACTTTTGCTATTGGAATAAATATACATTTAAAAAATGTTAGTTCCTATCTTCTTCCTTCATGGAAGATGAGGCAGAAGTGCATGCTAACGTGTTTGTAAAGTGAATGTATGAAACAATTTTCTTCTCTATTGTAGAGATTTTAAGCTAGAATTGTTGAATCAATATGATGGTGGTCATGGGAACATGACATTTGAGAAAATCACATTTGTAGATAATACTCCCTATATCAAAGTTACTTTCTGATTGCTTTCTTGGATTTTAAGGAATGGTTCTTTGAAGTGGATGTATTGCCTTAAGGGAATATTCCTTTCTTCCTTTTTTTATATTAATAGACATACTTATGAATTATTGTCTACCTCCAAAGTCAGATGTGCCAAAGTTCTTATTTGGGTGAATATAGCTTTACCTAAGACGAGAACATACTTTATTTTGAATATACAATTTCTCTTAGAAATAATTTCTCATTAATGATGGGATAAGCAGATTCTTTCACATTTGTATTACTGACTTTAAACATGGACAGTTGCTTTTGCTCTGTGTTATTTTCCAATTCAAGTTAGACTGATTTACTTGACATTTTGGTATTGTTATTCTGATACGCTTGTTGCTTTTTCTAGAGAGGCCTTGTTGGCTGAGATGGGAGTTGCCATTCGGGAAGATGGAGGAACCCTGGGGGTTTTCTCACCTAAAAAGGTAGGGAACAACGTTGTGAAACTTAAACAAACAGAAACACTTTTTGTTTGTCTTGGTCACGAGGCACTTCATGTCTTTCAGGGCTGGCTCCTCTTCCTTTTCTTTTAAATCTTGAGACTTGGCTTAATTTCTGATATTTTTGATTTCATCTTACAATACAAGGCCAACCTGTTTCTAAAATGCTTTCAGAAATATTTACTGTTAATAAAATAATATCCAAGGCAGTATAAATCTGTAACTTTTGGTCATGATTCAGTATGTTTCCTCATCTTCATTGTTGCTTTCTCTAAAATTCATAGCCTAACCTCGCATACCTTGCTTCAGTTTGGCTACTCTTTCTATGTAGTTTTCCCCACAGATGCCAGCAACCCTGAATTACAATTCTTTGGAAGCAGTTTCAGCTGTTCAGGTTTGTGTAGAAAACTACTGCTTCAGTTTGCTCTTACAGTTTGTGTGATAGACAACCACTGGACTGAGTAAAGCAGCTCCTGTCCTCATCCTTCTAGCCTCCTCTGCTCCCTTCTCAGTTTTTTTTTTTTTAATGACTCCAGTAGTTACTGTCCTACTTACCTAGTCATAGCTGTTAAGTAGTAGATACATTTTTAGCTAATTGGAATAGCAAGGTCTTTTCTTTCTTTTTCTCCACCACCCCCCCCCCCCCGCTTAGTTGCTTCTTAGTTATTATTAGATATTGGAAAACTGTTATGAAATGATTATTTTGTGTGCTTATTTATAGGACAGTAATAGAACATATATTGATGTAAAAGCATATATTTCATACTAGTAATAAATGGTCCTTCATTTCATATGATTTCAAATTAACTATTGGATACTTAAACATCTTCATGCAAGGGTCTGATAATGGTCTCTCTAGGTTAGCATAGAATGGGTATGGAGTTTTCAACTGGTACTTTCATTTTATGTGATATGAAATAGTCCTGTGGGTTTTTTTCAGGATTCTCTGGTTAGGTTTTTCTTTTTTATAAATTCTGATGTGTTATTTTCATCAAAGAAAACTGATTTAGAGACATTTTTTATATATATATATATATATATATATATATTTTTTTTTTTTTTTTTTGCTGTACGCGGGCCTCTCACTGTTGTGGCCTGTCCCGTTGCGGAGCACAGGCTCTGGACGCGCAGGCTCAGCGGCCATGGCTCATGGGCCTAGCCGCTCCGCGGCACGTGGGATCTTCCCAGACCGGGGCATGAACCTGCATCCCCTGCATCGGCAGGCGGACTCCCAACCACTGCGCCGCCAGGGAAGCCCTAGATATATATTTTAGACCTGGAACAATAATAACAGTATTTCATATGTTTATATTGCCATAAGTCAATGATTTTTCAGTAAGACATTATTTTATTCAGATATATTATGTATGATTGTAGAGATTTTAGCAGTTATAGGCTTAATAGAATTTAGATTGTGCCTTTGCTTGTATCTAAAGGTATTTTATAACATCTTTCAGTGTTACGAACTGTGAGGAAAATTTTTATAACAACTTGTAAAATTATGGCATTTAACAAATTATAAATAACTTGAATAAGTATTGTGTGTTATAAGTATTATGAACAGCACAGAATTCCAAACTGAGATCCCTGTTTCCAAAGCTTTCTTACTTGATTTAACTTTCTAGACTTCTTCAGGAAAGGAAGGGATACACCACTGACCACATCCAAATTCAGTTTTAGAACCTGTTTCTGATGTGTTAACTTGATTGTGGTAATCATAGCACAATGTGTATATGTATCAAATTGAGACATTTTACAATGACATTGTACTACCTAAATAAATACAGACTTTGTCTTTCATATCTCAACAAACTAGGAGAAAGTTACTTCTAAGGGAAAAGGAAAAACAAAAACCAACCTGTTCTTGAGGTTCCGTTTTCTTTAGGCCAGTCTCATGATGGGTTTTAAAGAATGCTGCCCACAGAGGGCTTTGACTTTCTCAAACCAACAAAGCTGTTAACTGTAGAGACAGATGTTAGTTGGAAGGATGTAGAGGTTTTCCTAATTTCTTTTAAATCATCTTTTGCAGTCCCTTTCCTTAACCTGCCCATCTGACTCTTCTTTCATTTTTCCATATTTGCCGGCACTATCTTGAGTAGATTTTGACCCCAAGACCATGTGACTTATTGTTGGATTCCAGTGGGGTATTTTCACCAAAGAAGGTTGGTTTTTAAAAGATTTTAGAAATAGTAGAGTTAGATGAAAAGGATTTTTTGAAGATGTATTACTGAATGTCAGTAATTTTAATTTCTTCTTTAAGATAAAAACTAACAAACTAAAGACAATAACTGGGACCATGGAAGAACTGATAAAAATTATAAAGGGAAATGATAGGGGATGTGGGAACATTTTTATAAAGTAAATGAAAAATTAAATATTTCTTGAGGTTGTAGGGGGCAAAAAATGATTTTTCCTCTACCTTTCTGAATTCTTGGCTGAGACCCCTGTAATAAAAGACAGATTAACAAGAGAAAAACAAAGAAGTTTATTAACATGTATACATGGGAGATACCCAGGGAAAAATGAGTAACTCCCTGAGATGGTTTAGAATTCTGGCTTAAATACCATCCTAACAGGGAAAGGGGATGGGGAGGTGGGCCTCTCAGGGGAGCATAATTGGCTTTTAGGAAAGATGAAGGGACCCTTCAAGAGTAGATGGGAGGAATGATAGTTTGTGACAAAGTTTGTCTGGGTGTGGTATCAATTTCTAGTTTTCTCTCCTGGTTGATGAGACTCCCGGGAGGGGATTTCTGACAGCTGAGTTCCTTTTGGACCATCCGTGCTTAGGCAGGAAAGGGGATTCAGAGAAAGCCGCTCTCTGCCTGTACTGTTTTTCAAGTGCCTAATAGCTCAAAATAATCACTATGTCAAAGTGGCATGTTTAGGGGTGGCAAATTCTGCTGTCTTTCAAGATTTTTGACCAAGTGTTTACAAAAATTATGATTAATCCATTCAGAGAATCAGCCTGCTCTAATTTTTCTTTTGTGTTCTCTATGCTTTGACCTTATCAGGAATTGGATCTTGTTCTTTATCCCAGAACTCAGGTTTTTAAATAGAATGCATTAGTGTAGTTTGGGGAGGCCTGAAGAGAGTGTTTTCTGTTTACTATGGAATTGCAACTAGGAATGAAAGCAGTCCCTCTTCTAGGCACTCTGGTAATCCAAGAAGCCATCAGCCTCCTGTATGTCCCTGTCATTCTTACAGCCCTCTCAGTGATACTTGCTCCAAATTGATCATCTGTAACCTTTTTCAGACGCCACATCTTGTTAACCTCAATGAGGACCCACTGATGTCCGAATGCCTTCTTTATTACATCAAAGATGGAATTACAAGGTACATTTGTTTCCTCTTTTGGTCACTTAATGTTTTCTTTTCTCTTAGGATGATTGAATAGCTAAAGGGAAGTTGTTTTGTGAAAAATTTCTTTTACTAATTTGCTGTTTTTCTTGTCTGAAATAGTTTAAACTATCCTCTCTACTCTTCTCAAATTAAGTGTTTTAACCAGCTGAACCAATTAACGTGTAGTTTTTTCCTAGCAGACCGTAAGTAAAATTTTACTCCTAACATTTTATATGAATTCATTAAGGAGAGTAGTTCACTCGTATCTTTTTATGATGCTCTGTGAGTTATTTGGTGTATCATTTGCCCCTTCGTTGCTTTTTCTGGTGTAGGGAGGTTGACCATATATGAAAATAGAGTTTGCAGTTCAAAGCCTCTGATAAAAAAAAAGGCAATACCTTTTTTGTATGTACCAAAGAATATTCTTTGGGAGAAAGAGGCTCATTGTTTGTAGTGCTTTTTGTGTCTGAATTTCCCTGGGAAACACTTTCCCTTGTGTTCAGGGTTGGCCAAGCAGATGCTGAGCGGCGCCAGGACATCGTGCTGAGTGGGGCTCACATTAAAGAAGAGCATTGTATCTTCCGGAGCGAGAGGAACAACAGTGGGGATGGTGAGAGTTCTTGGCTTAACTTTTTCAGCAAACTTTTCATTCTATATGATGAGAAATCCCCAAGGCTTGGTATTCCCTGTCTCTTTCTTTCAATGATACTTTCTTGTACAATCTAATATTTGAAAATGGAGAAACTTGGGCTGCTTATAAATGCAGGCATGGACATAGCTACTTTACATGAAAAAAGCCTGGACGAAAGGAGCCGTTTTGTTACTGCCAAGAATTGAGCGGGACATAGGCAATTAGGCTTGGTCTTGAATCTTAATTATTTGATAGACTAGTAAGAAGGGAACAAATATCCTGGGTAGTGGGAGATTTGAAGAACCTCTGGTCTTAAGCCAGTAGAATTTATTTTTACCTAAAAGGGAAGAAAAAGTCCACCTTGATTTTTGTCCAGGTTATTAACAAAACAACAACAATCTTATAGTACTTTTGTGTTGTATAATTTATTCCTCCCTTAATCAAAGTATTAGCTTTTGATCTTAAGTTTCTGATTATTACCTATATCTCATACTTAAGATTTCTGATGGTTTTCGTTTTTATATACTGAACTGTCAGATATCACTGAAGCTAACATTTCCTATCTTCTTCTGAAGTTTGTCAAATTCATTTAAATGTTTCTGAGCCACAGCCCTGGTTCTGGTACCCTAAAATGAACTATTATATAGCTACTAAGCCACTTGGTTGGTTGCAGGAATCTATTCTAGTCACCTTGAATCCTCACCTGCTTTCCATTATTTCTTCCAGTGGTTTGTGATGCTAACATTAGTTTGTGTTCCTCTTAGTTATTGTAACCCTGGAGCCCTGTGAACGTTCAGAAACCTACGTAAATGGCAAGAGGGTGGCCCAGCCTGTTCAGCTGCGCTCAGGTGAGACTGGAAGAGGCTTGAAGTCTTCAGAACACATGGCTTGTGCAAGCAACTCTTTAATTCTTTATCTAAAGGTTGAAGTGATAGTCAGCATTAGGATTTATGTTCCTGTAAAACTCCAAAAGCTGTCTTTTTGCATTAGGGAGAGTTAGGTTATTAAGCTAGATGCAACACATTTAAAAAATGATTTCTCATCCATGTTTCTGTTCTGTGCTAGGAAACCGTATCATCATGGGTAAAAACCACGTGTTTCGTTTTAACCACCCGGAGCAAGCACGGGCTGAGCGGGAGAAGACTCCTTCTGCTGAGACCCCCTCTGAGCCTGTGGACTGGACGTTTGCCCAGAGAGAGCTTCTGGAAAAACAAGGAATTGATATGAAACAGGAGATGGAAAAAAGGTAATGTACAAATGTGATGTGGTCCACGTGACTCTCATTTCTTTTAAACACATAGCAGAATTCATGAAACAGCTCAGTGATTTTGCAATTTATTCTTTCCTCTCTTGCTTCTCTTTTCCGTCTAGGCTACAGGAAATGGAGATCCTATACAAAAAGGAGAAGGAAGAAGCAGATCTTCTCTTGGAGCAGCAGAGACTGGTAGGAGTACATCCTGAATCCTCTGTTAGGAAAAGGGCAGCTTGCTTTCATATCACACCTTCCCTGTTCCACAGACGAGCACTCGCCCAGTTGCTTCTCCACCTGTCATTGATACCATACACTATTCTCTCATTTCCTTCATGGAGAAGGAACTTACATCGCCTGGTAGCCTTAGCCTGAAAAACTGTCCTTAAAGGTACTACTTCTGTGCCTCTTATGTCTTAAAGTCAAGTCTTCTATCAAAACCAAGTGCTTTTTGAGGAAATGGTGCGAGCTTTTCTAGTAGCCTTTTCCTTTTGATAGTGGTTTTTGAGTATGCACCAGTGGTGGTTCTTTTAATAATAATTACTCTGAATATTGAATTTGGTGGGTGTTTGCCTTGGTTTTGTTTCTGATCACCTGATAGTACTAATTCTCTGCTCTTGGGCTGACTTGGGGATTGTTCTTGTGCTGGGTGGACTTTTTTTTTTTTGTAAGTTAAACTGTGTCTAAAAGTGTTGCTGCACAGTTGCATGTGTTAATCCTTTTCTGTTCCCTGCATGGAGTCTGAATCCTAAGTAAGGGTCTCCGTGGCATATGGGGCGACAGTGGAAGTAGGGGCTGCATACCCAACTCCAAGAGGAGAAGGAAGCCTTGTTTCTCTGGGTTGAGAAAGGGTTTGTTTGAGCAGCTGAAAGAGTCAGTTTATGGTTGCAGCTTATAATGCTAATGGCTATAGCATTTTATGATGTTAGTTGATTTTCTACGTTTTGTAGAAACTGAGTCTCATGAATGAATAAGTTTATCCATTTAGTTAGACATTATTTTTTAAAGTCATCCAGTTTTGGTTTACAAAGCCCTGGTTATAACAAGCTTCTTGGCATTCATTTGATGTATAAGAAAAAGGCATAACAGCCTTTGGACACTGTGATACAGTTTAGGAATTCCTCATTTTTTAAGATTCATGGACTTCTTTTTAGATAAGGGGGTATTAGGGAGAAAGCTGGGGTACTGGTTTCTTCCCTTAGCATAAAATATACCATGTAGAATACCGAGTGTAAACAACAGCATGTAAACCACAGCCTGATAGCCATGCTCTGCTTTGGAGAAGAGAGGCTATTGTTGAGTGGGCCAGAAAAGCCAAGGACTTGTGCAAAAGCAGTCTTTTCCAGGGCTGCTCGGTTCTCAGGCTTGGCAGTGGGTTAAATAAATCAGTTAGTTTGTTATCTTGGAAATTATAGCAAAGCCCAAAAAAGAATGGATTGTAAGAATAAATCAAGTGTTTGGGGCAAGATCATAGCAGTGTTATAGGTAGAGTCTCTTTAGGAGGCCTAGTTGGCATTTAGTTTGTAATGGAAACAGAAGGGTTTGGCTACAATGTGATTCGGGGCTTGAAAGCTTTGTGACACATGAAGGAGCCTTTTATCTTAATAATGTAGTATAATCTAATAACATGCCTCTGATGGTCTGTGGGTGATCAAATGAGGACAGGTATAATTAAGCTATATTTATTATTAATAATAGTGCCTTGTATTTGTGTAGTGCTTTATAATTTACAGAGAGTTTTAACATCCATCATTGTTTTGATTCCCAAAACAACCCTCTTTGGTAGCTGTATACATAAATAAAGTGGCAAATATTGCCTCTAGTTTATAGTTGAGGAAGCCACGTCTAAAAAATGCTGCCCACTCTTAAATACCTGTTAAGTCATGGTTCTGAGGCTTAAACTTAAACTTGAGTCTTCTGACTTGCTTCAGTGTTCTGTCCAGTAGAGCAATGCTTCTCAACAACTTGGGAGTCTTATTAAAATGCTGATGCTGACTCAGCAAGTCTGGGGTGGGACCTGAGATTCTGCATTTCTAAACAGCTCCCAGGTGATACCAATGTGGCTGGGACCAACCTTTGAGTAACTAGGTGTAAGAGAATAGTGATGGCTGGTGATCATTCTATTCTGTGAAATAAAGACAGTGACCGTTGAAGAAAGGGAAAGTAAATGTCTCTAAGACATATTTAGTTTCCAGAGAACATACTTAGTTTGCAAGTAATCAGGTTTACAAACAATAAATGCTGGAGAGGGTGTGGAGAAAAGGGAACCCTCTTGCACTGTTGGTGGGAATGTAAATTGATACAGCCACTATGGAGAACAGTATGGAGGTTCCTTAAAAAACTAAAAATAGAAGACCCAGCAATCCCACTACTGGGCATATACCCTGAGAAAACCATAATTCAAAAAGAGTCAGGTACCACAATGTTCATTGAAGCTCTGTTTACAATAGCCAGGACATGGAAGCAGCCTAAGTGTCCATCGACAGATGAATGGATAAAGAAGATGTGGCACATATATACAATGGAATATTACTCAGCCATAAAAAGAAACGAAATTGAGTTATTTGTAGTGAGGTGGATGGACCTAGAGTCTGTCATACAGAGTGAAGTAAGTCAGAAAGAAAAAAATAAATACCGTATGCTAACACATATATATGGAATCTAAAAAAAAAAAAAAAAGGTTCTGAAGAACCTAGGGGCAGGACAGGGATAAAGACGCAGACATACAGACATAGAGAACCGACTTGAGGACACGAGGAGGGGGAAGGGTAAGCTGGGACGAAGTGAGAGAGTGGCATGTACTTATATATACTACCAAATGTAAAATAGATAGCTAGTGAGAGGCAGCCTCATAGCACAGGGAGATCAGCTTGGTGCTTCGTGACCACCTAGAGGGGTGGAAAAGGGAGGGTGGGAGGGAGACACAAGAGGGAGGAGATATGGCGATATATGTATATGTATAGCTGATTCACTTTGTTATAAAGCAGAAGCTAACACACCATTGTAAAGCAATTATACTCCAATAAAGATGATAAAAATAAATAAGCAGCTCCTTTCAAGCAAGGAGGTTGCTTTCCTCCCATAAGTCCAGCTTTCTACTCCAGTTAAAGTTCTTGTCCTCAAGAGTTGATTTCTAACCCTTCAGCCTGAAGCATACCTAACAGTTAACAATACTGAATAAAAATGTAATTTTATGACCCTATATTGGTCAACCAACAGATATGTTTTGAATGTACCCTATGGATATACATTGAGAAGATACAAAGGAATTATTATTCAGTAAATATTTAATATTTATTATATACAATTATTTTTGCATAACAACAGCATTAAAAAATGGAATTCAGGCTCATGAGTTTTCTATTACAATGATTCCCCAAATGCATCCCATTGTTACATTGCTGAATATTCTCTCATAGTTAGTGCTTGATTATACGCCTGGTCCTTTCTGTGCTTGCTTTTTCACACATGTTTTGGGTATTTTCTCTCTTATTTGCATAATCTTCATGCCTCTTTAGGAGGCCCACTTTGCATTTGGTATTTAATGAAAGCAGAAGGATCATTTAGTGACATGTGAATTGGACAGATCTGAGTAGTTTTTCCAACCCTGTAATAAATGAATCTAAATTTCTTAAAATCTCCCTTTTCTTTTTTTTTGACATGAGATAGGATTTGCATCTTGGCACATGAGCTTTGCAGGAGTTTTCAGTATCATGGTCAGTATGTGATGGGGGTGATATGTTTGAGCTTTAAGGAGAACATATTCTACAGAGTCAATATGACAGTATTTTAAAAAGAAAGAAAATTATGGCCACTTGATGAGTTCTTTTAGATTTATGTAAACTCATTTAGTTATGTTTTATTTTAGAGTTTAAAGGCATAACTTTTCTCTCTTAAGTACGACATTAAAGCAATGATTAGAATATTTCCTGAATTAGGTAGTGTTCATTTCATCATTAAGCAGTTTTTAAAGGAAAAGAAAAGAAGCCAGGAAAAAACCTGATAGTTAATTATGTAGGAAGAATCAGAGAGAATTTGTGTTCTATAAAACTCAGTTTATTAAAAACAAACAAACAAAAAAACTCAGTTTATACATATTTGCAAGAAAACCTTTTTAGGAGTCAGACATACTTTTTTTTCTTTAATATTTATTAATGTCATCTTTTATCACTTTTTTATCACTTAAGATTTTAAAAAGAAAAAGAAAAAGAAAAAAATAGTATAGAGTCTGTAAATTTAGCTTTATCTGCTTTTTGCTGCTAAATTTTCAAATAGGTAGGGGTTATAAATGGTTTAGTAACCATTTATAGACAAATAGAAATAATACAAATCAGTAGTAACATCTCCAGATTCAGGGGCCAAATTATTATTATTGTTAGAGGTTATTTTTTTGTCCCCTAGAAAGTAACTGTACCTAGAAATCTTTGGTCTAGAAAACAAGATACTATTTATCAGTTTCAACTCTTTTTTTTTTAACCCTTTCCTAGAGATAATTTTGGTAATCATAGCCAAAGTAAAAGAGACTATTAAATAAGAATATTTTCATTTCCTAGACTGTCTTGAACTACTCCTCCAGTGAGTAGTTTCTTTTCCCAGGAACTTTTTTTTTTTTTTTTTTTTTTTTTTGCAGTACGCGGGCCTCTCATTGTTGTGGCCTCTCCCATTGCAGAGCACAGCGCAGGCTCAGCGGCCATGGCTCACGGGCCCAGCTGCTCCCCGGCATGTGGAACCCGCGTCCCCTGCATCGGCAGGCGGACTCTCAACCACTGCACCACCAGGGAAGCCCGTTCCCAGGAACTTTTATCTCCTGAATAGAAATTCTTCCTTAATCCTATCTGTCATAGGGAGTTCTAAGTCCAACACTGCTTTCAGTTAGACCCGTGTTATCAAGATTTGCTTGTGTTAGTTAAGAATAATTGGCTATTGTCCAAATAGCCATTGAAACTGCTTAGCTGTGAATTCAGGCTGCTGTTTTAGACCTAAGTAAAGTTGTTTGAAAAAGAGGTAATGGGGCAAAGATAGCTGGAAAGACAGAGAGAGATAACATTTTAAATTGGGTCCATAAGCAGAGTACATAAGCAGAATATAACCTTTGTATTTTACGTGTTGATAGGAAGAGTTGTCAACTTAAAGTAATATTCCTCGAAAAACTAGAAATACCATGGGTTTTCATAGATGGAACACGTCTCTAAGTTGTATTTATTAAAGTATTACTTGGGGAATTTTGAATAATGTTTAATGAAAGTATATTTACCTAGCTTAATTTATGTTCTGGAGATTTGTTTCCTAAAATTTTGGAGGTGAGGTATTTATTGGTTTAAGTGTGTGGAAAACAAAGTAGCAGACCCACTATGAAGATCCTTTTTTATACATCCTTATTCTCTGGATAACAAACTTTAATTGTACAAATGAAATCGATCAATTTGACCTGACCCAAGACAGTAGCAAATCTGATGTATGCTCATGGAAAGACTAGTTTCAGAACCCTCTTATCGTCTAGGAAAAAAAACAATTTGGTTGATAAGAACCTCACATGGTCTGCTAATAGGGATTCTTAGCATTTTTAACATAATCCCTGTTTGACTGCTTTTTCTACTTTCTCATCTTCTAACTTTTTTCTAGGGCTGCTCTTTTTAGTAAAGCTAAACAAAACGTGGCATCCTACAGCATTACTAACCTTTGTTAATCCGCCTGCTCGTCACATCTTGTATGGCATCTGTGCTCACTCATGGGGGAAAGAGTTTCTGGAAGAAGCAACAGCAATAACCAAGGCAAATGTGGGGAAGTGGCTGCATGGGTGTTAGCATGTATGGGGCAAAGGTTTTACTTCGTTTTCTTGAGTTAGTGGAGATGTTATTTCACACCGTTTTGTTAATAACTTCATGTGACCTTACAGTGAGAGACTGTTTCTCACTGTTTCAGTCCTCCTAAAAAATTTGATTGCAGATTTCATCACTTAAGCCAGAAAGTGGAAATTTGGATTAATGTTACTAGAAAAAACAAAACAAAACAAGCAAATCTTTATATGAATAATAATCTACATAAGCATATGTCTTAATAGACTTGCACATCATTTAGGGGTTTTTTTGTTTGTTTGTTTTTTTTAGTTTTTTGGATTTTGTTTTTAAATTTATTAGGGCTTTTTTGCTTGCTTTTTCTTCGATTTGATTTTCCTTTTTTACATTTTAATTTTGGTTATTTTGGGGCCATTTTTTGATTTTGTTTTTCCAAAGGACGCGGATTCTGATAGCGGGGACGATTCTGACAAGAGGTCCTGTGAAGAGAGCTGGAAACTGATTACTTCTCTGAGAGAAAAGCTACCTCCCAGCAAGTTGCAAACCATTGTTAAAAAATGTGGCCTCCCTAGCAGTGGGAAGAAACGAGAACCAATTAAAATGTATCAAATCCCCCAAAGAAGACGCCTGAGTAAAGATTCCAAGTGGGTCACCATCTCAGATCTTAAGATACAGGCTGTAAAAGAGATATGCTATGAGGTTGCTCTCAACGATTTTAGGCACAGTAGGCAGGAGATTGAAGCCTTGGCCATCGTTAAGATGAAAGAGCTTTGTGCCATGTATGGGAAGAAAGACCCCAACGAGCGGGACTCCTGGAGGGCAGTGGCCAGGGATGTCTGGGACACGGTTGGTGTAGGGGATGAGAAGATTGAAGACATGATGGCCAGTAGTAAAGGAGGAACTGATGTGGATGACCTCAAGGTTCATATAGACAAGCTGGAAGACATTTTGCAAGAAGTCAAAAAGCAAAATAACATGAAAGATGAGGAGATAAAAGTATTAAGAAATAAAATGCTCAAAATGGAGAAAGTCTTGCCACTGATTGGGTCTCAGGAACAGAAAACCCAAGGAAACCACAAAGCAAAGGAACCTGTTGGAGCTGGTGCCAGTAGCAGGTCTGAGATCGATGTATGTAAAGGAGACAGTGGAGAACTTGGGAAAGAAGAGCGTGTTTCCCAGCTGATGAATGGAGACCCAGCTTTTAGACGTGGACGTCTGCGTTGGATGAGGCAGGAGCAAATTCGGTTCAAGAACCTGCAACAGCAGGAGATAACAAAGCAGCTTCGCCGGCAGAATGTACCTCATAGGTTCATCCCTCCTGAGAACCGGAAGCCCCGGTTCCCCTTCAAGAGCAACCCTAAACACAGAAACTCTTGGAGTCCCGGGACACATATCATCATAACAGAAGATGAGGTTATAGAGCTTAGAATTCCAAAAGATGAAGATGGAAGGAAAGGAAGTAAACAGGAGAACCAAGAGAAGGGGAGTAGAGCAGCTTCTAAGGATCCCCAGTTACCATGGGGCTCTCAGGGCACTCGAAGTCAAGATCACATTCAAGTAAGCAAGCAGCATATTAATAATCAACAACAGCCACCTCAGTTACGCTGGAGAAGCAACTCGCTCAATAATGGCCAACCGAAAAGCGTGCACTGCCAGGCATCTGCTTCTTCAGAATCACTAAACTCCCACAGTGGTCACCCCACGGCTGATCTGCAGACTTTCCAGGCAAAGCGCCATATGCATCAACATCGTCAGTCTTACTGTAATTATAACACTGGAGGTCAGTTAGAGGGCAGTGCAGCCAATTCCTGTCAAAAGCAGACTGACAAACCCAACCACTGTAGCCAGTTTGTGACACCTCCGAGAATGAGGCGACAGTTCTCAGCACCCAATCTCAAAGCTGGTCGAGAAACCACAGTATAAATTACTGGACAAACTTGAACCCTTGGTGGAGGAAACTGGCGATGGTAGCTTATGATTTGGGTTGGTTCTAGCCTTGGCCTTGAGTTCCTAGTATTTGCGTTATGATTATAATGTTGTGCTTCTAAAATATTAACTGATTTTAATATTGTTAAAACATAAAACACTGGTAAATGTTTCGACACCTCCCTTTTGTTTGTATACCATAAGTGGGCAGTTTCTGGAATTTTGGAAAAAACATTGAGACCTCCCTTATTTTTCTGAGACTTTCCTCCTTTCTTGGTGCCTAGATAATATACTTACTTACACAGACTGGTCTTGTTTCGGTGTAAGTTTGCTATGTTTTTATAATGCCTATAAATTTATCTGATATCCAGAAAGACTTGCCTCTTGGTTTATGCAAACATTCAAAAGAGGAATTTGATATGTAGCATTAAATGTCTATTATTTCCCCATAAATGTTAGACATTAGTTTAAAAATAATAACATGCAACTGTGTGAACACAGCTTTGGATTTCTTATCCATGTCTGTTTCTTTCTTTAAATATCATGGAAATTTTCAAAAACCAGAACTAAATGTCTTTGGACATATTTTATAGGACACAGCTTTGCATCTTCCGTGGAACTTCCACATCTTCTTGCTCTTCTATATTTTACATAGAACTGATTCAGTAGGGTTTTTTTTTTTCTTTTGACTGCATCAGTGTATGTATGAATTTTGTCATAATACTGAAATCTTTAAATTGGCATCTGTCTGGATTTCTGTTTGTGGTTCGCATTTTGAAGTTTAACATATCATTTCTCACACAAATACATACACAGAGAGACGCTGAACTATTCACCAATATCTTGCCAACAGAAATACCAACAAAATACTCGTATGATTCTTTGAGCAGTATGTATAAGTTTATAGGGAGGTTATTTGGTGGAGAGAGGGGAGAGGTGGAACATGGGGAGAAGGCTACAGCATTTGGCTGTGTGTACTTATTTTCAGTAGATGATGAAATAATGAAATAAGTTAACTTTGGTTTGGTTTAGAATAAAGGAGATGATGTATAATAAACTATTCTTTGGTCAGCAGCAGTGATCCTCACAGATACTCAAGCAAGGAAAGAGAAGTCTTGATGAACAGTTATTGTATCAATACCTCATTTTACTATGTTGTGCTCTCAGTTTGCCTCACTGGAGAATCCACTAAAAAAGATGGATTTTGATGGGAAGAAAAGAATAGTTTTCTGCATCCTTCATCTCTTGAACTTGTCAGAAACTTTTTAAAGAGGTGGTGTGAAGAGCCAGAGATGTCTATGAGATTGTCTGACATCATGTTGTTGAAGATTGCTAAGTCACCTATCAAACGCTTGTCTTCCAGATGGTGTGAAAAATTACATCCAGGATAGCAGTTAATGTTCAAGGAAGCCTTAAAGATTGTGATTACGTGGGGTTTTTTCCTTTGCGTGTAGGCACTATTCTTTATTAGAACATTATTTTTAATCATAGTATATTTTTTCTTTGCTTCTAAGAAAATGCTTTTATAATGCACAGAAAGTTGCTTCCAATTAACTTTGGGGGTTATTTTTGCTTTCATAGCTAGAGCAGTCCTAGTCTTCAGCTGAAGTTTTATGACAGATTAGACAGGGGTGATGTCTGTCATGGGTTGACTGAATGATGTTTGTGACGAGTTGACTTAATTGAGATGACAGCGTCCTGTACCATGTGGTTTGAATATACTTGGTAGGGTACTTCAGATCAGTCACTTCAGTGCATCTTGTGTAAACCCCATTTGCCCTTCTTTGTTCTTCTTAGACATAGTTATGTTATCTATTTCTTTCTTGCAAAAAAGTTCATTTTCTAAAACTAATAATAATAACAACGCAGCTTTCAACTCTGTAGCAAAAGTGGGCTTTCAATTTTCCAACTTGAGATAACATAGGATAGGCCTATATATTTTCATTTTTATGGTGGCCTTTTAATGTCATTATGGGCAGGTACCTCCCTTTCACACTAAACAATGGGAGTGAGTTTCTCCTGGTGATCAGGAGACACTGTAGAATGAAGAGAAATACAGTATTTCATTTACAAATGTGGGTTGTGTAGGCACTATACCCACACTGATATTCCAAAGAGTTAGATTTGTATTTGTGCTTCATGTGCTGACCCAGGTGCCCTCAGATCATTGAAATGTTTAGATATCTAATGTAGCCCTTAATTTCAGATGACCAGAAAGAAATGAACCAAGATTTGATTGCCCTTCATGCATTTCAGAGCAGATACTTGTCTTAGACAATAACTGTGTGAATGGAATTTCTTCATTGACTTTCACTGAAGAAGTAACTAGTACCATGCTTTTGTGATTGGTGTAGCCTACATTGCTTCGTTTGTTTTTTTAATTTGACAGTATCTGTCCCTAAGCTTAAATACTACAAGACCAAAGGGAAATGGTCACCATTTAAGCCATTATTGTATTATTGAAATATCCCTAGCTATTATCATAGTGAAATTTTTTTTAAAAGTTTGTGCTATTGAAATTATATAATGATCTGACAATAATGGAAATAGAGTCCTAATCAATTGGTAGAGTTTCACAAACCAAACCACACACTATGGTATTCCTTGGAGAGTTAAAGACTTCTGTTTATCTAATAAGTCTAAACCAAAGGGCTTTTCCTTTAGTTTTGCTTCTAATTCTTTCTGGTGCTTCTCTTTTCACTGGAAAATGCAATGAATGGGAATTGTTTATTCCATTGAAGTGACTTGAAGTGACCTCTTGTGCTTTAGGTGTAGGTTGATGCTGAAGAAAAACAAAACAAAACAGGACAGAACACAGTTTGTCACACTGATGTCTGCATTAAAGGCTGTCAGACTACAGGAGGTTACATAGGTTTTCTCCCGTCAGCTGCTATACCCTTGTGCCTTATTGGTCCTTTGTAGACTTGCCTTAATGATTTGTACAAAGGACTGGGAGCAGGGGAAGCTGTTGAGTCCTGGCGTACCTTAATGAAGACGCCTTCTTAGGTGCAGTGCAAAGCAAGCATTTGTTCTGCACTGTTAGAGCCAAATTCTGTATTATGAACAGTTTTCATAATTGTCTACTTTATGTCATCTTTCTGAGATTTAAAAATCTGCTCTAGATACTTAGTTTGAACCAATGTAGGTTGTGAAGTGTATTGGTTTCCTCCCATCATTACTGTAAAAAGAAGTTGTGAATCTTCTTGTTAATGAACTTATGGATTTCTCCCTCAGTTTCTTTTTAGAAAATGCTTGAAGATTGTCTTTGAGTGTAAGATCTACCTTTTCAGAAAGGGAGAGTTAGTTTGTAATGTTAAAAAATAAAGTCCTCATTCAATAAAAACTGAAATTATCTCTTAAGAGTGTGATTTCTCTCTGATGTGGGAGGAGGGAAAGTGAAACAGAGTGATGCTAATGAAACCTGGTCTTGACTTTTATTTATTGCTCTTTCACCCGAAGATGGTTACAAACCATACCTTTTAAAAAATATTTCTACATGAACTTGATTTGTTTAGAGCTTTTGCTTTTTGTTACCCTTTTTGATTTATCAAAATTCTATCTTAAATGAGGTCTTTAATCCCTATTTTATGCTACATTTTACTTAAATAAAACCTTTTATATTATAAGATAATGAGGATATCAGATATCCCTTATGATTTCTTTGAGTTTATCTTGTATTTTCTGTTTTTTTCAACTATATAATTTTGATTTGCAGTTTTCTTTAAATGAAATGGTATACTTCATATGGGTAGAAATGACATTTCTAGAAAGCTTTGAGTAACTCTGTTTAGCTTTTCTTTTTTCCCTTAGCCACTGCTTTTCTCCACCCAGAGCATTGGTGATATGTTAGAGGTGAACAGGACAAAGCAGAAGATTTTTCTGGAGCGGACCATCAGTCTTATTGAACATTGGGACATGACATTATTTTTTATGTTGAAAAGCAACATAATCATACATAATGGAGTAGAATACAAAATCCACATGGGTTTTTTTTTTCCCCAACATGAGTTTTTAAATACGAAATTTGGAACTTAAGGGAAATGTTAACGCCTGGATTGGCTTGCTTCAGCCTCCTTACCCTTTCCCTTCAGGTACTTTGTATTTCTCTGCTGTTGGAGAACCTGGTGGAAAAGTTGCCAAGACCTGACCATTTCTAGGACAGTACAGACCATTCCAGTGCAGTATGGTATGTGTAGTGATAGTTGTGTACACAGGATGAGTGTGGGCAGAGCAGGAAAAGGTTTTTGAAAGAGGAAGCCCTGGGCCAAGAGCAGAGTCCCAAAGTACAACTGCAAATGTATCCAAGTGAAGAATGGCAGGGAGAAGGAGGAAACATGTCAGGTCCAGGGAACTGCGAGTAACTTGGGAGACCTGGTGGGGGGTGGGGCAGGGGCCAGATCATGGCATGCTAAGGACTTCGGATTTTATCTTGAGCACGATGGAAGCTACCATGTATTATACAGGGAGATTGCATTCGTAGATTCATCTTTTAGAAATGGCCAAAGTTTGGGTTGGATAGAGGCAAATTCAGAGCCCAGTGCTGCAGTTGGGAAGTTGCTGGATGAACTAAATGAGGAACGATGCTTTCCAAACAGAGGCGGGGGGACAGGATGGAGGGAATGACTGATAGATTATTTGGAGATAGAATCAATGAATCAGTTCGTGGAGGGGGATAAGCCCTGTGTATATATCCCACAAGGTGAAGAAGGCTCTTGCTTGGACCATGTTTGGAAAGTAAAGTTAATGAGACCAAGATAGGACTGAGAGATTGGGAGAAAATAGGAGCTGCACAGGTCTAAGAATAGGTGTTGTGAGACCCCTGGAGGCATAGATCTGAGACTGTGTCCGCATGGTGCTGCTGGTGGTGAGTACATTAAGGTGTTGACAAGAACTGGGGCGTGGACATCTCCCTTCCAGCTTTCGCTTGCTAATTATAATCTACCATTAAAAGAAGAAGGCAGCATTAGCAAAATGAGCCAAGCCTCTAATGTCAGAAACAGCCTAACCAGAAAACCCAGGATTGTGACATTGATTTTGCCTTAAATGCCACCTCCTCAGAGATGCCCTAGTTGTGGCACCATCGTGTCTCACCTGTAGTACCACAGTAGCCTCCTAGCTGGTCTCTTCACTTCTGTTCCTGACCCCCGTACGCCATTGTCCACGTAGCAACCAGCAGCGTCCTTTGAAAACAAAAATCAGTGCCAGTGGCCTCCAGTGGCTTCCCATTGCACTTTAAAATATGAACCTCTTATCGTAGCTTCCAAGGCTGTCCCTGTTTGGGCTTCTTGCCTGTCTCTCTGACTTTAAGTCTTGACATTCTCTCACTAGCAAGCACTTTGGACTTTTGTTCTTTGAACTTGCCAAGCTCGTTTCCACCTCTGGGCTTTTCACTTCCTCAAGACTGGCATCCTTTCTCCTCGTGCTGAGCTCCTCTTCCGGATCGGTGCTCACGAGCCCCTTTTCCTGCCGCAGCCTATCCCAGGGCAGCTCACTGTTTAATAATAATGCTAACCTGTAGTTATCTGTGCACTTACTTGGTGCTTCCATGAGACTGTAAACTCACCTATAATAAGCACCTATCTGTCTTGTTTTCTTCACTGTTCGTCTGTACACATCACCCAGAAGTGTGGTTCTCAAACTGTTGTGTGCATCAGAATCCCCTGAGGGGCTTGTGAGAACATAGAATGCTGGTCCCACCCCCAGAGTTTCTGATGCAAGAGGTCTGGGGGAGGGTCTGATAACTGTATTTCTCATAAGTTCCCAAGTGATACTGATGCTGCCAGATCAGCATCCACCTTTGAGAACCACTGTCTAGAACAGGGATTGGCAAACTTTTTCTGTAAAGGGCCAGATAGTAAATATTTTAGGCTTTGGGGGCCTCGTGGTCTCTGTCAAACTGCTCAGCTCTGCTGTTGTAGCAGAAAAGCAGCCATAGACAATATGCAAAGGGATGGACATGGCTATATTTTGATAAGACTACTGTATTTATCAAATGGTGGGCTGGATTTGGCCTGCAGATTTGCCAAGCCCTCAAAGATGGTCACTTTTGAGAACTGTTAACTAGAAGATCAGTACACGACTGTGTATCTGATCTAGAAGACAGATAAGTGCCAGATGCTGGTGGGTCAGTGGTGAATGACAGATCCCCGGCCTCCTGAAATTCACAGAGTTGTGGAGGAGATAGCTATTAGACAGTCACACCAGTGGTTATACAGTACATTTGTGACCAATGCCCTGAGGGAGAAATACAGGGTGCTCTGAAAGTTTACAACCAGGTGCCTTAGGGAACAAAAAGGTGGCCTTTTCTTGCTCTCATCAGCTGATGATTTTCATTTTGAGAAAAAGAAGGAATCAGAAGTAAACTTGCTTTTCTTCCCACTTCTAGGTCTGCGTCCAAACCACACTTGACCTTCCCTCCTGTTGGTGGAAGAACCGTCTGTGCTCCTGTCTTAGCCCAGCCATTGTTCCCTTCATCCTGTCTTCTGAGGGACTTACTGAACATTTACCCCTTCTCTTTTACATCAGTTTTTCTCCCTCCACATTATTCCTGTCAGCATTACAAGCATGTCATTTCACCAGTTATAAAAAAGTTCCGTGTTCCCTGTGACCTGCCATTGCAGTTCTCTGTTCCTTTTTCTGAAAATACTCCTGAGAGCGTTTTCTGTACTTTTTCCCACTTGTCCACCTTCTTTTTCTTGTTTCCTCTCCCCATTCTTAGTTGAACTCACTCTGGTCAGACTCATTCCCACCTCACCACTGAAGCCACCCTGATTAGGGTCACCAGCAACCTCCATGGTGACAAATCCAGGGTGTTTTCTCAGACCTCATCTTATTAAATCTGTCTAGCATTTGACATGGGTTGCTACTCTTTACTTCTTGGAACACCTTATTCTCTTGGCTTCTGATTTTCCTCTGACCTCACTGGCTGTTCCTTCATGGTCTCTGTGGACACAGCCATTGGCTCTTTCCGTATCTGTTCATTCCACCAGGTGACCTTACGCATTTCCACGTTCACACAGATGATGATGCAGACAGCACCTCCTGTGTGTTGCGCATTTACAGTGGACCCTTGAAAGACACGGGTTTGAACTGCACGGGTCCACTTATATGTGGACTTTTTTTCAGTGCATATGTTCAGCAGTACTCCTTAATCCACGGTTGGTTGAATCTGCGGACGTGGAACCTCAGAAACCGAGGGCCGACTGTAAAGTTACACGCTGATTTTTGACTGCATGGTCAGTGCCCCAACCCCTGTGTTGTTCAAGGGTCAACTGTGCTTGGGCCAATAAACATTTTACATGCATTAGCTTATTGAAGCCTCGCAACAGCCCTCTTCTGTAAAGTAAGTGTTGTTCTTCCCATTTTACATGCCTTCCCGTTGTCACACAGCTACTAAGTGGGGATCCAGGTCCAGTCTCAGGCAGTCGGTCTGTCTGCAAACCACTGCCCTGCCTCCCTCTCTGCTGACTCTCAGATGTACTCTCTCCAGCCTGGGCCATTCCCCTGACCTCTGGACATAGATGCACAGCTCTGACCTGCCATCCAGAAAGCTAACTGGCATCTCACATTTAAACTATCTAAACCAGGGCAGCTAGCTCAGACGAAATATCCAAGGGTGATCCTCAGTTTCCCTTTTTTTAGTACACTCCATGATCCCATCATCTGTAGGACACACTTCCTCTGTCTGTAAAACATCCGAACTCCATTCTCCTTTCATCACCTTTACTGCTGATACCCTGGACCAGACCACTGCCATCTCCCTTGAAACTGCAGGGACAGCTTCATGACTGCTGGCCTTGCTTCCAAGCCCGCAGGCTATATTCTCCGTGGAGAGTGGTATTTTTAAAACATATGCTAGACTACAGTACTTCCCAGCTCTAGACCACCCAGTGGTTTCCCTTAGAATAAAATCCACAGTCCTTCCCGTGGCCTATAAGGCTGTCCATAGCTTGGTCCCTATCTGACTACTTCTCAACTGTATCTCTAACCCTTCTCACTCCTCCAGTCCACCACACAGGTTTTCTTGCTTTTCCTTAAACACACCAAGTTCCTTTCCATCCCAGGACCTTTGTACTTGCTGTTATATTTGACTGGAATAAACAACCCCCGCCAGAGATCTCAGAGTGCTTGCTTAGAGCTCTGATTAAATGTTATCTCTATGGAGAGACCTTCCCTGACCACCTAATCTAAAGGTCTTCCTCCACTCCTCTCTTCTCTCTGTTACTCTCTGAAAGCTACCTTTCTTTTTCTTTCTTCATAGTATCAATACTACTCTCTACTGAAATCCTAGTGTGTACAGTGACTGTTTATCATCTCTCCCTTACCAGTGAGACTTCTGTCTTATTGACCACTGTATTCCTAGCATCTGGCACATAGTAGGAGTGAAAAAAGTATTAATTTGTTGATGAAATGAATGGATGGATAGTGGTTAAAAAAAAAAAAGCATGCTTTGAGTCCACTTGCTTGGGTTCAGATCCTATTTCTACTACTTGCTAATTTTGATCTTTGGAAAGTTACTTAATTTCTTTAAGCCTTTTTCTTTTTTAACATGAGGATAAAATAGTAGCATTTTCATAGGGTTATTGGGATGATTGAAACAATCCATGTTAAACATTAAGAACAGTTCCTACTACAGTGAGCTTAAAAACAAGGATAGTCGGGTGGAAGAGAGCATTCTAGAAGAGGAAACAGCCAGTGCGGTGCCTTTATAAATATGGAGCATATATTCAGTTAGTTGGGACTTTTTATAAACATGGAAGTTTCTTGGAAAATAATGTTATTTTTTTAGCGTGTTTTCCATAATGGTCCTAGTTTTCCCCATGAAATCAGCAGAACAATAGTATCTGAATCTCTTTATCCGTTTGTTGTAGGAAAATCCAGGGCTTAGAGTTTTTCTGGTAGCATACAGAATATCCTTGTTGGAAGCTCATGTGCAGCCTGGTTTGGGGAAGAGGCCAATTCAAGAATGGTGTTGACATTTGGACTACCAGCTGCTTATAGAAATTTTCCCTGGTCAAAATGCAATTAAAGTTTTAGGTCTATAGCATTATGGAACATCTTTTTATGTCAGCTTTACTGCCACTAAAGCACAACCACAGCCCTTAGGGAAAGTCATCCTTATACTTTAACTGTCAGAATCTGAGGATTTTGTTTTCATTGGTAGTTTGACCAGCTTATAAACCTATTCTTGAGGAAGTCCTTAGAAATAAGCCAGTCACAAAAAGTGACAATTGTATGATTCCATTTATGTGAGATACCTAGAGTAGTCAAAACTGTGGAGACAGAAGGTAGAATGCTGGTTGCCAGGGGCTGCGGGGGTGAGAGTTAGTATTTAAAGGACACAGAGTTTTCGTTTTACAAGGTGGAGAGTTCTGGAGCGTGGATAGTGATGAGGGTTGCACGGTGTTATTAACGTATTTCATAGCTTAAGAGTGGTTAAGATGGTAAATTTTATGTTATGTGTATATTACTGTGATTTAGAAATTGGGGAAAGAATGAAAAACAACAAAATCCTCAAGCTAAGATATTAACATTTTTTTCCACCTGATGCTTTTTCCGTAAATCAGCTGTCTTTCTCTTTTTGCTGAAAGAATCCTATGTAATAACATAGGTTTTGTAGAAACCACACCCCCAACCTCTTACTTTGAAAACAAATAGTACAATGAACGTTTGTATACCCATGTTTATATACTTTTCCTGAATCATTTGAAAGTGAGTTATAGATATAATGTCAGTTTACCCCTAAATACACATGTATCTCCTAAAACCAAGGACATTCTCTTAATACCATTATCCCATCCAAAAATTTAATACTGATTCAGTATCATGTAAAATACAGGTCATTTTCAAATTTCACTAATTGTCTAAAAAATATAAATGTTGGAAGTGTGTGTGTGCATGTTTTTTAATCCAAGATCCAGTCACGGTTTATTGATTGCATTTGGTTCTGATGGTTCTTTTATCTTTTGTTACACAGGTATTTTTGAAGAGTCTAGGCCACATTCTAATTTGTCTGATTGTTTCCCCAAGATTAGATTTAGGGTAAACATTTTTGTTAAGAATGCTATAAATGTTACATTGTGTACTTCCATTTGCTTCACATCAGTGGACACAAAATGTCAATTTGTTCTATTATCAGTAATGTTAAAGTTTAATAAATTTAGTTAATGTGATGTTTCCCAGCTCTTTCTCCTTGTTAGTAGGCTCTTGAGATTGTGTGAATATTCTGTTTTCCATCCACCTTTCACTCAGTTGTTTTCGCTTTTATTAATGATCCTTGCCTGATTCAATTACTGCATCTAGGGTTGCAATGTAGTGATTTTCTAATTGTCATTGCCTCTGCATTTATTAACTGGCTTTTTGTTTTGTTTTTTGGTAAAGAAGAGCTTTCCCTTTTTCTCTCCTTTCAGTATCACTGTGGGCTCATGGATTCTTTTCATACTCAATGTGCTGTATATTTTTTTCCTGTTATTATTATTTATTGGCCAATGGGAGTCTTTGTCCTTTTGAAATGGTCCCATCGGTCTTTGAGTACTCCATGCTTTCTGGCCCAAGATATTCTGGGGTTACCTTGTATTTTCCTTGCTCCAGATCTGAAGTCAGTCAGTTTCACAAGGAGCCCTGGTTCCTATTAGTGGGGAATGGTATTTAGAAACCAGAATTGGGGGCTAGGTGTACTTAGAAAAGAAACTTTTAAAAAACACTACCTGTCATTTTGATAGCGTGTTACCATTTAAGCGGACTTGAACTTGCTTTTTTTTTTTTTTTTTTTTGCGGTACGCGGGCCTCTCATTGTTGCGGCCTCTCCCTTCGCGGAGCACAGGCTCCGAACGCGCAGGCTCAGCGGCCATGGCTTATGGGCCTAGCCGCTCCGCGGCATGTGGGATCTTCCCGGACCGGGGCACGAACCCGTGTCCCCTGCATCGGCAGGCGGACTCTCAACCACTGCGCCACCAGGGAAGCCCCTAACTTGCATTTTTAAATGGTTTGTCATTTGGTCCTTCCTGCAGTCCTGTGTGGTAGGCAAGGTCGAACACTAAAATCTTCATTTTAAAGATGGCAAAAATGAGGTGTAGAAAGGATTAACTTTCCCAGAATTATAAGACTAATAAGAGCAGGTGCCAGGAGCAAAACCGCAGTCTTTTTACCTGCTACTTTATATTTTTCATTTTTCCCACAGTACGTAGTCTCCTAAAAAGTGTGTTTAGATGTCTATAAAAAGCTGTTTCGGGGCTTCCCTGGTGGCGCAGTGGTTGAGAGTCCGCCTGCCGATGCAGGGGACACGGGTTCGTGCCCCAGTCCGGGAAGATCCCACATGCTGTGGAGCGGCTGGGCCAGTGAGCCATGGCCGCTGAGCCTGCGTGTCCGGAGCCTGTGCTCCGCAGCGGGAGAGGCAACGGCAGTGAGAGGCCCACGTACCACAAAAAAAAAAAAAAAAGCTGTTTCGCTGGCTCTTGGTCACTGCCAGCTCCACTAAAGAGAGAAAGCTTCCTTTGTGAGACTAAATGATAAATGACTGGAGCCTAGAGAATATTTGCATCCCTCTTAGCATAGCCATTGGGAGCGCCTTTTGTAACGGGGTTTGCTAGCGAGGCTTTCAGTGGTCTTCTGTAATGCGTGGAATATTCGATTTGTGACTTGGAGAGCTCTGTTTGAAAACAGTACATAGTCATACCTAAACCATGACAGCCTGGAATCGGCCCACTCCCAGAGAAGCAGGAAGCCTTCTAGTATATTTTTAAAATGCTGTGCTTATGTTGTGATTTGGTGTTGTATTATGTGAAGGTCTTTTTTCTTAACTTGTTTTATTGTCAAAAAACACAAGCTTTTTTTTCATTTAACACTCCAAGGAACCTTTTTAGACATTTTTTCCCTTAATCTCTCTCCACCATGCAATTTTAATATGTCAGATATACAGTATATCAGTTTATATACTCTATGTATATTTGTGCTTTATACATAAAAAGAGTACTTTTTTTTTTTTAATCCCCCAAGAACCACTTTTTTTTCCCTGTTAGGACTGATATCACCCTAATTGAGACTGCGTGGAGTAAGATGGAGGAAGGAAGGATGAATATGATTTGAAATATAGTAATACATTTTGTATTATAATAATATATTTTGAAATAAAGTTTATTTATCGAATAAATAAATGCAATATATAGATTATTTCAATCCTAAGAGCACTGTGATCTTTTGGTTACCTGAAGGGTAAACTCATCCTACAGCTGCAAAGATAGTAATATTTCATCCATAGGGAGCTTCAGGGTCTACAGTCTGAATTCTTTTCCCCGTCCAAACAGTTAGATAATTAGAACTCTTGGCAATACTGGTGAATTTAATCTTTTCCAGTATTGTTTTCTCCAGAATTCTTGGATGTGTAAAGATACTATTTAAGTGTATTTTAACATTTAACGGACACATGCATTTTTCCTTCAAAATCCCCCCTCTCCTCTACCACAACCCCAAGTAAAGAACTCTTGAGTCTGAGGGAGTAGAAACAGAGAGACTGCAGTTAAATTCCTTGGAACACAAGATCTTTTAAAGCATTTACCCATTGCAGACTATTTTGTGTGCTTTATGGCTTTTTTCTGAAGCATTTCTTTGTATGTCTTTCTTTTCACTGTTGTTTCCTACCTCAATATTCTCTTTTCTTTGTCTTTTGCAATCTCTACCTTGCCCCAATCTTCCTTTCTTTTTTCTTTTCCTTCCTTCTTATGTCCTCTCTCTCCTACATGTTATCTCCTTTCTTTTTGTTCAGGATTATGAGAGTAAATTGCAGGCCTTGCAGAAGCAGGTGGAGACGAGATCCCTGGCAGCAGAAACAACTGAAGAGGAAGAAGAGGAGGAAGAAGGTGAAATATAGAGACTGAAACTTGCCTCTGTATTGATATGTTTCTGATCTGTGCTGTCAAATTACTGAGCTGATTTAAAGATGATTTAAAAATGCTCAATGCTGAGAATCCAGGCTGTACTCTGTGAGGTGGGGATGGGGCTCATAGTGTCTATTAGAATACAAGCCATCTATCTGAGCGTAGTCTCCATAGAAATCTGTTGGGCAATTTATATAAACTGTCTCATATTACTGTACATATGAAGTTCACATATATGTTGCAAATAAATATAGAGCTTAATCTTTGTTAAGATACTGTGTTTTATTTTCTGGTTTATGTCAGGGATTTCCGAGTGAGGGCTTTGGAATATATCAGCGTACATTAAAGCTATTTCTGGCAGATTGCTAATCACATTGCTTGGTCCTGCCTACTTGTCTTAAGTTTTCTAGAATTTCTTAGTTGAATTAGGGCTTTAATGGTTAGTTACTGCCTTACAATGCAGTATGAACATTCATCACATTTCATTTTTCTATCCAACCTCTCAGTAATCTCAAGCCTTCATAATAACTTTGAAGGAACTCTTAATCTATGTACTAAATTCTTTATTTTTAATTATCCATGTGAGGGGCTTCCCTGGTGGTCCAGTGGGTAAGACTCCATGCTCCCAATGCAGGGGGCCTGGGTTCGATCCCTGGTCGGGGAACTAGATCCTGCAGGCATGCTGCAACTAAGAATCCGCGCAACTTAAGAGTCCGCGCAACTAAGAGTCTGCATGCCACAACTAAAGATCCCGCATGCCTCAACAAAGAGCCCACGTGCTGCAACTAAGACCCGGCACAGGCTAAATAAATATTTAAAAAAAAAAAAAAATATCTATGTGAAATATGACCTTCTTTTTCCTGTACTAGAAAGAAAAATAGATAATTTGAAGTTGTACAACGTACTAGGGGTTTTTCTTTATTATAAACCACACATTAAGGTGTATCTTAAAAAAGAATGGAGGAAAACTGGAAAATACTTGATGAAAGAGATGAGGTAGAGGAGGGATATAATTTCTACATGGTTATGAGATCACCATTCAATACACTTCGTTTGCTCTTTCAGTTCCTTGGACACAACATGAATTTGAGCTGGCCCAGTGGGCCTTCCGGAAGTGGAAGTCTCACCAGTTTACCTCATTAAGGGACTTACTCTGGGGCAATGCCGTTTACCTGAAGGAGGCCAATGCCATCAGTGTGGAATTGAAGAAGAAGGTACGGAGGGTGTGGGAACATGGACCATCTGGAGGCAGAGCTGAGCCTGGTGGGCTTCATGGTCCTCATCTTGAGCTAACCTTTCCCTTGGGTGAACTCAGCAGCTTTTTGCTATGAAACAGGTTTATATATGCCTGTATTTAATATATGTACCTGGAGCACAGTAGGTACTAACTAAATATTTGTTAAATGAAAAATTTTAAATAACATGTTTTCTAGCTTATTTTACAAGCAAGGAGACCGTATTCCTGACAGGAGCTAGAGAAACATATTGGTAGCAAAATACTTCTCTTGGGTTTCTGAAAATCTCAATTTTCTTTTAGTTTTCTACCATTAAGTTGGCACTTCTAAGTCCTATGTGCCCTCTCATCTTCTAGGGTCTGAGAGGCAGTTTTGTGTGATGGACAGGCGCGTACACTCTGCACCCAGACAGCCAGGTTCCAACCCCAGCTCTCCCAGTTGTTTGACCCTAATAGCCCCAGGCCTCCAGTCCCTCACCTGTAAAATGGGTTTGGCAACAGTGCCTGCCACCCAGGGATTTTGTGAGAGATGAGAGAGTGAATGCATGGAAGGTGCTGAAGTAGTGCCTAGACATGGTAATTAATATTACTGAAACATCACACCACATCTTAGATTTATTCTTCTTTATGTCCCACGGTTTAACAGTCTCCTGATGGCTAAGATTTACAGGGGGCGGGGTGGGAGGGGCAATACTGTGAAGTAGGTAAGAGCACAGACTGCCTGGCTTTGGGAAAAATCATTATCTTCTCGGAGGGCTATATTCTAGTTCTGTAAAATGGGGATAAGACGTCTTATTCATTCATAGCCCCATCTCATTTTGTAATCATTTATTAACTATTTCCCTCTTCAAATAGACTAAAAGATGGCAGGGACTATCTTTTTGTCTTATAGCTGTATATAGCATTTCATTAATAGTTGGTAAAAATATAGGGTGCTATCAAGAAATAAATGACATGATGAATGCAAAGCACTTAGCCTGTGGTAACAATTTTAAGAGTAATAGTTGTAATCCTCTGAATTTAAAATGGAAAACCTTAGCGTGCCTCCACCTTCTCTCATTAGTGGGTGAGGGTGCACTCCTGGGTCCACCATTTGTTCTCTACAGAAGTCTTCGTTCAGTCAACCAAAGTATATTTTGAGTATATATTTTGAGTATATATTGAGATTTTTAGGTTGTGCAAAAACACTGTGCCAGGCTAGGAAAACAAAGTCTGTAAATAGCTTAATGATTAATATACAAGTGGCCACTTTTTTCAGTTGATCACAAGCAGTTGAGCATGTGCTGCTGTTTGACCTCCTTCCCATCAGGCGTGATTATATTGCCTTGTTTCCAAAACTTCCTTGCTAAAAACAGAAAGGCCGTTTGTCGATGGTTTCTTCCTTCCATTTAGGTGCAGTTTCAGTTTGTTCTTCTGACTGACACGTTGTACTCCCCTTTGCCTGCTGAATTACTTCCCACTGAGATGGAAAAAACTCAGGAAGACAGACCGTTCCCTCGTACAGTGGTGGCCGTAGAAGTCCAGGATCTGAAAAACGGAGCAACACATTATTGGTCTTTGGCGAAACTTAAGTATGAAAATGTCATGCATAAAGCCTTTATTCTTATTTAATATCATTAAATGGTGGGAGCAGCTTTTTAAAATCTTACATGGAAGATACTTCCAAGGTAAAATTTTGATGTGACCTTGTGATATTAACCCAGCACACTTTATGGTTACTGAACAGGCAGAGGCTGGATTTGATGCGAGAGATGTATGACAGGGCAGGTGAGATGGCCTCCAGCGCCCAAGATGAAAGTGAAACCACCATGACCGGCAGCGATCCATTTTATGATCGATTCCATTGGTTCAAACTTGTAGGAAGGTAAGTAATGATTTTATTGGTGTCTTCTTTTCAGGTAATGAATGGTTTTATTTTAATTGTTTAAAGACTTGGCAGATATTACAGAAAGTTAAAGAAAAACAGTACAAAAAAGCCCCATTTATAATCTTATCCACCCATACACAGCCACTGTGTCATTTGGTGTATTTCCCTTTAGTTTTACCCAACAGGCACATTTTTTTTAAGTTTCAGACTTTCAATCAAAGTAACTGACAGTCTTCCCTGCCTGTCAGCTCATTCACAAAATGTCTTACACTTGACCAAGATAGATTTAAAAGAAAAAGGAAACCTGTGTCTGTATCCTGCATAGTTTAAAATCACAGTATGACGTCCAGTTTATCAGACTGCAGTCTCTCCATGATTGTCCTCACTTTAATTTTTAAAACAGTTCATCTCACTTTAGTCTTTGCCAAGAGTGAATAATTGCACACCTTAGTAATCCACCTGAGCCTTTTTTGTGTATACTTTACTTTCAGCATTTAACGTGAGTCACGTTCTTAGAGGTTTAGAATTTTTAAAGCAGAGAAGTATAAGTTTTCACCTTAATGATTTCAGAATTTGAAAAATTTTCTAATTGCAAAAACTTTCCAACAGTTTTAAAGGAACTGGGTTAAAAGGTGGAGCTGAAGTCATAGTATTTTGTAGAAATGAAGTAAGTCTTTTCCAGTCTACTCTGACAGTAGAGCGTTTTCAAAGAGATGAATTGGCCAAACACGTCTTACCCAAGCAAGGCACATACCTGCTTTGCCATGTACCATTTCATCTGTTTTGTTTTCTGCTCAGAGATGACATGGGAATTGGAATAAAGATTTAAACCTTATTATTTCACCAAATATTGAGTGGCTCCTTTGAGGACCTGGCTGCTGATTTTTTGTGTGAACTGGAGAACTTAAATGTTTTACAGCACATTGTTTACCTCGGATATTCTACTCATGTATTTCCTTTGCTTTTCTCATTCCAAGGATCAGTCCTTGTTCCATTTCACCTGAGCCAGATGATTTATGCTTATTTTATCCCTTTGCTTTTCCACTTGCTTGTGTTGTTTTGGTTCCCCAGTGGGTTCTGTCCTGTTGGCAGCTGTAGCTTCCTGTTTAACCAACTATTCCTCTCTCCTTGGCTGTGTCCGTCGGCATCTTACCTGGTGTCTAGCGCCCCCATTTTCCACGGCTGTGTGAATGAGCGCCTTGCTGACCGCACGCCCTCCCCCACTTTTTCCACGGCCGATTCCGACATCACTGAGCTGGCTGACGAGCAGCAAGATGAGATGGAGGATTTTGATGATGAGGCATTCGTGGATGACACCGGCTCTGACGCAGGGACGGAGGAGGGATCAGATCTCTTCAGTGATGGGCATGACCCGTTTTACGACAGATCCCCATGGTTCATTTTAGTGGGAAGGTTGGTGAGGTTAAAGTGAGAAAGGCAAAAAGGGACCAGCTCTTGCTCTAAAGAGGCTCCTTGTGCAATTTTGGACAATTTTGCTTTAGCCAGTTCAATTCATGACACGCTGATCTGGCTGAGAGAGCCCTCAGGCAGCATCTGTGAGGTACTTGGCCTATTCGGTACAGCATGCGGCAGCGTGTGGACACTCTCCGTGGGGGATTCCTTGTCTCAAACTGCCCAGTAATTTTGTTCTGAAGGGGGAGACCCCAGAGGAATAAGTAATCAAAGCTAAGAGTCACACCGTTATGGAGTTGAAGAATGTCATTGTGTCTGATGTTTCCTCTTTGTGGGAATGTGAGCGAGAAAGCAAGAGGGGCAACGTGAGAAGGATAGCAGAGCAAGTCCAAGGCTAGGCTGAAAGGACTCGTGGCATCAGCAGGAATCGCGAGGACAGAAGTGGAATCAGGAGTAGTGTTAGGTTTATTTCTTGCTTAGTCTGTGAGTCTAGAAAAGAATCAAGAGCGTGAAGGTTCCTCTTTGTCTAACTAAAATGGATGCCTTTCTTTGGCCAGTTTCATAGATCTTTGGCTTGTGCTAAGATTTTACCTATAGGCATTATAATGATGAATCTCATAAAATTATCTGTTGAAACCATCAACAATGGATATTTGTTCAGTGCTCCATGACACTGCTTTGTATTAAGTTCAGCTTACCAAACCAAGGCATTGTCTCTCGCCCCATCTGTCAGTGATGCAGAGCTCTCAGGCACATGTTCCTAATACTGGGGTCTTTGTCTATATCCAGTCTTCATGCTGAAGTAATTTTAATTACAAATTAAACAGTGCAGCACTCACTGGATTAACAAAAAATTATGTCTATGTTTTGATTTAATTTCAACGCTGCATTAAAACCACATGTTGTTGAACCCTTTAAGGGAAATATTAGTGTTAGTGGATAAGCACCAGTTATCTAAAAATATGAAAGTGCAGCGAGTCTCCTGACCCATTAGGGACACAAGGTTCTAAAACTTAGCTCAGAGTATGGTGTTGGTTACCTGGTGAGAACTAAATAAATAATGTAAAAGATGATCACTTTTATGGAAAGGGGGAAAAGAAAAGCTTTTTGATAGAAATTAAAGCCTCAATTGTGACTGTGGTCTGTACTATTAGACAGTCTTGGGGTTTTACAATGGTAAAGGGGTATTTATTCAGTTTTTCCATGAATAAATATAAAGGATTATACAACCATGAATATTGTCTGGTATATTGCCAGGAATAGATGCTTAGAATTTCAGAGAAGCTGATTTATGTTAAAATTGAGAAGGGTACTTCTGTGTACCAATAATGGGACCATAATGCTTTCCTTACTTTATGACTGTTTCCGTCCTCTTCTGAGAGGGTCGGAAGTTGGAATCAAGTTTTTATCCACAAACTGCTTGGTCCTGATGTCAGTCTTGCAGCTTCTCACGCTGCTCACTTTGTTCTACATTATCACACATGAGGAATAGGTAGCTTCACCCTATGTGGTGTGGTGGAAAGAACACCGACCTAACTTAGGACAAGCAACTAAAATGGAGACCTGTTAGGTTCTGAAGTATAAACTGAAGAGTTAGGTAGGGAGAAGAAAAAGCATTAAAGATCTTTTTCATCTTTTGTATTCTTTCATCCACACTAGCAAAATGAATATCCTGGTTCTACTCAGAGTTCTACTCAGAAGCATTTGTATTTTGAGCCAGTTGTATGAAAATTCCACGTAATGTGGAAATTCTCTGCGTTAAGATATATGTATTTTCTCTCATTTTAATCATATCAGATTTAAGTGTAGGTATAAGGCAATCAACTCTACTTTGATTTTCAAATAAATTATTTGTGGAGCTGTGGCTCAGGAATTGACCTTTCCATTTCTTTGGGTTCCCAGGTTCTAAAACTGACTTTGCTTTGCAAGAAAAGTATTAGGGGAGAAGGTGAAATCATAGCAGTCAGCAGAGTGAAGGATAGCTCTTTATTTTCACCCTCGACTGCATTTCTTACCTACAAACAATTTGTAATAATGCAACATCACCCAGTTACGTACCAGTCATTCTCTGTGTAAGAGGAGTAACTTCTGTGCTGTTTTTGTGATTCACGGGATTAGATTTCCCGTATTGGCACATAATTGCAAATACAATTTACTTATAAAATTTTCCAGTTTTTTGTAAAATTCCATTTATAGGTTTTGATTCATGGCCTTGGCTGCCTCTGGTGAATTTTTATATGAAAATTAAAAGAGCTTGTCCCTTTAGCTATTCTCTTATGGCATGCTGGGATGTTATGAATCATCCATCGTCATTTGGGATGAAATGTAAAGTATTTAGGCTAGTGTTCTGGGTTAAAAGTCTCCTGGTTATTCTGTGACCTAAGTACCTGAACTGACATTCTTTCTGTAACTGATCATAATTATGCTGGTTTTTATTATCTTTATGTTGACAGAATTTGTTACCCTTTTTATGTAACTTCATAGAACTTTATGCTAATACATCCTTTACATCTTCCCCTCTCTCGTCCCTGTTCTCTTTCAGTCTGCTAGGTCAAGGTACAAGGATTCTCAAGAATGAAGAATAATTATAAAAATTCTAATTTAAAAAACTTCATAAGAGAACGAGAACATGTATAGAGCCCAAAGCATTGATTCTGGACCAAAGCCTATGTTATAATAAGACAAGGAGCTGTCTAGTGACTGTGCAGTTGTGTAGTCACAGTGCCGAGGCACACACCACTGCCGTTGAATTATAGAATTCTCTCTTCTAAACAGGGAACTTTACAAGAATACTTCCTATTCTTCCACTTTTGGAGTAGCCGTTGCCATAGACAGAAAGGAGATTCTTCTTTAACGTTTGCGCAAACAGTACTTTATGTACTGTTTAATGGCCAAGGCATTGAACGCGGGCAGTGGCTGGAATGTAATTAAAAACAGGGGTTCTTGTTTTTGAGTAGCTACTTTTAAGTATAAAAATAGCTATACAAATTAAATATGGTTAGGAATCTAAACATGTCCTATATAGTTAATATCCATCATGAGTATGGCTTTGAAAAATCAACCTAATATAAAGTTGAATGGCTTTGCTTCTCTACCTCTGGTTTAACCCATTTTTGTGGAAAAATCTTCCACTTCTACTTAAAGATAGACGACAGATCACTTTCCCATTCACTTATGTACATAGATGTTCAGTCACTCACCAGATATTTATTGACCAGACATGGTTCCTGCCCTCCTGGGTTTTCAGTCTGGTGGGTGAGACAGACAAATAATTACATAAATAAATGGAAATCATAGCAATGATGGAGTTGTGTGTTACTGAGATCATAAAACACTAGGGGGACCTGTCATAAGAGAGTGGTATTTGGAATATGATGTGAAATCAAAGGCATGAGGTGGGTAGAAGAGCTCAGAGAGGACAGCAGACAGGGGACGAGCATATACGATGGCTCTTTAATGGCCAAGGCATTGAACGCAGGCAGTGGCTGGAATGCCAGTGAGAAATGAAGGTGGTCTGTATGTGTGCTGACGTTGAAAGTGAAATTATCCATTTGGTACCTTATGCCAAATTCGTAGTCTTTAAACTCTATCACAGTAGTTGATGTTTGAGACTCTTGTTTGTAATCCTTTTTAGACTTTTCTTTTAAAAATGTTTGTACAACGGAGCTTTATCCCTCTTTTTTAGCATTGCCCTCCCCCACCTTTGGAGCAGACTGAAAGGGAAGTAGACATCATTTGATCTGATTCAGTGTCCACTTGCAATTATTTTTGTTATACTTTCATTCATGTTTCATTTATGGTCTTTCAGTTTTATTAACATTTGTTTTTCTGTGGTGTATTTTGTCAATTTTCAGAATTGTTTTCATTACTTGGAGTTGAAATCCCAAGAATCTGCTCCATCTTCCTTTTCTTTGTTTTAAAGTAGATTCAGAGCAGGAAAAGGTGCAGACATGCATACAGGCATACCTCGGAGATATTGCCGGTTTGTTTCCAGACCACTGCAATAAAAGCAAATATTGCTATAAAGCCAGTCACGTGCCTTTTTTGGTCTCCCAATGCATATAAAAGTTATGTTTACATTACATTTGGTCTATTAAGCATGCAAAGCATTATGTCTAAAAAAACCAATGTATGTACCTTAATTTAAAAATACTTTATTGCTAAAAGGAATATGCTAGCCATCATCTGAGCCTTCAGTGAAGTAGGCTTTTTGCTGGTGGAGGTTGCTGTTTGATAGCATCTAACCCACAGCAGAACTTTCAAAATTGGAGTCAGTCCACTCAGACGCTGCCATTGCTTTATCAGCTGTGTTTATGTAATATTTTAAATCCTTTGTTGTCATTTCCTAGCATCTTCACTGGAAGTAGATTCCATCTCAAGAAACCACTTTCTTTGCTCATCCATAAGAAGCAACTCTTCACCCATTAAAGTTTTATCATGAGACTATAGTAATCCAGTCCCATCTTCAAGCTCCACTTCTAATTCTTGTTCTCTTGCTATTTCTACCATGTCTGCATTTACTTTCTCCACTGAAGTCTTAAATCCCTCAAAGTCATCCATGAGGGTTGGAGTCAGCTTCTTCCAAACTCCTGTTAATATTGATGATATTTTGACTTCTTCCCACAAATCCCAGATGTTCCTAATGGCACCTACAATCCTTTCCAGATCCATCAAAGAAGTCACTGTCTATGGCAGCTGTAGCCTTACACAATGTATTTCTTAAATAACAAGACTTGAAAGTCAGAATTACTCCTTGACCCATGGGCTGCAGAATGCGTGTTGTGTTAGCAGGCACGAAAATATTAATCTCCATCAGAGCTCTTGGGTTACCAGGTGCATTGTCAGTGAGCAGTAATATTTTGAAAGGGCTCTTTTTTTTTTTTTTTTTGCCCTGAGCAGTCGGTCTCAACAGTGGGCTTAAAATATTCAGTAAACCATGTTGTAAACAGATGTGCTGTCATCTAGGCTTTGTTGTTTCATTTATAGAAAACAGGCAGAGTAGATTTAGCATAATTCTTAAAGGCCCTAAGATTTTCTGAATGGTAAACGGTCATTGGCTTCAACTACAGGTCACTAGTTGCATTAGCCCCTAACAAGAGAGTCAGTCTGTCCTTTGAAGCTAGACATTTACTTCCCTCTAGCTCTGAAAGTCTTAGATGGCATCTTCCTCCAATAAAAGGCTGTTTCATCTACACTGAAATTCTTATTCAGTGTAGCCACCTTCATTAATTAACTTAGCTGGGACTTCTGGATACTTTGCTGCAGCTTCTACATTAGCACTTCTGCTTCCCTTTGCACTTTTATGTTATGGAGACGACTTCTTTCCTTAAACATCATGAACCAACCTCTGATCGCTCCAAACTTTTCTTCTGTAGCATCTTTACCTCTCTTGGCCTTCATAGAACTGAAGACAGTTAGAGCCTTGCTCTGGATTAGACTTTGGCTTAAGGGAATGTTGTGGCTGTTTTGATCTTCTATCCAGACCACTAAAACTTTCTCTATATCATCAATAAGGCTTTTTTGCTTTCTTATATCACTTGTGTATTCACTGGAGTACCACTTTTAATTCCTTCAAGAGCTTTTCCTTTGCAGTCACAACTTGTCTGACTGGCACAAGAGGCCTTGCTTTCAGCCTGTCTCAGCTTTCAACATGCCTTCCTCACTAAGCTTAGTTAGTTATTTCTAACTTTTGTGTTCAGGTAAGAGACATGAGACTCTTCCTTTCACTTAGACACTTAAGAGGCCATTGTAGGGTTATTAACTGTCCTAATTTCAGTATTGTTGTGTCTCAGGAAATAGGGAGGCCCAGGGAGAGGGAGAGAGACGGGGGAGTGGCCTGTTGGAGCAGTCAGAACACACATTTATTGGTTAAGTTCAGTGTCTTGTATGGTTGCAGTTTGTGGCACCTCTAAACAATTACAACCGTAACGTCAAAGATGACAGATGACCATAAAAAAAAAAAAATGAAAAAGTTTGAAATAGTGTGAGAATTACCAAAATGTGACACAGAGTCATGAAGCAAGCAAATGTTGGAAAAATTTCACCTTGCTGGAGACAGGGTTGCCACAAACCTTCAACTTGTAAAAAATGCAATATCTGCAAAGCGTAAGAAAGTGGAATACGATAAAACGAGGTATGCCTGCATGTGTCACATTTAGTTATGTGTGATTTCTTGATGCAAATGTTTACTCTTTGTCTTGTCTTGTCTTCAAAGATCAGCATATACCAAGTGGGAAGACAGGAATAATAGTAGGAACTAGATTCTATTTCCCACCCACTAATTGGAATGAACACCCAAGCTTTGTGATCACCGGTTTGTGTTGCTTAAAAATAGTCAATAGCTACAAAATAATGAAAGAAGAAAAAAAGAGAACAAATGTGATACGACTTTGCTAGTTCATTTGAAGTTGAAAAGTGTTAGGTCTTACCTCGTGTATATGCATTTCTGAATAAAGTTTTGAACCCTAGAAGCAAAAGCAACCCTTTAGGGATCAGCTGTCTCCTTCTCCCTTAGCATTTATCTTGATGTCCATCCAGAGTCTCTTAAGCTCACTAACAAAGAAATTTCTGGCTACATGGCCTTTCTGCCCATATGTGTCAGTCACCCTGCCTAAAGATCATGGTCATTTCTTAGGGTGAAAATAAAGACCCACAACGTTGTGAATTGAAATCTATTTTAGAGTTATTGACTGTATTTCAGTCACATTTCTCTGACCATTTTTGTCTGCTGATTTCTGTATTATCTATTGGGGAAAACAAAACAAAAACCTCTTTGTAATTAGTTACATTAAAAGGTTAAACTCCTTAATGGGCTCCCTTTTCCCACTCGTAGCAGTATTTGTAGAGGAGTATCTTGGAAGTCTACTTCCAGTGGTCACTCTACCTATGGTAGTAATTCTTATAGGGAGTAATTTGGTGTACGTTGGTCTTTTCCACTGCTTTACCAAGCATTTGCATTTGTTTATACGTTATGTATTCTGAAAAAGCAACAGGAGGCAGTCTGAGAGTACAGAACATAGAGGTGACCTTAAGACAGGGCCCAGAAGCCAGCTCACAGTTTCATGAAGGTATTCTCAGTAAATCTGAAAGCCACCTTCTCTACCTGTGGGATGCTCAGATGTCTGTCTCCTGGTTTCTGTCTCTAGAGCATTTGTTTACCTGAGCAACCTGCTGTACCCCGTGCCCCTGATTCACAGGGTGGCCGTTGTCAGTGAGAAGGGCGAAGTGCGGGGATTTCTCCGTGTGGCTGTGCAGGCCATCGCAGGTAGGCGCCCCTCTTCTGAAATGAGGGCCGTGGGTCCTCTGCCTCGAGACAAAGGAGGCCAGTTCCATAAGGGCCGCGCTTCAGTGCAGACTGAAGAAAGCCTTTATTGCTTCCTTTCTAGCTGCTGTTCCCAAGTATCATGAGTAGATCCTGTTTGGTTTGGGCTACTGCTGTTTTGGAATAATGGGGTAAAGGGATCTCTTTAACATGAAGAACAACCCTTGGGTTACCTTTATAAAAGTCATTTGCATTTTAAATGATGTACCTTAACTGCTTCAGAAATAACAGGATTTTCAGACGGTTTCTTGCCTAATTTTCTGTCAGGATACTTCTGCTAGACGTTTCTGTACTTTGGCTGCTGTTGTGCAATGTGTGGATCAAGATGTTGACACTTTATACTTTTTTCCAAGCTGCAACCTACATTCTGAAGAAAGAATGTGGCTGTTTCCTGTAACGTTTCTGTTCTAGTTTCCAACTGCTGTGCTGTGTTTAGTGACCTCTTTCAGCCTTTCCCCGTGGAAATGCATGATAGTCACCAGCGTTGAGCTATGGAGGTCTTCACAAGTACAGTCTAATGTTTTCAAATATTTATTGAGTGTTATTGAATATGATCTTGTCAAGTGAAGGGACCAGTATTTCTAAGTATGACATTTGAACAACATCGGGAATGAAACCGATCCTTTATTCATTAGTTCATTCGAGCTAAGGAGGTGGTAAGTTTACCTGAGTAGAGTTGGAAGCAGCCTATTTGACTTTACTGCTTTGGTCTCTTTCTTTCTCACGCAAAAGACTTGTTCTTTACTGTCTCCTCTTGTATTAAAGTTTGAGAACCCTAAAGCCCACTATCTCCTATTTATTTTTATTTTACTTTCCTATATATTTTTATTATTGTAATCCAATAGGAGTCATTCCTCCTTGTCCCCATATGTAGTCTCATCCTTGCTTTTTTTTTTCTTTCTTTTTTTTTTTTTCCTCTACTTAGCGGACGAAGAAGCTCCTGATTATGGTTCTGGAATTCGACAGTCAGGAACAGCTAAAATCTCTTTTGATAACGAGTACTTTAATCAGGTGAGAAATCTGCCAGGAAGAGGAAAACCTTGTGGAAGGATAAGGAAGTAGGCAGGTTTTGTGAGGAGGATGTTCAGCACTGGAGAGCAGTTCTGCCTGGAACTAAAAAGTATAGGTTACCACAGGACAGTTAACAGAATACGGGACGTGTCTAACAATGACCGAGGTGAGGGTAGAGGCCCAGCATTTATATTGCGTTGTATTGCCTTTTTCTCAGGCAGCTCTTAGTCCACATAACTTTTCAGTCACTATTATTTGTTGGGCAAATAAATATAAGTTACGGAAATGGGGGGAAAATATGTTGTCATGCTACTTTATCATCTACTTACCCCTGCCTTGTTTTCAGAGTAACTTTTCTTCGGTTGCAATGACCCGTTCTGGTCTATCCTTGGAGGAGCTGAGGATTGTGGAAGGACAGGGTCAGAGTTCTGAGGTCATCACTCCTCCAGAAGAAATCAATCGAATGAATGACTTGGGTGTGTAATCAGAGTGTGCTATGATTGCATATGTTTTCAAAGAGGGAAAAATACTGACCATTGTCAAGGAAGATAGTTGCTTTTATCATCTAGGGATGGAGAGGTACACTCTACTCTCTGAAAGGTGCTTTGTGTGTTACTTGAACCATATGTGTGTTCATTTGACCCTCTTTAGATTTGAAGTCAAGCACTTTGCTGGATGGTAAGATGGTAATGGAAGGATTTTCTGAAGAGATTGGCAACCACCTGAAACTGGGCAGTGCCTTCACTTTCCGTGTAACAGTGTTGCAGGCCAGCGGAATCCTCCCAGAGTATGCAGATATCTTCTGTCAGTTCAAGTAAGCCGCCCCTTTGCTCTGCCTCCCTAGGCTTTTACCCCGGATGATGTCCTTTGTGCACTATAGAGCGATGTAACACTTGCCAGGTAGTACACTCTTGAGAGAGAAATGACTACCAGCCACTGAAATAAAATGCTTTCTTCACTCAAGATGGGAGTAAGAACTGGAAACATACAATGGAATGAAACAGAGTTCGTTGTGGCGAGGAGTGTGGCCACATATCCTGCTAGAAGGTTTGGTTGTGGACTGTCGCTCTCTGCCAGGAGTATAGGATCAGATCCAGATGAGCCTACTTACTAGTCTTTTTAAATGCTCTCCATGCTGAAATGTCTCGTTAATAAACAAGTATGAAAACAATGACTTATCCAACCACCAATTATGCTTATTTAATACTTGGGAAAGGGAAAATGTAAGTCATTTAAAGAGCAGCAAAATTCTGCATCCACTGAAAAAAAGCTAGTAAGTACGTCGAGAAGATGTGACAGGTTTCATTCCTCATCCACTTTCTAAGCATTTTCTATCCTATAACCCTCTGGAGCTCTGTGCTCTAGGTACTTTCATCTCAAGACCTCCAAAAAACATTTTTTTGGAGAATCTTTAAGTTTTAATACCCCCAAACATCAATATGTCTTCAGCACTTGGAAAGGGCCACAGTACAAGAGAATGAAGTCTGAGCCACCCCATTCCTAAAGCCCACAGTTTGCCACTGGTGCCACCAAAAGGCTGCTTTAGATTTCTGCCATTCATTTCCCCTCAGTATGTGCCTTAGCCTTCTCTGGGGTCCTAAAGCAGCATTGCTTTTTACATAGATTTTAGCCAAGTCCTCAATTAAATGTGATTATTACATAGTAAGCCGCTAATATCATTTGCTGTAATTATAATTGATGAAATAGTATCTGTCCAGTATAGGCTTTGGCCATTTAATGTGTTTTTGCTAATAGCCTCAGTTAGTAACTGATGTATTTTGTGGAAAAGACCTACTTGGTTAACTGACATCTGAAATGGCAATAGTGGTATGTTGACTTCTGTCCTAAAGTCTCCTAAAAAGAGAGTAGCATCTCCACCTGGCATTAGCTGTGGAGGAAAGGGCATGTTGACTCATGCTGAAAGAAGACTCAAGTTCTTCTGAGGTTTTTATAAACTCTCATCTGGCCTGCATAGGGAAAACAGAGCTGTAGAGCAATGTGAATGATTTCATGTGTCACCTCTGTGGAACCCCAGGGTATTTGTATCTGCTCCAAGCAGAGCCTTGTTGGAGTGTAGATCAGAGATCAGCTGATGCTCATGGCGCCTCTGGCAGGTACACTGTGTGGTCTGGAGAGGAAGAAATTGGAAGAAAAAAAGGAGTAAGAAGTAAGAGAAGGAAAGGGAGAGAGGTAAGGAGAAAATGAGAAGAAAGAAAATAGACGAGAGTACACGTAGTGTGGAATGCTATAGTGCCACAGCGGTATGTATTATCAGTGATTTGGATGCCTGGCAGAAGTACACCACTGTCTTCGGGCTCAGTGAATTACAGTTGACCCTTGAGCAACTCAGGAATTAGGGCACTGACCCTCCGCACAGTCAAAAATCCGAGTGTGTATCCAGGGTTCCACCATATCCGCAGTTCCGCATCTAAGGATTCAACCAACTGCCGATTGTGCAGTACCCCAGTATTTACTATGGAAAAGAATCCACGTATAAGTGGACCCACGCAGTTCAAACCTGTGTTGTTCAAAGGTCAAGTGTAATTTGGAAGACTGGTAGTTCATGATCCTGGTCTTTCTACCCCCTACTCTAAGTGTTCTTGGACTTCCCTGGTGGTCCAGTGGTTAAGACTTCGCACTTCCACTGCAGACCCTGGTCGGGGGAACTAAGATCCCACATGCCGCATGGCACAGCCAAAAAAAAAAAAAAGTATTCTCTTACTTCCATTTTTTTCTTGCAGGAGTGTGGGATGTCCTTCTGGTGCATATTTCTATCTGGCAGTAAATCTTTGAATTGAGTATTCTATAATTCTCCACTTCTTTTTATGTCAGACTAATAATAGGGAGGGAGAGAGAACAATAAAATCTCATATTTATGAGAATAAGTCAACATAGCCCACTGACTCAAATATTTCAGGAGTATTTTCTACATTTAGAGCCCTCTGGGAGACACTCACTGTCTTTTGGGGAGACAAGCAAATAAGTACATTATTACAAACAATGATATCATTGCTGTTGAAGAAAAATAGGTCTCTAGTGCTGTGGGAACATAGAACTGTTTGAGTGAGTCAAGGAAGTTTTCCTGGAAGAGGTGATATTTGAATCTCCTCCTAGCTGGTCTTAGATAGACTCCCAGGCAAGTATGCTGTCCACAGGCTTTGATACTACCTTATAGAAGCTTTAATCTGCCAAATCTTTTCTGTACAAAATGATTTCACAATTTTTATTTTCAGTAAAAAACTTTTACAAGGGAATAGGAGTTCACTGAATTCACTGTTCATACATTCACATGGCTAAGTGAGAGGGTTAGTTGATTTTTCAGTCATTTTTGACACAAAAGCTAAAATGCTACCTGAGTGATATGGAAAACGTTCTCTACAAGGAAACATAAATAACTTGACTCAGTTAAAGACTCTACTTAAGTAAGGTGCTACTTTCCGTGGGATCCAAGCTGATCCTGATAAAACCGTTAATACGAAATTCACGCGGGTCTTTTTTTTTTTCTCTTAAGCTTTTTGCATCGCCATGATGAAGCGTTCTCCACTGAACCCCTCAAAAACAATGGCAGAGGAAGTCCTCTGGGCTTTTATCATGTGCAGAATGTAAGTGACGTGGACGTTTTTGCCAAATGTTTTGCGGGTTTGTGGTACCTTGAAGCAGCTGGGGTGAGGCAGTCGTCATGTGTGGGGCCCTTTGGCTTTCTCAGCTGAAGAAGGTTGATAATCTAAGATGCTGTGTAGGGGGAGCTCTGTGATGAGAACAGACAGTGGAGGGAGCGGCCAGGGCCCTGAGCTAATCCTCAGCGGACAGAGCAGGCAGCATGTTCTCTGAATTACAGTGGGGCCTGTGAGTAGCCTGGGGGTTGGTCTGCCAATAAATCTTTTGTCGGTTTGAATGTAGTGAGTTGTTTTAGTGTTTCCTTCCTAGAATAACAAGCATGTTGCATATGAGTTTTGTTAAAGTTAATATGTTATTCTTTAAACCATAAGAGCCAAATAATTTGGTTGCAATTAATGTAGAAACTATGAAATACATTTTGTAGCTAAATTAAGATTCAGAATCTGTTTCCTTGCAGCTGATTCTATGATTAGCCCTCTAATGCCCCTTACAACTCTCTCATAAGTGGAATAAGAAAACAGACCTTCTATCTCTTCTAGAAAGATTTGCTCAACTCTGTGCAAAAGTCGTGATCCTCATGACAATAGCTAACATTCACTGAGAGCTTATTTTGTGTCAGTCATTGTTACAGGTGTGTTTTTGTGTCTTAATTCATTTAATCCTCACTTTTATGCCATATACTATCATAATCCCCACGTTATAGTTGAGATTACCGAGGCAGAGAGCACTCGAAGTCACTCACCAAGGTTACAAAGCTAGGAAGAGGCAGAGGTGGGGTTTGAACCCAGGGAAACGTGGCTCTAGCATCCAGGAGCTTCACTACTGCTTGAACAGTCTCGTTCTCCTGCCAACCATAATCCACTCCGTAAAATGCGAGAGGAAAGGGCAACTCCAGAAATGGAACAAGCAAATACAGAACACACTGTTTTCTTGTTTATGTTTAATTGTATAAATATGAGCATGCCTGTATATGATAAATATTGATTGGCTCCTGTGCACAAGGACTGTGCCTGATGCCACTGGGGGGGTGCTCAGATGGATCACAGGGTAGATTATGCCTCCGAAGAGCTTAGAATTATGATAGGGGAAATAAATGCATATTTAAACAGTAGTGATACAGGATATAGAAACATTTGAAAGGTATTCATTAAATGCAACGGGAGTAGAGAAGAGAGAGTTATTTCTACTAATGGGAAGAGTCTTTTAAGCTACATTCTTTGTTGGGGGTGGATGTTTTTGTAGAGAAAGGAGGTGGGGGAACTTCCTGAAGACTGTAGTGTAAATAAGAAAAGGTGGGTCACGCTTGGCACTGTACCTGGCACAGAGTCTGCAGTCGTGTTTTTCATACTGTTGTTGCCATTTGAGCTGGGCCTTGAAGTACAGGGATGACAGAGGTACAGAGATGTGGGAAGGCCTCCCAGGCACGGCTGAAGCCTGGGCCAGCCCTCAGGCACGGTGGAGGAGAGAGCAGGTGAAGGGAGCAGCAGATTGAGTCCAAACATTGTGTGAAGGGCAGCAGAGGGGCCAGAGGTCATTTGGGGCAGACAGTGGAGGGTGTTGAATGCCTGAAGCTTGGTGAAGTTAACTGTAGAACGAAAACCGGAGAAGAGCCCCTCTCTTTTGGTGTGAGAGGCCTTCATAGTAAAATTCCCAGCACATACTGGGTACTCAAAGTGCTGTAGTGCTGTTTGCAGCAAAAATGTGTATTTTCCTATAATAAATCTTTAGCTAATCTAGGTTGCCTTTATTCCTTATTAGATTGCAGTGGAGGTTACGGAATCATTTGTGGACTATATCAAAACGAAACCTATCGTGTTTGAAGTCTTTGGGCATTATCAGCAGCACCCACTTCACCTGCAAGGACAGGAGCTTAACAGGTTTGGACCGAATGAGCAAAGATTTTTGTTATTGATATTACTGCTGTTGTTATTGTTGTTACTGTCACTTGCTGGAAAAGAAGAAGTCTTTTGAGGAATTAAGATAGGTAAATAACAGTTTTATATATTACCCTATGTTTCCATTTCAGAAACATCACCATCTTTCTTCTAAGCCACCCAGTCACTAACTGTAGGTAGAGCAAACTGAGTTTTGCCCAGGTGACCTTGAGTACTGTCTTTTTGTAGGAAGAGACTTTGAATAGGATAGGAAGTTGAGGTGATAGGGATATAACCTGAAAGTTGTGTATAATTGGTCCTAACCGCCCAGAACTTTATGAAGCATAAAGCTACTATGAAGCATGTGTCTCTAAGTGGAGACATCAAAATTGGGGAGGAGGACAATGATGGGGACTTCGGGATGATGGCAGAGTGTCCTTCTTAACAGAAAAAATTTTCTTATTTGTGAGCTCTGACTTACAAGGGGACTTTTATCAAAATGTCTTAGCCTCAGTTTTACTGTGTGGGTTTATATCTGATATCTGATAAGGTACCAGAGTTGAAAGTACAAATGATCCATTTTTAAAGGGGATTTAAACACGCCACTAATACCAGTCTTGAAGAACTGTTTAGTCTTGAAGAACTTCTGTCTTCCTTTGCAGTCCACCCCAGCCATCTCGACGATTCTTCCCTCCGCCCATGCCACTATCCAAGCCAGGTGAGCACAGCTGCATTCTTTGTATGATGTACATCTCTTATTCTGAGTGACTTTTCAGATAAAAAAATCATATTCAAATTCCTACTCCACTTCTGTGCATCCTTGTGTGTTCCGGTGTCCAGTAGGAACGAGAATTGTTGGCTCCTGATGGAAATAAGAGGTGCCAAACAATAGGGCTCTATATCCCCGCTGATACTGTGGTCTTCTTACTGCAGATTTTGATAAGCTCCGTGTTCCTAAATCTCTCTGCTTTGTGTGTAACTCCCTTTAACTGTCAGGTGACTGGGCACTCCTTGGCATACTACATTTATTCCGCATGTTCATGTATCCTGTTCTGATTTTTCTTTGTTTATTTTCATCCCTTTTCCTCGTTGCCCACTTGCCTCATTCCCACCCCGCCCTGTGCTCATTCTCCACCTCTGTGCTCCTCGCCTCCGTCCTGCCTTCAGACCATGAGAGAAAGATTGAGCTGATTCGGTTTCTCATATCTGACTATGTGAATGTGCATGTGTTGGACACATTTTCTGAGCACGCCAGTGTGCTCGCATCCTCCGCCATTGCCACCTTCCAGGATGAGGCTGACCCAATGCCGCCTTTTCTCTTTCTGCCAGTTCCCAGCCGCCAGACCGAGAGGGTACCTAAACGAGATGGTTAGTAGCTAAAATTGGCTCTGCCTTAGATTTAGAACCATCCTCAGAGGCTGGTCCTAAAGCCTGGCTCTCCGTGTATGAAACACCGACGTTTCTGTTTGCTACTTGACGTGCATGTAGAGTTCAGCACGTTGTCAAGATCATAGCACATTTCCTTCAGAGAGGTTTTTAGGAAGCACCTTCTCTATTTATGCCCCTTTCATATCATCCAGGGGGGTGGGGGGTGGGGGGGCTCCTTATATTTGTTGGTGTGGATTCTTTGCAATGGTATTTTTAATTTTAAAGGATTTTTTTACTGGTAGCTGGCTTTTTGTAATGCTCTAGTTTTGCTTTCTGACCCTCAGATGCCCACCAGAGCCATTAACCCCCTATCATCTTCTTGACTAGCATCATCACCAGCTTACCTGGAATTCAGCTGGGGTGAACAATGCTGATAGGCCATGCCTCTGAATAGCGGTGTATGAGTCACACAGCCCCTTTAGATGCATTGTGTCTGTGGATCCTCACAACATCTTTTTAGATAGTAGGCAGGATATTATGATCTTCATTTTCTAGTTGAGGAGACAGACTCCCAGAGGTTAAGTGACTCAACCAAAGTTTCATAGCTAGTTAGTGGTTGAGCGATAATTAGATCCCAAGTCACTGGACTCACACCACTGCTCCCAGGTTCAGAGCAGAGAGCCCTCTTTGTATTGCCAAGATTTCAGAATTTCTACATAGTGTTTCAAAATGCCCACCACGTGGAATCTGAAATTCTTGAAAGTACGGGGGTTTTGGCTAATACATTTCATCAGTACAGATAAGAATATGGAGTACAGATAAGAATCTGAAGAAAATGGGTAACATGAGATCATTTACAGAATCCTGTATTTACAGATGAGACCAGTGGTTCCCAAACTTGTCCACACATTAGAATCACCTGGGGGGGCTTCAAACCTCTCAGAGGGCTGAGTCCCACCCCTAGAGACTGTGATTTAATTGGCTGGCGGTGTGGCCTGGGCCATCTTTAAGATCCCCAGGTGACCCTCGTGTGCAGGGAGGTTCAGGAACCACTGGGTTGGAGGATGGGTCTTTCCCGCCACAGCAGCTTTGATGAGGCCCTGTGATGAGCGAGGCTCGCCCCACATTGCCTGTCCCACATTGTTACCGTGCTCTGCATGCCGCAAATGTGAGAGTCTAAGGAAGGTTTTTTAATGGTTTTGTGAGCACATTTACTCTGCATGAAACCTGTTTTCTCATCATTGGGTAGTTTGTTGAGAGGGAAAAAGATGCTGACTCTCCGTTTTCCTTGTTCTCTGAAGTTAGAGGTACTAATATAGTTGACGGTGAAGTTTCTCTGGCTCTTCTGCACTGAAATCTATCCCCTCACTCTCGCTGCCTTTCCCAAGTGTGTCCTTGAAGACTGACATTAGAGAAGTTTATACCTTTGCTGAGTAGACTTGGACCAAATTTTAACATTTTCCAAAAACTTTTAAAAGTTCCAGCCACCAAGTTAAATACCATGAGCAAAACCAGCCTTGGCCAGAGCATGAGCAAGTACGATCTTCTGGTTTGGTTTGAGATCAGTGAATTGGAGCCCACAGGAGAGTAAGTCCAACTTTATAAATTTTTAAATATGGCAACTTTTCCAAAATTAGAAAATGTCATTTTGAGTCTCTCGTCTTTGGGCTCACAGAACAGTGTCACATTTCAGTTTTGAACTGAATTTGGGGTGGGGAGGGTCTTTATATTATTCTTTGAATCAGATGTTTGTCAGAGAACTGTCTAGTATAATAATGTACCTTCTTGTTAGCAATAGCGAGATTGTGAAGAATGGCACTTTGCTATGAGGGAAGACAACCTGCAAAGTGGGTTTTAGCAGCAGCAAAGCAAAGGGAGTCAGAAGCGTATTGCACATAAAAGGGCCAAAGGGGATTAGGGGACAGAATGTTTCTGTAGACCAAGGTTTGTCAGCCTCTCACTACTTGGGGCCAGATGGTTCTCTGTTGTTGGGGGTTGTCCTGTGCATTGTAGGATATTTAGCTGCATCCCTGGCCTCTACCCATAAGATGCCAGTAGCACCTCCCCTCCTGCTGTGACAACAGACATTGCCAGATGGCCCCTAGGGGTCAAAATTACCCCCAGTTGAGGACCACTGGCCCAGATCAGAATGATCAGCATCAGCTTACTCTCTGTGTATGAGCTGTGTTAGACTAAGTGACGAATGTAATTACTGTTTCTAGTTGTCTCAGAAATGCTTTTGAAAAACACAAAAGAGATCCCTCTCCCGAAACAGAGGCAAGGGGCTGTATCAGTTAGTGTAAAGGGTAGGGGATAAATGTTATCTTAATGATCCTCTATTTATAATGCTGGGTAATACCATTATGATCACCTCCATAAAACATTTATTGAGTTCCTACCGTGTGTGAGGTTTGGCTCTATCGATCCTATATAGAGTTGTCAGTAGTGACATTGCTTCGAGGAATTTGACTTTCCACAGACAGATCTATAATGTGATTATAACTTGCATTATGAGGGAGCAGTAGTTACAGTAAATGGTTTCTACTGAGTTAATTGCTTTCTGATTCTTAAAAAATGATCTAGAATCTGAAATTATCTCTTTCTTATCTCCTGACACTTACCATTGCAGTTATATGTTATTTATGGAACTATCTGTTAGAGAGCTGGGATTGGAGCCAAAAGATGTTACTGCCCTATGAATACTTCAGTCTAGTCAGGATGATGAGACATACATATGTGGAAAGGTTTACTAAATGCATAGGACTGTCCAATTAAATGTCCACCCCAGATGGTGAGAAAGACATGGGATCAGAGGTTAGAAAACAAAGACCACTGAGGGCTGGAGTGACCAGGGAGGACCTTGCAGGTGAAGTGGCACTTAGCACAAGCATTCTGTCTAATTGCTTTCTTTTACATTTCTGTTTTTATAGGTATATTCCAGCTGTGGTTGATCATACAGCAGGCTTGCCCTGCCAAGGGACATTTTTGCTTCACCAGGTACTAATGAAGGAGCAAAAGAGGGCTTAGAAGGGAACACCAAAAAAGTTAGAATAAGAAACATAACTCTCTGTTTCTCTGCTTTTTTTTAATCTCCATTTCAAGGGTATTTGGAGGTCAGGGGACATTGCCCTATCATTTTTTTTTTCTCCTTTCCTTAATGTTTCTCAAACCTTGGCTTATATTTATTGATATATACCCTGGCTTTTATGTGTAAATATATATATATATGGGTTTTTTTTTGTTTTTTGGGTTTTTTTTTTTTTGCGGTACTCAGGCCTCTCACTGTTGCGGCCTCTCCTGTTGCGGAGCATAGGCTCCGGACGCGCAGGCCCAACGGCCATGGCTCACGGGCCCAGCCGCTCTGCGGCATTGTGGAATCCTCCCAGACCAGGACACGAACCCGTGTCCCCTGCATCGACAGGCGGACTCTCAACCCCTGCGCCACCAGGGAAGCCCCGTAAATATATTTTAAAAGAGCTATCTTGAAAGACTTTATTTCATTCAGTTACGTAGTAATTTGTGCAGCTCCCATGTTATTTTATACAATTTTCACTTGGTGATGTTTGGAAACTCTGCTTTCACAGCCAAAAGTTCTTAATGGAGATTGAAGATGAAGGTTTCAGTGGACTAAAAATCTGGCCATGAAATGTAGGTCCCCCTTTGGCAAATCAAAAGTAGATTTAGTCAGTGCCCAAAAGTGCTTATGAGCCAGATGGGCACACTCGGGGACTTTCAATCTGGGCATCAGTTCTTAAAAGCCATATCAGAACCTGGCTCTTCCTCAGTCCCTGACCTGTGTCCCTTTGTTCAGAATAGCAGTGTGGACAGCATTTCCCCTCCCCCTCCATACCTCCCCTTCCATACCTCCCCTTCCTGCCCATCAGACAATCCAGAAAACAACAGACAAGAGGAAATAAGAGATTGTCCCAGCTAAATTGCAACCCTGCTCCATTATCTAGGGCATCCAGCGAAGGATCACAGTAACCATTATCCATGAGAAAGGGAGTGAACTCCACTGGAAGGATGTCCGTGAGCTGGTGGGAGGTGAGTATGTTCCAGCAGCTGAGGACGGGCCTTAGCGGAGTGACTGCTCCCTGTTCGGAGCACAGGGAGTGTGCGGAAGGCTGCCCTGGAGAGCGTGACTGTCAGAAGAGAGTCCTTGAGTTGGAAACTACTCTTGTTTCCCAGCTCCCTTCATCAGTTATTCAACCTACCATTGTTTTTCTCAGTGTCTGTGGGAGCAGTTCTGGGCCCGAGGCTGTGAGAGGGCCTAAGAGAAGTCTCCGCTCCTTGTGAGCTTGGGGTCTAGTGAGGAGACAGCGTGTGTGCATGTACAGAGCATTTTGATGAGTGAGTACCAAATGAGAACAACTGAAAGACCTGTGCTAAAAGAGTTGCCGACAAAAAAGATCCAGGAGAACTGGGTTAGCTTGTGGGAGATGATCTGAGTAGATTTGAGAGAACTTAGAGGGTTTCGTTTTTCTGCAAGCATTTGGAGTTAGAGTCAGCAATGTCTAACGTGCAAATGGCTAGAAATCTATGGCCAGAGTGGGGAGACTAAACTAAAGCACCATGAGAGGAAAGAGTGGCCAAACAGCATAAGCTGTAGAACGAGAGCCTAAGGCAGGGGGTCTGAACCTAGTTTTGCCATGGACCCCTTTGGCAGTGGTGAAGCCTCAGAATTATGTTTTTAAATGTAGAAAATAAAGCACTTAGGACTACAAAGGGAACTACTAATATTGAAATACAATTGTTAAACTACTAAACAAATTTGTAACATAAGCTCTTCAGTGATGTGGTCAATAAGCAGCAGGTCTAATTTCTATCATTTCAAAGTGGTGATGAATGTCAAGATCCTTCACATTAGTGTGATACGAAAACATCTGTGATTTCTGCTGGGGACAGAGGTATGGGTACTGCTGATTCTCCTGTGGTTTGTGCCCTCCCCTCATAATTGCAGGGAAAGGCAAATTTCAGTTAGAGGTTCCTGAAAATAAAGTTGTAATTTTTTTTTCCCATCCAGTTCAGACCTCCTGAATTCTAATCATAAACCCCTTGCGTATCTGTGGACCAGATTAAGAAGGCCTGGAAGGAAGATTATACTCTGTCCTATCTGGGGCAGTGGTTTTCAAGCTGTTCAAGATTAATTATTACATAAAACAAGAGAGATGCTTTCTGACCAGAAAGGGTGGGGTGCAGAGGCAGCAGTTAACTAAGGCTTCTCTATAACCCTATGGCTTATTATTTTTATAACAAACGTGAAATGTGGCAGGTGCTTTTCTGAATGCTCTAAAAATATTAGTTTATTTAATATAACATAACAAACATATAATATGATCATAACAATCTTATAAGGGAAGAATTGTTATTCCCACTTCACAGGTGAGGAAAGTGAGGCTCAGAGGCTGAGCATATGCCCAGGCCGCACAGATAGTTAGTGTTGGAGCTGACATTTGAACCCAGGCAGTCCTGCTCCAGAGACTGTGTTCTTAACCTCTATGCAGTGCTGCATCCCCTACTGTTATTTGAAAACAGCATTGTAAGATTTTGAAAAAGAAAGTGGTGTAATGAAGGCAGTGGCTTAAGAAGTTTGTAGAAGGTGAGTGTGGGATGGCTTGGACAGGGGGAGACGTGAGAGCAGTAGGGAGACCAGTTAAGTGGCTGTTGCCATGTCTGAGATCAGAAGGGGATGACCTTCGTGAGCAGGGCAGTGATGTTGGAAATTAAAGCTGAGACAGATATGAGAAGCTCTTTGAACAAAGTAAGTTTTCACCGTTGGCTAAATGTGGGATGTAAAGGGGAGATAGAATATGGAGAAGAAAGGAGGGCCAAGAATTACAGAATTAGACTGTAGGATTATAACTGACCAAACAACGCTTCCGGCACCTGAAATTACACAGAGATTTGACAGTCTCTTTTTGGCCTAATGAATTACCACTTTGTTTCTATTTATTTATTTATTTATTTATTAAAATCAGTTGATTTTTTAAAAAATTAATTAATTTATTTTTGGCTGTGTTGGGTCTTGGTTGCTGTGCGCAGGCTTTCTCTAGTTGCGGCAAGCGGGGGATACTCTTCATTACGGTGCACGGGCTTCTCACTGCAGTGGCTTCTCTTGTTGCAGAGCACAGATTCTAGGCGTGCGGGCTTCAGTAGTTGTGGCTCCCGGGCTCTAGAGTGCAGTCTCAGTAGTTGTGGCGCAAGGGCTTAGTTGCTTCGCGGCATGTGGGATCTTCCTGGACCAGGGCTCGAACCCGTGTCCCCTGCATTGGCAGACAGATTTTTTTTTAAAATAAATTTATTTGTTTATTTATTTATTTTTGGCTGCATTGGGTCTTCGTTGCTGCACGTGGGCTTTCTCTAGTTGCGTTGAGCGGCAGTTACTCTTCGTTGCAGTGCACGGGCTTCTCACTGCGGTGGCTTCTCTTGTTGCGGAGCACGGGCTCTAGGTGCACGGGCTTCAGTAGTTGCAGCACGCAGGCTCGGTAGTTGTGGCTCGCGGGCTCTAGAGTGCAGGCTCAGTAGTTGTGGCTCGCGGGTTCTAGAGCGCAGGCTCAGTAGTTGTGGCGCACGGGCTTAGTTGCTTCACGGCACATGGGATCTTCCTGGACCAGGGCTCGAACCCGTGTCCCCTCTATTGGCAGGCGGATTCTTAACCACTGCACCATCAGGGAAGTCCTACCACTTTGTTTTTAAACGTACCCATGTTCTGGTTTCTTTCTTCTTTCTCTCAGGCCGGATTCGGAATAAAGCTGAGGTGGACGAAGCCACAGTTGATGCCATCCTCTCCTTAAATATCATCTCTGCCAAGTACCTGAAGTCTTCCCACAACTCTAGCAGGTGGGGCACCCGGGGAATGTGGTGAGTCAGCCCTAGGGGGGTTGATTGATTCACTGTAGATTCCTTGTTCATTAATGACTTTCCCCTTCTCACTTCAAAGTTCCCTGTTTCCTCCCCTGTCTGCCCTGCTCTTCAAAAATAAAAACATAAATCACTGGAGATACATGTATGTGATGATACCCCCAGAGAATGGAAATGTTCTATCCCCTGGGGAGTTTGAGTAGATGTAATACAGTGACAGAGAAAAAGCAGAAAAAGAAAACTCAGCATGCCACCCAAGGGTTTAAAAGTACAAATTAATTACGGCTAAGACTAAATGTTTTCCTATGAAGTGATTGCTGTGGAGAAAGACCTCTCGGCCTGGGGTGTCATGGGAGCATGCCCTCCAAGGTATAGTGAACCCTCTTGTGTTCATCTTTGCTGCTGCCAGTATCGGCTCAAGGAGTCTCAGTGTCTGCTTTTCATTTTCCTTTATGCAAAAAGGCAATAAATTATTATAAACTCTTCTGACTAAGATTGGCTGCTATAAATAATGAATTTTATTTTAAATTAGTTTCCCTTAGAATTCCATTTTATAATCAAGTGATGACAATGCATAAAGTACCTAGCCGTTCTACATTCCCGTGTCAGACTGGAAATAAATCTGCTGGGGCGCTTTTACCTCCCTGGGAAAGGAGTCCCGTCATCGTGCACAGAGACTCCCATTTCTCTACGTGGTGAGGGCTAGGAAACAGGAGTGGCTGTGTGTTCTAATGTGGGCTCAGAACTCAGCCTTCGAATTACAGGAATTCTCTGTGGTCTGCCTGTTCCTAAAAAAGTTGCTCACATGTGTTGGCAAGAGGGAGAGGAAAAATGAGACAATAAGCAAAAGCAGAAATGAAAAGTTTGGGCCAGGATTAATTTCTTTACATTGTTTCTTTGTGTTACTGTTTTGCATGGGAGTGAGGAAAAGGAAACAAATGTCTGTTTGCTTTTTGCCAGTCAGGGGAGCTGGCAGGAGCTGTGGACACAAAGGGAAGGTGGGTGAGAGGGTGTGTACCTATGTGGAGGGGGTGTGGCAGAGGTAAAGTAGGGTGCTTTGACCCCCGCCTTGGCCTATTCCTGGGCAAAATCTTGAACAATACCATTTCTCTGAAGTCAGCATTAACCCCACATAGCGTTCCCTCTTCTGCCAGACATTTACAGCAAGTATTCAGCTGGCATTCACCACATTTTCCTTGCAACTATGAGAAATATATCTTAAACTTCCCTATGGTACTTAGCATAACAGGGAAAAATGGTGTTTGGTTGAAGTGCTGGTTATGTTAAACTTGCCTACATTAGAGTAACCTTCAAAAGTCCTTTGATTCCTGTCCGGCAGCGTGTCACATGCTGTAGAAGATGAATTTGGCTTTGTTAGAAGCAGTTTATCTTTCCCAGTAGAAGCTTAGAGTTAATCAAAAAAGTTGCTGGGACTTCCTTGGCGGCGCAGCAGTTAAGAATCTACCTGCCAACGCAAGGGACACAGGTTTGAGCCCTGGTCCAGGAAGATCCCACATGCCGCGGAGCAACGAAACCTGTGTGCCACAACTACTGCGCCCACGTGCTGCAACTACTGGAGCCCGCGTGCCTACAGCCCGCGTGCCACAACTACTGAGCCCGTGTTCTGTAACTGCTGAAGCCTACGTGCCTAGAGCCCGTGCTCCACAACAAGAGAAGCCACCACAGTGAGAAGCCCATGCACTGCAATGAAGAGTAACCGCTGCTCGCCGCACCTAGAGAAAGCCCGCATGCAGCAACAAAGACCCAACACAGCCGAAAAGGTTAGAAAAAAAAAAAAGTTTAAAAAAAAAATTGCTAAAGTCAAGAGTAATAAAAAGAGGAATTTCCCTGGTGGTGCAGTGGTTAAGAATCCACCTGCCAATGCAGGGGACACGGGTTTGAGCCCTGGTCCAGGAAGATCCCACATGCCGCGGAGCACCTAAGCCCATGCGCCACAACTACTGCGCCTGCACAACTACTGAAGCCCGTGCGCCTAGAGCCCGCGCTCCGCAACAAGAGAAGCCACCGCAATGAGAAGTCCGTGCACTGCAAGGAAGAGTAGCCCCAGCTTGCCGCAACTAGAGAAAGCCCACGCACAGCAGCGAAGACCTAACACAGCCAAAATATAAATAAATAAAAATTTTAAAAAGAAGATACAGACTTTAAACACTTGTTTTAACTTAAAGTATATAAATGTACATTAATTTGTCAAGCTCCTGCTGTAGGGCCAAGGCCTTTTCTTTAATTGTAGGCTCATTTATTAGACTTCTGACTGTCTTTCTTGCAAAGCCACACCCATAATTCATCACCTATGTTTTTCAATTTGGTGGAACTAGAAGCCTATGAATAAAATCTAAGTGCAAAATCCTTTAAACTTTTTATCATATATCATCAAAATTTTATTTCCCTCTTTCTTTTACATTGATCTCACCCAAACTTAACAGCTGTTTTTTAAACAATTCACCATTATCAAGTCTTTTTTAAATGTTCAATTTATTTTTCACACTTAGTTTTGTGTTTCACACTGAGCAAAAATTCTTTTTGCCCTCATGTTTCAGTGATTTATCTAATATTTAATTAAATTAGATAATTATTATAACAAACACAACCACATAAACAGGTTTGTAGTACTGACACTTGAGAAGCATGAAACTCAGCTCTTTGGAGCAAATTTTCTGGGCAATGAGCTACCTCTTTATTTTAGAATAATGAGAAATGGACGTCAGTCTATACATTGTAGGGATGTGGAGAGCATAAGTTCATTTGGTAAGTGGCTAAATGGAGTTTGGTTAAGAGAGCTTTTGTTCTTTTTGCCTAAGGTTTAATGTTTAAAGTTGAACTTACAGAACTCCAGTTGGGTGTATTATATACGTAATTAGAGGGCTCTTGTGATATATTGATAGTGGAGCGTAGCTGACAAGGGCCATTACTCCTTTTCTTCCCAGCCCTGCGTTTCTGTTACCTACTGACTTGGTTTTCTCTTAACTCCACAGCAACTTCCTACCATTTCCAATAGTAAGTCACCTCCTAAAGGGATGTTAATAGAGGTGGTCTCCACTCTCCCTTCTGTGCCCAGCATTTCCTTAACTGAACGTCTCAGGAGAGGGACCCATGTCATTGTAAGCCCTTTATCAAATTGTGTCCCATGGAATTCTCTGTTAATTGTTTGTCCACTTGAATTTGCTTTTGCTTATCAGCAAACTTGTGTTTTTATATATATTTTTTTTCTCTCTCCCCTCTCTCTCTCCCTCTCTTTTTTCCTTTTTTTTCTTTTGCTGCACTAACAAAAGCTTTTTCTGTGTTTTTACAGGCTCTTTCTTGATAAGGATATTCCTAGGTATTTTCTGTTTGCTTTTTTTTGCACATAAAGATTCTAGCTTATCAGAATGCTTTATGTCTTATGTAGCTTTGACTGCTATTTTAATTTAATAGTTTTCCACCATGTAAACTTGCGCCCACCTAGGATAGAGCAAGACCTTATTCTGCACCCTTGTGCCCTGGGTTTTTCTGATGCATGTATAGTTTCACATGTAGGCTCTTAAGTAATTTGTAGAGTTCTTAATTATTTTCTCATTCCATTTAGTAAACTTGCCCATTTTATTCTATGCCCCTTCAAGTTTTTCTCTTCCACATTACAAAGTAGAATGTTACTCCCCTCATTTCATAAGGAATCTCAGGCTTGCATAATTGTTCACTTTTTTCTTCGTTTTGTCCTGTGTAGTAGTAGAGACCAATTTAGTTATTTGAGTAGCTGAGTCTGTGAGAAATATTTTTTTTATTTTTAAACATTTCTCTTTCTCCTGTCAGGACTGCTTGTCTCATCTATTTATTTTCTGCTTTTGGAAAAGAAAAAGTTCCTGGTTCAGTAGTAAAGGAAATTTTCCCCCATCTCTCTCTTCATCTCATTTAGGGAAGAAAACTGAAGGAAGTGATACATGATAATTTAGCCTAAATGTTTTTTTAAAGATGCACATACACACGCACACAACACATACACACACACACATACATATACACACACACTGCCGTTGTCCGGAACATCTTGAGAAATCCATTTGGGATTATTTCCTGACCACCTTAGCGCCATACAGGACAGCATGTCTCAGGACTCAGCCCTGTTTCTAACTCCAAATTCTCTTGCTAGCTTGATTTCATTGACATTTCTCTTCAGTCTTGGTTTTATTTCTTATGACCACCTCTCAAGAGTTGCCACCCTTGGTGAGTATTTCAAAAGAATGTGCTGCAGTAACTCCCAGGCACCAAACAAAACAACAGAAAAAAAACCCCACCTTTTTCCCTCCATCCCAATACAGGGAGATTTTAGTGATGTCAGAATTTTTCTATGTTAGGCAAGTTTCTGCCAGTGAAATTTCCTCTTTAGGTTAAGTGAAAACCAGAAAACAGAAATGTGAAGAGGCTTTCTCACACAAATTCAAAACATCTGCCTCAGTGGAAAGGGAACCTTGAACCCTGATTACTGGCAGCAGGAGATGCTTAGGTTCTGGTGTGGAGCTTGATGAGTGGCGGGTTCCAGGCGGCAGTGAAGTGCTTGTTGCTGTCAAGTGTCTCCAGGGCCCTCGCCCTGAGGAGGGGCCTCACTTCACTCCGCACGGGGTGTCCAGACCTGCAGTGCGACAGGCAGGCCCATTCCAGGCACCTCAGCAGACCCTGGGACACAATAGAAGAACAATCTCAGGGACATGGCCCTCAAGTGGCTTCTGCTGAAGTAATGGATTTCACCACCCAATATTAGAATTTGTCTTAAACCAAATTACAATTTAGATGTGATTGAAACAGAGCTTTGTGGATGCATAAAGGGTTCTCTGCTGAGCCCAGGGAGCCCAGGAGCTGGGGAAGGGCTTCTGTCATCCTTTGTTGTGGTTGCTGTTTGGGTCTCTTGGTTGCTTTGTCCATCTTTGTCCTGTTAGTTGTCTCTATATTCCTTTGGTGTATTTGTAGAGAATTTACTTGACCCATACACACTGCCACAAAAGCTAGATGTCTGAGAGAGTATCACGTACAGCCGAAGGCCCTTGGACAACACGGGTTTGAACTGCGCGGGTCCGCTTGCGTGTGGATTGTTTTCGGTAGTAAGTACCACAATACTACGTGATCCGCAGTTGGCTGAATCGGTGGAGGCAAAACCTCGGGTACTGAGGGCCGACTGTCAGTTATACACAGATTTTTTACTGCATGGAGCGTCAGCCCCCTAACTTACCCTGTTGTTCAAGGGTCAACTGTACTTCAAGAAGACTTAGCTCTAGAAGTAGCTACGAGATGAAATAATCAGGCTTCAGACACTGGCACTCAGAGGATGAGGTGTGGTTACGGAGTTCATTTAAGTATTGTTTCTCTGTTTATTTCTGGAGAAAGAAGCATGGAGATGTGTTTAAAGAGAAGGTATGCCAGCTATTTGTCATGGGACACCTAGAAAAGACAGCTGCAGTGAGGTTACCATTTGGGAAGGAGTGAGCAGGAACGTACTGGGCAGGGGAGAAGGTGTGCAGAACTCTAGATGAATTGGGTGGGGTGTATTACACGTGCAGAGAGCTAGTGGTGATGGGAAGCTCACTCTGAAGGGGTGGGCGAAGTGTCTTCCCCAGCAGTCCTAACGGGGGTCTGAGGGAGGGACGCGGGGGGTCGAGTTGGGGGTTGATCTGTGACACTGCTGTTGGACTCAGGACAGTGCTTCAGGTGAGACTGGCTGAGCTGGAAGGTTTAATGCCAAGTAGGGTCTATGGTGTTTTACTAGTAAGAGGGAAGAGAGATATTAAAGCAACTTTAAAAACCAGTTTATGGGTGTTTATTAAATAATCAAGCTTCTAGTTATTTGAATGTAAGATTCTTACGTGAATTTTTGGGAAAACTGATAAGTAGTAGTTGGCTAGCTCTGGTGTAAAAAATCATTCTCTTTTGCTGAAATGTCAGCTAAGAATAACCTCTTATTCTTCTATTTAAACAAGTCTCTCTATACTGTTTCTTTCATGAACCCTCCCAGATGTGTTTGTGACATTTCTGAGGCTCAGCAGAATGGGGTCGAGACACAAAGATTGCAGCATCCAAATGACTGAATCTTTGCTTCCGGCCCTCATCACTGACTGACAGAGGAGCTTACTTAGTCTTTCTTTCCTGTTTTAGTTTCTGTTGATACTCATTTCTCCTTTTCACCTTAATCCCTTCAATTGATCTCACGATTTTTATGTTTATAGGCAGAGGAGAAGCAGGCTTGTCAAAAAACAAACAACAAAAAGCATAGCTTAAGTGTTCCTTGACGATGGGTGGGGGGCAAGAGCATGGGCGCCTGCCTTTCCCTCCTCGGAGGCACAGGTTCTGCTCTGTCGTTAGACTTCGGTAAGTTGGAAATGCTGGTCGGTGTGGGATTCTGCAGCATTACTGACAATGGCAGTGGCTGGACTAAGGTGACTTCAGCTTCTTCTGGATGACTCCCTCTTGCCTTTTTGACTTTAGGACCTTCTATCGTTTTGAGGCCGTGTGGGATAGCTCCCTCCATAACTCCCTCCTTCTGAACCGAGTGACACCCTATGGGGAAAAGATCTACATGACCTTGTCGGCCTACCTGGAGGTGAGAAGACCCACAACTTGAGTTGCCGTGAACAGCCAGCCCTGAACAGTGGGAAAGTTACAACAGGAAATGGGGAGGAAAGATTTGACTGATTTTGTCTTCCTTTCCCCCTGTACATCGTGAAGTTCTTTTATTATACTTTGCTAACTGTTCTGGTTATATTACTTCCGTTCCTGGTCTCTGGTTAATCAGAAAGTCACATAACTTTTATTACAGCTTTAGCAGCCCAATTCCCATTCTTCAAAGAATGTATGATTTTAAGAATACCACCTCTTGTCTTTGTAGTTGTGGGCAGAGCCTAGTAGTGGTTAACAGCGCAGACCCTGGAACTAGCCTATCTGAGTTCAAGTCCCTGTGCCGCCACTTACTGCCTTCATGTCCTTGGACAAGTGACTTCATCTCTCTGTGCCTCAATTTCCTTGTCTTTTAAACAGGGGTAATAATAATAGCATTTATCTCAGAAAGTTGTTGAGAGGTCACAGAAAAGGATTTAGAACAAACAGTGCTTGGCATATAACAAGTAATAAATATCAGCCGTTATTACAGAAAAAAAACTTTGAAAAAAATAAATGCATCTGCAAGCAACACCACCTGACCTTGCACGTATTACCTTCTGATTTGCTGTTGAAATCATCGGTAGAGCTGAAATCCTCCACCCCCCACATCTGGGAGCAGCTTTCCCAATACAGTAGTGCCCAGACTGTGGTCACAGATGCTCTGTCTGTGTTTAATCGGAGCCCACTCCTGTTTGCTTTCAGCTGGATCATTGTATCCAGCCAGCTGTCATCACCAAGGATGTGTGCATGGTCTTCTATTCCCGGGATGCCAAGATCTCGCCGCCACGCTCACTGCGCAGCCTCTTTGGCAGCGGCTATTCAAAGTCACCAGACTCGTAAGTTTTTGAGACAAGTTTAGCTTCTAGTTGTACCCTGTACAGAATCAGCAGTCTTCTAGCTGCTGTTTTCAGGGTTAGTTCACAACCTATAAACCGGAGTGCAGTGACTTGAATGTTGGCATTTAATAAAATATTGATAAATAGATGAGTTAATGAGGGGAGGAAGGAATGTTCCATTGTGAACACTTCTCAAAAAATTTTGTAGGGACTAAATGTTCTTTTTAAATGTCATTATTATTATTTCTAACAGCTTACCATACCATTGGGATTTTATCCTTTTTAAGATTTATTCATGTTTAAGATATATGAATGTACATGAAGAATAACACAGTGACTACCTGTGCATCACTACCCGGCTTAAAAATTAAGTATCACTAAAACAGTCGAAGAGTCAGTCCCCTTCTTAACCACACCCCCCAGAAACTGATGTTTATCATTTCATTCTAGTCAGACCTTTCCCCCCTCATCTTTTCTTTCTTGTGGTAAGAAAAGGCAAAATTTTAATCTTCACATTTCTTCTAGTTTATCATTCAGTTTATTTTTTTATGTGTGACTCCTAATTTCTTTTTTTTTTTTTACATCTTTACTGGAGTATAATAGCTTTACAATGGTGTGTTAGTTTCTGCTTTACAACATAATGAATCAGTTATATATATACATATGTTCCCATATCTCTTCCCTCTTGCGCCTCCCTCCCTCCCACCCTCCCTATCCCACCCCTCCAGGCGATCACAAAGCACCGAGCTGATCTCCCTGTGCTCTGCGGCTGCTTCCCACTAGCTATCTACCTTACGTTTGGTAGCGTATATATGTCCAGGCCTCTCTCTTGCTTTGTCACAGCTTACCCTTCCCCCTCCCCATATCCTCAAGTCCATCCTCTAGTAGGTCTGTGTCTTTATTCCTGTCTTACCCCTAGGTTCTTCATGACATTTTTTTTTCTGAAATTCCATATATATGTGTTAGCGTACGGTATTTGTCTCTCTCTTTCTGACTTACTTCACTCTGTATGACAGACTCTAGGTCTATCCAGCTCATTACAAATAGCTCAATTTCGTTTCTTTTTATGGCTGAGTAATATTCCATTGTATATATGTGCCACATCTTCTTTATCCATTCATCCGATGATGCACACTTAGGTTGTTTCCATCTCTGGGCTATTGTAAATAGAGTGGCAATGAATGTTTTGGTACATGACTCTTTCTGAATTATGGTTTTCTCAGGGTGTATGCCCAGTAGTGGGATTGCTGGGTCTATCATTCAGTTTTATTCTTAAGCTCAGAACAGGAAAAGAACAGTGACTGATAAGAAATGTCTGTAATTATATTTGAGGGTGGATTGCAGACCCAGTGGAGGAGACAGTGTTTTAAGCAGAGAGAATTGAGATTTTCCTGGTTTCGTGCTATATGAAATTAAACCGTTGTTTATTTGTTTTAATTCAAATAGAAATCGAGTCACTGGAATTTACGAACTCAGTTTATGCAAGATGGCAGACACAGGTAGTCCAGGTAAGCTCTATGGATCAGGAAAGTGATAGTTACCTTTGCATTTGACTGGAGTACATTATATCAAAAATCTACCCCACCCCTGTAGGATAGATATACATTTTTGAGAAGCCAGTTATATTTTACAAGCCACTTTGGTGGTGGTGGTGGTGGGAGTTTCCTTTTTCTGAGTTGCAGCACTGTTTGGTTTATGCCATGCAATACAGTTATAAAAGCTGTATGGGACAAAATGTTGCTGGGCTGTGGAATACTATAACAAATTCAAGCGTGTTAGAGTGAATTTGGCTTGGAAAACTTCAGAACCATTTCCCTCTCAACCTTAACCCCAAAGATAACTTGACAATATAACTTTACAGGTGCTGTCAACCTAGAATTTGAACTTCCTATGCTCTAGAAAGACAAATTATCAAGTTGAACTTGTTCTGTGTCCTTTTTAATGTCTCCTTGAACTGCTGTTGTTCCTCCAGTTTGGTGGCCTTCAACAGCACTCTATGTTTCCATGTTTGTAAACTGGAACGTGGACACAAGTCAGGGTTTTTAAAAACAGTTAATGTAAATTTGAGTCGGTTTAGAGAACATATGTGGAAAAGAGGCCAAGGCCCACAGGTAAGATTGAGATAAAAAAAGACGACTTTGAGTATGAATCCAAGTCCCAATAGCAGCTAATTATAGTGTCTAGATAGTTCCTTCAGAAATTTTTTAATTAACATAAATTCATGTCTCTTGTATGTGAAACCAGCATAATATTTTTTAAAATTATTGGGAAATAATGGAGGCTAAACCAGTCTGTCATCTACCATCTTAACTGAGCTACCAAATGTGAGGTAGCTCACATCTTTCCCACTTTTTTCCCATGAATGTATTTTTATATATTTAGAACAATAGCGTACAGGCTATTTAATCTCTGTATTTTCACTTAACATAATAACTAGCATTGGGGCTTCCCTGGTGGCACAGTGGTTGAGGGTCCGCCTGCCGATGCAGGGGACACGGGTTCGCGCCCCGGTCTGGGAAGATCCCACATGCCGCGGAGCGGCTGGGCCCGTGAGCCATGGCCGCTGAGCCTGCGCGTCCGGAGCCTGTGCTCCGCAACGGGAGAGGCCACAGCAGTGAGAGGCCCATGTACCGCAAAAAAACCCACAACAACAACAACAAAAAAAACTAGCATTTTCTCAAGAGGCATTACTAGCTTCATAATTATTAAAGAATATAAAACTCAGTTTTTAAAAGGAGTTTAGAGAGTTGCTTTGGGGCAAAAGGGATAAATTTTTATTAATAATCAAAATCCCATGTATCTTGAGACTAAACTGTCTCAGTGTGCCATATAATGTGAATTATGAAGTCATTTTGAGCTAAAATTGGAATTGGATGTTTTTCTGGAAAAAAGAGTTGTTTCCTCTTACCTCAGGCATGCAGAGGAGGAGAAGGAAAATCTTGGATACATCAGTGGCCTATGTGCGGGGAGAAGAGAACTTAGCAGGCTGGCGGCCTCGTGGAGACAGCCTCATCCTTGAGCACCAGTGGGACTTGGAGAAGCTGGAGCTCCTGCACGAGGTACGGCGGGGCACGGGGCGCACAGGTGAACTCTCGGGCAAGATTCCCGCAGCATCAGTCTTACACTCACCTCCTGTCTGTGATCCTGGCTTTGCAGTTTTCGATCATGATGGAGGCATAATATTTTGCTTATTAAGATCTTGATGAGCCTTCTGTTTGCTGAGGCTGTAGTGTTGATCTTCTTAGGTGGAGAAAACCCGCCACTTCCTGCTGCTCCGTGAGAGACTTGGTGACAGCATCCCCAGATCCCTGAGCGACTCGTTATCCCCCAGCCTCAGCAGTGGGACCCTCAGCACCTCCACCAGCATCTCCTCTCAGATCTCAACCACCACCTTTGAAAGTGCCATCACACCCAGTGAGAGCAGTGGCTACGACTCCACAGACATTGAAAGCCTGGTGGATCGAGAGAAAGAGCTGGCTACCAAGGTGTGGCTCCCTGCCTCTGCTGAGCATTTTCCCCCGTGAGGCTCTGTGAGCTGGTGTTTCTGTTTTTTTCACTTGCATTTTCATCTTTCTTTGAGGGCCTCTGTTCAAGGCCTGTGCTCACACTGTGAATATAGAAGTAAATGAGACTTAACTTCTACCCTTAATAAGTTGACACCAGGCGAGGGGGTGGCAAGCTTACAATAGAGGTTTGGTCGAGAATGCTGTGGGAGCCGGAGGAGAGGCCTGCCCAGGAGGGCACTCGTGGACTGACCTTGGAAGGATGCGCAGAGAGAGCCAGCAGCGTCCTGCATGATCAGTGTGAGGGAATCCGTGCAGGAGAGGGACAGGAGATGGAGGTGGAGAGATAGGGCAGGGCCAGATCACGAAGAGTCTATGTGCTGGACTAAAGCGTCCAGAATATCCTGGGAGTGACTTGGAAATGTTTCAAACAGCTATTTGTTTTAGAAAGATTTCTCTGGCAGCAGTAAAGAGGATGGACTTGTGGTGAAGAGACAGGCCAGAGGCAGAAAGAATTCAGTAATCCAGATGAGAAACGGTAAAGTTTTTAACTATGGCGGGGGTGGGTGGGATGAAGAGGAATCACGGGAGAGACGTTTGGAAGGTAGAATCCGCATTCCTTGTTGCCTGGATAACAGCAGGAGAGGGCAGAGAGGTTGTTGAGGGTGACCACCAGGCATGTGGGTCTGGGCAACTGGCTGACAATGGAATATAGAAATAAGAGGGATTTTGTGTTCTTTTCAATAATCGAATGGCGTCTAGTTGATTTGGGAATGTATGTCCATCCAGAAACCTCCATGCCTTTTAGTACCAGGGCAAATGGAGAATGAAAGGGATGCTGTCGCATTCTTAAACGCTTTAAACCATGGTGTTTATGGTAATTCACTTGTAGTCATGAGAATGGCTTTTTATCCACTCATTTTATCGTCTTTGTGAGGCATGTACCAGGCTTCTCTTGCTATGTACTCAGTTAATTTCTAGAGCTGTTTGAGCAGCACCTGAGCTCCACTGTGAGTCGTAGGCATGTTATTTTCCCTTCCTGCTTTAATCCCGGGCTTTGTTTAACCATTGAAACTTACTCTTCCCTCTCTCTTCCCTAGTGCCTGCAACTTCTCACCCACACTTTCAACCGAGAATTCAGCCAGGTGCACGGCAGCATCAGTGGCTGCAAGGTGAGCAGCTCTCATTTCCTGTCCTCAGGCTTTGCTGCTTTTAGGTGGCTTGAGATGGGCAGGGCATTACATGTGAGGATGTATGTGGCTTGAGATGGGCAGGGCATTACATGTGAGGATGTATGTGGCTTGAGAAGGGCAGGGCATTACATGTGAGGATGTATGTGGCTTGAGATGGGCAGGGCGTTACATGTGAAGAGGATGTATGTGGCTTGAGATGGGCAGGGCATTACATGTGAGGATGTATGTGGCTTGAGATGGGCAGGGCATTACATGTGAGGATGTATGTGGCTTGAGAAGGGCAGGGCATTACATGTGAGGATGTATGTGGCTTGAGAAGGGCAGGGCGTTACATGTGAGGATGTATGTGGCTTGAGATGGGCAGGGCGTTACATGTGAGGAGGATGTATGTGGCTTGAGATGGGCAGGGCGTTACATGTGAGGAGGATGTATGTGGCTTGAGATGGGCAGGGCGTTACATGTGAGGATGTATGTGGCTTGAGATGGGCAGGGCGTTACATGTGAGGATGTATGTGGCTTGAGAAGGGCAGGGCGTTACATGTGAGGATGTAGGTGGCTTGAGATGGGCAGGGCGTTACATGTGAGGATGTAGGTGGCTTGAGATGGGCAGGGCGTTACATGTGAGGATGTATGTGGCTTGAGAAGAGCAGGGCGTTACATGTGAGGATATATGTGGCTTGAGATGGGCAGGGCGTTACATGTGAGGATGTAGGTGGCTTGAGATGGGCAGGGCGTTACATGTGAGGATGTATGTGGCTTGAGATGGGCAGGGCGTTACATGTGAGGATGTAGGTGGCTTGAGATGGGCAGGGCGTTACATGTGAGGATGTAGGTGGCTTGAGATGGGCAGGGCGTTACATGTGAGGATGTAGGTGGCTTGAGATGGGCAGGGCGTTACATGTGAGGATATATGTGGCTTGAGATGGGCAGGGCGTTACATGTGAGGATGTATGTGGCTTGAGATGGGCAGGGCGTTACATGTGAGGATGTAGGTGGCTTGAGATGGGCAGGGCGTTACATGTGAGGATGTAGGTGGCTTGAGATGGGCAGGGCGTTACATGTGAGGATGTAGGTGGCTTGAGATGGGCAGAGCGTTACATGTGAGGATGTATGTGGCTTGAGTTGGGCAGGGCGTTACATGTGAGGATGTATGTGGCTTGAGAAGGGCAGGGCGTTACATGTGAGGATGTATGTGGCTTGAGATGGGCAGGGCGTTACACGTGAGGATGTAGGTGGCTTGAGATGGGCAGGGCGTTACACGTGAGGATGTAGGTGGCTTGAGATGGGCAGGGTGTTACATGTGAGGATGTAGGTGGCTTGAGATGGGCAGGGCGTTACATGTGAGGATGTATGTGGCTTGAGATGGGCAGGGTGTTACATGTGAGGATGTATGTGGCTTGAGAAGGGCAGGGCGTTACATGTGAGGATGTAGGTGGCTTGAGATGGGCAGGGCGTTACATGTGAGGATGTATGTGGCTTGAGATGGGCAGGGCATTACATGTGAGGATTACATGTGAGGATTACATGTGAGGATTACATGTGAGGATTACATGTGAGGATTACATGTGAGGATGTAGGTGGCTTATCTGCTCTTTCCTTTATTTAATTTTTCAGTCGGAACACTGACTTCTGAAGATAAAAGTATTCTTCTGTGTCTCTTAGAGTAATTATGAGATGGGAAACATTTGGGCTTTTCCCTGAATCCCTTGGAGAAGAGTATTCTGCAGGGGGTGATATATTATTATATGGCAAGGCACAAGAAGTCCTGAGGTTCTTGGTGGCATGAAATTTTGTTGCCTTCAACAAAGAGTGAGGTGAACACTTTAAAGAATTTCTGCATCATTCACTCTGTTCTGGTCATCTTCACCTTTTTTGCTATTCCCTAGACACTCCAAGCTTTCCACCTTGAGGTTGTGTACCTCAAGGTGGCTGTGAATTTTCCCAGATAGTCCCATGATTCAGTTCTTTATTTCATTTTTCTGCTCAGATGTTGCCTCCTTGGAGCGGATTTCCTTAACCACCCTATGTAAGGCCAGCAGCTCTCTGAAACCTTTTAACCTGCTTCTCTGCTTTACTTTTTGCTGTAGCACTGATCCCTGCCTGACACTTCTTAAAGTGTTTGTTGATTGGTTTATTATCTGCCTTCTCCACTTAAAGTGGAAGCTCCAGGAGGGCAGGGCCTCTGCCATATTCTTAGAACAGTGCCTGTTGTTCTTAGTTCTCGGCACATATAGATAGGGTCATTTAGTTAATGCAGGAAGCTGTAGCAATATAAAATACAAACATATTTTATAAATATAAAAAGCTAGCCTTGCCTCTTTTATAAATGTCTTGATTCCTATTCTGACACTTTGGCCATAAAATATTCATAAGGATTGTTTTCTTGAATGACCTGAAACAGAAGAGGATTTATGAACATGAGGTCACTGGCTATCAAAGCTTCTTACTGCAGAGGTGGTTTTGTTCATCTGAATCTCACTTGCTGTGTTCTGTTTTCTTCCAGTTGTCTGATATCTCTCCAGTCGGACGGGATCCCTCTGTGTCCAGTTTTAGCAGTGCTACCCTCACTCCCTCCTCCACCTGCCCCTCTTTGATAGATGCTAGGGGCAACTCTTTGGATCAGAAGTAAGTACCCAGATTTCACTGACAAAAGCTAATGTAAGAACCAAGGGAAATGCCAACCTTCTGCTAGCTCAGTGGTTCTCAACCGAGGGCAGCACCGTCCCCCTAGGCAGCCTTGGGAAACATGTGGGAGCCTTTTCTGGATGTCACAGTGACTGGGAAGATGCTGCTGACGTCTCTTAACGTCATACGGTTTACTAACTTTCTGCATCAAGTCACTGACTTCTCTTCTTCATCCCCTTTTGCGTGATTTGTTCTTGTATTCACACCCCTGATTGTCTCCCCAGTCAGATCAGACACAGGAAGCCCCATCCTCGGAAAAATATTTTGAAACTACTTTGGAAAAAATATTTTAATGACACAAGAAAGCGTATAGGTAAGAAGAATAGAGATGAAGCCCATGAATGGCTCCACGAATTCAGCATTAGAATCGCTGCTGTGCCGTGCGCCATCAGTCTCCTTTGCCCTGTCTCCATTCATTATGCTCACCTGTCACAACCCACCTGGTTATCACCCAGCTGTCTGTCTTCCTGTAGCAACACTGAGGCAGTGGGCTGGAGAAAATAACACAACCAGGTAATTTAATTGAATCTGGGATGCCATCAACTCTAAGACATTATTTTTATATGCCACTAAAAGAAAAAGCAGTGCCAACTAAAATGTGACATGCCATCAGTTACAAGATGCATCCCAATTCGAGAAATGGTAAAGTTTGAGAAAAATGGGCTTTTTGGAATTGGTGAAATGCAATTAATTAGACGAAGCTGCTCTACAAAGATAACAATACAGAGTGTGGGGGATTATCTCTCTCACATCGGTTCAGAGCTGGTCCTGGTTGGTGGAGCAGCTCTGCTCCAGACAGCCGTCCAGGGGCCCAGGTTCTTCCCATGTGTTTGCTCGCTCTGCCAGCCCCTCAGGCAGTGGTCCTCAGACTTCAGTGGCATCAGCATCACCTGGGAGGCTTGTTAAAGCCCAGGTGGCTGAACCCCATTCAGAGTTTCTAATTCTGTATGTCTGAGTTGGAGCCTGAGAATTTGAATTTCCAACAAGTTTTCAGATGAAGTTGATGCTGCTGATCAGGGACCTCACTTTGAGAACCACTGCCCTAGGTGGTGCCCTAGGTATGGCCTTGAGACTAAATAGAAACATATAAAGGAATGGAGTTCATATTCAGTACCCTTCTGTTGAGAGGGCGTCAGGGTAGGAAGAGAGACTGAGTGACTTGGTGGTCATCAGTGATGAGTTTCCTTTGTAACTGCCGAAGGATGACACCAGGTGAATTTGGGATTACGTTTTGGACACCAGCTTTGTCTTCTTAGCCAAGCTCTCTGGAACTGATGTTTGCAAGGTCCCTGGTGTTCGGGGATAGGCATTGTTCCTCCTGGTGAGACGGTTGTGTATTGACCTTACTGAAGCACCTGTTACCCCTTTCTTCCTAACCTCTCTCTTTTCAAGGACCCCAGAAGCCAATTCCCGGGCCTCTAGTCCCTGCCCAGAATTTGAACAGTTTCAGATAGTCCCAACTGTGGAAACGCCCTATTTGGCCCGAGCAGGAAAAAATGAATTTCTCAATCTTGTTCCAGATATTGAAGAAATTAGACCAGGGTGAGTACTATATTGAACAGGGATGCCAGGTATTAAAAGACAAATTAGCAGGAATTTACTTTCAGCTCTTCTACATGAGGTCTGCATTACAGTCTAATGCAAATGGAATCAGGGTGAAAGAGTGCTGGTTGGGTTTCCACTCCAGGTGTATCACCGCCACCCGGCACAGCATATGGTGGTGGTGCTTTGTGCTCTTTCGCTGCATTTCTTCAGCAGATAAGATTCTAGACCAAGTAGATCATTTACCTGTTTCGTTCAGCCTAGGGACTTGGCCTAGGTCTGTTTTGATGGCCCTCGCCTCATGATCGCTTTATTTTTGTGAGAAACTAACCTCTCTTGTACTGTCCTTTTCAGCTCAGTGGTCTCTAAGAAAGGATATCTGCATTTCAAGGAGCCACTTTCCAGCAACTGGGCTAAACATTTTGTCGTGGTCCGTCGCCCCTATGTCTTCATCTATAACAGTGACAAAGACCCGGTGGAGCGTGGCATCATTAACTTGTCCACAGCACAGGTGGAATACAGTGAGGACCAGCAGGCCATGGTGAAGGTCAGTCCTGCCCTCTCTTGCTTTTCATTGCCACGCAGAACCTTCCCTGTTGAGTTCTGAACTCCATCGTGGGGTGTGGAATCTCTCTTTTGTATTTGGTGTCTCTGAACCTTCAGTGTGAAGGGCCGTGTGCCCGCTGAATATGGCTGGTGGTCCCCATTGTTCAGTATCCATAGTAACTTTCTCATCTTCCTGTGTCTCTTTCAGACACCGAACACCTTTGCTGTATGCACAAAGCACCGTGGGGTCCTTTTGCAGGCTCTCAATGACAAAGACATGAACGACTGGTTATATGCCTTTAACCCACTCCTTGCTGGCACAATACGGTAAGAAGTTGTTCCTGTGTTTGCTTCCTCTCCTTGGTTTTTGGTTCCAGGGACGTCAACATAAACAGAAAAGGAAGTCTTGTTGCAAACAAGTTTAAAATAGAGGAAGGACAGGAGTGTAAGTGTGGTTGTAAGGTGGCGATGAAGCCTCAGCTTCTCATAAGGTGGCATCTGGTGTCCCGAATGGCCAAGGAGACTCTGGTCACATTTGTACCCAGTTAATCTCCTGCTTTGACTTTTTATTCTTAAGGAGTCTACAGCTGGGGTCTGTGGGACCGAGTAAAGGGAAGATTGTGAGAACCTTAACGGTCTCCCAATATTCGGCCATATGATCCAGCCTCAGATCCTGTGAGGGGCTTGTGTCCCAGGGTCCCCAGAGTGAGGAGGACCACTGGCCGGCCTCTTTGTTCAGGGGCTTAGAGACCCGGGCCTGCGGTGCAGGATGGGAGGACATGCAAGGAGGGGAGCACAGAGGAGGAATACCTGCGAGTGCAAGAGCCCCAGATCCAGTTTTCCAGTCCTGCCGTCTGTCTGATCCTCTGATCCCTTTTCTGCCCACAGGTCAAAACTCTCCCGCAGATGCCCAAGCCAACCGAAGTACTAGGAGACTGCCGAGCGCCCTTACTCGCCTTCCGAGAGATAAAGAAAGTGTTACCTCTCATTCCTCTTTGTGATTCTTGATGGTTATTCTTGTGTGTGATCCTGTGGCTTAAGTGCTCGTCCCTTCTCGTCCAGCACTTTTTCTGTCGCTCCTGGCCCCCGTCCCCATTGCTCTGTACTCTTTTCTTTTTTCCTGTGCTGAGAATCTTGTTAGAAGCATGTGGCCTAACAAAAGGGGGGGAAAAACGAACAAAAAAACAAAAACCCAGAGGGGATCCAGTGAATCTCCCAATTATTTTTTGGTGTATTTTGGCTTCCTTTTGTGTGATAGGTCCCCATATGACCACCTCTGATGTCTGTACTTCTGTCTTTGGATATCTCTGTCTGTTGTTCAAGACAACATAATACTTTTTTCTTTTCATTGTGATATAATTTTAATTTTTCTTGGGGTGGCTTAGAGACAAAAGGAAGAGACATCTGGTCTATTTTAGAACCTGAGAGGAAAAAACTTAACCTTTTCCCCTTCTGTCTCTTTTTGCCGTGACTAATCCTTACATTTTCCATTCAGGGAAAGGGTTGTAGTGAGCTTAAAAATGGGACAGGTATATTCTCTGAAATTAGGGCTTATTTAGAACATAGTTACGTAATTTTCATTTAGTGGAAGAGACTTTTCAGCAGGTTTGGGACAGTGGCTGCTGTTGACCTTTTAAGAAGGAAAGAGCCAAGGCTATCGCTGATGGATTTCAAAGGACCGTGGGACTTGGGCCGTGACAGTGGGGGTCAGTGGGGTGCTTGTAGTTCCTCACAGCAGGGCTCCTGTGAGCTGTTTGTCTCCACTGGGAGAGAGCCTCTTCTCTCAGAGTCTCAGTTCTGTTCTTGGAGTCAGTAATGACAGTGGTACAGTTTGGAATTAGTGCCATGATGTCATATACAAATATCCCACAAGGAGGGAGTGTTTCACTATCTGGTGATGAACTTGATGGTCTTTGTCATCATTATGATTATGATAATGCCAGGCAGTGACCTTGTGATTGTTGTAGCTCCCTTTGATCAAAGAAATCTAACTCTTAAGTGTAAACTTGGATGTCTCCCTCTGAATCCAGAGGTCATTTTCAGTGATCCTTGTCAAATTGAAAACACTTTCAATGATGCTTGTCTCCCTATGCTCATAGATAAGTGAACATGGCAGGCTTTGCTTTCTGGACCCCAGAATTATAACGGACTTCCTGCCACCACTAAGAGCAAAAGGACACCTGGGGGCAGAGAAGAGGGTCCACCTGAACCCTGGCTGGGCAGAGAAGAGGGTCCACCTGAACCCTGGCCCCAGGCCTGGTCATTTGTCTCCTCCTTGGTTATCTCCGTCGTGCGTGGAAATACTGCCAGAGGAGGAAGGAGGAGCCCACTGCCGGTAGCCTCCTTCTGTGACAGAACAGGATCGCCTGCTTCCAGAGGCCATTGTGGAAGATGCTCTTTCTCTTTTAGCTGCAGTAAGTGTCACAGGAATGACATGGGAGAGAAGGCCTCCAGTTACTTCAGTTGCTTTGCCAGTTGACTTGGGCTGTTCTGTACCATCCTTTACTGCCCTCGCTCACACCTCTGTTTGACCATCCATCCTTCAGGTGTTCAGGAAGGTATCTGCTTGCTGCCACTTGGTGGAGATCCTCCGCCGGGGGTCCTCCGCCTCGAGGGTGCTGGACTCTTAGGTAGCAAAGGGGAAGGACCCGTGCGCCCAGCAGGATGGGTGCTGGGCAGGCTCACCAGCACCCAGACCCTTGCCTCTGCCTTCCTGGAGGGGCTCATCTCCTGGCTTCGTTCATCATAATTGCTTTGCAAAGAGGAGGAAAAGGGAGTCACGGAGAGCTTAACAAAAGAAAGACTAGAAATCAAAGGCTATGACCTTGCCTGAAAAATGATCAAGAAAAATTCTATGGTAGATTTTTTAACTTTCTTCCTCTCCTTAAAACATAGGTCACTAACTCTAATGTTACTTGTTTTCTAAATGGTGCTTCAGACTTTAAAGTAGTTAGAGGTTTCTTGTCTAATGGACACAATGTGCCCTTCCAGTGTCCACTCAAATCCAGGGTCTGCCCGTGCTTAGAGACAGCTTCCTGGGCTGAAATTAAATCTAGTTTCAGGGAAACGAAATTTGAAGGTTACTTTTCGAATTAAATCATGGCTGCTGCTGCTGTTACAGAGTCTGATAGGAGGACCCATGTCTGTGGCAAAAGGAGGCCGGGGGGAGCCGAGGGAGATAGAATCAAATGATACAGTAAGATGTTTTTTATTCTAACTTAAACAAAACTGGCTTGGAAAGTCTTTGCTTTGGAATGTCAGATACTAGAAGAGGCCGAGGTGAGAAGGCCTTGTGAGGCAGTGGGGGCCTTGGCTGCAGCTCCCTGGTACACAGCCCCCCCTGGTGCCCCTTTCTCTAGGGGTCTGTTTTCAGATCGGAGTTGGAGCAGTTTCAGGATTGATATTCCCTTTCCAGGCAGGTCCATCCCCACTTTGAAGCTCTGAGAGAGAATTTATGGCAGGAATTATTTATGAGGCTTTCATGGAAGCCATAGTGTCAGGAAAGTTGAAAGAACTCAAACCTTTAAGGAAACCACCTTTTAAGGGTTGGTTTGTTTGCTTTTTTTTTTTTTTTTTTTTTTTTCTTGAAGCACACCTTTAAACAAGCAAATAATAATTAAGCAAGAAAGAACACTTATACAAATTTAGGGGAAATGAGCGCTAGAGTAGCCATCTCCTCCCCTCCCTCCCCCATCCTCCTTTCTCCCGCCAGAGCAAAAGACGGCCTCACAGCTTCCACCAGACCAGTGCTCACAGCCTCCTGTCTCCGCGCCTGCCTGGGGGTCACTGAGCTCTCAGGCCGGGCTCTGCGGGGTCCGCCAGCCCACGCACACAGCCACGAGCGCGGGGAAGGGCTGCTTTTGGCAGCTGGGTGAGCACTTGGATTCCAGTACGTTTTGGTAATGTGAGGGAAGTCGAGGGAAATGATTTTTCCCAACTACAACTACTCAAATTGTGGGTGAGATTTTTCAGCTCTTGTAAGATGAAGGAATCAATGAAGCCATTGTGGAAGATCTTTTGGTACCTAAAGTAAAATGACTTCTCCTGGCACATATGTCAAAGCAAAGACTTTGTTGTCTGCTGCTTGGTGTCTAATTTACAGGGATATTTAATTTTGTAAGGTATTTGTATATTTATACAGCTATAACTAATTGCACATTGAACTGGAAAAGCAAGGATGACCTAGCGTGTAGCACCTGCTGGTACTTGGCCTTCCCTCGTCTGGGTTCCACTAAGGTTCTCCTGGACAGTGTCAGGGCTTGTTCATTTCTTGTTTGACTTGGGTCCTTCATTTTACCTTTTGGTTCCCTTTTTAAAATGTGATTGTTAACCTGCTCTTTAAAAAGAAAGAGACTAATTTTGCTGCTGCTCTCAGAAGGTTTGCTGAATGTATTTAAATAGGACTCTAACTCGTGTGCACTGCAGCTGTCCGCTGTGGCCAGTGATGATTCACCCAAGTGTGTGGCCAGACCGTGACTGTGTAGCAGGAATGTACTGATTTGTGCTTCCTTAGTAAATGGAGATATCAGCTGAGAGATGATCTGCTGCTGTTGTGTTCCAAAAGGCCATTTATGAAACCTGTGTTCGAGCCCCATGAAATCTTAGGAAAGCCTCTAGTCCTTTAAAGGAAGAAGTTAGAGTTGATACAAATTTCACATTAAAAGTTCAGCCAAAACGGCTTGTGCTCAGACGGAATGTCCGAGTTGAGGTTGGTCTCTTGCCAAACCCTGGCCGTCGTGTGTTGTTTTCATGTCTTCAAGTTAATTTTTTTTTCATGCTGCGTATTCTGGCATCAGTTCACCTGAGGAATCCATCAGCCTTCTTGTGAGTCGTCTTAGACTTTGTGGCTCTGAAGTACTTGTCCGGTGAGACTTCAAGTCCCTTGTCACCATCCTCACGCACCAAACCCATGAAGCATAAGTGGCCTTTTTGAACCAAGACTTTGCAAACTGATCTCTCCCCAGGGAAGGAGTTGAGCACATTTAGCAACAATGTACATTATTAATTTCAGATTCTCGTTTTCATGTTTTATTATGTAAATATTATGTGATGTTCGGAGCCTGAGTATACAGAATGTAAATATAGTTCTTGTATTTGTACTAAAGGTTCTTTTGCTGTATAGCCTTAGATGTGCGGTGCAGACATTATCTAACTGTGTATGGTAACCTTGCATCACGGAACTATCAGTGAACGAGGTAAAAATAATAAAGGTACAACCAGTGCATCAGAAGGCTTTTGATGTGCGTTTATTCCTACACCCTTTGAAAGGTGTTTACACAAAGATTTTTCTTGATTTGCAAAGACATTACTCTTCTGGGACAGATGTCACCGTGCTATGACCTCCATGTTCCTTTCCGATAATGCAAAGCAGCAGTTATTCTATAACTAATGTGATGCTGTTTCTTAGAAATACTTTCCTCCCGGTTAGGGAAGTGGCTATTTTAGGTGGAAGAGCAGGCCCTATACCCGGGGCCCTCCCACTCCAATGAGGGAAGACACTCGTTAGACAAATTTAAAATGTTACAGAGCAAAGAAAAGCTGAATAAAAGATTAGAAGGGATGGGAAGAAAGCGTCTTTTTAGATTGTGTGGTCAGGGAAGGCCTCTTTTGGGAGATGACATTTGAGTAGACTCCTGAATGAAAGAATGGGTATGCCATGCAAATCCCTGGGCAAAGAGGTCTCCACGCGGAGTAAGTAGGTACCTGAGGCAGCAGTGTCCTCAGAAGATTCCAAAATAGCAAGGAACCAAGGGTGGATTTTGAGAAGATAAGTCCCATGATCTTACTAGTGTTTTAAAAGACCATTCAGGTGGCTGGGTGGAGAGCAGCCTGTGTGTGTAGAGATGGGGGACCCGTGGAGGAAAGGGGGCCAAACAGGAAGTTGTTGCCACAGCGTCCCGGGGGGAGGATGGAGGCTCGGACCAGCAGCAGTAGATTCGGGGAGCAAGGGCCAGATTCAGGACACATTTTACTGTTAGAACTCAGAGTCCGCCGAGGGACCACATGTCGAGAAAGGAGGATGGTAACTCCCGGGACGTGTGTCTGAGCAAACAGGACGGCCTTGTGGTTCCCTAGGGTGAAGGAGGCTGGAGGGTCTAGAAGAGCTGAGGGGTGGTTCTGAATAGAGGACCAGGTTGTGGCCGTGTTCACCTGCATGTGTGGTCCATGAGGCAGTCGCTTTCAGGGGGAGAGGTGGGGCCTGGAGACACGTTTGGGAACTGACCCATGAAGGTGACAATAAAGGCAAGAGGTGGGGAGATCCGGGGAGCGAGTAGCTGTGAGAACCAAGGGCTCTGTGGCCTGGAGCAGTAGGAAGAGAGGACGACAGCAGAGGGACCAGGAGAAGTGGCTGTGAGGAGAGCGTGGTATTTGGCAGTGAAGTTAAGGAAGTGTTTGAAGATGGAGGAAGTGATAGCCGTGTCAAGAGCAGCTGACGGGTTAAAATAAGAACTGAGCAGTGACCGCAGGTTTTGGCAACAGGGAGGTCTAGGAGGTTTGAGGGAGCCTGTGAATGCTATCACTTTCTCCCGGTTTCAGAGCCAACTAATAAACAAAAGAATAAGGCAGATAGGAGATCGAAATGTCACCTTCGTTACTGTTAAAGCTATGATTAGAGGATGTGGCTTTTGTCTGTGGGTAAATGAATTCCGTAATACCAAGCCTCAGAACTAGAGGGCCGGGAGCAGTGCATCTTGAACTTTAATGTGCGTAAGTTTCCCCTGCGGGTCATACTAAGTGCAGGTTCTGGCTGAGGAGGCCTCGGGTGGGGCCTGAGACCCTGCATTTCTCGTAAGCTTCCACGTGAACCAAGAGGTTCCCTGATGGCAGCCAAGGTCCCCAGAGAGAGGGAAGAAGTGGTCAGGCTGGCCATGCCAGGGGCTCCCACCTAACTCAGGCAGTTTCGTTTCTCTCCTGGCCCTCTCTGAGGGGCTGGCGGAAGCAGGAATGTTCCAGTAACAGAGCTCACTTCACACGCGAGGAGACATCAGGAGTGCCTCTGCTCTGACGAGGTCGTCGGCGAGTAGAGCATCTTCACGAGTGGTGCGGAAGAAAGCGTACCCAGAGTAGGTGCCAGGGAAAGTGGGAGAAGAGGTTGAGTGAGTAATACGGGGTTGGGGGCGGGGCAAGGGGTCAGGGAGAGGTTTCTATTTTAAAGGAAGGCGATAGCCCAGCATGTGTGTCTGCGGATGGGGATGAATGCACTAGAAGGGAAAACCTGACGGTGGGACGAGACCAGAACAGAGAGTTTGCTGGTGTGATCCCCTGGAGGTGGCCGGCGGGCTTGGAGGGGCATGAGAGGGGAGTTCAGCCCCGGGTCCTGGGGGAGCAGTGCTGTTTATCTGCGGTACCAGGAGGCGACACCAAGTTGCAGGCAGCACCCAGGCAGAGAGCTAAGTGACAGGAGCCTTCGCGGGTCCTCCTGCTCGTTGGTTTCTCCCTGAGACTCATTGGTCAACTCTAGGCCATGTCTTCTTGAACTGCACTGGACTTTTCGTTTGAACTGCATTAGTTCTTATAGAGCGGGTTGTCCCTTACATCTGGGCCTCATTCAGGGTCACATCGTCGCCATGGCTCTTGCAAAGCTGACAGTATAGAACATCAGGAGGTCCCGTGGAACGGTACATGTTTATTTAATGCATTACTTTTATATCTGATTTTTCTTGTCCAGTGGACAAGACTCCGCACTTCCACTGCAGGAGACGCGGATTCAATCACTGGTCGGGGAACTAAGATCGCGCATGTCGCGTGGCGTGGCCGAAAAAAAAGAGAAAAACTTCTGGTCTCTGCACAGTCTTAAATGTTTAGCTTTTCTGAGCACATCACACGCGTACACTCTGGCTTTAGAACATATGATCTCTGGGTTTTTTCAAAATCGCTCTTCCTACCCACTCTGCTTGAGTTCAGTTGCAGGAATTATACAGGAAGTGAGTGTCAGAGCTGGGATTTTCAAATCTATCCCGACTAGTATGTTACTTACGCACCCTCTTATGTAAGTCAAACAAAGGATTCAGCCTTGGGAGGTTTGCAGAGAAGGGTTGTTTTGTAGAATTCCTCCCCAGGCTTTGATTTGGGATTTGGGGAATTAGAGCAAGGCAAAAAAATTGTGAAGATGAATAGTAATGTGAATTGACTTAAGCATTAAAAGCCAAGAATTTGAGGGTTTTCTAAAAACTAAAGGTCAGCATGAAGCTCTGGCCCCAGCCAGCCCTGGCTTTACCCCATTCATCTCTGGGGAGAGTTGCCTTTGTCCCAGCCCCGCCCTCCTTAAGCCAGTTTGCTGTAGCTTTCCAACCATGCTGGGAAGCAGTATATTTTGCTGGTTGTTAGCACTTTAACAAAGAAATGAGAAGGCCGTGTAGCGTGTACCATCAGTAATAGAAGGAAGAATTATTGGCTGTTTGATTAGATATTTAAACATGTTTGCCTGAAATGATGCTTTGCAGTGGTAACTTGGGTGTGTCCAGATGTTTAGTCACATTGACTCAGCATAATTTCTCCTTTGCCAAATCTCAGACTAGAGCAATTTGTTCCTGCAGCAAAATCTGATGGTAGGTTTTCCTTGTAACCAAGCCTAACAGAAAAAGGAAGTAGTTGCAGAAAAGTTGAAAGTTATGAGAGGTACAGAGTCTATCTTGAAGAAAGCAATTGTGTAAAGTTCTACCTGTAAAGTTATTACAAGTGCTGTTTGGGCTCCCAAACTAGTGATTGAAAGTTCATTTCAATTTACCTTTCCACTTAAAGCCAACTAAATGTCTCTAACATACAGATATACCCAATTTCTCTGTGAAAATATGTCTCTGTGAGTTTGCATAATTATGGCCTGCTAATCTGATGAGGAAAGAGTGCTGGGCTCGGCCCTAGTCGACTTGGGTTAAAGTTCAGTTCTGCCACTAATTAGCTGAGAAAGTCAACTTCCCCGAGCTGAGTTTCTTGTTTCAAATTAGATAATATTAATAATGGTATCTTAAATCGTACAGTACTTGAAATTCCCAAGGAACTTTCATAGGCATTCGCTTATTTTGATACGGGGAAGGAAGCAGGACGCACGGGAGGTGGTGCCCTGCAGTCAAGGAACCTGCAGACTGTTAGCCCCTGGAGGATGGCAGGCGTCTGGGGAGGCGCTGCTCTGTTTGCCCTCTTTGAAGCTACTCTGCATTTTCTGATTCTGAGTCTCTCTCATTTGCTACAAGGCTGAAGTACGAAATCCAGTCTCTGAAAGAGAATGAAGATCCCTGGAATGATAAATGCATGATTAAATATAAGACACTTTATATTTTTTCTCTTAAAAAAAATTTAAGATTGTTTGAACTAGTAATTATAACATATATTATTGGGCTTACAATATACAGATAAAAAAAATACCTGACAGTAATAGCAAAAAGGGACAGTGAGAGAATGGAGCTATATTGTAGTAAAGTTTCTATATTTACCAGAAATGTTCAATATTAAGCTGAAGTACATTGTAATACATTAAAGATGCATATTGTAATCCCTAGACAACCACTAAGAAAATAACTCAAGATTTAGTTAAAAAATCAACCTAGAGGGGAAAAAAATCAACCTAGGGATTAAGGTAGTACACACACATACCAATTAACACAACAGAGCAGTAAAAAGAACAAAAGAACAAGGAAGACGTGAGACATAGAAAACATAGCAAAATGGCACCCATATATCCAACCATATCAACAGTATACATTACACGTGAAATAGACTAAACACCCCAATCAAAATGCCACTACCATTGGCAAAGAAAATAAAAGGCATTCAGATTGGAAAGGAAGAAGTGAATTGTGTTTACTCACAGATGACATGATTGCAGGTAACAAAGTCTCCAAACAGAAGATCAACATACATATATTAGGTGTTTCTGTATACCAATAATGAACAATGAAATTAGGAAGGTTCTATCCACAGTAAGACAAAGGTTGCTTTGGAATACATCTAATGAAAGAAGTGCAAAGCCTATAAGCTCAGACTACAAAACGTTGCTGAAGCGAAGATCTAAATCAGTGGAGATGGCAGTTCTCCCCAAAATCTATAGATTCAGCACCCTCCCTGTAAAACCCTAGGGGCATTTTGTATAGAAATTAACAAACGGACTCTAAAATGTATATGGAAATGGCAAAGGACCTAGAATTAAGAATTGTTAAGGTCATAAAAAACAATAAATTGTCCTAGATCAGAGGAAACTAAAGAGACATGATGACATAATGTTCTGGACGGAAGCAGAACAGGAGAAGTACATTAGTGGAAAAGTGGTACTTGTAATAATAAGTCTGGAGTTTAGTTAATAGCGTTAACACCAATGTTGGTTTCTTGGTTATGACAAATATACCATGGTAGTGTCAAGCTGCTAACAATAGGGGAAACTAGGTGAGGGCTATATAAGGGAACTTTCTGAACTGAGCAACTTTTCTATAAATATAAGTCTATTCTAATATTTATTTTAAGTGGACAAGCAAAAGATCTGAATGGAGGTCTCACCAAAGAAGATACATGAGTAGCTAGTAGGCACTTGAAAATGTGTTCAACCTTGTTAGGGAAATGCAAATTAAAACCACGATGAGATACTACTTCACACCCACTAGGATGGCTGTAATCACAAAGATAGTATCAAGCGTTGGCGAGGATGTGGAGAAACTAGAACCCTTGTACACTGCTTGTGGGAAAGGGTATAGCCACTTCAAAAATAGATCAGCAGTTCTTACCAAGTTAAACATACTCTTAGCATATAACCCAGCAATTTCACTCCCAAGTATCTACCCAAGAGAAATGAAAACATATGCCCACACAATGATTTGTGCATAAATGTTCAAAACAATTAATTATATTTTAATGCCCAACCTAGAACGATCCAAATAGCCAACAGATAAAAGGATAAACAAAATTATGCACAATGAAATATGACTGAGCACTACTCATAAATACAATGATATGCATAAGCCTCAAAAGCATTATGCTAAGTGAAAGAAACCAGACACAAAAATTACATATTATTCCATTTATTTCTAGGAATAAGCAAAACTGTGCAGACATTAAATAGATCACAGGTTTCTAGGGCTGCGGTGGGAGCAGAGATTGACTACAAACAGGCACTTTGGGCGTGTTGGAAACTTTTGGGGTGATGCAAGTATTCTAAAAAGGATTGTGGGGCTTCCCTGGTGGCGCAGTGGTTGAGAGTCCGCCTGCCGATGCAGGGGACGCGGGTTCGTATCCCGGTCCGGGAGGATCCCACATGCCGCGGAGCGGCTGGGCCCGTGAGCCATGGCCGCTGGGCCTGCGCGTCCGGAGCCTGTGCTCCGCGGCGGGAGAGGCCACAGCAGTGAGAGGCCCGCGTACCGCAAAAAAAAAAAAAAAAATGATTGTGGTGATGGTTACACATCAGTATAAATTAACTAAAAATCATCCAACTGTACACTTTTATAATGTATGAAATCGTTGGCATATAAATTATACTTCAATAAATCTTTTTTCTTTAAGTCCAATACTATGAAGAAATAATACCATTTTAAACTAGCATACCCACATAATTTATCATTCAAGCCAGAACAATTTTGAGAGTGAAAAGGATTGCTATTAAAACTATGCAAGAAGACAGGTGTGAACAAGGACTGTCCCAGACCAACTGGCTTGAATGGTGCCCCTTTTACAAAACTGTCATTGGACAGCAACAGTTAGTGGCCATCTGTTATGTGCACAGCATCGGAAGGTGATAGAAATACACTTAGGAAGGAGATAGACATGGTCCCTGTCCTTTCGGACTGATGGCACGGTGAGGGAGATAGAAACGAAGGCAGCGACAAGCCCACTGCCGTGGGCACGTCGGGGGAGGCGTCCAAGTCATCCTGGGAAAAGAGAGGAAACTGTGAGCCAGGACTGCAAGGCAGTGGGAGGTAACAAGGACAACAGCAGGCAAAACAGTGACCCAGGCCCTGTTGTGGAACCAGAAAGTAATTCAGTGTCTGTAACATAGCCTAAGGGAAGAGGACAGAGGTGAGTCCTTGTCTCACACTGTTGTGTACTGTGAAAAAAGGGACTGTGGTACTTGCATTTGAAAGTAAAATGTATCATCTGGGCTGGAGATCTAGCAGAGAAAGGGCTGTTTCACCACTCTGGTCAAGTTGGTCACATCGGTCAGCCCTGTGGACCAAGCTCAGACTGAGCGCATGTTCCCAGACACTGTTTTGGGATCCTCTGGGGAGAAAAAAGCACTCTTAATAGGATGTGCTGGTGCCCTAAAGGAGTGTAGAACAGAGGTCATGACTATGGGGAAGAGGAGAAGATGCCTGGGATGATGTGTTTGGATCAGGAAGATAGATACTGTGAAATGCATGCACGTGTTGTCAAGTGGGAATTTTTCCAACAGCAAACAATTCAAGTAACGGACCATTTTTGCACCAGCTGAGCTTGATCTATGGGAACTACTCAGGAGCATGGCAAGAAGCTGCAAACGTGTTCTTCTACCTCTCTCTCCCCAGAAGCTTTCACAAGGAAGCTGGGAGAAATTTTTTGTCAGTCCTATTTTCCACTATGGTTTATGTCTCTCCTTTCTGAGTCCCTTTCATAAAAAAAGGTAGAAACTAATGTATGAGTACTAAGTACTAGACACAAGTCCCACTGGCTTCATTTAACCCTAGAGCTACCCTGTGAGATCTTTGTCATTCTTGTTTCACACATGAGGAAACTCTGAGATTCGATAACTTGCCCCAATTGCACAGTTAGAAAGAAATGGAACTGGAGCCCGCTAAGGCCAGCGTTGACACCAAAACCCATTGCTTTTCCCTCTCCAGCAAGCAGCTTCCAAGAAAAACACTCCAGATCATTTGAGAAGCCATCTGATGTGATTTCTGGGACAACGTACTATCCGGCCAGTGAGGCTGTCTCCCAATCCCAGGTTTTATTGAGAGGGACTTGGAGAGCATCCAATCCATCCCACAAGGTACTTCTAGTGTCTGTCACTATGTGACTCAGCAGGTCGCGGCTCCCTGAGCCCCAATTTCCTCATCCCTAAAATATGAGTTGGGCTAGATCAGTGGCTCTCAAACCTGGTTGATCTCAGGACCCCTTTACACGCTTAAAAATTATTGAGGACCCAGCTTTTGTTTATGTGAGTTATGTCTATGATTATTTACCATTTTAAAAGTTAAAACAGAAACTTTGGAATAACAGTTTCCCAAAACAAAAGGAAATGCAGCGAGATGAGTGGAATTGTTTGACAATTTTGTAAATCTCTCTAATGTCCTACAGCTTAAGACAGCTGGATTCTCTTATCTGCTACATTTGATCTGTTCCGTATCACATGTGATGTAGTCTCTGGAAAACTCCACTGTACTCTTGTGAGAGAAGGAGAGTGAAGAAGGCAAATAATGTCTTACTGGTACCATGGAAATAGCTTTGTCTCCACTTCCCCTGCAGGGGCTTCCAGAGGTCCTGACCACCCCCTTTTTTTAAAAAAAAAAAAAATTATTTATTTTTGGCTGCGTTGGGTCTTCGTTGCTGTGTGCGGGTTTTCTCTAGTTGCGGTGAGGGTGGGTTATTCTTCGTTGCAGTGGGCGGGCTTCTCACTGCAATGGCTTCTGTTGTTGCGGAGCACAGGCTCTAGGTGCGCAGGCTCAGTAGTTGTGGCATGCGGGCTCGGGAGTTGTGGCTCAAAGGCTCTAGAGCGCAGGCTCAGTAGTTGTAGCACACGGGTTTAGTTGCTCTGCATCATGTGGGATCTTCCAGGACCAGGGCTCGAACCCGTGTCCCCTGCATTGGCAGGTGGATTCTTAACCACTGCGCCACCAGGGAAGCCCCCTGACCACCCTTTGAGAATTGTTTCCTCCAGCACTCAGAATCACCTGGGGGGGTCCTGATAAAATGCACATCTGGCCTATCCCAGACCTGTGGTATCAGAATTCACATTTAATAAGCCTCCTTGCACACTGGAGTTTGGGGACACCAGGGTGGGAGAGCTCCAAGATTCCTGCCAGCCTGGTTCATCCAAAGCTACTGAGTGCCCTGTTTTGGTAGAGTTGGGATTAAGGCCCAGGTCTCAGTGCAGGGCTCGCGGTGGCAGTCAGCTCCTGCTCTCTGGCTTGCCTGGCTTATCAGTTCACATCTCCCTACTCACTTTCCCATTCAGGGAAGTGCTGAGGGCAGCTGGGCACCTCGCTTACAGCTTTAAAATAAATATTAGGCTTGCTTACAGCTATACATTTCTGCATACAGCAGACGCAAGAGAAGTGAAGGACGGAACCCATGGGGCAGGGACCTCCCTTGCCCACAGGAGGAAGTTCTGTGCTAAGCTTGCCCCCCACCCCCTCCACCCCAGGTATCTGTGCAGTGAGTCATCCACAGCTCATGAGTGTCGGGCCAGGCAATGGGAGTATAAAAAAGAAAAAAACTATACCCTCAGGAGTGTAAGGTCTGGCTGGTGCAAAACAGGCAAATGTGGAAGCAACTCAAGGAAAAGAACAAATTGCATAAAGAATGTCTCTAGTGGAGAAACCCTAATGTAGAATACTTACATACTAGATAAAGTGGACTGTGACATCGCTTTTAAATTTCAGAGTAAGATTCCACAATTGCACTTAAAAAATATTGTGATTTAATTAACACACAAAAAACCTGGCTATAGTGGGACATTTGCTTACATGGAAGTTATAACAGAACCTGTTAAAACCTATGTTACATAGTAACCTGTGCAGTTGGTGCGATGGAAATAGCCTTGGCCTTGAATCGGTCACAACTGGGCCACTAACTAGCCATTAACTAGCTGCAGTGACTCTAGTAATGTAACATGTGTTGAGCACTTACTATGTGCAAGGCACTGTTAGGTGACATGAAGCATTCACAGAAGCAAAAAGCCTAAAACGCACTGGAGGAGCTAAGCCTTGTTCACAAGCATCTGCACTGGAGGCGGCAGGGTTCAGGGCTGACAGTTAAGATGCCTCGTGCACTGTGGACCGTGCACGTGGGAGATGCGTACTTAATGCCCTGGACCGCCATTCACCAGCACGTCGCCTCTGGTTCCTCAGCTGTACGGGAAGGGGTTCAGTGACACGACCTCCAAAGCCGGGCCCCATCGCCCCCAGCAAGGACATTCCCTGCCTGCTCTCTCTGCGCCTGTTCCTCCACCTGCAAAAAGGTGTCCCACACAAGGTCGTGGTGAGAAGCAACATTTCCTGGCACCCATCACACGTGCCCACGGACAAGAATACACCTCGGACCCTGCCCGGGTGGGTCAATTTCACGCGTCAACCCCAGAGTGCACCGCAGCGACGGGAGGAAAGAGTGATGGACCCTTGGACAACAGGCGGTCAAGTGCCCGCTACATTAGAAAGCGCGGCCCGACGTGAGCCACCACCCTTCCGCACCGAGCCGCGGAGCACAGCTCAGGCCCTACGCGTCCTTTGCCCCGAGCCAGAGCCCGGCCCCCGCCGCCTTTCCCCTAGTCCCGCGCCTGCGCCACGCCCCCCGCGCTCTCTGGGGAGATGGCATCGATGTGCTCGGCGCTCTCCTGAGCCAGCCCTAGGGGTGGGCGGGCCCATTTGCCTCAGGTGGTCTAACAGGCGCCGGGGCGGACCAATGGCGTGGCCACATGGCTCCGCCCCTTCCTTGCGATTGGCCGGCGCTGGAAAGCCGCGGCCTGGGCCTCGGGAGGCGAGCTGGAGAAGAGTTCAGTCCTGGTCGTCCGCGCTGCGGCTCGCTGCTCGCCGGATCTCCTCGGTCCAGCCCGCTCTGCCGCCGCCGTCGCCGCCGCCGCCGCCGCCATGGCCCAGTGAGTGGCCGCCCGCGGGCGGCCGGGGAACTTTCCGAGGGCCGACGCGGAGGCCGGAGTCGCCCCAGACGTCGCCTCGCCCCGGGGGTCTTCTGAGCCCGGCCTCGTGGCGCCCGGAGCCCCGGCCCTCCAGGGAGCCGCCAGACCCCGAGCCAGCCCCGCGGCCTCGCCTTTTCTCGGACCCAGCCCCTCTGCCCCTCGCGGCGGCGCAGGCGGATCCGGTTCCTAGGAAGGGCGCGAGGGGAGGGGACAGGCGTGGCCGCGGGAAGCCCGGGCTGCTGGACGGTCCGGCTGTGGGAGACGGGAGGCCTGGAACGAGTCGTCAGCAGCTCGGATAGAGCGCAGAAGGGGCTTAGTGCCGTGGACCCCCTCCTGCGGGCCTGTTTGGTTGGCCCAGGAGAACATGAGGACCCGTTAAGTGGCAGAGCGGGGTGGCCCGCCTCGAGTTTCACGGAAGGCTGCAAGCCCGGGGTCTAAAGTGCAAAAGGGAGGAGGGGGTTAGAGGAAAGTTAAGACGAGTTATCAATCACAGCAAAAGCTAGGAAGCTCAGGGTCCCTGACTTGGAATGAATTAAGTGCAGCTGACGGTTTCCTTTGTTCCTTTCCCCGTCTTTTAGAGCGGATATCGCGCTGATTGGACTGGCTGTGATGGGCCAGAACTTAATTTTGAACATGAACGACCACGGCTTTGTGGTAAGTTAGGAGGGGCACACTCTTCCCTTACGGGTTCTTGTTGCCTTAGTCTGAGTGCTGGTGACCGTTCTGATTCCGAAGAACCCATATAACGTGGAGCATGGTTCTCTTTATATGTGCCCTGTTGCTGCTTAGGACATTTTTGCAAGAGATCGAGAAGCACCACTTTGCCTGTGGGTGTGGGAGGGGCAGCTCCACAGTTCTCTGAGGAAGGAGAGTCCTGCTCAATGTATCTGCAGGTTCTGTCAGTTCTGCAGCCTTGAATAAACCTGTCGGTATCCTACGGAGGAGAAGTCCCGCTGGGAGTATAGATTTCTGACTTTATTGCCTGATGGGATCTGGTGAAACGTTCCGGTGTGAATACTAAACTGGCTTAAGTTACAGGATTATCAGTGACAGAAGATAACAGTCTGGAACTAGCTTGTTGCAGATTTGAGTCCTAACCAAATAGCGACAGACTCTTATCTAGCCTGTTAAGTTTTGGGCAGTTGACATTTGCCTATATTCAGTTCTTTGCCTTTTCATCCTATTAAAATTAACTTTATGGGGATCAGTCAGCACTTGAGTGGGAAAAAGGTAGAATCAGGGTCCTACCTCCCCAAAACCTTGGGCTGCATAGACATTCCATTGTCACTTGGTCCTCAGTCTGAAGGTCTCGTATGTCCCAGATCTCCTGATCAGGCCTTTTGTCCTTCTAGGTCTGTGCTTTTAATAGGACAGTCTCCAAAGTTGATGAGTTCTTGGCCAATGAGGCGAAGGGCACCAAGGTGGTTGGTGCTCACTCCTTGGAGGAGATGGTCTCCAAGCTGAAGAAGCCTCGGCGGATCATTCTGCTTGTGAAGGCTGGTCAGGCCGTCGATGATTTCATTACAAAACTGGTGAGGCCAGCTCTCTCCCCGCTGCTACTCGTGTGACAGAACGTCTCTCGTTCCCTTCCTTTAGCTATTTCACTTTTTTTTTTTTTGGCCGTGTCGGGTCTCTCCCATTCTGGCGCGCGGGCTATAGAGTGTGCAGGCTTAGTTGCCTCGCGGTATGTGGGATCTTAGCTCTCCGACCAGGGATCGAACCCACATCCCCTGCATTGGAAGGCGGAGTCTTAATCACTGGATCCCCAGAGGAGTCCCTCACTTCTTTTTGCTTAAGAAATTTTGTCCCTTTTCAATTTTTGGATATGATCTGCTCAGTTCTGACAAAATGTTGCTTAAAAGTCTCAGTGTTGGTTAACTTGACTGGCACCAATTAAGTAAAAACATACCCTCAAGTGGTAATAATTCTTAGTATATAAAATTCTGAGGACAACAAGAGACACGTCCATAAGAATTCATTATCAACCAGAATAGAAACAGTAGTAATCTCAGTGAGCTCTATCTTTGATATTCAAATAAAAACTTATAGTTTTGATTGGGTATTATGAATGTTTAGTGCTAGTCACTATTAAACCTTACTGTCCAAATTTAGAAATAGACTTCATTTTTCTCAGTATTCCTATAAAGCAACAATTCTCAAATTGTTGTATCATTTAATATAAATGACAAGAGATCCCCCTAGGGAGTCCTAGCAAATGTATCTTTTTTTGGAAGAAGAAAGTAGGCACCTGGGTGGTGCTGGCCGTGCTGTGGTAGGTGGCTGCCTCTGTGCAGTTCTGGTCCCTGATCATCAGCTGGGGGAGCGTTTGCGTCACAGAGGTGCTGACCTTGGTTCTTTGACACATTGTAGTCTGACCCCTTATTTAGGCTTTCCGCCACCTCAGGGCCAGGGGATAGTGGACCCATTTGTTCGTGGTCACCGCCATCTGTACTCTCCCCAGCTTGTTCTCACCGGAAGCCTGATGGCCACTCCTCCACTGGGGTGTCTGTGGGAGAGGAGGGGCCGAAGGGACAGCTGCCTTTTCCCCAGGGAGCGTGCCCGGCACCTTCTGGTCAAAGCGCTGTTGCTGTAAGCTTCTGGGGGGACGCCTCTAGGGCCCCTTTCCTCAACATACCTCTGGGGGAAGATCACACTGTATTAACCAGGAGGATTGCCCTCACCATCAGTAAACGGAAACAACCTCATTGCCAGTGCCCTGCAAAGACATTTTTCATCGTCACCAAGAACTTTATTGAACAACGTATTCATTAATCGAAAGAACTTTTTGGCCAACCCCATCGATACTGAAAAACAGTTCTACAGTACAGTATCAGCTCTGAAAAAACCAAGGCATTAGCCATTTGGAAGAAATGTTTTGTTGTGAGAAGTGTTGTAACAATAAACAAAGGAAAGGGATGAACATTCCTTTCCCAGAGGAGTAATGTTACCAGTGGGGTTGTTTCTACAGGGAGAGGAATTTGTAACTAGTATGCTACCGTTAAAAAAAAAAAAAAGACCTAGAAAGGAAGAACATTGTGATAAAGGACACACCAGACTTTGTGTAGTAAGAGGCCAAAATGCCTATGGTCAGCTACAGACAGAATGGACTGAGAAATGGTAGAGTACTCTTCAGCATAGGACAGTGTTAAGTAATGTTACCTGGAGCCTTGTTGGGGGAGACTGAATAATGAACACAGTACTAAAGCCAGCCTGACTGGTGTGGCGTTGGAAGATACGCTTGTTCAAGGCTTGATCTCTTGCTGCCATCTCCAAGTGGTGGTGATCAAATTGTTTATTCATACACAAAACCATTTGTTATTTACTGGACCCCTACTCTGTTCTAGGCAGAGATTTTATAGGTCTTTTAGAGCTAATCCAATCTGGGAATAAATATCAGGCAGGTGGTACACATTGGAAACACAGAATTTTCCAAGTAGGTTTTGTTCGTTGTAAAAATCTTAGTTAAAAAGGATTATTTCGGTTGTAGAGAGTTCTGACTGGGTTTGCTAGCCCTGAGCTTTTAAATAGGGTCTAGCTCTAGCCCCAGAGAGGACTGTTGAAGATTAAATAATATATGTATACTTTCAGACAGGGTTTATTTGGGATAAATTCTTGTTTGCTTTAATTGGTCAAGGTATGTTTATTTTTGTCTTTTATTTTTTTGGTCCGCCTTAATGCTGGTGTCTGGTTACAGGTACCCTTGTTGGACACTGGTGACATCATCATCGATGGAGGAAATTCTGAATATAGGGATACCACGGTAAGCATTTTTCAGTCCACATTCTTCCAGGTTCTGAGAACATTCTAGAAAAGTACCAGCACTGCACCTGTGACAGAAGAGTAGATGTCTTTCTGTGGTGCTCTTTTGGGATTGGCCATTAAGACATACCTGATGGATGAGGTTCTCATTAGTCACACACGTAACTGAAAAGAATGACTGCTGCTTAGATACGGCAGGCTGGGCGTTTATGCTTAATCTTCCCTTCCTGTCCTGCCACTCCATGATACATCAGTGTGCAATGTGGGTGAGCACCACTGTGCTGATGGTCTCGTGTACAAGGTCATTTCCTGTAAAACGAGAATGTATGTTTAGCTTTATTATTTCCCTTTGAGGACAGGGTAGCCATATTAAACTTCCATGGATTTTTTTTTTTAATTCCCAAACAGAGGGGATTAGTAAGTCAGAAAGGGGATTAAATTTCCTGAATGACTAGGTTATTAGTGGATCCTTGGGTCATTTAAATCAAATGTGGGATCTCCATACCTGTCTTGTACCTCTTCTCATTCAGTGGGAGAAACTGATTTTAGGGAAGCATGACGAAATTCTTTTTCTCTCATGTAGAGACGGTGTCAAGACCTCAAGGCCAAGGGAATCTTGTTTGTGGGGAGTGGAGTTAGTGGTGGAGAGGATGGGGCCCGGTATGGCCCATCACTTATGCCAGGAGGAAACAAAGAGGCTTGGTGAGTACCAAAGGCACCACCCTTGCGTCGACACAGGGAGCCTGAACCTTGAGAACGGGTGAGCCGTGAGCAGTTCTGCCACCCGATCTCCTCTGTGCAGTCTGAGTGTTGGAGATGGGAGATGCTGGAAATATTTCTTTTATGTATACATTTTTTTGCTTTGACATAACGCGTGTGCCTGTTCCTCCTTTCCTTTTTTCTTCTGTTATTTCCTCTAGCACCAATAATGGAAGTTCTAAGTAGGCTTCAAGGGTTCAGAGGCTTTAATGAGGCAGCTCAGATAATGTCCTGTGCACTGTCTGGACTTAGGAGTAGGGTCTGCCTCTTCAACTCATATATGGTGTATTTAATCACTGTGAGTAGTGGCAAAATCAGACAGGGCCTCTTTCGTCGCAGGGAATGAGGTGGAAAATTTTTATTTGACTGGGGAAAAAAGGAATTTTACACTGCTCACTGTGTTGTGTCTAAGAGGAAGGGTTGGCCGCAGAAGGGGGGGGGATGCTTTGGTGATGATGTAGCAGGAGGGCTGTATAAGGCATAGGCTGTGGGTGATGAGCGGGATAGAGGATTAAAATGAAAAGATGCAAGTAATTAATTATACATAATGTAGACTGAAGGAAACACCGCTGTTGAGACTGCAGGAAGAGAGAAAGCCAGATAGAGGATGATAGAGAGATGGAGCAGAAGAGAAAGAAATAGAAAAGGAAGGATCCTTGTGAGGGAGACGTGGGAAGGCAATGCGCTTTTCCGAGTGAGTTTGGTTTCCGAATATTCTAGACTTATATTAGGCATTAAAGTAAGGAGTGATCAAACCTAATCCCCAAAGGTGAGGGGTTGACTGGGGAAGATTAGTCTTTTAATTACCTCCCTAATGATTAAGTCTGGGGATTCTCTTCAGTATGTTAAAGTCTAGAAATAAAGGCCTTCCTGCTTCTCAAAAACTTAAAAATATTTATTTTGGGGTACCGCTAAGTGGGCTGTTACAAATGCAGACAATACACATGAAGAAGTCTGCTATACAGAGGTGCTCTAGTTCTCATTAATACATTTTCTCACACTGACCTGTTAGAAGCAGAAATGGTACTTTTACCTGAAACAATCAGTCAAAGTTCAGGGAAGCTCTAAAAGCTTAAGATGTAGCTACCCCAGCCCCCTCCTCCTGAGCGTTCACTTTGCAGCCCTGTCAAGTTTTGTGTCTTTACCAAAACCCTTTTGTGAAGGCTTTATTGGTCAAAAGTGAGGAGAACAGTAGGGAACAGTGTCAGGAGTTACTCTGTGTGCCTCGGGGAGGCGGGGAAGGAATGAAGAACAGTTGCTTTTTCTCTGGATGATAAGGAATGTAGCTCTTGGAAACGCTGCATGGTTCTTTCTGTCCAGAGTCCTGCTCTGCTCGATAACATACGTCCAGACTGATAGAAGCAGTCGCTACAGGAACGGCTTGGAATCACAGCTTCTTCTGATAGTGCAATAGAAATGTCTTCTGGGGCTTTGCTGACCCTCTTACCCAGCCTTTTTGTCTCCTGTCTCAAATCAGATAGTCCGCAGCATCTGACTGATTTACCTTGAGGACTTAGCTTATTCATTACTTTTTTGTGGGCACTTCCACCGACTGCTAGAAAGGAAACAATTGGCGGGCGGTGGGGAGTCCTTGAGAATTTCGTGGAGACCCAGGCCCCTTGTCAGCAGCTGAACCACCCACTTCCTTCCTACAGGCCCCACATCAAGGCCATCTTCCAGGGCATCGCCGCAAAAGTGGGGACTGGAGAACCCTGCTGTGACTGGGTACGTTGTGGGCCCCCCTGAAGCCAGTTGGCGCCACGGGCATTGACATGACCAGGTGCAGAGCAAGGATCACCATGGTCCCAGCAGTTTGCTTTGTGACATAAGCTCCTCAATGTTTACGTCGCTAGCACAGACAATGCCGAAAATGCATCAATTGTACATGTCCTTGTATCTTAATTGGAGGTTGATATTAAAAGCAGCCCTTGTCAATTCATCTAAAATATGGATTCCTTAAAAAAGGAACATGAAGGGCTTCCCTGGTGGTGCAGTGGTTGAGAGTCCACCTGCTGATTCAGGGGACGCGGGTTCGTGCCCCGGTCTGGGAAGATCCCATGTGCTGCGGAGCGGCTGGGCCCGTGAGCCATGGCCACTGAGCCTGCGTGTCCGGAGCCTGTGCTCTGCAACGGGAGAGGCCACAACAGTGAGAGTCCCGCGTACCACAAAAAAAAAAAAAAAAAAAAAAAAAAAAGGAACAGGAATGATGAGGTGAAGTAAGATTTTCTTCGTCATGTTACTTCATGGCTAAAGAGAGGATGTCAAGGGAGTTGCCTGGTGGTCCAGTGGTTAGGACTCTGCACTCTCACCGCCGTGGCCTGGGTTCAATCCCTGCTTGAGGAACTAAGATCCCGCAAGCCGCATGGCGTGGCCAAAAAAAACCCAAAGAGAACAAGAAAGAAAGAATGTCAAGGGGGTAGGGGAGGAAAAGAAAAGAGAGAGAGAATGTCAGAATCAAAAGTGGAGTTTGCTCCCTGGGGTAGGTATTCTGTGCTTAGAACAGAGTAAGCTGCAGCTCTTCGCCCTCACTGAATGTGAAGGAGGCCAAGGCAAATTCTTTCCTTCCCTATATTTTGTGTTGCTGGTAAAATAAATTTTATCCCTTGTTACAGCCTTAGTCCATCCCATGGATGAAAAAAAAAACACTAGGCAGGGGAGACCTGAGTTGTCTTTCTGGCTCTCCATTGACTAGCGGTGTGACATTAGGCAAGTCATTTTCTTCCATGGGCTTCAGTTTTCTCACCTGTCAAATATGGGGGTTGGACTGGATGACCTCCAAGTTCTCTTTAGCTCCTGATCCCCTTGAATTTTATCCTATGTGCCATTTTTATGATGTTAGTTTTGCTTTATATGAGATAAAAGGTAGAGAAGCAATGAGGACTTGGGCCCATGGGGGATGAGGGGAGTCCTCCCCCCAGGCCTGACAGTGCCTGGTGACTAAGCCGCTCCTTACATTTGAACCAGTGGTCACTGAGTTCAGTCAGAACCTGCTTAGCGCTGAGAGACACTGGTGCTGTGATTTAGAAGCCTGAGTAATTTTGTCACTAGTGTGAAGGATTGGGAAGGGAGCTTTTGTTCCTTGACAATACACTGCTGCAGTAAAAAAACAAAAAAGTACAGTGACAGTAACTTCTTTTTAGATACATTTAGGACATAAATCATGAGGAAATTAACAGTACTTGCCTGTGTATCTTGATCAACTCCTGTTGACTTCCCATAACCCCAAGCCTTACTCTTAGGTTACTGAAAAGAAAAAGCTGGTATAGATACTAAAAGCAGGCACCCCTTAGCTCAGTTTTGAAGTTACAGGAAGGAAGGGGTGAAGCAAGGTATTATTGGCCATGTTACTTCATGGCCAAAGAAAGTGTCAAAATCAGAAAGGGGGAACTTCCTTGGTGGCACAGTGGTTAGGAGTCTGCCTGCCGGTGCAGGGGGACATGGGTTCGAGTCCTGGCCCGGGAAGATCCCACATGGCGCAGAGCAGCTAAGCCTGTGTGCCACAGCTACTGAGCCTGTGCTCTAGAGCTCGTGAGCCACAACTACTGAAGCCCGCGCGCCTAGAGCCCGTGCTCCGCAGCAATAGAAGCCACCGCAATGAGAAGCCCGTGCACCACAGTGAAGAGTAGCCCCCGCTCACCGCAACTAGAGAAAGCCCGCGCACAGCAACGAGGAGCCAACACAGCCAAAATAAATTAAAAAAAAAAAAATCAGAAAGGGTAGGCCAGCGATGGAAACATAGACAGAGGAAGTCTATGTCAGGGTGGCAGTGTGACAGCATCCACCCCAGCAGTGCTGCCAGTACTGGTCCACCGGCAGGCATATCCCTGTCATGGTGACGGGAGTGTCTGACTGCAGAACTCTCCTTGTTCTGACTCCTTGCCTTCCAACCAGTTTTCAGATAATCTGGCTTCCGAAGTAGCTTGTCCACAGGGACAGGATGTGTTGATCAGACTAATAACACTTGTAACCATTAAGATACATAGTTAAATTTCTCATCATAAATTTACAGACTGGTATTCTGATTTTATACATCTTGCCAGCTTTATTAGAAATCAGTACCTTGTCAGTTTTGGGACCCTGGCAAGAACACATTTCTGGGCTTACAAGGGCAGACCTTGCATCTGAGGTCATTTTATCTCTTGGTGGCCATTACAACTACAGTACATTTATATATTGTTTAAAGTACAAGTGACTTAATTAGCTTCTTTTCACCTGCGGTTGCTAGAAAAATAACCAGGGAAAAGAAGACTCCTTTTACTTGTGGGAGGGGGCTGGGGAGTGGGGAGTTACTTTTAATAACAATGAGAAAGAATGGAAAATGTAGGCTAAAGACCTGTGGGTACTTCACAGTGAATTTGGGGATTTTGAAAAACCTTTAAAGGAATGAATTTGGAGTTAGTTTACAATAGCATCGTGCTGGATTGAAGCTTGTGTTGAGTTGTTATATGATGATTCTTCTTTTGAAAATACTGTAAATATTTGTTCGTATTTGTTACTTTTTTGTATGGGGAGGGAGTCTTGCCAAAGAACTGGATGTGGACTTCTCTGGTGTATTTCCTGGCTCCCTGAAGACCTCTTGGCGCTTGTGGCTCTAACAGGTTGGGGACGAGGGGGCAGGACACTTTGTGAAGATGGTGCACAACGGGATAGAGTACGGAGACATGCAGCTCATCTGCGAGGCCTACCACCTGATGAAAGACGTCCTGGGCATGGAGCACAAGGAGATGGCAAAGGTGAGTCCTGGGCCCTGGGTGGGGGGAGCGCTGCTCAGGTGAGAAGGCTTTGCTGGTGACGATAAGTCCTTCCTCATTCTTTTTCCCTTGGTCATTCTGGTGGCCTGGATGGACTCAGCCTAATCTAAGGGAAGCTCTCAGTAACAGGACCATAAAATTTGATAGCCGGTCACTAAGCCAGAAGTTCCCAGAGACTCTTGGTGTAATCCTCTCTCCCACTCAGGGACCCTGCCTGTGTGTCAGGCCTGTGTCACTTAATTGCCTGGCCTCGTTTGATCCTCCGTTGGTCCCATGTGGGAGGTGCAGCAGAAGCTCGCTTTTCTGATCCAGGTGGGACTGGCTGTTAGGCAGCTATTCAAAAAAAGGTAGTCAAAGTTGGGAAACGTAGCATTGCCCCCAACATTTTATTATGAAAATGTTCAAACATACAACAAAATTGAAAGAATTGGACAGTGATCAGTTACATACACACAACCTAGATTCTACCATTAACATTTTACTCTGCTTACTTTGTCGAATATTGTCCATCCGTCTATTAGTTTTATCTTTTTTAAAAATACACTTCAAAGTAAACTGCAGACATTTGTACTGTTTTCTGTAAATACTGCAGCATCATTAACTAGGCAAACATGTAACTGAAAATATAGGAAGGTGCGTTCAGTCACCCATCATTTCATGGAGAGCCAGGTCCTTTACGTGTGGCTCTGCTGATTAGCATTCTAATCAACTTTCTTATCTAGAGTTTGTAGTTTCAGTTATTTCAAGTGGAACATGATTTAAAGACACTTTCGAGGCACACAGTGCAGAATCCTTCCAGATTTTTTATATTCTTTTCCCTCCTAATTTTAAAATTTGTGTTGGGAATTCCCTGGTTGTCCAGTGGTTAGGACTCTGCACTCTCACTGCCAAGGGCCTGGGTTCAACCCCTGGTTGGGGAACTAAGATCCCACAAGCCATGCAGTGTGGCCAAAAAAAAAAAAAAAAACTGCGTCATCCCCACTTATTTTGTTCCACTAACTTGCCTTTATTGTTCTTTCCAAAACAGTTTGACTTAGTTTTCATAGAAACATTGCTTTTCTTTTTGTGTTCATATTTAATTGGTTTATATAATATGAGTGCCAGGCACTGTTTTATGTTGGGGATATATTAGTGGAAAAAACAAAGTCCCTGCCCTCATGGCCCTTGGAAAGATAGACAGTAATGACTGAATATATAAAACTTGTTCGTGATCACTATTATAAAGAAAAGTAAATGGGAGGAAGAGGCTGCTCTAGATCGGGTGATCAAGGAAAGTGACTGTACGAAAACCCAAGCGAGGTGAGGGGACACCTGGCTCTGAGGAAAGCACTGGCCTGGTGACCAGAAAATCAGCATGAACAGGTTGAAATCAGAAGCAGCTGACTGTTGGTTAGCATAAAACTCAGCTGGTGGCAGAAGTGTTCGGGTGTCCTGTAGAGGAGCCTGGTAGCCTCAGGGGTTGAGCAGGTTGTGAGCATCGGTCAATATTTACATGGGAAAGGGATGAATCAGTTAAGGGAGCATCTCCGGTACAATCCTAGGTTCTCCCACATTGTTTTCTTTCACATCCTGCACACAGGCCTTTGAGGAATGGAATAAGACAGAGCTGGACTCATTCCTGATTGAGATCACAGCCAATATTCTCAGGTTCCAAGATACTGATGGCAAACACCTGCTGCCAAAGATCAGGGACAGCGCGGGGCAGAAGGGCACCGGGAAGTGGACCGCCATCTCTGCCCTGGAGTACGGCGTCCCCGTCACGCTCATCGGTAACGCTCAGCTTTGGATTGAACCTTTTCATCTCACTGTTTTGACCCTGGTGTCTTTCTGGCAACTAAGAGTTACCAGATCTCTCAGAGAATCTGTTCAACCCTAGTCGGCTTTCCGAGTGTGGTCTGCTCTTTCTGCCCTTGAATAAGTTGACAGTGTGAGAGAGGCTGAAGCTGCTTTTGAATCTCTTCTTGTAATCCTTCTGTCAAGAATGTGAGCTTTGAGATAAATTCAAAAGTTACTAACTGTCTTAGCCAGTTTGACTTTGGGGATCGTTTTAACATTAGTGATTAAATTATAGTCAATGACCTAAGATCTTTCTAATAGGGAAGCTAACTGTAATGGAATTTTTCATACAAAAGTTCACAGAATAATAAAAGTTTATGTATTCAACATTTATTACTATTTTGCTGAGGTTTTTTTCTCAGATATTTGAGGAATAAAATATTACCTAAGCATTTCCAGTCCTTTAATATTCTTTTCCTAAGTTCCCTCCCCTTTTTCTTTTAGAAGAAAACTACTGTCCTGAAGTGAGTGTATATCCTTCCCATCCATGTTTTTTATCTTGTCTTAATGAGCTAAGCATCAAACTCAAAAAGTTGTAGAGAGAAGGAAATAATAAAAGCAGAAATAAAACAAAAATGATAAGGGCATTAACAAAACTACATGATGGTTCTTTAAGAATAAGATAGATACGTTCTGTCAAGATTGGAAAAGGAGAGTGGAGGCTCCTGGTCTGCTTAATGAAGGCTGATCTTTGCTCCTGGCAGAATGGTTCCCCCTGCAGTAATAAAACAAGTTTTCTTGTTGGCTCTTCCAGACATAGGTTGCCTTTCCCTCTCTAGTCTCCTCCTGCCTTTGGTTTCCTGTTAATTATGCCTGACTGTGTTTACAGTGGACTGGGTAGTTGCAGGCACAGTAAGGAGGGAAGCGGTTTGCTTAGTGCAGCTCTACAGAGAAGGAAGTTGACTGCTTTTTAGCTAATCTGAGTGCTACCCTGGGCGGGGGCCGAAGGGGACAGTAACTGGGAGCAGTTTATTCATCACTGCCTCAAAAAGAGTCCTACTCTCTTGTTGCGGAGACTTTGTACCCTACCTTCCAGCTGATGGTAGTCAGGCTTCCTCCCTGGCTGCGTGCCATTCTTGTTTGTTGAACTGATGGGGAAATGAGTCTTCCAGCTAATCTTTAGGTAACCCCCGGAGGGTTACGCCACACTCGCCTCTTCCTGCTTTTTGTCTTCTGAAGCTTCCGCCTAAGAATGCTAAGTCATCCTGTGTGTGCACTGCAGGCGCCCAGAGAGCTGGGCAAGGACAAGGACAGGGAGACACCTGCTCTCAAGTTTATGGCCAGAACCCTCTCCTCAGAAATAAAGTCCTCTGTTAGTTCCCAAAGGTTTTACTTCATTCTGTCTGTTGGGGGAAAAAATGGTTAATTAATTATATAAAGTGTCAACTGGGCAAGCATTTATAAGTGATAATTTTTAAGATACTAATATCTTAATATTAAAATACCATATTGGGGACTTCCCTGGCGGTCCAGTGGTTAAGAATCCGCCTTCCAGTACAGGGACGCGGGTCCGAGCCCTGGTCGGGGAACTAAGATCCCACATGCTGCACAGCACAGCCCCCCTCCCCAAAATATTGAAATATTTTTTATTCAAATGAAGTCAAATTGTGAAACTGTAATGGTGACCATGGACATAGCAAAAACTAAACCGTAAGAATTAGAAAATGGAGTTTTTTGAAAGGAGAAGTCTCAGTGTACTCGTTTCAAAGTGATGAGTATTAGTGCTTCAAAAGAAAAGAAATGAAGTCTTTGGTGACCATTTATAAATTAAAGTCCTCGCAAATGAAACTGAAATTTTACTGGAGGACCAACACTGAGTAATTCTTAATGATGGTGGTTTTGCTCTTCGTTTTTGCCCCATAAAATTCCCCTTTGAAGTTCATGGTGATCTTTGAGGTTGAATACGTATATTTATGTTGGAGACTGACTTGGAGTTTTCATTTTCAAATTAACTGTTAGAGCTTTTTATGAAAGTTCTTTCTGATGCAGGTTAGCTTTGCGGCCGAAGGTTGAGACTTTGCGCTCGTGGTAAAACTGGAAATCGTGCTGCATTGCTCTTTTCCTTCATCTTCTCTGGCTCGTGTGCGCTCCTCCTCGGGTTCTGCCTGTGAGTTGTGGTGACTTGTTATCTCCCCCTCCCCCCACGTAGGAGAAGCGGTCTTTGCTCGATGCTTATCATCTCTGAAGGATGAGAGGATTCAAGCCGGCCAAAAGCTGAAGGGGCCTCAAAAGGTCCAGTTCGAAGGAGATAAGAAATCATTCCTGGAGGACATTCGAAAGGTGGGGTGCCGCCTCGCAGTGGCAGCGGGGATGGGACTGGTGGGGAGAAGACCCCGAGGCCATGGGGAGGACGTGGGGTCTGTCCAGCCTTGCCCGTTGATCTGATATGCAGCCTTTCCTAAACCCTGTCCTCGTTAGAGCTGCACTGCGGTGGCGGGCGGGGGCGGGGGGGGGGGGAGGGGATTAGGCAGCTGTGGGCCAGCCGCAGTTCTGATGAGTCTTTGTGCCCTCCTTTAGGCCCTCTATGCTTCCAAGATCATCTCTTATGCTCAGGGCTTTATGCTGCTAAGACAGGCAGCCACTGAATTTGGCTGGACCCTCAACTATGGTGGCATTGCCCTGATGTGGAGGGGGGGCTGCATCATCAGGAGGTGAGTGGTCGGGGGACCTGCCACCTGCCGTGCGGGAGCGCTGTGGTCTCAGGGCGCTCTCGGGGACGGTTTCCCTGGAACTGGTACAGTGAGTCCTCTCGCTGGGACGCTGGCAACCAGGCAGGTTTAGGTGCCACATCTCACTTTCTTCCTGCACGTCAGTTATTCTAACTCGAGTGTCCATCCTACCCCATCTAAAGTAGTTCTTTGAGCACGGTTGGCCCTTGGCCCTCACCTCTCGGGACCTGGGCTGTCTGTATTCACGGCACGTACAGCGAGCTGGTGGGGATGGGGGGACAGGTGCCTTCATACCTCGCGAGGGTATCTGTCAGCTTCCAACTTACTTGCCCTGCTTTCTGCCAGGTGTTCAGCCTGCTAGTTAAGATTCATTGATTTTTTTCCCTCTTGATTATTTCAGTGTATTCCTAGGAAAGATAAAAGATGCATTTGATCGAAACCCAGGACTTCAGAACCTACTACTAGATGACTTCTTTAAGTCAGCTGTGGAAAACTGCCAGGTATGTAGCCCAGAGCTGGGTAGTACGGGAATTCTGTCTTAGTGAGTTTTGCTCTGGGGGGTCTGCTTTTTCATTTATGCATGAAAATCTGTTGTCTTTTCTGTGAGCTAATCACTAGTCTTTGGCTTTACTTTTTTGCTCAGGACTCCTGGCGGCGGGCAGTCAGTACTGGTGTCCAGACAGGCATTCCCATGCCCTGCTTCACCACTGCTCTTTCCTTCTACGATGGATACAGACATGAGATGCTGCCAGCCAACCTAATCCAGGTGAGCTTTTGGAGTAGGCGATGGACATGCACCTGGGTGGTGCCTAGGGTCACGTGCCTGCGTCTGTCCCATAACCAATAACCCATTTCTTGTTTGCTAGGCTCAGCGCGATTACTTCGGGGCTCACACCTATGAACTCTCGAACAAGCCAGGACAGTTTATCCACACCAACTGGACAGGCCACGGTGGCAGCGTGTCCTCGTCTTCATACAATGCCTGATGAGATTCTGTTACGCGCCACGACTCCACAGACCGGTACATTCCACTTGCCACACAGCACTGCTTACATGGCCCTTTGCCCTACTTTCTGCTCAGATCTTTGAAAATAAAGTGTCGTAAGAGACTCCTGAAGAGTCAACCCGAGTTTATTTGTAAAGTAGATCTGTGAGAACCATCACGTCCTCTGCCCTGGCCTCTTGGGATGGAGCAGAAATTGAGCGTGTGCGCGACCTCGAGAGCCAGCTCCCTGAGGCGGTGTTTCCTGCGTGTCCCCCATGGGTTAGGGAGACAGAGCTCTTCTCACGTAGGTGGGAAAGGTTTTTGTGGAATTTGATCAAACTGGAGTCTTTGTATCATGCAGCTGAATTCCTTTTTGCCTTTATTTAATAAAAATTTAAAAAAAAAAAGAAAAATCATATTTATGCTTCTCCAGATTCTTAAATATTCTCACCTTATCCACACTGAGCCATATCCTCATTGGTAGAACGATGTGCACCCGGTTTCATTACATTTGAATTAGTTTATTTCCTTCCTTTATTTAGCCTTCTTAAATATTTTCCTCTTTGTTTTCTTTAAAAAAAAAAAGAAAAGACCTCAATAATAGTACCAGGAACAGCAAAGTTAGGTAATGATTAACTCTGGAGGGAAGGGTGAGGAGAGGTAGTCAAGGGGTGGGTCTACAGACTTTTGACTTTGGACAAATTATTTAATCTATCTGGCCTCAGTCTTCTCATTTGTAAAATGGGGATAATCATCGTACCTGCCTCCTTAAGGTTATTTTGAAGATTCACCTAGTATAAACAGACCGACACTTGACAAATAATAAGCACCTACTAAGTGGTAATTATTATTATTACCACTTCAGGTGTGCCTGTCCCTGAAGCAGTGGCATTTCTGAGAGTTAGAAACCAAATGTTACTTCTCAGCACTCACTGGTGAATTCACTTTGGAAACCGGCCCTCAAAAAGTTCCTGGCAGGGCTCCTCTGTGTGCTCAAGTAACGACAGACAGATCTTAACTGAATACACTACCACCATAACCCCTTCACCACCACCCTGCCAGGAGGTGGATCTTGGGAAAAAAAGGCAGATTCTGAGTCAGCCGGTCTGGGGTGGGGCCCCACATTCTGTATTTCTAACGAGCAACCAGGTGAGGCCATTATTGGCACAGTCAGGGCAAAATAAACGGAAGCTCCTTTATCGCTAAAAGAATATAACCGTCCTTTGCCTAGGTCCTTGACGGAGTTTTTTTTTACTATATATACGATTTCATGCCTTTGGAACTTTACATCCCGTGACTTATTTGAAAAATTAATGTCTGCCACACAGTGAATACTATTTAAGGTTGACTATTACCTACTTCCTGCTGAAGGGGAGGTGGTCAAACAATTCTGAAAGTGGATAGAGGTGGCCACGGACGGGTTCTGCCCCCAGCCAGGTCCTGTCCAGCCTAACTGCCACAGGGACAGTCTGGTGGCCATTCCAGCAAAGGGCCTCCCTTGGCAGAGACTGTGGGCCTATTATCTTTCTGCTTTCTTTCTGCTTCCATTTGAGACACAGTGGAGTTAAGACATATGGATCAGGCAAGGGAGCAGACAGGACCTCTCAGCAGAGGCTTTAGGCAGGGGGTTTACAGGTGTTACATTTCTTTGAGGCAGATGTGGAGCCATCTTTTTAGGAGGGGTAGAGAGACCATCAGGATGTATATACTATGTTTAGTATGTATGTTAGCACAGACATGTTCGCTGTTTAGTAATAGATATGCTGTTCCAGTAACAAACCACCGCAAACTCAGTGGTGTGATATAACCACCATTTTTCTCACCATCATTCTCCTAATTCTGAGGGTCAGGAAGTTGGTACAGGAGCGACAGCTTGTCTCTGTTCCACAATGTCTTGGAGCCTCAGCTAAGACTTGAAAGTTGGGGGTGAGTCCATGGCTGGGATCACTTGGAGGTGTCTGTCTCCTTCATTCATTGGGCGCTTGATGCTGGCTGGGACCTCAGCTAGGGCTACCAGCTGGAAAGGTGCACGGCGGCCTCACCACGTGGCCTTAGCCTAGGCAAACTTCTTATTTGGTGGCCCAGGGCTTCAAAGGGGAGTGTTCCAGCTAACAAAATGGATACCACATTGCCTTTTAAGACCTAGCCATGGATGTGACACGGCATTATTTCCGCCACATTATATCAGTTACAGGGGAGTCATAAGCTCTCTAAATTCAAGGGAAGGAGTATGAGGCTTTACCTCTTGATGGCAGAGTGGCAAAATTCTAGAAGAGCATGTGGGTCAGGAGATTTTTTTTTTTCCTCCCAAATATAATCTGCCACGTATGCTTCCCTAGAAAAGGACAATTTGTTACATGGGGAAGTTGGGAACTCTGGCCCTATTTGGGGGTTTTCCTGAGGGCCTCATACAGTATTTATGGAATATATAAGAATATAATAATAGCTAACAGAGTGTGTGCCAGGCACTTTTTTTTTTTAATTTATTTTATTTTTTTCTTTTTTGGCCGCGTTGGGTCTTTGTTGCTTGCTGCACGCGGGCTTTTCTCTAGTTGCAGCAAGCAGGGGCTACGCTTCGTTGCAGTGCGCGGGCTTCTCTGTGTGGTGGCACGGGCTCTAGACGCGTGGGCTCCGTAGTGCGGTGCACAGGTTTAGCTGCTCCGTGGCACATGGGATCTTCCTGGACCAGGGATCAAACCCGTGTCCCCTACATTGGCAGGCGGATTCTTAACCACTGTGCCACCAGAGAAGCTCCCAGGCACTGTTTTTTGTTGTTGTTGTTTTTGCGGTACGCGGGCTTCTCACTGTTGTGGCCTCTCCCGTTGCGGAGCACAGGCTCCGGACGTGCAGGCTCAGCGGCCATGGCTCACGGGCCCAGCCGCTCCGCGGCATGTGGGATCTTCCCGGACCGGGGCACGAACCCGTGTCCCCTGCATCGGCAGGCGGACTCTCAACCACTGTGCCACCAGGGAAGCCCCCAGGCACTATTTTAAGTTTACTCATTTAATACAACAGCCTCTGAAGTAGGTACTACCATTATCCCCAATTTACAGATGAAGCCCAAGGATGTGAAGTAACTTGTCCAAGATCACATAGCTCCTGCAGAATTGAAAATTGAGCCCCAGCAATCTGGTGCCAGAATCCATGCACTTAATCATCAGACTATCTTACTACTCAATGTGTACGATGCATTACTCATTGGCAGATGTACTGTACACCTACTATGCGCCAAGCACCGTGCTGGGAACCATTTGTTTAGTGGTGAGAGAATTTGAAAGTCTTGACCTCATGAGCTCCTAGAATACATATAACAGCCGATGGAGATGGAGTTCTGAATCAGCATTTTACAATGCAAATTTAGGGAAAATAAATGATTAAACATTTATGGTACCCTATTTAATGCAGCTGGAAGGGGCTCAGGAAACCTGCAGTGTCCTTGCCTTATTTATGGTGAGGGCAGTGGGACGAGAGAAGAGGATAAGACTGTGGACTCAGAAGCCAGGCTGCTCATAATCAAATCTGGGCTCTACCACCTCCTAGCAGTTCAACCTCTGACAAAGTCCTTTCACCTCTGGGATACTCTTCCCTCATATGTAAAATGGGGGTAACAGCACCCACCTCCGAGGGCAGGGCACCTAGGGCACAGCCAGGAGCAAGTCAGCGCTCAGTGTTAACCAAGGAGCAAGAGGGCCTTCTCGGCACAATGCTGACGCCTAGTGGCCAGTTTACATGCCAGCTCTTCATCCTGTGAAAATAGTCCCAACCAATCACAGTTGACCCTTGAAAAAGAGGTGGGTGGGTAGGGGTGCTGATCCCCACTTTCCCCCTCCTGCAGTTGAAAATCTGCGTATAATTTATAGTGGGCCCTCCAAGTGTGTGGTTTGGCACACAAAGATTCGACCCACCGCGGATCGTGTAGTGCTGTATAGCATTTAGTACTGAGAAAAACCCTTGTGCAAGTGGACCCGTGCACTTCAAACCCGTGTTGTTCAGAAGGTCAGTGTACGTCCATTTTCTGTAACGTAATACCTCAGCCCTGGACCTCTCTATTCAGATCCTAAAGGGTTAGGGTATTCTGCACGTGTCACTGGAATAATGCTCTTTCAGCCTGGGAAGCAGCTGCTTTGAAGTGAGATACCTTGCAAGGTAAAAAGCACAGGCGCTGCCTGGGAAATAATTGTTACTGCTTCTTGAACACTTATGTGAGGCAATTTAAACCTCACAACTGCTCTGCGAGGCTGGTCCTATGATTCCCCACTTTATAAATGAGGGAACTGAGTCTTGGAGGGGCTCTGACTTGCTCAGGGTCACCAAGCTTGTGAGAGGGGCTGGGCTCTGAACCCAAGGCCTGGTCTGAGGGCTGGAGTTCGTTTAAAAATGCAGAATACAGGGCTTCCCTGGTGGCGCAGTGGTTAAGAACCCGCCTGCCAATGCAGGAGACACGGGTTCGAGCCCTGGTCCGGGAAGATAACACATGCCGCGGAGCAACTAAGCCCGTGTGCCACAACTGCTGAGCCTGCGCTCTAAAACCTGCGAGCCACAACTACTGAAGCCCGTGTGCCACAACTACTGAAGCCCGCGCACGCCCATAGCCCATGCTCTGCAACAGAAGCCCATGCACTGCGACGAAGAGTAGGCCCCACACACCGCAACTAGAGAAAGCCCGCGTGCAGCAATGAAGACCAGCATAGCCAAAAAATAAATGCAGAATACAGAAATATATAAAGTGAAAAATTTGAGTGCCTTTATCTGCCTTCTCTTCAACCCATTGCTCAGAATTTAACTGTATTTGTCATGTATCCTCGCAGCTCTTTTTCTATTCCTTTCAAATATCCCACATCCCCATATAGATGCATATGCTCTTTTCTTTAAAAAAAAAAACCAAAAATAAAATTGTTCTGTATATACTAGTCTGCAAGTTGTTTTCTTTCACGGAACGTCCTAGAGGGCCTCATTCTATAAATTGGCATTTAAATGCCTTAGAGTTCAGTGTTTCCAAGAACCCTTCATAAATCATTCTGAAGAATAAAAACCTTAGATTGTGCAATGAACCACTCCCTAATAACTTTGCATGTTGAACCTCTGCCTCCTCAGCCCCCAGCAGTTCGGCGTCAGCTGAGATGTGGGGTAGCTGCGGGGTCAGGAGTCAAAAGGCACTCCTGTGTGATTCTTCGCCTGCAGTCTCTCTCTCCTTTATCCCTGACTTCCACCAGAGAGGTAGTAAGAGGGAGGGTGCCTGTATATTCTTCCAATTAAGCACAAATAAACTCTGAGCATCCTTCTTTTCTTTGGTAGTTTCATTCATCAGGAAAGCCAGATGATTTTAACATGCAGGGAGAAGGTGCTGGAATAGAGGAAAAGACTGGCATGTGATAAGGCCTCTAGGGGCTCTCAACGTGAGTTAAAAATAAACACAGCACTAAACTGTGAAAGAAGTGTGAGGAGGTCCAAAAATACGATTTTCCTCTTGATGACTGCGATAAGGCTTTAGAAAATACACAGGTTTCCCCCTTCCTGAAAGTTCACGTTCCACCACTCTGCTTTTATGAAAGCCCTGCGTTAGTACCTGCTTTTGCTAACTGAAAGAAATCCAAAGAGAATTTTAATTTTTACGAGAAAAAAGCCGTTGCCATACGAATGTAGAACTTCATAAAAGTGCAGTGGCTTAGTGCAAACTTTCAAAAGCAGGGGATACCTGTACATATATCTAAGTCAAATTTCTTTTAAAAAATCGGGGGGCCTCTACTTTGTCAGGACTCACGGAGATGCTGAGAGTCAGATGCTCAACAAACATTCAGTGAACACCCACCGTGCACCCGGCTCTGGGGCTCTCACTGGAGCTCAGCGAGCTGGGCACTCAGGTCTGCATCTCACAACTGATTCCAACACAGTACATTCTGTTTGTTTTTTTTACAATGCATTCTTTCAACTTTGATTCAGTAAGTGTTTACTATGTGCCAGGCCAACAGTGTGCTAGAGCCAGTTCCTACAGTGAGAGTTGATTTCTCAATTTTCAGGACTACTGAAAACCAGAAACAAACACAGCCATTATTAAGAATTAAGTTCCATAAATTTGGGCTTAAATAAATTGTATTAAAAACAAAGGTAGTGGGGCTTCCCTGGTGGCGCAGTGGTTGAGAGTCCGCCTGCCGATGCAGGGGACACAGGTTCGTGCCCCGGCTGGGCCCATGAGCCATGGCCGCTGGGCCTGTGCGTCCATTGCACATTTTTCTATCATCTACGTTCTTGACGTTATTTCCACCTATTGTGTCTGACTGGTGGGTGTGCAGCATCTCTTCTCTGTGTGAGACCGTGCCCCACAGGGTTATCAGAAATCCTTGAGTGTGTCCTACTGAACAGCAGATAAGGGAACCGGCTGTTAGAAACCCCTCTGCTTGCAGCCTCCTTTACTGATGAAGCCTGCTTATTTGTTTGTTTTTCCATTCTCTAACTGCATCCCCTCCAAGCTTCACATAGCCTAGGTAATGTATCACCAGACTTCTAAACTTCCCTTATAGATAACGCTTCTGACGTATGGGTCACTATAGTAACAGGGGGCTTGTTTTTGTGAACTTTGGAGTTGGCTCCTGCCCAGTTCAGACCAGCTAAAACTAGTTCGGACCACCGACCCTAAAACTGCGCCTGCGCAGAACACTGACGGCCTCACCTTTCCCCACACCTAAGACCACCCTGCTTCTTTATCCCATAAATAACTCAAGCCTCTGGCCTTCTGGTACGCGGGCCTGAGATTTGTTCTCTTGTCTCCTTCCATGAGGACCTCGTCAACAAACTCTCTGCTGCCAACTTGTGTCTCCGTGTTTGGCCTGCTGCTCCGGAGGAGGGCGGGGGGCACACAAACCTGGTTTGGTAACAAATGCTGAGTTCAGTTTCCTCATATTGGTGGCTTGAAATCGGCCATGGTGGGAGTATTTACACCAAGGAAATCTACAGATCTACAAATTAATTCCTTGTTGACTGTTAAGGAAGTGAGTGGGGAATATGTTAATAATGCAGATTAAACTTGAATGTGTATGGTGTCTGCAGCCTTTACCTCATGAATAGCACAAGTTGAGGAAATAACTCTTCCAGTACTTGACACTATTATTCGACTCAGCAGAGAAGTTCCTTACTCATGTCATCAACGTGTGAGTGAAGCTCCAGAGGAGGAAAGTAACTGAAGAAAGTTTGGAAGCAATGAAGATCCAACGTTGGGTTTCACTTTACTTTTTTTTTTTTAAATTTTTTGGCCGCGCAGCACAGTATGCAGGATCTTGTTAGTTCCCTGGCCAGGGATGGAGCCTGCGCCCCTGCAGTGGAAGCGTGGAGTCTTAACCACTGGACCCCCAGGGAAGTCCCCTATTTCACTTAACTCTTCATGTAAAAGAAAATAAGCCAACATTCGGGTCATAGCTATATTCCTTTGGCAATGGCAATGGGGTGAGCAACTTATTCGCTTAAGGGGATAGAAATCAAACATTTATCCGTGGTCTGACTTTGTGACACTACAGAATTAGAAAAACCCACACTGGATTTTGCAAGGCACACCAAGGTTACAGCCGCATGTAACTTACAATACAGAGTTGTGTACAGTTGTCCCTTTTTTTTCTCTCTCTCTCCCTCCCTCCCCGCCCCCCCCCGCCCCCCCACCCCCACCCCGGGAGCCGGTGCTGCCCACTGTGCTCCGCGCAGAGCTGGCTCTGGGGTCCCCGGGGAGCTCGGCTTGGGCGGGGCGGGAGCAGATAGGCTGCGAGGCGCCCTTCCCAGAGCCACCGCTAGGGGCCGAGAGCGAGGCAGGCGGCAGCTTCGCGCTTTGGCCGCCCGCGCGGTCCGTCGCCCGGCGCCGCGGCGGGAAAATCCGACTGGGCCTTCCCGGCCACCGCCACTTTCTGTCATCGCGCGCCTGGCAGGATCCGCCCGCGGTGATGATGGAGGAGGAGGAGGGGGCCGAGGAGCAGCAGCGATTCTCTTACCAACAGGTACCGGAGAATGCAGTCTTGGCTGGGCTGGGGAAGGACGGCGTCTAGATTGTGCAGGGGAGAAAAAGGCCCTGCCTCCGCCCGCCCTCGCCTTCGTGCCGGGGTCGGAGGGCGAGCTCGGGCCTGCGCGGGCCGGCTCCGGCCGCCTGGCGCCCGCGCTTAGGCCGGTTCGGCTGCCGCGGGGGGTGCTGGGAGGCGGTTTCCATGGTATCGCGGATTGGAGCGTGCGGGCGGCGGCGCAAGAAAGGAGAGTCAGTGGAAGTTCCTACGGTGCTCCGCGGAGGGCCCCTCTGGCTTTGGGGCAGCCTCAGTCTCCTCGGACAGGGTCGTTGTGAGGCGCCTGGCACGCGGCACAAGCTCGAAAATGTTGGCTCCCGTAACCCGTGCGCTCTCCGTCCTGCCCGCGAGGAGACAAGCCTCAGACCCTGGTGCAAACCCCCAGGCCATCCGGCTCCCGAGCCCATCGGATATGGGTTCGAATCTCGACTCCGCCCGGAGGGTTGTGTTGACTCTGCCCAAACTCAGTTTTCCTAGATGGAAAATCGGGTAATAACCAGTTCTCGGGATAGTTATGAGTATCCAGTCCTTTAGTCAGCACCGGAATAAATACCGCGTGGCAGAGTCGTGAGAACAGTGTTGTAAAGAGGTGAAAACCAAGAACCAGGGTGGCAACCTCAGAGAGGATTAACCGAAGAGACACGGGAATGAGCTTCTAAGGTTCAGACGCTGTTTACCCACTCCCTTTATTTTGAAGTTTAAGCCTTCAAGAAAAAGTTGCAAGAATAATGTGCAAAAATAATGTATTCATCACCCATATGCCCCTCACCTCGATTCACCGGTTAACGTTTTGCTGTATTTGCTCCCTTGCTCCTTTTTTCGGAATTATTTGAGAATTAAATACACTTGACACTTCACCTTTAAATTTTAATACTTCAGCATGCTTCTCCCAAGAACAAGGGCGTTCTGTGACATAATCTCTGATCACACTCAGGAAGTTTGATATTGATAAAATACTATGATCTAATGTCAGTCCATATTCAATTTCTGCCAGTTGTCCAAAAGATGTTCTTTTTTTCCTTTTTATTTATTTATTTTTGGCTGCATTGGGTCTTCGTTGCTGCGTGCGGGCTTTCTCTAGTTGCGGCGAGCGGGGGCTACTCTTTGTTGCAGTTTGTGGGCTTCTCACTGCAGTGGCTTCTCTTGTTGCGGAGCACGGGCTCTAGGTGCGCGGGCTTCAGTAGTTGTGGCACAGGGGCAGGTGGGATCTTCCTGGACCAGGACTCGAACCCGTGTCTCCTGCATTGGCGGGTGGATTTTTAACCACTGCGCCACCAGGGAAGCCCCCAAAGATGTTCTTTAGTGGTCTTTTTCTTCACCCAGGATCCAGTCAGGGATCATGCCTTGCATCAAGTGGTCCTGGCTCCGGTCTTCCCTGGAAGGGTTCTCCACCTTCTTTGTGTTTCATGACATTGGTGGTTTCCAGGAGTCCATTCATGGCACAGGTGTGGTGGGAGATAATCTCTTTGAGAGCAGGGACTGTCCTTTTCAGTTTTGTGTTCTCAGCCCCTAGTACAGAGCGTGCCTCTCAATAGACAGCGCTTACTGAGTAAGTGAGTGAGGCTGCAAAGATGGACTGAGAAATTTGAACCTTGTTCTCTATGGGGGGGGGGGGGTCCAGCCATTCACTCAGCCAGCTGTTCTTGCCACTAGGTGGACAGCTGTGAACAACACTTGAAGGGTCCTGCCCTCGAGGAGTTTAGAGTCTAGAGATTTAGCCTCTCAGTGTTCAGCATTGAAGAAGGCACTTAGCCCGTTCCAGGAGGTGGGGGGGAGGGGCCGGCAGAGAAAACTTCTGGAGCAGTCGGAAGGATCCCTGTCCTGTTCCCCCGCCCCTAACCTCACCTCTACACATACCTACAAAAGATCCCTTGGAGGGTTTTTATCCCTCCCAGGGTGGTGGTCTCTTTGTCTCCTCCCACCAATGCCCTCTACTTACCTACTCTTGTGACATCTGAAACTAAGGAACGTAGGTCCCTTGCTTATCTGCCTGGCCTCTACTCTGGGGTCCTGGACTTGTGTTTTTGCAGTTCCTCCTCATCTTGCTTCTACCATGAACACTTGCTGGTAGAGTTGATACTGTCTTGGGTTCAGCTGTCACCATGTCCACTTCAGCTCTGTTTCTAGCACAGGTGGAGCCCACACAGGGCTCAGCAAGTTTATTCACATGAGACGGAGACCTTGGCTTAGCTTGTTTGGCTTCTTTACTCCTCCGCATGGGTAGAGGTATGTTTTCCAGTACCTGAAAGGGTTGCTGAGGAGCAGTGAGGGTCCTGTTGAGGTGGGCTAGCAAACCAGCAAATCAGAGGAGGGTCCGATGTCGCCTCATGAGCCTTTCCCTGTGTTGTCCTGATCATTCGTCCTGCCTCATGCAGGACAGGGGTTGGCAAGGACTTGAAGCACAGGGATGGGATCCTTTTGCATTTGCTTGATTAACCCCCATATGGGGGCAGAAATCCCTGTCTTTTTTCTTTGTGTTGCCCAGACACCTAGCACACGCCTTCACGCAGTAGGCACTTGGGCACATAAATGTGGAATAACAGTAAAGTCACATAGATGCCTCCCAAGTACCAGTCTGCCTTCATTCCCTGCTGAATTGCCATCCTAATTCCTTACCTTTACTTGACCTAAATCATAACCATTAACCATTAACATTAAAGTAATGTTTCTACAAGTCACACTCCAGAGGGCCCCATTAATTTTTTAGTACAGTTGAAAACTCACTCAGCCATTATGGAAAGTGCTGAAGGAATTAGGGTGAGCAGACCCTCTCCTTGATCTTAATTTTTTAAGATGTGGAAAGCTCTTATTTGCAGTCTTACCCACGAAGTGTTTTGATTTTGCTTCAGAGGCTAAAGGCAGCGGTTCACTACACTGTTGGCTGTCTTTGTGAGGAAGTTGCGTCGGACAAAGAGATGCAGTTCAGCAAACAAACCATTGCAGCGATTTCGGAGATGACTTTTCAACAGTGCGGTATGCAGCCACGGTCTTCCTGTAGACGTATAGAAAGCCCAGAGGTTGATTTGCCTGGGAGAAATGTGCGGGGCTGGGGTGCCGTGGCATGTCTTACCAGCAGACAGAGAACATTATCATTGGACACCGTTCGCGAAACGTTTCTTTTATTGGCCGTAAGATTCAGATAGCTTATGGAAAGAACTATTTTTTTTTCTTTCTATTACCCTAACACGGGGGTATCAGCACCTTTATTTTATTGTGCTTTAAACTGCCGGGAACATTAGACATAAATTTCATTGCTTTGTAACTTTTTTATATCACCCACAGTTTGACAGTTGAACTTGAAGCCTTGGTATATGCTTGACTTCAGAGGAGATTAATGTCCTCCTAAGCCCTAACTCGTAGCAAAATTTAAAGTTAGGGATAGCTTCTAGGAAGGAAAGGTGTAGCCACAATTACCAAAGGCTTGTAATGAAGGGTGGAGGGGGCCAGGGAGGCAAGGAGGTCATAATGAATCCAGTGATGGACCTGCCTGAAGGGCCTCCTCTCACCTTTAAAAGGATTTGTTGTATTAGTCACTGTACTTACTGTAGACATTGAGATTTCACTTTTCTCCCTCTGAAATAAGATTGAGATGGGGGGTGGATTTCCCTGGTGGGCCAGTGGTTAAGATTCTGTGCTTCCAAAGCAGGGGGCACGGGTTTGATTCCTGGTCGGGGAACTAAGATCCCACATGCCATGCAGCACTGCTGAAAAAAAATTGCTATAGGGTAGCTAAAGCACATCTCTTTTTCTCTTTCAGAAAATTTTGCCAAAGACCTTGAAATGTTTGCAAGGTGGGTAGAGAGCTTGATTGTGGGATCTTTGTTTGTTTACATGCTATTGATACGCCCCATCTGGTGGTGAATTTCAGGAGAGTTTTAGCTTTTTTTTTCCCTGTGTTTTGTGGATGCTCAATCTCCAATCATGATTCTGTAAGAATGTAAGATCTGCTTTAATCACTGTCCATTCAGACTTGATTTGGCATTTTTTGAAGCTTTCCAAGTATTTTTTGTTAACGGAACCAGAGTTATTCAGTTCCAGGTTAAAAAGGTATGAATCATGTCTCCAGGACTCTGTGCACAGTGTGTGTGCTTTTAAGGCCATTTCTGCAGGTGGTGTAGTGCTGGGGCGTGAGGCTGGGCGCCCGGGCTGGGCTGCTTCGTGCCCCGTGGGGAAGCTTGCAGGTGTCGGGATAATACAGCCCCAAGGCCCGTCAGCCCTGCATTTGCTGAGCTTGTTACAACTGAGACACACGCTCCTTGAAAAGTGTGTGACTTACTTTCAGCTGGTAAAGTGTTAGCTTTTACAGGTGATTTATGCTCCTCTCTTCAATTAGTACTGCAGGTAATTGAAAACAATTGCAACGAATTGCTTTCATGAAGCAATTTGAATGAGGAAGGCCTGAAAGGGCCAAAGCTTTCTAATTTGCTCCCACTTCTGATTTGGTGCCAGCCTCTCCCACACCCCATACTTTTCACCTTGCTCCTGTTAGCTCTTTTTTTTCTCCGATGAATATTCTGAATGAATTAAAGCAGTAGGTTCTCAGAGGGCAGGCTCTAAATCTTTCCTATTCCTGTGTATGAGTCCCTAAAAACCGCTTAGCATCTTCAACTTAGCCAGAAGGGATAAGGATAATGTATGGGATACTGATAGCTTATATGGCTTATCATTGTTAATTCAGGTGGTTGCCCCTTACCTGTGCCTCGTGCCCACCCCCACTCTCAGTCTCCTGTGAGATACACTTACTACCTTTACTTGCCATTTCTTTTCTTCTTTTTTTTTAAAATATGAGCGCTTTGTACTACAGAGGAAGACGCAAAAATGTAAATAAGTAGACAGTGGTTATTTGATTTGAACATAGAGTTTATCAGTACAGATCACCTCAGCACTATTGACATTTTGGACTGGATAATTCCTTGTTCTGGTGGTGGCTGTCCTGTGCATTTTGGTGTGTTTAGTGGCACCCCGGCCTCTACCCACTAAATGCCTGTAGCAAGCCCTCAGGTGTGAGTCTACTTGCTACTTCTGTGTTAGTTGTGGGAAAAGACAATGAAAAACTTTAAATACTTCTAAATACTAGGAGTAAAAATGAAATTAGGGGACTTCCCTGGTGGTCCAGTGGTTAAGACGCCGCTCTCCCAATGCAGGGGGCCTAGGTTCGATCCCTGCTCAGGGAACTAGATCCCACATGCCGCAACTAAAAGATCCTGCACATGGCAACGAAGATCCAGCGTGCCACAACTAAGACCCGGCACAGCCAAAAAAAAAAAACCTACAGAGATTTTAAAAAATTTAAAAAGAAATAAAATTAGAACTATTTAGCATTGTAACACATTAAGCTTTCAGGTACTCTGTGTTTTTTATAGGTTTTTTTTTAATAGTCATCGTGCTGTACATTACATTCCCATGATTGTCTTTTTATTTTATTTTATTTATTTGGTTGTGCCGTGTCTTAGTTGCGGCAGGCATGCTCCTAAGTTGTGGCTCATGGGCTCTTTAGTGGTGGCACGTGTGCTCCTTAGTTGTGGCATGTGAATTCTTAGTTGCGGCACACATGTGGGATCTAGTTTCCTGACCAGGGATCAAACCCGGGCCCCGAGCATTGGGGGCGCGGAGTCTTCACCACTGTGCCACCAGGGGAGTCCCTGTGTTTTTTATAGTTACGTTAAGTCCATTTCCTTTTGCTGGGCACTGGGGCAGAGTGGTGTGTGGGTATCACTTAGACTGTCAGCTCCACAAGGAAGGACGTCATCTTTTGAGTAAAGGAGTCTGTGTAAAGGCTGTCAGCCTATGTTCTCTGAGTGAGGCTTTACTAGGAGATGCCGCCTCTTCTGCGGTGCTCACATGGGTACACCAGGGCTCCTCAGACGTCCTCCCAAGGACGCTGAGCGAACACAGGCACAGATTTTCTTGGAAGACTCATCCGTTGTCTTAATTTTACATTCGTTTTCAAAATAGTCCAGTTTGCTCTCATATAAAAAATCCTGAAAAAAAAAAAAAAATCCTGTTTTAAAGTTTATCACTGAATAACATTGATGCTCCCAGAAGGTCAACTTTATCCTGTGGTTTTGAGTTTTCCCTGTCACATAGTCCCTGCCCTTAGAACTACTATATGATTACCCCAGTTTGAGAAGTCTGAAATACATACTGTTTCAGGTTGACTATATATTAAATAGTCTTTGCAGGCTGGGAACCTAACCAGTGTTTGTAACATTGTTTCTATGAAATAAAATGCATTTAAATTGTAAATACTATAAACTCAAGTCATCTGCAAACTTTGGAAGATCATCTCCCAATTTAAGTTGTGAATTTCCCTTATTTAGCTTTGAAATCTCTAGTCACTTAATATTGTTAACATGTTAAAGATGAAACATTTTGAAGAAGATCGATATTCTACAGTAAATAAATTCTAGGGACATTTTGGGAATAATCTTTGAAACCTGTGTTGCTAAAAGTGTTATATGAAAATCCCTTTGTTACGTTCCCTAGAGTAATTTTCTGGAGCCAGAGGTTTGATTTAGGAGAATCTCTGATGTGCAGTGGCTGGCATAGGATATACCTACTCCTCCATCTGGGAAAGTGGTAACATTAAAACATGGTGCAGAGGGGACTTCTCTGGTGGTCCAGTGGCCAGGGCTCCACGCTCCCAATGCAGGGGGCCCAGGTTTGATCCCTGGTCGGGGAACTGGATTCCACATGCCACAACTAAGAGTTGGCACGCTGCAACTATGAGTTGGCGTGCTGCAATGAAGATCCCGTGTGCCGCAACTAAGACCCGGCACAGCCAAGTAAGTAAATAAATAAATATTTTTAAAAAATAATAAAGAATATGGTGCAGAGAAACCAGATGACAAGCTGAGTGGTAGAGACGATCGACTCTGCTGTTTCCTAAATGCTTCTCGTGAACAGATGAGCTAATCTTACTGTGTGAATAGTTCAGTGTGCTGCTTCCTGTTACCTGCTCCTTGTATAGCACTTTACCAAGGCGGTAGTACCGCCAGAGCAGCCTGATCGTGTGATAGAGATGAAGGCCACGGTGTGTCCATGGCACCTAATGTCCTGCACCCAGGGAACCTGTGGATTGGCTTCATACTTTGTGGCTGCTATTTTAGCACCTTTTTTAAAAATTTTTGTTTATTTTATTTATTTATTTTTGGCTGCCTTGGGTCTTCGTTGCTGCGTGAAGCCTTTTCCTAGTTGCGGCGAGCCAGCTTCCATTGTGGTGGCTTCTCGTTGCAGAGCACAGGCTCTAGGCGCATGGGCTCTAGAGCACAGGCTCAGCAGTTGTGGCGTGTGGGCTTAGTTGCTCTGCGGCATGTGGGATCTTCCCGGACCAGGGCTCGAACTCGTGTCCCCTGTTTTGGCAGGTGGATTCTTAACCACTGTGCCACCAGGGAAGTCCTCTGTCACCTTCTGTCTGACTTTTTTCCCCCTTTGTTCTGGTCCTTGCAGGTGGCTAGTTAGAAGTTATCTTCTGACATGGGTATTAGGACAGGCAGGTACTGTCAATCATGATGAGATGGCATGTGATATTTTCACACTTGGCAGGATGTGAAAGACTAATGGCCAAATTATGGAGTATAATTTCTGGGATTTTATCTTTAACTCAACAGTGAGGACTTACTATGTGCTGGCCACTTGGATAGTTATTAAGGATACAAAGATTCCTCCTTATTCCTACTTATGAAGTTCCTACTTATTTTTGGAGGAAGTTAGAAATGGCAAGAAAGGGTGTAATTTAGAGTAATAAATTATTGAATAGAGCTTATTATCTCAAATTACCTTTTAAAGCAGACAGAGGAGGACTGGAACAAGAACTTGAGTCCATGTTGTGAGCAAGAAACAGACTCCAGTTGAAAGGATGTTCTTTGTTCTAACTGGGCTATTGTCGGGGGAATGCGTTATTTCCTAGTTGGGAAATGGGATATTAGGAGACACCTGCACAAGCTTTTTCCTGTATTGTAGCCTTTGGAGAAGAGCTTTAGGACCTTGGTGTAAGTGAAGCCATGCTTCATGGAAAGTCTCTGTTCTTCTGTTTAGCGTCTGCTTAAGCAGAGACGATCTTGGTATCGTGAGCTCTGTGTCATTCTCTTTTCACTGAAGGTGCTTCACTGACCTTCTTGCTTTTTGTATGGTGGTCTCTGTGTCCATTGTGACCAAGCAGGCCATTCGGGAAGGGTTTAACGCCCCTCACTCCTTTCCCTGCTCGTATTCTCCAAGCACGCTGGCCCTCAGGTGGAGGTGGACAGATGGGCTTCTGCTTTCTCTCAGTCTCTTTATTTAGTTGGTATCTTGGCTCGTCACTTCACTCATTTTTGTGTCACTGTTGCTTAATGACCTTAATCTGAAAAGATGGGCTACTTAGAGATCCTTGCTGGTGTGAAGTCTGGCCATGAACTTTTGTGTTTCATCAAAACTTTAAATAATACCAAACATTTTGGTGAATTGTTTCTGCCCTTTCTACAGACATGCGAAAAGAAGCACCATTAACACTGAAGATGTGAAGCTTTTAGCCAGGAGGAGTAATTCACTGGTGAGAGATGAATTTCTTTCCTCACTCCCCTTTCCCATCAGAATACATTATTCCCAATTAATCACTTGCAGCCATGAAGTGATTCCCCAGGGCACCTTGCATTAAAAACGAGAGATGCTTGAACCATTCAGACCTGCCCGTAATTTATAGGCTTTCTTTCATTATGATGGATCTTACTAAGCCAATTTGAAATTTTCTAATCAGTGCTCTCTGGATTCATAATTTGCCTTTTTTGTAATGTCTCAAAACTTTGGTCCCATGTTTCATTTGGAGCATGATGTCAGAGACAGGTCGCAGGCCAGAGTGTATGGGGATAGTTTCGTTATGGTGCCCACAGTTCTGTTGGGCCAGGTATGGAAAGAGTATCTGTACATCTGGGATGTGCAGGAAATTGAGCACATTGTCTGTCTTTTCAAAGAAGTCTAGACGTCATCTTGACCAAGCCCTCATTTTACAGGTGATGCTGTGATCCCAGGCTAGTAGCTGTGGCCGATGGCAGATCCAGGACACCTGTGAGGTCTGATCCTAGCAGTTAAAATACTTCACGTTCCTCCCCAGAATGTGAGCTCCACGAGGGCAGGGATTTTTGTCCCCTTCTTCTCTGCTCCATCTGCCGTGCCTACAATAGGGCCTGGCCCACAGTAGGTGCTCACGAGTAGTTGCTGAATGAATGAACTTGTGTAGCACTTGGCAGTTTACACAGGACTTTTATTGATAATATTTTACATATATTATTTAAAGCTCACAACTACCTTCTGAGGGTTTTCAATAACATGACTAGATAGCCCCATTTTACAGGCTAGGCTACTGGAGTTAAGTAACTTCCCAAAGTTAAATAGGAAGTTTTCTGGTTGACAGCTGAACCTTAACCTTTGAACCCTGAATCTAGTGCTGTTTCCACTGGGCTGTTTTCTATCTCTGCTCTTCTAATATTATTTGTCCAAAGTTTAAGTCAGGGTTAAGGATGATATGGTCCCTAAGTAAAACAGCTCAGGCGCCTGTGGTGCCGTGTATCAGTGGAAAAGACATTTTTCTCTCCTCATAAATCCTCTGTCATAACTCTTACTTGGTCAGCTTCAGTGAGCAATTTCCACCTTTTGCCAAGGAATCGTCAATGCAAGTCATCTTAGACTATTAATTGGGTGCATATTTGTCTACTTCAGAATGTTGTTTTTATTTTGGATTCTTAATCTTTTTATCTGACAGAAACTTATTACTGAAGAGTTTCAGCTAAATTTGTGCGTTAGACTAAATCTTCCCTGAGGACAGGGACCTTGTCTTATATTTCCCTTGTATCTCTAGTATCTGGTACACAGTAGTTGCTCAATAATTTTAGTTGGATAAATTTAGGGGCATGTTGACTATATGTGTGCTTTGTAGAGTATATTTGTGATTGGCATGCCTTCTGTAAGCTACAAGTTTTAATTCTTTTGATTTTTCAAGGAACTCCTACCTGTTTGATAGGATATGTAGCAGGGAGTTGACTTCTGAAGTTGATTCCTTCTTCCAGAAAAAATTTGAAGCTGTGTTTTAACTCTAAGGAATGTAACCCAGGGTGGGAGTGGTTGGGAAACGGTGTAGATTTTTTTCTTCCCTTAGGCTTATAAATGGCTTTACAACCAGATAAAAATGTAATTAAAAACATTTTTTATAGCTAAAATACATCACAGAGAAAAATGAAGACATCGCTCAGTTTAACCTGGAACGAAAAGCAAAGAAGAAAAAGAAGTTAGAGGATGAAAACAAAAATTCAGTGGAGCCAGCAGAGGCTGGTGTAGTGGAAAGTGAGAATTAAAGTCTGTCGCCATTGGGAAAAAGCAGCCTTCAGGTAGAGCCACTAAAAACATGTATTGCCAACAAAGGGTTTTGAAAGGATTAAGTGGAGATTACCAAAAAAAAAAAAGGCTTGGGGGCTTTTTGTACTGTATTCTCCAAGTCACTGACTGCAAAAGGTGGTTTAAAAGAGAACTGGAAACTCTTAAGCAAAATACTCCCATGTCTTACTGAAGCACATGAAAAAAGTGTGTTTGAATGGTATATATTGGAAATTGTATCTATTGCAGTTAATAAAATTTTGTTAGCAACTACATATCGTTGACTTTTTCAAGCAAAAATCAGTTATTTTTTCATTCTTTTATATAATTTTTTAGGCTGACAGTCCCTGAAAGATGAATAAAGCTATATTTATTTAGTCCTTTTTTTTTTTTGGTTGCACTGCGTGGCATGCAGGATCTCAGTTCCCTGACCAGGGATTGAACCCAGGCCATGGCAGTGAAAGTGCCGAGTTCTAACCACTGGACCACCAGGGAACTCCCTATTTAGTTCTTTTGATTACCAATATTGTTTTCAAAATTAATTAATTTTCGGCTGCATTGGATCTTCGTTGCTGTGCGCAGGCTTTCTCTAGTTGTGGCGAGCCGGGGCTACTCTTCGTTGTGGTGCGCGGGCTTCTCTTGTTGCAGGGCACGGGCTCTAGGTGTGGTGGCTCAGTAGTTATGGCTTGTGGGCTTCAGTAGTTGTGGCACGTGGGCTTGGTAGTTGTGGCTCGCAGACTCAGTAGTTGTGGCGCATGGGCTTAGTTGCTCCGTGGCATGTGGGATCTTCCCGGACCAGGGCTCGAACCCGTGTCCCCTGCATTGGCAGGCAGATTCTTAACCACTGTGCCACCAGGGAAGCCTCTCGGTATTGTTTTTGTTTTTTTTTTCCCCCAGTATTGTTTTTTAAACCCGCGTCACTTGTGATCACAAGGTAAAAGGGTGCGTGTTTGGAAATGGTCCTTTTGTCCTTTTTACTTTTTAAAGGTGATTTTCTCCAGAAACACAGTTTATGTGACTTTTGTCTGGCTATTTTGTAATTATACTGGGCAGAAGTTTTGCTTGAGAGGAAAACCTGACTACTCCTCCAAAACACTTCAGTTGTGTGTTCTCTGTTTTAGTTTGTGAGAGATGATGCTTCCAGGAATCCCAGGTCTGCTGTCTTCTCCTTGGGGTTTATTAGGGGTCCAGGGCATGCCTTTTCCCTGTTGGGGCGGCAGGAGTAAAGCAAAGGGCCTGGCACTTACAGAGCCCTTTCTGTGCGCCAGCTGCTGCCCTGGGTGTTCCATATAGTTCTTCTTCACAACTTTTTCAGGGTTTTTTTGTTTATTCCCATTTTACTGATGAGCAAGCTGAAGCTTGAAGACGTTAACCAACCACCCAGGATCTACTGACCATTGGAGATGGTAGTCACGTTTGGAGTGATGACTCTATAGAGTGGGTGAGAGAGAAAAGGTGCGTGCAGCTGGATAGAATTTATACCATCCATGCCCAGATATGATCAGCAAAAGATACCCCAGAGTCTACCTCTCAAAAGGAGATGCTGAGCTATGGTCATAGTAAAGCGTTGAATTCAAACTTCACGGTTTCAGGTTCTTCAAATAACAAATCATTTGATCTCAGATAATAATTGTAACACCTTTGTGTCACATTAGTGAAAGAAATGTGAATCATGAAGGCTTCTGTCTTTACAGTACATTCCAGCCAAAGATCTGTACGTTAGCAATTTCATTTTCAGGTAAGCTGTCTTTAAACGCCTCATCACGGAGAGTTTTGAGACTAGATACTGTGGACTTTCCAAAGGTTGACAAATCTAGACTTGCATCCTGATTTCATAACTCTAATAGCTGTATGACTTTCTTTTTTTTTTCTGTGAATGGCTGATTTTGTTTTGTTTATTTATTTATTTTTAACATCTTTATTGGAGTATAATTGCTTTACAATGGTGTGTTAGTTTCTGCTTTATAACAAAGTGAATCAGTTATACATATGTTCCCATATCTATTCCCTCTTGCGCCTCCCTCCCTCCCACTCTATGACTTGCTGAAACATTGTGTTCTTATCAGTGAAACAGAGTTAATACCTCTCGCAGCAATGTTATATGCGACAATAAAAGGAAATTGGTAGAACCATTATAATGCATCTTGTTTCTATAGATTTCTGTAGCTCCAGAAACTCAGAATACACATGACTCGAAATGATGAACCCGTGTACACCCTGGGTGTCCTGTCCCTGATTAGAGGGTTGTAGAGGGCCCCTCCTGGCTGGCATGGGTATTTTGACATGAAGTTTTCTAGCCAGATGAGAAAGTTGACTTGATGTTCACGTAATCTTTTGGTTTATTTGGCACATTTATGTATGACCTGTTCATATTTTAGACAAGTGGTAGTACAACACATTTTTCGGGGATTATAACACAGGGGTGGCCAGACTTTGTATGGAATGGCTGAGTCTACTCCCTGAGTTCTCAGGAGCTGCCTCTTGCCCACCGCACGTTCTGATCAGGGTTTAGGTGACTCCAGAATGTCCATGTGATGTCAGCCGTCCTTTCCAGTTCCACCTTTGCTGACAGTGGCAGAAGGGAGTGGTAGAGGGCTCTCTCTCACAGGCTTGCTTCCTCAGAGTCCTGGAAGCTCATCTGAACTTTAACTAGATTTATTAACCACGTAGCCAGATGATTGACCATGTAAAGCAGCAGATGTCTTTGACATAAACGTGGCCTGGTAGCATAGTTGGGGCAATTTACATTTATAATGTTTGTTGTCTTCCTTGTTAACCAATTCCTCAAAAAAAAATTGAAATAAAAGATCCTGTGTTAATTTTTTATTACTCAATTAACGATCCAGGGAAGTTTCAGAGCATCCCCTTCTACACACAGCAGCAGCTGCAATGCGCTGGGGTAGGTCTACGCTGGCTCATACACAGCTGATACCTTGAAACCTAGGTGTCTGGGAAAGCGTAATCAGGGCCTGATTACTACCTTTACTGAATTGCAGAATCTGTAAAGAACCCTTAGAGGTCATGTAGTCCAATCTCCCCAGCAAGTAGGAACCCCTTCTGCAGCACTGCTGACTGTGGTTCCCGGGGCTCTGCTGAATTCCTCAGGGAGAGAGCGCCCTTTCTGTTATTGGACACTGACTGTTGCAAGTTTCTTCTGTATATGAAGAAGAGTCTTCCATCTTCTATCTAGGTCCTACTTCTGCCTTTTAGAATAAACAATCTCCCTTTTTCGAAATCATGCGGTACTGTGTTCCTTTAGTCACGGCTCCCATGGTACTTCTTTTCAGAAGCACACGTTCTTGCATAAAACATTAGACCGACGGCTCCCTGTGGGCAGGCTTTGGGGTGGCAGATGGTGGTGGGTGCCTTGTGTAGTGCTGTGCACACACGGCAGGCAGGCGCCCCCGAGTACTTGTTCCCGAGTCTGAGGTGTGCTGTGTGGTGAGGAGGAGCCTTTGCTTGAGTTTCATGGCTCTAACCAGGGATTTCCAACGTTTTGTGGCAGGGAGCTCTTCTTTATACTGTGGGGCAGGAAGGACTAAGGCCTTAGGGTATCTTCTTAGTAACAGTTCCTGTCGTGAGGGCCTTCTGTGCTTTCTACTTGCGTTAGGTGCTTATCATGATCTTATTTGGTCCTCACAGAGTTCTGTGAGGTAGGCAGTAGGTACCGTTTTTATCCCCATTTTATAGATGAGGAACCCGAGGCCCTAGAAAAGTTAATTCAGCGGCAAAACCAGGATTTTAGTCTAGAGCCGTCACCTTGAAGTACTACGATACGTTGCCATCGCCTTGAAAACGGCCAGTAATAAGATCACATGAAGCCTTCTCCAACCCGCAGCACATAACCCTCTTTGCACCCCAAATTTACTTTTCTCTCATTTGCAGAGTGTGTATCCTGCCCCTTCGCGGGGCTGTAACAACTCTGTCGGGGTGGAGGATGTGGCTCCCCTGTACCTCTAGGTGGCACGTGCCAGGCGCTCAGTGTTTAATGAGGCCACTGAATAAAATCTGGGAAATGTACTAAGGCTATAAGAGCTGGCTGAGCTGCCATGACCTTCTCATCTGCAAGAATATCTAAACATTTTTAACGCCATTTGTGGGAGTTAGGCAAAAAATTTATTGTGGTACCAAAAAAGAGACTAGACGATATGCAGCGTATGATCCGTGGGTCATCGTGCCGTGCCGATTTTACCTAGAATCTTAAACAACAAGCCTGAGATGCGATGAAATTTAAGGTTGAGCTTTCCCTTGTGAAGGGGTGTGAACCAGGCTCTTGGAAAACCGCAAGCTTCAGTGTTCACTTCTGGAAAGCGCTGTCAGTTCTTTGGTTGCTTTCTTCCATTTAGAACCTTGCCTTTGACATTGGTCACCTTAGTAGGTTAGTGGTAGGTGTTTCGGATTTTCCTAGCTGTCTCAGTTAGGTGAAGAGGGTCTGCACATTTGTTTGTGTGACTCTGAACCTGGGACCCATCCGGAGGAGCCAGGAGGTGGCACGGCACAGAGGGCTTCACGTTCTGGAGTTCTTAGCAGTGGAGCTGTCTTCAGGAGGAGAGGAAGCCCCAGGAGCTGGTCAAGTGCAGGGCGTTCAGCAAGAAGTACGTTTTACGCTTCACACACACACGCACGCACGCACACACACACACACACACACGCACACACAGCAGTATTTATCCTTAACATGATGCCCTCTAATTATTATTTCATTCAAAAAAAGTGCTAGGGGCTTCCCTGGTGGCGCAGTGGTTGAGAGTCCGCCTGCCGATGCAGGGGACGTGGGTTCGTGCCCCGGTGCGGGAAGATCCCACATGCCGCGGAGCGGCTGGGCCCGTGAGCCATGGCCGCTGAGCCTGCGCGTCCGGAGCCTGTGCTCTGCAGCGGGAGAGGCCACAACAGTGAGAGGCCCGTGTACCGCAAAAAAAAAAAAAAAAAGTGCTAGTTTACAAGCCACTAGTGAGTGGCCAGCAGCAGATGAAAAGCACTGGTTACTCTAGTGTCAGCTCATTTGAATTGTGGGATCTCGGCTCCTCCTTGTACCCACGACATCAGAATATGCATTTCAATCTTAATAAGGTGATTTGGGTCCACGTCACAGTTTGGGAAGGCCTGGGCCAGAGGACAGTGGCCTGCTGGCCGGGGAGGCGGTACTGGGAAACCATCACTCGGGTCGCCCTTGCCTGCGGTTTGGAGACCAGTGGGTGCTGAGCGGCTCCCTGAGCCCTCACCGTCGCCTTGTTTCTTCTGCCCAAGCAGATTCAGTCATACTTTTACGTGGACAAAATGGCAGGTTTTAAGCTCCTTATCCAAGGCTAATTTTGTATTATGTTAAATCACTTGGTTTTGTTCTCATGGCTTCCTGCTTGCTTGGGCGTAATTAGGAGGAGGTAGAACTTCTTCAGAGGCAAGTGCACTTTGCATTCTAAAGTAGGAGCAAATCCACTCTCAACACAGGAAGAGATCTGAGGCTTTAATGAAGGGGTTAAATCCAATCTGAAAGCACTTTTGTGGGCACTGATTGCTCAGGCTTATGCGTTGCTGCTTGAGTGTGAAGGAAGAGGGGGTACAGGCTTTAAGACAGGCATATATACAAAAACAAAACTGCAGGTTGAGCTTAAAATAACCCCCTGGTCTCCAAAGAAGAGACCCACGTCCACAACACACTGATTTCGGGGCTGCCAAGCAGGATGAGCAGCCGCAGGGCTGGAGAGAAGTGCCCGTCAGCCTGAGGACGCTGCCGCCCTTCTGCCTGCTGCCGCTGCCCTTCCCCTGGAGGGCGGCCTCGCTGGCCGCGACAGTGGGGTGAGTAGTCTGACTCGGCCGCGTGCTGACCCACTTGTGGGCTGTCTCTTTCCTTGGCACATTTGGCCGCCCCTACGGATTCCCCAGCATCTCCACAGCTGAGTGTGTGTACAGGACAGACTGCAGGGCTGGACTCTGCAGCGTGCCCCTCAGCTGCCCTGTGCCGTGATGTCCATATAGACCATTGATTCTTGTTTACCTTCAGTTGTTAGGAAGTTTGTTAGAAAGCTCTGAAACTAAGGGAAGCTTCTTCGAGCTAGCAGTCTCCATCTGCTAGTCTTTGAAACATTTAGTGATTACAGCAGTCTATTGCAGTGCAATCATGGAGCTGCCACTGTGGTATTAGTCACACGTACTTCTAGAATCTTAATTTATATATACAGCACATGTTCTCACTGGCTCAGATTAATTGACATCATTACATTTTCCATTGTGAGGATTTGTAATTTCATGACATGACTTACTTTTCTCTTTTTCCCATTTTGAAAAAGTTCCAAGAAAGAGTACATAAAGTTGACCATTAAAAATGGATTTTTCTCTGAACTTATCAGATGAGTTCCAGACAAGTCATTCATCATCAGATTACTCCTAGAAGCTTTCTAAGGAGTTTGAAAAGCCAGAATATAATGTCTCAAGCTGATCTCTCTCGAAAAGCAATTTGTGGACAGCCAGGAGGAAGACCAGAGATGGGAAAACCAAGCTAAATTAGCCTGATCCACCTTGGGGGGCTTCTTAGCTGCCAGTCACTTGTCAGGGAAAATGATAGATTTCTTGACCTCTTCTAATTAAGAACCTCAGCCAAGATTAGGAGCAAAACAAGCAGAGTTTCCTTGATTGAAAAATTTCAACTTCTTTTCTCTAATTGGAGCAATTTCGTTAAGGTGTTCTCTTAACTTATCCTTTAAATAGAAATGTGATTTATTGTTCTGGAGCATTTTTTTTTTTTTAAGGAATTATGTATCTTAATGCTGGCTGAACCAGGTGGTTGATTTGTCTTTCCTTTGTCCTCTGCTTCTTTTTAAAAGCATATACAGGAAGTGGCAGAAATAAAGAAAAACAGCCTGTTGACTTTCCTTGCGTGGTGGTATGAGTGGGCCTCCCAGGCCAGGGCAGTGTCCTTTTTAGGAGGGAAAGCCAGGGAGTTGTCTAAACGGCAGGAAGTCCTGCCCCTCCAACAGTCCACTTGCCGAGATGAAACGCCCTGCAAGAATTTCTACTGGAAGACCTTCTCCTCCTGCAAATAAAACCCCACCTATAAATACTCATGCAAAGAAGTGTAAGGATGGATCTGAATAAAAATGTATTCATCAGCCGTGATCTTTCTTCTTTATGCAGTTGTCTTCTCTTTCTCGTGTAATTTGAAAAGTAGTTTTTATTTTAACTCCAAAAACACCCAATACTGAGTGTCTTGAGTAATTTGGAACCCAAAGAGAGTATTTTTGATAAAGATTTTTGTGGTTTTTTCCGTTATTGTCAATGCAGCCATGGGGCTTTCCTTCCACCTTCATTATGTGCTTAGAGGTGGTTATGTCCTTGTCTTCCTTGCTTTGATTTAAAATAGCTAAAAGCTACATATTTAAGTGTTCAGAATAACATTACAGTTTATTTTGATATAAATTCTCTAATTTAGGGCTTCCCTGGTGGCGCAGTGGTTGAGAGTCCGCCTGCCGATGCAGGGGACACGGGTTCATGCCTCGGTCCAGGAAGATCCCACATGCCGCGGAGCGGCTGGGCCCGTGAGCCATGGCCGCTGAGCCTGCGTGTCTGGAGGCTGTGCTCCACAACACGAGAGGCCACAGCGGTGAGAGGCCCGTGTACCACAAAAAAAACCCCAAAACTGTCTAATTTAAACAATATTTCCCCTCATATTAAAAGCAATTTTCAACATTGTGCTCAAAGAACAAAATGATTGTTCCTCATGTTTTAGCTAAAATTAATTTAAAAACAAATGCCACGCTATTAGGCAGACAACATCATGTTGACATGCTTATAAAAGTTACATTCGAAACTGCTGTTAAAAAGTACCTGTACTGGGGCTTCCCTGGTGGCGCAGTGGTTGGGAATCCGCCTGCCGATGCAGGGTACACGGGTTCGTGCCCCGGTCCGGGAGGGTCCTGAGTGCCGCGGAGCAGCTAGGCCTGTGAGCCATGGCCACTGAGCTTGTGCGTCCGGAGCCTGTGCTCCACAGTGGGAGAGGCCGCGGCAGTGAGGCCCGCGTACCGTAAAAAAAAAAACAAAAAAAAAACCTGTACTAATTTTAACTAGTTAATATTAATTTGTTACAATTCTTTTTATGGAGGAGAGCTTCAGGCTTATTTCAGATCAAGCATAGTGAGCAGTGCTGCTGCCCAGCCTGTAGCCTAATTGCCTCCACTGCTAATACAAGGACTTCCAGAGTCACAGGATCCGGACTTCATTTGGAGACCGATGCATATGTATTGATATGTGTATAATTGTTATATTTTCCCTTTCCTCAGTAATTTCCCACAGAAGTGAGTGAATGGTGGGTAAACGCGGGGGAGATTCCTTTCTGTGTGATATAATGCAGAGCGACTGTCGAGCCCCATGTGGACCAGCATCTGGGTCCCCTGAGATGAAGGCAGGAGCAAACAAGTGCTCAGTTCCAAACCCTAATCAAATTTCAGTTCTCCCCTGTAGCCCTGAAATCCTTCCTTGATTATACATATTGTTTATGGCTCTTGAATCACAGACTCTAAAGAAAACTTCCAGCATGAGGTTTTTCAGATGCTAAACTTTGAAGCTTAGAGATTCAAACCTGGAGTTACAGAAAGTTTCTGAGGGTCAGGGCTATTATCAGGAAAACCGGCAAAGGCTGGCTGGAGGGTATTGTGATATTTTCTTCTCTGGACACAAGGGGAGCAGACTCACGGAGTATGACTGCTGACCGTTCCATTCTGTTTTCCACAGAGCTGAGCTTATATTCATAATTACTAGCTGAGTAAAGTATAATGGGATGGAAGTGCCTTAATAGCATCCACATTTCCAAACACAGCAGCTTTCAGAGACCAGTAATCAGGTCAGTGCACTGGTGGAAGATGCCTGCCTGAAAGGCCAGCTAACCTTCAGAACTGAAGATTCTTCTAGAAGAAAAGCATGCTCACTGTTTTCCAGTTTCAGTTGGGGTCATACATACACAGTTCTTAAGACTGGAGATTGTAACTTTTTTTTTTTTTTGGCCGCACCGTGTAGCATGCGGGATCTTAGTTCCCTGACTAGGGATCGAACCTGTGACCCTGCAGTGGAAGCACGGAGTCTTAACCACTGGACCACCAGGGATGGCCCTGTAACTTTTTTTTTTTTTTTTGCGGTACGCGGGCCTCTCACTGTTGTGGCCTCTCCCGTTGCGGAGCACAGGCTCCGGACGCGCAGGCCCAGCGGCCATGGCTCACGGACCCAGCCTCTCCGTGGCATGTGGGATCTTCGCAGACCGGGGCACGAACCCGCGTCCCCTGCATCGGCAGGCGGACTCTCAACCACTGCACCACCAGGGAAGCCCGCCCTGTAACTTTTAACTAAGTAATATCTGAAGGAAATGAAGCTACGCTAATGACACTGCCAGGAAATTCATCAAGTTTAAGCCTACCTTAGTTCAGTGGCCTTGATAAAATGTTAACTGGCATCAACTACATGTTAGACTAGAGTAAAATGCTCATTATTAATAAATTAGGGTAAAATGGGTAAATTAGGGTGATTTCCTACCATCTTAAAGTCTACCTTTGTGTAGTTCAATATAGTCAAATGTGTAGATCTAGGACATCAAGACCTGGACAGCTTCTAATTCATTCTCTTGCATTTATTTCCAGTATTTCACCAGAATAGATCCTTGACTGCTAAGGAAGAACTGATGTGGCATAAGCGTTCGACAGAAATCCTTTCATAGTATTCATATGTCAGTGCTGACAGCAAACCATCTCAGTGGAAAGTCAGACCAGTAAGCTCACGGGAGATACGTAAATACCTTGAATTGACAGCGCCTGCCGAAGGGATAACCCACATCTTAATAACAGCAGCTTCTTCGATAGAGATAGGGATTCGATTTTGAACAAATCAGAAGAGGAAATGTCATTTAGCTCTGAAAAAGAAGTTTTCTGTTTCTAGACTAGGAAGGAAGAGGCAAAGCACAGCTGGGCAACCCACTATTTCTAGCTTCTTATAACCCTAATAAAAATTAACATGAAGTTATCCTTTCTATTTATAATTAAATAGTTAAGTGAACAGATACGTGTTTGTCTTATTAAAATAACTGTAAGCTGGAGAAAAAGCTAGAATTTTCTTGGTGATAGTTCTTGTAACATGATATTAGAAAATACCGAAGAAAATCCCATAGCCCTGCATTAACCTGTTGGTTCACTTCCTTATAATTGTGGAAGTGTTGTCTGACTTAGTTTGAGCCAACAGCTAACTTTAAGGATCTGCGATCTGAAAATTTAATGCAGCTCCTGGGGAGGAGTGAGTCTGTTCCCTTCATTGGAAGCTTCCAAATAGGACGGAGGACTCCACCCCTCCCCTTTATTACTTAAAAACCTCAAGTAATATAAGACACAGCCAAAATAATTTAAGGCAAAACCCTATAAATACAACAAAATAAGAAAAAAAAACCCTGAAGGCAAAAAAAAAATAATAATAAAAGACTAGATAATTAGGAAATTTAAAAATCTGGTTAGTAAAGGTACATTAATAATTCTTGTAATTAATGTATTTTTTAAGACTATTATTTTATTCCTTTCTCTCTGGAAAATGAAAAACCCATTAGTTTTTTTCCTTTTTCTTTTACCCAGAAATTAAAGGTTGGTAAGTGGTAATTAGCACAGCTCCTGTCAAAGCCAGTTGCCTAATGGGGACCGACATTTGACTTGAGTTGAAAGAATGGAATATGGCTAATGTAGAGTTCACGAGTCCCAGTCGCTTTCTTTGACGTTCTTTTCTCCTAACATAAGAACAGGCATGCCCTGCTCTCTCTCTCCTCTCCTAGTTTTAGACATATTGCTGTGCTGCTACATTTCTATTCTAGAAGGCCTGGAGGCACCGTGGTGTAAGGAAGGTAAGTGGCAGCTGGGGCAAAATAACTGTCACTCCACATTTGGTCTAGGGTTTGCAGACTAAGGTCTTTGCTCCTGCCCCCATCTCTGGCCCTGGGGCGGTGAAAGGGAACCATTCCCTACACTGACTCTGTGCTGGGTTCTATGCTCTTCCTCATACTTAACTTCGTTTAACCCTTTTAATCTTGGGGCCTTAGGCTAACCTTACATTTTTGGAAACTACTGTCCCATAAGGTTAGACTCAACGTGGGTCTGTCTCACTCCAAAACCCATAGTTCTTTTTCCACTCTCCTATGCAGCTGAGATGCTTGGTGGGTTTGTTTCAAGTACAGAAGACCAACACCAACACCCAGGCCAGTCACCTAAAGCTCTGCTGTGTATTTGCAGAAGTAACTGAAGAAAACATTTTTCATTCAGCAGGGCAAAGATGGAAATGTTGACAGAATCGGTGAATAGAGATGCCATTCTATCATTTCTGGCATACAGCCTTCCTTTACTACTGGGCTAACTACACAGCGTTCACAAGGCTGATTTACTTCTCTTACACCACCAGCACAGCGACTGCAGTTAGAAATCTTTGGGCAGTCATGTTGCAGACATATTAGCCCTTTTCCAGTTAGAGCTGACTCCAACTTATTCCACTGGTATTAACAAAACCAGTCATCTGGATGTAGAGTAGGAAAGACTATGTGGACTTAAGAGAAAATACAAATAAGTAGAAAGAACACTGGAATTAGAACCAGAAGACCTGCCTTTGAACCCTGGCCCTCCAATTAGCCTTGTGACATGAGGCAAGTCATTGACCCTCCCTGAGCACAACTTTGCTCATGCATAAAATGAGAGGCGACAAGCCACGCCCTGCTTATTAGCTCACTCAGTTTTGAGGGTCCAATGTGGTAGGTGCTGGCACAGAGCAGACTACAAACTGCTATAAAAATCCTCAACTGGCATTACTGCCCCTCCAGGGGCATTCTGAAAATGTGTGGGGCTGTTTTCAGTTGCCTCAATACCTGGAGGTTGCTACTGGCATTGAGTGGGTGGGGTAGGATGTGGGATGCTCCTCTTCCTGCAAAGCACGTGACTGTTCCACATCAATGAAGAATCATCCCATATCCCACGTGACTTTTCTCCCCCTACCTGACTTTTTTTTTTTTTTTTTTTTGGTACGCGGGCCTCTCACTGTTGTGGCCTCTCCCGTGGCTGAGCACAGGCTCCGGACGCGCAGGCTCAGCGGCCATGGCTCACAGGCCCAGCCGCTCCGCGGCATGTGGGATCTTCCTGGACCGGGGCACGAACCCGTGTCCCCTGCATCGGCAGGCGGACTCTCAACCACTGCACCTCCGGGGAAACCCCGCCCCCACCTGACTTTTATATGTCATTCTGGATGTTCATAGGGATGAAAACCTCTTCCAAATTAGCCTCAAACCTAATTCTGTTTTATATGTAAATACAAAGTATTTTTTCCAGTTTTAACGTTCCCTGGATCTGTCAAGAATGCAGCCACCTTGTAAATCGAGGATAGATGTGTTACTCTGTCCAGAACATCACTGTTTTGGGAAATCCCATTACAAAGGGCAATGCTGCTTGTGGTATTTGGGTTGACAGTCACTACACACCGCACCTGGCTGCCTCTAACAGATTCACAGTAATTCAGTGGGTAAGTACACGCATCTGACAGCTTCAATGTGCCTTTCGTATGGTCATCTCCAGAAAGTGACACTGAGATACACACCATTTTGTTGGAAATTATTTTCCTTTATTTCTTCTGAAATACTACATTTGGGGGTATTATGTTGATGAAGGTATGCACATAGGTAGGTTATCAGCTCTGGCTTTCATTTAAGGATAATTAAGAAGGCATTATAAAATATGCTATTAAAAAAGAAATATTGGGGCTAATGAGAACCAAATACATAAGGCATTAGTAAGAGCACGCTGCATAGGTCTGAGTCCTCCTTGAGGAAGGGCACAGCAGAAGGAAACAGTTCTTTTTGTTCTGTTTGTTTTCTGTACCTCTCCCTCGCCCTAGGACTTACTTATCGTTATATTTCTTTACTTAATAATTAGCCAATGTATCGGTTAATTGCATTCTGTTTTCCTCTAAGTATGCTTAAAAAGTAAGTCAAATAAGTCAGTAACTAATTATCTTTTCCCTGCAAGAGAGACTGCATTGTAGATTACAAAACCCGAAGAACAAGCTTGTACAGAAACGGGGATATAAACCAGAAGTCTCTGCTTTGCACCCAGAGAGACCTAGAGTCATACCTCATGGAGACTGATTTAATGACCGTTTTATACCCCCTGCTGATAAAGCACATTAGAAAACTGAAAAGTTTCACTGTGGTAATGCATATAATTTCACAATACTGAATTAGCTATTAGAAATGGTGAATTACTCTCCATATGTCCCTATGGTCTGCAAACTTAATACGTGCCTTTAAAACAAACGAAAAAATTCCTTAACTTGAGAAACAAGTTTGTGGCCATCATCAACACTCTGATATGTCATCTTCTCTATTGTTATTTTGTGTTTAAAATTCTGCAGTTCCATCTTTAGAATAAGAATAGTGGGTCTATTACTATGATGGCTGCATAGTTCAACAGATTGAATCTTGAAAGAGATATACCATTTATCTGATGTAGAAGAAAAAAAAGTAAAAAAAAAAAATAGTGGGTCTGAAATATGACAATTTCTTTTCCCTGCCCTTTACAACTACTGTTAGAGAACATAAGAATTTGCAGTTAGAGGAGGTGGGATACTGCTGGTGCAGCTCTATGGTTCAAAATAGGTCAGAGAGCCCATGTGGAGATCTGGAATAGCTTTTCTGGAAAGGGCATGAAGCCTGTCTTCCAGCCTGTTCCAGGAGAACATTCTCGAAGGCAGGGGGTAGAGGAGTATGTAGGGAGCTACAAAGGTTAGGCTGAAGGTATTTACTGACACTGACACTGGTCACACTGGTTTTCTTTGGCATGTTTCTGGCTGCCGGCTATGTGGGGTCTCGTCTGGCTTGTTTGGGATTCTGCACTTCTCCAGGCAGCGAACTCCTCCTCGCTGAAATGCTCCTCAGAGAATACAAGCTCTGTACCTGCTGGAGGCGCAGGCTAAGTTCCTGATTACAGGTCTGTTGAACAGCTTCCGTCTTCTTTATGTCCCAGTTCAAAGCAACAGCCAGTGCTTTAGGGTCCTCCTTGGCAACCAACTGCGGCAAGAGTAAGAACCATTAAGAACCAGCACCTCTGCTGCTCTCATAATTTTCTTTAGGGGGTGAGAATCGGCAATATCAGTCTGTGTCATGTCTTTACGCTGAAATGCCAGGTCCCCTTCATACTCAATTGTCACAGGCCTCTTCTCACCACACAACACCAACAGGAAAGGACATCTAGAGAGTAGTTTACTTGGAGCAACAATAAAGTCCTCCGCTCACAGGAAATTTAGCCAAGCTCAAGTCAGTACAGCTTCTTTCCCTTCTAGCTACACCAAGGAAGTACTGGGAACAGGGGCAAGGGTGAAGCATAAGAAGGAGCACCAGGGACTTCCCTGGCAGCCCAGTGGTTAAGATTCTGCACTCCCACTGCAGGGGGCACAGGTTCTATCCCTGGTCGGGGAACTAAGATCACACATGCCACTTGCCATGGCCAAAAATAAAATAAAATAAAAAATAAAAATAAAATAACTGTGAAACAACAGATGAAACAAAAACACAAGCTACAGCAAATCCCCCCCCCCAAAAAAAAGGAAAGAAAGAAGGAGCACCCACTTTGATATGTTCCCTTCATCAAGCCTCCAGTTCCTTGGTCTGAGGGCACAAGATGATCCCCTTGAGTGGGCCTCTCTCAAGGATATTTTATGTGCTTCTATGGCCTATGGATCTTTTTCAACCACTGACAGATGCATCTCAGAAGCCTGAGCCCTGCTATTCCTCCCTGTCGGGGTCAGACATTTCATTACCTACTGTGGACCAGAAAATAATGTTTGATGATCTGAGGGAGGGCAACCATTTTGTTTAAGATTTGGATTAAATGAGATGTTTGCAAATGCTTTGCATATAATAATGGGCAAATTGACAGCTAATGATTCAAGGTCTGCAGAGGTGAAAAAAACTTGATACAAGCCTCTCCTTGCAAAGGTCAGGGTCCCTGGTGCTTGCCCACCTCCAAATCTTTACTAGACAAACTCAGCTCTGGCGCGGGTTTCTCCTTCAGCGCATTAAGGATCTGGCTCGTAAGTGCAATTTCGGAGGAGCTCTCTCCAATACCCGTGTCAACTGCATCCCTCTCATCACCGACGCCAGCTTTGGACTCTGCAAAGCAGATGTGAGACAGAGATCAGCACACCATGTACACATACAGCCATACCAACATCCAGCCAGAGCAGGCAGCTGGGCAGACAGAAGCCTGTCATCTCAAGATGCCAGCAGCTGTGGTTTCACTGTTCTTAACCACATGGTAAGCACCTGGCTCCCTCTCAAGGAGATGCTCTACTGAGTTCTCAGTGTAACTCCCCAGCCGATGAATCCTACCTTGCTGCTTCAACAGGATGCTGCCCTCCTTCTCCAAAGCCCGGAGGTAAAGCTCCAAGAGCTGCTTGGACTGACGGGCTTCCTCTCTCTGGTCAAGGACCTGCTGGAGGGTGTTCTGGAGCCCCTGGACTGCGACACGACTTTGGCTGAGTTCCTGAGCCAGCTCTGAACATGGGACATCAATAAGCATCTGACAAACAAATACGGACTTTAAGAAATCGGAAAGTACTTTCTAAACGTGATGTTACAGCTCTCAAATACATCAATTTCGCAGACTCATTACATCCAGTTCCCAAAGTTACCTAATATATGGCTGCCTGAAAGTCAGGAAAGAGGCATGTAATTTTTTTCAGTTTTCCTCTGGTGAAAAAATTAGGAAACTACTGCCTTAGTGCCTTATTAAAAACAAAACAAACAGAAATAGGGTCACAGATGTAGAAAACAAACTTATGGTTACTGGGGGGGAGGGGGAGGAGGGATAAATTGGGAGACTGGGATTGACATATACACACTACTATATACAAAATAGATAACTAATAATGACCTACTGTACAGCACAGGGGACTCTACTCAATACTCCATAATGACCTATTTGGGAAAAGAATCTAAAAAAGAGTGGATATATGTATATGTATAACTGATTCACTTTGCTGTACAGCAGAAACTAAAACAATATTGTAAATAACTATACACCGAATAAAAATGAAAACAAAACAAAATCCTCATATTAAATAACCCATTGTACATTGTACAGAATATAAAGGAGGAGGTGTATGATCACTTGTACAATGAATCAGTATGAGGCTATTTCAAGCAAAAGTCTTTCTGATGATTTTTTTTTTTTTGCGGTACGCGGGCCTCTCACTGTTGGGGCCCCTCCCACTGTGGAGCACAGGCTCCGGATGCGCAGGCCCAGCGGCCTTGGCTCATGGGCCCAGCTGCTCCGCGCATGTGGGATCTTCCTGGACCGGGGCACGAACCCGTGTCCCCTGCATCGGCAGGTGGACTCGCAACCACTGCGCCACCAGGGAAGCCCCTCTTTCTGATGATTTTAACCTTAAACATTTTTATTATACATGTTCGTACTTTGAACGACTATTTTTCAAATATAAACTACTCAGCTTTTAAATGACGTGTTCAGTCTGTGAAATAAGGGAGACCTCACTTATCATACCCTAGATTTTAAGAAGGCTCAATCTTTTGGCATATACAGCATTAGATTAAAAATAGTCTTCAGGGCTTCCCTGGTGGCGCAGTGGTTAAGAATCCGCCTGCCAATTCAGGGGACACGGGTTCGAGCCCTTGTCTGGGAAGATCCCATATGCCGTGGAGCAACTAAGCCCGTGCGCCACAGCTACTGAGCCCTCATGCCACAACTGAAGCCTGCGCACCTACAGCCCGTGCTCTGCAACAAGAGAAGCCACCGCAATGAGAAGCCCGTGCACTGCAACAAAGAGTAGCCCCCGCTCGCCACAAGTAGAGAAAGCCCACGTGCTTGCAATGAAGACCCAAGGCAGACAAAAATAAATTAAAAATAATAATAATTAAAACATAATAAAAAATAAAATAGCCTTCATAAGAGAAAGATCAAACTGTTGAAATTCTTGGAGAGTAAATCTAACTTCAGCTGCAGATTAGAATATGGAGCTTAATAAGAAATACAATAATAAGCGTTTGCATTTCTCGAGCATGTACTATGTATCAGTGAGAAAATTGATGTAAAACGCTTAGGACAGAAAGTGGCGAGGTGGGCTGCTCTAGATTGGGAAAGGCCTCTTTGAAGAGGTGACTTTATAAGTTATCCTTAACTTTCATATTGCATCAATTTTCGAACAAGTAGTATTAATATACATTCATAAGGTTCAAAATTCAAGAGGTACAAACCTTCTGAGGTAAGTACTAGTATTACCACCACCTTAACAGATGAGGAAAATGAGGCAAGAACAGTTAATAACGTCCCAAGGATCAGTCAGTTCTAATCCTCAGGACACTGTGTAATTGATCCCTGGGCTCCTCCCTTCCCTCCCATCTGTTCTCACTCCCCATGGTCCCTGAGATGGTGGTACCTTTCCTCTACCTGTCGCATGGCCAGCCTCTGCCAGCTCCTGTCCTAAGCTTCCTTGTACAGCCTAGCTGTCAGGGCCAGGCTCACTCATATTCTGGTATCCCTATTTTGGTAAGGACTGCTGTGCTCCTTATTCTAGGGGTATCATAATATACTAGTCTGTGGGATGGGAAGGGATCTCATGACCCCTTTCTGTTTCCTTTTTTTTGGCCACAGGGCATGTGGGATCTTAATTCCCCAACCAGGGATCGAACCTACACCCCCTGCAGTGGAAGCGCAGAGTCTTAACCACTGGACCGCCAGGGAAGTCCCCCCTTTCTGTTTCATAAAAAAGAAAGAACAGGGCTTCCCTGGTGGCGCAGTGGTTGAGAGTCCGCCTGCCGATGCAGGGGACACGGGTTCGTGCCCTGGTCTGGGAAGATCCCACGTGCCGCGGAGTGGCTAGGCCCGTGAGCCATGGCCACTGAGCCTGCGTGTCCGGAATCTGTGCTCCACAACGGGAGAGGCCACAACAGTGAGAGGCACACATACCGCAAAAATAAATAAATAAATAAGAAAAAGAAAAAACAAGAAAGAAAAAAAATCAAGCTTGCTCCTGCCCTCCCTCTGCCTGCAACACTCTGGCCCCAACCTTTCCATGGCAAGCTTCCTCTTGTCCTTCAGGGTCTCCTCTTGGGACCTGCCAATGTTTCTCAACTAAATTCTATGAATTTATTCTATGCACAAGCATGTGTGAAAAATGACACTGATCTAAGCTTTTTGCACCACTGACTAGAAGAGCAAGACTGATGACACCCACATGTACCCCAGTGGGGGAGTCTCATTAAATAAGTCATGGTACAGACATGAAATGGAATATTATGCAGTGGTGAAAAAGAGGTGAGGATGTCTTTTATAAACTGATCTGGAATACTTTCCAAATCTTTCTTTAAGACAGAGCAGAGGGCTTCCCTGGTGGCACAGTGGTTAAGAATCTGCCTGCCAATGCAGGAGTCACGGGTTCGAGCCCTGGTCCGGGAAGATCCCACATGCTATGGAGCAACTAAGCCCGTGTGCCACAACTACTGAGCCTGCGCTCTAGAGCCCAGGAGCCACAACTACTGAGCCCATGTGCCACAACTACTGAAGCCCGTGCACTTAGAGCCCATGCTCTGCAACAAGAAGCCACCGCAATGAGAAGCCTGCGCACCGCAATGAGGAGTGGCCCCCGCTCGCTGCAACTAGAGAAGGCCTGCGCTCAGCAACCAAGACCCAACACAGCCAAAAATAAATACATAAATAAATAATTAAAACAGAGTAGAGATGTTTCCACTTGTGTGATATAGGGGAGGAGGTGAAAACACTTATGTATTTGTTTGTATATAAAATATCTCTGGAATGGGAAACTGACAGATTGGTTGTCTCCAGGAAGGGGAAGTTGGGTGGCTGGAGGCAGGAGTCAGACTTTTCCTGTATATCCTTTTTTTTCTAAACAGCTTAATTGAGGGATTTCCCTGATGGTCCAGTGGTTAAGACTCCACGCTTCCAATGCAGGAGATGTGGCTTCAATTCCTAAGATCTAAGGAACTAAGATCCCACATGCCCCGTGGCCAAAAAAAACCCCCCAAAACCCAGCTTTATGGGGATGTAGTTAATATACTATACAATGCACCCATATAAAGTGTATAATTCAGTGGGTTTCAGTATAATTAGTGGTCTTGTGATAGTGCAGTCACCACCACAATCAGTCTTAGAACATATTCACCACCCCAGAAAGAGCTGTACCCATTAGTAGTTCCTCCTTATTCTCCCTCAAAACTCCCCACCAACCCCATCCCTAAGCAACCACTAATCTACCTTCTATTTCTATGGACTTGTGTATTCTGGCCATTTCATATAAATGCAATCATAAAATATGTGGCCTTTCATGTCTGGCTTCTTTCACTTAGCATAATGTTTTCAAGTTTTATCCATGCTGTAGCATGTATTAATACTCCATTCCTTTTTATGGCTGACTAATATATTCCATTGTTTGGATATACCACATTTTATTTATCTAGTTATCAGCTGACGGACATTTGGGTTGTCTTACTTTCTGGCTACCTGTGTATCCTTCTATACCTCTTGGATTTTGAACCATGTGAAAGCATTAATATGATTTATTCACAATAAATATACACGTGTAAAAAAATCACCACAAGGTCGCCTCCTTCCAGGAGCCTTCCCGCCACTCTTGGCACACTGCCCTGTCTGACATGCTGCTTATTTTGTCTGCCTCCTTCCACCAGGACTTGAGTTCCATTAGAGCAGGGACTGTGTCTGGCTTGTTCACCATTGCACCCCTGTGCATAGAACTGTCAGGCAGAGGACCGGGGCTCAATAAATATTTTTTTGAGTTAACAATACTATTTTTATCCTAATTCTACTGGAGAGGAAACATAAGCAGGGAGGCTAAGTTACCGGTTCAAAGTCACACAGATGGAGCTAAGATTTAATCTGCATTCTTTAGCAGTACATCCTTGACCCACGCCTTGGTCCTAAATGGGTCTAGGTGAGGCCTTGGCGTCTGTGTTTTTAAAAAGCTCCACTGGTGATTCTGATGCAGGGTTAGGGGTGAAAATTTCCTACTCTAGGTGAGAGAATTAGAAAATGAAGAACCTTGGTTGTCATCTAAGAATTACTTAAAAATTAAGAAGCAATGAAATTATTATGGCAGGATGCATGGCAACTAAGGCGCTGGGGGAAGCACAGGCTGGCGGAACGTGGCTATGGGTTGCGGAGGAGGCTTACGTGGAGGTCCTCCTCGGACAGGAGGATGATGCTGGACAGGTCTTCTTTCAGCTGCCTGGCCACATTCTTCCACTTCAACCCTGCCCCGCTGTCTGTTTCATCTCCGTCAAAGGACTCTTGGGTAATCCAAGCCGTACCTCCATCTGATACATGGGAGAAAATGCCGGTCAGAGTCAGATTAACGGGAAGTGCTGTTTTCACTTCCTCCTCCAACTCAGACCTCAAGGATGTCGGCACATCCTTCCGACAGATCACTTAGAATAATTTAGATGGTGAAGGAAGCACCTTTTCTCAGGGATTCATGGGGAAGCCAACCCCATCTAGGACCTTAATTTTCCCTCTTGTTCCATCTTCCATTTCTTTCTTTCTTTTTTTTTTTTGGCTGCAGCATGCGGGGATCTTTGGCATGAGGGATCATTTGCTGCAGTGCGTGGGCTTCTCTCTAGTTGTGGCGCGTGGGCTCCATAGCACATGGGCTCTGTAGTTTGTAGCACGTGGGCTCTCTAGTTGTGGCATGTGGGCTCTCTAGTTGTGGTGTGCAGGCTCAGTAGCTGTGGCGCGAGGGCTTAGTTGCCCTGTGGCATATGGGACCTTAGTTCCCTGACCAGGGATCGAACCCACATCCCCTTCATTGGAAGGTGGATTTTTTTTACCAGTGGACCACCGGGGAAGTCCCCATCTTCCATTTATTTCTGTGTGAAACTGCTCTGTATTCTTTTATGGAAGGAAGCCACTTAAATCCAATGTATGCTTATGCATACCCAGGATACTGTCACACTTCCCTTTTTTTTTTTTTTTTTTTTTTTTTTTTTTTTTGTAGTACGCGGGCCTCTCACTGCTGTGGCCTCTCCCGTCTGGCTCACGGGCCCAGCCGCTCCGCGGCATGTGGGATCCTCCCGGACCGGGGCATGAACCCGCGTCCCCCGCATCGGCAGGTGGATTCTCAACCACTGCGCCATCAGGGAAGCCCTAGGTTAGTTTTTGTGTCTGTGGGTGTGTTCTATTACTGTATGCAAAAACATTCATCCTCATCAGCACTTCTTCTGTGCTTGGGGATGGGTCTTATCCTTGACTGGAGCAGGTGCAGCCACTGTTCGCTGTCCCTTGGGCCCAAGTACAAAGGTGGCTGGGAAAGCCATTGCTGAAGGGTGACTTCCTCACTTTAGTGGCCTAGGGAATTTCCTCAAGACACTTTTTTAGCTCTTTGATCCTTGCCCGTCAAAATTAGTTCTCTTTGTATTTCCAGTGAGGATGATGCTAATGATGGTGACAGGTAATATTTATTTGTCTTACTGTGTACCAGGTAAGATCTGAATGCTTTCTATCAGTGGCTCTCAACTGGGAGTGATTTTGCCCATCCCACCCCCAGTAGACATTTGACAATGTCTAGAGGCATTTTTGGTTGTCACAATTAGGGTGAGGAGATGCTACTGACACCTAGCAGGTAAAGGCCAGTGATGCTGCTAAACATCCTGCAAGACACAGGACAGCAACCCCACAACAAAGAATTCTCCGGCCCAAAATGTCAGTAGTACTGTTGAGAAGCCCTGGCTTGATATGTACTATGTTCTAGTATCCTTCCAACAATGCTAGGAGACAGGTACTGTAATTATTATCTCAATACGGGGCTGAAATGTTAGATAATTTGCTCAAGGTCACGTGGCTAGTAAATGGCAGAGCCAGGATTCAGACCAGACAGTCTGACCCAACCTGCGGCACAGATCTCTCTCCCTTGCTGCGTTTTAGTTGCTGTCGGTCTGTGAGTTATTTGAGAACTGAGCCCGTCTCATTCATCTTCATCCCCAGACTCAGCACCGCTCTGGTATACAGAAGGTGCTCAGTAAACGTTTGCTGCATAAATGCTTAAAACAGCCAACCAAACAGCAACCAGGTGCCTATGCAGTAAAATAAATCATGATGGATGGTATATAGTATATACGGCCACCAGCATTTCTTACCTGAATTGTTGTAAGCCCACTTCTCATTCCCAGCCAGTGCCACAAACTTAGTATTGGCAGGAAGACACAGGAAGTAATCGTCATCATCCACTATGGTGCCATCCTCTGCCAGGACCAGGGTGACTGGTGCCAGGGACTTGTCAATGGCCAGAATGTCACAAGCTGAGAGGAATAAAATATTTGGTAATTGACAAGTATCCATAGGGAAATTACATCTGTCCTTGCACTCTCAATATGTATGCCCCGGGACTTCCCTGGTGGCACAGTGTTAAGAATCTGTCTGCCAATGCATGGGACACAGGTTTGAGCCCTGGTCCGAGAAGATCCCACATGCCACGGAGCAACTAAGCCCATGTGCCACAACTACTGAGCCTGTGCTCTAGAGCCCGCGAGCCAGAACTGCTGAGCCCGTGTGCCGCAACTACTGAAACCCACACGCCTAGAGCCCGTGCTCCGCAACAAGAGAAGCCACCGCAATGAGAAGCCTGCGCACCGCAGCGAAGAGTAGCCCCCGCTTGCCTCAACTAGAGAAAGCCCCCATGCAGCAACGAAGACTCAGTGCAGCCAAAAATAAATTTTTTAAAAAAAGTATGCCCCCAGAGCCTAGAAAAATCCCTGGTAATAATAACTATAATAACTATAAGATGACCACTAGTACTAATATAACACTTACCATGTCCCTTGTACTGTACTAAGTGCTTTTCACATACAGCATTTAATTTCCTAAAAATCCTATAACACAGATACTATTGTTACTCCCATTTTTACGGATGTCAAGCCCAAGGCTCAGAGAAGTTAAGTAATTTGCCCAAGGTCACACAGTAAGTGGCAGAGCCGGCATTTCAACCCACACAGTCTGGCTCTTGAAAATGTGTTTTTCTTCCAGCTACTCTACACCCACATTAGGATGCACTTGAGCCTTTACTTGGAGGAACAACAAACCAAAGTCTGATTTGATTCCTTGAGAACAAGCAGTCTTTCATTCATTTCCTCAGTGGTCTACTCAAATTCTCCCATGTGTCAAATGTCACAAAGAAAAAAGAGAAAAAGAAAAGAAGAAAATTATAAAAAAGAAAAGAAAAAAAAAGACTTTATGTTCTCACAGTATCTTTCTTGGCAGCCTTACTAACCTATAGGAAAGTATAAGAGAAGCAGAAGGCAGAAGTTTGTAACAGTAGCTTTTCATCTTTATGATCACTGGGCAAGAGGCTTTGTCCAGGGCAGGTCTGTACCATCCCATTTAGTAATGGCAATGCCTAAAATGCTAATGGGACTAGAGTAGGCAGAGAAGTAGCCAAGAGACTACAAAGATCACTGGGCAATGCTGTCTTTCACCCAAATAGAACAGCAAGCCTTGTAGAGGCCGAGCTCCAGAAACACAAGCGCTTACATAAGCCTCTGTGCCAAATGCATCCAGCCACTGCACTGATGGGGCACTAAAACTTAAGCAACTTCATGCCAAGCAAAAAATATGTAAACACTTATATGGCAAAAACCACGTCACTAAAGCATTTAGAGTGCTTTGGCTGTTCCTGCATCTCTGAAAGACATCTGTCTGATATCTAATGGGCTTGGTGACCCTGGGAGGAAGCCCTGAACACGCTGACACACACGTCCACTACATGCCCGGGGATGACACACACGTTTAACCAACAGAACTTCTCTGGGTTAGCAATTTACTGCTTACAGGCCAGCAACATGTAAGTTATTTGAATATCTCATCTCCTTCCAGAGTCCCAATCCTGTGGAGCAGGGCTGGAAACACGCCCACTTTGCTGATGAGAAAACTGGGGATGGAGAGGTGGTTAAGTGCAAGGTCAGGCAGCTAGTAACGGTATGCGGCTCAGAATTTCTGTCAACTCGGTCACTCACAACAGACGTTCCTTGTCCGGCCCTCCCGGATGGTCGGTAACAGCTCCCTCTTTACCGCACAGATACCTGCCAGAGCTGACTGTGGAAACCCGCTCCCACCCCGCCGTAGGCTCAGCTGGGGGACCCAGTACAACCTTAGGGAGCCTGAGTGGCAGGAATACAGTGGACTGAGTTCGATCCAAAATCTGAGTCATCTGAGGCGAGGCACCGAAGTAGAGTCTGTCTTAATTCGCATATTGCTTCCCGTCTGCCTCTCCACCATATGAATCTCACACAAGATAAATTAAGTTAAAGTGCCGGAAAACGCTATGAAACTGCTAAACCGCCATATCCACCTGAGTCATCTCTGTTCCAAGGCTCCACTCGAGCGACAAGAAGCCCCAAGTCGCCTCTCCTGACCCCGCCTTGCCCCACCGGACATCCCCATCTCTCCCCCGGTCCCTTCAGCCCGGGCCCCGGCCCCGCAAGTCCTCGCCCCCGTCCCCCCAAGTCCTCGCCCCCGTCCCGTGCCAACCCTTGCTCCTCAGCTCCTCGAGGCAGGAGGCCGCCACGCCGTGCTGTTCCCGGCTGTGGTTGCGGCACAGGAGACACTGCTTTAGAGCCCGGATCTCGCTGGGTTCTGGAACACTGGGTCCCCCGACCACCTCCGTCATCTTCAGGGTCTGACCTGACCAACACGGGGACGTCAGGGGGTTAGCCGCGGGAGTCCTACCCAACTCCACCCCCACGGCATGCCGGGAGATGTAGTTCTCGCTGTAGCAAATCACGCGTGGGAACAAGGCACGCCGGGAGGTGTAGTTCTAGTTGCAGCTAATCCCCTGCGGCCCCGGGGGCATGCCGGGAGCTGTAGTCTGTGGGTTCAAAGCCGACTTAGGTCGCGCAATCCGGACGCCGGAGGTGGGTTTTTTTTCTGCCTTATATTAAGGAGTTGCATTCGCGCGTTCAAAATGAGGTCAATAGGGATTTACTTTGTATTATGAAGGACACGCCCGTATACTCCCTTGAATTGTTACAGCACTCCTTTCTGTATATATAGATAGATGGCAAGATATTAATACATAAAGCAGTGTCATTGTACTGTGTTAATTTGTTTTTCCTTTCCAACCTGAACAAATCTATAAAATGTCCCAACCTTCACGCTGATCTGAAGGAAGTCAGTTTTAAAAAATGATGAGTGTAGCTTTCAGTCTGGCTGAAAACATAACAGAGAAGCATAAGGTACTCGCACATTTCCACTCTTTTTTTTTTTTAACACTAAAGAGGCTTTTAATTATGTAATATTATCTATAAGTACAAAGACTTTCCCAATCACGTCACTTAGAGATAATTTTATCCACTGCTCTGTTTGGCAGCCAGTCTCTTGTCTCCTCAGCAATGGTAAGGCGGATACCCTTTCCACGAGGAAGAGAGATCCACGGTTTGTTGCCTTTGCCAATAACAAAAATGTTGGAGAGCCGCGTGGCAAAGCTATTGCCGTTGGCATCTTTCACATGAACTGCGTCAAAAGAACCAGGATGTCTCTCCCGGTTAGTGATCACACCAATTCTTCCCAGGTTAGCACCTCCAGTCACCATGCACAGGTTACCAGTGTCAAATTTGATGAAATCAGTAATCTTGCCAGTCTCCAAATCAATCTGAATGGTGTCATTCACCTTGATGAAGGGATCAGGGTAGCGGATGGTGCGAGCATCATGGGTCACCAGATGAGGGATTCCTTTTGTCCCCATAAAGACCTTTCTCACTTTGCATAACTTATACTTGGCCTCCTCAGGTGTAATACGATGAACAGCAAAGCGACCCTTGGTGTCATAGATCAGATGAAAATTCTCTCCAGTCCTGTCAATGCTGATGACATCCATAAAACCAGCAGGGTAGGTTGTATCAGTGCAGATCTTGCCATCAATCTTAACGAAACGCTGCATGCAGATCTTTACTTCATCTCCTGTTAGGGCATATTTAAGTCTGTTCCTTAGGAAAATAACTAGAGGGAGACATTCCCTCAGATTGTGGGGACCGGTAGATGGACGAGGAGCAAACACACCAGTCAGTTTATCCAGCATCCAATGCTTTGGAGGTGCTACGCGCTTCAGGTGCTTCCTGGGACCACAAGCCATGGCTGCGCTAGGCACGGAAATAGCTCCACTCTTTCGATTCCCTGCTTCAGCTCTGCCAATTGGGTTGGGACCTCGGAACGAAATGCTTAAATAACTAGATTAAACATTAAGGTCTCAAAGAAACCAGAGAGAAAAGGGTAAATGCGAACCACATTACTTTTGAGGTTGTTCAGGTGCTGCTTGACGATACATCTGTCTTTGTTCTAATACTGCTACTTATGGAAAAGTCTGTGTTTTTCACTCCTGAAAAACTAACATTTAAGATTAAAGTAATAATTTAAAAATTATCAGAAAGTTTCCTTGCTTAAAAAGGGGCATTCTCCGCGCACCGCGATGAAGAGTGGCCCCCACTTGCCGCAACTAGAGAAAGCCCTCGCACAGAAACGAAGACCCAACACAGCCATAAATAAATAAAATTTTTTTAAAAAGGGGGGGCATTCTATATAAACAAGGAATAATTATCAGCCCGTATTCATTCAGGGTCAATCTCTTTCATATTTTGTTTATTAAAGGAAATAAGATATTATGAGAAAAAGACATGTAAAATTGTTTGGTAGGAGGAATTGTTAACTGAGGCAACCCTTTTGAATACACCATCATTGATCAAAAAACAACTGCAATGTAACTGACTGATAGTTCTAATGTATGCAACCCTTTCGTATAATTTCGCAGTTAGCTTAAAATCTAACAACTCAACCGCTATAAAGTGAAAACAGTTCGTAGAAGCCTCTCCTCTCCAAAAAAGCCCCCTCTTCCGAATTCTCCTAATAGACCTGCATACCGTTATCAGACTCCTAGCTCCAAGATGTAATTGCGTGTGTGTGTGTGTGTATTTGGCCTAGACTTGAGAGCAGGGGTTGAGTCTTGCATCTTTTTATTTCTCGCGGCTACTAAAGTGCCTGGCAAATGGTAGGCACTCGACTGAACCATCAGTTAATTAATTAATTAATTTCCAGGTTTCTTCACATTCATTCACTTATTAAATACTTAGGGTGTCCCTACATGTGCCCAAGGCACTGTGAAGATGGGCAGAGATTTAATTCAATAAGTATAATATACATATAAGAAAGCAAAAAGGACAGGCATCGTTCTTGCTGGAAAGCAGAGACCTAATGGAAACAGTAAGCGGTGTGAGGGACGTGGGAGCTCCCCTCTACTCCCCGGGCGTCCCCCATCGACAGCTCAGTTCCGGCTACTTTAGTCTGGGCGAGAGAGCGAGAGCGAGGGCGCTTGGGAGAAGCCTCGCCCAGCGGCGATAGACTAGTCAGGCCTCAGAAAGATGGCGTCTTCGGAGCAGGCAGAGCAGCCGAGCCAGGTGAGGGTAGTGGGACTGCCCCGCCGTACCGGCGGGGACCCCGCTGGAGGGGGCGCTCGGCGGGTGGCTGGGAGCCCGGTGGGGACCCTGAGCCTCGGAAGCCGGGGGCTCCGACCTCTTGCCCCCTCCGGGGCCCCGCCCCTCCCCGGGTCCTCGCCGCCCGGCCCCTCCCCGCGTGACCCCTCCTTGACCACATTCCCGAGCACGGGCCCGGGGGCGCCCGAGGGCCCCACCCTCACTTCCCGCCTGCCGGCCCCTCGGGTCCCACTTGTGCTTGGCCAGGTCGGTGGCGGGACCCTTGAGAGGTCCCCCAGGCTTGAGCTGCGAGGGCCCCTGCTTGAGGAGAGGGGTGAGAGAGGCTGGATCGTTCCCGGCCCTTCCCTCTCGGGATAGGCCTTACTCCATCACGGTTCCCTCTCTCTCGCAGCCTCAGCCTTCTGGGTGGCCCCGCTGCCAGCCTCTTCGTCTTTAGTCACCTTTGCGTTTTCCCTGCCAAGTTGGAGGGGGGGAAATGTACTTGGACCCTCTCAGTGCGTTGGTAGGACGTGAACTCACTGTAATGAACCGACGCCACCGAGCTTTTGGCTGGTGATCCGTCTTTGCTGCCCAGAGTTAGGTTTTCTTGGCCAAGGGCTCTAGCTTTTCAGCCACAGACTCAGCCGAATCCCACTCCAGTCGGGGGACCTTGAGGACCGGTGCTCCTGCCTGTACGTCTGCTGTCAGGAAGCAGTGGATGCTAAGGCCTCTGTAGGCGTTTGTAGTCCAAAGGTGGGGTGGGCTGAGGTGAGGACGATGGGGTAAGCGGTACCTTACAATTACGGAGTGTGTGCTGTCATGCGGAAGACAAATTACGCTTATTATCTCGTTTAATGCTCATTACAATCTTTATGAAGTACGGGCTATTAACCGCCATTTTGCAGGGTCTGTAACGCGCCGCAAATCAGTTGCCTGATTAAGCCTGGGTTTGAACCCGGCTGCTTTTGAGTCGACTAGTTAGCCCTACATGTTTAAGTTTCGTTAGGATTAGGTAGAGGAGGAAGAAACTGCTTTCAACCTGAACCTCATCACTCATCTCTCACCTGCTTGAAACACCTGTGGACTTCTCAGCGGCCTCCTGGTATTTCAGTTCCTTCCTTGGAAGAATACGGCTTAGTGTTTCTTACTACTCTTTTATTCTTCATGATAATTCTGTTACAGGAATTGCACATAGAGGAGTTGTGAGTTCCCCAGACCAGCTTCCGTTAGCAGAGTGAATGATTCAGAGAGATGTCCAGCTTGTAAAACCTGAGAAATATCTAGGGCTGATTCTGGTCTTCTCACTGTCGGAAATTCTGGAGTGTGGAGAGTGTCCTGGTGGTGGGGTGGGCCCTCCTTTCCTGCCTTAACCCGCTTAGCTTGCTGAAATGCTGAGGCTCCTCAGAATCTAGGTTCCTCTGAGCTGTTACATGTTAGGAATGCCCATAGGCTGGGATTAAAGGATGCCAGCGCGTGTAATTTGCCTGTGCTGTGAAGGTTACTAAAAGTTCTGCCACTCGGAGCCTTTGTAGTGCCCAAGGTTTCCTTTGGTTCTGGAAATTGTCCTCTCTGTACACGTGCAAGGGATCTAGGTTCCTTAAGGGGGCTGGGCCAGCACTTGTTTGGTTTTCAACTCTGCTGCTGCTTTGCCCTCCTTTCCAAAGCTGATGGAGATGGGATTGCGTCAGAAAATGCTGACAGCTTGGGAAAAAACTTGAATGCTTTACGCCAAATTCTGTCACTGACAATAAGCTGCAAATGCACACATAAAACAAAATTTTTTTTTTAAAGTTTTATTTTTGGCTGTGTTGGGTCTTCGCTCCTGCGCGCAGTCTTTCTCTAGTGCGGCGAGCGGGGGCTACGCTTGGTTGCGGTGCGCGGGCTTCTCCTTGCGGTGGCTTCTCTTCTTGTCGAGCACAGGCTCGAGGCACGCGGGCTTCAGTAGTTGTGACTCACGGGCTCTAGAGTGCAGGCTCAGTATTGTGGCGCATGGGCTTAGTTGCTTCGCGGCATGGGGGCTCTTCCCGGGCCAGGGCTCAAACCTTGGTCCCCTGCATTGGCAGGCAGTTTCTTATCCACTGCACCCCCAGGGAAGCCCCAAATGCACACATTTAAAGTAAACCAACTCTCTTTAGCAGTTGCTTCTCATTTCATTTTCTAGTCCTGATCAGTGGGTTTCCCATTTCTCCAGTAAAGCAGAGTGGAACTGAAAGAATGAACTGTTTGGGTATTTCCTCCAAACCTGGTTTGTGTCTGAGAAGAACGCATCACACCTTTGGGACTGAGGCAGTATTCTGTCTCTCATAGAAAGTTTGTTAGTTGGCCTTGTGGCATCAGTCTCTCATTTTGAAAGATTAAGGGTAGATAACCAACAGTTTCTTTCTTTGAAAGGCAGTGTAGAGCAGTGGTTAAAAGTATGGACTCTGGAGCCATCCCTACTGGTCTAGGATCCTAGTCCCACTACTTACCAGCTGTGTGATCTTGGACAAGTTACTTAACTTCTCTGGTCTTAGTTTCCCCATCTGTAAAATAGGAATAATACTAGTGCCTAACTCATAGCATTGCTCTGAGGATTAAATGAATTAACTTATTTTAGAACAGTGCCTGACACAATGTGTTACCTATTATTATTCCATTCAGTAAACTCTGGAGTTTCACTTACAAACCATCTAAGCCTTTTCTCAATCCCTATTAAAACATTTTTTGGGATATGAAATTTCATATGTTGACCACCAGTCCACTAAGGTTGGTTTTTAATTTGCTCGGGAGTAATTTCCTTGAAATTTAAAGGAACACGCTGAATGCCGGTGTTTATCCTAGCTGTCCTTTGTGCCTTTTTAGATTTCAGCGATATACTTTCGTTTTCATAATGGTGTAGTCTTTTTAGGCTGTCTTCAAAACAGTCTGTTGGAATTGCATTTATTGCTTATCCTGTTTACTCCACATTACTTGGTTTTGTATGGCTAATCTCTTATCAAAGTCCCTTCTAGTCTGTACATGTTATGGCCCATAGGAACGGGAAATGTCATCCCTATTTTTGTACTTTCCCATCAGTTTTTCTGTCTTTAGTGAAGGGCAGAAGCATGGTTCAATCTGACTGTTTAATGGTTGTTGAATATTGAGACTTATTACGGAACATAGATTTCTAATCTGTTCAGGTTCACTGGATATAATAAATTTTGGACTGAGAAAACACAGAGGCAGGGAAGGGAGAAGAGTACAGCAAAGATGTTACGGAGTGGAAGAGCATGGCCTTGTATCCTGACAGACTTTGCTTTGAACTCCAGCACTCACTCACTATTGGACTTGTCACTCTACCTCTCTGAACCTCAGTTTTCTTCTCTGTAAGATGGGAGTAATAATAATCCCATTTGAGGGTTGACTGAAGCCACAGATGTTAAGAGTGTGTGTTGCATATTAAGTGCTCAGTGAATGTTGGTTTCCATCTCCAAGTTTCTGTACGCAGTTTTGGAAGATTATTGAACCCTTGAATAACAGTAGTTCAAACAAGACATTTTTCCCCTCACTCTTTATTTTGAAAAGTTTCCAACTTATAGGAAAGTTGAAAGAATAATACAGAGAACTCCTGTAAAACTCCCATAAAAACTTCACCAAGATACACTGTTTACATTTTGCTGAATTAGCTTTATCTCAGTCTCTTTATGTATATTTTTGAAGGATTTGATAGTAAGTTACAGACATCATGATATTTCATCCTAGAATACTTCATCTTGTCTCTCATAAGAGTAAGGTTATTCTCCTACATAACCATAATACCATTATCACACAAGAAGTTTGGTATTGATAAAATATTATATACTAATACCACATTCAAAATTCTCCAATTTAAAAAAAAATCAGGATCCAATGAAGAAATAGGGAGTGCATTGATTTGTCTCTTTAGTATGCTTTAATTTAGAATGACTCCCTAGCCTTTAAAATTTTTTTAAATCTTTTTACTGCTGTTTAACATACACCCAGAAATTACACCAATTATGTGTCCAGCTTGGTGAATTTTCACGGAGTGAGCACACACTTGTGTAACCAGTACTCAGATCAAGAAATCAAGCGTTACTGGGACCTCAGAAGCCTCCTTGGCGTCCCTCCCATTACTAGCCAATTCCCCAAAGCTGCCCCTATCCTAACTTAAAATCCATAGATTAATAGCTTTCTGAGTGACCAAGTCTTTGTGGCCAAAAGCTTTACTGTGGAATTCCAATAGATGTGTTGTGGTCAGTTTTGACAAATGTATATACCTGTGTAACCACCACCACAATCAACATCAAAACAGTTCCAGTATTCCTGAATGTTCCCTTACCTTGCTTCCCAGTAAATCCTAGCCTTTGGCCTCAGGAAATCTGAACTGCTTTTTATCGCTATAGATTATATTTGTCTCTCCTAGGATTACATACGAATGTTTTCATAATGTAAATATTCTTTTGTGTCTCACTTTTGCTCATAATAGTGTTTGTGAAATTTATATTGTATGTCTCGGTAATTCATTACTTTTTATTAGTGGGTAGTATTCCATTGTATAGCTATACCACAGTTTGTTGATCTGTTCACCACTTGATGGATTTGGATTATATTAATTACCTATTGTATAACAGTGTTATTATAAATTTAGCAGCTTAACGCAGCACACGTTTATTGTCTCACAGTTTCTGTGGGTCAGGAGTCAGGACACAGTTCAGCTGAGTCTCACAAGGCAGCAGTCAAGGTGTCTGCCAGGGCTGTGATCTCATTGGAGTCCTGACTGGGGAAGGATCTGCTTCCTAGCTCATGTGCTTATTGACAGCATTTAGTTCCTTATGGACTTCAGACTGAGGACCTCTCTTTGTGACTGGCTGTCACCCAGGACCTGCCCTCAGTTTCTTGCCACATGGGTCTTCCCAGGATGGCCACTTGTTTCCTCAAAGGCAAGTGGACATTACAGTCTTAGATATTGTAACCACATGTGTGTAATTACATGCATTCTGTCACTGTTACTGTACTCTGTTGGCCAGAAGCAAGTCATAGTTCCTGCCCACACTCAAAGGGACAACACAAGGGCATGAATACCAGGAGGTGGGGATCATGGCGGTCACATTAGAGTCTTTCCCCCACATGATTGGTTCTAGTTTGGGGCTACTATAAATATTCAAGTGTGTTTGTGAATACATATGTTTTCATTTTTCTTGGTAAATACCTATGAGTGTATTTACTGGGTCACATGCTAAGTGTATGTTTAGTTCTATAATAAATTGCTTACGTGTTTTACAAAGTTGTAATATTTTTCATTCCACCAGCAGTGTATGAGCATTCCAGTTGCCCCACATCCATATCAACCCTTGGTATTGTCTGTCTGTTTTAATTTTAGCCATTCTAGTGAGTATGTAGTGGTATTTCACTGTGCTTTTAATTTGCATTTCTGTGTTGACAAATAACATTAAGCAGCTCTTTTCATGTGCTTATTGGTAAAGGCTGAGGTTAATTTTTTTTTCCCCATATGGATATCAGTTGTTCCAGCATCATTTGTTGAACAGATTACCCTTTCTCCATTGAATTATCTTGCCATCTTTGTCAAAAATTAAAAAAATTGTATATAATAGGTTAATTTCTGGACTCTCTTCTGTTGCATTTATCTATGTTTCTCCTAATGTGAAGGAAATACAGTTGACTTTTGAACAACAGGAGTTTGAACTGCCTGGGTCCACTTATACTTGGATTTCTTTTTCAACAAATACATATTACAGTGCTACACAATTCATGGTTGGTTGAATCCATAGATATGGAGGGCTAACTGTAAAGTTACATGTGGATTTTTGACTGTGTGGAGGGTCAGCCCCCCTAACCACTGTGTTGTTCAGGGGTCAATCGTACTATCTTGAATGCTGTAGCTTTATAGTAAATCTTGAAATCAGGTAGTGTAAAGTGTTCTGACTTTATTCTTTTTCAAAATTGTTCTAGCTTTGGTCCATTGCTTCTCTATATAAATTTTAGAATCAGTTTATCAGTTCTTACAAAAAAGCTTGCTGGGATTTTTACTGGGATTGTGTGGAATCTATAGATCAGTTTCGGGGAGAATTGACATCTTAACAATATTGATCCTCTGATTTTGTAAAATGATATATGTCTCCATTTAGGTCTTTTTTTTTTTTTTTTTTTTTGTGGTATGCGGGCCTCTCACTGTTGCGGACTCTCCCGTTGCGGAGCACAGGCTCTGACGCGCAGGCTCAGTGGCCGTGGCTCACGGGCCCAGCCGCTCTGCGGCATGTGGGATCCTCCCGGACCGGGGCACAAACCTGTGTCCCCTGCATCGGCAGGCGGACTCTCAACCACTGTGCCACCAGGGAAGCCCCTCTATTTAGGTCTTTGATTTTCCTTAGTAGTATTTTAGAGTTTTAAGCGTGTAGGTCATGTACACATTCTGTTAAATTTCTCTCTAAATATTTCATTTTTTTGTATTTAATGTTTAAATTTCATTTTTAATTGTTCAGTGTTAGTGTACAGAAATAAAATTGAGTTTGTGTGTTGGCCTTGTATCTGCAAAGCTCATTTGTAATTCTAATAGTTTTTTGGGTAGATTCCTTGTTTCTCTGTAGATGATTATGTCATCTGCAAGTAAAGACAGCTTTACTTCTTGCTTTCCAATTTGTATGCCCTTTTTTTTCTTGCTTTACTGCACTGTGCAGGACTTTTAGTACAATGTTAAAAGAAATATTGGGAGTAGACATTCTTGCCTTATTCCTGATCTTAGGGAAAATGCACTCAATCTTTCATGTTTAACTATGATGTTAGCTATAGGTTTTTCAATTTCTAAATTTTTAAAATTTTTTATTTTTGGCTGTGTTGGGTCTTCATTGCTGTGCACAGGCTTTATCTAGCTGTGGTGAGCTGGGACTACTCATTGTTGTGGTGCACAGGCTTCTCATTGCAGTGGCTTCTCTTGTTGTGGAGCACGGACTCTTCTAGGTGCACGGCATTCAGTAGCAGCACGTGGGCTCAGTAGTTGCGGTGCACAGGCTCTAGAGCTCAGGCTCAGTAGCTGTGGCGCACAGGCTTAGTTGCTCTGCGGCATGTGGGCCTTTGCCAGACCAGGGATCAAACCCATGTTCCCTGCGTTGGCAGGCGGATTCTTAACCACTTCACCACCAGGAAAGTCCCAACCATAGGTTTTTTTGAAGGTCCCCTTTATTTTTACTTTGCTTAGTTTTTTTTTAATCATATGTGTTTTGAATGTCGTCAGGTGCTCTTTTTGCTGTCTGTTGAGTTGATTCTATTGTTTTCCTCCTTTATTCTGTTAATACGTGAGTTACGTTGATTGATTTTTCAAATGTTAAACTACTCTTGCATTTGTTGGATAAATTCCACTTGGTCATGATATATTACCCTTTTTATTGATATATAATGCTGGATTTGAGTTGGCAATATTTTGTTAAGGATTTTCACATTTATGTTTATGAGGGATATTGACTTATAGTTTGTGTGTGTGAAATCTATGTCTAGTTTTGTTGTCAAGGTAATGCTGGCCTATCAGAATGAATTGGGAATTTTTACCTTTTTTTTGGCTGCGCCACGCATCTTACAGGATCGCAGTTCCCAGACCGGGGATTGAACCCGGGCCACGGCAGTGAAAGCCCGGAATCCTAGCCACTAGGCCACCAGGGAGCCCCCACCCCCCGACCTTTTTTTTCTATTATACTTTCTGAAATAGTTTATTATAAGACAGCTATTATTATTTTCTTAAATGTTTGATAGAATTCACCAGTGAAGCCACCTGGGCCTAGCGTTTTCTTTTAAAATTTTAGTTGTAAACTTAATTTCTTTTTATTATTTATTTATTTATTTTGGCTGCACCAGGTCTTAGTTGCAGCATGTGGACTTCTTAGTTGCGGCATGCATGCAGGATCTAGTTCCCCTGCCAGGAATTGAACCTGGGCCCCCTTCATTGGGAGCATGGAGTCATACTCACTGGATCTCCAGGGAAGTCCCTTAATTTCTTTTTAAATTAAGTATTTTAAAATTATGTTTTAAATTATTAGTTATGTATTTTAAAAACAGATATAAGGCTATTAAGCTTTTCTGGTTTTTTCCTAGGGTCCGCTTTGGCATATTGTGTCTCAAGGAATTTGCAGTCATTTGCAGTTGTCAAATTTGTTTGTAAGGTTTTTCATAATATTCCCTTATCTTTTTTTTTTTTTTTTTTTTTTTTTTTTGCTGTACGCGGACCTCTCACCGTTGTGGCCTCTCCCATCGCGGAGCACAGGCTCCGGACGCGCAGGCTCAGCGGCCATGGCCCACGGGCCCAGCCGCTCCGCGGCATGCGGGATCCTCCCAGACCGGGGCACGAACCCGCGTCCCCCGCATCAGCAGGCGGACTCCCAACCACTGCGCCACCAGGGAAGCCCTCCCTTATCTTTTAAAAATTTTTTAAAATTTATTTATCTTATGGCTGTGTTGGGTCTTCGTTGCTGCAAGTTGGCTTTCTCTCGTTGCAGCGAGCAGGGGCTACTCTTTGTTGCGGTGTGTGGGCTTCTCATTGTGGTGGCTTTTCTTTGTTGCAGGCTCTAGGTGTGCGAGCTTCAGTAGTTGAGGCACATGGGCTCAGTAGTGGCTCACGGGCTCTAGAGTGCAGGCTCAGTAGTTGTGGCACACAGGCTTAGTTGCTCCGTGGCATGTGGGATGTTACTGGTCCAGGACTTGAACCCGTGTCCCCTGCGTTGGCAGGCAGATTCTTAACCACTGCGCCACCAGGGAAGTCCCTCCCTTATCTTTTAAATGTATATAAAATACGCAGAGATTTCCCCTTTTTCATTCCTAATATTGGAAATTAATGTCTGTTTTAATCAGTCTGCATACAGATTTATCAATTTTAGTGTTCTTCAGAACACCAGTTTTTATTTCATTGATTTTCCTCTGTTGTTTGTAAGTTTTAAATTTTATTTCTTACTATTTACTTTGGGTTTCATTTGTTCTATTTTTCTAGCTTCTTTTCTAAAGTCACTAACTAAAACTGTAAACTTCCTTCTAAGCACGGCTTTTGCTGCATTCCACAAATTTAGATGTGTTGTGTTTTCGTTGTCATTCAGTTCAGAATATTTTCTTACTTCCCCTGTAATTTCTTCTTTGACCCATAGATTATTTAGAAGTTTAATTTCCAAACATTTGAAATTTTTCCGTATTTTTTTCTGTGATTTCTAGTTTAATCCCATTGTGATCAGAGAACATCCCATTGTGATCAGAGAACATTTTCTATATGATTTCAAGTCTTGTAAATTTATTTTATGGTCTGTCTTGTTGAATTTTCCTTATGAACTTGAAAATACATTTTACCGTTGAACAATATAGATTTGAACTGTGCAGGTCCACTTAAAAGCTTCTTTAATAAATACATTCTTCATTACTACACTATTTGCAGTTGGTTGAGTCTGTGGATGGGGAACCTTGGATATGGAGGGTCAACTGTAAAGTTATATGTGGATTTTTGACTGTGTGTGGGTCACTCTCCCTCACTCCCTTGTTCAAGGGTCAGCTGTAATGTATATTTTGCTGCTGTTGGGTGAAGTGTTCTGGGAATGTTATTAGGCCATGTTGGTTGATAGTATTATTTAGGTCTTCTGTATCCTTACTGACTTTTTGATTAAGGTGAGAAGATTATTTAAATCCCCAACTATAACTATGGATTTGTCTTTTTATCTTTTAAATTCGGTCTGATTTACTTTATGTGTTTTGAAACTATTATGAGTGCATACTTATACAAGATTATTATGTCTTCTTGACTGACTCCTTTATTTTGGAAATGTCCTTGTTTATCATTGGTAATATCTTTTAGTTTGAAGTTGCCTGAGATTAATATTGCCACTACAGCTTTCTTATGATTAGTGTTTGCATGGTATATCATTTTCCATCCTTTGGCCTTTTAGCTATGTGTGTCTTTTTCTTTAAAATGGGTTTCTTGTCGGCAATATATAGCTCCATCTTTTACTTCTTTTTTTTTTTTTGCTGTATGCGGGCCTCTCACTGTTGTGGCCTCTCCTGTTGCGGAGCACAGGCTCCGGATGCGCAGGCTCAGCAGCCATGGCTCATGGGCCCAGCCGCTCCGCGGCATGTGGGATCTTCCCGGACCGGGGCACGAATCCGTGTCCCCTGCACTGGCAGGCGGACTCTCAACCACTGTGCCACCAGGGAGGCCCTATAGCTCCATCTTGCATTTTCTCCCCACCCAGTCTGACAATCTCTGCCTTTTAATTGGAGCGTTTTAACATTTCTTGTGGTACAAGTATACTGTTGGCAAATTCTAGCTTTTTTTTTCCTTTTGAAAAAATCTTTAATTTGTATTCATTTTTGAAAGATATTTTCATTGGATATAGAATTCTAGGTTGACAGTCATGTTGTATCTCCCCCCCTCCCCCCCGCCCCGCCCTCTGTGGGCATTTTAAAGATACTATTTTTTTTTAAATCTCAGATGGCTGAGTTTATATGTGTTTTTTTTTTTTTTCCTTCCAACACAAACGCAATGTGCACATGACCTGTCTATTCATTTTCTTTGCTGTGCAGCCTGGCATTGGGATTGGCGACTCTGATGGCCAGCGGGGCTGATCTTTCCGCAGTGGCTTTGAGTTCTTGGAGTAATCTCAGCACAGTAAGATTTGTTTCACATCAGCAGCCCTTCAAGCTCCTTGAAGTTGTGGACCAGGAACTTCCGGAAGCCACTGGGCAGCATGAACTTTGTTTTCCTGTTGCTCCCATAACCAATGTTGGGCATCAGGATCTGGCCCTTGAATTTCCTGTGCACAGTGCCTCTGGATTTCTGCCAGTTCCGCTTAATTTTGACATATCAGTCTGACTGGTGTGGGTTGAACTTCTTGGTCTTTTTGACAATCTTGAGCTTCACGAGGGGTTTGAGGGCGGCCATGGTGGCTGCCACCTCTGTAGGCAGGCCAAGGAAGAGCTGAAGATACTGTTCCATTGTATTATTTTTGGTTTGCACAGTTGCTGATCAGAAGTCTGAACTCATTCTTAATTTTGATTAATTTTTTTCTGGCTACTTAAAGGATTTTCCCCTTTTCATGAACTTTGAGCACGTGATTATGGTGCACCTTAGTCACTTTTGTGTTTGTTCTGCTTGGAGTGTGTTGAGCTTCTTTGTGAGTTTGTAGTTTTCATCAAACTTGGAAATTTTTCAGCCATTATTTCTTCAAATATTTTTCTTTTTTTGGTCTTTTTCCCCCTCTCCTTCATTTTGCTCAGTTTCTCTTCCTATGTTTTCAAGTGCACTTACTTTTTTTTCCCTGCAGTATCTAACCTATTGTCATTACCATTCAGTGAAATTTTTATTTCAGACGTGTTTTTTCATCTCTGGAAGTTCTATTTTCTTTTTATACCTCACATTTCTCTCCTTACTATGATCATGTTTTCCTTTAAATTCTTTTTTATTTATTGAGGTTTACTCAACATACCATATTATGTTAATTTCAGGTGTACAACATGATTTGATATTTGTATTTTTTAAATGAGTTAAATTCTTGAATAAAGTTATGACACTGTCTTAATGCTCTTGTTTGCTAATTATTCTAATTTTTCTTATTATTATAGGTCACAGTTTCCTGCTTCTCGACACATGTTGAGATTTTTGATTAGGTGCTGGGTGCTGTGAATTTTACATCATTGAGGGTCTGGATTGCGATCTTAATTTAAAGAGTGTTGAGTTTTGTTCTGGTGGGTGATTAAGTTACTTTTGGTTCATTCTGATTCTTTCAAGTCCTGATCTAGGATCGTTTTTATCCTAGGGGTGATCTGACCCCCCCCCCCCGCCCCCCACCAAGATGTGGCCCTTCCAGGTCTCTACTGAATGCCCTGATCGAGCAGGGAGAATGCTCCACTCTGGTGCTTGGGACTTGTGAGACCTATGAGGGTTCTGGGAACTATTCAGCTTGCAGCTTCTTCATCAGTCTTTTTTCAGTCTCGTGGAGTGTCATTCTATGCATGTACACATTTTAATATTCAGTACAGACTTAAGGAAACCTCTGTGCAGATTTCTGGAGCTCCCTTTCTGCAAAGCTCCCTCCTCTCTGGAACTCTGTCCTGCACCTTTCAGCTGACTTAGCCTCCCTGAACTCCAGTCTGTTTCCTCAATCTGTTGCTGGGATCTGCTGGGATTCCCCCCTCCCACCACTGCCCCCGTCCTGAGTCCTTGGTCTGAAATGTGCAGAAATCTGGCAGAAGCCAGGGTGGTCTTAGGGCTCCTATCGTTTGTTTCTGTTCTGTCAGGAATCAAAGTCCTGTATTGCCTGTTGTCCAGTGTCTACAAACAGTGGTGTCATTTATTTTGTTTAGTTTTCTAGTTGTTTACAGTGGGAGGGTAAACCTGGTCCCTATTACTTCATCATAGGGCAGACTCTATTGGTTCATTTTGAGCAGAAGAATGATATAACTTTCATGATCCTCATCTCATCCTGAATGTGGGGTGTTGGTATTATTCCCATTATTCCCGTGGATGAGGAACTGAGGTTCAGAGAGGTTGACCAGTATACCCACAGCCCCTCAGTTATTAATGCCAAAGGTCACGCACTTGCCACTATACCAGTGCCTCTCCAACAACATTTGTTGAATTGAATCTTATTCTTCCCAGCAGAGAACTATAGGCCATATCTTGCCTAGGACATACCCAGAGCTACACAGTTGCTGGCAGGTATAGGATGAGTGCTCCTAGAACTGAGTGTTCTTCTGGTTGCTCAGATCTGAGCTGTGTGTGCAGTTGACCTTTGCTGTGCATCAAGGTCAGCACGTGGGCACACCTCCTGGCTGGGGAAGGTCAGTGCCTGGACAGCAGGAGTGAGAGCGCCCTTTGTCTCTACCAGACTGACACATTTCTCTCCCTGCCACTGTGGCCTTTTTTTGTTTGCCTGTTTATTTTTTAAAGCATTCTGATGCTTTTTCTCCCTGCCTGCTCTCTGCATTCCAGCCTCTGAGGATCCTGACTGCGGATCCTCAGCTGGTGGTTTCTAAACCTTACTATTACTATTATTATTTTTAAAACCATAAACCACCCTGTCAAGAGTTTTCAGGATTAAGTTGGAATTTAATTTGTAGGGATTTGTTTCAGGCTGGAAAATAGACTTGACCACTTAAAAGGGGGTCAATGGAGGGGCAGGTGTTTGAGAAGTATTGGACTTTCACAGAAGTTGGCCTGATGAGACTCATGGACCTGTGTGAGCTTAGTTCAGCTTCTGACAAGCAGTTGCCCGCTCAGACCTTTGCCCTCTTTTTTTTTTTTGCGGTACTCGGGCCTCTCACTGTTGTGGCCTCTCCCGTTGCGGAGCACAGGCTCCGGACGTGCAGGCTCAGTGGCCATGGCTCACGGGCCCAGCCGCTCTGCGACATGTGGGATCTTCCCGGACCGGGGCACGAACCCGTGTCCCCTGCATCGGCAGGCGGACTCTCAACCACTGCGCCACCAGGGAAGCCCCCTTAGCCCTCTTTTGAAGCAGCATCATGTAAAAGATGGGAGTCTGTCTTCCTCCTCCTCATGAGGAAGCGAACGGTCAGGATTCTCCCAGGGGTCCTGTTGGTGTTTGCATGAAATAGTTTTTCGTGGTGTCCATTGCAGGACATTTAGCCTCCCAAGCCTCTGCCCTCTAAATGCCGATGGGACTCCCTGGTCACTGTGACAGCCAGAAACACCTCCACACATTTTTAAATGCCCCTGTGGGGGTGATTATGCCCCAGGGTTGAGAACCGTTGGGTCGTGACATTGCTTTGAGAGTGGCCAGATTTGTGGTTTGTTGTAGGTGAAATGTTCCAGGGAAAGACACTGCTATGGTCCTTTGCTTGCTTCATTTTGGCTTATGTATATAGAGTGGTTCCTTTGGTTTAATTTTTTTAGTTAAAAAAATTAATTAAGCCCATACTTATTGAGTACAAGTGACATTCTAAGTGCTAAAGATCTGCCTTCACTAAGGTGGTAAAGTGCCTGCCTTCAAGGAACTTAAAGGATAGACAGATAATAAACTAGTTATATAATGAAGAATTTCAGATGGTATTATCAAGGAAATCAACGTGCAGAGCGGTAAAGAGGAATGAAGGCTGTCTTGGTCATGAAGAAATAGTTTTCTAAAGGACACAGACAGGAGATTGGGATGGTCCATTTTAGATTACAGGTATTTCAACACGAGCTGGCGAATCATCTAGAATGTAATCATATTGGGCAATTCCCAGATTGGCGAGAAGTCCTCTGAGTTCACTAGTAAGGTCTAACCGACCTCAGACAGTACCGTGAGTTGGAATATGGGTGCGGAAATGCTTGTTCCTTTCTAAGCAGCCTCCGAGATTGAGTTTGGAGGTTGGGCTTTGGTGTGCTGAGACACCAGAAGGCTCTGTGAAGCTGAGGTTTGAAGAATTTGGAGAGTGTTGCTGTTTAAATTCCTTGGTGGGGATATGCACACACATGTGTGCTTCTTATACACCTTGAATATCCCTGGAAGAATATATAAGGAGCCAGCATCAGTGCTGTGTCCCCAAGGAAGAGGAGGCTGTTGGGATGAAAGGGAAGCTTCCTTTCAAATTTTTTTAGTATTTAATTTTTTAAAGCAGAATATATTTACATGGCTCACAGTTTAGAAAGGTACAGAAGGGTATACGATGAAAGAGACTTACTTGGTACTGTATATTGCTTAAAGTTTTTCCTCTGGCAAACATTAGCTATTCAGGGGATGAACTAATTTTAAGGGAAGTTCCTTGGAGATAATGCCTCAGTGATTAGTTGTATCTCAGGAAGAAAGTTTTGGTTTAAATCAGAATCAGGCTTCCTAAATATTAAAGCTGTTTGTGTTTGTTTCATCTAGTCAAATAACCTACATTATTATTTATGGGGTAGTATTAAGGTTGTTGCTTAATAAAATGTAGTCTAAACAAAACTCGATTATTTTGATTAAGTAGAAGGGCTCAAATCATCTTAGTACCAGTTACTACCTGAGTCATCATGGGCAAGTTATTTAACCTCCCTTGCCTCAGTTTCCTCATCAGCAATAATTTCATACATTTATTATGAGAATGAAATGAAGAAGGAGCTAAATAAATGTTAGCACTTAGTATTTACCAAATGGAGTGAAGGAAGCCCTCAGGAAGGTAATGAACTTTATATACCCCATTCAAACCAAATCTGTTCTGCTCTTTATTGACCATTCATTCATTCAGCAAATATCTATGGAAGGCCTAATCTGTGGCTGATACTGTCCTAGGCCCCAGGGATACAGTGATGAGCAAACACAGACAGTTTCTGCCCATGTGGAGTTTATAGTCTGGCGAGGGACACAAACATCAATCGGATATCACACACTTAAAGTTGCAGTTCTGCCCAGCCCTTGAAGGAGAGGTATACGGTGTGAGTGTATATTAGGGAGATTTGATCGTGTCATGGCTGTCAGAGAAGGAATGCTTCCCCAGAGAAGTGACTTAACTGAAATCTGAAGGATGAATCAGATTGTCAGAGGGAAGGGAGGGAATACCTGATGTAAAGTCCCACTGACAGGGGAAGCAAAGGCTAGTATGTCTGTTCTGTGCAGAGCTGGGGTTCGTGGTGCCACGCAGACCTAATATGTAGTCAGAGGAGACGCGTGGCCAAGCTGGGAAGGCTTTTCTGTATTAGCGTTGTTGATGTTTACTGGGGCAGGTTGGTGGATGAGATCAGATTATCGTTTTGAAGCGATAGTCTGTTTGCTGTGTGGAAAATGAATTAGAAGAGAGCCAGCGTGGATGTGCGTGAGCTGATTAGAAGGCTATGGCAGTGGTCCAGGCAGGAGATTTTGGAAGCTTGGACCTAAGTGATGACAGAAGAAATGGAGAGAAGTGGATGATTGATTCCATGGATATTTAGGAAGGCGTATTGGCAGGACTTGCTCTGGCAAGTGAGGGGAAGAGCTGTCAGGGATGGCCTTTTGGATTCTAGTTTGCGTATTTTGGTGGAAGGTTGTGACATTCACCCAGACAGGGAACAGTGGAAGCGTACAAATGTGGCGGAGGGAGAGGATTATGAATCTGTTATGGGATTTTGTTAAGTCCAAGAGGAGGCAGGAAGGCAGTTGGGTGTAGAACTCAGAGGTGTCTGGACTAGAGATCCTAATGCATGAGCTTACTGATGCCTGGAGCCTTAGGAGGGAGGGACAGTGGGGGAGGGAGGAAGGGAAAGCATGCTCAGGTTCTCTGAGACTTTCTGGTTAGTTTCATGCTGGCTGACCTTCTTGTCCTGGCAGAAGAAGGGGCTCTTGAGACAGGACTTTGAATGAGGAGATAGAGTCCTTCCAGCAGAGTCCTTGTCACTGGGCCCTGTGCCCACTGTGTGGTAGCAATTGGGCATGAGGAAATCTTTGGGGACCCTCTGTGGACTGGACTTTCTCCTCTTCCACCTTCTATCCTTTTTCCCAGGAGGCTTGGCACTTACCATCTGACTAGCTGGGAGGAGTTTGGAGGCTGGCTCCTGAGACCCACAGATTAGCTCATTTGTCTGGATATTATCTGTAGATAATTGGAAATTGGTTTAAACATCAGTAACAGTAAACTAATCATAACTCTCTCAGGCTGCTTGTTTCCTTCTTTTGGAGATTTGTAGATTTCCTCCCAGTCTGTCTGTCTCTGTCTCTCTCTCTCTCCCCCTTTCTCTGAATTTTGGCCAGATCAGCCAAGGGTTGAAGGTAAGTGTGAGGGTGAGGGGAGAGATCCAGAGAAGGAAACAGACTAGGGCCAGGTGAGTGGGCCACATGCTGCCTGGCTGTGGGTTGCTCTGCTTATCTGTCAGCTTGTCACTAGCTTATTTACAAAAAGGATTTAAACTCGGCTTTCTTTACTACTGGGGATTGGTATCCTTAGTGACAGGTGATAAATAGGAACCAGTGTCCATCGTTTGCTGCTTCCTTGGCTCCAAATAGATGCCCAGAGAAAATGCTGAGCGTGGGCAACTGGGGCCCCCTTGTGGCTGAATCTGGTTCTCCACTTTTGCTCTGCTCTCGCTGGTCAGTAGCCGGGGAGACACGGCAAAAGGGAAGTTTGGCTTTCACTTAAAGGCTTTTGTGGACTTCTATTGCTGCGGATTTTGTGATGGTCCCCAGCCCCTGCTGCTCAGCTGCCAGGGCCCTCCTAAGCTAAATGCAGCCTTCTTGAGGTGCCGTGACAGTAAACCCAGAAACAGTCTCTTCGTGTTCACTGGCAAATTCAGGCTCTTCTTCGGGCTGCTTCTTACAGGTAACCCACCACAGAACACTCTGCAGTATGGAAAACTGGTGAGAAATATGAGAAGTAGTTTGTGTGTGTTGCTCGAGAATGGCACACCTTTGGTTTTTTAGATGTCCATCGGGTGGCACTGCGATCTTACTTTTGTTTTTATTTTTCTTTGCAGCCAAGCTCTAATCCAGGAAGTGAAAATGTGGCGCCTCGAGAGCCGCTGGTAAGAAGCCATGATATATAGTATAATTTTCTAATAATTAAAATACTGAGTTTCAAGAAACCTTATGCTCCTATAGTTTTGCATCAGTAGTGCCCCTTTAGGAGTAGGTGCTCTGTGGAGACAGCCCACAAGTGATCTCTAACTTCTGATTCCTCTTCTGGCACTCAGGGATTAGCGAGATCTCCCCTTAGTAAAGCATGGTCTTTTCTGGAATGGAAAGCATCTGCCCCAGGTGTGGTGATGCACCATTTTACTTGTTTGAATCAGTGGTAATTAGTGGGATGCCTGAAACCTTTGGAGGCTGAGCTGGAGCGGGGTTGCTGGGCCTGACAAGTAGCTGCTTGATTGTCTGAAATAGCCATTCTGCTCCTCAGGGTGAGGGCACTTCAGGTGGCCTTTGAAGAACAGGTAAGGGAGAGAGTTCCATTTTTGCCTGGTCAGTAATTTGGTTTGTGATACTCATTTCCAACATTATCTGCTTATACTATTTTTTTTTTTTTTTTTTTCTGTACGCGGGCCTCTCACTGCTGTGGCCTCTCCCGTTGCGGAGCACAGGCTCCAGACGCGCAGGCTCAGTGGCCATGGCTCATGGGCCCAGCCGCTCCGCGGCATGTGGGATCTTCCCGGACCGGGGCACGAACCCGTGTCCCCTGCATCGGCAGGTGGACTCTCAACCACTGCGCCACCAGGGAAGCCTTCTTTTTACATTTTAATCTACGGATTTAACTACTGATCACCAGAAGAGTGGCTGGACCATCTTTTGGGGTGTGATTGTATAAACTTCTGGGCATTCTTTCTAGCAATGAGCCCTGGGCAGTCGGCAGCCTCACTGATTTCTGGGTACTTGGAGCCCTGCAGCCCCTTGGCTCTGCTAGTGTTTCTGTGCGCTGGTCTTCTCCTGCTGTACTCTGCATCTGCTTGTTGGTTGGTTGTATTTTTATTTCTTTCTTTTCTGGGAGGCCCCGAGCAGTCTTCAAACCCTAGTAGCCTGCGATCGTCCAGAGTTCAGACTCATTCTCTCAAGGCCAGCTCTACAATTACCTTATATTTAATTAATATTTTTTCCCCTCTTTACGTACTTGCTGCATAATTGCTCAGAGGAAAGAAAACACATAGCAGCAATTTATATATATATATAAAAACAATAATTAAAAAAAACCCCGAAATAAACTCCCATCTCATTTGGGTTGATCCTATGAGTTGTGTAATTAGGGCCCTATTAAAAGGTAGACCCTTTCTCCTTCCCCTCTTTTTTTTTAAATTAATTTTTTTATATTAAACTCCCACAGTCTCTCAGTCATGCCCTTATTGCTTTTGGTCAGCCGTTTGCAGCAGCCTGATTAAATGAGGGCACCAGCCGAGCTGTATGGTCTTGTGTGAGCTACTTCTGCCTCTTGGGAGTGGCAGTGGGAGGGTGCCAGGCAGAGAAGCCTCCGAGGGCTAGTGATGGCTTGTGTGGTAGGTCGGGGGTAGAGGATGAGCTGCTGTGAACCGGCAGCAGGCCGGAGAGAGTCATAGGGTGCCAGAGAAGTGATGGGATGGGAGCGCCCACCCACAGAAAGCCCTGAGGCACTCAGCCCAAGTCACACCTTCCCAGGGGAGATTCCTCAGGCCGTGTGTGTTAGCTGTCTCCTGGGTGCTCAGGAACAGACAATTGAAGAATAAAGCTAAGCCTTCTTCCCAAGTAATTTATATATCTTATTTGGGGAAGAAAATGCATTTGTTACATGCGAAACAATTAGCAAACAGCACAAGGCTGTATATAGTTTTAGCAAACAGTACAAAATTGTATATAATTTGGTGCAGAATTGCCTGGCTGGGAGTATAAGAGAGCCCTCATTATTCAGAGAAGGAAGAGTTCTCTGAGGGTAGGGGGTGCTTAGGGATGGTTTTTGTGAAACTTGAAGCCAGGTCTGGAGGAATAGGATAGTCCAGTGTTGAGGGAGCATCATGCTCAGTTATTTTTGGTTTTGTTTTTAACTGAGTGAGGTGCATATTTTCCACAAAATTTCTTAATGGAAGCTGCCTGTTCTCTACACTAAAAAGGCTAAGCATGGGATGCTGAAGGCAAATAATCTTGTTCTTTGTTTTCAGAACTAGATGAGCACTTTGGAAGAATTTTTCCCTTTATTAAAAAAGTGAGTTACAACAAAAGAGGCTCTACTGACTAGTCAGTACAGTGCAAGTTTCATTGTTCGGTGGATGTATTTGGGTGTCTGCATCATTGTTTTGCTCTATTTGCTAGGGAAGGAGGGCCTGATTTTCATATCTGTCTTCTCTGGGCTATAAAAACTGGCTTGTGATTTTGAGTTGGTAAGTATGGTCTTGTGGTCTCTAACTGACACATTTGTGTTCATAGCCATCCCCTGGTCTTGATTCCAGCCACATAGGGACACTGCACGTACCTTCTCTTACGCCTTCAATCCTCCTCCGCTCCCAAAAGAACCAACCCAGCAACTCTGGCCACATTAGTGGGATAATTGCTCTATAATGTCATGGTGTCCTCAGGGCTGGTGATTGGTAAACAGACTCATTTTGATAAATTCTGTAAACTCCCAGTTGAAATTCTCTGATTGTTAATGACAAAACTCTTTGCCAGAGTTAAAATGGCTGATTACTTTTTCTTTATACTTTGTTCTCTGAACTTTGCCTCCCAGGGCAAGCTCCAGAGTACTGACCTCTAGCTTCTCCCAGACCTGTTCAGAACCTTCTGTCAGTTTCCCACAGACCCATGATTTCTCATCACCTGTGTGGGCATGTGCTCGGGCCATCACGGAGGTTCTGGGTCGGTCCCTGCACTGCTCCGCCAGGATCAAGTCCTGCCTAGTCAATAGATTTGTAAGAATGGGTGGACAGTTGTCTGCGTGGAGTAACTCGGTTCCTCTTTTGCTTGGATACAGAAACAGGGGTTAAGTAATGTCTTGAGAGTCCTTCTAGTCATGTGAGTTTAGGGTATTTGAAGCAGCAATAAATATGCTCCCTAGTTTCAGTACAACAAGCTCCTCAATATTCAGCAATACTGTTGCTTACCTACTTTATACAACACTTATGGATTTGGGCTAAACTAGAATTTCAGCGTTTTGCTCTTTGACACCAACTTCTTTCTAATGGATGAATCTTCTCTTCCTCTAACCTGTAGGTATAGGTTTTGGTTTTGTTTTTTGTTTTTTTGTTTGTTTTTTGTTTCTATCCTTTTCCCAGCATCCCTCTACCAAAATAATCCCAAACTACAATTAATGTACCTTTATAAATGATGATGGTAATTCTACTTTATCACGTTCCCTAGGATTAATATTTTTAGTATGCTGAATTCTTTTTTTTTTAAACATTGCATTCCCATGGCTCATTTATTCTATAACTGGAAGTTTGTTCCTTTTGACCATTTTCACCCATTCCCCCCACCCTCCCCTGAGTACCACTTTTTTTTTTTTTTTTTTTTTTTGCGGTACGCGGGCCTCTCACTGTTGTGGCCTCTCCCGTTGCGGAGCACAGGCTCCGGACGCGCAGGCTCAGCGGCCATGGCTCACGGGCCCAGCCGCTCCGCGGCATGTGGGATCTTCCCGGACCGGGGCACGAACCCGTGTACTGTGCATCGGCAGGCGGACTCTCAACCACTGCGCCACCAGGGAAGCCCCATTTTTAAAATTTTTTTATTTTTTAGGTTTCACATATCTGAAGTACGGAAGTATCATGTACCCTCAGGTTTCTCCCTGAGGTTAAGACAGAACCTTGAGGGGGGAGGGGGTGGTTCTGCATCACGTGGTTGACCTCCACCCTTCTGGGGAGCTCATCCACCTTATGCCTGGAACACCGAAGATTTCCTCTTTGGTTTTTAAGTCAGTTAACCAGAGGCTGGTAATCAAAAGGCCATTAATATCTTGATGAATTCAGGGAGCTAGTTTGTGAGCTTCTCTTTAAGAGAGCCGTGACTGGTTGCCTGTCTCCTGGAGACCTCTCACATGTACTTCTGGCACAGTCTCCCCTATATTTGTATCTTTTGTGGTTCAAGTATTGATACTTGGGTATACTTGTTGGTGGGCTCACTGTGGATAGGTGATTCTTATGTTTTTTCCCCACCAAAACATTTCTGAAGAATGACATTCCCACGCTCAATGCATTTCTTTGTGTATATACTCACGTACATATGTGTGTATGTGTATATCCAGAACATGTAACACACATATATTTATTTTACAAAATTCAAAGCACTTGGTGGGGAAATAAAATTGATTTTAATAGTGTATTCATGAAAGTGTTTTACAAGCACAGGGATAATAAAACTAGCCACTTAGAGATTTCAGGAAATTGTCATTTTTCCAGGAAGAATAAATAAATATGGCAAATCGAGAGTATTAAGCATTATTATCTAAAGGGTCTGTAGTGGTTGATTTCTGTGGGTGTAGCAGAGTTAGGTTTGCTGAAGTGAACTGTAATCTCCACCTCTTGTTTCCCACTCAGGGTCTGCCTAGAAGCAGTGGCTGGGGGTGATACTATAGGGATAATCCTAAATATGCTCTATTTATTTATTTGTAAAAAGTGAATCATCTGCAGATTTGGTACTTATGGTACCAAAGGCAGGAGGCACCCCTCACGGCTGCTGTGAGAAACTTGGAACCTAAATCGAGTGTCAGCAGCCAGAGGGTGGGGCTTGTGGTGCTCCTCCGTTGGGATGCTGCCGTGTGTCCAGACTCCGGGTGCTGGGCTGGAGGCCTGGGCACCTAGGTAGGAGGAAATGTTGGCTTTCCTCCTTCCCCACTCCCCTCTCATCACCTGTGGAAAACGCTGCTCTTTTAACATTGGCACCCCTTGTCGGGAGGGTGCCTGAGATTCCCGCCTGTCCTGCAGATGGGGGGAGGAAACTGGAGAGAACTAAATGCTGAAATGGATGAACTTGAGAAAAGCCTCATTCCGTCTCTGGGTGGCTTCTCTGTAGTCTCTAGGCTACTTACTGATTTTGAAATTACTGCCTCTTCCTACTCTGTCCTTCCTATTACAGACTGAGAAGGTTTGTTGAGTAGACGAGGCTGTGCCCTTTCAGTTCTTTCCTCCTTCAGGTAAATGAAGAGGTTGTTTTTTCAGTTTTAAGGTATCCTTTTACAAATAATTATTAGATGAATCGGAACTCTTAGGAGTAATAATTAGAGAAATGGAATTTGAGATTGTTATTCAGCTTTGTTTATATTTCGGGTTTCTGGCTTTTGTGGTAATACTTTATACTTGCAGTAGTTTCTGTAATCAGAGGCCCTGACTATTGGATAACTGAACAGTGTCCTCATTCTGGAGTGGGAACCAGGGAGCTGAGCGCTCAAGTGCCTTTTTTCAGAGCCACAGTGATCAGGGGAGTTGGGTTTTTCATCTTGTCACCAGCCTCTTTGAGAAGAGGTTTCGTTTTCTTCCTTTCGTCCTGGAGACACAGTCTCAGAGTTCTACCCAGGCGTTGGCTGGGCATGGGATGTATAGAGCTCTTATTTGGGCAGAGTGACCTTCTGAAAATGTTTTTCTGTTGTTTTAAATCAGTCATTATCTTATTTGAAAGAATTTTTACTCAAAAGGTGCTTTTAAAGTGTGACCTAAAGGTGGGTATTCCATGTGGCAAACTCAACAAATCCCTTATGAGACCCCAGTTTGTGAAGCACTGAATGTCATACTTAGGGCAGCCGTGTGCCCTCTGCTTTTGAGGGTAATTTCAATTTAAAATATTTTAGCCCACTTTCAAACCATGCAGACCAATTTGGGCTTGCAAAATCCCCTCTTGTAGTTAACCCCACTCTGTGCTGAGAAGCTGCGGGAAGATAAAGTGGTGCTTTGGAGAAGGACGTGATTGTGGCCCTCCCTCCTTCCCTCCCAGCTCTCCTTTCTTTTATGGTTTGTAGTTATAACCAAGATTTATGCCTGTTGCTCCACAAATCTTCTCTCTGCCATTATGTGTTTGTCTGCACAGTCTAGAGATGGGGCCGACGCTGAGTGATGCTTGAAGTAAATCTGCGTGGGGTGCTCCCTGACACCGAGGCCGACAGGAGCCGTCTCCTGGCCCCCCTGGATGGGGCTAGATTGCCCCTGTCAGGGAGAAGATGTGCTGCCGCTTTTGTGGCCTCTTGCCTTTGGTGGCCCTGGTGGCCCCGGTCTCCTGCTTGTGCTCACAGAGTCTGCGGGGTGGTGCCCTGGGGTAGCACCAAGAGGCCTTTCTCTGTGTGTCCGCTGTGGTCCAGTCAGGCCACGGCAAGAGCATCTTCAGGGGCAGGGCTGCCTTTTCCAGCTTGGAGGGGAGGAGCTGCTGATAGAATCAGGCACACAAGTTGATCATACGTATATACAGGGTTTAGTTTTTCCAGTTTGCTGAAAATGGGTTTTGATGGAGAAGCGGAAGAGTAAACAGCATTCATTAAACATCGTTTTTTTTCCCTTTCCTCATACCTTCTGTTTGCTGTATCCTTTTCTTTGACTCATATCAGATCTCTTGTGAAATGAAGTGGCAGCACCAATAAATACATATTTTTGAGAAAGTGTCAAGAGCTTTCATTAGAAACTGCTTCACTGTCATGGTGCCAGGTGCTCTTGACTGGGCAGCTCCTGGCTGGTCACATCCACACCCACACCCCTTCTGCAGACCAGGAGGACGTCAGCTTGTCTTGAACCCGTGGGCCAGTTGATTTGTTAGCGAATTAGGCAGTTTTGTTAAATATGCTATAAACAGGTGAAATATAATGTGAGCAGAGTGATCTATAAATGTTGTAAACATAAATGTAAAAAGAGGGTTCTGTGAAAACTAAGCTGAATGTTTTGGTAAATGCAAACTGCTAAAAAGATTGCTGTCTTTTTAGGTGTGCGTGGGGAAGATCCTAACAATCTAGAAGTATTCTGTACTTCAGTTTGCTTTGCTAATGTCTTTTAAGGGCTCGCTTTGCTTTAGAAATTGTGAAGGGTGTGTTACGGGTGAAGTTTATGCAAGAAAGACGTCTGGGAACTCCGGTGTTGGTGTTCGGGTCTCACACTCAAAGAGAAGGTCTTGGCTCTACATCAAAAGATTAGCAAATGACTGCAGGTTTGTTTATAGGTTTTAAGTTAATGTGAAACATTTAAGGTATGTAGATAAGACCCCATTTTTAATGATTCCCTGCTTTAACTGATTTTTCAGTTAACTGACCAATTGCTAGCTCCGATCACATAGGTCAGGACTTCTGCCGTATGATGTGCTGACCTCCGTGCTGGTTTCCATTATTTTTGTTATCTTGTTTCATCCCAGCAAACCGGCGAGGATCACTCTTCCTCAGTTTACAGTGAGGAAGCAAGCCCAGGGCAATCAGGTTCCCACAGCTAGTCAGCGGCAGGGCTGGGATGTAAACCCTAACGCCCGCACTGCTGAGCTCTTCTCTCCGTCAGACTTGAGCAGGGTGGGAGGGCAGGCAGGGGCAGCGTGCCCGCCTCGCAGAGCACAGAAGTCTGGGAGAGGGCTGTGGCTTGTTCAGGTGCTGCCTGGTGAGCCTGTGCTTCCTCTGAAGCCTCTGCCTTCATGCGCTCTGGCTGGTTGGAGTCTTTTGTATGCATCTTAGCTGTTGAAAAGGCACCTATTGCACCTATTAATTTATCAGAGGTGATGTGGGCCTCCTCGTGCTTGGAGGAGGTTTCTGCCCCCATGTACCTCACTAATGACAGGCTACGGGATGGAGGCGAGATAATAGGATCTTTCATCTGTCTGTGGAGCAAGGTGCTGTGTCCCTGGTAGCTTCTAGGGGGCAGCAGCCGCTTATCGTTCCCTCTCCTGCTGGCAGAGGGAAGGGTCCACAATTGAGCGCTCCGCTTTTGACTCCACATAAGAAACCACAGTGTTCAGGATCTTCCGTCTCTGCTTTCTCTGCCCCCTCAGATAAATCCTTTATCTCTGTCCCCATCAACATCCACAGATCCTTCGCTGTCAGAATTAAGGTGGCAAAAGTCACTTGCTTTGAAGACAGGAGAATGTCTTCAGGAGAGTAAAATCCTGTCACATCTTACTTGTTGCCATTGATAACCCACTCTAATACTGTTTGGATGTTTTGAAACTTTTCCCTGTGGACACGGGCCTTTATTCTGTTGGGAACACCACTGTCATGTGGTTGATCATCTGTCCTTCCTGTCAGCATGTGCCTTAACCTTCCCCACCCCCACTCCCAAGCCGGGCTTATGGAGGTTTCTCTTCAATTCTAAATGACTCATTTCATAAGCACATTAAGGAGGAAACTCTGGATTTGCCAATCCTTTTAGCCTTTGGGGCCCAAGATGCATATGGCCAGCTTGTGCCTTGCTGAAGTGAACGACTGACTGAACTTGCTGAAGTGAACTTCCCCCATCCCAGAAGCGTGTATTTCACCGTGGCCCTGACTCTCAGGTCTTCTTCCAGTTGTGTGGCTGAAGCAGGGGACAGAAAGGAGGAGGGCTGGTTGCAGGCAGAACCGGAGTTATGCAGTACACACGGAGAAGCAAATTGGCCACGACGTTTCAGCCCTGTGAGGTTTATCTAGGACTAGCTGAGACTTCTCAGTCCTGACTCCACCGTGGGAGGAGCTGGTGACCAGTGCTCCCGGGCTCTGCCTTCTTGCAGGCTTTCATCCGAGGACCCTGAGGACCCCAGCATGCTGGGGAAGGGTGGGAGCTTCCATCCTGGCTCCGAGAGTGGCTTTCCTCAGAGACAAAGGCACGCCTCCTAACCTCACCTCTCCAGCTTGCTCTCTGTCGTCTCTCTGAAAAATGGCGCTTAATAGAATCTGCTAATGAACAGAAGAAATAACTAGAAATAGTGGCAGATCATTTGACAGCAAAGTGGTTTATAACTTCTGTTTATCAAACGATGATGATTATCATTATTGTTATTTCTATTGGATTTTTGAAGAATTCAGCCTGGTCTCCAGAGCCCCATTTATAAGACACTTTATTTCTTCCTTTGTACTGTCTAGGAATAACTTTATTCCAGTGAAATACAGGTCTGTGGTTCCGCACCCCTCCCCAGCCCCTCCCAGCTCCATTTTTCTCCCTTCCTCTCTGCTCAGCTTCCATTTACCTCAGCGGGCTCCGGCTGGTGGGGGTATCCCCTGCTGACCAGACCGGCAGAGCTAATACCCGTTGGAGGAACGCTGCAGCGTTTGTTTTTGCAGTTCCTGGATTTGGTTTAATGTACAATTGATTTTTTTAATGTATTTAATCATTTTTTTCTTACCTCATAAGGATTAACCTGCACAAACCTCATTTTATCCTAACTGTGGCTTTGGGAGGAAGGAAGAAGAAAATTGAGTTTCTCTAGCTTATTTTATTCTTTCACTTTTTATTTTCTGAATGGCTTTTCCTGCCAAAGCAGCTCAGTAAAATACGATGTATTTTAGTGGCCATTACTTACTCATTACTAACTGGTCTCTCCTGCTTCCCTTTGTCTGTGAACTAAATACAGGGGGTCTAACGATAATTGGTAGCTCTATCACAGACTCGCCAATTATAGATCAACAGGGAAAACAGCCCAGTGATGGCTTGCGGTTGGCACTGGCTGCCTACCCAGCAGACTCGAGTTATCATTCTCCATCTGCCCCGGGGCTTGACCAGATTGGTCCTTTCCTAACTTTGTACCTTGGCTTCCCTAATGGCATCACACGGTCTCCCTGATGTACAGATTTCAACTTCATTTTATCCCTACGTGTGGTTTTCACGTCCACCTTGTCCTTTCTTAGTTCCTGCCTCTTTGTCATGTCTACACAGTATTAACGGGGAGAGGTTTTGTTTCTGTTTTCTTTGTGGCTCCCTGGTGCCTAGAATGGTTAGGTGACAGGCTACAGATAAAAGATTCTCTTGAAACCAGCGGTTTTCTGTATAGTTTCGTCTGCCAAGTCCAAGTAAAGGCAAGTCTTTGTGGGTGCCCAGTTCAGCCCCCTTTTTGAGCGTTTATCTGATTTGTATTCCAGCTTATCCACTTTGCTCTGGCACAGGACGGGGAAAAGTTACGTCTCACTGTTAGGCTGCCAAGCTCTTGTGTAGGGCTGCTAGGTGCTGAAGTGGCAAAGGAGTCCCTGTGCCGTATGGCCACATTTCCAAGCAGAATACATTTTTCGTTTGTTTGTTTCCTGGGTATTTGGCACCTAGGCCCCTTGCTGAACCCTGTATGCAGTGGGCACACATCCTTATCCCTCAGCTCCTAGCAGGAAGTAGGCACTCAGCACATGCTTGTGGCGTGTGTGTGTGTCTCTGCGTGCGTGCGTGCGTGCGTGCATGCCCGCGCACGCTCACTTATGTAAATGGTGATGGTGAGCCAAGGGGCTGGAGTGCCCAGTTGCTGCCCGCTGGGAACTTAGGGTGCAGCATTCCCGCTGGTACGCAGATGTTTAGTGTACCATTGCCACGTAGGCAACATAAAGCGGGCATTTTATGAAAGGGAACATCAGAGGAAACATTACGGCTGAGACCTTTATAGCCTTTCCATTATTATGGTTTAAATCTTGACAGTCTTTATTCACAGGGACACTGAGACCAGCAAAGACAGTGCTCACTCCCACCTCCCCGTTCTCTCTCTCCACATCCTGTTCTGTAGCTGTGATAGGCATCGTTAAGTGTGCAGGCAGCAGTGCTGCTTTGTAGTTTGTCTAGAAACAGCCCCTTTTGACTCAGAAGTTGGAAACCAGATGACTCACCATTCTGTTTGTTTTATTGCAACTGTCATTTCATAAAATGCCCTGAAACCTTTAAACTGTAAATGCCAAAGTAAGGTTTTCGTCTTTCTGTTTTTATTTTGTTACCTCTTCTGTTATCTGTGATCTTTTCTTTCATGTCTCTCTTTTCTCCTTCCCGTTCATAATTATTTTCCCTTTCATTTGTCTCTCTTTCTCCCTCTTTCTCCCCTGCACACCCCCCACACTCCGCCCACTGCTTTGATGATGATCGTGATGGCATCTGTAGTTGAAGTAGAGTCTCTGCTAACATCGTGATGAGTTCTCTCCAGGTTTACTGCCATCAGATTGAGAGTCTACGCCCCCCAGTTTCTGTGTGTGGTTTAGAAATGGAAACATCCACGTACATTGAATTTTATAAAGTACTCACTGGCTTCAGCTCTAAAAGCTAATGCCATGTCAAATCGTAACAGGAACTCACTTTTTGTGATACTGCATTTTGCAAAATCGTGGGTCTCCCCACGTATCCATTTCCTCCCTTGAATGGGTACCAGGATCACAGTGTGACTAGGCTTGCTAGGCTTTCCTAGGACGGCCTGTAGGGTTCCTACACAGAATGTTGATTGCCAGGAGAGGACCTTGATCTTATTAACCTTTTTCTCTCCTAAGATGGCATTTACCTGGAATTCCCGAAGTAAAAGAGAGCATTCTCACGGCTTAGGTGGGGTGTCAGGATCTAAATTTTTAAGGACTTGAGCTCTCAAACTAGGACTTGTCGGATCTTTCTTCCTGCAGTTTCTGACACTGTGGGACTTGACTGAGTCGCCTGATTGATGACATGAACATCATTGGGTGTTAAACACCTGGCCAGGGAAACAGGGACCCTCTGTGGGTTTACTCAAAGGATGGCAGACAGATTGTGGAATTTTAATGAAGGTGGGGTGGGTCCCTGATGTTCATCTGCTTTGGAGCATAACCAAATCCCAGCATTAACTTCAGGAGTATTTGTGGGAAACCTGCACTGGTGTCAGTGGTCATATTCCACATTTATCAAATTCATAAATCTTACTGAACTAATTTTAGAAGCAGCTAGTTATAATGAAAAAGAGCAATTACTTCAGATGCACAGGGGCCTCTTAAATGTTCCTTGTTTTTCTTTTTCTTTTTTTAAAGGCCTTTGGTCTATTTGGGCCTTCAGAGTGAGCCATCCTCTGAATTCTGTTGCAGTAAAACTTCTTTCCTATATGTCTCTAAGGAAGGAGAGTATTTTCTATGCTGTGAATGGGGGAAAATATGATATCATTACAGTATTTAATAAATTTGATGGCTGTGAGTTTTAAACATGAGTTCTGTTAATCTGCAGGGCAGCTTTCAACATAGAATGCTGTGTTTTCACCCACTTGGCTCGATGTCTGTTTCTGACACAACCACTATTCCTGCTGCAGGAAAATAGAAAACCACAGGCTGTTAACTTAATACTCTTCCCTTCTGGGGCTAGGGTGGGAGCAGGGCGGGGGCAAAGCGGGGTTCAAATCAAGATACTCTCACTCCCCACTGGAGAGAGATGTTCCCTCATTCCAGCTGACAGTTTGAACAAGGATTCTAGAGTTTCTGGCCATATTAATTAAACCTCAATGAGGGGTGCCCTGCACATTTACTCCTTGGGACCAGGAGCAGCCTGCCAAGTGTCTCTCCACAGGCTCCCTCTGGGTTGCCTACCTATGGATGTCTTCTCCCTTCCTGGGCAGGGCCTTTTGGAGGAGCAGAAGGATCGTTTAGTGCTTGTGGCCTGTTCATTCCTTGGCTTCTCTGCTGAGCTATCCAGTAGGGGTGCCAGTTCTTCCATTTAGCTGACTATTATATAGCCCTTAAAAGGGAAGGGTTTATTTTAGCTGGCTGCTATATTGATTGCTATAGGGACGTTTCTGTTTTCACTGGCTGCTATATTGACTGGGAAAGGGAAAGGGGCCGTGTTGCCGGGAGCTGTCATACTGACTGTTACAGAAAAGATCTGTATTTAAGCAGTACCAGTGCACTGGGATCTCCCAGGCAAGATATTAATGCTAATTCATCTGCTCACCCCCTGCTGTGAGTGTTATTTGTTTAAATCTGTAGATTCCCACAGCGCGTTTATATCCTCACTAGAGTGAGCTCGGCTCCCTGTAATTATTTAACATTATATGCTGATATAAATTGTAACAGTTAAAGAATGGTAATGAGTAGCCAAAAAAGAAAAGAAGAAGAAAGGAAACAGGAAAAAAAAAAAAGGAGAAAGTATATTAAAAACCCATATAGCGTATACATATTATAAGTTTGTCGTGTATGTGTGTGTGTGTATATATCTATGTGACATTTGAAATGGCAGAGTCAGATTCTGAAACGGCAGTGAACTACGTCTGACATCTTTTCTCCCACTCCAAGTTGATTTGTACAGTGTGGCTGAGTCCACGTATTGTGCATCTGTGTGTGTGCATGTACGCACGTTCTCACGTCACCCGCCAGAAAGACTGTACTGACATGTGCCGATGCGCTGTTTGTACACACGTGCATGATTACATACTGTGTGTGTGTTCCATGTAGTGGCAAGAAATTTATCCATTAGCAATTCAGCTTCTTGATGAGTAGCTGATACTTCCTTCTAGCTTCCATGTTGGCACAGGAACTCTGGGCCTGAGACCCACCTCGGGGAGAGCCGGGGGAATGCTCAGTTGGGATGAACTTGTAGGCCATTGGGTGTCACTGTCGCTCTATTGTCTATAGTTGAAAGAGGGCTGTTACGCTGGGGAAACTGGATTTCAAAAGAAAGTTGTTTTTCTGCCTAAATGGAGGTGTCGTTTGTTTGAGATGTTTGCATTTTGAGATCCCCCTTTAAAAGTAGTTGTTTTGTTGGCTGTTTTTGCCATGCTAAGCTAGGCATTTTGATTGTTCTTGAAAATTGTGTGCTGACGTGAGCTCTGTTTGGATATCAGCTGGAGCACACCAGAGGAGGGCTTCCGATGAGCAGAAAAGTTCCACCTTAATTGGAAACTCACTTACCAAGGAGAGAGGACCTGGGCAAGAGCTTTAAAAAGGTGGAAGAGAAATCTCCTTGCACGCCCGAAATCCGAAATTCGGCCGCCCTCCCGGCCTCGCGGAGGTGGGAAGAGTGCCGAGCGCTGGTGGCAGAGGAGCAGGCGCGCCTCTCCCGCTGGCGGCTCCTGCAGTGTGGGGCTGTGCCAGGCTTCGCCACAGTTCCTACTGTGTCAGTTTAATAAATGCACTACTTAAAGCATGAAATCACAGAAGAAGAAAGAGAATGCACTTATTCAGACTCTTAATACATTAAAAATAAGGCATTAAAACTCGGACTTTTTTTTTTTCTTCTTCCAGAATCAATAATGAACAGGAAGGGTTGTAGACATTAACAGTCATGGACATTCAAACTCTTATACATAAATTATTTTAGAAAAATGCACATAAGACTTGAATAATGTAAATACATTAATGCATTTAATAATTTAAACATGAAAGCGCAAGCAGGAATTTGAGGCAGAGGCTGTTCTGAGGTAAGGGATTGGTCCTAGAACCAGTGTGTCCTAGGATCGATGGGTGATTTCCCCTTGAGACATCCTGGAAAGAGAGTGCCTGGCCAGCTGGTGTGAGCTCCCATGCCAAGACTCCCTGGACATTCCTGAACTCAGCTACCTCCCTGCTCCTTATTTTTCCGTATCCTGACCTTCGTCCTCGATTCTGCGTTTTCTCTGGTCCTGTGCTTCCAATTGTTTGTTCGAAAATTAAATGCTTCCACTTCAAAGAACATTGAACTTTGAGAATGTCTTGGTTGGAAAACCAAACCAAATTAAAAAATCCTTCACCCAGCTCTGGCTGCTTGTGGTTTGGAAGCACGGAAGCAGTGGCTCCTACAGTCAGTCGGTCAGTCGTGTTCTCAGGCTGGAGCTCTACTGCAGCACTGAGGGCAGTGGATCCAGGCTGGGATATGCTGATGGATTTGGAGCCAGATCTAGTGGGAAAGCAGGGATGGTGTGTGGTGTTAGCGTCTGGGGGTTGGCCATCACGATGGCAGGTCGCCGTGCTAGGAAACAAGACAGGCGCACGGAGTTAGACTCAGCCATCAGTGAGCATGCCTTGCTTTAATCTGAGGGTTTAACCATTGGATAGACTGATGTTACTGTTTCTTTTCCCCCTTTCTTCCGAAATTGTATTCACAGCGGCAGAAAGTCACTGGAACGTTGAAGCCCCCTTTCCTGGCAGAATACAGAATGATCAAATTTAGTTTTTGACACCTACACTGTAAAGTCCCCTGGGAAGAACTAAGAAGCTAGGACAACACAACTCAAATTTTCATTGGTTGACCCCAGTGATGTTCTCCAGTAGCTCCTTAGCCTCGTTTTATAGCCCAAATCACGAATGAGAAACTGGGAAAACCTCAGAAGGTGTGTTACTGGGTACATAGTCTGACAACTTTACCTGTAGAAGAGGTATGTTTATTTGGTCAGTAAAGCAACTGTTGCCCCACTGGGTTTGCTGTGGGCCTGAGGGGCCCTTGAGAAACAGTTAACAGATGGTAGTGACTGAACCAAACCTGTTTTTATTATTGCCAAATCCATTGGCATCTTCTACTGGATCTCAAATCTCCTACTGAAACTTTACCTGGGGTCGTCTTGATTTGACCCAGGCCTTGTCTGTTCTGGCATCTGTGGCTTTGTTCGCAACCATTTCCAGTCTTTGTTATAGCCAAAGGCAGCCTCCTTTCCAGCGAACACGGTTACAAGCCAGCTTTTACCCACTTTCAGGAGAGTGGCTATAGGCTGTCCTGGCACGTGCACCAGATACAGACAGCATTAGGCTGTGCTGCCCAGAGCAGCCAGAAGGCAGACCAGTTCTTTAAAAAGTGCTAATCGGGGATTGGCTTAGAAAGGAGTAGTATCAAGAATCAGTGAGGACCACCTGGGAACAGCTCTTGTGGTCAGTATATCGTCCTTGGGATGTGCTCAAATTCTTCTCCAGACCTGTGAACAGTATCCTTAATATCATGACCCCTTTCCACCTGTTTTGCTTTAAAGAGGCATGGCTTTTCTTACCAGTTTTGTTTCAGCTTTGGGATGCATGTCAATCCCAGGCTTGTTGTGTTCATTTCTCTTCCAGAGTTTTCGAAGCCCAGGCTGCTCCCTCTGTTGCTTGTCCAGCCTTGAACAGTGGCTTCTGCCTGCACCCTCTGCTTTTCATCCCAGCAGAGGGAAGAGAGTAAAATCAGGGGAGCATTTGAACCGGGGAGAATCTCATTCTCTTTGGATTTGGCTGGTCACACCCAGGAAAGCATCATTCTCTTCCCTTAAGTTCCAAGAAATGTCTTATGGCCTTAACTGCATTATGGGCTTGTGCCGGATCGGGTTGTATGGTGGAGGCGGGGTGGGGGCAACTTCGTGCTCCTGTTGGAGGTGCAGTGCTGGCTCATCTGGCAGAGAGAGCAGATAGCACTGATCAGGGGCCAGTTCACCCCTGTGATACATCCCTTATGCAGATTTCCTCGGAAGAGAGAGGAGTCAGGTTCATTAATTAAAGGAGCCTGGCTCGAGCTCCCTGTAATTATAGGTGCTAGAAATCTGAATTTTAAGAGGTCTGTGCAGCTGCATTTTGAAAAATGCAGGGAGGCACCGAGAAGTACAGGCTGTGGGCAAGAATGTGGCTGAACCAGATTTGGGAGGTTTGGGTTTTGGCAGAATTCCCCTTCAAATTCATATTTATTCGTCCTATCTTTCTATCTTTTTTTTTTTTTAATGGGAAGCTGAAGCTCTGATTTTTTTTTTTTTTTAATGAAGGTTACACCCTGTGACAGAGAGGCTGGCATTGTCAGAGTATGGAGGGCAGAAAGGAGTTGCCGTAAACTGGAAGATGCTTAGTTTTTAAGGAAGCAAAGGATATCTTTGGGCTCTAGGGATGCAGTGTTTGAAAAAATTAAATAATTTTTTTTTCTTGAAGTGAGTGAGAGGACCAGGGAGCAGAAGGTTAATTTGGATACAATCTAGGAAGATAAGTCCCGGGCGCATATGGGACTCCAGAGTCTTGGTACCCACTTCTCTTCCCCAGAACAGTGTCTCCTCTGTCATAGATCACTTTTTGATGTGAACCCAGAGGTACAAGCAGACAATTTTAGACCTTTTGGGAAGTCCTGACCTGTCCCTTTTCTTCTTCATTTCCTCAGTTATTGGTAGTGTGACCTTTTGCTCTGGATACTTTCTCTCTCTCCCTCTTCTTTTTTATTTTTCTGTATGATTTATAAGGTCTCCTTTTACTTCCTGTTAAAAACCTTTATTTCAGTCCGTGACTATTTGCATCTCTGTTAATTAACCATGGCTCATTTGGGATGTGGATAGGAGTGGAGAGAGTTGGGATGAGTAGGGATTCCCTCCTTGCCTCCCCGAGGAAGGAAAGAAAAGGCTAGTGGTGAATGGGGGCTCATCAAAGGCCTGTGTGCCTGAACACTCAGGCAGCTGCCACCAGCCTCCTTTCCCCTGATTGGCTTTGTCTCCTTGGAGGTATTGTAAGCATCCTCCCATTTCACAGCTTGGACCCTCTGCCCCTCCTCTGGGGTATACAAGGGGCTGAAAAAAATTTTTTTATACAATATATATATTTTAAAGCATTAAAAAAATATTTATTTATTTTTGGCTGCATTGGGTCTGTGTTGCTGAGCGCAGGCTTTTCTCTAGTTGCGGCGAGCGGGGGCTACTCTACGTTGCGGTGCACGGGCTTCTCATTGCGGTGGCTTCTCTTGTTGCGGAGCGCGGGTGCTAGGTGTGTGGGCTTCAGTAGTTGCGGCATACGGGCTCAGTAGTTGTGGCTCACGGGCTCTACAGCGCAGGCTCAGTAGTTGTGGCGCATGGGCTTAGTTGCTCCGCGGCATGTGGGATCTTCCCAGACCAGGCATCGAACCCATGTCCCTTGCATTGGCAGGCGGATTCTTAACCGCTGTGCCACCAGGGAAGTCCCTATATATATTTTAAAGGATACTCCTCTGTACTCTTACATTCTTGTATGTATGTTGGGAAATCTACTAATTGTGAACCCATAAACTGTGGAGGAGAACAAAATCTCAAAGACTGTCATTTGGTGCGTTTACAATATGCAGATTGCAGTTCCAATTAGATTGAAGCCTCTATTTAGCAGAGTGGTTTTGTGAAATAAATAACTTTTGAAGAAGGCCTACTATATATAATAAATACACATTTTTCCTTCAGTTGCTGGCATGGAGCTTCCTGCTTTCCAAACACTTGCCCTGAAATGCTGATTCAGAAGCAGGCAGCATCCTTGGGCTCTTTACAGAAGAAATGTTTCTCCTTTGCTTTCCTGGCACAGGGATTTCATCCTTGATTTACAGTGCTCAGCTTGTTAGCGCCAGTGAAGGGGAGCTGGTGTGAAGGTCATCATGTCTGTTTTGTCCTCTCAGAGAGAGAGTGAGGGGGTGTGTGTTTCTCCCTGTGCGCTTGCAGTGGTAGTCGTGGGGTTCAAGTGCCTCCCCCCACCCCCCGCTTCTGTGCGAGGGAGTCAGTCAAAACTCTGGCGTCTCTGTTTTTCCACCCTCTGTACCACCTGTCATTCAGCAGGGGGTGAACGATTTTGAAAGCCTGATTCAGAATTTCAGGAAGACTAGTGGCACACCTAGTAGAGAGCTTTCTCCCTACACCCCTTCTCATAATCTTCCCCTCCTCAGGCCAACTGTGACAAACTGACAGAAAATTAACAGATCGGGTCCTCCTATTAGGTGAGTCCCTATGCTGGAAGCCGCTCTGGCTTTATGCAGGTCCTTTAGCAGCTCCGTGCATGTGGGTGGTGGTGTTCTAAGCGGTCCTAGCAGAGAGGGCAGTGAGTGCTGGGGGAAAAGCAAACAGAATGCTCTTTGGAAGAGAGAGTGCTTAAAAGGGAGAGAGGGGCAGTAAGATGCCCAGCTTGAAAGCACCTGGTGGAAATACTTGGACTTGCAGGGTTGCGGTGCTGAACACCACCGCCTGTCTCAGGGAGCGGTGAGCTGGGTTATAATAGGATGCCTGATTACAAAGAACATTGTGAAGGCCACTTAGTCCCAGGTCAGGCTGTGCATTAAGCGTGCTAATCCTTTGCCGTAACACTGGACTGGAATTGCAAAACTGGAAGTACGCAGTCTGTTGTGTCTCAGCTTTGGCTTTAAATATTTCTATACGATGCTGCCCTGTGTGGCTTTTTCTCAGCTACCCAACTTCTCTTTCTCCAGTGGAAAGAAAAAATACATCACGAGAATATTTTCGTCTACTCACCAGTGACTTTGAAAACTACTTTTCTACTTCTATTATGTGGTCAGTTTTCTCATCTTCGTGATTTGAAATATTAACATGTAGATAAATACAGTAACATGTAGGGGCTACACATAGGTTTTGGTCCTAGGGCCTGGCATGTTGGAACAGAAAGAAACACCTAATTGCATCAAAACCACTCTAAGTTCATGTATGTGGAGCCCATCAAGCTGAAAGCATCCAGACAGCATCTGCTGTTATCAAATCACTCATGAGTCCAGCTAATTAAAATAAAGCTTCATTTTTCTGAACCATTGTTTGGCAGGAATTCGAAACGGGTCTAACCCAATTTCTGCGTGTTTATGAGCCTTTATTATATCAGAGGTACTTTTCTGTAAATGTACAGGGCAGCGTTAAATGAATTGACCCACACAGTATCACTGTAGACGCACTGTGGACTTGCTAATGATTTCCCTTCCAGCTTTCTGGTTTCCAGACATACTCTTTAAAGCTTTATGTTCTCTTTCTCTATCCTCTGCTCTTTGTCCTCCGCTTTTTCTTTTTAATTAACTTAAAAAAAATTTAACCTTCTTTTTTCTCTGAAAACAGGATACACTTTATATTTGTTCCCTAATGAAGTTTTCTTTTCCATTTCTCTTTGTTTTTCTTCCTCTCTTCCTGTTTTTGCTCTTCTTCTAGGGGTTAGGATTTGCCTCTCTTTATTTCTTGCTGCTTTCTATTCCCTTCTTGTCCTCCTTAAAAAACTTTTTTAAAAATTTGTTTTATTTATTTATCTGTGGCTGTGTTGGGTCTTCATTGCTGCGCACGGGCTTTCTCTAGTTGCAGCGAGTGGGGGCTACTCTTCGTTGCGGTGTGCGGGCTTCTCACTGCTGTGGCTTCTCTTGTTGCGGAGCACAGGCTCTAGGCACGTGGGCTTCAGTAGTTGTGGCATGCAGACTCAGTAGTTGTGTCTCGCAGGATCTAGAACGCAGGCCCAGTAGTTGTGACACATGGTCTTAGTTGCTCCATGGCATGTATGATCTTCCCGGACCAGGGCTTGAACCCATGTCCCGTGAATTAGCAGGTGGTTCTTAACCACTGTGCCACTAGGGAAGCCCCTTGCCCCTTATTTTTCTCTCTTCTTATCTCTCTTCCCTTTTATGTTTTCTTTAGTGCCTCTCCTCTAACCTTCTCTTTCTCCTTTTTCTCTTCTTTCCACCTCCTCCAATTTTCCCAGTAAAAGATTTATACCTTTGTCTCTACATGCAAGTACAGATTAGGGCAGAAAATGGCTGCCTATGGGGGTAAAGAGACCTGGCTGTTGGGAGATGAGGTCAGCCTGTTTTGCTTCTCTGAATTTGCTTGCATACTTTACTTTAGGTTTTAAAAAGATTTTTCAAACCACGTCTACTCTACTTTATAGTCTAATAATGCTACTTTGAAGATCAAAAGTATTATATAAATGCTAACTAATTATTCCTTGTAACACTTTGGTGAGTCCCTATGCAGTTATAGTTCCATTTTACAGATGAGGAAGCAGAAACAGGAAAGGTAAGCAACTCTCTGAAAGTTACTGAAGAAGTTAGTGACTGAGTTAGAATTAAGACCAGGTCATCTTTGGCTTTGATTCTTTTTTTAAAAAATATATAAATTTATTTGTTTATTTTTGGCTGTGTTAGATCTTCATTGCTGTGCGTGGGCTTTCTCTAGTTGTGGGGAGCGGGGGCTAGGGGCTACTCTTCGTTGCGGTGTGCGGGCTTCTCATTGTGGTGGCTTCTCATTGCAGAGCATGGGCTCTAGGCGCACAGTCTTCAGTAGTTGTGGCGCACAGGCTTCATAGTTGTGGCACGCAGGCTCAGTAGTTGTGGCTCGGGGGCTCTAGAGCGCAGGCTCAGCAGTTGTGGCGCACAGGCTTAGTTGCTCCGCGGTATGTGGGATCTTCCCAGACCAGGGCTTGAACCCGTCTCCCCTGCATTGGCGAGCGGATTCCTAACCACTGCACCACCAGGGAAGTCCCTGGCTTTGATTCTTGATTACCACCTTCTGGGAGTTTACTTTTCTCTCCATAAGGATCATATATCTTTTTTTTTTTTTTCTTTGCGGTACGCGGGCCTCTCACTGCTGCAGCCTCTCCCGCTGCGGAGCACAGGCTCCGGATGCGCAGACCCAGCGGCCATGGCTCACGGGCCCAGCCGCTCCGCGGCATGTGGGATCCTCCCGGACTGGGGCACGAACCCGCGTCCCCTGCATCGGCAGGCGGACTCTCAACCACTGCGCCACCAGGGAAGCCCAGGATCATATATCTTTAAGATGAGGGTGAGAGAATACGAGCCCCGCTGCCCTTCTCTTTATGTACTTTTAGCCTTCTGAAGTTTCATTTGTAGTCTTTAGATGTTAAATGAATTTCTAGGTAATTCCTGGGAAAGAAGGATGCCAAACCACTTACGGGCTGGTAAAAACTCTGTCCATTATAGTCTCAAAGCAGAGCGCTCACTTTCTCTTTCCAGCGGCTTCCAGTAAGTGGGCCCACGTCACACACGCTGGCCCTGGTGATCATAGCATTGTAGGAAGCACTGCCATATTTGATTGAATTTAGCCATTCTGGAATGACGTGTGTATGAAGTCGTCTCTTGCATTACTGTGGCCTTTATTATTGCTAATGCATTCTGACATTACAGGTGTAGCCTTGGCTCTCCCAGAAAGGGCAAGGCTGCTCTTACCAAGCTTAAGAGCATGAAACTGTTATACAGTGAAACGGGTGTTCACATTTAGTTAATAAGCAGAGTAAGGGAAATGCTTTTATAGAAAAGATAGCCGAGTGACAGAGGCCTATCCTCATTCCTTACCCAGCATTATTTCAAAAAGTGAATCAGTTAGTAGTATTCTCCTGCAGAAAACTAGAGTCAATGGATAGAAGGTTCAGGAAAGCAGATTTCAACTCAGTTTAAAGAAGGACTCCTGAAGATGAGTTGATAATCTTTTAAGAGAGTGAGTTCTCTGTTCATTATAAGCATTTGAGTGGAGGCTCACTGATCATTTGTCAAGGTTGTTGAGGAGGGGAGTCCTAGGTCATGTCCTAGGCCGGACATGTCCTAGGCCGGATGGCTTTCCTTGTTCTAGATTGTAACTGCAAAAGCAGCATCTTTGTTTGTTCTTCTTGGTTTTTTAAGTGCCTGGTGTGCTGTGTGGACCCAGTGAATGCTTAGTAACTATTCATCATTTAATCTTTGGCTTCCTGCTTCTTAACTAACTTGAATAAAAACTGTTTTTGTTCAGGTCAGAGAAGCCACCATCTCTGCCAGCCTCCTGCAATAAGTCATTCTGGATAGCCGCATTTTCCCGATGGCCATCGAGATCCATATGAAAACAAAACAAAACACGTTAAAACTTTTGGCTGGGAATTACATAAAATGGGTTATATGCTTTCTCGCTTTATTAGGCAGAGTAGACTATAATTTAATCCTGATGACTCAGTATCATCATTTTAGATGTGCATGTTTATATTGTGTTGAAGTGTAGATTCTGTTTTCAAAACCTGTTGAAATATAGATCTGTTGTGTATTTGCCCCTCCTCTGAATGACTCCATCTGTGCCGAATGACCCTGGACTGATAAACTTTTTGAGTTTTCTGTTTGCTTTTCATAGATGATTCTCTCCTGACATTTGTTGCTAGGCTTTTTTCACTATCTGGTCTTTGCTCTGTGAGTATCTCTTGCTAGCTGGCTCAATTCTCCTTTTTCATTTGCAGTTTTTAATCTTCTGTGATTTGGACACCATTTAACTAAGCTTGTATACGAAATAAATAATAAGTAGTGTGAATAAATCTTTGCTATGTGTAATACATGTGGAATTTGTCATTTCTTTTTTGACAACAGCGATTTCTTCTCTCTTTCCCTCTCTCCTTCTCCTTCTTTGTTGGTTTTCTCCTTTTTTTGATTGGGTGAGATTGGAGAGCCGAGCTCCCGAATGGTTGGTTCTGGTCCTTGACCCTTGCCCATTTCCCTGGCCTAGGTATCATAGGCTGCCTGCTGGAGTCAACTGGAAATTATAAAATGATGCAGCTTGGAGGGTCCAGAAGGCCATCTATTTAAGCCCTTATCTTACAGAAATGAAGGACGCTGAGGCACAGAGTCGGGGCGTGAGGGGCCGGGTTTGAGGACATAGCGTTAGGGTTGGACTCGGTGTGCAGGTTTCTTGAGACCCGGCCTGCTTTCTGCCCTGCCACTCTGCCACATTCTGTTCCCTGCCAACTTTGAACATTTGTTTGGCTGCACCGGGTCTTAGTTGTAGCACGCAGGGTCTTTAGTTGTGGCATGCGAACTCTTAGTTGCGGCATGCACGTGGGATCTAGTTCCCCGACCAGGGATCAAACCCAGGCCCCCTGCATTGGGAGTTTGGAGTCTTAACCACTGGACCACCAGGGAAGTCCCTGTTTCCTACAAACTTTGAGCAAAATGTGTGTGAATGAGCAAATAGAGCGTTTGTGTGAGGTAAAATCATGGAGGAAAATTCTCTGCTGGCTGTGGGCAGGTTTAGGATTAAAGTACATAAACCAGGGCTTCACTGGTGGCACAGTGGTTAAGAATCCGCCTGCCAATGCAGGGGACACGGGTTCGAGCCCTGGTGTGGCAAGATCCCACATGCCGTGGAGCAATTAAGCCTGTGCGCCACAACTACTGAGCCTGCACTCTAGAGCCCGCGAGCCACAACTACTGAGCCCACACACCACAACTAGTGAAGCCCGCGTGCCTAAAGCCCGTGCTCTGCAATGAGAAGCCCACACACCGCAACTAAGAGTAGCCCCTGCTTGCCGCAACTAGAGAAGGTCCGCACGCAGCAACGAAGACCCAACGCGGCCAAAAATAAATAAAATAAATAAATTTATTTTTTTTTAAAGTACATAAACCAAAAAAGGCTTCTGTTTGTTGCAGTGTTTGGCTGTGTTTGCACTCAAAGCTGATATTGATATTGTAGGAGAAGCTTTAATCCTTTCATTCAAATTTACAAGAAATGCTGTTTCCTTTTAGTTTAAAAAAAAAGAGTCCAAGAGAGCATTTGATTTGAGGAACCGAAAGTCTAGAAAATGTATCCGGGAGTCCTCGTCAATTTGGGGCATAATGAAATATAAAAAATACTCAATAAAAGCTCCTTATTACTTTAACTGTTTAAATGTGGAGTTTTTAGCCATCAGGTTAATGTTTTGGTATCATTTTTTTTATTTGATTGTGAGCACTTTTCCAGGTAGCTCTGCCACTAGAGCGCTAATCAGATTCCCACAGATGAATGGTGCTAGCTGCAGCCTGACATCACCGCATTTTTGCTTCGACATTATTTTATTTGGTTTTCCTGTAAAAGTTAATAACTCTGTGTCCATGTGTTTAAACAGGCAAGAAGAGAGAGAGAAAGGACAGTGAACAGAAAACCATGAGTGATGTCTCAGGAAGCTTTTGGCAAATTGAGGAGATGTAGGGATTTTTGTGATCTCAAAGTCTTTCACCCTAGCACAATTGGGGTGTGGAGAATCAAGAAGATTGCACAGCAAGATGGTGATTCTTAATCCTTCTGATAACAAAAAGTGAACCTCTGTCTGTTTCCCAGACAGAGCTGGAAGCAATTAGAAATGAGTTCCCATTGATTTAGAGGAGGAAGAGGGTGCTCAATAGGACGGATTTGCTTAATGGTGAAAACTGTTTAAGTTTTGCGTTAATTGTAAGTAAAATACATGCTCATTTTAGGTGACCAGGATTGCTAGGAACATCAGATGGAGGGCAGAAAGACCTTCCTTTTTATCTTCCTGTTAGAAGTAGGAGACCTGTACTGAGAGCCTCATGACCAAGATGGCAGTGGTGTCTAATAGGCCTTTGTTGAATCGTTTATTTTTAAAAGTGTATTTGTTTATTGGAAGCTGTGGTTGTTGATAATAGGAATGTTTATGGTGTTTAGTGAAAGGTTACTGAATGGTTCAAAGCCATGATGATTACCATTTAATTCTTTCTGTGTGCAGAGGATTTTTTTGCTGAGCTAAAAATTTCTAAATTGGGGTTTATCAGAGGAGGCGACTGGACTGATATCTCTTGATTTAGATTCTCTTCCAAATTTACATCTTGGTGCTAAAGACAGTCTGTGGGTACAGATCTGACAATGGGTACAAGAATCAGTTCCACAGTCCTTATCTCAGTGCCTCCGAAAGATGTGTAAAAAGCGATGACTCATTCATCATCCGTGTCAGAGGCATGGCTTGTCTTGCTTCTCTGTGCTACACTCGTGTGGGTGAGTTACTCCTGAAGTCGGCGAGAGAGGCCTGACCCACGTTAGATACCCTTTTTTAGACAGTTGAACTGTCCGCCAGCTTACTTCAAACGGATGTGACCCCACTTGCTGCCAGAGCTGGTTCCCCTGATCTTACTATCTTGGCAGAGGGTCTGTTCCTGTGCACTCCCAGGGGCCAGTGTGCTTGGTGAAGAGGACGACTTTCCCCTGAGAGGAGCTGATTTCATTTGACTGTTTGAATAGAAACAGTTTCTAGGGCCTCCTTGGTGGCGCAGCGGTTGGGAGTACGCCTCCCGATGCAGGGGACACGGGTTCGTGCCCCGGTCCGGGAAGATCCCACATGCCGCGGAGCGGCTGGGCCCGTGAGCCATGGCTGCTGGGCCTGCGCGTCTGGAGCCTGTGCTCCACAACGGGAGAGGCCGCGACAGTGAGAGGCCTGTGTACCACAAAAATAAATATATAAAATAAACAGTTTCTAATTCCTGTCATCTTACTGTAAATTTGAAGATTTTTGAGTGCCAGCTTTCTCTCTATTCTGAATCATACTTTTGGAACTCGTACTTCTAGTTTTTCCCTCAGGCCATAGAAGAATCTTAGGTAATAGCAGGAACCAGGACTTGGTGGTCTTCTCTTAGTAGCAGATCTTAATTGTTCGCTTTTTTCCTGCTTTCTAGAGATCTGAAGACGATTTAAAGGCTACCCACATTTGTCACTTCCAAGTTTTTTCTTGCTATCTTTTTGGATTCGAGCTGTTTCTGAGCTGTGACTACTACTTTTTTGGTATTCAAATCTATTTTTTAACATTTAGTCTTTCTCCAACTTTCTTGTAGGATGTCTGGTAGGAGTGTCATTTAGCGACTCCTCAAAGTTTTAGGTTTTTGCTCTATGTGGGGTGATGCTAGACAGAATTCCCTGATCCAGAGCTTATCTTCCTTGGAATCCAGGAGCCCATCTTGTTGCCTTCAGAGCAGCAGGTGCTCAAGCCACCGTGAAGAGACCCCGCCCTGCACCACCTGGTGGTCATCTATTCAGCGTCTAACCCCCAGTGATAACTTGACACGTGAAGGTGTCACTGTCCATCTTCATCCCCTTCCTAATCATCCCACATCTCAATAGTGCATATGCTTAGAGAGAGCTTTACCAATCTCTGTCTGGCCTGGCTTCAGAAGTGGGAACTGAAGCTTCGTCTGCTGAGCGTGCGAAGGTGCTGGAGTTTGGGAGAAGTAACCTTCGGAAAGCATCAAATTCAACTTGTGGTGGAGAGAAAGGGACTAGGAAGTAGAGGCAGTGGTATCATTAGGAAGGTCCTGGGCGCTGTCTGCTACATATTTTTAGTGTTGGAGTCACCAGCCACCGCCACTGAGTGAGCTCACAGTTCTCCTAGGGAGCATCTTGGACACTGAGTCATTACATTCCTTTGGAGTGATTCAGCTCAACAGCTTGACACCTTCATTAATTTTACAACATGAAGCCTGGGTGCTCTCTGCTTCCTCTTTAACAGTGCAGGGGAATTAGAAGAATATGGAAAATACAAAAGCAAGGGAAACTGGAAAAAGGAGCAGTCAACACGCTGTTGAAAGGCACTGTGTTAGGAAATCGAACTCCTTGCCTTTTCTTGGTATCTCCTGGGACCGAGCACCCAACTCTTGCCACACAGTGCTGGCACACGTAAACCTTTTTCTTTTTGTTCCTGGCACGCCCGCCACCCTCCAACTTGCAGCCAGCTCGTTTGCCTTCTCTGCCGAGGTCACTGCTACCGTGATCCGTGTATAATGGCATTTTCCTCCTCTTTTCAGTGTGGAGGCTATTACGGTTTCTTCTCTAAACAGGACTTCAAACAGTTTGCTGCCAGTTGGATTTCAAAGCTAAGGAAAAGGCAAATGTCATCCTTTTTTTCTCTCCTCTTTGGGTAACTGCTTTGTTGGTTGCATCAAAAATTAGAGGGGCTGCTATCTAAATTCAGGTGGGGATGCATGGGGACAGGCATTTAAATTTGCTTTTCTTTCTCCCTGAAGGAGAAAATCCTTTTCCTTCTCAACCTTTCCTAAAAAGGAACTTTGATCTTCTCAACCCAGAAACAAGGGTTTTTATTTCCTCTATGGCAAGCATGTGCACTACAGCGCTTTCCATGGCGTAGTTACGGTTGCCCTCTGCATCAGCAGCTCTGCTTGTCAGGCTTTGCTACTCAAGCACCAGCTCCTTTGGGCTGCAAGTTGGCACCCAAAGTACTCTCCAAAGTCACCCTTGTGTCCCTAAAATCACTGTCACTTGATATTAAATAGTGCCTGTTGGCTTAAGATGCTTTTTATTTCCACATACATTTCTGGAAGAACTAGTTTAATAAGATAACAAAACAATGACATTCTGACAAGTAGTTCATGCAATGTTTTTAACTAGGGCCAAGAAGAAAAATTTACACGCAGAGATAGTTCACTTGGAAGGGTAGTTTTTGTGCATATGACGTTGCCACTCTTCATAAAGGCTTTTACTGCGTATATCAATGTGTTTTAAGAGAGACTAGGGTCAATAATGCATACTGTGGAATTCATGCAGATTTACACAATAGACCTTAACAAATATTGTGTTCTATCATGTCAACTCCGTGCACTTCTACCAGAGATATTTTATTTCTTTAATGTGAAAAACAAAAGGACAGAGGAAAGTAAAACAAAGGAAAGTAGGGCCCACAGCTTAATTAGTATAGGGTTGTAACCCAAATCAACAATGGGAAGGATACAATGACAAAACCCAGGAAATTCCAAGTTGAAAGAGAGGCTCTTTCCGTTAACTCCTTGAGCGCCAGCGCTCTCGCTAGCTCACTGCTCACCCAGGTGCAGGAGGCTGGCTCAAGTACAATTCACTGTCTTTATTTTTGAACTTCCTGGCTTTTGTTGACTTTTCCCTGTCCTTTTCCCCCTCTGATGTAAATGAAACATACCTTTGTGTGTGTGTGTGTGTGTGTGTGTGTGTGTGTGTGTGTTAATTGTAGATAAACGGGCGAAAAGTACCTCTTGATTTTGTAACCCTCAGAGAAGGAGAAAGAGGGAGGAAAAATCCCTGTCACTGTCATCTGTTCATTTTTAATGAGCAATTTAAAAAAATTGAAAATAAAAGAGGAAAATGAATAGGTGTTGAACCAGCCCGTGATATGTAAATGCCAACTAGTAATTACCTAAAACCTCAATTTTCATTCTGTTTCATCTTGCAAAACATTTCATTTTCCCCGAGTGAAAACACTTCGTTCGGGCTCGCGTGACGGCTAGGGGGCACTTTGGCTCTGCGCTGCGGCCGCCTCGGCACGGCCGGCTCAAGGTTATTCCCCTCTTGCCATTCCAGTGGCTGTGCTCCGAGCGGGCGTGGTGCCCTCCCCCCACTCCCACGAGTCTGGTTTCGGGGAGCCTTGTTCCTCCTTGTCCTTGCAGAGGATCGTATTGAATTTTGGCTGATCGAGCCTTCCTCTGCATATTAACTTTCCCCTCTTACCTGCCTGCTAGACCCTCGGCTTCCCAGAGTTGCATTTCACACTGTGAGAGCAGCTTTCTGCCAGACTCCCTTTCTCCCTTGGAGATTTCAAATGCAGCAGTCTCTATATTCTGTTTATTGCTTCCTCTCCTTCTTCCCCCCCCCCTTTTCTTTTTTCCTTTTCATTTTGGCGGCTGGGGGCAGCTCTCCTGCCACACTTAGAAAGATGATTCTGACATTTCTTTGGCATACTCATAGGTTTTCTCTTATTCTGCTTTAGGATCTGACACCTTTTGGATGTATTCGTGCAGCATCTTGGAATGTGGCTTGGGAATGTCCCTGCCTCTGGGTGGTTGCCCTCCCCAGCCTGTTCCCTACCTAGGAAGAGGGCAGGTAGAAATGAGAAACAACGGTGAGCCTGGCTGAGACTGTCAGCCGCAGATAAGAAAGAATTCTGGATGCAGAAAACCAGAATTATGTTGTCCTAGAACCCTGGAACCAAGAGTGCTTTGCCTGGAGTCTCAAGGAACACGGCCTCTTTAGTGAGATATATAGCTTCATAATTAGCCCGTTGCATTTTTTCATGAGTGCTAGCATCAGCGTTCTACGATGTGTTTCTCTGATTAACAGCTGCTTTGCAACTATTTCCTTGTGCCACTGATGACCATATTTGTCAGGGAACTCCTGACAGAGTACTGATTTCTTACTAAAACGCAGCATTTCTGTTTGAAGAGGCTTCTCTCATTCTAGGCACTGCCTGGCTTTTATAGTCAGTCCTTGTTAAACCTTGGGTTGGCTTTGGTCTAACGCTTGTTAACAGGATTCTGGGTATCTATCTACTTCAGAGTATGAGCGTAGGAACCTTTCACGGGCAATTTAATCTGCTCAGATGCGCACGTGTGGCGCTGCAGTGTTGGAATGGGGTTTTGGACCTGCGTGTTGGTCATTTTCTTTTGCCCTCTAGTTGTGATCTGTCTGGGTTAAAAAGGACTTGGCTTTGGTTGTTAGTGTCATTAATTTTTGAATATTTTTAGTATTTTAAAATGGCTGACGAATGCTCACATTTTTAGGAGATAGATGTGTATGTAGCACACAGGAGTGCCGGAACTGGTGACATTCCAAATATGTGTCGCTGGAGACAGTGCATCAGTTTTACGTGTCAGGTGCAAGGTGCCAAGGCTCCCTCCAACCCTAGGTTCGTTGTTAGGCAAGCTCTGTTCTTCCGTCCCCCTTGTGCAGAAAATATAGTGTGCATTCTGGAGATTAGAGTGTGCAGGTCTTTTGTAGGAGAGTGGAAAACACCTAGGAAGCATCTCTTGAGCGAGGACTTTCAGGAACCTCGCTTCTTCTCACCAGGGATTACTTACCCTACACAACGCATTTAACAGCACATAGTTCATCGTAGATAGCCCCTGAGTATCCTGTATTCCATTGATTTATACAGTTACAAATCCGGGTCTCTCAAACACAGATCTCTCTCAATTGGCCAATCATCTTGGATCCAAAGGTGTTTTTCAACCTGAAGTCCCCTCCTTTTTTCTTGGGTTACTGGAAGTCACTCCAGTGTAACCACTGCAAAGGCAAGGATTTACTCCTCTTTGCACCTTGATTTATCTCTAGCTTTAAGTGATGAACGGTGAAAATTAGCAAATTTCCCTAAAATTGCGGAGTTGATGGTGACAGGGTTGTTTTATTTTGCTTTTTGAGGGAGGAAGGCAGAACAGAGGGTCACAGGAATAGGGGTGATGAGAAACTTTGCTTCTGTTTTCTTCTGAGTCCATCTTATTTATTTATTTATTTTGGTGGTACGCGGGCCTCTTACTGCTGTGGCCTCTCCCGTTGCGGAGCACAGGCTCTGGACGCGCAGGCTCAGCGGCCATGGCTCACGGGCCCAGCCACCCCGCGGCATGTGGGATCTTCCCGGACCGGGGCACGAACCCGTGTCCCCTGCATCGGCAGGCGGACTGGACTCTCAACCGCTGCGCCACCAGGGAAGCCCCATCATCTTTATTTTTATGAAACCAGCTACTGGTAATTCACCGTGCACTCATTAAGAACTCTCTTAGTGCAAGAGAAGGGGAAAGGAAGGCCAATTCCATATTTATCACGGACTCAACAGCAAGTGGCTTCAACAACGGCATCAGGTGCTTTGCACCAGAATTTTCCCTGGCTTGCTGCACTCCCACAATGTGTGCAATAAAGTTCCCGCTTCTGTTTTACATCTTTGACATTGAGGCGGAAGATTTGGCCTGAATTTGTGTAATTTAGTTGGGCACAAATATAAGCCATGACTAGTCACATTCATCTCCTAATTAGAAAATCAAACGATAGTACAGGACAGGCAGCAGGCACCCCATCATTTCACCCAACAAAAGCGTGTTGTGTGTATTGGACCTCTGCAGAGGGAAGAGTCAGTTGAATCGCTTCATGAAGTTAATGAAAAGTGTCCAACAATAGTCGAGTGAAAGATGCAAACCGAGGGCACTGTCAGTTATCTAGAGTGTTCACATCGTTGCAGTATGGGGAAAGGTTTTGGGAAATCTTTTACCGTCTGTGTGCGAATCATAGGGCTTGTAAAATTCTACGTTGGATGGTCCCTTTTCCGCCCTATTGAAGTGCCAGGTCCTTACAAGGAGAGAGGAGAAGAGTGAAGAGTAGCAGAAGAAATAATTAGCGGAAGGAGAGGGGTTTTCGTATCTGGACATCTTTCTTATGAAGCACATTATGTTGAGGCTGTTGGTTTGGATGCTTCATGTTTTTACATCTGGCATAGTGATATCGGTGCTGTTAAATATGTGATTCGCCTGTCGCCTGCTTTTTCTGACAAAGATCAAGAGGAATGTAAACAAGCCCCAAATATACTTTATGTAGGTGTTCGACAGTATTATTTTATATGGCTTGAAATTAGTGAATGGAAACTTTAAAAGAAATTGTTCATATTTTTGCAAGTTTGAAGTGTGCCGGGACTTTGTCAAATTCCCGTTAAAATAAACACGTCAATTTCACCTCCCTTCCAAATTCATTTATATTGCTTTTTTAAAAGGTGTTTTCTACTTTACCTGATGTTTAAATTGGATTCGCTCGTTTATGCTGTTCTTTGCTCTATCCCCCACGTTTTCCTTAAATGAATTACTAATGACAGAGCACTCCATCATTCCCTCTCTACAGCCACTTTAAGGAAAGCATGGTGATCTAAACCTTTTAACCTATTAAACATGATTTTTCCCAATTGAATCAGACCCACCACAGGTGTAATAACTAATCATTTAAACTACACCTGCTATTATGTATTTTTAAGCCATTATGCGTGTTGGATAGATGATAATTCATGTTTATTGCATTGTCCGATGGATCCGTTTTGCCTACACTAGGCTGATTAATGTATTTAAAGAAATAAGAGATGCAATTTTTTAAAAAAATTGATGGAATGCGCCAAGCACTGCATTGAGTGCACCATTAAACCCATCAGAACTTTGCTCTCTGACCAGAAATGCATATACCAAGGACTGTATTAAAAAAGCAAGGTGAAACCTGTGCATTTTAGTGGTGGGATTCTGTTATCTTTCTCTGTCATGGAAAATTTTGAAAGGAGGAAGGAAAGGTTTACGCTTCTACTGGTGAATGTCAGGAGCTGTGCTGCCAGCATCTCTGGCTTAAGACCTGCTTGTCCACAGTTCCTCTGACACCTGGGACACGTACCAGGGCGTGTGGAGCCTGCCACATGATACAAATGCCGTCATCGTCTTGTGCATTGAAGGTGTACTTTTTCTCCAGGTGAAGAACAATTAACCCCGAGGCATCTGAGCTGTGCAGATTGGCCTTGACCCCGCGGGGCCTGGGGTGGTGTAACTGTGACTAGGCCTCTCCTCCTCTTGCTTTTCTCCTTCACCACGTCCCCTTCGCTCTTATCCCCTTTCCGTTTTCTTCCGCCTTCCTTTCTGTTCCATCTCCTCTGCTCGTCCATCTGCTGTCTTCTTCTTCTCCTCTCCCGTTCCCTCCTTCGCCCCACTCCCTTTCCTTTTTCTCTCTTCTGTCTTTCCCCGTTCCCATCTCTTCGTTAGAACGCATCCGTTTTGTTGATGTTTGTCAGATTTTTCTTGATTTCTGTGCAACCTGAGGAGATCTGGTCGAGGGGCTTGGGGGTGCGTATATAGTTTTGGGGTTCTAAAATATTGAACATCGATTTTTCTCTAGTCCAGAACTGGTTGATTGTCACTGCAGTTCATGATGGTGGGTAATACACTCGCAGTGTTGGACAGATGCTAACCAGTCTCAAGGAGCACTCGTGTGTCTTATCACTGACAGGCCCAAATCTGCCAGTCTGGGTACCTGAGTCCGTCCTTGAGGGAGAGGGTCTGAGGCAAGCCTCCCATGGAGGGATCCCAGGGAAAGTATATAAGAGAATTGCCCCGAAGTTCTTTCTTTCTGATTTATCCTATCTTTTGTTACCAGAGAGGTCTGTCTGGTCTCAAGATTAAATTCATATAAAATATGAAGAGGAGATTTGTAACTTGTGTTCCATTTATAGCCACAGTACTTTCTGTTTGAATCTCTGTTCAACTGCTGTCCTTAGTTTGAAGGATCTTAGAAAACTTCCTTATATTTGGCCCCTTAGAAATTTTTTCCTTCACAACTTATGAGTGAACTGCAGGGCCTGTTGACTTTACCTGTACCTTGAGACTACATCATTCTTTTGGTTTTTTTTTTTTAATTCTTTTGGTTTTGATGAGATAAATAATGCCAGTCATTTACAATGGCCCCTTTCCAATCGGGGGGCAGGTTGGCATTTCCCACCCGTTGGACTTAGTGTCCAGGGTGGAGAGCAGACAGGCGGCGTGCAAGCAAACGCTTCGTGTGTGCTGAGTGATGTGAAGGTTAATACCGTCAACAGTTTTCCTTCCATCCCCTACGTGGCTCATTCGTACGTAGGAAGATTTCATTAAAATCATTACCAGAGGTAGGTAGATAATCTGTCGGTCTGCCAGCTTGTAGCCATGAAACCCCAAACTTTATCCTTTGAGGGCTCTTCAGAATTCAGCTCCATTGCATAAGAGGGACCAGTGTGAGTGGCTCTGTGTGTTGTGTCTTACAGAAGCCTTCCCAGCCAGTATACGCTCAGCGCTTTGCCAGTCTCTGTCTCTACATCATGGTCTCTTCCTTTCAGACGCTAGCAGCGTAGCTGGGGAAGCAGCCTGAACATTAGAAGACAGTGCAACTGTGTCTTCAGTTACATGGTGCACACTGTAAGCACTGAAGAATTTAAGAGAGTGGGGAGACCAGAGATGACTTGCTTATTTAGGGAAGGCTTCGAGGAGTTAACACAGCCTGTGGAAGGGCTGTGCTGCTGCTGCTGTGTGTGTAATGTTTACACAGGTAGAGGCAGGAGAGGGAGGCCTTCTAGAAAAAGGGCATGGTGTGGGCACAGGTGTAGGGACGTGGATAAGCACGGCCAGGGGAGGGCTACCTGCTGAGGAGTGTGAAGAATCAGCTTGAACAGGGAGAACAGGAAGAGATTACTGCAGCTCTTAAAAGCTAGGCCGAGGGGATTAGATTTGATAGAACCAGATACAGGAAGCCAATGAAGGTAGGGAACCAACATAGTCTTTTATTTAAGCAGATTTTAAATGTGAGAAATAAGTGGTTAATTTGACCACAGTATTGTGCTTATTTCTATGGACCTGGGATAAACTTGTAGGATTTTTAATCTTGAAATGCAGACTACTGACGTTTACTTTTCTTCTCTGTTTTATCTCCCCTACCAGATTGCCACAGCAGTGAAGTTTCTACAGAATTCTCGGGTCCGCCATAGCCCACTTGCAACCAGGAGAGCATTCCTTAAGAAGAAAGGTACCGGTTCCCCATGGCCTTGCGCAGTGGCCTGCACAGAGGGGCTGGGGGCAGGGCGGATGGAAGCCATAGTATTGACGAATGATCTCCTATAGCTGTCCCACTGTTGTACGGGTGGCGGTGAGGGGAGCCCCCTGGTAAGGATGCAGCTTCTTTCCTTACAGTAGAGCAGAGGTGGTAGAATTCAAATAATTGTGAACACCAGACGTAAGGCCAACAACTTAGCCCAGGACAGCCCGGCACAGGCTGCATTCAGCAGCAGAAGAGGCCCATGGATAAGACTGGGGAGGACTCTTGCTTTCTGGTCTGTTCTTCTGATAATGACCCTGGCTGCAGAATGGCTGGCTTTAGGTTAGGAGGTCAGCTGCTTCAGTAAAGAATGAGGAAGAAAGAAATGAAGGACGAGGGAGATGAGATGACTACACAAGGTCAGGTTAAGGTCAAGCTTGGGGTCAGTCTGATGTACGGATTGAAGTGGTAAATTACTGGTTTTATGGTATTTCTGTAAGCAGGTATTAAATGGATCTTGACAAATTCAATATTGTCCGAAGCAGACAGAATCTATTTTGGTTTTATTGAAATTTAGGACATGTTTCTTTTTTTTTTGCGAAATATAAAAAAAACCCAAATCAAACAAAAAAAAGAAATCTGACTTTTCATTCTTTGAACGTTTAATTTTCTGGAAAGCTAGGAAGTTGTTTAAAGGCCCTTAAATACCATGAGGGAGGGAAGTGAGTTTTCTCCACCCCCACTGAACAAAACTCTTTTTCCTTAAGGAACTGGAATGTCGGCCTCCAAATTCTGGGTTTTGAGCTTTAAGTCATTAGTGGCTGGAATAGAAGACAGTGTGGTTTGGTGGTATTTCTTAGGTCTGCTCAACGGTATCCCACTGAAGTGATGCCACAGAACCTGGTCCCAGGGCTGCGCTCGCAGGGTTTGGGCAGAATCAGCCCAAGCATTTCATTCACAGGCAGCTGTTTAGAGGCAGCCTCAAGGCCGGTCCCTGTGACTGAGTTGATGATGAGGGGTGCTGGGCGCTTCCTGGCGGCGTGATGCTTGCCCCCATCAGTAGGAGATTAGGAGATTATTAAAATTTGGAGTGCGTTGGCTGGCCCCCTCTGCAGTCATCATGCCGTAAAAGAGTTTTTCCTTGAAATATGTGTACCTATGGGGAGTAATTAATCATAAAAGCTTAGGGATTTCAGCTCTCTCATCAAAGCATTGAAGCTGGGGAAAGCTGAGCCTAAAAGCTGTGCTGATTACCCGGGGTAACCTGAGACAAAATCTATGGTTGCCGAGAGATCCTTCGCCCCAGTATATTGTGCAATATTATAACTGCCTGATCTTCTCTTCCACTGACAATGACCAGTTATTCCTCATTTTCTCTCAAACGCAGCTGGGTTAGAATTTCATTTGCAGAAGGTATTTAGAGCAATTTAGAGACAAATGTCTCTGGTGTTTGCTCGGCACTTCCCCACTGCAGGCTTTGCTGAGCAGTTTGAATATCAGGAGCTCCATCTAATCTGTTTAATTTTAATAAATCCCTGACTGGGAGAGGGAGAGAAGAAAAGAAAGAGAGAGAAACTCTGGGCCAAATAATACTTCTTTTGACTTAGTTGGCTAATAATTACTGTAGTTATTATTTGTTGCTCCTTAAAAAAACCGCCAAAAAACAGCAATCAATTAATTAATTCAACTAAGAGTGTTTACGCTGCGCTGAGAACAGAACAGACAAAATCCCTGCCCTCTCAGAGCTTCAGTTCTACCAGGAGAAGGCAGATGCAGCCAGTGCTGTGTGGGAATGGGTTGCACTTCTCAGTGGGGTGATTAGAAGGTGTCTCCTCGGGGAGGGTGACATGGGAGCGAAGACCTGAAGGAGATGGGTATTTGTTGGTACAGAGCGGGCAGAATTCCTTCCCAACCCTTAATGTGGTCTAGAGTTTTTAGAATTTTCGGCAGCAGGAAGCTGGAGAGGCATCCTACCTTTCTTCTTCTAAAGAGAGTTTACCCCACACTCAAACCTAGAGTCACTGGACTTAATCACCCATCTCCATTATCCTCTAAAACGCTGCTTCAGTCAGTAATCATCTGCTTCCGAGTTGCATCCCAATAGGGTAAGTTCTAGCAGGACCTTTTCTGGGCAGAGGATTCCAAGGTTTGATTGGCATCTGGGGAAGAAGAGCCCTCTGTGGCTTTAAATTTCACTTTTCACATTTCTGGCAGTTCCTGGGGTCAGGCATACATGATCCCGGAGCTTGGCACCATTGCTGATGGGCTGGGTTGAGGGAGGAGGGGCTGTTGTGAAGGAGCGCGTCTGCCCTGTCCCTGACAGCAGTTGGGAAGGAAAGGGAGTTGGCTCACTGGTCTTTGGGGGTACGGAGCGTGTCTTGAGGGGAGGGACCAAGGTCCTGGCATCCTCCGGTCCTGTCTCCCCACAGGACCCATTGCACTGGTGGGTTGGGGCGCTGCCTTCGGGCGAGCTCGCAGCTACTGTAGTCTCGGCTTTTCCTAGCGAATGTCACTTCGGGGAATTGCATTGGAGCACTGTCTTGAATTATAATCTCAACTTTCTTTCTTTCTTTTTTTTTTAAATAAACATCTCTTTCCTGAAAAGGCAAATCCAATTTTGTTTTTCTTTTAATATTATTTAATATAGAAATTGAGGCCCCTGTAGTGCATGTCAGTTCAGTGGAAAATGAGGGTTACTTTAGGCGCATCAGCTGAGGTTGTTTTATTGTGAACCCGCAGCCCCGAGCAGGGGCCTCGTTCCCTCTGTTACTGACGGGTTAAATGTGTGCCCTCTGAGTCTGGGGCTGGGGAGGCCGGGGACAGTGGATGGGATAGGGTTGGAAGAGCATTGGTTTGCAAGGGTCTTTTGTGTTCGTGTTTTTTTGTTTTTGTTTCTTCGAGATCTCTTTTGGATGCTTTAAAGTCTGAACATGGAGTCATTAATGAGAAACATGACGTTATTAGAATCATTTATCATTTTCTTTGAAGCTTCTACTGCCAGTTTGTGTAATTTACAACATTTCTTTCTTTTATTGGGAATTTTTTGGATGCAAGAGCAAAGCAGCCGTTCACCTTCAGAGTATTAGAATAAGTGTTTTTGTTTTCCTTCCAACCGCTTGATTCTGCAGATGACATCAACTGCAGAGTCAACCACACATGAAGATAATTGGCCTGTGTGTGGGGTGTAAGCCCTCATAGAACTGGTCTATATATAGAAGCAGTTCTTGCCAGGCAGGGATCACATCTGGGGCTTTAAGCAGGCTGCAATCCAGGAGGTTGGAGTAACTTAAAAACAGCAGTAGGGTCAGTCCAGAAAGCTAGAGGCTTGGATATTGTTGTCAGTAGGCTTATGTTGACTTGACACCCTGTCTGACCACAGAATGCAGGAGGCAGTCTGCTTGCAGACACGTTTGGCAGGCTGGGTATAAGGCGGGTAGAAGCGATGCCTGTTCGTGTCGAGTAAAGAGGTAGATGAGGTGGGGAGAAGACAGAGTTGTCTGTTAGCCACCTCTAATACATCTGTTGCCAAACAGGGTTCTAGAAAAAAGCTGAGCATCATCTGCTTTTTTGTGTAATTCAGCACCTGGGTGGTGCTGGCTGACCCTTCGGCTTACTGTGCCCTTCTCAAGTGTATAAGTAAAGGGCTGTATTCTCCCTCATCTAATAAATAGTCCGGGGTGGGGGGAGGGTGAAGGAAAAAGAAACAAATAAAACACACCTAAAAGGTGAAACTTATTCTAAAAGGTGAAACAAGATCTTATCTTTCTTATTCTAAAAGGTGAAACAAGATCTTATCTTTCTTCTGTTCCTGGAAGCAGAACCCCCAGTAGCAAAACTGCCTCCTTGCTGGAAATGAGCTTGAGGAGGAAACCTGATGGTCTTCACCTTGGTAGTGGGGTGGAGGTGAAGGGCTTCTGTCACTGGAGTATTTGAAGGGGGAGTGAATTCTTACACAGATTTCAATTTAACTCACTTTTATTACTTTTCTTTTTTATCATTTACATCCATTTCATGAGGTAGTTTGCATGTCCTTGAATGGAATCTCGTTACCATGAAAGCTTTTTTAGCATTGATTTCATAACAGTCTTAATTTAATAGCTCCATCATTACTGAGTAGCTCTGGGAGTGGGGCCTTGGCTTTCCAGGTCACTGACCTTTTAATTACAAACCTTGTTCTGATGGCCAGGTTATCGACTGGACAGCTCCCAGCTTGTGCCCCCAGGATGAAAACGAAAATAACTGTGTTTCCTCCCCCATCTCCAGGAAAAAAAAATTGTAACCTCATGTGTTTCTAAAATTAATTTTCTCCTTCAGCTTTGCTTTATAATTAATTCTTTAATGTGTCTTAGTAAAGCCAGAGGATTTTTATAATGCTGTTTTTTCTAGAGCTTGGGTCCAGTGGATAGCGGGGAGGGGGCGGGGAAGAGGGACGAAGAGCTTGCCAGCCACCACCCCATGCTTGATCGGCGTTTCCTTGTCCTCAGAAACTCCTGTGGCTGAGCTGGAAAGAACAGTATTGGCTCCGTGAGGGGCTGTCGGGCCCTTCTGATTCTTTGTTAAAGAGATGTGGATTGTGGCATCAAGATGTGGATTCATTCCTGCATTTGCGGGAGTCATCGAGCCTTGTGTATCATGGACATTTTAAAGAGACGTTCCTGTTCTTTTCTTTGAGAAAAGAACAGGGTTGGACGAGTTTTCTTTACTGTGTCTTAGCTCTCTGTTAGTTTTGGGTGACTGGAGGGAACTGGGACCCTCCACGTGGGGTTTCTGCTCAGTTGGGAGCTTGGGTCGATCTAGGTTCTCCCTCACTGATGATGAAGAGGGAGAGAAAAAGGGGAGGACTGTGGCCTCTAAGTAGGATGACCATCGGTTCTGGTTTACCCAGGACTGTCCTGGTTTTAACACTGGAATTACTATGTCTTGGGCAGCCCCTGAGGCCATACAAGCCTTACTCAGGAGTGAGAGCTACCGAGAGAGACACAGCAGGTGTTTTTGGAAACCGGGGGAAGAAGTCCACTAGCAGTTGGTCCCCGAGAGTTCAGCCTGCCGTCGAGCGGCATCTTCCTCAAACGCTGCCCGCTCGTACTCCCCTGGCCCGGCCCAGCCCTGCCCTGCCCTGATGTGGGTCCAGTGCAGGGAGTCTCTGGCGGGGAGGCCGTGCCCTCCAGGCGAGGGAGGGCTGCCGGAGCCGACGCAGAAAGGGCTGTGTGTGGCAGCCGCATGCGTTCCCGAGGATGATTGAGCATCTCCATCCATCTGTTGTGAACGGAAGTCTTCCTTCCCTGCCAGTCTTGCATCTGCATATCCGTCACCTGCTGTTCTGGACCAGCCTATTCATCACACTGACTGGTGTTCCCCCCATCAATTTTCCTGCTCCCCTTGTTATCCAAACTTGTCTTAATTCCACAGATTTTTCTCAGCATCCAGGATGAGAGCTAGAGCAGCCAGACGAGCTGAACATCGTGGCTTTCCCATTCAGAGGGGGAGCTGGTAGCACGTGCTCCCTGCCAGACGGCTGAGTCAAGTGGGTTTCTACACTTCTCCCTGCGATGAGGGGACAGTAGCACTGAGGAGCTTGGAGGGGGAATCAGCTCTTTTAGATTTACTGAGTTGTTTTGAGATTTTTCTCTGAAAATGAAGAATGGCTCTTCCTTTCTTAACTTGTGTGCCTGGAACAATATTACAAAGAAGAGCAAAGCGACACCGTCATGTACAGTAGTATCATTTTTAAAGGTTTTTTTTTTTTTTGAAAAGGTAAGATATATACATGGTTTCAAAAATTCAAACAGCGAAGAAGGATGGACAGTGAAGAAGTCTTCCTGTCATCTCTCGCTCCTGTCACCCCCACCATCCTCTGTCTCAGAGGATGCTGCTATGAACAGTTTTTGTGTATCATTCCAAAGATCTATCCATATAAAAGCACGTTAATATTTATTAACATAAACACCTTTTAAATACAGTGGTAGCATATTTCACACTTTAGCTTATGCTTGCCATTGTATCTTGGCGCTCATTCCACATTAATACATACAGATTTGCTTCATTCTTATCAGTGGCTGTGTAGTATTCCATTGTCTTCCTGTAACATAATTAATGTTTGAGTCAGTCCCAAGTTAGTGGACATTTAGGTTGATTCCTGTCTTTTGTTGTTTCAAACAGTGCCTCAGTGAATATTCTTGCATATGCATTTTCTTAAAATTTCAGGAGATCATGTCCCCCCCCAAGAAAATAAAACTGTTTTCTAATATAAACATGACTATAGGTAGACAGAAATTAATAAGAGAAAAAAACCAGTGTAACAAATTATTATTAACACTTAGCACAGATTTGGATTCTGAGGGGACATTCTGGTCACTGGTTACATGAAAAATGCTTTCTTTCTAGAAGAATCCTTTTTTAATCCCATTTTTTGAAGGGATATGGGCTCATAAATTTAATTTTTGATTCAAAATAAACATTGAAATAAATGGAAAGCTTCAGAAACTTGAAAGTTAGTACCTGTTTTCAAATGAAGTACAGTTCATCAGTATCCATGGGGGATTGGTTCCAGGACCTCCAGGGATATCAAAATCCAAGGATACTCGAGTCTGTCATATAAAATAACATAGTATTTGCATATACCCTACACACATCCTCCCATATACTTTAAATCATCTCTAATTTTACTTATAATACCCAATACAATGTAAATGATGTAATTGCCTGTCTTCAGCAAATTCAAGTTTTGCTTTTTGGAACTTCCTGGAATTTTTTTCTCGAATACTTTTCATCCATGGTTGGTTGAATCTGTGGATGTGAAACTGGATATGGAGGGCTGACTGTCGTCTCTCAGTATCCAAGCAGGGATTGGTTCCAGGACCCGCCAGGGATACCGGAATCCATGGAAGCTCAAGTCCTGTAGTCTGCCCTCTGTATCCAGGTTCAGCATCCATGGATTCAGCCCTCCTCAGGTTGTGTAGTACTGTAGTATGTATTGACAAAAATACGCATGTAAGTAGACTTGCGCAGTTCAAACCCGTGTTGTTCAAGGGTCCACTGTATGGCTTAGTTTTCTTTTGTCGTAGTTGGATGTGTGTGGGTCCTGGGCCATAGGTTAGGTGGTCAGCCTTTATTCAGTGCCTGGTGTGTGCAGAGTACTATTTATTACATTAGGGCTTCATGAAAGGACTATGAGGTACTTGTTTTGTTTTACAGACGAGAAGCTCCTTGGGAGGTGGGAATGGATGCTGAGTGCTTATCAACCCTATCTATGTCTGTCCATGAAACATAGCAGAACCTCAGAAGTCAGCAAAATCTGATGAGGGAGCCATGGAGTCTAAAGCTTGGTAGGACTGTGAGCTCCTCAAGGGGGGGTGACCACGTCTCACCCTCCTGGCGTCCTCAGCAGTGACATAGCAGCCTGGGTCAGGGGCTCATGAACGAGGGTTGAGTGACTGGGTGATGAGAGTTAGAAGACACCTACTGGGGAAAGTTTCAAAAGGATGTCAGTTTTCCCTAAGTCTACAGTTTGTTTATTTGTTCAATCCTACATACCTGTAAAATGGTTTCAGAATTGCTATCCCATAGGCCTTTACCCAATACTCTAGTGTTTATATAAACAGTGTTTATATGCAGTTCTTTTGTCTTTAGTCTTATTGAATCCAGTGAAAACACTGTTTTTTCAAAGTTACTTAGGTCAGCAGAGCTCAGTTTTGACCTAGACATTGAGGGAGGCAGTGGGTGTAGATGGTCGGAGAGGAGCGGGAAGGGCATCATTAGCGAGGGGAGGCTCATGCAGAGACACGTGTGCAGTTGGCTGGGTTGGCCCATGGGGTCCTCGGAAAAGAAGAGAACCGAGGTTGGTGAGATGGGCAGTGAGCAAGGAGCCAGTGTTAGAACTCAATATTATAAATAATAGTTGAGAACACTTTCTGAACCAGTTGAAACTCTGTGAAACTCTATTTGAGGACATTACTCTGGGCTCTGTACTTAAACTGAATTGGCCTGCCGATAATAAGACCAGCCACAAGGAAGGTCCTGCCAAGTCCTTTGTTAGGTGTGGAGAGTAGCAGTAGAAAGGGAAATAGAAATGACAACATATTTATGTAGAGAACTTTGTGGTTTACAAAACACATATATTAGTTAATGTCTTCTTCACTGTACACTTCTCTGTGATTATAGGCAGGTTAATAGATATTTGTTGAATGAATGACTACATGATTTAAATCTCCCATTTTACAGATGAAGAAACTGAGGCACAGAAAGGTTAAGTAGTGCAAATGAATGGCAGAAATAGAACTAGGACCAAGTCGTCTGACTAGAGTTCTTTGAACTATACAATCTGCTTTCTGGAAAGGAAGGACAGAACCACAGACATGGTAGAAAAAAAGAGTAAGCCATGCTCAGTAGTAGATGGGATGTGTGAGGTGAGGAGATGGGACTGAAGGTGACCCTCAGGGTTGTTACATTGTGTTAAGAGGCTTTATTGATGTGTAACTGACATACAATAAACTATACATATTTAATTTGTACAATTAAAAAAACTTGACCTATGTATATGTACCTGTGAAACCATTGTTGTAATCAAGAAAATGAACACACTGGGACTTCCCTGGCGGTCCAGTGGTTAAGACTTCGTTCTTCCACTGCAGGGGGTGCGGGTTTGATCCCTGGTCAGAGATCTAAGATCTTGCATGCCATGCGGTGTGGCAAAAAAAAAAAAAAGGACATACCGATCACCCCCCAGATGTTTCCTCATGCCCCTTTGTTCTCTTCTTCCCCCCACCCCCCATAACCCTGGTTCCCAGGCGAACACTGATCTGCTTTCTCTCACTGTAGACTAGCTTGAATTATCTAGAACTTTATATAAATGGACCTGTGTGGTATGTGTCCCTTTTTTGGTCTGGCTTTTTTTGTTTTTACTCAGCATGATTATTTTGAGATTCATCCATGTTATTACATGTGTTAGTGGTTCATTACTTTTTCTTGCTGAGTAGTATCCCCTTGTTTGGGTATCCTACAGTTTGTCCATTCACCTGTTGATGGACGTTTGAGTTGCTTCCAGGTTTTGGCTATTAAAAGTTAAACCTGCGGGCTTCCCTGGTGGCACAGTGGTTGAGAGTCCGCCTGCCGATGCAGGGGACACGGGTTCGTGCCCCGGTCCAGGAAGATCCCACATGCTGCAGAGTGGCTGGGCCCGTGAGCCATGGCCGCTGGGCCTGCGCATCCGGAGCCTGTGCTCTGCAAAGGGAGAGGCCACAACAGTGAGAGGCCCGTGTACCGCAAAAAAAAAGGTAAACTTGTTGGTATCATAAAAATTCATGCAACAGGAACCTCTGGAGTTCTGAGCAGAGGGGAATTTAATGTAAGAAGTTAGGCATTTACTCCCTTATGAAAGGGCCAGAGGAGCGGACACAAGGCCACGCCTCCAGGAGTGACTTCCAGAACACTGAAGGACTAACTTGCTAGGAAAGCTGCTCCCTCTGCTCGGCCAGGAAAGTAGGGAATTAGGAGGCTACCACTTGGAACTTTTGAGTTCAAGAGCACACCCTTTTTGCTGTGTTCCAGAGATCAGGAAGTCACTGCTGCCACCACTGCAGTCACTGTGTCCTGACATGTGTAAAAACAGCGACAGGACTTTGGAATATGAACTTAGCTTCTACCTCTGACAGAATTGCCTCTTGACCCTCATGAACGAAGCTGGAGGCTAGATATTGGACACTGTAGTAGGAAACATTGGTGTTTCCAGTATTTGCTTGACAATGTCTTGGTGTTTGCAACCTCAAATGCAGCGCGTACAGGTCTTTTGCCTCATTTCCACTTTCTGAATCACCTGTGAGTGCACCTAATTCCCAGCCAGAGTTCTAGTAGCCGAGGAGTCTGGGAAGTGTTGCTGTTAGTGTTCCAGCCTCTGGTATCAGAAATCCCACTAGAAAGAGGTGGGAGTGGATGCTGAGTGCTCTCAGAGGAATCCATAGGAGAAAAAAGATTCACAAATGCAACATAATTGCCCCCAAACAGGGTACCAGCACATTTATATCACAAGCCTCTTTCTTACTGAAGGCTTAACTTGGTATTTTTCAAGCCGTTTTGATAACAGCCTACAAAATGAGGGAAGCATTCATTTTGCTGCAAACGATGCTAACAGAAAGAGTCAGCCAAAAGAGAGTTCGTGTTTTCAGTCTGGAAGCAGGTGGCAGTGGTTTATGTGTAAATATAAAGTATTTCATTCACCACAGAGCAAACTGTGTATATATAGGAGGAAAAGATACTTTTTTAGTTAACTGTTTTTGTTGTTTTCGAGAGGAGCTGGGCCTTTAATTGTTAAGAAAAGCAGTAGTGATGTATCTCCAGTTTGTTCCAGAGATAAATATTGATGTGTTCTGTATTACCACTGGCCTTCTGAGATGATTTTAAGAATACTTATCCCTCCTTTCTGGCCTCACTTGGGGATGCAAGTTCTTCTAATGAGATTTGTCTGCTAAGGGTAGGCAAGGGAGTTTTCACCAGAGGGACTACGTGAGACGTGGGTCTGTTGGAGCTGCTGGAAAATGTTGCAAGTAGGGAGGGACTTGTGAAACTTAGCACGAGGTAGAACTTAAGGCCATCTACTGAAAAATATTTCATGTTGATTGGACTATAATTAGAAGGATTTTTAATTAACTGGATAGTAGTCATTCACTAATCCATTGTTATATTTACATTTTTGAGTCTATGCCTTATAAAAATAAATTTATCTGCTGCTGCTGCTGCTGCTGTGTGTGTATTAGAGTATGTGATTTGTGGAGCATAAGTTAGCATGCTTTTATTTTATTTTTATTTATTTATTTATTTATTTTTTGCGGTGCGCGGGCCTCTCACTGTTGTGGCCTCTCCCGTTGCGGAGCACAGGCTCCGGACGCGCAGGCTCAGCGGCCATGGCTCACGGGCCCAGCCGCTCCACGGCATGTGGGGTCTTCCCAGACCGGGGCACGAACCCATGTCCCCTGCATCAGCAGGTGGACTCTCAACCACTGTGTCACCAGGGAAGCCCAGCGTGCTTTTATTTTAAATGTACTTTTCATTGTAGACTTGGCTGGGTTGGTCAGTCAACAGCTTTATGTTCTTTCCATTTTTGAAGTAGAGGTAACTCACTAAAGGTCTTCAGTAAGTAGAGTGATGGGGCTCTCGTTCTCTCCCTCTCTCTCTCTTTTTACACACACATGCACACACACACACCAGCTTATATTTAAATTGCGCTAAGAACTGAATGACTGTACTGATTTTTCCATTCCAACTTTAAACAGACCTGTGTTTGGTTTCTAAAACATTCTGGTAGGAGCTGGTCTTCTCAGATCTCACCCCTTTCATCAGTCAGAAGACTTGGGAATACTCTAGTTTCTTACTGTTAATTATTCTTTTTAGATTTAAAGCCCTTTAAAGTAATCTTTCTGTAATTAGATTGTTGAGTAGATTGTCTTCAGCAGTATGGTGGTCTTTAAATTTTGTGTAGATTTTCAGTTTGTTAAATGATTGCAAAGGCTTTCGTTCATAAAGTTGAAGTTTTCCTTATCATGGCATTTCAGGGGAAAAAAATCATGACCCCCCATGATAAATTAAATATCACAACCACATAAATGTCATCTTTTCAGTGAAACCTACAGTGCATAGGAATGGGACTCTCTTGCACTCTGTTTTTGGCTTCAAGCTGGATCTGTACTCTTAACCAACAAGAAAAATATTTTGCCACCAACAGTGGTGAACCTGTGAAGCTGAAGAACAAAGCCATACCCTCTTCTGCTTTGTGAGTCACAAACAGAATTGTCAATTAAATTATTCTAATTGCAAATTTTGGGGTCTTGGCCGAAAGAACACAGGTTGAGTTTGAAGAAGAGGCAGTTTAAAAAATCAGTTTAACTTTTACAAACGGAGCTAATTTGTACAGAATGTAATTGGAAGAGAGTAAATACGGAGTTTCATGATGACCTCTTTTGAGTTCATTTCTGGTATTTACTTATTTTTTCTTCAAAGGCTGTCCTTTACGCAGCCCTGGAAAGAGGAGACTAAGTACTAAAATAGAAATAACAGAAAATAGCACTGTTCTCTGGAAGCCCGTAATACCTGATTTTGAAAGCGTTTTACCATTCATTCGTTCATCCATCCAAGTATTTATTGAGTGCATATTTTTTTTACTGTGCTGGTCCTGGGACTGAAACTATAATGGTAAATAAAACAGCATTCTGGGGTAGAGACAGACTCCCCCAGAAATGTGAAATGTGCAAAATTGCTACAAGTAAGCAAGGTGCTAGGACAGAGAATATTGGGAGCCAATATTCTTTGAGCCAGCTCAAAGACGCCAAGGAAGGAAAGGAGGTTGACTTGATCTAGGAACCCATGCTGGGACTGTAGTTGTGAGTGAAAAGAAGAGGGACCCCTCAGCAGCTTCCATCTGGAGATGCCATTGGAAAAAAAAAGGTCCTGTTGGAGTTTCATATCCCCCAATCTGGAATCTTTTGTATCATCAGTTACCAAGTTCAGCTGTATTTACCATACATTCCTAGTCTGCTGTCTGCTGAGTGCTGTGCTAAGTGCAGTTGGGACACAAGTGGTCCATGCCCTCAGAGAACTTGGTGATGAGACAGTAGGAACTACTTAGTAATACAGTTACTGTAATTTATAAGCAAGCCTGAGATGATAGATACAGACTGTATAATAACCACCAGCATATGTATTCTGCTTTATAATTTAAAAGCATTCTCACATGCATTTGCTCATTTAATCTTCACAGTAACCAAGTTGTTTCCTCAAAAAATGTGCATGAGGGCTTCCCTGGTGGCGCAGTGGTTGAGAGTCCGCCTGCCAATGCAGGGGACACCGGTTCCTGCCCCGGTCCGGGAAGATCCCACATGCCACGGAGCGGATGGGCCCGTGAGCCATGGCCGCTGAGCCTGCGCTCCGCAACGGGAGAGGCCACAACAGTGAGAGGCCCGCATACCGCAAAAAAAAAAAAAAAAAAAAATGTGCATGTGAGCATGGAGATTTACGGAAGTCCACCATATTTGAGGAACGGGTCTCTGTCATCACCGAGTCATTGAATTTCAATGCACCGTCTGCTCATGTGGACCAGGGTGCTCTCCCTGAAGAATCATATTATTAAAAATGAAATTATTTTGCCTACGCCATTTCATAGACATTTCTATTATCAGGAATAGAAGATGAATTTAATTTTAGTTTTATTTAGTTCTGGAGGTTTTCTTCTTGCTGCCTTCCACAAGGGCACAACCCAGAGAGTCCATCCCGATGTTTGGGAAGAGGAAGGCCTGGGCTTGCGGAGGACGGTTCTGTTAGAGAATGCCGTTGACTCTGGTGTTCTGTACAGAGCCTTTTATCAGGACAGGAAAGGGTAAATAGGGCTATCTCTGCAACGGCGGAGAGGTCGAATGGTTACATTACACAATCTTCTAGAGCATCTTGCAGTAAATACATGGGTTATATTAAAAATTGCAATCATATCATTTTTATAGTAAATTGCTGACCTTATGCAGTAGAATCAGCTTTATTGAATTTCGCCAAAAATGCGTTTATAATTCTGCCATACACACGTGATATTCATGTCCTTGCTGTCCATGTGGAAATGTCCCTTTTTACGATGTTAACCAGATTAAATCGACTGTCTCCTGAGCTGCCGAGCCTCACCTTTAAGATCCACTCTCAGGAGTCGGACCTCCACGGAGCAGCGCTCACCTCCCTCAGTTCGGATGTCAGCGCACAGAACGCTGGAGTCTGGCACATTAGGAAGCCTTGCCCCAGTGGCACAGGTTTGGCCTTGAGATTATTTCCAGGTGGTTCCAGGGCAGTTAATGTATATCGTGTATGCTGAATGCTCACAAGGACTTACCATAATTACTGTTTGTTTTGAGGGAATGGCAGGTATTTGTTTAAAAGGATTTCATGCTGAACCAAGAGTATACAGGTACAGTTAGTTCTCAGCTATTCACTTGTGAATATTCATTGCAAAAGTTTAATCTTAAACCAGTTTTCCTTTAATTCTCTGTAGCTCTGCTCCCTCTCTAACCAGTGTGGGATCACGAGGCAAACTAATTTTAATGTTAGTCTAACAGAAGCACAATCAGGAAGTTGTAGTGCATATTTAAAGTGAAACGTCAGCGTTTTTAAGTTATCTGCTTTTTAGAACCATTTGCTTTGAGTTTATCTCTCCTTTTCATATATCTGTTATCTACATACCTATATATGTGTTTGTATAAATTGCTGGTTCCCAGACAGTTTTGCATACAGAGGCAATATGATACGGTGGAAAAATCATCCATCCATCCATCCGTGTACTGACCATTTATTAAATGTACATTTTCTTCACGTCCCAACATTTATGCTAACACTGAAATTACAAAAATAAGGTTTAACATCAGAAGTCTAGTGAGATTCCATGGTATGCAAACAAGTGTAGGGTGGGTGATAAAATGTTACAGGTGCTGTGATAGGTATTTGTATAGAGGCCCAGAAGAGGGAGTGATCAGTTTCGTGGTGTGTGAGGAGGACCAGCAGGGAAGTGTTGAAAAATGAGGAGGGCACCCTTATAGGAGTCCAAGAGGATTAGTAGTCTTTAGGGTTTGGGGAGTGGTGGTGGCTTTAATCCATGCCAGGGTGGGATGGGAACGTAATCTCCAAGGAAGAAGTGATCTGGAGAATCAGGAAGCGGGCTGGTAAGTTGGAGAGGGAGGCAAGGGTCAGAACTTACATGTGTTAACGCAAGGGTTTGGATTTTATTGTGTGGACAGCAGGGAAGCCATTGAAGAGTTTTATGTGGCATAGTAATGGATCCTATTTGTGTTTCAGGAAGCTTGCTCTTCGGGTAGGGTGGGCAGTTAGGAGTTCACTGCAAGAATCCAGGTGAGAAGGGCAGTTGTGAGGATGGAGAGGATGATGAATTAGGGAGAGTGAGGAAGTAGAATCTGCAGGAATTGGTGGCTGAATAGAATCAAGGAATGAAGGAGAGGGAGGAATCCGGGCCTGGCGAGCTGGCCTGGAGGAGAGCAAGTGAAAGAGTGGGAAGAGTACTGGGCCCAGAGTCAGATGGCGTGAGGGAAGGAGGCCTGTAAGGGAAGTCCTGTAGACCCCTGTGACGTGGCCAGGGATTCTGCGGCTGGAGCACCACAGTCAGTCTGTGCCACTGTCATCGTCAAGCTATGCCATGTAGGTCCCCTGGCTCTCAGAGTTGCTTCCACAGGGTGACTGGTAGGCTTACTCCCTCCCCATAGACATTAAGTGGTTTCACTGAAATCTGAGACTCTCTAAAGAAAGAGAAGATGGCATTTGTGAAGCAAGTGTTATTTTATCTGGAAATGGCTTCTCGGTGAGAAGCCTGTCACTGCTTCCTGGTGAAACCTGCCTCTCCTGCCAAGAAGAGGGTCCCACTGAATTGGACCATGGTCATCGTGGGCTGCTGCTCCCACTTGCCCCTGAAAACATCCTCCTGAAAGCCCTTTCTCCCCCCTGTCACCTACTCCTTATTTGCTCTTCTCTGAGTTCGTCCATTTCTGTCATGTTTGTATGTATTCCCTCTGATCTTTTCGTTCGTGACAGGTGGCTTTGCTGATGTGGCCTCCAGGGGCTCCCCGCACACTGGATGACATGGTGGTTACAATGACCTGACCCTGCAGGCGCCTTGGTTTTCTGGTAGCAGGTGGCCTTCTTGGTACCTTAACTCTCACAGGTCGATGAGTTAGAGGGGTAAAAAGGTGTGGAGTTAAGGCAGAGAGCCCAGCGGTCAGAAGCTCCAACAGGAGAGAGGGTGAAAAAGATCTGGTTAGTACATGAAACGACTTCCTGGGAGATGATACTAATTTCCAAGTCACCTGTAAGAGGGGTGGAGAAGAGCATTTTGCTTCTTCAGGCTCCTCCTCTGGCGCCGGTCCAGCTCTCCTACAGGGCTCTCAGGCACTGTAGCTGGAGAAGTCTTCCTTCCCAAGGGCTGCGGCCTTAGACGCCCTTGCAGCTCCATCCGGTTCCATGCCTGGGGCCAAAGTCTATTTGTGTTGACGCTGAATTGTGATCTGCAGTTTCGAAAAGCATATAGGTTGTATACTTTTAAGTATATCTGAAAGCAGATTTCTTCTCCGTAGGCGCCTTGCTCGGTTGTCTAGCCTTTCCACGGAAAACAGCCTCCTTGCTTGATTTGGGGCTGCTTTAAAGCACATGCTGAGCATCTCTGGGCCTCACCCCTCCCGCCTCCTCATTAAAACCACCTGCAGGACTGACTGCCTCCCCCAGCAACTTACACCAGCCCTACCTCGTCTCTCATTGACCATTTCTGGCTGAGACCCTCGCTATAGCAGTTCACTTTGGTGGCTTTCGCCTCTTCCTTCTGCCTTTTTTAAAATTATTATTAAAAACTTAAAATAAATATTAAATTTAAAAAATGTAAAATGAATGGTTTGGACCTTTGGTATTGTTATCCATTCACCTCTGGTAGAGTCTTCAAGACATTGACCTAAAGAGCCTTCCTCCTTCTTCCTTCCCTATGTACATAGTGGGGAGAAGGATAGGGAAAATGACAGAGAAAAACATGTTAAAAATGATTTTCAGTGTAAAACAAGACAGGGAAAAAAATCAATCTTTAAGGAAACCCAAAAAAAGCATCTCTCATTACAGTAATTAAACGGCAGCATTTAACCTATCAGAATATGCTGTATGTGTGAGACAAGCCAGGGAGCTGTGTGTTTGAAATTAGAGCTCTAATCCTCAGGGAAGAGAATAGTTAACTAGTTTGTTTTCGAGGTGCGAGAGCAGAGCTGGGAAGGTGTGAGTGTGTGCCTGTGTGAGTGTGTGCCTGTGTGTGTGTGTGCCTGTGCGTGCGTGTGCCTGTGCGTGCGTGTGTGTGCCTGTGCTTGTGCTCATGCTTGTGCTCGTGTGGGTGCAGGGCTGGGGCTGTGTTTACCGGGAATACCCTGGAGGTCGATATTTATCAGCACGTGTGTGCTGTCAAGAAGCACACAAGCTGCTGTTGCCCGTTCATTAGGTTTTCAGAAGAGCCCGGCGTCACCTGTGGCTGGGCATTGCATCAGAATAGTAGAACTTGCTTCATTCTGGCCCTCTGGGACTCACAGGAACAGATTTGAGAGACAGGATGAGACAGGTGGAAAAAGAGAGACACAGGAATTAGGGGAAGGAAGAAAGCGGAATAATTTTCGAGAGTGCACGGCACAGACTCCCCAGGACAAAGCATTACAGCTTGTTGGGCTGGCACTTGGGAAGGGTGGACATTTCGCAGAGCACTGGGCAAAAGGGATGGCTCACAGGCAACCTTCTCCATACAGGGGTCCCCTGCCAGTGTTCACTGCTGTTGGCAGGGTCCCTTTTGTGCCGTCAGGCAGTGTTGGGGTTTATGTGAATGACAGAGATTGGCACTGTGTCCTGTCTGCCCACTTTAGTGGCTTAACCTCTGTCTTTCTGTACCCCTGGCTGGAGTTTGGGGCATTGTTCATGCCCTGCCCCTCTGGAAGCTGCTGCATTTTCTCTCTAGATATTCTCAGAGCTTGGCAGCTGCAGTCGGAATTCCACAGGATAGGCTGCCACGTGGCAGAGGGGAGCCTGCCCATCTGTTCCTGTACCCCTCATTAGGGGATGTGCTCTTTGGTGACTTGGGCGGTGGGGGAGTGCTGAGACACATGTGATCCTTTTAGGCTCCCAGTCTCTGTGGTCCCTGTGACGGCAGGACGGGTTTCTACTGTACTAATAAGGAGCCCTGGGGATGCTGGTTACAGTGTGATAATCGTCGTCTTGGAGGGCCAGAGGCGTGGTGTGCACTAACCTCATCCTGGGGGAGTGCTGATGAAACCCGGACTCTGCCTCAGTGCCTGATTCGGGGCTGGGGGAGCAGGGGAGGTTGCCAGTGTTTCTCCTGGTTCATTATTACCAGGCTTGCTTGTCTTTGGGGCATTTCATGAAAACTTCTTTAGTTTTCCTTAAGAACTTTGAAGAGCCAATGAGCCTGATGGAAAATTTTCTGTAATAGCTCAGTACAGCAGCACCCTTCACAGATACCAGCTGATTAATCCTCAGAGTGCCCTGGGGGCAGTGGAGGGGACGATAGTGGTTCTGGTGTTTTTTATCCCCATTTTATAGACTGAGAGACTGAGTCACCTGGAAGAGACTGTGGCTTGGGCCAGAGGGAAGGCGCAAATCTGGAAGCTGAGGTTTAGAGCTCTCTACCTTTTGGCTTTCGTTGGAACTACCTTAAGTCATTTGGGAAATCACCCTGGGTTTTGCCTTCCCATCCTTTTTGTTTTTTTCCACTTGCTGCTGTGTCTTAGACATAACGTCATATCCATAAGTATAGATCTCTATCGTCAGTTTTGATCACTGCCAGGTATTCTGCTGAGGGTATATACCATAATTTATTTTAACCCATCCCCGTGATGGACATCTGAGTTATTTTCATTTTTCACCATTATAACAACTCTTCTCTAATATCCTTGAGAAATGGGTATTTTCTTACTTTTGGGGATTACCTTTATAGGGTAAAATCCTTTGAGTTGGAAAAGAAAATGGGCTTGTTTTCATTTTCCTGTGCTTTACTGAACAGCCCCCTAAAGAGGCTGCCGCAGCTTCCAGCCTCAGCACCTAGGGTCAGTGCTCTGAGTATGAGTTCCAGCTCCATGGTGTCCTGCCGGCTGGCTTTCAGGATTTCATCTTTCAGTTAAGCAGTGAAACTTCCTGACCTCAAGAGCTTAGAGATACTTGCCTGTTTGTTTCTTTTATCGTTTTAGTTTTCTTTTATGGAATTTGTTTTGTTGTTAGTAAAGCAACAAGGAATATAACAGTTTTTTCCTCAGGACCAACCTGGTCGTCCTAGTATTCATTGAACAATCTATGTCTTCCCCTACCCATTTCACCTGTCACCCTTGTCATGTACTAGACTCTTAAAAATACTGATGTGTGATCAAGGACATTCTTTGATATACTTTTTATTTGTTTTGCTAATACTGCAGTGTCTTTATTACTAGAGATTTGTGACACGTTTTGTCTGTTACTATAAGTTGTACTCTTTCTTCATTGTTCTTTTTTAGAATATTCCTGGCTTTTCTGGCTCTTGTATACTTTAAAACTCATTTTTAGAATCACTTTATCACGTCTCCTCTTGTCCTTCTTGATCCCACCCTACCCCTACCCATGGCCAATTAAAAATAAAATCCTTTTGAAATTTTGATTATGATTCAAAATAGAAATGACTTTGGAAAGAATTGCCATCTTTGCAGTGTGTTAGTCTTTCCCTCAATGAATGTGGTGTATCTTTAAAGTAAAAGCTGTTCTTCATTGGTGACATTTTACAAAGTTCTTGCATAGTTGCTGTGCATTTCCTTTATTTTTAAATATTTAAATATTTTTATTTAAAATTATTTTAAAATATTTATTTTTAAAAGTATGTATTTATTTATTAGGCTGTGCTGGGTCTTAGTTGTGGCATGTGGATCTTTTCTCTTTTTTTTTTTAAGTTGCAGCATGCAGGATCTTTAGTTGCGGCACACTGGATCTAGTTCCCTGACCAGGGATCGAACCCTAGTGCCCTGCATTGGGAGCACGGAGTCTTAACCACTGGGCAACCAGGGAAGTCCCTAAAATTTAAAAAAGTTTTTTAAATTAATTTTTTTACTGGCGTATAGTTGATTTACAATGTTGTGTTAGTTTCTGCTGTATAGCAAAGTGAGTCAGTTTTACATACACATATATCCACTCTTATTTAGATTCTGTTCCCAAATAGGGCCTTACAGAGTATTGGATAGAGTTTTCTGTGCTATTCATTAGGTTCTTATTAGTTATCTCTTCCACATAAAGTAGTCTGTATATGTCAATCCCAATCTCCCAATTTATCCCTCCCCCACCTTTTCCCCCTGGTAACCACAAATTTGCAGTTTCTTTAATTCTAAGTATTTTTTATTTATTATTGTTGCTGTGGGACCTTGACTTTCATTATATTTTCTAACAGATCTTTGCTAATATTTAGGAAAGCTATTGATGTCTCTGTTTTTAAAAGTCATCATTGTTTTCTCTTTAATAGTCCTAATTGTTCTTATCAGATCTTTTAGGTCTTCTCCGTAGTATATCATGTGAAAAATAGTAATATTTCTCACTTGCAGTGTTATATGACTTTATAATTATTTTGGCTGGGCCTTCTAGAACAGTATTAATTGAATATGTGTGCCCAAGGAGTAAAATGGGTCTGATTTCATTACTTCCTTCTCTTCAAAGCATTAATTTAGAAGTGAAGGGCATAGGAATACAAAAGAAATAGGAGAGAAATAATCATCATGATCCCTACTCTTCAAAGCTCTTTGACTCTTCAAAGCTCTTGTTCTCCACGCGACTCTCTTTTCACCTGTATTGGCCAGTATTTATTCTTTGCTCAAAATTGTTTGACATGCTCATAGTGGCATTGTATAAGAGGAGAAAGTCAATGTTATTTCTCTTTTTTCAGGCAGAAAAGTCACTTGGCCAGTTTAGCTTAATGAGTAGATGTTGAGAGTCACTGCTCCTCACGTGAAACAAAGCCCCACCAGGGAGCGGAATGCAGGGGCACTGCTTCATCATCGGAGCTGCCATGTTTGCTTGCACCACTGCAGCCCTTCCTGCAAACCGTGTAAGGTCTGAGTAGGAAAGGGCACATTTTTGCCTGAAAGAGCACATAAACATGAATACTGTGGGACATCAAAGTAACTGTTTGTTCTACAGAAGTGGATACCTCCCCGTCTCGAGGACAGTTATACTAACGGCAAGCTCTGTGTCCTCAGGGCACAGATTATGTGACAACGGAGCAGTGGCGTGTTGCGGGTAGGGCACGGGTGTTTGAAGTCTCGCCGCGTCTGGTCCCCTCTGTGCATTGCCACCAGATCGTAAGATCCGAGCTCTGCTTTTAGCTCGTCTCTTCCCCGCACGGAAACTTGGGGTAGTTTTTCATTTCTTACAGGATAAAGTCTTGACTGCTTATACTCTTTCCAACCTCATTTTTATCTCCATCTTTTTATTTTGAACAACTTCAAATTCACAGAAAAATTGAATGGTGCAGTGAGCACCCAGATACCTTTCTCCAGTTTCTCAGTTGTTAACATTTTGCCACATTTGCTTTCTCTGTCTGTCTCTCACTGTCTTACACACACACACACACACACACACACACTTCAGATATCATGCAATGTGGTATCTGAAACCATATCAGTAAACTTGTATAACCTGTTGCATTAAAATCCCTTGGTCTGTCTTGCACTTTGAGTGTATATTTTACTCGTGTAATTTTGTAAAGTCCTGTGTTGATTTTAGGAAAATATGAGTTCACTAAGGTATGCACGGCTTCCAAATGTTCACATTCTATACAAGATAGAAAAAAGCACCCTCAGTATCACCACGATCTCATCAGAATTCTTTAAGTATTGGGAAACTGCCTAGCTCACAGTGGTGGATACACGTTTTCCAAAATTCTGATTTCATTTGAAAGTTCTAATTTTATTACTGACGACAAATACTGTCAGTATGTTTTCCTTGAAACAGTAGGCTCACTTTGTTCAGTTTTGAGGAAGTATCTTCCAAATACTAAAGTCTGACTTATCACAGTTTCTCTGCCCCTCATTCAAGTAAAGCTGGTATCCAAGGAAAAAGCAGCTAGGTCAGCTCAACTCAAAACAGTCTCCCAAGTGCTTGTCTGGGTGTGTGTACGGGCCCACCACTGTACTTCATCACACAGTGGAAGTACTTTATTCTGTCACACAGAATATTATGAAGATGCATACTCAAGTGGCAAAGTTTAATAAAATTAATCATTTTTACTCTTTCATCAAAGACAATCTTAAGTGAAATGGGCTGTTTTTTAAAATTGCAAGTGCACAGGAACAGAAAATACAGTGAGAAGCCAGTAGTTTTCCCTACCACTGCTTTTACACTATCACTGTAAATGTCCACACAGTGAAAACGGCAAATAATGTCTCACTGCTGGCTTAGAGAACAAATTAGTGGTTACAGGGGGGCGGGGAGGGGCAAGGAGCAATAAAGGGGTGGGAGAGTGGGAGATACAAACTGTTGGGTGTAAGATAGCCTACAAGGATGTATTGCACAACAGGGGAATACAGCCAGTATTTTGTAATAATTGTAAATGGAGTGTAACCTTAAAAAAAAAAAGTACGATAACCCTCTGAAATAAAGAGTATATAGTGATACTCAAAACAAAGGAAGAGCAAGAGACAGAAGAGGGAAGGTAAGAAAGCTCTTCTTTAAAGATACTGATAATAAATGCTTAAGAAATCATAAAATTAGAAAAATCGTAATATTTAAAAATGCCAAAGACATAGCTGATTCAAGCAAGGATCTCCAGTGGATGCTAAAACCACTGAATGAAAGGTTGTTGATTAACAAGATAATATGATCTCAAAGAAGCACTTCTCAGATTACTCATTAATTACAAAGTGGAGAGTATACCTTTACAATGGAGAGATCTGGTAGTCACCTCATCAACAATAAGAATGTGACATTTCTCACCTTCTGATGTGATGCAGTAATAAGTACACAACATTACTTACCAAGCATTCTCACCAAAAATGTTTACTCTTAATCTTATCAAGAGGAAACAGTGAAACAAATCTAAAATGTATGGTATTCTATAAAACAACTGACCTGATTTCCTCAAAAAAGTCAATGACAAGTAAGACAAGAAAAGGCAAGAGGACAACCATATGCTAACACATATATATGGAATCTAAAAAAAAAGGTTCTGAAGAACCTGGGGCAGAACAGGAATAAAGATGCAGACATAGAGAGAGTGGACTTAAGGACACGGGGACGAGAGTGGCACTGACATATACATACTACCAAATGTAAAATAGGTAGCTAGTGGGAAGCAGCCGCATAGCACAAGGAGATCAACTTGGTGCTTTGTGACCACCTAGAGGAGTGGGATAGGGAGGGTGGGAGGGAGACACAAGAGGGAGGGGATATGGAGATATATGTATACGTATAGCTGATTCACTTTGTTATAAAGCAGAAACTAGCACAACAATGTAAAACAATTATACTCAATAAAGATGTTTAAAAAAATAATAAAAGGTGTAAAGAGTGTAAAAAAAGGAAAGAGGACAGTTGTAGGTAAAAGACACAGCAATGAAATGCCCTGCATGAGCCCAAATTGTCCCCTGATTACAGGCTACTAGAGAAATTTGGGGACAACTGGGGAAATTTAAGTATAGAATATATTTATCAGACAACTTATGGACTTAGTATTAATTTTCTCAGGTGGGATAGTGTGGTGGTGTTATGTGGGAGAATGTCCTATCTTAAGAAACATATGCTGAGGTAACTAGGGTTGAAGTGTCATGATACCTGCAACCTATTTACAAAACAGAAATAGTCACAGATATAGAAAACAAACTTACAGTTACCAAGGGGGTAAGGGTGGGGGGAGGGATAAATTGGTAGATTGGGATTGACATATACACACTACTGTATATAAAATAGATAACTAATAAGAACCTACGGAACAGCACAGGGAACTCTACTCAATACTCTATAATGACCTGTATGGGAAAAGAATCTAAAAAAGAGTGGATATATGTATACGTATAACTGAATCACTTTGCTGTACAGCAGAAACTAACACAACATCGTAAATCACCTATACTCCAAATAAAAATTAATTAAAAAAATAAACGCCATAATTAAAGTTCTTTGGGGTCTTTAATACTTTCTAAGACTGTGAAGGGGTTTGAGAACCACTGCTCTAGAGATTACAGTATGCATCCTCCCCGCCGAAGCCCCGGCTTTTTTTTTTACGGAAGCATAGTTGATTTACAATGTTGTGTTAGTTTCTGATGTATAGCAAAGTGATTCAGTTATATGTACATATATTCTTTTCCGTTTTGGTTTACTACAGGATGTTGAATATAGTTCCCTATGCTATACAGTAGGACGTTGTTTATCTATTTAATATATAGTAGTGTGTATCTGCTAATCTCAAACTCCTACTAATTTATCCCTCCCCCACCCCCTTTCGCCTTTGGTAACCGTAAGTTTGTGGGGGTTTTTTAATTAATTTTTATTTTTGGCTGCGTTGGGTCTTCATTGCTGCACATGGGCTCTCTTTAGTTGCGGCAAGTGGGGGCCACTCTTCATCACTGTGCGTGGACTTCTCCTTGTGGTGGCCTCTCCTGTTGCAGGAGCACAGGCTCCAGGCGTGCGGGCTCAGCGGTTGTGGCACATGGGCTTAGTTGCTCCGCGGCATGTGGGATCCTCCTGCACCAGGGCTTGAACCCGTGTCCCCTGCACTGGCAGGCGGATTCTCAACCACTGCGCCACCAGGGAAGCCCCATAAGTTTGTTTTCTATGTCTGTGTGTCTGTTTCTGTTTTGTAAATAAGTTCATTCATATCATATTTTAGATTCCACATATAAGTGATATCATACGGTATTTGTTTTTCTCTTTCTGGCTTATTGCATTATTTCATTCTTTTTTAATTCTGAGTAGTATTCCATTGTGTATATATATATCATCTTTTTTAATGTGTTTTTTAAGTAAATTTATATTTTATTAATTTTGGCTGCATCGGGTCTTTGTCGCTGCATGCGGACTTTCTCTAGTTGCAGCGAGTGGGGGCTACTCTTCATTGCGGTGCGCGGTCTTCTCATTCTCGTGGCTTCTCTTGTTGCAGAGCAGGGGCTCTAGGCACGCAGGCTTCGGTAGATGTGGCTCGTGGGCTCTAGAGCTCAGGCTCAGTAGTTGTGGTGCACGGGCTTAATTGCTCTGTGGCATGTGGGATCTTCCTGGACCAGGGCTCGAGCCTGTGTCCCCTGCCTTGGCAGGCGGATTCTTAACCACTGCGCCACCAGGGAAGTCTCACATACCACATCTTCTTTATCTATTCATCTGTCGATGGACGTTTAGGTTACTTCCATGTCTTGGCTATTGTAAATAGTGCTACTATGAACGTTGGGGTGTGTGTATCTTTTCGAATTATAGTTTTCTCCGGATATATGCCCAGCAGTGGGATTGTTGGATCATATAGCAACTCAATTTTTAGTTTTTTGAGAAACCTCCGTACTGTTCTCCATACTGGCTGCACCAATTTACACTCCTACTAAGAGTGTAGAAAGGTTCTCTTTTCTCCACACCCCCTCCAGCATTAATTATTTGTAGACTTTTTAATGATGGCCATTCTGACTGATATGAGGTGGTACCTCACTGTACTTTTTTTTTTTTTTTTTTCTTGCGGTACGCGGGCCTCTCACCGTTGTGGCCCCTCCCGCTGCGGAGCACAGGCTCCGGACACACAGGCTCTGGACACACAGGCTCAGCGGCCATGGCTCATGGGCCCAGCTGCCCCGCGGCATGCGGGATCCTCCCGGACCGGGGCACGAGCCCGCGTCCCCTGCATCGGCAGGCGGACTCTCAACCACTGCGCCACCAGGGAAGCCCCCCTCGTACTTTTGATTTGCATTTCCCTAATAAGACTATAGTATGCATTTTTTGACTTACATAGTCTTCTATAAGTGAGGACTTATCCTCACTTATCACTTTCCAACAGTGCTAGCACCTTAGAATACTTCAGTTCCCTTTACCTGCTTCCTGTTGTTTGTGTTACTGTCGGATTTTATGCAGTTTAGTACCAAATAGATTTCAAACCCTTCAAGGCATTAGTATTTTATAGTCAATATTTCTTGAAATTTGTTCTTTCCTTTGCTCCTTGTACCTTCCTGCATGTTCCACACTTCCAACAAGGATCATTTTCCTTCTGTCTGAAAAACTCCTTTAGTATTTCATTTAGTACAGGTCAGCTACTGATGAATTCTCTGATTTTGTTTGTCTGAAAATGACTTCATTTCACTTTCTAAAGGACTTTTATATTCTGAAATGATCCTTTTAATACTTAATAATATTTTAAAGTAATTTGCAAGAGTAGTACAAAGAATTCCCATATACCTTTCACCCAGATTACTGAAATGTTAACATTAGCTTCCTCATATACTCTCTTTCTCCCCACTTTTCCCTCCCTCCTCCTGTCCCTGACTCTCCCTCTTGCCCTCTCCTCTCTCCATGTACACATTTTTTTTTTGCGGTATGCGGGCCTCTCACCGCTGCGGCCTCTCCCGTTGCAGAGCGCAGGCTCCGGACGCACGGGCTCAGCGGCCATGGCCCACGGGCCCAGCCACTCCGCGGCACGCGGGATCCTCCCGGACCGGGGTACGAACCTGCGTCCCCTGCATTGGCAGGCAGACTCCCAACCACTCCGCCACCAGGGAAGCCCCTCCATGTACACTTTTCACACACACCTGTGTGTGTGTGTGTGTGTGTGTGTGTGTATGTATCAAAATCAGGAAAATAAGTTGATAAAATTCTATTATGTAATCTATAGACCTTACTCAAATTTAGTCAGTTGTCCTAGTAATGTCCTTTATAGCAAAAACCAAAATTTTTTTCCAGTCCACAATCCAGCCCATCCTTGTGTGAGTTGCATATGATTTTTGTATCTCTTTAGCCTCTTTTTTTTTTTTTTGCGGTACGCGGGCCTCTCACTGTTGTGGCCTCTCCTGTTGCGGAGCACAGGCTCCAGACGCGCAGGCTCAGCGGCCATGGCTCACGGGCCCAGTTGCTCTGCGGCATGTGGGATCTTCCCAGACCGAGGCGCGAACCCGTGTTCCCTGCATTGGCAGGCAGACTGTCAACCACTGCGCCACCAGGGAAGCCCCTAGCCTCTTTTAACTTGGAACTTTCTTTGTCTTTTATGACCTTGACATTTTTGTAGGATATAGGCTAGCTTTGTACCCTTACCTCAGTTTGGATTTGTCTGCTGTTTCCCCATGGCTAGATTTAGTTCATGTATTTTTTGTAGGAATTCCGCAAAAGTGATACTGTTTTTCTCAGTACATTGTATCGGGAGGCACAGGACATTGATTTATTCCACTGTTGGTGATTTCACTTTGATCTGTTGGTTGAGGTGGTATCTCTCAGATTTCTCCACTCTAAAGTTATATTTTTCCCTTTGTAATTAATAAGTGTCTTTTGAAGAGATACTTTGAAACTGTATAAATATCCTGTTTTTCATCAACTTTCACTCAGTATTTTTAGGATCCATTAATGATTCTTAATTATTAGGAAGGTTGCTGAATCCTCGTATCAGTTATAATGAAGCTTGCTGAATGCTGATTTTCTAATCCTTTCACTTTTGAAATATATTCTCACTGGCGTAGAATTCTAGACTGGCAGTTATTTTCTTTCAGAAGTTTAAATATGTTATTTCATTATTTTCTGGCTTCCACTGTCATTCATCAGTCTTACTATTGCTCCCGTGAAGTTAATATGTCTTTTTCTTCTCTGGCTCCTTTAAAATTTTTTTCCTCTCAGTTTTTTTTAAGCAGTTTTACTGTGATTTTCCCTAAGGTGGTTTTCTTTGCAGTTATCTTGCTAGAGTTTCATAGAGCGTTTGAATATATGGCTTGATTGCCTTTTGTTTTATAAAGTTATTGACCATTATGTCTTTCGTCTTTCTATTGTTTCTGTCTTGCTCCTTTTCTCTTCTCTTTCTTGGACTCCAATTTTAATTACATTAGAGCATTTCCCCATGTTTCATATATCTTTTGTGCTCTGTGCTGTATTGTCCATCCTTCTCTTCTTTCTCTTTACTGACCTGTATTCTAGTTACTAATACTCTCTTCTGCTACGTCCAGTTTGATGTTAAACCTATCGACTGAGTTCTTAATTTGAATTAGCGCATTTTACGGTGATGGAGTTTCCATTTGATTCCTTTGGATCTGCTCTGTTTGGCTTGTCACTGTGTACCAGTGTCACACTATCTCATGTTTTATTATCTGTTAGAGTTAATCTTCCCTCATCGTCTTTTCAGTTATTCAGAATTTTTTTGGCTCTTGTTGTTCGTTACTTTCTGTATAATTTTCAAAACTAGCCTACCCAGTTAAAAAAGAAAAATAAAGACTGTTGGTGTTTTAAAAATTGGAATCACATTATGTTTATATATTGATTCAAGACAGATGACATCTTTATAATATTGACACTTCCTATATAAGAATAAGGTAATCCTTTCCAATTATTCAGGTTTTCTTTAGTATTCCTTGGTATCTTTATACAGATCTTGCCCATTTATTTTGAAATTTCTATCTTGATATTTTGTCTTTTGTTGCTACTTTGAATAGTATCTATTCTTTAATTATGTCTTTCATCTAGTTTTTAAATTCAAAGGTGATTTTTATATATTAATTTTGAATGTAGGCACCTAGCAGAATACTTACATTGCTTATAATAGGTTTTTTTTTCTTTTTTCAGTTAATTCATATTAGTTTTCCAGGTACTATTTGGAAATAATATTTTTACCTCTTCTTTTCCACTGTTTCTGTCTCTTCTTTTCTTGTCCAATGGCATTAGCTAATAAATACCTCCAGAAAAGTGAAAAATAAATGTGACGCTTTTGTGAGCATCCTTGCTTGGCTGTAAGTGAAATGCTTTTATGAATCCCTGTTAAACATGATGTCAGGACTTCCCTGGTGGCGCAGTAGTTAAGAATCTGGGGACTTAAGTTAAGAAGCAGGGGACACAGGTTCGAGCCCTGGTCTGGGACAATTCCACATGCCATGGAGCAACTAAGCCCGTGTGCCACAACTACTGAGCCTGCGCTCTAGAGCCTATGAGCCACAACTACTGAGTCTGTGAGCCACAACTACTGAGCTCGTGAGCCACAACTACTGAAGCCCACGTGCCTAGAGCCCGTGCTCTGCAACAAGAGAAGCCACCACAATGAGAAGACCGTGCACCACAAGGAAGAGTAGCCCCCACTCGCCACAACTAGGGAAAGCCCGCACGCAGCAACAAAGACCCAGCATAACCCAAAATAAATAAATAAAATAAATAAATTTGTAAATAAAACCCAACATGATGTCAGCTTTGGAGGGTGATGCTAACTCACATGTATACAAGTGCTTACCCCCCTCTGTCTCTCCTTCTCTTTCTCTCCACCCGCCTTGTCCCTTCCCTTCCTCTCCCTCCTTACCACTCCCCCCCCCCATCATATTAAGGAAATATTCAGCTTTTTTTTTTTTTTTTACTATTTGATGGTGGGAGAGATTGCTTAGTGTTCTGTGTACTTGCCATTTATTAATTAATTTTCAGACTTCCTGCCAGAACTGTAAAATTTCCCTCAGTACAGTCAAAGATATCAAGTAACTTTTTTTTTTTTTTCTTGGTGCCATTTGCCCTCCTGCTCCAGTCTGAACTTTTTGCTTTTTAGGTGTGCTGTATAGCTGTCATCCTTTCACTACTATTCTGGGTAGTCCTTGTTTCTTTCCCCTGTGATTGATTTCCTGTTTTCTGGCTTCTTTTCATTGTTCTTTCTTGGATTGCTTCTTTGGTTTGGTGGAACAGATCCCTCAAGAAGCTTCCTAAGAAGGTGTACATGAGGGGTAGACTTTTCTAGATCTAGCATCTCTTAAAATGTTCTACATATGTCATTTTTAGGTTGGCTGGGTTTAGAATTTTAGATTGGAAATAATACTTCTTCAGAATTTTGAGGGTACGGTCTATTGTCTTCTAATCTTTTAGTGTTGCTGCTGAGAAGTCTGATGCCATTCAGATTCCTGATCCTTTCTATGTGAACTGTTTATTTTCCTTTCAAAACTTTACTTCTCATCTTTTTTAAAAAATTTATTTATTTATTTTATTTTTGGCTGCGTCGGGTCTCAGTTGTGGTTAGCGGAATCTTTGTTGTGGCCTGCGGGATTCTCCACTGCGGCATGTGGGCTTAGTTGCTCTGCAGCATGTGGGATCTTAGTTCCCCAACCAGGGATTGAACCCACGTACCCTGCAATGGAAGGCAGATTCTTAACCATTGGACCACCAGGGAAGTCCCTACTTCTCATCTTTATTCTACATATTCTGAGATTTCACAGTGATGTGCATCAGGGAGGTTTTTTTTTCCCCATTCAGTGTTGGGCACTTGGTAGACCCTTTCATTAGAAAATCCATATCCTTCAGTTTTGTATTATTTTAAAAATAATTTCTTCTCCTTTGTGTTCTATGTTCTATTTTCCTAGAACTCCTGGTAGTTGGATGTTAGGTGTCCTGGGTTGACCCTCAAATATTTAAAAAACTTTTTCTTTCCTGTTTTCCATCTTTTTGTCTCTTTTTGCCCTACTTCGTGGACAGTCCCTTCCAGTAGTTATCCTCTAAAAATTTTATCTTCCAGTAGTTCTCTTGAAAGCTTTTTTCTGCTGAGATATTTAATTTACAGTAAATTGTGATGTCTTTTTCTCAGAATGTTCCTTTTTTTCTAGCATTCTGTTCTTGTTTTTGGAATGCAACATCTTTTTTCTCTGAGAATATTATTATTTTCTTCTGTTTTCTAAGTAATTTCTGTTTCCTCTGAGTTCTTTTTTATTGTGTTCTTGGAACTCCAGTTGTCATTCCAAGGTTTCCCTCAAATGTCTGGTGTTCCTTGACTGTTATTTAAGAGAGAGGCCTTAAAAAACTTACTGGAAGGTCTCTGGGCATGAATCCCTTTTAGCCTGTTAATGTAGGATGAGTTAAAATCAGGATCAGAGCTTTGTGTTCAAGCTGCCATGTCCAACTGGAAGTCTCCTTAAAAGGAAATTTCAAGAGCAATTTTGACTATAAAAATTTCACTGTATGTATAACTTTAGAGTCTCCAGCTATGGTGTGATCCCATTTTATGTTCAAGATATTAATTGCTTCTAGATGGTGGGCATGTAGGTGATTTTTCTCATCTGGTTCTTTTCACCTTTCCTCTATTTAAACGGTTGTTTTCAATTTCTGAATATTGCTTTCATAATCAGAAAAATACCAAAAGGAGTGAGTTTTATCTGTGCTCTATCTCTCAACCACCATCAACCTGTAGGATATTTGGGAAAAAATGAAATAGAACATGGAGTTTTCAAGTTAATTTAGTGCAGTCAGGTGGCTAGATACTGGATATAAGTTAAAGAGATTTTACTTAGCTGTTTCCTTAGATCAAGAATTTTCTGAAATTAAGATCTGACAGACTGAACTTGTTAATAAACTGCTCACTGGATTCCATGAGGACGAGAGTGATGCTTTAATCCTGTTCACTGATTTATCTCCAACTCCAGCACAATGTTTGACTTAGTAGGCTCTCTATAATTATATGTTGATGAATAAATAAATTAACAGAATGTGCCACTGCTCTGAAAAATGTTACTGGACTAATCAAATACTTATGTGAGAAAAATTAACTTTGACCCTTACCTCACAACATATGTAAACGAGAAAGGTAAATCTATAAAGCTTCTAGGAAAACACAGCAGAATATCTTCATGACCATGAGGTAAGTAAGCAAAGATTTCTTAATTAGGCCATAAAGCTCCCTACCATAAAAGGAAAAAAAAGGTTACATCAAAATATAAAAAACTTCTATTCATGAAAAGATAACAGTTAGAAAGTGAAAGGACAAACCGTATACTGGAAGAAGTTATTCATAATATAGGTATCTGAAAGAAGTCTTATATCTGGAATAAATAAAGAATGAAAGCAGGAAGAAAAAGCCAAATAACCTAATTTTTGTAAGCGTACAAAAAACTTGAACAGGTATTTTAATAAAGAACATTTCTTAATGGTTAATGAGCATATAAAAAGATTCCTAACATCATTACTTATCAGAGTAATCTAATTTAAAACCACAGCAAGTCACCACTGTGTACCCACCAGAATGGCTAAAATTAAAAAGACTGAGAATATCAAGTGTTGACGTGAATGTGGAGCAGCTGTGACCATCATACATTGCACAGAAAAGTGAAAAATAAATGTGACACTATTGTGAGCATCCTTGCTTGGCTGTAAGTGAAATGCTTTTATGAATCCCTGTTAAACGTGATGTCAGGGCTTCCCTGGTGGGAGTGCAGCCACTTTGAAAAAATGGTTTGGCACTTTCCACAAAAGTTAAATATATGCTTGTTCTATGCCCTAGCAATTCCATTACTAGATATAGACCCAAAGGCAATGAGTGTATATAACCAGGAAAAAAAACATGCAAGAAGGTATGTTGCAGTTTTATTTAAAATAGCCAAAACCAGGGGGAAATGTTGATCAACAGAAGAATGGGTAATTCATGGTATAGACACACAATGGAATATTACATAGAAAGAAAAAGATAAATTACCAGTCTGTAGCACTACATGGATGAATCTTAAAGAATTCTGTTAAGGAAGCCAGATATAAAAGAATACATACATTTATATGAAGTTCAAGAACAGGTAAAACTAATGTTGATGATCAGACTCACAGTGGTTATCTTGAGGGTGTAGATGGGAAGGGCTGCTTTATGGGGTGCTGGGAAATGTTTTGAATCTCAATCTGAGTGGTGGTTACACAGTGTATTCATATGCACAAATTCTTCAAGCTATATACTTAAAGTTTATTACATCACAATTAAAAAAATTAGGGTGTATCACTATTATACTAGAGGTAAATAGGATTTAGAACTTTTAAGCCACATTCAGAGGGAAGAAAAAATGATCAGATCAGCAAAGGTCAGGAAAGGAAAAACAAACAAACTATAAAACTAGGGGCAGTGAACACAAATACTCATAGGATTTTTTAAAAACCCTTATTAAAAGACAGATCCCAGACTCAGTAAAACCTGAGGAAAAAACAAAGACCAGCTTTATGCTGTTTATAAGAGATACACCTAAACCAAAAGAACATAGGAATGTTGAAAACAGGGGATGAGCAAGGTGTATCAAGCAAATGCAAGCCAGAAGGAACAGAGTTGGCAGTATTCATATTAGGCAGATCAGAAATTCCAGGTTAGAAAATATGAAGAATGCAGGGTCAGTTGATACCATTACAAAGTTCACTCCATGTAGAAGACATAATCATGAAACTTTATGCAATTAAAAATATTCTAAGTATATAAGGCAAAAGCTATTAGAAGAAATATAAGAATTTAAAACCACATAGTTGAAGATAATAACACACTTCAGAATTTAATAAAAGGCAAAAAGTAAATAAGAATATGAAATAATTGGGTGACATCATTAATAAACATTCCATATATAAATATATAAAATCTTAAATAAAACAGGGAATATTCAATTTTTCAGTACCCATGATACATTTATAAAAAGTTACGTAAACTGGCCACAAAGAAAAATCTCGAAGTCCAAAAGGCAGAAATCAGGTAACTCCCCTTCTCTGATCATAAGGCAGTAAAACTAAAATTTACAATAAGAAGCCCTGCAAGAAAAATTTGGCCACTTGGAAAATTTAAAATACTCTTATACAGAATTCCTTTCCTCTACTTTGTTTGGATTTTTCTGATGTTCTTCTAGCTTCTTGAGATGAGAGTACTTAATTTATTTTCTTTCTTATTTTTTATTTATAGAATTAGGGGAAAATGGTGAATAGCGCTGTCTGATATTCCCTCAAAATAGAATCCTGAAGTGAAGTATTAAATCACAGGGTATGATCTTTTTAAGACTCTGGTTACGTAGCATTATTTTTCCGAATAGCCGTACTAATTCCTTTACCAGGGTCTGAAAGTATCTGTCTCAATATACTAAATGTGTCTGGTCTCTAAAAAGCAACAAAACAACAACAAGACCACTTTCTCAGATTGTTTTAATTTGCATTTATTTGATTAATAACAAAATTGAAGCTTTAAAATATGTCTGTTTTTTCTTAGAAATGTTTATCCAATCCTTTATTTTCCACTGGGCTATTAGTGCTCTACTTGCTGATTTTTAAATGCCCTTTATATATTAAGAATATTAATTCTTTGTCATGTTTGTAAACACTTTCCCCATTGTTCCTTGACTTTTATGTTTTTTAATATATAAAAGTGATTATTTTCACATAATCAAATCTATCAATCTTCTGATATTTCCTCTGTTATTTTTATGAAAGAGATTCCTTCCTTATAATTATTAAACAATAATAATTACAGTAACAACAATACCAACAGCTAACATTTGTGGGGGGCTGATTATGTGTCAGGCAGTGAGCTAAGTGCCCTTATTTTATTTAATCACAAAACCTTTTGAGGTAGGTATTTTTTTTATCATCTTGCATTTGAGAAAGAAACTAGGTTCTTTCTCAAGAGAGATTTAGTAGTTTACCCACAAATACAAACCCAGTGATAAGTTAATATTCACCCACATTTTATTTTAATTTTTATGGTTTATATTTTTGTATTCAACTCTTTAGTCCTGAAATTAAAGAAGTGATATGAAATTCCTTTCAATATCACTTACCCCAAAACAGTTCTTCAAATAAATAAGTAATTTTCCCCTTTTCTTTGTTTTGCTTCCTTAATATTAACAGTATATAACAAGTTCCCTTTCAGGGATATCTATTTTGTTTTTTGTTTTTTTTTGACCTATATGTTCTTACACTATATGCCACAGTGTTTTAATTCCTATATCTTTATCATCAATTTTAATATGTACAAGAACAAGGCTCACATTATCATTCTCTTTCAAAATTATTCTGATTTAGAGATCTGGCTTTCAGTATTGACTGAATAGCTTGTATCAGACTAATATTCCCACCAATAACAAATGTAAATTCTGGGCAAAATATTTTAAAACATTGTTTGAAGGCACAGGAGAACAACCAGCAGCTTAGAGTTTGAGTCTTATCAAGTTAGAGGGGTAGGGACTTCCCTGGCGGCGCAGTGGTTAAGAATCCGCCTGCCAGTACAGGGGACACAGGTTCCATCCCCGGTCTGGGAAGGTCCCACGTGCTGTGGAGCAACTAAGCCCATGCACCACAACTACTGAAGCCCGCATGCCTAGAGCCTGTGCTCTGCAACAAGAGAAGCTCGCGCACCACGATGAAGAGTAGCCCCCACTCACCACAACTAGAGAAAGCCCACATGCAGCAACGAAGACCCAACGCAGCCAAAAAAAAAAAAAAAATCCCAGAAGGACTACCCCTTAGAAGCAAACACTACATTGTACGGCTGTGGCATTTTTCCTAGGACGGAGCACAGAAAAGAGAGAAATAAGGCACAAAACTGAACCTGCCCCAGATCAAGGTGATCTGCCAACAATTTAACTGCCTACTATAATAAACCTCAGTGCTTTAGAAGGAGAAAACAAAATTCAGAGCCTCTATAGCCTGTAATCCACAATGTCCAGTATAAAATAAAAACTTACTAGATATGTGAAGATGAAGAAACAGGAACCTGTGACTGTTTCAGAGTGAAAAGTCAATCAATAGAAATAGACTCACAGACAAAAATACTTTAAAATAACAATGAAAAATTATGTTGAAAAATACATAAAAAATGGATGAAAGGGTGAAGAGGTGGGGAGTTGCTGTAGAAATATGGAAGATATAAAGAGAATGAAGTGGAAATCTTAGAACTGAAGAATATCAGACCTGTCACTGAACTTTCACTGGATGGGATTAACAGCAGATTGGACACAAGAGAAGAAAGGATCAATGATCTTGAAGACAGGTTGATAGAAATCATCCAAACTAAAGTACATAGAGGAAAAAAGGCTGAAAAAATAGGACCAGTGCCTCAGTGACCTGTGACTCAATATCAAGTTGCTTAACATATGGGTAATTGCAGTCCTGTAAGTTGAGAAGAATGAGGCAGAAAAGAAATTCAAAAGAACGTTGACTGAAAAATTTCCAATTTTGATTAAAACATACCCACACACAGAGCAACCCAGGAAGCACAGCCAACCCCAAGCAGGATAAATACAAAGAAAATTACATCTAGGTATATCATAGTGAAACTGATGGATACTAAAGATAAAGAAGGGGATTTCACTGGTGGCACAGTGGTTAAGAATCCATCTGCCAGTGCAGGGGACACGGGTTCAAGTCCTGGTCCGGGAAGATCCCACATGCCGTGGAGCAACTAAGCCCGAGTGCCACACCACTGAGCCTGCCCTCTAGAGCCCGCGAGCCACAACTACTGAGCCCATGTGCCGCAACTACTGAAACCTGCGTGCTCTAGGGCCCACGTGCCACAACTACTGAAGCTTGCGCACCTAGAGCCCATGCTCCCCAGCAAGAAAAGCCACTGTAATGAGAAGCCCACACACTGCAGCAAAGAGTAGCCCCCACTCGCAGCAACGAAGACCCAGTGCAGCCAAAAATAAAGATAAAAGGAATAGTGATCAGAACGATGGCTGACTTAACAGTCAGAAGGCATGTAGCCCAGTAAACAATGGAATGGTATCTTCAAAATGCTGAAAGAAAAAACTGTCAACCTAGAATTCTGCACACAGTGAAAATATCGATCAAACATGAAGAGGAAATATATTTTTAGGTGAAAGTTGAGAGAAGTTGTTGCCAGCAGACATTCATTGTAATAAATATCAGTAGAAGACCTTCATACTGAAGAGAAAATAATACCAGATGGAAATATGGATCTTGAAGGAGTAAAGAGCATGGGGAATATTAAATACGGTGGTAGCTATAAAACACTGTTTTAATTTTTATTCTTAAATTACGTAAAAGCAATAATAACAAGATATTGCTGGATTTATAGCACACACATATATATGTATTTATGATGAACATTAAAACACTAACACAAGGAAGAGAATGTAAATGAAATTGATTCTTAATAAAATGTATTAATGCATACAATTTGGCACATATGTATAGTCTTAAGGTTCTTAATATGTAAAGAGGTGCAGTATTAGTTCAGAGTAGACTGATGAGTTAAGGATGCATATTGTAATCCCTAGAGGAACGAGTTTTAAAAAAAATACAAAGAAGTATATCTAAATATCTAGTAGAGGAGACAGAATGAGGTACCAAACATTCCTTATTATTCTTATTTGTTCATTCTTATGTGCTTATACAAGATAAGCTTTTAAAACTTTTGAGAAAATTTAAAATAATTGGGATTTTTACTGGAATTGTGTCAAACTTTTCAAATTAATTTGAGAGGGCTTTCCCCCTTATATCCATATCCTTTTATTTCTCTTTGCAAGATTTTCTTTATATACATCTAACATACTTTAAGATTATTCATAGTAATTTTGTTTCATAGTAAATTTGTTGCTACTGTGAAAGGAATTTCTTTTCATTTTACTTTTAAATTATTACTAGTGCATAGAAGTGCTACTGAATTTTATTATTATTATTTAATTAAAAATTTTTTTCTTTTTTAATGCAGCAGGTTCTTATTAGTTATCCATTTTATACATATCAGTGTATACACGTCAATCCCAATCTCCCAATTCATCACACCACCCCACCACCAACCCCGCCGGTTCCCCGCCTCTTCGTGTCCATATGTTTGTTCTCTACATCTGTGTCTCAGTTTCTGCCCTGCAGACCAGTTCGTCTGTACCATTTTTCTAGGTTCACATATGTGCGTTAATATACAATATTTGTTTTTCTCCTTCTGACTTACTTCACTCTGTATGACCGTCTCTAGGTCCATCCATGTCTTTACAAATGACCCAATTTCGTTCCTTTTTTATGGCTGAGTAATATTCCATTGTATATATATATATATATATATATATATATATATATATATACCACATCTTCTTTATCCATTCGTCTGTCTATGGGTATTTAGATTGCTTTCATGTCCTGGCTATTGTAAATAGTGCTGCAATGAACATTGGGGTGCATGTGTCTTTTTCAATTATGATTTTCTCTGGGTATATGCCCAGTAGTGAGATTGCTGGGTCATATGGTAATTCTATTTTCAGTTTTTTAAGGAACCTCCATACTGTTCTCCATAGTGGCTGTATCAATTTACGTTCCCACCAACAGTGCAAGAGTGTTCCCTTTTCTCCACACCCTCTCCAGCATTTGTTGTTTGTAGATTTTCTGATGATGCTCATTCTAACTGGTGTGAGGGGATACCTCATTGTAGTTTTGATTTGCATTTCTCTAATAATTAGTGATGTTGAGCAGCTTTTCATGTGCTTCTTGGCCATCTGTATGTCTTCTTTGGAGAAATGTCTATTTAGGTCTTCTGCCCATTTTCTGATTGGGTTGTTTGTTTCTTTAATATTGAGCTGCATGAGCTGTTTATATATTTTGGAGATTAATCCTTTGTCCGTTGATTCATTTGCAAATATTTTCTCCCATTCTGAGGGTTGTCTTTTCGTCTTGTTTATGGTTTCCTTTGCAAAAGCTTTAAGTTTCATTAGGTCCCATTTGTTTATTTTTGTTTTTATTTCCATTACTCTAGGAAGTGGATCAAAAAAGATCTTGCTGTGATTTATGTCAAAGAGTGTTCTTCCTATGTTTTCCTCTAAGAGTTTTATAGTGTCTGGTCTTACATTTAGGTCTTGAATCCATTTTGAGTTTATTTTTGTGTATGGTGTTAGGGAGTATTCTAATTTCATTATTTTACATGTAGCTTTCCAGTTTTCCCAGCACCACTTATTGAAGAGACTGTCTTTTCTCCATCGTATATCCTTGCCTCCTTTGTCAGATTAGTTGATCATAGGTGCGTGGGTTTATCTGTGGGCTTTGTGTCTTGTTCCATTGATGTATGTTTCTCTTTTTGTGCCAGTAGCATATTGTCTTGATTACTGTAGCTTTGTAGTATAGTCTGAAGTCAGGAAGTCTGATTCCTCCAGCTCCGTTTTTTTCCCTTAAGACCGCTTTGGCTATTTGGAGTCTTTTGTGTCTCCATACAAATTTTAAGATATTTTCTTCTAGTTCCACAAAAAATGCCATTGGTAATTTGACAGGGATTGCATTGAATCTGTAGATTGCTTTGGGTAGTATAGTCATTTTCACAATATTGATTCTTCCAATCCAAGAACATGGTATATCTCTCCATCTGTTTGTATCATCTTTAATTTCTTTTATCAGTGTCTTATAATTTTCTGCATACAGGTCTTTTGTCTCCTTAGGTAGGTTTATTCCAGGTATTTTATTCTTTTTGTTGCAATGGTAAATGGAAGTGTTTCCTTAATTTGTCTTTCAGATTTTTCATCATTAGTGTATAGGAATGCAGGAGATTTCTGTGCATTAATTTTGTATCCTACAACTTTACCAAATTCATTGATTACCTCTAGTAGTTTTCTGGTGGCATCTTCAGGATTCTCTATGTATAGTATCATGTCATCTGCAAACAGTGACAGTTTTACTTCTTCTTTTCCAATTTGTATTCCTTTTATTTCTTTTTCTTCTCTGATTGCTATGGCTGGGACTTCCAAAACCATGTTGAATAATAGTGGACATCCTTGTCTTGTTCCTGATCTTAGAGGAAATGCTTTCAGTTTTTCACCATTGAGAATGATGTTTGCTGTGGGTTTGTCATATATGGCCTTTATTAGGTTGAGGTAGGTTCCCTCTATGCCCACTTTCTGGAGAGTTTTTATCATAAATGGGTGTTGAATTTTGTCAAAAGCTTTTTCTGCATCTATTGAGATGATCATATGGTTTTTCTTCTTCAGTTTCTTAATATGGTGTATCACATTGATTGATTTGCATATATTGAAGAATCCTTGCCTCCCTGGGATAAATTCCACTTGATCATGGTATATAATCCTTTTAATGTGCTGTTGGATTCTGTTTGCTAGTATTTTGTTGAGGATTTTTGCATCTACATTCATCAGTGATATTGGTGTGTAATTTTCTTTTTTTGTAGTATCTGTTTGGTTTTGGTATCAGGGTGATGGTGGCCTCATAGAATGAGCTTGGGAGTGTTCCTTCCTCTGCAGTTTTTTGGAAGAGTTTGAGAAGGATGGGTGTTAACTCTTCTCTAAATGTGTGATAGAATTCACCTGTGAAGCCATTCGGTCCTGGACTTTTGTTTGTTGTAAGATTTTTAATCTCAGTTTCAGTTTCTTTACTTGTGATTGGTCTGTTCATATTTTCTGTTTCTTCCTGGTTCAGTTCTGGAAGTTATACCTTTCTAAGAATTTGTCCATTTCTCCAGGTTGTCCATTTTATTGGCATAGAGTTGATTGTAGTAGTCTCTTAGGATGCTTTGTATTTCTGCAGTGTCTGTTGTAACTTCTCCTTTTTCATTTCTAATTTTATTGATTTGAGTCCTCTCCCTCTTTTTCTTGATGGATCTGTCTGTTTATCAATTTTGTTTATCTTCTCAAAGAAGCAGCTTTTATTGATCTTTGCTATTGTTTTCTTTGTTTCTATTTTATTTACTTCTGCTCTGATCTTTATGATTTCTTTCCTTCTACCAACTTTGGGTTTTGTTTGTTCTTCTTTCTCTAGTTCCTTTAGGTGTAAGGTTAGATTGTTAATTTGAGATGTTTGTTGTTTCTTGAGGTAGGATTGTATTGCTATAAACTTCCCTGTTAGAAATGCTTTTTCTGCATCCCATAGGTTTTGGATCGTCGTGTTTTCATTGTCATTTGTCTCTAGGTATTTTTTTATTTCCTCTTTGATTTCTTCAGTGATCTCTTGGTTATTTAGTAATGTATTGTTTAACCTCCATGTGTTTGTGTTTTTTACAATTTTTTCCTGTAATTGATTTCTAATCTCATAGCATTGTCGTTAGAAAAGATGCTTGATTTAATTTCAATTTTCTTAAATTTACTGTGGCTTGATTTGTGACCCAAGATGTGACCTATCCTGGAGAATGTTCTGTGCGCACTTGAGAAGAAAGTGTAATCTGCTGTTTTTGGATGGAATGTCCTATAAATATCAATTAAATCTATCTGGTCTGTTGTGTCATTGAAAGCTTGTGTTTCCTTATTAATTTTCTGTCTGGATGATCTGTCCATTGGTGTAAGTGAGGGGTTAAAGTCCCCCACTATTATTGTGTTACTGTCGATTTCCTCTTTTATAGTCGTTAGCAGTTGCCTTATGCATTGAGGTGCTCCTATGTTGGGTGCATATATATTTATAATTGTTATATCTTCTTTTTGGATTGATCTCTCGATCATTATGTAGTGTCCTTCCTTGTCTCTAGTAATGTTCTTTATTTTAAAGTCTATTTTATCAGATATGAGTATTGCTACTGCAGCTTTCTTTTGATTTCCATTTACATGGAATATCTTTTTCTATCCACACACTTTCAGTCTGTATGTGTCCCTTGGTCTAAAGTGGGTCTCTTGTAGACAGCATATATATGGGTCTTGTTTTTGTATCCATTCAGCGAGCCTGTGTCTTTTGGTTGGAGCATTTAATCCATTCACGTTCAAGGTAATTATCGATATGTATGCTCCTATTACCATTTTCTTAATTGTTTTGGGTTTGTTTTTGTAGGTCCTTTTCTTCTCTTGTGTTTCCTGCCTAGAGAAGTTCCTGTAGCATTTGTTGTAGAGCTGGTTTGGTGGTGCTGAATTCTCTTAGCTTTTGCTTGTCCGTAAAGCTTTTGATTTCTCCATCAAATCTGAATGAGATCCTTGCTGGGTAGAGTAATCTTGGTTGTAGTTTCTTCCCTTTCATCACTTTAAGTATATTATGCCACTCCCTTCTGGCTTGTAGAGTTTCTGCTGAGAAATCAGCTATTAACCTTATGGGAGTTCCCTTGTATGTTATTTTTCATTTTTCTCTTGCTGCTTTCAATAATTTCTCTTTGTCTTTAATTTTTGCCACTTTGATTACTGTGTGTCTTGACATGTTTTTCCTTGGGTTTATCTTGTATGGGACTCTCTGCACTCCCTGGACTTGGGTGGCTATTTCCCTTCCCATGTTAGGGGAGTTTTCGACTGTAGTCTCTTCAGATACATTCTCTGGTCCTTTCTCTCTCTCTTCTCCTTCTGGGACCCCTATAATGCGAATGTTGTTATGTTTAATGTTGTCCCAAAGGTCTCTTAGGTTGTCTTCATTGCTTTTCGTTCTTTTTTCTTTATTCTGTTCCGCCACAGTGAATTCCACCATTCTGTCTTCCAGGTCACTTATCTGTTCTTCTGCTTCAGTTATTCTGCTATTGATTCCTTCTAGTGTAGTTTTCATTTCAGTTATTGTATTGGTCATTTCTGTTAGTTTGTTCTTTAATTCTTCTAGGTCTTTGTTAAACATTTCTTGCATCTTCTCGATCTTTGCCTCCATTCATTTTCCGAGGTCCTGGATCATCTTCACTATCGTTATTCTGAATTCTTTTTCTGGAAGGTTGCCTATCTCCACTTCATTCAGTTGTTTTTCCTGGGGTTTTATCTTGTTCCTTCATCTGGTACATAGCCCTCTGCCTTTTCATCTTGTCTGTCTTTCTGTGAATGTGGCTTTTGTTCCACAGGCTGCTGGATTGTAGTTCTTCTTGCTTCTGCTGTCTTTCCTCTGGTTGATGAGGCTATCTAAGAGGTTTGTGCAAGTTCCCTGATGAGAGGGACTGGTGGTGGGTAGTGCTGGCTGTTGCTCTGGTGTGCAGAGCTCAGTAAAACTTTAATCCATTTGTCTGCTGATGGGTGGGGCTGGGTTCCCTCCCTGTTGGTTGTTTGGCCTGAGGCCACCCAACACTGGAGCCTACCCGGGCTCTCTGGTGGGGCTAATGGCGGACTCTGGGAGGGCTCATGCCAAGGAGTACTTCCCAGAACTTCTGCTGCCAGCGTCCTTGTTCTCACAGTGAGACACAGCCACCCCCCGCCTCTGCAGGAGACCCTCCAACACTAGCAGGTATGTCTGGTTCTGTCTCCTATGGGGTCACTGCTCTGTCCCCTGGGTCCTGATGCACACACTACTTTGTGTGTGCCCTCCAAGAACGGAGTCTCTTTTTCCCCCAGTCCTGTCGAAGCCCTGCAGTCAAATCCCGCTAGCCTTCAAAGTCTGATTCTCTGGGAATTCCTCCTCCTGTTGCCAGACCCCTCAGGTTGGGAAGCCTGACGTGGGGCTCTCAGCACCTTCACTGCAGCGGGTGGACTCCTGTGGTATAAGTGTTCTCCAGTTTGTGAGTCACCCACCCAGCAGTTATGGGATTTGATTTTATTGTGATTGCGCCCCTCCTACCATCTCACTGTGGTTTCATCTTTGTCTTTGGATGTGGGGTATCTTTTTTGGTGAGTTCCGGTGTCTTTTGTCTTTGGATGTGGGGTATCTTTTTTAGTGAGTTCCAGTGTCTTCCTGTCGATGATCGTTCAGCATTTAGTTGTGATTCTGGTGCTCTCGCAAGAAGGAGTGCGAGCATGTCCTTCTGCTCTGCCATCTTTAACCAGTCTCTGAATTTTAAAAAATATGTATCTAGCCATCTCATTAAACCTTCTTATGGTTTTGATTGATTTTTCTAGATATATAGTCATATTGTCTACAGTTGATTATTTTGTGACCTTCTTTCTAGTTCTTAGACATTTCAACTTTATGTCCTGCCTTATTGCATGGGATAGAACTTCAGAAATAATGTTAAATGTTAATGGTAAAAGTGATAATGAGTTTTATTATAAATAAGTCTTTTTCAAAAGAAAGAAAGGGTTGTCACCAATTGTTACAAGTACCTCTTTAGAGTTACTAAAAATCTGCAGTCTGCTAAAAGCAAATATGCTTTATTCACACTTACACAATGAACAGATAATCAGTGCATGCCCATTTCAAGTCAGTCAGTGTTTTAGGCTTCGGGGGAAACTGCAATGAATAAGGCAGGCAGTGAAGTTCAGCAACATTAGAAAACTGTATGAGACAAAAGAAAGGTTACAAAGCCATCTGTGTTTGACAATCAGAGAAATATTATATAGATAGTAATCACTGTAGAAAAATGCTTCTGGCTGGGGTGATCAGAGAAAGCTCTGGTGGTGGAAGAGATAACCCAGAACAAGTGACAAGCTCTGAGAAGCCCTGGGAGAAAGCTACTGCAGTGGGTGGAGCCCCAGGGGCAGAAGACTGGAGAGTGCAAAGCATGTCATGGCTGAAGAACAAAATAGTGTGCCTTAGCACAGGGTGAATATATGGCAATAGTTTGTACGCTGGTTTCTGGGGCTCCTTGGAGGTTCTAAAGAGATGCTTCAGGGGCAAAGAGGGGATCAAGAAGGTGGGACTCTGGGTTTTCTCCATGCTCTACCTGGCTCTCCCAAAACCTCAGCAGCATTACTTTTATGTGTTTTGGATATCAGGTTTCTATTTATTTATTCTTTCTACATAGTTTTATTGAACATCTGCTAAGTACCAATAGAACCCGAGCACTGTTCTAGGTACTGGGAATATAGCAGTGCATAAAATCACCTCAAATCCCTGTCTGCATTGAGCTTACATTGTAATGTCAGGGAAGAAGAGAGACAGCAATAAGTAGAATAAAAGGTAAATCGAGGAACTTCCCTATTGGTCCAGTGGTTAAGACTCCACGCTCCCAATTTAGGGGGCCTGGGTTTGATCCCTGGTCCGGGAGCTAGATCCCGCATGCCACAACTAAAGATCCCGCATGCCGCAACTAAGACCCGGCACAGCCAAAGAAAGAAATAAACACTTAGCAAACAACAACAAAAGGGAAGTCGAATATAGGAGGAGTAAGAGCAATAGCGAGTTCTTGGACGGTTGCAGTTTTAAATGGAGCGCTCTGGAAAGGCCCTGCTAAAATGAAACGTGAGTAAAAACTTGAGGAAAATGAGGAAGCAAGCCATGCAGATTTCTGGGGAGCAAGAGTTCTGGGAAAAGGGAACCATTTGTGCAAAAGCCTAAGGAAGGAGCATGTCTGACAAATTCTAGGAACAGAAAGGAGGCTTGTGTGTAGGCAAGGTGGGTGGGTCATGGTGAGAGGTAAGGTCACAGTGTCAACAGGAAGTGAGTATTGATCCATGTGAGAACTTCAGTTTTACTTTTTGTAAAATGAGAAATCATCAGAAGGTTTTAAGCAGAAGAGCGATATAATCTGATTTAAGCTTTAACAGGATCACCCTAGATGCCTGTGTTAAGAATGGACAGTTGTAGAGCCGGGGTCGAAGCTGGGAGAAGTCCTCAGATCCCTGGTTGTTATCTGGAAGTAAATCAACGGAATATCCTGATTTGTTAGATCCGGAGCCTGAAAGAGAAGCAGAAGTTAAGGATAACTCTAAGGTTTTTGGTGTTGTGACTAGAAGGATGGAGTTACCATTAACTAGGAATGGGGCAGTTTAGTGGAGCAAAATCAGGAGCTCAGTGTTAGACATACTGACCTTGAGATCGCTACTAGGCATCCAGGTGGAGGTATCGGGTGGACACGTGCATTAGTATGAGGAGGGGTCTGAGTTACAGGTATAAATTTGACAATATTAACTCCCTGATTTTGATAATTATACTGTGATTATGTACGAGCATGTACTCCCCCCTCCCCAAATCAGGAAAGGAATACTGAAATATTCAGGGGAAAGGGGGCATCATGTCTGTAACTTAGTCTCAAACAGTTCAGGGAAAATAATTATATAGACAGATTTATAGAGAATTATAGTACAAAGTGATAGATTTGAAGAATCTGGGTGAAAGATATGAGAGTTCTTTCTACTATTCTTGCACTTTTTCTCTAAGTCTGAAATTATTTCACAATAGAACACTTTTCAAAAGTGAAGGATACATTTCTAGATAAACAAAACTGAGAATTCATTGCCAGCACACCTGCACTGAAAGAAACACTAATGGAGTTTTCAGTCAGAAAGAAAATGATCCTACATGAAGACACAAATATAGGAAGGGCAAAGAGAAATTAATATAGGCTGGTGAAAGGGCAAAATGAAATGAATATGGGCTGTATAAAATAATGTTTAAAATACATGTATGATTGAAATGTATAGCAATAGCACAAAAGGTGGTAGGAGGGAGTGAAAGTGTTCTGGGTATTAGAATTGTTGGTGAAGTGGTAAATTTCTCATTTATATGGAACTTCAGTAAGTCAAGGATGTACAGTGATATCTAGGGCGCTGCTTCTTACACATCTTAGTCTCAGGACCCCTTTTACTCTTAAAAATTGAGGGTCCCCCATCAAATACCACAGTAATTATCACTGCAGACAAGATCATCTACTGACGTGCTAAAATTAGAGGGTGAAAGTTCGAAGAGAAATAGCCAAGTATCTCCCGCCTCCAAGCTATCTAACAACTACAGAAGGGAAGGTAGTAACTTGACGGTGGAGAAATCCATCAAAACCCACCTCGACTACAAGCTAGTAGAGGGAAAAACTGAATTTTAAAAGGTTGGCAAGAAGAGCGAAAAGAGGACATTAAATGGGTCAAAAGGAAAATGAATTGTAAGATGAAAGATATAAACTTTAAAATTTTAATATTTACATTAAATGTAAATAGACTAAATATTCCATTAAAAGCAGAGTTTGTCAAGATTAGATTAAAAAAAAAACCCAAACAACTAAGCTCCATTCATCAAACACACCTTTAATGAAAAAACAAAGGATTAAAAAAGTAAAATGATGGGGAAAGATACCATGCGAACACTAACCAAAAGTAACCTGGTACTGATATCAGACAAGATAGACTTAAACGTGGAGTGAGAAATAAAGAAGTTTCGGAATGGTCAACCACCAGGAAGATTTAACGTTTCTACGTATGTATGTCCCTAGTAACGTAGTTTCAATATACACAAAGCAAAAATGGACAGACTGAATGGAGAACTAGACAAATCTATCATAATGGAAAGTTTTAAAACATCATCCTCAATAATTGGTAGTACAAACGGACGAAACAATCAAGATTCTAACAATACAGTTAACAAACTTTCCATATTATATATAGGTAAATATACCATATTTATATAGTTGTATATGAATATTATACGTATATATATATATATATATATGACCCTGTACCCAATAAAGACAGTAAATTAAAAAAAAAAAAGATGTTCAACTTCATTAGTCAACAGAGAAATGCAAATTAAAATCAGAATGAGATAACACTTTACACCCACCAGAATGGCTAAAATTGAAAAAACTGGGAGCTTTGGTGTTGGATGTACTCTTGGTCTAAGTCTGAGTTGGTGTAACCACTTTGGAACTGTTGGCAGTATCTGTTAAAGTATGCACACCCCATATGGTCCAGCAGTTCCCCTCTAAAATATATGTATAAGGATCTTGATAGCAGCACTAATTATATAGATTGTTCAAAACTAGAAACAGATAAATTGTGGTTCATTCTTATCCTATATAAGAATACTACACAGTAGTTAGAGTGAAAGAACCATGGTTGTGTGCAACAGCGTGGATGAATCTCTCAAGCATAATGTTGAGTGAAAGAAGCCCTTTGTAAAAGACTGCTTCCTGTGTTATTCTATTTATGTAAAGCTCCAAAATAAGTGAACTTGACCTGTGGTATTAGAAGCTAAGTGGCCACTGGGAGAGAACAAGAGGAATGCACCTGAAGGTGTTCTAGTTTTGATCTGAGTGGTAGTTACATGGATGTTTCACTGTGTGAAAATTCATTACGCTGTACACTTAACGTTTGCATGCTTTTCTGTATGTTTATAGAACACCAAGAAATGTTTATATAAAACTACAGTGAGAAAAAAATAAAAATAAAACTACAGTGAGACCATCTTTTTACCTTTCAGAATGACAAAGATAAAAAACTTGGATAAGATCATGTAGGCAAAGTTGTCGGAAACAGACACACACACACTGGTGGGAATGTAAGGGGAAATAACCTCTAAGAAGGGCAGTTTGTCAATATTTATCAAAATTTAAACGGCACCTATCTGAGTCTACTTCCAGGGACATACTTGCACATGTACAAATGGCACATTCAAGGCCTTGTATTGGGGCTTTGTTTATAACAGTAAAAGTACAATAAGGGACAAGTTAAGTTGTGGTACATCCATATGATGGAATACATTACCTTATAGCTGCTAAATAGAGTGGGAGGGCTCTATAGATACTAATAGTATGGGATGCTCTCTAAGATATAGTAATTAAAAATAGCAAGGTGTAGAGTAGTAGTTATACCATGCTCTTATTTGTATTAGAAATATATGTGTTATACACATAAATACATATGCATGTATAATATATAAAATATATGAATATATGAACGCACTTTCATATTCATGGACTACCTTTAGAAGGTATATAAGAAACTAGTAGCAGTGGTGGCCTCTGGAAGGTATAACTAGGTGGCCTGGTTACAGGAGTGGGAAGGAGACTTAACTTTTCACTGTTTTGCATTTTAGAATACAGAATTGTACTATGGGAATATATCTATTAAATATTAATTTTTAAAAGAATGTCCAAAATCCCTTAGAAAGATGTGATGCAGGGGACTGGTGTATTACCTTTCAGTAAGGCCAGTGTAGCCACATTTTCCTTCACAGTGAACTAGACCTTTGGTTTGACACCAGATGACATGGCTGGCTTTGCATAGGGGTGCCAAGATGTATGGGGAGAAAACACCCTGCAGCAGGGTGCTCAGACTGCCAGGGTGTGCGGGAATGAGCTGATGAGCGGACAGTAAATTCAGACCTCCTGTCTCATGCTTACTTGAAGACATAGCACTTGTTGAATGACAGTGTAGACCCCTCTCCACTGCTGATAGTGTCATTTTTCCTTCACTCCTTCCTTCTGAACGTGTATAAGTTGAATTCAGATTAAGTTAAAAATGATGCAAAACTGCTTCCTTTTGTGCTTTTTAAAAAATGTATTATAATTGAGATCATGCTATGAATATAACAACACCTGCTTTTTTATGTCTTAATGTATCAAAAGCATTTTCCCATGCCATCAAAAATTGTCCATATGACTGTGAGCATTAGAATAATATTACATTATTGAAATATGTCATAATTTGTCTAATCATTTCTCTTTGGACATTTACGTTGTTTAAATTTTTTGCTGTTATTCAAAATATGGTGACAAGCCGTCTTCGTATATTAGTCTTACACTACGTTATGTTATTATTTCTTAGGAGTAAAATCGTCAAAGGGTATGAACATTTTTAAATACTCTTGAGATCGAGTGCCGAATTGTCTTCTAGAAACTGCTCAGTTTGCTCTTCCACAGCACCCTCGCCAGCTTTGGGTATTCTCAGGCAAAAAATCATTTTTAATTTGAAAAAAATTCAGTCTTAATAACTTGACCAATACATGTGAGTGATATGCTAGAGGTCAGGGATATCAGTGTTCCTTTCAACTGAAACAGAGATTGGGACTGTTTCCTCTTGAGTTGTGTGGAGTTGTGAGGAAGAACTTGGGCTCTGAAGCCTGCTCTCTGCCCACGGCACCAGGACCTTCGGGGAGTGGCTTTACTGTCCTTGCACCTCGCTTCCCCATCTGCAAGGTGGGGAGAATAAAGCACTGTTGCCACTTGTGGCCACTTGGGTTATGAGCTGCATGGGTCCACGATGCCACAAACACAGTGATGTGGGGCCTGGAGTTGTACAAGCATCTCCATGGCCCTGCAAAGGGTAGTGTTGGGATTCAAAGAGTTAAAAATGTAAAAAGCTCCTCAGGAATTCCCTATCCCGTGGTTAGGACTCAGGATGGTTTCACTGTCGCGGCCTGGGTTCAATCCCTGGTCGCAGAACTAAGTTCCTGCAAGCTGCACGGCACAGCGAAAAAAAAATGAAAAGCTCCTAAAACTCTTTGACACTTGGTTTTAGTCAATTTTGGCTATTATTATGGTTGGAGAGTGGAAATATGAGTGATTTTTAACTTTTCTATATGCTTTCCTTTATTTTCCATGTTTTCTGTAGTTGATGTGCTATTTTTATCAATAGATAGATATATCTGTGTATTATATATCATATGTCTGCATATCATAATATTACATGTGTTATATTGTACTTAGAAGATAGACAAGTACTCATCCAATGGGAGAAATTGGGGGGGAAGAGGGAAGCTGCCATTTAACAGGTCGGGAAGATGAGGTCTTGGCTCTCTCACATTGCCTAGCAAAATAAGCACTCAAATATTTATAGATGTGGTTGAGTACTTAATATTTATCTCTACACTAATAATGTTGACAATAGCAACCAATACCAGATTCATTGGAGCTACACAAATAGGCGGTGACAAAATAATGTATTGACCTATTAGAACATAATATGTTTTAATGTGTTCATATCAGATTAATATGAGGACTTAAAAAAAAAATCTGATAGCTGCACGGTAATTTAGAACTTCAAGAAGTAAGTTGAATGCCAAATAACAAACCTTCTGATCATATGTTTAAGATTCAAGATGTAAAAGAAAACCCCATACGAACATAGGACTTTTGTAGCATTCAGCTAAGTGACAAAGTGTGTACCTTGGTTCATGGAACTCTTGTGATGGGGTTTTCTTTAAAGAACAAAAATCTCCACCTAGGTTTGCATCCTGCAGTAGGGTTGTTTCCCAAATCAGGCTGTTTCAAGTAACATATGAAACGGCGTATGGCTGTCCCTACCATCCCAAAGCAAATGTTTGTTTTGTTGCAGTGATGGAAACATTTCCATTGGTGAAGCAAATATTTAGAGCTGAAAGAAACATTTGGGCAGCCAGGATGTGTCAAAATAGAACAGATGCCTGCCTTTTAAAAACACAATTAAAAAAAAAAAAAAGCCACCTTGTACTTGGCTGCTGGTGGTACAGCCACAGTGGGTTAAGCAAGAAATCACATACTGCGGATGTCATTCTAATCCCAGCTCCTGGGTACATCTCTGCACCTATTTCTGTCTTGGTTTTTCTCTTCCAGAAAATGGGGATAACCATTCTAAGTGATTTTGTTCACGATTAAGGTTTTTTTTCTCCTTCCACTTATTTTCTTTGTTCTTAAAAATTAATTTATTCTTTTGAATCAGAAATATGTTCACATGGGACACAGTTCCTAAGAATATACAGTGAAAAGTCTGCCTTCAGTCTGTGTCCCCAGCTACCAGTCTCCTCTCCATCTGGGACCAGCATTACCTGTTTCTTGTCTGTCTTTATTTTATGCATGTACACACAGCTACATAGATGTGTTTGTGTGTGTGCATACATAGATTCTTTTATTTAACACAGAGGTCCCATGTACCCTTCACCTAGTTTTCCCCATGTTCCATATGTCCTTTTCGTTTTTCCTTGTCTTTGAGGTGGTTGGTTCTAAGAGTTTGCTTATTTAAAATGTGCTGTGTCAGATAGCAGAGTGGGGAGCAGGCGTGTCAGGCCACCCTCTCGTGATCCCTCCAGAGCAGTAAAAAGAGCGCTGTGTTGGGAGTCTGGTTCTGCCCCTGGGCTCACCATGCCTGTGAGTAAAGTCACTGCCCCTCTCCATGTTCTCTTATCTTGATCTGTAAAACAGAAGGAAAGGAAAACAAAAAGAACAGGAGATAGACTAGATGAGCTTCAACTTTTCTTTCAGATCTGAATTACTTTGGTTGTCAAAGGTGAATTTTTCTTTTTCTTTAAAAAAACTTCACTGCCTCTTCTAAAAGGAGCAAGTTTCAAGTATAGTTAAAGGTATATATTTACTTGGCTTTCCCACATATGTACAACCATACGTTTGGCTTTCCTGGCCTTTGGCATTCAAGTAGCAGTGATTCCTGATTATCCTACTCCTCAGTCTTTAAGACACAGTTCCTTTCCCTAGGGCTTGTTCACTGCACTGGGGGAAGGGCTGACTTCCCCGCCTGTTGCCAAGGACCCTGCAGGGTTAGACGCTGCTGTCCGGGACAGCCGGCAGCAATGTTTGTTGTGCCTTGGAATTGATGATCAAATATGAGGAGCAACTCCTCTTTGTTTTTGTTTTTAATTTAGCAGAGAGGGATTAAAAGAAAAAAAAATAGACCTTTAGACTATAGATGTAAAAATAGACATCACAGATGCTGATTGGAAACCCTCCCAGTCTTTCACATGAGAGATCTCAATTTGTGTTACACAGAGGGGCAGCTCACTTCTGTCTTGTTCACCAGTTATGCTACTCCCCAGAGAAGCTCAATAAATTTTATAGGGAAGTTTCCTCCTTATGCGGAAGGAGCTAAGCTGAATGAGTGTGGCTGAAATAATTTAGGGCTCCAAGGGAGTCCGTCTACCTTGTAGAGTAACGTATTGGAAGTAAACGTGCAAAAACTTTTGATCTTGGTTGATTTGGCCATGTCATTGATAGTACCGGGCCCTGGCTTCTGTGACCCCATCCTGTCTGATTTGGAATAAAACTGCTCCCTAGAACTTGCATCTAGTTCTCTGCTAAAATCGTCCTTCTGCACGCTTCACTGGCAGTGGCTGCGGAGCTTGCCTGCTCATATTCTGCCGTTTTCACCACTAACCCTTTGAAACCTGCGAACTTGGACTTGGCTGAGAGTTTACATCTCTCTTCTGCCTCTCTGAGCGGCACAGAGGTCCTCTCCCACTGACATTAGGAAAGCAGAGCTGCCTTCTCTTTTAGACTGATGGTGGACCAAACCTGGCTGGTTGCTCAGTCTCTGAGCTAGCAGTGCAGTACATTTTGCTCTGGCTTTTTACTTGGTGATTATACTCCACGTGGCTGGGTGATATCAGGTGTCCTTTTGTCTTTGTGTTTATTTTTCTTGCACATTTAATGTGTTTAAAGGATATAGTGTCTTTATGGTCCCCTGGGATAAGGAGAGATTGGTGCAAGTTTTAATGAGAGGTTCCCGGCTCTCTGTGTTGAGATGAGAATTATATTCTTGATCAGATATCTTTCTTTCCTTAGGTGGCAGGAGGCAGTGTTTTGCTGCCTTTTAAAAATTATTTATTTATTGGCTGCGTTGGGTCTTCGTTGCTGCACGCGGGCTCTCTCTAGTTGCGGCCAGCGGGGGTCTACGCTTCATTGCCATTTGCAGGCTTCTCATTGCGGTGGCTTCTCTTGTTGCGGAGCACGGGCTTCAGCAGTTGTGAGGATGGGTTTAGTTGCTCCGCGGCATGCGGGGTCTTCCGGACCAGGGCTCGAACCTGTGTCCCCTGCGTTGGCAGGCGGACTCTTAACCACTGTGCCACCAGGGAAGTCCCCGCTGCTTTTTGAAATAGCATTTCTATCTAACGATTTTTAGAAGGATACTGAGAGGACATTCTGTTTCAGGGCATCATCTGCAACTTTTTCTCCTGTTGTTTGAGCTTCCTTATTTAAGGAGAGGGGAGAGTGTCAAGTCTTGTTCTTGAATTTACATATCAACATCAAGATGGTGGGAACCAGGCCCCACCATCAGATCAATTTTTATAAAAACCGATTCAGGGTGATGATATTTGGAACTAGTTTTCTCAAAAACTGTTTTTGCTGCTTGGGAATAGTCAGTCAGCAGAGAAGAAAGCATTTGGCTTATTTGCTTAATATTTTAACCAAGTGAATTAGGTTGGGGGGCTGGGGGGAGGGGATAAGAAAGTGGGTGGGGGAGGCCTCATAAACAAGGTGATATATAATATTTTTTTTGTTCTCCTTTTAAATAAATACCGATCAGCTTTATGTTCAGAGACAATAGGAGCCGTTGGCTTAAATTTGCAGTTTACTGTATTTATGGCTGTAATATCAAGGTGCTGCCGTCGTAATTTCATGCCCCAATGAGAAGAGCAAGGTCGAAGCAAATGCTTCCATCGGCATCTGCTAACACACTAACTCATAAACAAGGCCCGGCTGGATCAGGTGGCACGGAATAATACAGGCTAATGAAATACAGCACAGCTTTCCATTACTGTTAGTTTTTACAGTGTCGTCATTACGTGTAATTTATGTTTAAAAAATTCAATTTTATACAAGGCACTGGGAAATAGGGGTCTACAGGTCATCCAACGACTTTTAGAGGCTCTGAGAGTCCTTATTGTACTCCACTGTTCCAACAAAATGTTAATAAAATAAAATAAAAATACTTTTTCCCTTTCTCCTCCCCTAACCTTTTCTGAGAGAGTTGATTTTTCTTTTAATTTGGGGAGTATTTTTAGCCAGCTGTCTTCTCTGCCTCATCTCCTCCCAGAGTGCCTGGGTAGATAACTAGCTGTGTTCCGAGAGAGGTGACCCGTGCTCAGTCTCCCTGCGTCCCAGATGAATCTCCCAAGTCCTGTAAATAGAGGAACTGCGACGGGGCGGGGGAGGAAGACGGCCGAGTGGCCAGCCCATAACTGCTGCCTGTTGCCACTGGCCCTCTGGCCCTGTTCCGTAGTCCCCGTCAGACTCCACATTTTTATTATAATACTCGGACTGGGCCGGAAGGTGCTGTCAGGCGTTCATCACCTTGCTTATATCCAAACTATTCCTAACCCTGCTGTCCTGGTGGTTGTTTGACCTGAGGGATACAGAGAACACTGCTGTCTGCTGTCACCTCTCTTTCTTCTCCCCCTGCATGGAGCCAGGCCCTGGGGCAGTGCCCAGCGGTCACTGGGGAGAGAGTTGAGGCTCCTTATTCTGAGAAGCCCTTGAACCGCCAGTCCCACAGAAAAAAGTCAGCCCTCCCCGGTGCCCGGTTTGTCTGAGCTGAGTGGTGGGAAAGGACCCAGCGGCACTGTGAGCCAGTTGGCTGCAGCTTACACAGTCAACTGGTTTGGTTCTGTTTGCATTTTAATAGAAATCTTTAAACAATTTTGTTTATCTTCTGAAGGATAAAAATAAGCAGGTGTGGCAGCCCGGAGGCCGTTGACTTCAGCTGCTGCAGCAGTAACACGGGGCTTTATTAATCAATAGAATGTAGCTCTCTTGTTTCTGTTCTTTTAAAAGAATCCCACCCTGGAGAAAGTGATGGAAGAGAAGTCCTTGGCCCAGCATCTACACAGGGGCAGTCTCCTGGGAAAGGGAACTGTTTGGAGAAGTAGATTCCAGAGAACCGAGGGAACTAGCAGTCCGTCCTTTGTCTTCACGGCTCGCTTTGAATTGAGCGCAGCTTTGCAGATCAGGCAGCTGTGGTCTTAAAGGTGAAATGATAGAGGCAGGCGTCCTGCTCCGTCTGCTCACCTCGGACAAGTCCCCTCTTCTGTTTCTCCTCCTCTTGAGTAAAGCTAGTGAGTGGATGGAATAACCGAGCAGGACTTCCTTAGTTTTGCTCTCTATCAATAACATAGTTTAATTGTCAGTGTCACAGGCTGGGGGAGGGGCTGGTAGCTCCTGGAATCACCAAGTAGCAGAGGTGAAGTTACTGAGAGAACATCTAAATGCAAAGTGCTAGTGCTAAAAGAAAATTTTAGGCTTTATTAAAATGGGCTCATTCTTCCAAAGGCAGCAGCTAAAGGACATGTGAGTCAGGGATGGGAGGGGAGGAGGTTTGCCTGCCACAGGACAGTGACACCCTTTCCTCCTGTCTCTTCTCTGCTCAGCCCTTGCTCAGTCCCTCTGCGGTTAGATTGCAGATAGCAATCAACTGGAAGGAAGTATGTGTGTCTAATTTGCATGAGATTATTTAAAACAAAAACAAAAAAAAGGTCTGCATTAGTCAGGGTGATGGTAAACAACGCAAAGAGCTGCCTTTTACAATATAGCCTGTGCCTCAGCTTTCAGAGCCAAATATAATTCACTTACAATCGGCAGTTTCCTTTATTATTCCTTTTAACCTTTTGGATTCTGCAAGGTCTCAATCGAAGTTCTCCACTGTTTATCTCAGTGGGGGTGGGTGAGAACCTGGCTGTCTTATGTGTGGGCCCTAAGGCAGTACCCCATCCCTAAAGGCAGAGTCCTTTCAGCGCCAGGAGCTGGTGAGTGGTAGATACCTGAGAGGAATGACACTCCACCCCACCTCAGGCTCTGTGAGTCCCAGATGAATCACTTGAGTCTTGTAGAGTCAATCTTCCCAAAGCTGGGGACACTCCAGAGGAAAAGGCCACTAAGGGAAGCGTAGGCACCAGTCTGTGAGAGGCCTTTGGATTTATTTGATAAGAATATTAGAAGGAGATGAGGTCGCTCTATCTTGTCACTCTGGTAGTGTTCAAAAAGTTGTCCAGGTGTCATTTGCAAATAGGACCCAGGTGTTAGGTTCCTGTGTTTTTTTGGGATAGCCCCAAAACAGCATTCACTGGCTCTTTCCTATGGATGGGGTGCCGGTGGGGGCGGGGCTGGGAGAAGACAAATTAGTCCTCATATTTTCTTTAACAAGATTGAAGACTTTAGGCATCATTTTGATGTGTTGTAACTCTGCGCTGTAGTGGGAAGTCACTGGGCTGGGGTTTCATCTGGCATCACCAGGCTTTTACTAGTATGATTTGAGGCATGGTTTTCACCCTCCTTAGCCCTCAGTGTTTTTTTTTTTGTTTTTTAATCTGTTAAATAAGGGCAATGGCTAGGATAATGGCCCAGCTCTGAAATTATCTTATTCAGTGAGATCGTTAAAATGCTTATTTTTTTAAAAAAGAAGAAAAGTGATTCATTTTCTGTAACTAAATCAAAATCCTGACTCTCCAGAGAACTAGGGATATCAGAATTCCAGCCAATGTAAATTTAGAGCATCAAATGATAAGGTCTGTATAAAACAAGAGCTTGGAAGGAAGTGCTGATGCCCTTTAAACCGGGGCTTCACTAGTGGGCTTGGCTGCAATAGTGCAAGGAATATGTTTTATTAGGAAAATAGGCTTCGTAAAAGCTCAGGGCCAGAGGGCAGGACAGTGGTCAGGGAGTCCTGTCCCTTTAACCAGCTCCAGCTCTCAGCTCCAGCTCTCAGGGCTGCAGCACAGCCTGTAACTTGCTGTATATTTCCCCAGCGTTAAACATTATGGTACTTGTTTATATTTGAAAGAGCCAAAAGGGAAAATGAGAATGCAACCGAATGCTCCTTTTGGGAAAATTATCCTCATTTGCAGCCAGTGGCTGACAAGGCACACGAACCACCAGCTTTATGAAGTCCCATTGTATACCAGTGACCAGTAGCTCGTGCTGACGCCGCATGTGCCACTGTCTTCTTCCGTGGCTGATTATGACTGGTTAAAATCGTGTCTTTCCTACTAGAACTCTGAAAGGGGTTCCCCTTTCTACCGAGGAGTGACTGGCAGTCAGTACCCGGGCTGGAGCCTGGGAGGCGCTCGCTCAGCAAAGTGTGTTCTCTGTGTTTGCCCGGCTCGTCTGTCTGTCCTGCCCCTGTCCTTGGGAGGTGACATCACAGTAAAGCGGTCCTTTTGCAGCAAGCTGGGGGCTTAGGGAGGAGGAACATCCCCTGGCTAGCCCCACGTATTCAAATTCAGCTCTTGTATTTGAAGGTGCCAAGCGCCAGTAAATGATCCTCTTTGCCCCTTGCCAGCCTCTCCTCTGCCCCGTCAGTCTGTTGAGAGGATGGTGCGCTTGCTCGGACGACCCAGGAGCACTGAGACTCCACGGAGGTGTGGCCTTGCCCACCACTGGCGGGCTCTGTCATGTGCTGAGGGCAAAGAGGGAAAGGGATGCGGTGTTAAGTGGGAAGGGACCTCAAGTGCTCGGTGCAGAGAGGAGAAGAGAGGGTCCAGGGCCATTTAGAATAGTTCAGGAATTCTCCCTTGACCACTTGTGGTGGGGCATGAAGAGTTTGAGGGGCGGCTGCAGCCAACTCACATGCCAGCGTAGTGTGGGGCAGTGCTGTGCTTAGAGCATTAATGGGCTCCGCCGGCTAGCCCCTTGGCACAGCTCGAGAGGCACCATGCTTCGGGAGATGTTGACCCTCAGAGCCTCCTTGTACTTCACCTCCCCCAGGGACAGATAGACCATGCTGCGGACCTCCGATGGAGAGCTGCCGGCCCGATGTGGACGAGCTCTCGGCTCTAGTTTAAAAGTTCTATGTTGTGGCTGGACTGAATGTTGGGATTCCCAGAACAGCTCGGGCCGGACAGAGTGCTCTTTTGCAAAGACTAGCAGTGACCTCACACCTGCTTCTCCCAGTCGCAGCACTTGGAGCATTTCTGTGTACACGGCTGCTTCCCCTGCGACACAGAGCTGCCCTGTGGGGAGGTCTCTCTCACACCTGTGCGCCACTCCTCGTGCAGATGCTTTGGATTGGTCAGTGCCCTCGTCCTCTTCCCCCAGAGCCGGCGTCCCTGGTCTGCCTCCGACCTGTTGAAATATTCCAGCTGTGCGCCCACTGGAAATGTCTTCCTGGGTTTTTCACTTGCCTTTTATTCCTCCTTGGGCAAAGCCTCTCCACATGTCATAGCCACTGCAGATGGCGCCCTGCAATTTCCTGATGTCCCAAGTGCACTGTGGTTTAGAGTGTTGGGAGGATTTTTTAAAAAAAAGGAAAAAGAAAAACTAGCCAAAGGCAATATAGGCAGCCTGTGATAGTCTAGAGTAATAATCATCTGAAAGTTTGGGCCTGGCCTTGTTTTGATCTGTTTTCTTGTTTTATTTTCTTCTTTACATTCTATATCCCATTCATACTAATCACAGTCAGTCCTGATTTTTCTTTTTATTTCTGCATTTGTCATAAAATAAAGCAAATTATTCCCGTCTTCAGAAACGATCTAGACTAATTAGTCGTCTCACCCAATAATTAGTTTTTTGTTTCCCTGTCTGTTTTCATGCATTATTGTTAGTTTTTTCCCCTCTTTTTTTTTTTTTTTTTTTTTTAACACCATTACAGATTAAAATGAGCCACATTTGCAGTTTGATGGTATCTGTTTTCGGGGAAGAATGGAGAATTGCAGTATGGAGAGACTTCAAAAGCAGCAATAAACTCAAGGATAAATTAAGGAAATTGAATGAGCCACATTTGGAAGCAGTGTTGAGGCTAATATTCTGTCGCTTAAGGTTAAATTGCAGCTGAGAGAGGTTCCAGAGAATCCGAAATCGGGGAAGCAACTTACTAGGATGCTAGGCATCCTGTGACTCTAAAGTCTTAAATGATTTCGTTGCAGCCATGGACAGTGGCAAAAGGTACTCACCTGCAATTATGTCCTCTTCTTCCCCAGGGCTGACGGATGAAGAGATTGATTTGGCTTTCCAGCAGTCGGGCACGGCTACCGATGAGCCTGCGTCCTTGGGCCCAGCCACACAGGTGGTGCCTGTCCAGCCCCCTCATCTCATTTCGCAGCCATATAGTAAGTCACCCGCTCAAACTCTGGCTTTAACCTTGACTGGGATTCAGGACTCTGGCCAAAGGGCAGCGCTTCACGTCTCCCAGAGTCAGCAGGCGTGGCGGGGTGGGGGTGGGGGACTGGGAGTAGGAGATGGCTCTTGGGTTTTTCCAAAAGACTGTGACACACCCAAATCCTCTTCTAGACGAACTTTTAAGTATGTGACAGGTTTTAAGACTCAAGGTACCAGAATAAATGAGTTTGTTGTATTGTTTCAAGTATTTTGGTTTCAAGCAGGAATCTGTAAAAGTATTTATTGGTTCAGTTTCCGTTTTCTTATATCAATGCTTTTTGCATGTTACTGTTTCACTAATAAGAACATAAACATCTGATTTATGGGTGCCTTCTTGTTTGGTCACTGAAATAACTTGTCTCCTAATTTTATCTTTTAAAGTTAATATTAGTAGATTTAGGCTAGCCTTCCTCACCCCACCCTCCTTTTCTTCCTTCCTTCCTTCCTTGTCCTGGCTATACCATGTATATTTATGTAGTGACAATCTGTTAGAGAATTTCACATTAAATGTGAAGGTCCTTTTTGAATGCAGCTTTTAATTATTACATGAGAACATGACCCATGAGAGGTTTTTGTTGTTTTTAAATGAAAGCTACTTTTAGCAATAAAGCTTCTTTAAGCTAGTAATAAATGTACACTTCCAAAATATAGGCAGAACTCCTTCCTTAAGTCACTTATGAAAAACCTAAAAAGGCTAAAATTGACTCCAAAGCAATGGAAAATTGCTCAGTTTTGTGTGTTTAACATAAGACTTCAGCCTTGGATCTGCTGTCTTTCAAAATGCCTTTTCTGTAATTGTCTTCATTTTAATGGTCTATCTCGGAAGTTTTCTTTTTTTCAAAACATGTTTTTAAAGTGTCAGATATCAGATTTTAAAAGGCGCAGTTTAAAATGCCAGACTTGTTTTGATCCCCACCACGTGGCCTGGAACCGCCTTCCGGCCCCCATTTCGCTGTCCTTCCCACAGCTAGGGAAGTGCAGTCTTCCGTACAGCGCGGGGGCCAGGCAGTAGGTTAGAATATGCTTTGTGTGTCACAGGTCTCGTTTAGATATCACCTTTCTTTTGCTCTCTGGAAAAGGCTGAATGGGTGAGGCCAGGTAGCACGAACTCAAGCTGATCTATCCGTGGTCGCCTTGTCTAACAAACCACTGGCGTCGTGTGACCTCTGAGACCGGTGCTCAGTGATGAGCCTTGTACTGGGGCTGCTGAGTCAGTGGCAGCTATTTGTCAGCCTGGGACTCATTCTCAGTCCTGGCTGACATTCTTTTCGATCCATTGTGTTGCTTTGGGTCACTAAACATAGTCTCTGTGTTTCTTTTAAAACAAAGGCTAAGTCTCCACACTTTTTCTTCAGGTGTGTCCTTGGGCCCAGGGTTTGATGGGATTTGTTGAGGACGGGCAGTGGCAGCTGGGGTGCAGAATTTTCTAAAATGCACATCTGTTCTATTCCAGCTGTTTCCTCCATGGCTTAATACCAAACAGGTCTCTCCGCTACTTGGAAACTTCTTGCTCAGAACAAATTGTTCTGTTGGTCACAGAGTTGGCCTAAAGCATCATGCGTTTGCCTGCTTTCAGTGGGCACAAAGGGTTAAACTGCTAGTCTTTCTGAAGAGGCAGAAGAATGGGTCTGGGAGGGGCGAGTCAGTCATTTAAATCACTCTCCTGCCCAGATCTCTCTGAGAAGAAGCATTACGCGTTTAGGTATTTAGGTAGGAGTATTTTTAAGAGTCTCCCAGCCCTAAAAATAAAATATATCTTCTTAGAGACAGACTCCTTCCTGCTTTGACGCTAGTATAAAAACAATGGTAATGGTAATTTTAAATACCTGGAGTTTTTTAGTTGTCACCCTCGAGCTTCATTCTTCTTGTACCGTTACCCCGCTCCTCTCAGCTTGGGGTTGACTCTACCTCTTCACTTCTGTACTTTTGCCAAGAGGTGTCAAAACTACTCCAAAAAAAAAAAAAAAGCTTGATTTTGATTAATATAGAGAAACAAGACTTTGCCTGACTGATAATAAAACTGATAAATGACATTTGAATTACTTGTAGCGGTAATTTATTACATAAAATATCTTTTATTTGACATGCGATTAGTTGCTGGAAGCATCACTCAATCTGACTAGTTTAAACATGCTCTAAAATGAACCCCAGTAAAAACCAGGGCTGTCTGCTTCTGGCGTTATGAAATATACTAATCCTGGAGTGAGGAAAAAATCTGACTTTAAGTATTTAAATGATTAATTGGGTTTATATATATTTTTTTACCTTTCTAACCCCCTTAATTACAAGCAAACTCAGGGGAGTTTCTGAACTAGGTGTGCAATCTGCATGCTTATCACCGAGGCATTGTCTGCGTCCTGGGAGGGATTTATGGCCTCCATTGATGTGTGTTCTTGCAGATTTTACATCTGGAGCTCGGGCAGCCCTTTCCTTCCCATTTCTTGGCTTTTTAAGGACATTCCATCTCTGAGCCCAAGCCTAGAAAATGGGATTCTCTGGGCTCGGCCCCAAACGCTAATGTCTCCAGGAAGGGTGGCTTTTCCGAGACCACCCCTGGGAGGCCATTGCTCGGGGATCGTCACCTCTGGACTTGCCCACCCTCCTGCTTGGTGGCAGGTGTCCCACTCGGTGCCTCTTATGATATCTCTGCTTTTTGGTGAATGTGGTTGACCTTGAGATGTTAGTGAATGCCAGCATCAGCAAAGAACATGGAGACCTAGCAGAAATGGTACCAGTTCATCACTGTTTATTAAGAACCTGCTATATGCTCAGTACAGTATCATGAGAGATTCAAAACATGATCTTTAAGAATCTTACAGGCTCTCTGGGAGAGATAAGATAAACTCTTAAGAAAAAGATAATAATATAAGACATTGTGATTTAATGCCAAAATTAATTATACAGACAAGAAACTCCACAGGAATACAGAAAAGAGAAAAATTAATGTAGGCTCGAGAAGTCAGAGAAGGCTTTGTGAAAGTAGGAGGAGGTTGACACCAGGGGAAGCTTGGTGTCACTTGGTGTGAGAATAAACCAGAGTTGTCAGGGCTTAAAAGAAAGTCGGGTAGAGCTCAGGAAAAGTCAGGCCGGGATGCAAGAGGAAATTTGACATCTTCTGTTTCTCGTTTTGGTTTGTTTTTGTTCGACTTTGAAGCAGGAATCAGTGTGCGTGTCTATGTGCAGAGCCTAACACAGTCCTGAACTAAAGTCCTCGTAAGTGCTTGACTGATTCATTCATTCTAAGATGACTTTTCTTCTTTCCTTCCAGAGAGACAAGAAAGCAAGGTAGCTTTGAAATACAGGCAAGGCCAGTGTGAATTTTGTATGATAATAATTTTTCTTAGGCTTAAATATTCCCCCCCGCCACTGTCTTTGGTAAACAATTCAGGCTTTTTCAAAGACTGACCTACAGCTTCAGTTGCCTCTTCTTAAAATAGGATGTACATGTCTGAGGTTGGTGAAAGGCATTGACATTTCATTAGAAACCCTGGGAGAGTGTTGTGTGCTCTTTCTCAGTTTGTTTCTCTTCTGGCCCTGGTTAGTAACATAAACTTTCCCTTGATTGTCTTAGGTCCCTGAGGGAGCGTTGATTACTGAATACCTGCTATGTGCCAGGCACTGTGCCGGACCCCTGGGATGGGACGATTAAGGCCTGGCTGGTCTCTCTCTCCAGCCCTCCTGTCCAGTAGGAAAGACAGTTAAGGGAACACAGCAGTGCTATGAGGTCAGCCCAGGATGGTGGCACAGACAAGGTGAAGGGGCACCTCAGAGAGCAGGAGACGCCTAACTGGACCTGGGGCATGATTGGTACAGTGACCAGACGGGATGGACCGGAGCATCCAAGCTAAGGCAAAGCCACATGGACGTGAAACCATGTGATGGTCAGAGCGACTGCAACATGGGATAGGAGTGTCGGGAGAGACGACCCGGGGGAGTTGGCTGCCAGGTCATCTCCCTGACGGAGGACAGTCAAAATCACATGGCTTTTTTTTTTTTTGCGGTACGCGGGCCTCTCACTGCTGTGGCCTCTCCCGTTGCGGAGCACAGGCTCAGTGGCCATGGCTCACGGGCCCAGCCGCTCCATGGCATGTGGGATCCTCCCGGACCGGGGCACGAACCCACGTCCCCTGCATCAGCAGGCGGACTCTCAACCACTGTGCCACCAGGGAAGCCCTCACATGGCTTTTTTACTTTGAAATGCATTGTGTAATTATTTTTGAGGCTGTATTACCTATTTAACTGTATTATTCTTAGACTAATATTAAAATTATTTGTACCATCAGAGCAGATGCTGCATGGGGAATTAGAGAAGACATGCTGGGTGTGCGCTGGATGCGACAGGGCTCCAGATGCTCTGCCCATAACTCCCTTTCAAATGCCTCCATTCCAACTGGGATGGAGGTTCCCCTTGCCTTGATCAGCCCCCTGCTTGCCACCACACTACACTGAAATATTTACTCACTTCCTATTAAACTGTGAGTTTCTTGAGCTCAGAGGCTTTTTTTTAAATCTATGGCCCAAGGTTCTGACTTAGCAGGTTTTCCAGAAACACTTGTTGAATGAATAAATGATGGTGGACATGTGCTTGAGAATTGCAAGGCTGCCGAGTAATACCATCAACTCTTGGGGTTGATGCCAAGGCAGCCAGTCAGTGAGGCCTCCTGTGTGCTCTGTGTGGAGCAGGCTGCAGAAGTAGGGGACAGGCCTTGCCTCAGGAAGCCCCGGTTTAATGTAGAGGGAAGCCCCATGCTTGGGGTAGGACAGCAAAAGCTAACCCATGCCATCTTGTATGGTGTGAATAGTGAGAGCTTTCGGGAGTTAAGAACAAAGGAACCCCCAGTGTGCTGATCTCAGGCCAGGCCTTCTGGAGGAAGCAGGTCCATGGAGACACCGAGAAGCTGGGGGTGGGGAGGGTGTAAGTGACTCTGGAGGTGAGTGTGAACGGAGGTGGCACTGTGAACAGCCTCTCTGTTCCCACCAAGAACTGAACGGGGAAGACTCTGTCCCTCCCTCCCTCCCTCCCTCTCTCTCTCTCTCTCTCTTCCATTTCTCTGTCGGTTTAGCACACAAATCTCACTTTTTCCTACATAAAAGTTACTGGTTTGTATATGAAGGAAACATTTCTCTAATTTTGAGGCAATGGTACTTTTCTTCTTTTGTCCATGTGACTGGTTTGGAATAGCAGCTCATCAAGGGCCAGCACCTGTCCGTTTTGTTTGCTTTGTGGAATGCCCAGTGTGATGCCTTGTGGCTGCCGAATAAATGCCGTGTGTGGATATTGAAGAGTGCAGGCGTTACAGTCTGAGTGGAAACATCCTTACCTTAGATTTCTTAGACCATTGAAAGAGCCTTTGGTGTTGGTGGTAGCTAGGATCATGGCTGTGCTGACAGTGCAGCCTGTGTTGGTTGTATAAGATTCTGCAACAAGTAACAGTGGTTTAAACAAAACAAAGGACTCTTTTTCTAAGTAAACATAGTCAGTCCAGGCTGCCGTACTGGCCCTGTGGTCCTCAGGGACCCATGCATCCCTCACACCTGGCTGGCATCCAGCTTGTGTTCCAGTGTGACAGCTCCAGCACCAGTTGTCCTCTCTGCTGTCCAACAAGCAAGAACAGGGAGAAGGAAGGGAAAGGGCAAGTCACCTTCTAAGGACACCTCCTGGAAACCGCCCACATCCCTTCCCCTTTCTCCCCATTGGCTGGAACTCAACCACGCGGCCATACCTGTCAGCAAGAAGGCTGAGAAATGCAGTCCTTGTTCTGGTGGGCATGTTCCCAGCTTTTTCTTTTTTGCGGTATGCGGGCCTCTCACTGCTGTGGCCTCTCCCGTTGCGGAGCACAGGCTCCGGACGCGCAGGCCCAGCGGCCATGGCCCATGGGCCCAGCTGCTCCACGGCATGTGGGATCCTCCCGGACCGGGGCACGAACCCGTGTCCCCTGCATTGGCAGGCGGACCCTCAACCACTGCGCCACCAGGGAAGCCCGTTCCCAGCTTTTAACCCCATAGAAAGTTTGAGTTGGAATTCACACTAAATTCAGGATAACGATTACCTCTGTGTGAAGAGGAAGATGTGGCTAGTTTCCATGGTATTTGGAAAGTTTTAACCGGTAAAGTAGGTGGGTTTAGGATTACATCTTATTATCATCTTTCGTAACTTATCTAAATGTTACATTCTTTTGTAACTATCACATAATACGGGGTACCTTTAAAAAGTTGGATTAGAAATCTTACCTCTTGCTTCTTCCCTTGGTCTCAGCTGCGTAACTGAGCAGAGAGAGAGCTTAGAACCCACCCTGCTGGGTACTGCTCTCGATCACTGCTGACTTCTTTTAGCTCTCTATCTTTTTTTTAAAAAAAAAATCTGAACAGACTTAAAAAAAAACAACAAAAAACAGCTTTACTGAGGTATAGTTTACATAAAGTAATGCATCCATTTTAGTTGTACAATTTGAGTTTTAACAAGTGTACACTGCCCTGTAGCCATCATCATTGTAGAACATTTCTGGCACCCTAGAAGATTCCCCATGACCTGTTCCCATCCAGTGCCAACCCGCCCTGACGCTGGGGCAACTCCTGGTCTGCTTTCTGTTGCTGCCCATTTAGACTTATCTTTCGTAGGGTTTTGCATGAATGGTACAGTATGTCCCCTCTCACGCCTGGTTTCTTTCGCTCAGCATCATGTTTTTGAGCTCCATCCAAGTTGTGCATATCAGAAGTTGCCTCCTTTTTATCACAGAGCTGTATTCCATGGTTAGGATGCACTGTGGTTTGTTATCCATTTACCAGTTGATGGGCGTCCGGCTTTGGGCTGTTTCCAGTATTGAGCTGTTATGAATAAAGCTCTTTTAAACATTTGTGTACAAGTCTGTGTCTGTTTTTATTTCTCTTGCATAAATGTCTAGGAGTGGAATTGCTAGGTCAGAGGTTAAGTGTAAGTTTCACCTTATAAGAAACTGCCAACCTGTTTTTCAAAGTGGTTGTACCATTTTACATTCCCATCAGCAGCGTCCGAGTTCTGGTTGCTGCATATCCTCTCTAACGGTTGGTATTCTCAGTCTTTTTAATTTTAGCAGCTTTAATGTGTGTGTAGTGGAGACTCAGTCATTTGAGTTTACATTTCTGTGAAGACTAATAGTGTTGAGCATCTTTTTATGTGCTTATTGCCCATTTACATATCTTCTTTTGTGAAGTGTCTGTTCCAATCTTTGTCCTTTTTAAATTATCTTCTTATTATTGAGTTGGAAGAGTTCTTATATATTCTAGATTCAAGTTCTTTGTCAGGTGTATGCATGGTTAGTATTTCCTCCCAGTCTGTGGCTAGCTTTTTCGTTTGCTTTACGTTGCCTTTTGAAAAACAAAAGATTTAAAAATTGATGACATCCATTTATCTTTTTTTTTTTTTTTTTTAACAATTCATGGTTTTTGTGTCCTACCTGTGAAGCCTTTGCTTACCCCAAGGTTGGAGAGATTTTCCCCTGTGTTTTCTTCTGGAAGTTTTATAGTGTTAGCTTTTACGTTGAGATCTGTGATTCACTGTCAGTTAACTTTTGTGTGTGGTATAATGTGAAGGTCAAGGTTCATTTTTCCCTAATGGCTGTCCCCTTGTGCCACCACCAGATGTTCAAAAGATTATCCTGTCCCCAGTGAGTTATGTGTCCCTTTATCAAAATGCAATTGTTTATATATACATGGGTCTGTTTCTAGCCTTATTTAAACAAAATTTTTAAGCTATTGAAGTATATTTTACACACTATAAAACCTGCCCATTTCAAGTGTCCAATCAAATGATTTTTAATAACTTTACTGAACGATGCACTCATCTATTAGTTTTAGAGCACTTTCATTCTCCAAATAAGATCCTTTGTGCTCATTTACTGTTAATCTTACCTCATCTCCAGGCAACCACTAAGCTACTTTCCACCACTGTAAATTTACCTTTGCTGGGCATTTCAGGTAAATGGAATCATACAGTATGTGATCCCTTGTAGCTTCCTTCTTTCACTTAGCATGTTTTTGAGGTTCTCCATGTTGTATCATGTAGCACTACTTCCTTCCTTTTTATTGTTGACTAGTATTCTATGGTATGGATGGGCCACATTTTGTCTGTCAGTTCACCAGCTGGTGGACGTTTAGGTTGTTTCCAGTTTTGGCCACAGGACTCATGCTGCTGAGGGTGTGTGTGGGCAAGTGTGTGGACGTACGTTCTCATTCCTCCTGGGTAGCTATCTAGGAGTGCGATTGCTAGCTCATGTGGCAGTTCTATATTTCTGGCTTCTTAATATTTTTTCTTATCAGCTTTTCTTTAAAATTTAGTTTATTTTTGGGTCTTCGTTGCTGCACGCAGGCTTTCTCAAGTTGCAGCGAGCGGGGGCTGCTCTTCGTTGCAGTGCGCGGGCTTCTCATTGCAGTGGCTTCTTTTGTTGCGGAGCACGGGCTCTAGGTGCGTGGGCTTCAGTAGCTGTGGCACATGGGCTCAGTCGTTGTGGCTCGCAGGCTCTAGAGCCCAGGCTCAGTAGCTGTGGTGCACGGGCTTAGTTGCTCCGCGGCATGTGGGATCTTCCCGGACCAGGGCTTGAACCCGTGACCCCTGCATTGGCAGGAGGATTCTTAACCACTGCACCACCAGGGAAGCCCTCTAATCAGCTTTTTTGAAGTATAATTTATATACAATAAGGTTAATCCATTTTAAGTGTACACTTTGATGAGTTGTACATACTGTAACTCAACTCGTGTAACCAATACTCTAGTTTCACGTACTATAACGAAAGACTAAAATTTCATGTGAATGGAATCATACAGCACATATTCTTTTGTATCTTAACGTAATGCTTTTGAGATTGATCCAGGTAGAAAATATTTTAGACTTTGTGAACTACACATTTCTGTCACATATATCCCCCCCCGCCCCCCCATCCTTTAAAAATATGAAAACCATTCTGAGCTCACAGTTGAAAAAAAAGCAGGATGAGGTGGGACTTGGCCAACTGGGCAGAGTTTGCTAACTCCCGTGACTCTGATGTATGGTTATTTCACAATTTGTTTATCCATTGACCATTGGTGGCTGTTTGGGTTGTTTCCAGTTTGGGGTTATTATGAATAATGCTTCTATGACATTCATGTATAAGAAGTCTTTGTATGCATAGATATTTCCTTTCTTTTAGGTAAATACTTGAGAGTGGAATGCCTTAGTCACATGTTAGGTGTATGTTTAACTTTGTAAGATATTGTAAACCTATTTTCCAAAATGGTTGTGGCATTTCATTTTTTTTTTAACTTTTTTTCTACATTATTCTTTAAAAAAAATTTATTTTTATTTTTTGGCTGTGCCACGAGGCATGTGGGATCCCAGTTCCCCAACCAGGGATCGAACCCTCGCCCCCTGCAGTGGAAGCGCGGAGTCTTAACCACTGGACTACCAGGGAAGTCTCCTGGTTGTGCCATTCTACATTCCTGTCGGCAATGTGTGAGAATTTCAGTAGCTCCACATCCTTGTCAACATTTGTTATTCTCAGTTTTTTAAGTTTAACCAGTCTAATGTGTAGGTAATAGAATCTCATTGTACTTTTAATTTGTGTTTCTCTAATGACTAGTGATGTCAAGCATATTTTCATGTGTTCATTGGCCATTCATGTACTTTTGTGAAGTGTCACTTTTAAAAATCACCTTGTTTGTCTTTTCATTATTATGTTGTGAAAGGTCTTTATATATTCTGGTTACAGGTCCTTTATCAGATATATGTTTTATAGATGTTTTCTCCCAGCCTATGGAGATGTTTTCTTGACAGTGCCTTTTGAAAAGCAAAAGCTTAAAATTTTGATGATGTCCATTTTATCATTTTTTTTTCCTTTTATGGTTCATGCTTTTTTTGGTTGTTTTTGTTTTGTTTTTAAAAGATTTTTTGATGTGGACCATTTTTTTAAGGTCTTTATTGAATTTGTTACAATATTGCTTCTGTTTTATGTTTTGGTTTTTTGGCTGGGGGGCATGTGGGATCTTAGCTCCCAACCAGGGATCGAACCTGCACCCCCTGCATTGGAAGGTGAAGTCTTAGCCACTGGACTGCCAGAGAAGTCCCTGGTTCATGCTTTTTGTATCTTAGGATGTGTTTGCCTACCCCAGGGTTGCAAAGATTTTCTTCTGTGTTTTCTGTTTTCTTACAGTTTTTTCTTTTTTGTTTAGGTGTATGGTCTATTTTGAGTTAAATTTTATGTATGGTGTAAGGAAAGGGTCAAGGTTCATTTTTTACCCCCCTACAGATATCCAGTTGTCCCAGCACAATCGTTGTGAAGATTATCCTTTTCTCATAGAACTGCCTTGGCTTCTTTGTCAAAAATCAGTTGACCACACAAGCATGGGTCCATTTCTGGACTCTTCTGAATTCTTACAGTTTCATTAGAGCTCATATTTTTTAGTCTGTGAGTGAGGATATGGATATGCCTCTCAGTGTCCTTCCTGCCTAAAGATGACACTGCTGATAGCATTGCAGCCCATGAGAAGTGGAAAAGATCGTCTTTCACAGGACGTTCATGTGAAGACAGGCCTTGGGTTTTCAAATGTGACTTCTGTTGAGCTGCTGTGGTGCCTTTGCCTTCCAGGCTGCCCAGGTGCTTCTGTTCAGAGCAGAGCTGCTCTGTTACTAGTTGCTGTGCTCTGGGTCGGTTTGTCTTTCTGGCCGCTGCCAGCCATCCACAGCTCAGCCTGTGGTACCTTTCAGCTGGGCACCAGTCTCCCTGTGCATTTAGCCTGGCAGTCCTTTCCTGTAACAAGCACTGATCTGGCGGACTGGCTTTATTCCAGTACCTCACTGTGGATGAGCCTGTCTTATCATTCAGTTTTCAGCGTGCCTTGCGAACAAAGCTGATGGGATGATTTGAGAAGCTACTGCTGTGTGGAGTCACGGCTCCAGCCTTGAAGAGCCTGGAGGGGAACGCAGCTAGGCTTGCCCAGTGCCTGCCACTGCCCTGCCCTGCGCTCAGGCTGCCAGCCTCCCCTGGGACTTGATAGCATCTCCCTGTTGTCAGGATCCGGATTGTCTCAGCAGGATGATTTCATGACGGCTTTCAGCTCTCTTTTGTTGATGACTCTTTACTGGATTGTGGGATTTCCTTGGTGTCTGAGAGTCCCTGAGTCAGTGGTTTCATGCCGTGTTGTGTGCGCGATTCCTGCTCCACATGTGTGTCCTTATTTGGTGGTGTCTGTTCTCGCCTGCTAGGTGAGACTCTCTTGGTAGGTTGAGATACAAATAAAGGAACTGAGTAATGTTGGTTTAGTTGGTGTTCAGTGAAGGGTTAGGGAGCCCTAGGGTTCAGCTTTCCTGCCCCTGAGGCGGCTGCCATATACCATGGATTCACCGGAAGCCCTAGCCTTTTGGGCAGGCAGGCCCTGTGGACACTGTCAGAGGTCAGGCTAGTTGATGGAGTCCTTGAGAGGGCAAGGAAGGCGTTGAGTTCCAAGGAACCTGACGTTCTTCTCCCTACAGTAGTCTGACCTCTGACCTCGTTGCAGCCTCAGACATGAAGGCAGTCCCAGAAATGCGCAGCTCTGCAGGATGAGAAATGCTGCCACAGTCGACTGCCTGTTCATCCTCAGGAGAGGCCAGCCGTGAGGTGCTGGTAAAGTGCTGGGCCTTTCGACGAGTTGGCGGGTCAAGCCCGTTGGGCGAGTGCTGGAGACAATTGGAATCTGAATGACAGTAAAAAATATCATTGTCCCTGGGTTCTTCATCTTCTTCTTTTGTTTTTCATTTTTTGGGGATTTCAGTAAATTTTTATTTAAGTGGCCAGAAGTATAGAGAGTGGTACTTCAATAGAGCTCTACCATTTAAAGGTCCTTTGATGATAAATGTGTAACAGTGGAAAGTGTGCTAGTTTGGGATTCAGAAGACCCAGGTTCTAATTTGTCATGAACTACCTGTTACCTTACAGGCATATACATAATATCTCAGAGTCTTTGTTCTGCATCTGTCCATTGAGAGATTTGGGCTAGAAAATCTTTTAAGACCCTTGATAAATCTGATGAAACTTGAGTTGTCTTTCTTTTCTACCTCATCGAGATAGGCAAGTGACAAGATGTAGAGAGATTATTCTGGGCACTGAATTGCCACAATTATTAGCAACACAAGAGAAGTCAAAAAAGCTGTCCTGTGAGTGAAATTACTGATTCTCTTCATGCAGTGATGCTGACAGGTAGGCCTGGGTAAATGGTGTGAGTTCACAAACTTGTTTATTTACCTTGTTGTTCCTAAGCCTGTGGAAAAATGTAGGCAGGCACCCAAGGCAACGCATTCTGTATGTCACAATTTTAAGGCAGGCTTTTTTACTTAAACCCTTCTCTGTGTATTCTAAGTCATTTTTCTCTGCCCGTACACCTCCCAAAGTTCACTCAAGTTCTTCCTTTTCTCTTGTTGTCCTAAGAATGTCAAAATTATTGAGTCTTTTCATTTTTACTATGCTGGTGTCTCTGAGAAACTCGCTGACAGACACCTGTTATGACTGATGTATTAATGTTCACTGTCCCTGGGTTCTTTAAATCTAGCAAAAGCTCTGCCGCCTTCAGTCAAATGGTCTGTGCTTGATGAGAAGAGAAAACTGTCTTTGGGACCATCTGGTGGTGGTGTGGAACCAGGCCTCTTGCCAGCTTGGCCCCCAGTCTGCCTTGTCTGCAGGTGGGCGTCTTTGTCAGGCTAGAGGCTCTGAAGCTTTGGAAAAGCTCATTCATTCCACTTCCCTTACTTTTGAGCTGGAGCAGAAGAGCGACTGGCCCTGTTTTCTGCCCTTGACTGTATTTTCTGGACATTCAGGAGCATAGTGACAAGAGGCTGTAGCTCCGAGGTGCCCTGGGTTCCCTCATTGGGGGTCTGCACTGGGCTTAGAAAAAATTGGCCCCAGGGTGGGCAGTGGGGAGGGCTCCAGGTGGTCGTGGCTGGGGTCTGAGCTAGTTTGGGGTCATGCCGAGTGCTTTCTCAGTTGCCCTGGTCTGTACCCCTTGAAAGGCGTGCCATGGATAAGGGTTATCTCCATCTTAGTTTTTCTCTTTTTTCATTTTGCCACAAGACAGGATTGTATCACACATCTCCAAAACGAGTAAAATGGCATTTCAGCTTCTTGTCTTTATAGACTCTCTGAACTTTAGGAAAGATCATTCTGGTCCCTTTTCATTAATAATGAAAACCAGGGGGCAATAAAACGTTCTTAACGTGAGCACGGCAGAAACAAGGAGTAGTGCGGGGGTGAAGGTGCGGCTGGCAGGGAGCCACAGGTGTCTCTTGGTGCTTGAGGAGGTCAGGCTCCGGAGAGGGGGCAACAGTGGTAGGAGGGGTCCTGGTTCTTGGACCCCTGACCTGCCAGCATCTGCTCAGCCTCGGCTCTGTTACCCGGAACGAGAGGCTGCACTTCTCAAGGCATGCACTGTGTGTTTGCAGGAAAGAAGAAGGATGCAGCAAACTTTGGGTTCTGGTCCAGTTTTCAGCCCAGTTGCAACTGTTTTCCTGTAAGATATTTAGTGGGTATTTGAGAAGTCACTGGTGAGTAGAACTTTCTGGACATGTGCCCATTTTGAATACTTTCTCTGGGGATTTTTGCAGCACAGATGGACGTTCTGGGTGTGGATTGAAGCCCCACGGAACAGCGTGGGGCTTCAATCCACAGCGACTCTTTAGAAAAGTGGCAAGGTTACTCTGTCTCTGCTTTTTCCTCCTAAAAATGAACTTGCACCAGATGTTGGAATCAAGGCAGTCAGAGCAGAGCAGGCTGAGCCGAGAGAGGTGCCTGCTTGGGACCTGGAGCCTCCTGGCTTCTCAGGGTCACAGTGAAAGGTCTACCTCAGTGGTCTCAGAGTTTTCCATTTCACAATCAGCGGTCGCTTCTCTATGTCGCTCCGCATCGGATGGGGGTGTTCACTGCAGGTCAAAGCAGCAGAGCTCCCTTCTGGAGACAGTGTGTAGACGTGAACCCTGTCACTGTGCAACCCTGGAGAGGAGTGGGGAGTCTTGGCTCACCGTGACCCAAACCCCAGAACCCATTAAAGAATAGATCGATAAGTTTACATAAACATGAAAACACTCTGTGCCACAAAAAGCAGACCGTAAGCAGAGTCAAAAGAAAACTATACTAGGAAGAATTTTTACAACTCCTTTCACAGACAGAGGGTGAATTTCCCTGTTGTATAAGAAGTTTCCATGAATTGAGGGAGGAAATTTAATAAAGAAATTGAGTAGAAAAGTAGGGAACATATAGTATACCAAAAAAGAGGTGCAGATGAAAAGATTGCTCAGTCCTCACTTGTAATAAGGTAAATGCAAATTAAAGCTAGAGGGAGGTACTATTGCTTTGCTCTAGTACTGGCAGAAATCTGTGCGTGTGCTTAACCCATTATGTTGGGGTGGCTCTGAGGAAACATGTGGGAATGAACTGGTTCAGCCCCCGTGGAGGACAGTTTGGCAGGCTATCTCAGACTGCTGTGGCCCAGCCTCCTGGGAGTTCACGTTTACAGATGGACTTGTACATGCACATGAGACGCCATATGTACACGCTCACTGATGGCAGCATTGTGTGAAATAGGAAAAGACTGGGATCGTCTAAATGTCCATCATTAGGGAATTGGTTTAATGGAATATTATGCAGCTTTAGCAAAAAAGAAGAATGAGAAATGGGGGGAAAGAGAAGGAAAATAATGCCCATGTGTGTTGCCCTCATACTTGCATAAAAATTCTCTGCAGGGTAAAGAAGAAACTATTAACACAGTGGTTCTTGGTGGTGGAGGAAGCCTCTTTGCAGTAGACTGACGTGTGCTGTGTGATGTTTAGACCATGTGCGTGTATTACCTATTCAAAAACTGTAAGCTCAACAAGGGAGTTAGTTGATCACAGTCTGTGCAGGAGACCCGGGCTGGGCCACATTGGGAAACTCACGTGGAATCCACAGGCGGGGCAGGGTCGGGTGGCCAGGGAGAGACGCTCTTCCAGGCTCTCCCATCACCGTCGTCTCTGCCTCCTGAGAGCCCCCTTCAGCAGCTCAGGGAGGAGGGAGTGTCCGCCTCGCCCCCTTGGAGGTCTTTGCCACTTGGATCCCCGATCAGACTGCATGCCAGCAGCCCCTCCTCCCCACGTGCTCACGTCCTGCCGAGGACTTTAAGAACCGCCCCTCTCCTGTTCTCCTTTGGTCATGAAGCGCCAGGACGTGGCCAGTACCTGCAGGCCCAGGGGAGGGGGATGGCTGGAGCCACAGGTGTCCGTCTCAGAGGAGGTGAGGCGCCCGGCTGCGTGTGGAGTGTGGTGGCTCTTCCTCCCTCACCTTCTCTCTTAGATCCACTTCCAGATCCCAGGTCCTTGTCGCAGCAGCGTGCCTCGGGTGGGTGCCTTCTGGGTCACTGTCCTGGCACCTGGTCTGAGTCCACAGACTGGTGGTGTCCTGCACCACTGATGGTTCTGGAAACAGTGGCCCACGCACCACCACCACCCCCCGCCGCCCCCTGCCCAGTGGCCGGTCCCTTGAGAGGAGGCAGCTGGGTGGCCTGAACGCGGCTGTTCCAGGTAGACGTTCCAGAAGGAGCTCGTGCTTTCCCATGTGCCTGACAGAATCGCTGGGCGTCACATCAGATTATGGGCATGAAAGCACTTGTAAACAGTTCATGGGGAAGGTTATGAAGTAGAAAATTCTCCTCTCCTCCTCTGGAACTAGAAGTTCATTCAGGGCTTGGAGGGGACTTTGTGTTCCAAAGGGCCTGACCCTACATGAAGACCGGCTGCCTGTGTCCGGATCCCCTGAGACGGTCCGTCCTGGACTCAGTCCCTCTCGCCTTTGGAGGCCCCTTGCGGTAGCCTCTCCCTGCTTTTTGCCTCCGCGGCCTCCCACCCATAGCTGCCCTCCGTGCTCCCTGACGTTGTTCTCCCAGAACACAGAGCCGTGACCACATCCCTCCCTGGTTCAGAGCCTTCAGTGACCCCGCTGCTTGTGAAACGATGGCCAGGTTCCTTGGGTGCGCTCACCGCCAGGCCAGCCTTTCCCACCTTCCCCCCACCCCGCTCCCCCCACCGCTCCCCTCTCTGCTCTTGCTGTCTCTTGGCCAGCAGTAGCCCCCTCACCCTGGGTGAAGCCCAGGGGATCCCCCGTCTGCTTGAGCACAGGTCAGCCTCAGCCTTTGCACTTCCTTGTCCCCTGCCTGGAGCGTCGTGCCCGGGACCGCACAGGTCTCGGCATCCTCCTCCACCGAGGCCCTGCCATCTGCACTCTCTCCTGGTCCTGTTCGGTGTTCTCAGTCGCTGTCTGGAGCCACCTCGTTCGGTCGTTGGTAGGCTGCCTCCTCTCCACCAGGCTCCATGTGAGAGCAGAACAGAACAGGGCAGGGGTCTCGCCACCACTGTAACCCGTGCCTGCGGCACTGTCGTGCACCCTGTCAGGGCTTCATCAAGTTGAATAAACAGGTGACGCAGCCTTTGCCCTGCTCTGAGGTGGCTCCAGGCTCATGTAGGAGGGTGTGTGGGCATGTATTCGTGCACACCTAGGTGTGCTCACGGCAGCCTCACTGGATCCTTTATTCCTCAAAGTGGGGGCCGTGCCCTAGGTCTTCAGATCGCCTCTGCCGCCCGCCTCCCACCCCAGGCCTCAGCCCGCCTAGACACCAGCCCACGGCAGCTGCGCAGTCCAGGGGCCTGGCAGGAGGAGGGAGGCACAGCCCGGCCGCACCCTGATGCTCACCCCCATCCGAGCACGAGACACACCCCCCGACTGAGATGAGGGGCCTGAATCCACGTGCTCTCCTGCCTCAGGGGGGACGCCAGTGCCTCTTCTCCTGACGTGCCTTCTCCCCCGACCTTAGGCCCTGCGGGTTCCCGGTGGAGAGATTACAGCGCCTTGGCCATCATCATGGCAGGGATAGCGTTTGGCTTTCACCAGCTCTACAAGGTAAGCTGCCCCTCCCTGCACCCCCTGGGCGCTGCCCTGAGCCCGGGGGCAGCAGTGGGCCTGCCTGCAGAGGCTGAGCGCCCTGATGATCTCGCTCGCTGAGGGGCATCCAGGTCAAGTCCTGGTCCTGTTCCCACCCGGGTGGGTGCGCTTGGCAGGTTCAGACCCGCCTCATCTGCTGGACTCGGCGTCTCCCCTCCAAGTCCCTGTGCAGCAGGGACCCCGTCGATCAATGAGCCACATCAGGTACTTAGAACAGTGCCTGGCACTTACTGAGCAGGCCAGACCTTTTTGAGAGACAGAATAACGTGTGGTTAAGGGCATGAACGCTGGAGCCCAGCTGCCTGTGTTGCATCCTGGCTCTACCACTTGGCAGCTGTGTGACCGCAGGCTCAGCGGTTCTGTGTGTAACATGGGGACAATAGTATCTACCTTACGAGGCTGTTGTGATGCTGAAAGGAGTCACTGCTCCCCTGGGAAGTGCTCTGCGCCCAGAACACAGGAAGTGCTCTGCACGCTCTTGAGAATCTCAGTACGAACGTATCTACAGGATCTACCTTTTCCCCCTATGTATTATGTTGGCATCCATGTAGACCTAGGGTTTTTCATGGACTACGTAGTCAACCCTCAGTATCCCAGAGTTCATTGCTTACAACGGAGCTGCAGGCAGGAAGTAACATTTACTTCCTTGATACCAGATACTAATCAGACACTAATTACCAGCTACTAACTTTGATTTGAAGCAAGTTGAGTCTTTTTTAGAAGATGCAGAGCCAGGGTAGGTCCCCAGAGACAAAAGGTAAAAGAGTGGCTGGAGGACTTATTCTCTGCTGGTCCTTTCCTTCTGAGGCCACCTGCGACTCCATCTCTGATTTGGAGATTTTTAAAAAAGAATCTGAATGACTATCCAGACTCATGTTGGATGGTCACGCCACGCAACTTGCTAGATCCTAGTTCCCCAACCAGGGATCAAGCCTGTGCCCACTACAGTGGAAGCACGGAGTCCTAACCACTAGACTGCCAGGGAAGTCCCCCCATGTTTAACTTTTAGCACATGAAACATGTTTCAGCATTGTACTGTGGGATTCTTAATTTTTCACTTAAGTGCAAAAGCTAATGACAGAGTTGTAGCAGAATATAATCTTTTCAGTGTAACATTTATTCTTGAAGTTGGGAATCTCCACATTAGAAATCCAGAAACAAGATGTTCTGGGTCCTGGGACTTCTCCCTCTGATGCCATTGTGTCCTGAAAATCTGTTTCCAACCACTGACTGCATACAGTCTCCAGGAAGAAGAATATGCTAAGACAGGATTCTCACATCAATGTCCCAGCTCTACTAAGCGGTACCTGATAGTCACATGGCTGCCCTTGGACGGCCTATGATCTGGTGGAGACAGAAAGCATAGCTCCCCTTGGAGCAAAGCAGAGATATCATCAGTTGTTTCCACGAAGCTCTGATCTTTAGTCTCTGCTTTAAAAAAGAAGAGACATTGGGGCTTCCCTGGTGGCGCAGTGGTTGAGAGTCCGCCTGCCGATGCAGGGGACACGGGTTCGTGCCCCAGTCCGGGAAGATCCCACATGCAGCGGAGCGGCTGGGCCCGTGAGCCACGACCGCTGAGCCTGCGCGTCTGGAGCCTGTGCTCCGCAGTGGGAGAGGCCACAACAGTGAGAGGCTCACGTACCACAAAAAAAAAAAAAAAAAAAAAAAAAGAAGAGACATTGGAAGATTAGTCACGATGGTGACAAGAGAATTTAAAAAACATCTGCTAAATTAAAAAACAAAAAGGAGAGGTAAGCTGTTATCTTGTTTTATAAATATGTAAAGATTTAGGCTGGGGTAGTGTATGTGTTCCTTTCCTTGGCATTTTTGATCTTAGAAATGGAATTTTTAGTCCATTACACGTGTAAGAATTTCTTGACTTTTATACTTCGGAAATTTTCAACCTGGAACGTAAGGCTCCATTTTATGAGTTTCGGCTCAGCTGTGGGTAATAACTCACACGATGGTTGAAAAGCACTTTGCAAAATAGAAAATGCTTCTATATGTATGCTAAATAGTGATCTTCACTTAGGAGCTGCTCTTGAAATGAGTTCTCTGACAGGCCCCTTGTGAGAGACTTCCTTTCCCTTCCCCAGTACAGAAGCCTTAATGGAGAAGTTGCCGTCTTTTCCTGTCTGGGGCCCGAATGGAGTAAGAACCAAAGTCTCTTTTGGTCACACCTGCCAGTTACTACACCTGCCAAGCTTGCACTCTGCCACCCCTGGTGCCACCCTAGTAAAGTTGGTGACTGGTCTCACGCTCCTAAGATGGGGGGCTCCACGTCCAGAGCTTTTGGAGTTTGGAGCCCATGTTCTTTCGTCCAGCTCTCCCAGCGGGCACCTTGCCGCCCACCTCTAACCCTTCACACTTCCAAGTAGGCAGTCAGTTACCAGCTGCGCCCCGTCTGCCTTCTTCCTGAATGTTCCGAGATTCTCAGAACATTCAAGATTGCCCTGCAGCATCAGCTTCCTTTTTCCCCCACGGTCAGTGTCTCCTGATTCTGCTCCTTGCTCCCCCTTCTGCCCCATGTCTCAGTTCTGGGAGAGTCTGGCTGCATTTAACTCTTATCTGAAGGAAACTTGTTCTGAGGATTCAAGGCTTTTCGAAGAAGAATGGGTGTGACCTCCTTAGGTAGCCTCGGAATACCCATATTATTATCCCCTCCTAGTGAAAGAGCCAAAGGTCCCACAAATCTGTTGTGGATTTTGATCTTGTTTCTTGAATAATTTTTTTTGTTTATTTTTACTTGTTTGTTTCCGAATGGAGAATTCATTCACGTGGTTCAAAATGTTAAAGGTTCAGAAAAGTGTACAGCAAACTTCCCTCCCACTCCCCCCTGGAAGCCACCAGTGGTATCACTTTCTTGTATAACCTTTTGCATTTTTATGATATACAACTTTTAAAGTAGAATTTTGAGTATTTTTGGACACAAGTATTGTATATAGCAACATTTAAAAATCTAAAAGAACCAAAAAGTGCTCCATCATAGTGGGTCAAATTGATTTTTTGTGTCCCTGTTCCCTGGTTCTGGTCCTGATTCAGACAGAGTTTTTTTATTTTTTATGTGGTTGTAATCACAGCCTCATAATTTTCGGATGTCTTGTTCATTTACGGTGTTGGCGTAGGGTTTCCGAAACCCAGGGTTGATGGAGAGAAAGTTGGTCGGCAGAATTTGAGAGACTGTTGAAGAGTATCCCAAGTATGTACCCATTCCTCATGTGCACCCTGCTTCTCGCAGAAATACTTGCTCCCCCTCATCATGGGTGGCCGGGAGGACAGGAAGCAACTGGAGAGGATGGAGGCGAGTCTCTCAGAGCTGAGTGGCAGCGTGGCACAGACAGGTAAAGATTAATGACTCCACCAAGGCACCCCTCAAAGCCTTCTCCGAGCAGCCCCTTCTTTGCCCCCTCCCCTCTCCCCTCCGTCTCCACTTTATGTGGTGACTTCATTTATCTGCTCTGAGAATCTGTTCACATTTGCAAATGAAGCCGCCGTCATTTCGGTTTAATTTGAAATTGCTTGTTTACTGTCGGCGCGGCCTCAATTAATTATGTTTTTACGGAAAGGCTCCCAACCTCAGAATATTAATAAGGGGAATAAAATGACAGCCTTTCTAAGGGCTGTAAAGTTCATTTTTAATTTCTGCTTCTATGAGGTTTTCAGGGGGGTTTTCAGCAATTTTCCCCCTTCCCTCTAAGAATCCAGCACAGGGTCAAGAGAGGCTGTAATTACTGCGGCTCCAGGGACCCCGGCCACCTCCTCTGTCATCGACTCCACGGGGCTCACGTTCATTACCCGGTGCCCCAGTGATGGCCCAGATTAGCTGGGACCTGTCGCGCCAGAGGTGGTTTTCTCCTTTATAAACTTGTTTACTAGATGGAGCCTCTGAATCTAAAAACTCTGGCAAACTAGAGAGCCGCCTGTCCCAGGCAGGAGTCTGTCCCTCGGGGGCATGTTTGTGAAGCCCTCGGAAACCCTCTGGAGCACGTGCCCTGCTGGCATGTCTCCTTGGAGGCTGACGGTGGGCCGGGAGCTCCAGCAGCCTCTGGGTTGGGTGGGGAAGATAGGAAGGAGCGGTAAGGAAATGGGATTTGCAGTTTGTAACCGCTTCGGGATGCTGTGGACTGAGATGTCTCTCTCCCAGGATTGGAGACTTGCCATGAGTTCTGTAGTGGCGTGGGGAGGCCCGGGAGATGGGGGATGCAGGCAGCATGGAAGTTGCAAGAGCCAAGCGAATCATAAACAGATATAATTAGAGGGGAGAGGTTTTGGACGGATATACTGTTGACCACGGACAACGGCACAATAGAAAGATAAAGTAGAAATACTAGAGGTTAGATACAGTGCAGGTAGATGCCCCAGAGTGCAGATGAATTATATGGATTGCACGGGCCGGGGGGAATGTCTGCAGATAAATTAGATGCAGCAGCTTATAGGTGTGTGGACAGAAGGAAGAATCTGTATCATTTAACAGAGATGCAACTGCTCTTTCCTCCCAGTGACGCAGTTACAGGTGACTTTAGCCTCTGTCCAGGAGCTGCTGACTCAGCAGCAGCAGGAGGTCCAGGAGCTCGCCCACGAGCTGGCCGCAGCCAAGGTACTTGTCCCTGACCCTCCGGTCCCTCTAGGTCCGGGTCTGCCCTGCACGGCTCTTCACTCCCGTCCTTTGTGCCCAGTTCACTGCATCCGCTGGAGTCTGATGTTGTCTCTTCTGACACCGGTGACCCTGCCTTGTAGAGACAGGAGGCGGTCACCATGCTGGTGGTGTGGCATTCAGTGACAGAGGCTGTCCTTTCTGTCTCCGTGTCACCTCCCAACAGGAGGGAGGAAAAGCAGCTCTGTGCCTGTGGCCCTCCCATGGCAGCACACGCCCCAGATCTGGTGGTGGCCGGTGTCGACACAGGATGGTCTCCACCACAAGTTAGGTCAGAGGTCCTGGCGTTGCCAAGAGCGATTGCAGGGAACAGGGTGGGAGGAGTGTACCCAGACCCTGGGCTGAAATGCTGCCGTGGGTGGGTTCTCCAAACCCAGGCCTCGGGATCCGGTAACCCCCAGAGGAGTGTAGACCTACCTGGGGTCGACTGAGGCGGCTTCCTTGCCTCACTTTGCACATCTGGAGCTGTCTTGGCAACATCAGACCCTAGGATCAGACCACCGGGGTTCAGGCTCTCCTGTGCCCCGTGCTACCTGTGTGACTGCAGACAAGCGACTTGCTGTTCCCTTGTCTGTAAGAAGGAGCTGTACCGCACCTCCCTCGTTGCCTGTCCCCACTGAGGACAGAGCCTGGCTCCCGTCAGCCCCAGGATGGCAGGCTTTGGGTCTGGGTTCTGTGCGTGTGTGACAGGGTGTTCCCGAGACAGACTGGGCCCGGGAGAGAGTGGTCCAGTGGCTCCAGGGCGTCCACTGCCCTCCCCACTCCCTCCAAGGCCTCCCGGGTTGCTTTCTGGCTGCTTCCACGCAGCTGTGCTGTAAAGGATCTCGCTCCGAGCAGCTCACCCAGAGGAAGCCCCACCCCAGTGCGCGACTCCGTGTGAGCCGGCGCTCCTGTGAAGCGGGTCCCCGAGAATCCTCTCATGGGGTACCCCACCCACGGAGGCCAGTGGCCACCGCCAGCCACCGTGCACGCTCCCCGCGGGCGGGCGGGCGGGCGGCCCATAAAGCAGCTGAGGAGGCAGTCACGGCCTGTGACTACCTCTCCTCCATTGTCTTTTGGAGCAGCCGCATGCCAGTGGCCAGAAGCCTTTCCAGAAATTGGAAAACTGTTTTCAGACCTTAAGCATTAAGATTAAGACCACATGTTGCATTTTAGGAGGGGAGGGGGGCCCGGGGTAGCGTTTGGTGGTTGAGCGCCGCCTCTGAGGGTGTCTCGTGCTTGTTTTTCTGATGCCCCCCCCCCCGCCTGCCCCCAGCCCCTTTCATTCTCTGCTGTGCTGAAGCCGTGCTCACTGGTGTCTAAACCCATCTGTGTGGAGGCTTCGGTTACCCCGTAAACCAAAGACTCAGAGCTGTGTTTTCTCAGCTGTGATGTACGTTTCTATATCTGGCTTCCAAAGCCCTACTGCAGCACGGTAAAAACTAGAGAGAAGAGCGTTCCGTAACTGAAGCCACATAGAGCTGGGGGCTGCGAGCTCTCTGCAGCTGCTTTCTAGAGACGGCCAAAAAGCCCCAGATGTCAGATCTTACTTCTAAATCCTGGCATCTGGCACCATACGCGTTTGGAAATTTGAGTCCTTTGTAGGCCGGTGAGTGGAAATTGCTCCCTTGTTAATGGGCTGCTATAGCTTTCAAGGTCTCAGAGAGGCCAGAGCAGTGGCTCCTGGGTCTGCGCTGTCTGGTGGTCTGGAGTGGGGACCCCAAGGGGATGTGTGTGAGGGCGGCCGAGCGCCTGTGTGCGCTCGTTCCGAGGCTGCCCGGGGTTTCTTTCCTGAGGCCTGCAGCCCCCGCGGGGGGCGCTTCCCGCTGTGGAGCCGGGCTGGGGCTGCCGGCCGAGGCAGGACCCACGGCACCCCTCACCCCACCTTAGAGCCCCGCAGGCTGGTGGGAATGTGCGGGGCCCCTCCGCGCTGCTAGCCTGGGGCTCCCCACACTCTCCTGAACTCAGGGCCCGGGTGTTCTGTGGCAGGCAGCGGGGGCCTTGTACCCGTAGGCAGACGCCCACGCACCCGAGGCCATCACACCTGGGACTGGCCCGTAAACACTTCGCAGGCAGCTTGGCCAAGGCAGCTGCCATTTGGGGGACCTCCTCTCCATCTATCCCAGCAAGATTGCCAAAGAAAGGTGTGGTCGTTTGAAGTTTACATAGAAAACAGTGTCAATGGGGAAGGTGTGCGGGGAAGGGTGACATTTGTCTGAGGTTCCTGTGGCTGCTTCCCCTGCGGGCCCTGCTCCGGGACATCTTCGTTCTCCCTGCTGAACCTTCAGGGTCGTCCTGAAGAGCAGCTGCAGATGGGCGGCCTGGCCCTCGACTCCTGGCTGTGCAGACAGCGGGGCCCAGTGCGTGGCCTGACGTTACGGCTGCGTGGGGAAGGGTATCCTGGGCGAAGCCTGCCTTCTGGGCATGATTGAGAGTAGAGCTGGGGGATGGGCCAGGCGGGTGCTCAGGTGTCTCCCTTGACCCTTCAAGGTGGCTCCAGGTACCAGGCTCCTGGTACCTGTGGTTGAGGTGGCTGCCTGTCCCAGCCCCAGAGTTTCCGTGTGTGTGTGTGTGTGTGTGTGTGTGTGTGTGTGTGTGTGTGTGTGTGTGATCTCTCTGCAGGGAGAGGGACTTAGGTGGAGGGAGTAGTTGTTGTAGAGATGGAATTTATTTATCTTAATAGTTTCGTTTTAATGGAATGTTTCAAATACACCTGGAAATGGGGGTGCTGCACAGCAAGCCCACGTGTTCTGGCTACACAGCTGCAGCCGCTGCCTCGGCCCGTCCTGCCATACCCCTACCCGCAGGTGATTTTGAAGCACATCCCAGACAGCATATCATTTCATACTTCAGACACTTCAGTGTGTATCTATAAAAGATAAGGGCTCTTTTGTTGTTGATGTTTTATTTTACATAACCAGGCTGCCACTGTCACACCTGAATGCATGTCATGGTTCCCTAATATAGTCAGCTATCCAGATAGACTTGTGGGAATGTTTGTTCTAAGGGAGTCGTCACTTAAACAGAGATCCAGGCAGGCAGACCCCTGAATGGGCTGCAGCAGAACCGTACCGAGGGAGGTTCCTGGCTGGCATGCAGGACATGGAATCCCCCCGGGGTCCTCCTTGCCACCGCAGCAGTCTGAGCTTCAAGGGGTGGGAGGAGGTGCCGCTCTGATCTTCTGTCTCCTGTGTGACTTTCAGGCCACCACTTCCACCAACTGGATCCTGGAGTCCCAGAACATCAATGAACTCAAGTCGGAAATTAACTCCTTGAAAGGGCTTCTTTTAAATCGGTAGGAGCTGAAAAGGCACGGGCTTCTGTTCTGCTCTCTGACTTCGACTTGGGGGAGGGAGCTCTTGGGGCCCATCCAGCCGCCAGCCACTGGGGGCAAGGGAGGGGCACGTCTCCCTGGGGGCCCCCTGTGCGTCCCACCCCAGATTGAGCTGCATGATTCAGGCATTGAGTTTGGGAATCTCTTGCGCTGCCACCTTCCCTCCCCGGTTGGCCCCTCCCTCTCCACTCTAGGGGTGATAGCCTATAGTGCCCACGAGTTTTGAGATACAGTCACTTGGTCCTGTCAAGACCCAGTCAAGGGCAGCTGGAGCCAGAAGCAGGGCCTTGAGCAGAGGAGAGAATCCCTACCCTCCAGATAGGGCCACCTCCTCCCCGTCCTCAGCCCCGGCTGGACCTCCCAGTGACAGCTTGGTCCCAGAGAAGGTCCCCCCCAGAGGGCCAGGCCAGGGGTCTCTGTTCCTGCTCAGTTTGAAGAGCCTATGATTCAAGGCAGAGGCAGACGCAGTGCCCGCCTCCCCACGCCCCGGCTCTTGTGGTCTCACTCTGCTGTCCCTCCGCAGGGACAGCAACCAACACAGCCCTGACAGGAGGGTGACCAGCTTGTCTGGGCTTGCCCGGGCCCGTCTTTTTTTAAAACTGAAAGTCCTGTGTCCTGGGCCGCCCCTCCTGCACGGCGCCCTGGGGGTTAGTGGGGGCTGAGCGAGGCGGGGGCCTTCACTCCAGGTCAGCGATGGGGGCTGGCAGGGTCTCGTGGTCCCAACCAGAGGACCCAGTTCTCCAAGCCACCCACTTCCAGGCTGTCTGTGGGGAAAAGAGCGTGGCCTTAAGAGAGGCATGGCTGAGCTCGGGGCACCAGAGGGCTGTCTGCTGGGGACACGGTGAACGCCGAGGCCCCGACTGTGTACTCCGCGTAGCAGGGTCTGAGGTGGAAGGGCTGTCCTGCGCCAGAGCTGGTGGTCTGGTGGGCAGCCCAGGAGGCGGCAGGCCTTTGTCCTCCCAGCTCAGGCAGGGGTGATCCCGCCTGTCCTCGAGCTTGATTTCCAAGCCCTTGCCAAGCGGACCTGACTTCCCAGGTCTGGGCTGGGCTGGCTGCTGGCCCAGGACCCAGGGCAGGGATGCAGGAGTGGGAGGGAGAACTGGCTCTTCTGTCAGGTGTTGAGCTCGGAGGTTTTCTAGAAAAGTGCTGGGTCACCAGCATTACCCTTCTGGTTCTGATGTCTCTGACCCCGAGACCAGTGGCCAGGCTCTCCCCAACCCCCTGCCTTTGCCCAGGCCACAGGCAAGTGAGAGTGGAGGCCCAGGGGCCTTGGCTTCCCAGGCTTCTGGCTCCCCACTGTTGCTCGCTGCCCCTCCCAGGGCTGGAGGCTGGGACAGTGCTGTAAGGGCAGGAGGGAACAGGCGCCAGGGGGTGGCAGGACCCCCAGAGCCAAGTGTCCAGCAGCTGCCAGGGAGGGTGGGCCTGGCCCCAGGCAGAGGGGACCCCAGGAGGCACCCTGAGTGGACCGGGGGCTCTGCAGGCAGCCCCGGTGCCTCAGGCTTCCGTCTCAGCCGCTCCCACCTCAACGGGCCAAGAGGCCTTATTTCCGGAGGAGGGGGAGGGGGGGAGGTGGGAGTGGGTGGCAGAGCTCCAGCCTGTCCCCTGGCCCTGTCCCCTGCTCAGTGGCCCTGGGGTGGCTGCTCAGCCTCCGTGAGCGCTCTGGGTCGGGAGGGTGCGGCTCTTCTGAGGGTGACCCTGCCGTCTTCCCCTTCCTCGGCCAGGAGGCAGTTCCCCCCTTCCCCGTCAGCCCCGAAGATCCCCTCCTGGCAGATCCCGGTCAAGTCCCCGTCACCCTCCAGCCCTGCGGCCGTGAACCACCACAGCAGCAGTGACATCTCGCCCGTCAGCAACGAGTCCACGTCGTCCTCACCCGTGAAGGAGGGCCACAGCCCTGAGGGCTCCACGGCCACGTACCACCTGCTGGGCCCCCAGGAGGAGGGCGAGGGGGTGGTGGACGTCAAGGGCCAGGTGAGGATGGAGGTGCAGGGCGAGGAGGAGAAGAGGGGGGACGAGGACGACGAGGAGGACGAGGACGTGAGCCGCGTGGACGAGGAGGACCGCCTGGGGGTGCAGAGGGAGGACCGCCGAGGTGGGGACGGGCAGATCAACGAGCAGGTGGAGAAGCTGCGGCGGCCTGAGGGCGCCAGCAACGAAAGCGAACGGGACTAGGTGGCCGGGGTCCTGGTCCAGGTGCAGGACGTGGCCTTGAGCCGGGCGGGGGCAGGGCTGCCGCAGCCTCGCCGGCCTGGGCGGCGTGAGGGCCGAAGTGTGTCCACCCCGCCCACCGCAGACAGACAGGCCTCTGACCTTGTTCTCATGTCGGGCCGAGGGCTCCGAACTCTCTGGGCGCAAGACCCCCCAGCCCCCTCCCAGGCAGACATCCCGTCCAGGGGTGTCTGCTGGGTGTCTTAGCCAACCTAACGCTGTGCATGACAAGAGGTAGTTTTATTACCTGACTCCTGACCCTCTGGAGGAGGAGCCGCGGGGCCTGGCGTCTGCCGTCCCTTCCCTCCGCCCCGGCTCCCTGACTGCTTCTCACCAGTGACCAAGGGGGCCGCGCTCGTGATCCCCAAAGCAGTGGCCCTGCGCTCCCCTCTGGGCGGGGCCTCCCAGGCCCCCCAGCCAGTCCCTGCCCAGACGATGCCAACCTTGTGTGCCCGTCGCAGCCTGGTCGTCTGCCACCCACGACATCACGCTGCTCCCGACCGTTCGCTTGCCGCATCGTGGCTCAGCTACTGCCGTGGTGAGATGTGGTCCCACCTCCACTAGGAGCCAGGCACAGGGTCTTCCTGTCTGTCCCCTGCCCCGCCCTGCCCCCCAAACACGTGTTCTTTTGTGTGATCAGGTATAGGTTTCAGAATATAAGATACGACTGTATATAATTGTAATAAATATGAGTTGCCACTATTTAATTCCTGCCTGTGGCTTCCTGTCTGCTCATGGCACCCCGTGCCCAGGGGTGGATCTCGGCCAAGGCCACGCCAGGTGGGCCCAGGGAGGGGCCGCGGGGGCGGCGCCCGGCAGCCCTGCGGTGGGCCTGATGGGGGCAGCCCCTGTTTCCCTCGGCCAGTCTCTCCCCTAAGGCAGGTGTCGCAGCCGCTCACCCACAGCTGGAAGGTCTCATCCTCGGTCCCGAGTGGCTGCCGGAGGGCGACGTTCTGATCCAGGAGGAAGGGACCTCACGCTACTGTATATAGACCTGGTGTGGAGTGTGATGAGCTCACCTTCCTTAAATGGATGCATGTGCTCTCAGGAGAGTGTGTCTCGTTCCCTTGTCCTCCCCCGTCTCGTCTCCCTCTCACCCTCCCTGTCTCCCTTTACCCTTCACACAGCATTTAGCTAAACCCAGAAAAACAGCATGGGACGCTCCTTCCCAGGAGCCCTCGGCTCCCTCGAGCCCCCAGTGCTGTGGCCCAGTGTGCGGGGGTCAGAGGGCCTGGTCCTGTCCGGTGCCTTGTGTAGACACGGGCTTTGGAGACAAAGTGCAGGCACCCCGGCCGCCGCGGAGGTGGAGCTGCAGCGGGTATGTACCCTCCGGGGAGGCCTCGGCCTCCTGACCGCAGCGCTGGCCTCCCACCCGCCTGGCCCTGGGGAGGGAGGAAGCTGCTGGCCGAGGGTGAGAGACTTGGCATGGGGCTGTTTTGTTTCAGAAAACATTTCCCCTCCTGCCCAGACCCCTTTTTTGGGCTCCCATCGTAAACTCCTTCCTGGCTTTCAGGCAGGGGGCCCTCGCCCTGACACTCTGAGTATCCGGCCCTCCAGCCTGGTTTCCCAGGTTTTGTCTTTGATGCTCATAACCTCACATGATGTCCCGGCTCATGCTCCCTAGGGACAAGCAGAGACACCCCCCCCCCACACACACACACCCTGCTGTTGAGTCACCTCTGCCTCTTGCCATCCCCGAAGAAGCCAGGTTTCTCCATCCCCAGGGGCTCCCAGCCTGGTCTGGACGAGGGGCCCAGTGCCCGGGAGCCAGGCAGGCAGACGGACCTGGGATGACAGGCAGAGAGAGGGCAGGTGGCTCGGTTGGAAGCACCCCTGGGCCTCGGGGGCCGGAGACGGGGTTTCCCCTCTCTGCCCTCCTCGGGGAATGGAAGCCTGGGTCCCGCGTGGGCCGTCTCAGGGTGTCCCCCTCTACTTGGTGACTGTTTCTTGTGGCCTCTGACTTTGCAGAGGTCCCTCCTACAGTGGGACCAGACCAGGGCCGGGGGCGGGGGGGAGGGGGGCAGAAGGCAGATAGCCTGGGACGGAGACGCAGCCAGAGCTGCTAGCGCAGGGCAGTAGGCACTCGGGGGACCTTATGGGGTATGTTTTCCCCAACCTGGGGGGGGGTCGGTTGTCTCGCAGGTCCCCGGACTCACTGCGGGAGAAAGGGATGAAAACCTGGGCCCGGGGGCCTTTTGCCCTGTGGGTCCTGAGCGCCCGATTTCAGCTTTTGAGGACAGAGAGTCTGGCGCGATTCCAGGGAGGGAAAAACCCCTCCCCAAACGGCGTGAGTGCTGCCTAATAAAGGCAGCTGCTGGACGGAGGGAAAACAGCCCTTTGAAAAAAAAGCCTTTCATTAGAAAAATAATGCATTTCATCCAAATAAGGTAAAAATATTTGGAATGGGGCAGAATGAGCAGCAGGCAGCGCCTGTCAGGCCTTTCTGGAAGGGGGAAGATTATTAAACTCAATTACAAAGTATTTTTGTAAAGTGTCTTTAAGAAAGAACTCGCCCAGCGCTCAGAGGCTGCAGGACGGCCCTCCGGCCCCCGAGGTCTCCCAGCTGGCCCCGGGAGGTCCGCGGGCTCTGCCTTGGGCAGGGCCCTCCCTCAGGCAGCCCCAGCTGCCCTGCTCTAAGCGACGCCCCGGAGTGCAGCGGGCGAGGCTGCTGCTCTACCTGCACAGCCGGGTCGGCCTCCTTCCGCAGGAGCCGGGTGGTCGGTGTCCTGGGACACCCTGGTGGGGAAGGGCAGCGTTGTGGGTCGGGGGAAAGGGATGCTGAGTTTGTAAATGGTCTCTTTTTTCCTACCGTGGGCGCACATATCAGCTGTTTAAAACATCCAGTCGCTATTGAAGGGGCTAGAGGATACAGAATTCCTCTCCCACCTTCACTCGGTTCACAGGTGTGCACACATCATCTCTCTCTTTTAATAAAAACGGGAAGTTCCTCTTCAGTGTTGTGTGACTTGCCTGTCTCACTGAAAGTAAAGCGTGTGTCCTCGGGGGGCTCACACCAGGTGGGAGGAGAGGGGTTCTCTAGAAGGCACCTCTCCTGGCCTCCCCCTGTGCTCAGCCAGGACAGCGAGGTGCCGGTTCTCGGCCTGGCCCAGGACCTCCCTCTCTTCTGGTGACTGTCCCTTCCTGCCCCAGGCTCAGCTTCTACCCCAGCCTCACCCCGCCTCACACCGCCCCTGCCCCAGACCCAGGCCGGTTCTGCCCGAGGTGGAGGGAGAGCCAGCAGGAGACTGGCCGACAACCTGATTCTCAGGACTTTACTTAATCCTTAGTGTTTCTTCGTCTGTTTGCTTAAAGTTGCTTCTGCCAAGGCACCCAGAGAAGAGGGTCAGAGTCTCCACACAAAGCAGGCAAGGAGACACCAGTGAAACCCCAAAGGTTGCCGTGGCTCCAGCTCACCTGAGGGTGGACCCAGTCCTGGCTGACCCCTCCCTGCCTGGACACCTCCCTGGCCCCTGCTCCTTCAGGCTGCACAGGTGTTTCCCACCCCGGGGATTGGCCACCCCCCGCCAGGGACAGACACCTCCAGGGTGCCCGCGGTGCTGGTGGGTGACTGCCACGTTCTCCACCGAGAGCTGGCACGTCCTCACCGCCCCCCCCACCCCCCCACCTCCCGCTCCCCAGCCCCGCCCTGGGCTCCAGGCACGCGCTCTAACTCAGAGAGGAGTTTAAATCTCCAGCCGTGTGCCGTGTGTCGTGTGTCGTGTCGGGTGCTTTTCCCTGAATGGTGAACAAACCTTAATAGTTTACTTCCATCAAGCACTTTAAAGCTCATACTGCTCTGGAAGGGGAGATGAGATTTTATTATTTCATGAGGACGCCTGCAGCCTTTCCTTGCCCAACAGATCCTGGGAGGATCTTCTTTATAGTGAAGGGGTCACATTTTAAAACACATCTTGGAAACTCAGGTGCCCAGCCCTCCACGTCCCGGCCCAGCAGCTCTGGGAGGATGTTTCCAAGGGCATTAGTTCCAGGGCGCCCTGTAGATCCAGGGTGTGGCAGCCAGGCCTCAGGGAGGCTCTGGGCAGGGCCTTGGGGCCCTTTGATGGGGAAAAAGCCTTGGACTCTCCGAGGTCCCGGTGTCTCCCCCGACCGGCGTGGGTGCAGGGCTCACAGGAAGAGAAGCTGCTGGGTTTGGCCCTGCACTGGCTGTGCACCCCTAGGAGGCGCTTCCTGTCTGCCCCCATGCAGAGGGTGGGGCGGCTCCTCCTGGCGAGGGTGGCACAGGTCTGGCTCTGTTCAGTCCCGGCAAGGTCCCCAGGACTCCAGCTGGTCCGAGGGGCCCTGCTTCCTGGAGGCCTTCCTGGGGGCAGCAGCACTTCCACTACCCCTGTGCCCTGGGCCAAGGCCGCCTCTCATGGAGGCGAGCAGATCGACAGGCTGTCTGTGCCCCGGGTGACGGGACGTGCGGGCCACGACCCCCGGAGGGCACTGCCCTGGTGCGGTGGGTCCAGGTGGGTTGTGAATGCCGAGGCCCAACTCCCTTGGGTGACTCAGCTGCTGGTAGCACCCAAGCCGGACCAGGTGTGTGGGAGGTGGGCAGGCGACTGAGCTCAGCGCAGGCCTGTGCGCGGATCCGGGCTCTTCCCAGGAGGTTGCCAAACTCTTGACTTTGCCCCAGCTGGGGTGTAGGAGCAGCACACCACCACAGTTAATTAAATTCCGGAGTGGAAACATGTTTTACCGCGATTCCTACCAAGCCCGACAAGCCACAGGGAGCAAGCACGGTGCGGCCTGGGCCCACTCCGCACCCCTGGGTGGGGCACGCCGCCGCTGCGGGCCCCGCCCTCCTGGGGTCGCAGTGGGCTCCGGGGACATGGTCTCAGTGGGCAGTGCCTGAGAGCTACAGGCTGGCCTGCGCACAGCGTGCTTACATGTCACAGGCCCTCATCTCCCTGAGGCTCGGCTGAGGGCTGCCCTGAGACCCAGCGCCCCCTTCCCTGGGCCCCGTCCTGTCCTGAGTCGAGCCTGGAAGCTGGCCCTGCCCTCAGCTAAGCTGGGCCTCTTGTTTACCACGTGTGGGTCCGCTGAGGTCCATCGGGCCCCAGAAGGCCTGGGGGCCGCTGGGGAGGGGACAGTCTTGGGGGGGTCTCCCTGGCCCTGCAGCAGTGCCCAGAGGGAGCCCTGTGTTAGCACCACCCACCCAGCCAGTGGCGGGGGGCCTGGCTCCCTGCCTCCCCTCGGGCCCTGCGGGAGGGCCTGGGAAGCTCCAGTAATGGTTTTAATTTGTTGAACTTGTGTTTTATCCCATAAATTAGTCACTGTTTTATTTAACAGAATCGAGATATCCACAAACAATAGGCGAGTTCCAACTTGAACATTTTAATGAGACAGAAAAAAGTATATATGTTCGCGTCTGTTACAAACGTATTTATGTAAATAGCCTGTGGGCTGCGTGCCAGGAGGAAAGAAGAAAGGGAAGGGCCCTCTGTGCTGGGGGGGCCTGGGTTAGAAAAGAGGCTTTTGTGGTGGAAATGACATTGAGCAGGGCCCTGGGGAGCAGTGCAGCCCCTGCACCCGCTCGCGCCCCCTGCTGTCCCGGCGGTGACACCTGGGGCGCCGCTGGTGGGACTTCACCTCCCCAGCCCCTCAGTCCCTCCCCAGGAAAAAGGGGTGTGCTCCTTGCAGGGATGTGACATCCAGTGAGATGCTCCGTGAGGCGGTGGAGCGTGCAGGGCCCAGCACACACATCTCCTCCCCAGGGCCCTGGGCCACCTGGCCACCTGGAAGGAGGTTAGCTCAGGGCAAGGCTGGCAAGCTGGCACAGATGAGGAGGTTTACTGAGGAGGGCGTCACCATCTAGAAGCGTCAGGGCAGATGTGCGGCCTGCACTCTGGACGGGGCCTGGCCGTAGTGCTCGAGCCACCCATGCTTCTGAGGGAGCCCCAGCCGTGGTGCCACCGGGCTCGGCAACTCAGGCAGGCCTGGGGCTGGTAGCTACGGACCCAGGAATTGGCCCCCGCTGGCTCTGCCCCTGCGTGCTCCGGGCAGGAGCCGAGCCAGCATCCGGATCGGATCCGGGTACGCGCCGTTCCCAGCCCGGGCAGGTCCCTGCAGGAAGGAGGAAGGAGCCGAGGGAGGAGGCAGAAGGATGACCCTTGCCAAACGCCTGCCCAGTAGGCCTGGCTGCGCCGGGAGAGAGCCGGCCAGGCTGGGGGCCTCTGGGGCCCTTGCCGGAGGCCTGAGGCGTCTGTGCCAGGCGGCTCCTGAGCCTCTGTGGGGCCTTCAGGCGGGGCTGAGGCGGGAGGCCGGGCGGGGCCCAAGCCCCTCACCATCTGTCCAGGAGGACGTGGCCCCCCTCCCAGGGGTGAGCCCGGTCTGCCCCCTTCCCTGCCAGGGCTGAAGGGTGACCGACACCCTCCCTGCCTTGGCACATGGAGCCCGGCTGGCCATGGTGGCCCTGCCACCCTGCACAGGTGGGTCCCCGCCAGCTGCTCAGGACTGACTTTAAAAATAAAAGATAACTTGATAGATTTTTTTCCAGTTTTTATTGAGTGAAAATGTCAAACCTTGCATCAGTCATGCAAAAAAAAAAAAAATCAAATAAATAAAACACATATATTAAATTTCTAATAGCACTAAATTCAAGTGGAAAAATATTCAGTTCTTAATAACCAGGTGCCGAGGAGACCAGATTCAAGTAATCAGAGCACACGCTGTTCAGTTCGGTTTTCACGTTCTGCGTTTTCGTCTCAAAACCTCTCTATATATCTCTATATATCTATATATGTATATACATATAGATATATACACACATATGTGCATACATATATTTTATATTTATATATATACACATACATAGTTATAAAACATTAAAAAGAGCATTGGTGGATCAAGCATTGTTTTCCCCACAGAAAGAAAATAGAACAAAAATTACACATTAAAATTCGAAATGAGCTAGCAATGGCTTATAGTCCTAGTGTGCAATGTGAAGGTTACAGAAGGCTAGACTCCGCACTGTCGGCATCCTTGTTTTCTTTTTTTTGTTTGATTTTGCTACATTGAAAAAAAAATTTTTTTTTTTCCTTTACAAAACTCCTTCCACAGACTCCCCGGTTCTGCGGCCGGGCACAAAGTCTGGGCGAATGCTCAGCAGCAGCACGTCGTGCCCACAGAATTCAGGAGGCTCTGGTGGGGGCTGTTCTAGAAAACCATTTGTTTCCTGTTGAATCAGGTACACTCCTTCCGACCACTCCTCCCTCCTGCTCCCTCTCCAGTTCAGATGGTCCTGGCTTTCTGGCTGTGGGCAGCCAAGAGGACAAAAAAAAAAAAAAAAAAAAAGTAAACCATTGCTCCCTGCAGCTGGTCAGGCTCCCCTTGGAGACCTCTGGGGAGGAGGCTCTGGGTGACGGCCCCTCCCCCAGGCTGGGCCTCGCGCTCTCCCTGTGGCCACGTCACAGGGCCCAACCTGAGACAGGGCTGGTGGCCCGGCCTGGAGTGAAGATGTACAGGAGCGGCCTTGGGCAGCCTGCCCTCCGTCCCTGTCGCCCTCAGAGCCATTGGCCGGGCACGTACCTGCCAGGTGGGCCCCGGCTGGCTCTGGGCTCGGTGATCTCATCGCTGAGGGAGGGTGGCAGGGGTGGGGGGCTGGGATTTGCAAAAGGAACCAAATCCGGGTGGGTTGCACCAGCAAAGAAGTATCCCAAAGAAATTAATAAAACAAACTGGGAAGAAAAAAGCCCTATAAAGCCACACGCATAACCGATAGAGAAAAACTCAAATGTTAAATTAACTACAAACTTGTATCAGTAATAACAGTCCTTTTTTCTTGTCTCTACGAAATTCAAGTTAAAAGTTGGAATCACGCAGCTCCCATCAGTGCTAGTGTAAAGACGGACAGCCTCAAACTGGTAAGGCCTCTAAACGCTAAACAAAACCCCACGTGAGCAATTGCACTCGGGTCTCCAACCTCAGGGCTGGTCCGGAGGCGGTCTGCGCTCTAGCCGCCCGCCTGCTTTTTTTTTTTTTTCTTCTTTTGTTCTATGTAGAATAATAACCTTTACAGGAAAAATACTGTACAACTTTCTCGTATTTTTTTCCATGTTGACTATTAAAGCCCCAAACAGTCGCATCCTTCCTGTTCTCACCACCTGGGTGGCAGAGACGCCCTGCGGGCCCAGCAGCCCAGCACCAGCGAGCAGACGCACCCCTTCCCAGGCCCCAGCCCTCGGGACGGACACCCCGACCAGGCCCCGCGCTGGGGGCAGAGTGACCCGGAGCTCCCCGCTCTGCCGAGTCCAGGAGGTTCCCTCCGCGGTCCCTGTAGTGTTGCCCGCCGGACGCCTCCTGCCCCGCCCTCCCCCAGGACCGGGAGGGAGGGTCTTAGCTGCACGAATGGGAGGCCCTGCCAGGTGCCACAGGTGCCGGCCCGCCTCCGGTGGTGAGGGGCGGGGGTCGCGGCGACCCCCGGCGCCCGTCCCAGCCCTGAGCAATGAGGAATCCCACCGGCGTGCTCGGGGGGCCCGGGGTCCGGCGCGGGGAGGGCGCGTGGGGCAGCCGCCCGGGGTCGCCGCCCTCCTCGCCCTCCGGGCCTCCTGCCCCTCGTTCCCACCCCGGACGAGAGCACCTTCTATTTCCCTGAAGAAGATCCCCGAACTGCGGCTGAGGAGGGTCCCGGGCAACCTCTGTCCTTCCGGCCGCCCAGCTGCCGAGCGGGCGGGGCGGGCGGGCACGGGGGCAGCCCCGGAGCACCAGAGGGAGGCCCCCGCCTCTGTCCTGAGACGGACTCGGGGTCCGGAAGCACCGGCGGGGCGGCCCCGGGCCCGGAGCGCCTCTCGACGCCGGGGCGCGGCGAACACCTAGCTCTGTACAAGGGAAGCTTTACATATAAATACCGTTTCTTACAAAATTGATAATAATAATAACAACAATAGAATAAAGCGGCAAGACCCGAGGGCGCCGGGCGCGGCCGGCCCCCCACGCGCCACGGGCCCCGCGGCTACGGGGAGGCGGCGGCGGCAGGCGTGGGGCCGGGGGGCGCGGGGGCGCCGAGGGCCGCCAGCTCCAGGCTTCGCGATCCCGGCCCCGCCGCCGCCGCCGCCGCCTCGGAGAGCGACTCCTCCGAGTCGGTGCGCAGGTCCTCGTCGTCGTCGTCGTCCTCGTCGTCGTCGTCGTCGTCCTCGTCGTCGTCGTCCTCGTCGTCGTCCGCCTCCTCCTCGTTCAGCTCCAGCTCCTCCTCGTCGTCCTCCTGCGACGACTCGCCGGCCGCGGGGCCGGGCGCGGCGGGGCCGGCGCGGGGCCCGGGGGCGTCGGGCGGGCGGGGGTCGCCCGCGTCGTCCAGTCCCCGCCCCGGGCCGGGCAGGAAGAGCAGGGCGGCGGCGGGCTCGGCGCCGGGCGGGGGCGCGCAGTCCAGGCTGGCGGCCGGGCCGGGCGCGGGGCCCTCGGCGCCGGGGGAGGCGGCGGCGGGCGGCTCGCCGCGTTCCTGCTTCTCGTGCTTGCGCTTGTGCGAGTCCATCTGCGACATGCCCACGACCGTGTGGCGGCAGCCGGGGTAGGTGCAGTGGAAGTGCGAGCACTTGAGCTTGTACTTGCAGTCGGCCACGGCGCAGTCGGCGCTCGAGCTGAACTGGCAGAAGCCCGCCGCGCTGATCACGTCCTGCTTGCCGTGGTGCTTGCGGTGCGCCGTGACCTTGGTGCTGTCGGTGCAGCGGAAGCGACAGCGCAGGCAGTGGAAGTGCGTGCTGGTGCCCGAGAAAGGGCAGTCGGCGAAGTGGCAGCTGAGCGAGGCCTTGAAGCGCTTGAAGTCGTCCAGCACGAGGTTGTCCACGCGGTCGTGGTGCTGCGCGTGCTTGTACATGTGCGTGCGCCCGCAGAACTTGTAGCCGCAGTTCTCGCGCGTGCAGTGGTAGTGGGTGACCTTGAGCGAGAACTGGCAGGCCGCGTCCTTGCAGTCCTCGTAGAGGTCGAAGCGCCGGAAGCCCTCCAGCATCATGCCCTCGTCCAGCATCTTGCGCGAGGAGGCCGTCTTGCGCCGCTTGCCGAACGGCGACATGTCCTCAATGATCCAGAAGCGCTTTTTGGCCCCGGAGGCTGTCGGCATGGAGATGGTGTTCCCTGCGGAGGGGGGCTTGGTCAGCGCCCACAGTGCACACCCTACCCAGGATTACACCCACGCGAGGTCCCCGATCTCGGCGCGGTGGGCGGGGGGGGGCGGGGGGGGCCGCCCTCGGGGACAACTCCGCTTCCCGTCGCTCTGGGGGCCTCTCCTATGACCACCCCTCCGCCCCCTGGATAGCTGGGGAGCCCCAGGCTTCCGCCTTCGTCATGCGCACCTGCAGGCTGACCGCACCGGCCCGCCCTGGTGGGTGGCGGAGCAAGCAGCTCTGGGGGATGTGGGTGGGAAGTGAGGACACGTCCTGGCGCTAATTGAAGCTGAAGGGGGAATCTAGGTCGGCAGAGTGTAATTACCCAGGTTGGACGGGGGCCAGGACGCCATCACGCACCCGCCTCTAATGAGGGACAGGCCGGCTCCTTCTCCCGGCCGGCTAACCAGTTTCCCGGGCTGCCGGCCTGTCTGCGCCTGGGACCAGCCTACTCGCAACAGGGATGCCGCGCGCCCTGAGGCTGTTGGGGGCTGTAACTCCCCGCCCCAAGGCGCACCTTCTCCTTGGTACCAGAAGGTTCTTTCAGGTCTTGGGGTGTCCCACCCCCAGTGGACTGGGAGAGGGCAGCTCTGCTGCAGGGCCAGGACTGGAGCAGGGGCTCGGCCAGCGGATGGGCTCCATCTGTGCCCTCCCCGTCCTGGTCCCAGCTGCTTCCTGGGCTTAGGATCACCCGTTGCCAGGGCCGCTTAATCCACTGTGTGGCTGTGCTTCCCGTTACTCCCTTTCTGCACAGGCAGCTGGGGAACGGGTGACCGTCCTGGGACTCCCTGCTCCACGCCCCAGGCCCAGCCCTCTCCAGAGTGCAGGGTGGGCACCCTCTGGGCTTCTCCCTCGCGCTGACCCTCCCGGCCCTCCCAGAACCTGTCGGGAAGGCTCAGCCCGGGCACCAGCCTGCTGCCCCATCCATCTGGGGAACAGACCTAGTCCCCGCCTCAGCAGGTGGAGAGAACGAGGACTGTGATGGGCTGGGGTACCCAGCAGGGGGCAAGGAAGGGTCTGAGCCCTGGGGATCCGGGTGGGTGAGGAGTGGCTGCTCTGGGTCGGAGGTCACAGGGCTCTGGCTGGTTAAGCGACAGAACAGGGGCTGAATTCCCTGAGGAGGAACCCTCTGCCTTGGTCCCTGCCATCCCCCTGGGCTGGCCCAGTGCCTGGCAGTCGGGCAGAACGTGAGGTAAGAATGCACGGAGGAAGAGGCAGAGCCAAGGTGGTGACGGCACCAAAGGGCAGGGGAGGGCAGGTCCCGTGCCTGCCGGGCGGCAGGTACAGGGTGGGGCTGGGAGGCACCTCTGCCGTGGAGCACTGCCCGCGGCCTGGGCCTCTTCCTGCTTGGCTCCGGGGCTGGGGGTTCAGGCTGGTGTCAGGATCCTGCAAACCTGGGCGGGTCCCAGGCACCAGCAGCTTTCCCAAGAACATCTCTGCCCCGGGTGAAGTCCTCAGAGCAGGACAGGCTCTGCCTTGCCGCAGGGTTAGGGGGGTGGGGCGGGCATGGCCATCTTGGGGCTCTGGCCAGTCACTGAGCTGGGGTGAACCCCAGGGAGCCCTGGCAGTGATGTTCTGGCCTGCCCAGTGGCGAGCGGGAGCTGAGAGGAACTGTCCTTGGGACAGGGACCAGGCGCTCTGGTCTTGGCGGGGGCTGCGCTGTGAGAGTGGCCCTGTCCTTGACCCAGGTGCAGAGTGGCCCTGTCCTTGACCCAGCTGGCCACAGAAAAGGGTCAGGTCCTGGACCGTGGCCTCGAGGCTCGGCCAGGGTGACAGACAGCAGTGGAGAAGGCATGTGTGAGTTACCTGCGGCGTCCTGAACTAGGGGGGCGTCACTTTTTACTGGAGTTGGAGTGGCAGTGACGGGCGGGAAGCTGGGCGGGCTGCTGATGGGGTGGGCCAGGCCCCGGGTGGCTCCGAGAGAGGCACTGAGCAGAGAGTATGAGAGACAGGGTGGAGAAAAGAGGCATGGCAGGGAGGGGAGGGGCGCCCGCAGCACGGCCGCAGAGAAGGATGGGGTCAGTGGGGGCTGCGGAGCCACGCGGGCAGCCTCGTCAGCGGCGGCGGCAGGAGGAGGAGGAGCCGGGCAGCCTGGAGAGGGCGGGGAAAAGCAGAAAAAAAAACCAAAACAAAGAACAAACAGAAAGAACCAAAATGAGAGACCCAATGGCAGAAGCGAGTATGATATGAAAATCTGTGGACAGAGGAGGAGCAGACAGATGCCACGAAGAAGAGAGGGGAGGAGGGGGCAGAGCAAAGCGACTGGGAGGGAGCGGCGGTGCAGGGAGAGGTCACGGCGGGCTGCGCAGGGCCTGCGGCAGAGCCCAGCCCGCGGAGGACCTCGCTCTGGGGCCCAGGGACCGTGCTGGGGACAATGGCAGAGGGGCCATAAGAGGGACCAGGGCTGGGCGGGGCCCACCTGCCCCTCTGGCTGGGGGCTGTGCTGCTTTATTCTGTACCTCACAGCTCAAGCCCGGGTTCTCTCCTGGAAACAGAAGCTGAGGGCAGAGTGCCGGGGAGATGGGCAGGGTGGCAGCAGGCGGGGACCCACGTCCCACAGAGCAGCCAGCGCTGTCACACCCTGGCCCGTCCTCCTTTGAGGCCACTTGACCATGAACCTCCTGTCCTAAGCCGGACCCAGCACTGCTGGGCCTTGGAAGGAGGGGCCTGTCCCAGGCTGGCGCTCCCGGGCCCCCGCTGTCCCTTCCTGGCCGCCCGCTCACCTGCTGCGGTGCTCTCGTTGCCCACAGGGGTGCTGGAGCAGCTTCGGTCCATGGTGGAGGACTCAGAGGACACGGCACCCGGGCTGCAGCCAGTATAATCCATGTACTCGTCCGTCTCGGTGTCCATCAAGCTCTGGGGGCCCTGAAAGGAAGAGCGGGGCCCTGAGGAAGCTGGGCTGGGGGCTGTGCTGCCCACAGGGGCAGGCTGTCGCTTTGGGCAGCCTGGCCCACCACCTGGAAGCAAGAGCGGGACACAAGTGATGCCCTCTTGCCACCCCGGGTCGCGGAGGGGCAGCCTGCCCGCCAGGCTCACCTGGGAGGAGGGCACGCGATCGAAGTTCTTCCCCAGCATCCTCCGCATGTGCTTCCGGGCGTGGGAGGTCATCTGGTGCTTGAGGAGGAAGGAGAACTGGCAGCCCTCCCGGATGCAGTGGAAGTGGCTGTTCACCTGGTTGTACTTGCAGCCTGTGGACACAGCCCCGCTCGGCCGTGAGCCTCCCCCACCGGCCAGTGCTCATGGCACCCCCTGCGTGTCGGGCACTGTTCTGGGCATGGGCCTACGTGGCCAACCAGGCAAATGGCTTCTGGGGAAAGGGCGCGTCCCCATTGGTGGTGTTCCCGTAAGGAGGGCTTCTAGCAGCCTCTCACCCCAGCCCCAGAAAGTCCCAGGCCCCCTGGCTGTCCAAAGCCTGGCTCTCGCCTCCAGCCTGCACGCCCGGGACAACAGCAGGCTGGCCCCCGGCCCCTGCCCCTGCCCCAGGGCAGGGGAGCCTAATGACCTGTCCACTAGATCAGCCACCTCCCAGCAAGCCACCTCTCCCCACATCTCCTCTGGGGAGCCCAGGTGCTGCCTGCCCCTGGACCAGGTCAAGATGGCTGCGAGCCGGCTGGCCCTCTGCCCTGCCCCGCCCCACCTCGGCTTTGCTCCGGGCGGAGAACAAATAGAGCGAGCCGGACTGAAACGGTGTCAGCAGAGGGCAGGTGAAGGCCTGCCCGTTGCCATGGCGTCTGAGCTGGCCAGGTGTCTTATATCATCCCCCAGCTTTGGCCCCAGCTACCACCCAGAACACCCAAACTGAGTAAATAACGGCAACTGAGGAATCCCCTGACACCTGTACACTGAGCCCAGGGACAGCACAGGCCACCGAGGGTTGACATCTGTTGCCGTGATTCCCAGACCTCTCTCAGGCCATTAATGATTTCTGAATTAATTCTTGAAGGAAAGGTTTGTTGCCATTCTTTTCTGGCGGTTGACTTTTGACTGCCTCATCCTCCCCCTAGGCAATGGCCGGTCGGCTGCAGGCAGCGGCCCCACCTCTGCTCCCCCTGGACCCTGCTGCCATGACCACCTGAATCACAGCAGGCCTTGCATGCAGTCCAGGTGTCTGCACCCAGCCTGCCTGGCTCCCACCTGCCTTCCGGCTTCCAGTCTCCTCGTGGGCAGACTCCTGCCCCACAGCTGCAGGCCCACAAATGCGTGGCTCCATCCTGAGGCGGGAGGATGGGCTCTGCCTCCCTCTGCTGGTCCTGGAGCCCCCTCCCCACAGCATCCCCAGGGCAAGCTGGGGCCAGCGAGCTCCTCGGGGAGGCCTTGTTCCAGGGCTGGGGGGCAGCTTCCCTGCCAAGGGCTCAGCTCTCAGCAGCAGAGTTAACTCCGAGGCGCCTGCCCCTGAGCTCAAGGCCACTTCCTTGCCCCGTGGCCACCTCCTTCCAGGTCACCCCAGGTCACAGATGCTCTGGGCTGAGCCCACAAATGTACCTGCTGGTCCCATCAGATCCCCAGCACCAAGCACAGTGCTGGCCACAGTGGACGCTCAAAAAAGACCATAGCTTCCACTTCCACCCACCCCTCACCTCCTGCAATAGCACAGAGCCTGGCACACGGCTGCTCCTCCATAAACGTCTGCTGAGTGAATGAATGAACAAACCACGGTCCATCTGGGATAAAACCCGAGTGGCTCCAGGAGCTCCTAAGACTTACCCGCAAGGCTCTCTTGAAAAGAAAAGGAAAAAAGAACCAGGCCTGGGTGCCAGAGACGAGGCTCCGGGCGTTTTCACTGGGGTGGGTGCAGTGCTGGGAGTCACCCTCACCCCTTTTCCTAGGCTCTTGGGGTTTTGACTGTTCTCCTGGGGTGACAATGCCTGGCCTGTGATATCGTGACATTTTCCGAAAAAAAAAAAAAACATGGAGCCTGATGTGCGGGGACAAGAAGTGGGTCCCAGGGCCTCAGGCGCCAGAGCCGCGGCCCTGCCACCTGCTGTAGCTCCCTGCCCCCCAGCCCTGGCCTTCGGTACCTAGCCTGCCGCACTCCTCACGCTTGGTGAAGTACTTGAATCCGTTGGCTGCCCGCCGCTCGGCTTTCTCATGCTTCTTTATGTGCCACGGCAGCTTGGTGGTGATGTTGGTCACAAAGTAGCATCCGGTCCTGAGACAGTGGTAGTGCCCGCGCATCCGGAACTCGCAGTGCTGCAGGGAGGGACAGGAGTCAGGGCCAGGCAGGCGACTTCCGTTAAGCTTCCACCTGCTCCAGCCCTCTAGAGGGCTGTGGCAGGTGTGCGTCCTTCCACGCTCAGAATCAGCAAACACAACTGTGTAAAGACCTTTCACGTGTTAAAAAGCAGTAAGTCCCTTCTGTCATTTGATTAAAACATCCCACCTGGTATTGTTTCCATCTCTTTCTAAACCCACGCCCAGCACAGACATCACTAATCTGTCTGAGCACTCTTGTCTGTGTGCCCAGACCTAAGCAGACGTCACTAATCTATCCTAGCACTCTTCTCCGGGTGCCCAGATGGAGGCTCAGACTCCTTCTCAGTGCACTCTACCAGGCAGCCCCTACAAGTCTTGGGAGTAGAGGCCTTCATAATGAATCTGACCCGCCCTTCCTGTCTGGGGCACAGACAGTTCAATCTCTTTATCTGTCTAATGGGCCTATTTTAAAATCCTGGGCCTCTGGGGAAAGGGAGCATAGCTGTTCCAGGACGCGCACAAGGATGCCAAGTGCACAGTGGCTGCCCAGCATACAGTCATCGTTGAGGGTTAGGATGAAATGACAGACCTCACCAACTGAGCACCAAGCCAAACTCCTGCCTAGGGGTCTCCAGGGACCTAGGGGCAGACGGTGTCCTTTCCAGACTCTGGAGGAGGCCACTTACAAAAGGGTGTGAGACACGGAGCCTCGGCCAGGAGGAGCTGGTCCGGGGCCCTGCGCCTCCCTGCCCCCACCCCAGGGGCCGCCCTGCCCGCATCGCTGACCTGGTTGGGACAGAGGCACTGCAGGGAGTAGTACGCAAACTGGTCTCGCACGTTCACGAGGTTGTTGTTGGGATTGATGTGGTCCAGGCAGTGGGACTCGGCCTTGCCGGAGGTTTTGCAGACGTACTTGCAGTTCCCAAAGAGACAGTGGAAGTGGAACTTGTTGGCATACTTGCAGTCCGTTGCGAGGCAAGGATCGCTGGAATGAAACCACGGCCCAGAAGGTCATTGGCATTCCTGGTGCCCTCCCCGCCGGTGTCCTGACATTTGCTCATGTTGGGGTTCCGCTCCCCACTCCCCTGTGGTGTAATCAAGAGGAATGGCCCCTGGGCTGCCCTGCTGCTCAGCAGGACGATTCGGCCAGAGACTACAGATCCCAGCATGCAGTCTTGCCTTCTTTTTAGAGCTCTGATGGCGCCGAAGGGACTGCGGTATGCAGGCGGCCCAGAGCACTGCATGCTGGAACACGTAGTTTCCGTGGCCACACCCCAGGATTACAGATAAGGATGGCCGCAATCACTTCGTGGATATGAAAATGAGCGATGGTGCTGCCAGGCCTGGCTGATGTGGCATGGGCAGTGCCCTGGCTGTGGCCGACTGACAGGGTGCAGATGGGTGGGCAGCCCTACCAGGAGGCTTTGCCACCACGGGGCCTTGGCCAGTGGGAACGTGTGCCTGGCGTCAGGTCCTGCTGAGGTTTCCAGGGTCAGCTCGGGGCTCGGGGCTGCCACCCACTCAGAGAACCTCACAAGCCAGCTGAGTGGTGGGGCGGCTGGGGTGGGGAGGGGTGCTGGGCGAGCCCCCATGGCTGGCCTGCCCCGAGCAGCAGCCCCAGCTCCAGAGCTCTGCCTTCCAGGCTCCAGGCAGGTGCGGAGGGGCTGCACCCGGCTTCTGCCCTGGCTGACAACAGAGCCACCCCCGACATCCACACTGGACCTGGGGTGGGAACTCCAACCAAGGCCAGGATGCTGAGAGGGCTGCCACTTTGGGGAGGTGAACAGAGGAAGGGAAGCTGGGAAAGGGGCCGAGAGGAGCGCAGGTCCCCTTCCACGCCGTGGGCCCAGCCCCAGGTGCTCAGAGAGGGAGGACAGCTGCCACTCAGGCGGTGTGTGTTCACGTCCCATTTATTACTTTTATTGAGAACAGGAAGCCGCACATATCACGATACAGAGTCACCGTTCTCGCCGCAGGGAGACACCACCATCCAGCGAGGAAGGTCCCTCCCTTCCACCCCTGAGAGCTCAGACCATTATGCAGGTGGCCGGGGCGGGGGGGTGGTCCAGAGGAGGGCCTAGCCCCCTCGCCGCCCACCTATGACTTTGCTTGCCCTGCAGAGACTCAGCCATGGGTGTGAGCCACAGAGACCAACAAGGGGACCCGGAGGGAGACGCAGCCCGCTTTGCCGGGCGAGGACCGCCACTCCCGGCCCACCCAGGCTGGTCCTCGCAGCGTCACCAGTGGCCTCTCTGGAACAGTGGCCACTACCTCCACCATCTCCCCCCACCCCGGCCACCTGCTCCGGGAATAGGCAGTGAGGTCTGAGCGGCAGCAACTTTGGCTAGAAGGACATCATCCAGTGATCGTGTCCCAGAGAGGCTGGGGACAGTCGGGGCTACTGCAGGGGAAGGAGCAGGGCCTCCTCAGCTGCCCTTACTAGCACCTACTCCCGAGACACACGGGGGACACAGGGCTCCCGGCTCATCGAGGGACTCACTTCTCCTGGAACTGGAGGAATCCAGGTTTGACCTGGGGCTTGGCGTTTTCTAGAGAAGTCGTTGCCAAGGGCGAAGTGGGCAGGTGAGGCACTGACGCTGGAATCTGAGGCATCTGGGGTATGGTGGAAGCCAGCTGCTTCCAGGCGAGCAGGGTGGGGCTGGAGGGCACGGCGGCCAGGCTGGGAGTGGGCCCCTCGAGAGAGGAAGCCGTGGCCGTGGTGATGGGAGGCGCTGGAGGGGATGAGGGGGCCAAGGAAGGTTTGGTCTCAGCAGCTGAGGCCGGGAAGGAAGCCTCCACATTTCCTTTCACTGCTCCTCCCTCTGTCCGGAAGTGGAAGCTACGAGAGACAGGAGAGCGGTCTCAGGTGCGGGAGGAGAAGGCCCTTCCCTGGCACGCCTGCCTGCCTGCCTACGTATGACCCCATCACAAGCCTAGGGGCCCAGTGTCCCCACCGCATCTTCAGTGCCAGGTGCCAGAGGCCTCCCACCAGGAGGGAAGGACTGAGAACACACTGCTATGTCCTCTGATATTGAACCTGGGCTCCTGGCTCTGCCCTAAGTACACCTTCCTACTCGTGACCTTCCTGATGTGCTGTCCCTAGCTCCTCCCTACTCGGGAGGGGTTGGGTACAGCACGTCCTGGCTCATGAAGCCCGTCCTTCCAGAACCGGCTCCGACGTTTAAAGGTGGGGGGGAGTCTCAGACCAGCAGCTGGGGCTGCCTAAGTGGTGAGAAGAGCCTGGCCCAGGGCTTAGGGAGGGAGCGGTGAGGATCTGCTGTAAATGTTTACCAGTTCTGGGTTCAATTACAGTAGGCGGCTGGGCTTGCTGCTCAACGAATTGTACAAATTAATTTCATTATTTTTAGGTCAAAGAGAATCTACAAATGCAGTACTGTGGCTTGGAAAAGCCTTCACTTAGGGTCCCTGCCGGGGTCAGTGCTGGGCCTCTCCAGCTGCCTCTGCAGGGGCATCTGTGGGAGGGAGGGCTGACGGCTGCATGGGCCCGGCGGTGGGGAGAAGCAGCTCTTACTCGGGGCGGGGCCTGGGTGGGCTCAGAGGACCCAGCTGGGGGCTGAGCCAGTGGGAGATGAGGAAGCCTGCCTTTTGCCAGGCAGCACCTCTGAGGAGCCAGCTCAGCTTCTGAGGTCTCGTGGGAACCGCACACGGGTCCTGCTTGGAAGGCTGCTAGAGGCCTGTGCACCCCCTAGCTCCACCCCGGCCCACCCACCCCCGAGCCAGGCTGGGACAAGTGGGGCTGGGTTTAAACGGGCCCCCGGACCCCCACTCACTTGGCGTGCTTGATGGCCCCGTCCAGGGTGCTGAAAAGCGCGCCGCACTCCTCCACCACGCAGTGGAAGTGGGCCTTGTGGAGGAAGTCACACTGCGCGTTGCAGAAGTCCTTGGTGCCAAACCTGGCAGAGGGGCCGGCTGCTCAGAGGAGACCCTGGCGCTCTGGCGAGGCTGGGGGAACAGCCTCGTGGGGAGAACACGTGCCCCCCGGGACGAGTGGGCGTGGCCCTTCCCTCCCCCTTTGCTCACACGGCAAGCCCCTCACCTGCGAAGGTAGACCTTCCAGGGCTCTGACAGCTTCTCCTGAACCAGCGCCTTCACGGCCTTGCCCAGGAAGGGCGAGGACTCCCCAGCGGGGCTCCCCTCCACTTCTGTCTTGATGTTCAACAGGCTGCCGAGGCTGGGATTGCCCTGAGACATCTGCGAGGAGGACAGGCCCGTGCTTCAGGCTGGGGACCTCAGGACACCTGACCCGACTGCCCTGGGAGGAGTGGCAGCTCTAGGCCGCTCGGGCCTCTCCAAACTGACCAGAGCATCACGGTGCTGGCAGCCGGGAGGAGAGGAGGCCCAACCCCACGCGGCTCTGGCTACGGAAGAGCCCTCACTGAATGGACGCTGCCGCGGGCGGCCTGCGGCGCTGCCCCGGCCCCGTGGAGCTGCCGGGGCTCTGCCACACAAACCCCGGGCTGCTAGGAGCCATCACTCAATCGGAGGCCGAGACTCCGGGCACACACTCCAGCCCAGCTTTCCCCAGACTAAGCGGCTCCCTGGTTATTCTCCTGCCAGGTTTTCAAAAGAAGTGCAGGAGGAGGAGGAAAGGGTGGGGGGGAAACCCACACGAATTCCTTGAGAACAAGAGAAGGAACACAAAGGAGGAGCAGAGAGGGAGGGAAGGAGGCTCACGGAGTGAGACCGAGGCAGGCTCGTTGCTGCTGGCAGAGGAGGGGGCGGGGGAGTCCGCGGAAAGGCTCGACCCACGTGGGCTGTGGGTCTCCGACAGGAAGGAACAAGGGGGCGCAGGGAGCAGTGACCCAAGAACGGAAAAGGGGAGCAAGAGAGCGAGCAGGGGAGGGCGGAAGGCAGAGGGCACGCGCACCGACCGGGCAGAGGCCAGTGGGAGGCCATGGGCCCGGCAGGAACCCCACTCCGTGAGGTCCGGCCCGGGCCCAGCTCCCTCCTCAGTAGTCACTTGTGTACGGTAACCTAATTAATCTTGCTGTAGTCAAATTTATCATGTGAAGGGGGAAAATATATTTGCGATGATGTATAATTTACAAAGACCCTGCATTATCTAAAATAAATATTCTGGAGCGACCTCTGCAGAAGGCGTCCGAGACCATTACTCAACCTGAAAAGTGGAAATGGATGCTTTGCTCCCACTTTAGTCTCCCCCTCCACCTTTTTAAACAAACAAAAAAATATATAAAATGAATAAAATGAATAACCAGGAGTGAAAGAAGTTAGAGGGCTCCGGAAAAGCTTTTGGAGCCCTCCATCTGAAGGGAAAAAAAGGGTGTCAGAGGCTGGAATATATTTCTTCAGCCAGTTCATTAAATTAATTTGTAAGCAGTGGCTCTGAAATTATATCCGATGAAAAATGGCCTCAAAATTTAAATGGTACAAACTCATCTTATTAGAGGCAAAACATTAAAAAACAAACACATCCCCCCCACCCCCCAGCACAGCTTTAATTTCTCTGGGTGGGGGAATGGGAGGCGTGTGATGGATGGTTCTTACCTTATTCATAAGCGAGGATAAAAGAGATGAATTTGCCGGGACTGCGTGGCCATTTGATTCATTACTGGAACACACAAACCAAGGGGCTTTAGCTCAGACAGTACGTGGGACTGGCCCCAGAGACTCACCCCTCCCAGCCGGCCCCTGGGGCTCTGGCCCCGCCTGCTACATCTGCCTGGGCAGGAGGATGACCCCTTGTCAGGAAGGGTTGGCCCCTGGCCCCACGGAGTCTGGCTCTGAGGGTGCTGTCCCCAGAGCCTCCTGCAGGGGGGCAGAGCTGGGACGCCTGGGCCTCGCCTCACCTGGGCTCCTTCAGAGTCAGGTCTAAACTGCGGTCCTGGGAGGCCTCGTGGGGACCTGGGGCGCCAGCACTCTCACCGGGCTCCTGCTTCACCGGAGCTGGGGGGAACCTGGCAGGGGTGGCCTGCTGCCCATTTCCTATGGGGGAGGGGGAGGGAAGATGGTGTTAGAGGGACCGAGGGCTTCATATGGGCACAAGCCGGAGCCCCCTGAAGGGAGGGCGGCGGGCCGGGTGGGCTGGGGCCCCTGGGGAGCCCTGGCTGCTGGTCAGTGGTCCTCCCCACTGACATGATGGCTTGTGACGCTTCTCCCTGTGTGGCAATTCTTCAAGTGATAATTATTGCAAAATTATGTCAAAGTTGTCCTGGCTCAGGGCCTCCTGTAGGAGAAGGGCAGGAGGATGGGGAGGGGGCTGGGACGGGGGCGGGGGCCCTTCCTCTTCTCCACCGACTGTCACAGTCAATTTGTGGAGCTGCCGCTTAGGCTTTTATTAAAGACTCTGTTAATGCTGAGGGAAAGTGGCAGATCGAGACTGGGAGCTGCGCCCCCTCCGCAGGTCCCGTCCCCACTGTTGCCGGGGCGACAGCCCTGCCTTCCACTGAGCATGCCCAGGAGGGGCATCTGCTGTGTCAGGGCTATGGAAGCTGACAGCCAATCAGAGCGGTTCAAACTATGTGACCTCGCCCGTCAAGCTGTCCAGGGCAGGGATATGAGGCCCACCCTGGCCAGGCTGGGCTGGATGGGGTGGGTGGGCGAAGCTGGCGGGGTGTAGGCATGGCGGGGAAAGGCTGGAGCTGAGCGGGCAGAGGATTCGGGAGGCCAAGCAGAACAGGGCAAAAGAAGTTGCTGACAGGAACATGTCCACCGAGCCTTTCCCCACAATCCCCAAGTGACTGAAATATTAATCTGCCCCAAGGCGCTGCAGCTGATGGAGAGCTGCTTCACAGACAGCAAGTGGCATTTTATTAAAAAATAAAGGGAAATGGCCCCCTTCCCTTCACTTGACCTTTCTTTTCGGGGAAGGAGCTTTTTCTAAAGAAAAGACAGTACTTGACAGTCTGGCCACGGAGCCCAGCGTGGTCCCAGCCTGCAGGCACCTCGCCGGAGGCGCGCGGCCCCGGGCAGTCAGGCCTGACACCCACACTTGGGAGTGGAAGGTGGGTCACAGCTGATAGGAGCGTCCCACTGGGAACATGTATTCAGTTTTCAGAATTCAGAGTCCACATTCCAGGAGCTCCCCAAAGCCACTTGCCCAGGGTCCCTAGGGAAACAGGGCTCTGACCCTCCTGCCAAGCACTGGTCTCTCTGGGGGCACTGCACAGAGCCCTGGGTGGGCTGCAGGGACCCTCAGTCTTGGCGGGTTTCGAGACAGTCTCACAGAGGAGCAGGGTGCCCGGGCTCAGAAGCCAGCTGTTGAGGTCCAAGTCTCGACCTGGCCACCTCCCAGGGGGTATACTTGGGGACAGACTATGCCCCACACTGTTCCATCAGCTCCACAAGGCAGGAGTTTGTCTGTCTTCTTCCCTGCCGTGTCCCCAGCACTGGCTTGGTGCCTGGCCCACCAGCGAGCTGCCCTCAGGGAGCACCAGTGGTTGATGAAGGAAGGAAGGAAGGAAGGAAGGAAGGAAGGAAGGAAGGAAGGAAGGAAGGAAGGAAGGGAGGGAGCCACGTCCCAGATGTGAGCCGAACTCTTCTAAAGGATTTGACTGATGCTAATTACCCGGATGGGGGAAAACAGAGGGAGAGAAGTGAGGGAAACAGAAAAGCCAAAAAAAATCCAGAGAAAAAGAGTAAAAAATTTTTTCAAGAGCAGAAAACTTGGGAGAAAGGAGAACCTCTCTCCACGATGAGCCAGAGGAAGGACACAGATGTGACTTGGTGACTCTGACATGGCCGCCAGCGGCCCGGTCTGGCTCAAGTGAAAGAAATTCCAGTTGAAATCCAAGTCCTGGGTCACGCTAGCCAATTTCAAGCACTCAACAGCCATGTGACCAGCGGCTACCATACTGGACGGTGCGGAACAGAACGCTCCCACAACCACAGAAAGTGCGACTGGAAAGCGCTGATGGACTGGGAGACCCTGGGAGGGCATCCTTGGCCTTGACGGGCTGTCCAGGCACGAATCCCCTGAGCATCCCTGTACTGCGGCCACCCTGCCACTTGGCTGGACTCACGTGCCCTCCCAGTCACCTGGAAGAGGTCCCAGGGAAGCCTGGGACTCCGGGACTGCTCCCACTAGGGGCTGGACTAGCGGGAGCCCCTACTAGTCCAGGGTGACATGGCAGGGTTGGGGGAGCCAGCAGTTGCCCCGGGATGCACAGGTACCCCGTGAGGCCGGGACTACTGCTTCCCCTTCACAGATGAAAAAAACAGAAACGTGAGCTGCCTGGGGCGGGTGGGCCAGAAAGAGGGGCCCCGAATAGGAAATAAAGAGGATGGAGGCAGAGACCAGGCAAAGAAGGGGGCAGGGGTCTCGGGGGCAGGGAACAGAAGACACTCCTGCCAAACAAACACCCGCTGCTCGGCTCCGCACCGAGGCCAGAGAGCTCCTGGGGTTGGAGAGGTGCTCGCTTCCCAGGCAGGGCCCAGCCTGCTCACCTGGGTCAAAGGTGGCAGAGGGCTTGAGGGCGGCCGCAGCCAGCCGGGCCATCATGGGCGAGATGAGGCCCTTGCTCGCAGAGATCCTCTCCATGATGGAGGCAGGGGGCACCGGGACAGAGGCAGCTGCCGCTGCGGCCGAGTCGCCAGCTCCCGAGGCAGCCAGAGCGGGTGTGTCGGGGGTTACTGAGGCTGCTGTCCCTGACGACATGGTACCCATGAGGCCGGGGGCACCCACAGGCAGGGAGGTGTTGCCCCGGCCCGGAAGGATGGGGAAGTAGGGCGCAGCGCTGGGCAGGCCCGAGCTGGAGAGGGCCAGCGCCAGGGGGATGGAGCCAGGCAGGCCCTGGGCCAGCAGCCCCGAGATCTTGCTGTTGGGGGGCTTGGTGGCACTGGGCCCAGCCTCGGAGGTGGCAGTGGCGGTGACCAGGGAGGCGGAGGACTGCTGGCTGGTGGGGGAGGCGCTGAGGCTGGAGTTCTTGCTGCTCAGGGCAGAGAAGTCAACCAGGTCGTCGTTGCTGGACTCCTCGTGCTCCGTGTCCTTGGCGCCCAGCAGCGAGGGCGGCAGCCCCAGCACGCCCGAGCCCGAGGCGCGGATGTGCCGGCGCTCGTGCTTGCGCTTGTGGGAGGTCATCTGGCTGGTGGAGGTGAAGGTGAAGCCGCAGCCGGCGCGGATGCAGTGGAAGTGGTTGGTGGCCTTGCTGTACACACAGCCCTCGTACTTGCACTCCTCGTACTTGTAGAACTTCTTGAAGCCATCCTTGGCGTAGGCGTCGTCCTTGATGTGGTAGCTCTTGTGCTTCTCGATGTCACACTTGTTCTTAAAGGTGAATGTGCAGCCGGGGCGCCTGGCAGGACATTGGGAGGCTGTCATGGGGCCTCACGGGGCCAGGGGGAGGCCCTGCCCTGCTCCCACGGTGGCCCTGGGAGGGATGGGCCTCTGGATGGAAGACCAGGCCAGAAACTAAGGCGGGGCCTCCGAGCAGCCCTCTGCTCCTGTTCCTACACCCCTGAGGAGGTGGGGCCCCGAGCCACCCACGGGCCTGGTGCCCTGCCTGCCGTCCCTCCCCGGGCCAGGAGGCCTCCCTGGCTGCCTCCCGCTCACCTGCAGTGGAAGTGCGTGGTCTTCTGCCCGTAGAACTGGCAGTCGGCCGTGCCGCAGTCCTCAGTGGCTCGGAAGCGCTGGAAGCCGTCGTTGATGAGCTGGGTGTTCTTCTTATGGAAGTTCTCGTGGGTCATCACGTCCGATGTGCTCGTGTACACCTTGTTACAGCCCACCTGCAGGGGCCGGGGTGGCAGTCAGGGGAACTGAGGCCAGGCACCCTGGCGGGGTCAGAGCGGCTGTGCTGCTGGGTACAGCTGAGCCTGCTCGGGGGAGCTTCGGCACCTGTAAACGTCCGACTGGGGGCACCGAGGTTAAGGCAGGACAACCCCTCAGGCCCCCAGGGCCTGGCCCGTGCTGGGCGTGGGTCGTCCTCACAGAGAGCCCGGGATACGTCCCCACACAGGCGTGGGAGTCCCATCCTGCAGGAGGTGGCTTGGGGGTCCCCAGTCTGTGGCTCTACCTCTAAAGTCCCCGGGGGTGAGCAGGGCTGGACCCTGGGGCCTGGCGGTCACCTGTAGGCCGGGGACTTGTTTGGCGAACAGTTTCTGGCACAGGGCCTTCCCTACCCCACCCTGGCTGGGCCAAGGCAGGCAACGTTGCCATATTGAGTAAAAACCAGTGGAATCTGAATACTCTTGAGGGCTGGACCGTGCCAGCGTCTGCACCATCTCAGAGCCCAGAGAGCGAGCCCCCCTCTCCTCCTGGCCCAGGTTGTTTCACGGAGGCCATAACAACCCCCTGACAAATACCGGGGGAGGCGCAGGGCTGCTATTTGCAAATGAAAGTCGCTCCCCCCCAAGACCTGACACCTTGAAAAAGCCCAGACTCTGCGTGGCATTAAAACAAAGAATTAAACAAAAACCTCCTCAGGAACCATGTGCAATGCTGCTCTTGGTGTTAAAGGCTGAAAAATGTCGGTCTGTATAAACAGCTCGCTGAATTTCACCCGCACCAAGTATGGCCATGGGGAAGGCCCCACCCTGGCCCACCGGACACTGCCCGAGCCTGAGCCCCTGGGCCTCTCTCCTCTGGCCGTCCAGCCCTGGGAAGGGACAAAGGGAGGGGCCCTGCCTCGGGGGGGGGGGGGGGGGCGGAGGGCGGGGCACCTGCATGCAGTGGTAGTGGGTGCTCTTCCCGTTGAGGTGGCAGCCGTGGTAGTAGACGCTGCAGTCGTCCAGCGGGCTGAAGCGCATGAAGCCGTGCTGCAGGGAGTTGTCCCGTTTCTTGTGCATGTTGTAGTGCCGGATCACGTCCTGCTTGCTCGTGAACCTCTGCCGGGAGAGGGCCTGGTGGGCAGGAAGCTGGGCCTGGCCCCAGGGCCCTCCGATCTCCTTAGAAACCATCCTGTGGGGTCGAGGCAGCCCAGACTGCCCCAAGGCCAGCACCCTGGACTTCGGAGGGAACAGTTCCAAAGGTTCCAGAGCCACGGACCCTTCCCTGACCTCCCCGTAGTCTCCCCATCAGCAGGCCCAGAAGCAGAGAAGATAAATCGGGCCAGGCCTTTCAGGGAGGAGCTCTGATAGATGACAACTCGTTCTGTCTACTGCCACCTGTGGGCTCTGCCAAGCTGGGCTCCCTGGGGAGACAGAGGCAGTGGCCTCATGCAGAACACCCGCACCCACCTCCCGCCTCTCGCTCACTTGCTCTGCACCTACCAGAGGGTGGCTTTGAACGTAAGGGCCGATCTGCCTGAACCTCAACACAACCATCTATAAAATGGGGCGGTAATACCAGCCTCTTAAGGACACTGGGAAGACTCGGTCAGATAAGGTAGATGCCTGTGGGCAGCAATCTGGGAACGAGAACAGGCTGGGAGCTTTTCTGGGCTCTCTGCCTGCCCAAGTCAAATTCAGGTGGCCCAAGCAGAACCGAGTAACCTCGTCCTGCTTTCAAGACGCCCCTCCACTGCTGTGCCAGCCCGCAGGAGCAGGGCTGGTGCCCGTGGGACATACCTGGTAGTTGCACTCGGGGTCGAGGCAGTGGTAGTGCTCGCGGTACTGGTAGGCGCAGTGGATGTGGCCACAGTGCTGACTGCCTGAGAACCTGCAGGGAAGAAGGGGTGGGCTCAGGCCTCTCTGGATACCAGCTCCAGGGCCCTCGGCCTGAGCGGCTAAGCAGAGTCCGTGCCCCTGACCCAGGGAACTGCTGTTGCGGTTCAGGGGCCCTGGGTAGACATGTGGAGGGGCAGAGGTGGTCTGCTGGGGTGAAGGAGCAGAAGCTGAGAAGGCTAGGGCGAGTGATGGGGCCGCTGGGAATCCCAGACCCACTGAGCTGCAGACCCAGCCTTATCTGCCCCGGGAGGGAGTGCCAGGTGGGGCACAGAGGCCTGGCACCAAGATGGGAGGAGGAATTTAGGCCAAGCCAGAAGCCAGAGCAGGGTCAGGGGAAGAGCCCTGGGATGGGATGGGCTGGGATGGGATGCTGAAGGCATGAGCCCCCAAGATGGGTTGCCGTTTCTGCAGGTGCTGCCCGCCCACCCCTGACTCAGTGCTGGGCCAGGTGCTGGGGACTCCAGCTGCGCCAGCCCAGGGCTCTGTTGCTAAGAGGTGTTAAAGGGCTCTCTCTGTTCTGGGCTTTCCTGACACTTGAAACAGTCCAAGAGTTATGAATTTTTAAAGCGCAGCATCTGTTTGGCTTCCCGTGGCAGGGAGCGCGCTCTCCGGCCAACTCCGCAGCCAGGAGCCCCGTGCTGCCTGGCCACCACCTGCCCTCCCAGAGTACCCCAGGCCTTCTCCAGGCCCCAACGCTGCCAGGGCGGGGGTCTCACAGCCTGGACGATGGCCACCGGGGACAGCGCCCCGTGACAACTGTGGACAAGGTGGTGGGCTCAGCCACACGTGCTGCGCGTGGTGTGGGGCTGTGGGAGGGAAGCCCCTCATGAGGGGAGAACCTCTTGCAAATAAATATTGAAGCTGCCAAAAGGGCCATCTGCTGAGGCACTAATAATAATGGTAATAATAATAATAAAGAGAGCAGAGCAAAGCTGAAAAGACAGGGAGGGACAGGGGAGGGAGACACAGAGAGCGCCGGCAAAACTATGGGAGATCAACAGAAAGACGGCTGCCAGGGCACAGCCCCGGCCTTGTGCTGCATCCCCAGGGGCTGGGTGCCGGGGGGCCTGAGTGGGGTGTGGGGGGGGAATCTGAAGGTTCTTCACCTGCCAGTCCCACTGCCTTAAGGATGTAAAGGGGCAGGTCTGGAGCCAGGTGGTGAGGGGGAGCACACTGAGGCCACCTGCCCACATCCCTTCTCATCCCCAACCGTTCCACAGGGGCCTGCAACCCCGCCTGCCACCCCCCCCCCCACCCGGCCCCAAGTGGAGCCTTTTTAAAAAAATTTTAAAAATTTATTGATTTATTTATTCATTTATTGAATTTATTCATTTTTTGCTGTGTTGGGTCTTCGTTGCTGCGCACGGGCTTTCTCTAGTTGTGGTGAGCGGGGGCTACTCTGTTGTGGTGCGCGGGCTTCTCATTGCGGTGGCTTCTCTTGTCGCGGAGCACGGGCTCTAGAGTGCAGGCTCAGTAGTTGTGGCGCGTGGGCTTAGTTGCTCCGCGGCATGTGGGATCTTCCAGGACCAGGGCTTGAACCCTTGCCCCCTGCATTGGCGGGCGGATTCTTAACCACTGCGCCACCAGGGAAGCCCACAGTGAGCTGTGGAGGGGGGGACCTGCACTCACCTGTGGCCAGGCCCTGCCTTAGGGCCCTTTCAGGTACCCCAGTCCTGCCGGGGGTACAAGCTGCTTAAGGGCATGTGGCCTGGACCACATCAAGGGGGCGGGGGCTCTGAGACGGGGCAGAGGGCAGGCCTGGGGAGGGTTTGGAAGCAGGAATGCATGGGGGCGGGGAGGCAGCAGGCACCTTGGTACTAGTGGTCACATGGACGTATGGTCCCATGGTCCCCAGGCATTCCTGCCCCCACCCACCTTCTCTCCATGGCAGTCTCCTCCCCAGGGGCCTACCTGGCAATATATTTCTGGTAAATGTTTACATCTTCAGTGACAGCTGGTTTATCTGTGGGCAATCCGTTCCTGGTGAGAGACACACAGGGCACAGCTGATTAGCAGACGAGGTGGCCTCATGCCCCAAGAGTGTCTGGGGGCAGCTCCCTGCCCTGGGGCCCTGGCCCTTCTCTTGCTCACTGTGTAGTGTTCTGGGCGCTTAGGGTGGGACTGGAAAAGTCCTTAGGCAGAAAACTAGCACAGGTTCAATTAGCCCACCTTTGGCAAGGGCTGGGCCGTCTTCAGCTGGCAGGGCTGGAGGGCCCTACCTTGGGCGTGGATCTGACCTAGAGTCCAACAGCATAGGAAGCCTGGGGAGCTGGGGCCTGGCCGCCTTGCACACAGAGAGTCAGGACGCCGCTGGCTGAAGAGGGGTACCAGGTACCACTGGGGAGGACGCCAGGGGAAAGTGCAGGAACAGCACCAAGCAAGTGTGGCTGGGTGGTCGGAAAGGCCTCCCCGACGCCGAGGGCAGCCCCCTAGATCTACTCCCAGGTTTCTGGACCCGCCTCCAGGAGGGGTGGCTGAGGGGAAGGGTCTCACTCAGCCCCACACATTGATCCATCAGTTACTTTGCCACGGCCTAGGGCTTTGCGCTGGGTGTGCCCACCCCGCCCCAGCCTCCTACCTTCTCTTGCTGCCTTCCCCGTGGCACAGGCTCTGAACCTGGGAGCCCTGGCCACCAGCCTGGAACCCAGAAACCCCGGCCCAGAGTAGGGCTTTCCCAGCCAACCATAAACCGGCAACTGGCCCTCACGGTGGCAGGCAGAGAAAGCCTGTCGTGGGCACGTGGGGGTTACAGTGCCCTGTGGCATGTGTGTTAGCAGACGAGCACGCGCACAGAAGTACAGGCAGACCCTGGAGTTACTGCAGGTTCACTTCCAGGCCACCGCCATAAAGTGAATATCGCAATAAAGCGAGTCACACGAATTTTTTTTGGTTTCCCAGAGCAGAGAAAAGTTACGTTTATACTACACTGTAGTCTGTTAGGTGTGCCATAGCATTATGTCTGAAAAAGCAATGCATATGCCTTAAATAAAAAACGCTTTATTGCTAAAAACTGCTGACCGTCATCCGACAGTGCAGGGCTGCCACAAACCTTCAATCTGTAAAAATACGCAGTTATCTTCGAAGCGCAATAAAACAAGGTGTGCCTGTACCCGCCGTGAGGGCGCGTGCGCACAGCAAGATGTGCGGTGTGCGGGCGCGTGAGCTGAGTCTGAGCGATTATGTAGGCAGAGGAGCGTGTGCGTGCGTGTGTGTGCGTGCGCGCGTGTGCGGAAGCATGTGTGTGAGGATCTGGGTGCACGGTGGATGTGCATAAGGTGCGGGTGTGGGTGTCCATAAGTGTGAGCTTTGGAGGCAGGAAGTGGGCCTCCGGGCCACTCCAGTCCCGGGTGCAGGGCTGGCAGTGAGGGTGGTGCACGCCTTACTTGACAGTGGAGACGGTCCCCGTGGTGATGGAGTCTGTTTTGGAGAAGGTTGACTTCAGGTACTCGGGAGTGTTGAAAGGCAGGGAGGCAGGTGGCTCAGGGCCTGGCCCGGGGGCACTGGGAGCAGTGGGCACGCTGGCGAGGGGTGCAGGAGCCAGGCTGGGGGTGGGCGGAACCTTGGCGGGGCCCGGCTTCTGGATGGCCCGGACGTCATACTTGGAGGGGCGCCCCACCTTGCCCGTCTTGAAGGCGATGGCCCCTCCCATGTCGGGGCTGCCCTCCCCGGGTTTGAAGAGGTGCAGGTACTTGACGTTCTCCAGGTCGTACTTAGACGGCTTCTTGTAGGCGCTCCCGTTCTGGGGCCGCAGGTTCTCACCCGTCTTCAGTTTCTGGATGAAGAAGTCGTACTTGGAGGCACGGGCCACCAGGCCCTGCATGGGGACACTGCTGTGTGAGGGCAGGGGCAGGATGGTGGCCTTGGTCTCCAGGTGCGTGGTGCTACTGGGCAGCCGCAGGCCAGGCAGGGAGCCCAGGGCCTCCTTGCCGGCCCGCCCCTCGGCTGTGGTGCCGTGGGCCGGCCAGGACAGCTGCTCGCCGGCCTTGAGCTTGCGGATGTACTCCTCATACTTGGAGAACCGTGCCCGCTTGCTGAGGGCGTCCTCGGAGGCGGGCAGCGTGGAGGAGGTGGCCGCCTCTGGCGTGGAGCCCGCGTGCAGCTTCTCGAAGCTGATCTTCCCGGCCAGCTCGTCCCTCGTGTTCTGGTCATCATAGCCAAACATGCCAAGGAACTCGGTCATGGTGGAGGCCGCGTAGTCCCGCAGCGAGGAGGCCTCTCCTATGGCAGGGAGGAGAGGGGCCGTCACCTCTGGGAGGGAGCAGGGTAGCCCAGGGACAGGACCCCCCCCCCCCCACCGCCGCCCTGCCCACAGAGGGAGGGGGCCGGCCTGGGGAAGGGTGGAGCGGGACATGATCTATGGACATTTGGCTCACTTGTTAGGTTTTACGACTCTTAAATTAATTTGTTTAAAAAAAAAGTAATTAATACTGGGGTAAAATAAAACGAGTTCATCAATGCCAGGAAAATCAATTTCCTAAATGTTCTGGCCGATGGCTTTTCAGTACATTAAACAAAGTTTCATAAATGTCTCCGCTCTCTTGCCTTGGCCTAATATGAAGGAGAAGTCATTTTACTGGAAGTAAGGCCAGATCCCAACCTGCCTCCCAGGGTGGGGGTGGGAATGGGGGCTGGGGACAGGTAGGGCTGTGAGCCAGGAGCTGGGCAGTCAGGAGGGACCCCAGGGGCTGAGGGAGCCACTGGGGATGGGGTCAGGGGTGGGCCTGGCTGAGCCTGCCTGGAGGACCCTCCCTGGCCCCCACAAATGGACACACAGGCCCCTTATCCCTGGGAGGATGAGAGGCTCGCCCCAAGCCTCCTCAGGACCTGTCCTCTTGGCCCTTCCCGGCCCCCCAGGCTGCCGATGGCCCCAGACAACAGGGCCGACGGGCAGAGAGCCCACGGATGTGTTCACTCAGACTCCCTCAGGGCCCGCCCACCCCAGCCAAGACTTATGACGTAGAGAGTCCTTCAAACCTCCCTGCCACCTTCTGGTCACTTGTGCTCACGCACGAGGGTGGGCCACCGAGGAGAGTCAAGGCCGTAAAGGCAGTGGCTGAGTCTGGCCCATCTATTGGGAGAATCCCCCGAAGCAACCTCCCCACAGGGACATGCATGCACGGGTGCACACTCGAGCTCGCAGCCCTAGCGACCTTCCCCGCCCACACACACACGTGCACACAAACCACTCCCAGCTCCACAGTCAGCTCCCCAAGGTGAGTCTCAGGATGGCAGGGGCAAGATGACCCTGTTCTGCCTGGCGCTGTTCACTGGAGACAAACTCCTTCCACACACAACCTTCCTCCACAATAGGCCTGCGACTCCCCAGCACACGCATTCCTGCACAGAACACTCGCTGAACACCGACCACGTGCTACACCCTGAATCAGGAGTGGGTACACACAGGTGGGTGAGACTCACCTGGGCCCCAGGGCACATGCGTGTTCTCTCCACTCATGTCTGAGCCTGCACACCCAGGCACACAGAGCGGCAGGACCCCAGGCTGGGGGTCCTAAAAGCACGGCCAGGGGAAGGCGTGGCCGAAGCAGGGGTGGGAGGACCGGGACCCAGCAGGGCAGCCGAGGAGGGCTTTCCTCCCAACCACACCTGGAAGTGGTCTGAGAGCGGGGCTGGGCTCTGGCACAAGAGAGAAGCTAGCAGCATGTAGAAAGAGCCTCTGAGCTCCTGGGAGGACAGGCAGGAGGGTAGTCCTGCGGGGACCGGGACGCGCCAGGTGCGGAGACAGGACAGTCACGGGCAGCACCTGGCACACAAGGTGGGCAGAGCGACTCAAGGAACCGACGGACAGCTGTTCCTCTGGGCGGGGTGGCCGGTGGGCTGCTGTCCTGACCTCAAGCTACTTGGGGTTGGGGACCCAGTCTGGGAGGAGTGGGCCCTGGCTGCTAGATTCAGTGGCTCAGGGACCAGGGAAAGGGGCTAAAAATAGCTGGAGGCAGCTGAGCCCTCACTATATATGGCAGAGAAACAGAAGGCTCTGAAGGGCAGGCGGCTTAGAGCAGGGAGGGGGCCAGGCAGGGGTCCCAGGGGCAGCCCAGAGGCCTGCATTCCCAAGCCCATGGTGGGCAGCCTGGGCTCCGGCTGCCTGGCTCCAGTGCCCGGGCTGAGCAGGCCGCCCTGGGTGTCACCCTGCAGTCCCACTGGGCCTCAAACCCGAGGGGCGAGGCCTGCAGCCACGAGGCCACTGGCAGTTCTAGCCCTGCCTCCTGCCATCCTAGCCCTCCACTCCCCTGGGAGGTGCTGGGGCGCTGAAGGGACAGTGGCCCTTGTCCCTGTCCCTCCCCTCTCCTCAGGCCCAGCGCGATCACCTTGCGTCTGGGAACGGCAAGGGCTTTTCCTATCAGAGGAAACTGAAGGTCACACTTTTCCTCATTGATCTTGCAATGTTTGTTAATTACTCTGTCACCGATGTGGCGAAGGGTAATTAAACAGCTCTGTTTATATCTTATATGCATAATTATGTAGCTGCGCAGGGCTCTCCGCCTGCGCCCCTCGCTTCAGGGGAAGGGGATCGGGAAGCGGGCAGGGAAGGCTCGGGACACCAGGCACAGCCTGGGAATGAGGCTGGGGAGCTGAAAAAAGACCCCAGGCCCAGAGTTCCCGTCCTAGCGGAGACGCCCTCCCTCCCCAGGGCAGAAGGAGCTCCTCATCTAAGGCCAAGCAGACACCAGAAAGGCCAACTCTTAGCCATCTCGTGGGAGAGACGTCAGCCAGGGGACCGCGTCTGGGGCAGGTGGGTGTAACGGGATATGCCGGCTGGGTGTCGCTCCCCACATGCATGTCCAGGTACTGCGCCCCCCAATAGGCTCCTCCCTATGCAGGTGCGTGTGGACAGTCGTCTACCCACACGCCGTCCGTCCATCCGTCCCTCCATCCATCCGTCCATCCACTGCTTCCTGAAGGCCCACTGTGTGTTCGGCAGCCCACCCCAGCCCGGCTCACACGTCTGGGAAGCTGCCTTCTCAGGCCCTTCCCTCCTCACCCCTGCTGCCCCTGAGGGAAGAGGGCACGCTCCGTGGACACACACACCACTCCTTCCCCGCCGGACCGCCCTCCTCGTGGGGTTATGTCCCGTCCGGGGCTTAGACACCCACCTGAAGCCTGCTTGGCACTGGGGCCACTGTCATCCTTGGAGGCTGCCCCGTCCGATTCCTTCTCCTCCATGACGCTGCCATCCTTGGGGGGCTCTTCGCCATGGTCTTCCTCGTCGCTGCAGCCCTGGGGCTGCACCATGTAGACGCCCTCGGGTGGCAGCTCCAGACCCTCCCGGGCAGTCCGCCCCAGCACGGGCGTGGGTGCCGGCTCCTCGCTGTATTCCCCGTTCACCCACTTCTCGATCACCGCCCGCCTCTTGTCCTCTTCGCTGCGGGGGGCCCGGGCCACCCCCGACTCAGGGCCACTGCGCACTTTGTCCCGGGGCCGCAGTGGGCTGTCCTCGGCCTCCGCTCCCTTCTCCACCACCACCTGGCGGCTCAGCTTGGCGCAGATGGCGTTGAGCTTCAGGCCGCCTTTGCGTTTGGCCGCCATCGCGGGCTTGCCTGCAGGCGGGTCGGGGCACCGGGTGCCTTCAGCTGCAGGGATGGAGGAGAAGGGTCAGAGGCGTGTGTGCCAGGCCCGGCCACCCACCTCGACAGCCGGGGCGGATGCTCTGCCCCCGCATCCCCCAAGCCAGAGGTCTCTCTCTCCCCAGTGACAGTTCCACCGCCCCGTCCCAAGGCCAGGGTGTGTTTGTCCCCTCACTAGACCGTGAGCTCTATCCTCAGAGCCTGGCACATACTAGGGGGTTCAGGAATATTCTGTAAACGAGCAAACGAATGAATGAACGAATGACTCTTTAAACGCAAGGGGCAGTCTTCTTCCCAGCACCTGGCTTCTGGAAGCATTTCCTCCCCTTGTTTGGTCCCAGGAGGCAGGACAGACATGCCACAGGACCTGGCTCCGCCTTCTCTGCCTCGGCCAGCTCCTGCTGCCCTGGAAGGCCTGGCTGGTCCCACGAGGTCCACTTTCCAGCCCTGAGAAGCTGGGAAGGTTGGGATTCCTCAGAACCCCAGCAGGAAGCCCAGAGGCTGCAGTTACGGGGCCTAATCCCTCAACACGACAGCCCAACGCAACTGGTCGGGAACCGTTAACTAGGCTGCCCCAGCGCTAGCCACCTCTCTCACGGCTGCTGAGCGGGGGCGCCCAGGGTCCTGGGGGTAAATGGCAAGACCACTAACCATACAGCCTGGGACCCGCCACAAAGGCCAACAAAAGTGGACACACCTCCACCTGTTTATGTGTATATCCTGTCTGTCCGCCCATCCACGTAGGGAGCCCTTACTGTGCACCAGACCCCGAGGTGGTACCAGGGGCGGGCGGCGGCCATGGCAGACAGTCTTGGCTTATACTCCCTCTGTGTGCACAGGGAGCCCCGCCGAATGCTCTCAAGGCAGGGCTCCTCCGTGCGGCCCTCAATAGAGAGGTGGGCATGGCCGAGTCTCCACACAGGTCAGAAGGCTAAGCAAGGGGACTCTGCTCCCGGATCCATGGTCAGAAGGGGCTTCACTATAATGGATCGAGACCCTAAAAACCCACACGCCTGGAATGCACTGAGAGGCTTACTCAGACAGGGACGGCCACGCCTGTGCCAGGACCTCATCTACAAGCAGACTTGGCTTGTACACACAGATGGTTGCCCCCCGATACAGACAATGCCCAGCTGCCCCAGACCCTTGACTCGAAGCCAGCTGCCCAGGGATCCCAGCCCAGCCCAGCCCAGTTCCCCCAGTCCTGCAGCCCTGGCTCTGCCGGGCCCCACCCTCACCCCTAGCTGGATGCCCACTCTACCCACGTTTGTCCGCATCTCCAAGTCTGTACTGCCCACACCCAAAACTCCAAAAGCATCATCATGGGTTCCTTCTCAAAGCTCAGCAACGGGGCCCCTCATCATGCCATTCCACCTGGCCTCAGGGCCAGCAGCCAGGCTCCGTGACACCAAGTTTCCTCCAGCAGGCCTATGGGGAGCTGGCCTCACCTGGCCCCCTTTGTCCCCGGCCCTGGTGGAGAAGGGAAGGGTGGGAGTGGGGAGCTCTATTTTTACCGGGAGGTAAGCAGCCAAGTGTGTATGGCAGACGGCAAATGAATCTATAAATATTTATCCCAAGGAAGAGGGAAGCAGAAGCTCCCAGGCCTGCACTTGCTGCTGGTGACACCCCCTCCCTGGGCCCCCACCCATCCTGGAGCCTCCTGGCACTTGGGCCCACCCAGCCCCGCCCACCCGCTCCTGATCTCGGCTGTGTGCCTGCCTCAGTCCCTCACGGGCCCCCGCCAGCTGCGATGCAGCTGTGCACCCAGGGCCCACCCCCCCGCCCGCAGGCCCCTTTGCTCCGCCCATGCCCCCTACACCTGCCCTCCAGCTGCTGCTCTGCCCCAGCCCACCTGCCTTCCAGATGTTGCCCTCCCTCTGACTCTACTGCTGGTCCCAGGGGTGGCGGTGGAGAAGGGGTGTGGGCCTGGGGTGCAGGGCAGGAGGCAGAAGCAGGCCTTACTCCAAAGGGCAGATGCGTGTGAGTCTGGGGCTGCGAGCTGGGGTGTGTGTGTAAGAGCTGAGGTCCAAGGTGCCTGCCCGCCCGTCTTCCGGCCCACCCTGTGGGGCCTTCTCCCCTCCCCCTCCATCAGGGCCCTGGGACCTGCAGACTACCCCCCTCGTGGTCTGACCCCAGGCTCCTGTCCATGTAAACATTCCCTTGACTTTCTTCCCTAAAATATAAACGCCGTGGCCAGGCCTCAATGGGAGGAAGCCATCCGTCCCCGGCCCTGTCACTGCCCCTTTCATCTCCTTCCCGCCACCAGCCTGCCCGCTGCTCTATTTACACTGGACACTTCCTCTGGGAACAATACTGCCCAGGAGGCAGGCTTGGGCCGGAGGGTGGGAAGGCGCGGGGGCTGCCGTACTGCTCACCCAGGGCCGGGCTCCAGAGAGGAGGCGAGGGGCGGGGCGGCTGCAGGGATCCCAGCCAGGCCTGGGGAGAGGAGTGGGTCAGTATCTGCACGCAGGCAGCCAGCCCAGGGCTCCCCCAGCCTCCTGCCTTGGGCCCCAGTGATGCCGGATGGGCCAGGGCGAGCCCCGGGAGGTGGCACAGCACCATGGTATGGCCTGGCTTTTGGGGTCAGACAGTCGTCCTGGCTCCGGCCCCTCGCTAGCCCTGGGCCCTGGTCGAGCTTTCTCCCCGTGAAAAGGGCTGCAGGACCGTAAGACGAGACAGAGCGCTTGTCTGTGCCAAGCACGGGGCCCGACAGTCAAGGACCTGGGGAAAGGCAGCTGAGCCCTGGGAGGGGACAAACAGGCAAGTGTGGCGCCACATCTGGGCACGAGACCCCTAGACCAGGAAACCACACCTGGCCCAGAAGAGGCAGAGGGGACAGGAGAGGCTGGAGGGCTGGGCCGCGGGCAGGCTGCCTACTCGGCAACAATGGCCCCTCGCCGGCTCCCACAGTCTGAGCCTCCCCTCCCAGGGCTCCAAACGCAACAAGCCCCCAGCAGGCAGGCAGCTCTGTCTCCAAGCTGAGTGGGTCCTGCTCAGGGCGGAGAAAGGGAGGGGCGAGAACTGGACTGTCCCTGCACCTGTTGGACACTAGCTCACGACCTCTCACTATGATCCCGTGAGGCAGGTACTGTCGTCGTCCCATATGACAGAGGAGGAGGCTGATCCTGGAGCCGTGCAGACACTCCAGAGCCCGAGCTCATGAAGGTCAGGGCTCAGCAAGGTGCGGGGCCGCCGCCATGTCCCCACAAAGGCTCCAGGAAGTCCCAGGCCTCCCTGCCCACCTCCTCCTCACCCTCACTCCCGGTTCCCATAACACGGAGCCCCCGAAAGTGTTAACTGTGATGGGTAAAATGGTGCAGCAGATTGCTACAATAAATAATTTACTGATATTTATAAATATGTAAATCAGCCAGCTTCAGAAATCGAATGAAGGGAGGGCCTCGGGAGAAGGGCCCGCTATGGCAGGAACCTCATCACTCCCTCCAAAGGCTGGGGAAGGCCGGGGCTCCTGCCAGTTCCGAGGGAGAGAGGGGAGGGCTCCTGTAGCTGCACCTGGGCCCCTCATCCCTGATCCCTGGGGACTACGGGGGTGGCTGGAACAGCCACTTCCTCGCCTGGTCAGGGCCAGGTCCTCCCCTGCCCTGGGCAGCCCGGGCTCAAGGGGACCAGAGGCTCCAGTGCCCACTGCCCATGGCTGGGTACCTCAGAGTCACTTGTCCTGCCTTGGGCGTGGGGGTTAGTCCCCAGGGGCTGGGCAGGCCTGGCAGCCCCTCCCCACCAGTGAGTAATGTGTTTTGGGGCCGGGCGGACTGTCAGCTACCAGGCTCCGGGTGCTTTATGGGCTCTGCCTGGTGGCTCTGAACTCCCTGGTAGGAAATAAAGTTCTCCCTGCGTGTCCCTTCTAAACATTTCACTCAGTGGAAACGGTGTTTAAGAAAAATGAGGACATATTTCTTCCTAAGGATGCAGTGTCCCCTTTGGGCGGCCTAATGCCCGCTGTATATCAAGAAGTGGTGAGGCAGAGGCCAGGCACCCGTCCCCTCGGGTTGGGGTGGTCTGGGCCCTCCTGCCTGCTGCCAGGCGGCTCGGGGGCCGTGGGCACCGCTGGGTCGCTCTGGTGGCCGTCCTGGCCCACACTGCCTAGGGCAATATGACAGCTGGTACCCTCTGAGCCAGCTGTTTAAAGTTGCCCAGTGCTGGGCAACTCAGAGCATCACCTCAGTGGTCCCCCAGCATCCCCATACGGCCGCTGTCCTATCCCCGTTTCTGGGTGAGAAAGCAGAGCTCACAGAGGTTGTCAACTGTCACGGTCACCCAGAGAGTGTGCCAGAGCCAGACTCCCACTGGGCTCCGATGTCTCGCCATCTGAGACCCCACACGCGCCTCCCACAGCCTCCCAGCTAGGGTGGCAGCAGTGTTGGGGCTTCCCTGCAGCCCCTAAGAACTTGAGCCTGACAGGCCACAACCCCAGTGCTGGGGTGCTGCGCCTATGTTCAGGCTCTGGGCTGAGTTCTGAGGATATGAAATGAGCAGGTGGACTGTCCCGGTTCCTGCCATGACGGACTGTTCAGGTTAGACGAGGGGGCAGACGTTCAAGTCATTACAAGCGTGATCGCTGTGGTGAAAAGTCTCGGTGCTACAGGAGCAGCGAGTCTGGGAAGCAAGGAAGGGTTCCTAGAGACATCTGCTCCGGCCCTGCTCCCCACGAGCTCCCTCAGGGCCCCCCTCCCCCTCCACACAGCCCATCTCCATCTTAACAGCTCCCACCCCATCTCCCCAGCCAGGACCTGTCCCCGAGGAGAAGGGTGTCCTTGCCTCTTGGGCCCAATCCCATGCCTCGTTTTTGCAGGTGGGAGGAGTGGCCACTGCCCCTCAGGGCTCTCAGCTGGGTCCCCTGGTCCCCAACAGCTCCAAGTCGGGAAGCGGGGGGCCCAGCCGCTGGGGGCCCTCCTCGCCCCACTTTGTTTATTTATTTATTATGATTTTTTTAGTCCAGTTAAAAGGTTTACTATCCAGACACGTCTAAGTGGCCTCACTTAGCGTAAGTAACTCTATAAATCAGAGGAACTGTTAGCATCCACCGCACAGGCTGGCCATCAATCTCCCCCAGGTCACAGCCAAACAGGAAGGGGAGAAAAGAAGAGTTACCGCCCAGGGGAGATTTAAAACACACACACGCACACGCACACTGCACACACAGACCGTGCGCACGCACACACGCTTGGGCGTCTCTGTATCTGTACAATCATATTACACTCACACGTGCGCACGAAGAGCGGCCCGGAAACCAGCTGTGCTGTGTGTGTCATGATAACAACGCACAAATGTGGCTCCTGCAGCCTGAAGGGGACACAGCCTGAGGGAGGGGTGAACCCCCGGGGCCGGGCTCTCCGCGCCTGAGCTGCCCTGCCCAGGCAAGCAGCTCTGGAGGGCGGCAAGGGGGCTCTGCAGGGTCCCCTCCCCTTCTGTGGCCCCTGCCTCTGCCAAACCCCAAGGGACCAGGCTTTCCCCTTTTGTGCGCCGGGGGCAGGGAGGTGGAGCCCAAGGACGGGGCAGGGAGGCTGTCAGCTGCAGGCCGCTGACAGGTCCTCGCCCGCCGTGCCCAAGGCTGGGCACACCCCAGACACACAGCACAGGACTCCAGTAGGGCAGCGCCGTCCAGAGGAGCAACCGGCTGCTGTGCAGAGCCCTGGAGGTGCCCAGGCAAGGCGACCTTTCCGCAGCGGCCTCAGGAATGCCTCACCTTCTCTTCAAGTAGGTGTGGCTGGATGCACACAGAGCTTGGACACAGGCTCGCACCCCGTCCCCAGAGAGGCCCTGGTCCTAGAAGGCCCCACTAGGAACTGGGGTGGAGAGGCCACTCCTGGGTGCTCCTCGGCCTCTCCTGGCATCCCCCTGGGGGTCCCCAAGGCCAGGCAGCCCGAGGGTGGAAGACCTGCCCAGGCCCACCTCCTCTCCTGCCTCGCCCCGAGGCCTCCCCGGCTCACCCGCCCGCCTGCCCACTGCATCTCCCCATGAACTCTATTTCTCTTTCCTCTCTGAAAACAACTGAGCTGTAAATACTGTTTAACCTTCTCCCCCCCCTCCCCCCCACCCCCTCCCCTCTGCACTATAAAAACACAAATATGCCATAACTCAGCCGGCCGGCCGCCCAGCCTCCAACATGCCCTGCGCCCGGGCCTCTCAGGAAGGTCATTACAAACGACTTTCCGATTCACTGCTCCTGAAATAATTTTGTGTATTAAAACCTGAATCTGCACTTTCTGGGGCCGAAAGCCTCGCTTAATTATGGCGGGTGTCCTTGGGACGGACAGTGATCCTTCACTCGCCAGCCGCGCTCCAGCCCTCCGCCCGCCAGCCCGCCCCCCTCCCTGGGCCCAATCTGTTTTCAAAGTGTGTCTGTCCTTTATTAAATTGTTTTCTTTTCCACATTATCAGTTGCCATGGAGACCTCATCTCTCGGATTATTTGAATTTCATTATATCTATTGATTTGGGAGCATTTCATCTTTTTTATTGTTTTTCTGTCAATTTTCAAAACGAATAACCATCTAATTTGCGTCAGTGCTGATTATGTTTGTCCCTCAATAGAGGTCGGCAGCTGCGCTGGGGAAACAAATCAATGAAAAACCATCATAAAACTCCCCACTCCAGTCTCCAGGATGTGTGGGTGACATTCCACGCCTGCGAGAGACACACGCATCAGCTCCAAGTTCGGCTACGGTGGCGGCAGCTCCGCTCCACGTCCGCCTCCTCTGGCCTTAATATTTAATTCCGCGATTGGGGGCGTTATTAGTGGTGCTTTTATTAGTACGTGTGCCTGTGAGTGTTCGGTGGTGGGTTGGCTGTTTCACTAATTTGTGGGTGAGGCAGGGAAACCCCGGAGGAGGGCAGAGCGGACGGTGTTGGGGGTGTAGTGGGAAGCGGAGGAAAGGGGGGACGCCCTGGGGAGCGGATGGGGCTCGGGACCGGGAGGTCCACAACGAGGGGCTGGAAAAGGGGGGACACAGCAGGGGGACCGAGCGAAGGGGAGGAAAAGAGGGAATTCAGATTGCTCACTTTGTTGGGTTTTTTTAAATAATTTATGCAATTTTAAGCATTTATGTATAAATTTTTTAATAAGCCACCCTGGAGCAGGATGGCCATTAACATCCCAACGTCCTTCTGTCCAATGGGCTGGCAGAGAGGATCAATTTCTGAGAGTACTTTCCCTTTTTTATGACATGATAAAATGCTTTTAAAGCAACTTACACAAATACGGAAAAATTTTTTTCTTTTTTACCCCGTCCCCTCTCCCATCCCCTAACCCTTCTTATCCACCAGGGAGGGGGGTGTGCGCACACGCACACTTGTGCTCGCGCTCTCTCTCCTTCGGGGGAGGGGGCTGGAGGGGAGGCTGGCCGGCAGAGAGCCCCAGTTCTAACTGGAACTGGCCGCCTGTCCTTCTAACAAGGGCATAAACTTTCATTACCCATGCACGCAGTCAAAGACAATTTAGGGAAACGCGCTGCTCGGAAAAGGAAAACCTCAGCGATTCGTGGCCCACGCTGCCACTGCCATCTGGGGGGCTGCTGCCGTCTCCAGCGTGAGGGAGCGGGACCCTGAACCTCTGGCCCTGCCCGGAAGGAGGCGCAGAGGGGCCCTCGTGGGATGCAGCCAAAGAGGGAGAGGAGGGACCAGACGGAGCCCTGGGAGCACCCAGCCTTGGGCAGGGGCCAGGCCCCCTGGGTCGTGCTCTCCCCCGACACCCCTTCGCTAACCCCAGACAGGCGTGGGTCCTTGAGGGCAAGCACAGGACTCGTCATTTCTGCCACCCAGTGCTGTCGCAGAGCAGAAGCTCAGCTCTGTGGATGGATGGTCAGACAGAGGGACCAAATGAAGATGAAGTCGGAAACTGGGCCCAGATGGCCTGGGGTCCGTGCAGGAGACCCACAGGTGCTGGGGAAAGGCTCCCTCTCCAGGGGTCACCTGCTTTGCAAGTGGGTCTGGGGCAGGAGTACCTCTGGGTGTAAAGGATCGGGGGCACCAGAGCGAGAGGGGATGGCCTGGCCACCATCACCCCAACCCCGGACTCGAGCCCCTAATGCCCTGAGACGGAGCCAAGCCCTCGTGAGGAAGAGGGCCTGTGCCCAGACTTGGGGACAATCCTTATTTCCACGTCCCCTTCACCTCGTAGACCCTCCTCCTGAGAGGCCTGGGGGGGTAGGTGGAGGGGCCTGAGGGGTGAGCCCTGTCCCAGGGCTGAGGGGGATGATCCTGGTTCCCAGGTGGGCCCTTCCCTGCCACTACGGGACAGCGTCCGGCCCGCTGAGACCACGCCTGGGCGGCTGGACTTTGGCAGCTTCCAAATAAGACAAACTGACATTAGGAACTTGGCCGCCCTCTAGAAAACCTCCCACTTTAAGCCCGTTACATCCCTGCCCCGGACATCAGCGTGCCCACCTGAGATGCGGGGTTGTTGAAAGCAGGACGTGGGGTGACATGTCCGGCCCAGAGCCGTGCAGCATGGTGCCTGCCACCGTACTGGATGGGGACTGTGGACAGGGTCCCCGCCTCGGTAGCAGGAAGCACTGGTCCAGCCCTGCACGGCCCTGCCTTCGTCCAGGGATCTGGGGACCCTCAGCGTCCTCCTGCTTCCCCACCTGCCACAAAGCCCTACTTTCTCCTTGGGCCCTCCCACCCTGGAGCCCCCGAGCCTCTCTCACCCTGGAGCCACCCTGGAGCCTCTCCCCGAGCCTGAATGTGGGCAGCCCAGGAAGGGCCCCACGGGGTCCTAGACGCTCAGCGGCAGCAGCACGGGAGCACCCTGGTAAGGCCAGGCCACCCCCAGCCCTCGTGGGACGCAAGCGGAACAGGGCTGCACCCACCCTCCTCCTCTCTAGTGCGCAGCCCCCCCCCCCCACAACTGTCATTAAAATAACAAGTTTCTGTTACAATCTAAACATTCCCACATCACATAAAGGGTTATATTACACCCGAGTCACTCCCGGGCCCGTGTTTGCACAGAAAAGCTCACGGCCGGTCCCCACTCCTGACGAAGTGACTTATTAAAGTTTAAACAGTAATTAACAGAACAATAAAAATAAAGGGATGTTTGGGGAGTCATAGCGCACACAGGGTTTTTGGCAGTGCCAGCAGTTTTTCAGTGCCCTGCGCTGGCAGCAAAATGCGACTGAGAAGCCAGGGGGCACGGAGGACCGGGCCAGCGTTGGGTCGGGGAGACTCCAGGCCTAGAGGGTGAGAAACTGAGGGCAGACGGGAAGGAGGGGATGAGGTCCAGGAAGCCCTTCTGGAGTCTGTACAGGGCCACCAGCCCCACTGGGATCCGGGGTAGCAGGGTGGGCACGGTGGAAGCAGGAGAGGAGGTCTGACACTGGCAGGAAACCCGCCGAGCCAGGTTGCGGAGGCTCTGCGATGCCAGAGTGTAGCTTGGCCCCAGGCACTTTCTGGGAGCCCAGTGCCCTGGTCACATCCAGCCAACTCCGGCATGGACCTGACTGGGGGAGGCATTGGGTACCCAGGCACCATGGGCATCACTAGACCCTGCGGTTAATGGTTCCTGGGCCTGGACCCCAGCCACTCCGGGCTTCTCTCCCAGTGGGGCAAGTACCTCTCCCTGCTCCCGTGGCCGGGGCAGTGCAATGTACACCCCTGAGAACTCTCCTCAAGCCACTGGCCCCTAACTCATAAGCATGAGTTAGGACTCAGGGGACAAGACTGCCCCTCTATCCTCTGGGAGGGGGAGACCAGATGGCCCAACCAATGCTGGGCCCCACCTGAAGGGGGGAAGCACCCGGCTCACTAGGCCAAGGTGGCGTCCTCCTTTGCAAAGGTCCACAGGGAGCCGGGCCCGGGGGGCTGGCCTAAGGCCAGGATGCCCTGCAACTAGAAGGCCAGGCCACTCATCCTTCGCCTCTCCTGTTCTCCCTGCACAAGTTCTACCCAGAGGCTCAGACACCTGGGCTGGGTTTGGGGGGGGTGGGGAGGGGTGGGGGGAGGCAGGGAGGAGCCTCGGGGCAAGGAGGGGCTCCACCTGGACGAGGCCAGTGCGCTCACTACTTTTCCCTCAAAGCCTTGGGGGCTAGAGAAGAAGGGACAGCAGGAATGCTTAGTGGCAAAACAACGCACATGTTTTATCTCATGCCAGCCAGGTGATGGGCACCAAGGTACCGCCGGGCTGGCCTTAGACTTACCAGCTCCCCAAGCTGCCCTCTCACTTCTTCCTTCTCCCAGACTCCCTGGGCCCCAATTGTCATAGGCTACGTTGGTGGGGTGCTCTCCCAGGGCCGTCCTCTGACCTACCTTGCAACCCAGAAGCCATGGCCAGCCTTGCTGCCCTCTCCTGTCCTTCCTCTCCAAGGAGAGCCTCTGTAAAATCAGTGTTCTCTCCTCACCACAGAACATTAGTTCCCAAAAGTGTTTTTTCAGTATAGCATCCCCAACTCAGGTTCTCCCAAGTAGGGCAGAGCAAAGGGTGTGACACAGGGACACCGCGAGGACCATGCCGGTGCCCTCCACCTTCCTCTTGGCCTTCTCCCATCTCTCTCAGTGCCAACCTGCCCGGGCCTGCCCGGGGATCCTAGTTCTGCCGTAGCCTCCCTCTACCCTGGTACCTGCTGTTGGCATCCTGGTCCAGTGTCAAGTCCAGAAGCCAGCCCCTGGCCCAGGCAAGCAGCCCCACCAGATCCCTGGCACAGGTTCCCCTGCTCTTTCCTCCACATCACAGCTGCAGGGGCTGACGTGAGCAGCTGCAAGCCACGCGTGGAGGTGAGACGCTGGGCTGAGGCCAGAGGCTCTCTCTAACCTTGTGTCTCCTAGGATCTGGTTCCTGGGCAGCTGGTGGGCACAGAGGGCAGGAACTCGCTTTGGCTGGGCCTCCATGGTGCCCGCCCATGCCACTGCCTCTCAGCAAGGCCCCTGCAGGCACAGCCGGCCAGGGGAGCACAAGGCCCCAAGGACCTGGGATCTGGGCACAAACTTTGCTTCAAAGACGTAGAGAAGAGCCAGCAGCTTTCCTTTCCCTCTTTTCCAGGCAGAGCTCTTTGGGGCTCCACCCCCTGCCCCAAGATAAGGGACCTTTGGTGAGGGGAAGGTAGAGGGTCAGGCAGAGAGAGCTCAGGAAGGGGGCAGGTGATGCTTCCCAAGCACCCAGCTGCTCTGCTTGGGAGCCAGGCTGCGAAGGAGAACGACAGGAGCTCCAACGCCCTCGCCAGAGGAGGCTGACTGAGCCGCACGGTGCCCAAGGTTGGGGGGTGGGGTGGGCAGGGAAGGTGTGCTAGGGGTTGGGAGAAGGACTGGAGGAAGGCGGGGCCCCAAGGAGGGCAGGTGGGGACAGAGGCCTTCTAACTGGTATGCTCTAAGGTGGGCAAACTGGGAGCAGGCCGCTCATCCTAATCTGCTGTTTCCAGAACCCCCAACTTCTCCCCTGCCCCCCACGGCACGGCAAGGAGCTCTGGCTGGACAAGGAGCTCCTGCGGGTGGCAGCTGTCAGGGTGGTGGCTGTCCTAGATCCGTACAGAACTTTAGAACTGGAAGGGGTTTGAGGCCCAAGAGGCTGAGAGACTTGTTGAAAGCCCAGGTCACTCACACGTCAGGACCAAGCAAATCCAGAGGCCCATTTCCTGACCTAGGCCCTGTCATGACCAGCAGATCAAATTGCTCCACGTCTGTGTCTTAAAAGGGAATTTTCTGTGACCTTGGAGACCGCTCCAGGGCCCATCAGCCCCAAACACCCCATGGACTCCCTGCTGGAGAGGCTTCAAGCCCCACATTTGCCCAGCTGGGCAAGGACCCCAAATGGTTCTGAACCAGCACCCCGAGGGTGCAGGGCCTGGGATTCAGGCTCCTCAACTCTCCCAGGGAAGCACAAGTGGCATCTGGCTCTATGACCTGGCTTACCCCCGGAAATGAGTAGGACACGTGGGTGGCTGACCATGTGGGAGGGAGTGCCTGGGCACATGGAGGGCGCTCCAGTGTTGGCGGGAGGGGCTTCCTCTTTCAGGGACTGAGACCCCCAGAACTTGGGAGCTGTGCCCTGAAGGGAAGACAGGGCAAGCGCTATTCTGGGATTAGAGGAAGGGCCTGGGAGAGGCAGGCCCCGGGCAGGTAAGCACAGCCTCCAGGAGCCCCAGGAAAGAAGGCGGGGATGGCAGCAGGTGGCAGAGAGGTGCTATGGATGACACCGCTACCCCACCCTCCCTACAGCCCATCTCCACAATCCCCTTGCTGAGGCCAATGACGATGACATGAGGGGCCTAATTTAGGAGTATTTTTAAAACTGTGGCCCTGGTGGAGGGGTTTAGCAGTTGTCAGCCATCTGGAGTAAGGAATTACTGTCACCTCCCTGATCCTATAGTCCCTAAACCCAAAGCTGGCTACGGCTCAAGGGGGGAGGCAGCAGGTGGGTGGGGGACGGGGCCCATTCCAGGGCGGGGCTTCCCACAGGCCAGGAAGCACCTTCCCTCACCCTCAGAGGGGGCCTGAGGCCGGGGGAAGGGGGCCGGAGAGCCCCGTGTCCTCTGTGCCCACGCGGGCTCTCCCACCCGCTCACGCACGCTCACTCCCTGGGCCATGCCGGCTCGCGCAGGGGCCGTCAGGTAAATTAGATCTGAAAGCTGACAATTTCTGACCATATTTCCTTGATTATTTCAAACAAATGCACAGCAGCCGCTGTAAGGAGATTAAAGTGACATAAACGTCCCGAGTGGGAGGGGGGAGGGCAGAGGATTCAGGTCACCCCCATCCGTCCCCCGCCTGACAGACGCTATATCGCTATCCAATCCAATAAAAAATCCCCCCCTTTTGCTTTAATTAATTTTACAGCTAGCTTGCTTAATTACTTTCAATCAAAATCCTCCTGCCATCGCAAAATTAGAGATGGTTGAGCTCCATTAGCCTAAATTCTTCATTTCCATATAGAAAAGAGGCTGTCTGCATAGCCAGCCTGGGCCCCTGGCAGGACAGACGCCCATGTGCCCGCCCGCTGCCAGCCAGCCCACTCCTGGCTTCCGCTCCACGGCTATCTCTGGCCTATGCATTTCCCCTCATTCTCCTCCATCCTTGCTCCTTGGGCTGAAAGAGGTGAGGTCTAGAAGGGGTACACTCCCCCGCTGCCCCCAACTCTTCCCCTGATTCATGCAGGGACTGCAGAGCTGGGCTGGACTGCCAGGGTTGGGCTGCCCCTGGCAAAAGGAGGGACGATCCTGGGATCCTGCTACCCTGCTAAGGGGCCTCTGCTGCTCCCAACCCAGGGCAGACAGTTCTCCTGGGCTCTCTGCCTCATCCCTCCTCACGAGGCAGAGCTCCCAGCAGAGCAGGACCACTTCTAGCCTTGGACTTAGGCCCAGTAGGTAAAGACCCCTGGAACCAACATCACCCAGGGTCACCTCTCTGCTGTTTCCTGGCTAAGGCCCTGCTCACTATCAGAGAGACTCCAGGGCCAGCTGTCTCCATGGTGCTAACAGGCAACATGGCGGCCCCCACAGACTCCCGTGTTCTCCAGGGGGCCCCACGTGGGCCCCTGCTCATCCTCCCGTATCCCCGGTTCCCAGCCTGCAACAGCTGCTCTGCTCCTCCACCCCCAGCCTGGGTCGGGTGGGTGGCAGGCCTGGGCTCTGTCCACATCCTGTGCCTGCACCAGCTCCCTTCTCTCCCTCCGCCTCCTCCTCACAGCCCCCAACCTCAACTCCGGAAGCTCCACTTCAGGTTTTCCAGGCTACAGCCCTGAGTGTCACCACAGGGTCCAGCCCAACCTGGGCTCCAGCTGATTAAGGATCTGCAACAGGATGTAAGGATTACAGTAAAACCTGGCTCCGGATCTACAGGGGCAGAGGGCCAAGTCCGGGCTCTGGGACTCCCTCGCCTCCCCTTTCGGCACGCCCCCTCCCTCTGAGATGCTGAGGGCCAAGAAAGGCTGGGCCTCTGGGCCCTTCTCGGGATCTTGGCTGGACGCTGGGAATTGGATGACAAGGGGTAGCATGTGGGACTCAGGCCAAGTCTGGCAGGAAGGCAGGACTGGGATGGGGTGAGGAAGGGGATTTATGGCTGAAACCTGCCCTAGACCCTCTATGGGGACAGGAAGCCAACCTGGTCCTCCCTCTCAGGGGACCCGCATGGAGGTGGGGTGTCCTGGGTCTGACTCTGGAAGCTCTCAGTGAGGCCCTTCCAGGGAGCAGGCTTTAGGGCTGCCCCATCGCTATGGCTGAAGGATTCTGGGCTTGGGTGTGGTAGCTGAACCTGGACCTGAACCTGGAGCCAGTCTTCCTGGACACCAGGGACCCACGGTCAGTCTGCAGGCTCCTCGCGGATCTTGCGCTAAGGGTTATTTAACCCAAGTCCTCCTCTTCCTGGGTCAGATGAGTTTCTCAAATACATCCCAAGTACCTTATGGGCACTGTCCCCGCTGGCCCTAGGGATCCAGAGAGAATGGTTTCAGGTATCAGGGAGCTCAGATTCTGATGGGGAAGACACACCAGCTCCAAAGCATTCCCCACGCCACTGAGGGCACAGAGGGGAGGCCAACTGTGAGTTCCAGGAAGGCTTCCTGGTGTCCAGGCCCAGGCTCTGCCTGGGAGGCCAGCAGGTGCAGAAGGAAAGGGGGGCGGCTCTGCTGGGCTCCTGTTCCTCCAGCCACTCTTCCCTCCACGCAGGGCTGCATCCTCTCTCCTGCCCTCTCTTCCGTGAGTCATCAGCAGAGTAGGCTAGGGAGCCCAGGAAAGGCAGGAGCAGCCCCAGGCCTCGGGGGCACTTACACACTTCCTGGTCACTCTCCCTCCCCCTGGGGCGGAGCTGAGCTGACTTCTGGCTCTGCCCCTGATGCACCATGCCTGGCACAGACAGCCAAGTTGGTAGAAGGGTGGCTGGCAGAGCAAGTTCCGGGTCAGCTGCCCAGAGCTCGAAGGGGCACAGCCACAGTGGGGTGGTGAGGTTCCCCCCCATCTCCGGCCTGCCAGCCAGCACCTGTGGTGCGGGAGCACCTGCCTCTCGCCCCACTCACTCCTTCAACTCAGGAAACACTCCTTCGACTTGGGCCTGGCTACCCCTCCTCCTATGCATCCCTCAGGGGTCCCGGTTGAAATTTTACTTCTCTGGGAAGCCCTGCAAACTGCAGGGCCCCCTTCCTCTGCCCTCTCATCACACCCTGCTCCCTTAGATAGCACTTCTGCAATATAACTTGGTTAATGACCCCTCTATTTAGCTAAACTGCAAGATCTGCGGGAGGGGACCACTGTTTTAGCACAGCGCCTGACCCAATAAATATTTACTGAACGGATACAGAAAACTAAGTGCTTCTCAAGTTCATGAGGGGTAGAGCTGGGATTGGGGGTGTGGCCTGACTTCTCTACCAAGCCCTGTGGAGCTCCAGGACCTTTCCTATCTGCGAGGGTAGGACTGGGTGGGACTGAGTCTGAAACCCCTTCTCTTGGGTCTCTGGCCCTCTTGAGCCTCAGGCTCACCTCCAAATGCCCTTCGCAGGGCTCTGCCTGGAGAACAAAAGAGGCCCCAGTTGTTCCCACATTTCTCTGGGAGAGGAACAACTGTTGCTGGCCAGGCCCTTGCTGAATAAATCCAGCAACTGTTTGTAGTACGGTGCAATTCTCTCCCGCTACTCCTGTCTCTGTCCCAAAAAAGGAGAAAAGGAAATTGAAAAAAAGATGGGGGAAAAATCCCATCCCAAGCCCCACAATCTCCCTTCCCCCCACTATCAAGTCCGTCTGAAAATGTTAACACACAGAGGGCATGGGGACAGCCACCTGCCATTGCAGACAACTGGGACAGCCGCAGCAAAGGGTGAGGCTGTGAGATCAGGACCCAAAAAAAGGAGGTGAGGGAGTGAAGGATGGGGGAGGGGGCATGGGGCAACAGGAAAGATCAAAGAAAATGGAGAGACTTGGAGGGCAGTGAATGCCCAGTCCAGCAGTCGAGGGAAAGGGCCCTGAGGACAAGTGGAGGGAGAGGCCAGAGACCTGCAGAGACACCCAGAACCAGAGGGCCCAGGAAGGCTCCAGGAGGCCAGGCTGGATGGGGAGGCAGGAGGTTTCTGTGGGAGCAGCAGGTACAGTGAGGGGAGGCGAGGGAGGGGAAGAGAAGTTGGGTAAGAGGGAGAGAGGTCTATTAAAAACCTCTCAGTGCATAACACAAAATGTCAGGGTTTATAGCTTCATTCTTGGCATTGCCGGGACTGAGAACCCTGCACAGAAATGTCACCGCTTGTCATGTTTAATCACCTGCTGTTTGTTAACACCTTCCCTGCAAGGAGCCTGGTCTCAATCTGCCCCTGGGCCCCCAAGGGACCCGGAAACAGAAAACATCCCCATCTCCTTCTTGGTCCCGCCTCAGGGTCTCAAGGGAGGAGCTCCATTTGCCATCCATCTGAAGGTCTCCCAGGAGCCCCAAAGTGACCCTTCCTATCAGGCAGGCCAAGGAAAGGGACCCATATGGTCCTAGCAAGGGGCTAGGACCTCTGGCCGGGGATGGTATGTTTCAAGTGGCCAGAGCCAGGGTGCTCCCAGGCTGACTACCTTTCTCGTGCTCCTTCCACCTGCCTTTCTAGGGCTGCCTGTCCTTTCTGTCTAATCCACTCCTGTCCCCCCACCTTGGGTGGAAGAGAAGATAAATAAAGGAGGGCCCGCTCAGAATCCCTGCAGCCTGGAATTCACCGATCTGTCTGCTTGAACAGCAACTGCCACATAACATCTAACATTCAAAGCCACCATCCTTCCAGTTACAATCCTGGATCACACCATCTGTGGTTCTGGCTTGGCTCTCTCTCGGAGCACGCATTGCTAGGTTGTTTAGACTAGGAATTCTCAGTCCTACTGCCCCATAATTCCTCCCTCTGGGGTGGGAGGGTGGAGTAGGCCACTCAAGCAGCACGTGTCTTCCCAAGAACACCTGGCTGTTCCCCACCCCTGAAAGCATGGTATGGTTAACATGGGTCCTCTCTCAGATGACACCTACACAAACTCAACACAGCCCCCAGACGCAAACCCCATGCAGGGACAGCTAGCTGTCTGCAGAGCAGCAAGTTGATCCTGTACAGTTCCCGAGGTAGCCCCGTTACTTCTAGAAGCAGTGAGGGCCAGTGGTGAGCTGAGCTACAAGGGTCTCCCGATCTTTCCTTCCAACAAAATCCATGCTTACACAGAAACATATCTGACAAACATGCGTCCCAGAATGCCCGTTCATTCAGACTTTCTTCCTGAAGAACGCTTTGTCCAGTCCATTCATTCCCATTTCTACAGAAACAAGTCAGAATGTTTTTCAACTCCCCTTTGCTGCTTCCCTGCAAACAGACGGGAGCACCCCTTTCTCAGGAGGTAGGCAATAATGAACGCTTTTAGAGGAGGCTCCCTCCAAAAAGTTCAAAATGCATTTGCATCAACAATTGCCTTTTACCTCGCAGAGAAGGCCCGGGGATGCGTCCACGTGTTACAGCTGGGATATAGGTGGAGCCCAGAGATGGGGATGTGGGCCAGGCAGCACAGTCAATACCAGGGCTGAAAGTGGCCTCCGCTCCACGCTGCCACTGGAACGGTCCTTGGGGAAGCCCTACTCTGGGTCTGTCTCCCTGCATTTGGGAACAAATCCCTAAGTGTCTCTGGGCCTCCTGTTTCCCCACTGGTGAAACGGGACAATTCCCTGTGTCTTTCTCTGAGGGAATTGATGAGAAGAAATGGATAGTAGGTGTGGTGTGCCTGGAGTCTCTCGGAAGGAGGGAACTGGGTAAACTCACGGGGTTTCTGCCGTCATGATTCTGCATGTTGCACCCCTTCCACTACGGGGGGAGGGGTCTCAGTGTTAACAGGGTGGGGAGGAGTGGGGCCTCAGCAGCAAGGCCTTTCCTATGCCCAGCAGAGGTTTTCAGGCAGTGGCCTGTCGTGCCTGGGGAGGTGTGTGTGCACACCCGCTCGAGTCCACATGCACCTGGCTGAATGCAGCCCACGGAGCCGGAGCCAGGCGGTTTTCGGTGGCGCCAGTTGTTAAGTAACCCATCCTGGGCTGAGACTATTCTAGTTCAGGTACTCAGGCTCGCCAGGACCCTGAGGGAGGGGCTGCGTCAATAAGCCCATCCTTCTGCCTCCAGGCTTGAGGGGGTTCACGGGCCATGGGTCTTTCCAGTCCTGGGCAAACCAGGGCGGGCAGTCAGTACATTGCTGACCACATGGAGTGACAGCTGGAAACTGTTCCCGAAGCCCCTCCTTCTTGGGTGTCAAGAGAAGCGCTCCACCTCCTGGGTGCACTGCCCACGTGGGGTGGGAGGTCAGACTGGAGCCCCTCCCACCTTGGGGATTTGAAAAGCTGGTCCCCATCATTGAAGGGGACCCTGAGCATACATGGAACGTGTCCTCTCAACTCAGCAGGCCAGGGCGGAGCCCCAGAGGAACCAGGAAGCAGGGCCTGGCCTGAGGTTCAGGGGAGCCCCCTGGTCCAGAACTGTTTTGTCCAAGCCACTTGGATTTATCAGATGAGCACGGCCTCCCGGCCAGGCCCGCTGGTATAATCCTTTCATTAATTTACTATTCGATGGGAAATTACTCCTTACCCAGGAATATAAGTTTTCATCTTATTTTAAGTTAGATTCTTAAAGCAATTACCCAGGCATCTGGCGATGACTTCACCGCTGCGGCCGGGCCCTGGAGAGGAGAAGGGCAGCCCTGAAGCTGCACAGACCCCTGGCTCCCGGCCCCGGAGGGGAGTTCAAGGAGAACTGGGAGCCCCTAAACAACTGTCCTGGGTCCTGGGAGGGAAGTGGCGGGCACACCGTCATCTCTGATATTTGCTGTTTGTGAAAACACTCCTCTCTAGCACCACCTGCCCCCGTGAACCTACTGGTGACAGTTGCTGAAAAGCCTCAGCAGCTGGTGCCGTGGGAGCATTTTCTATTTTTAATTGTTTGATCGGAATATTAACTCATTTAGGCCTGTTCCCAAGACACACTTCCCAGCCAGAGGGTTTCCCCCATTCCCCAGACCTTCTTCTCTCCCTGTCCAGTCAGAAATCAACTTTGAAATTAATAACTGGATACACAGACCTCTGCAAGTTTGCAAAGGATCAGCACACCAGAGAGAAGAAGAAAGACGGTCCTCGCCGGCCACAGGGTGGCCCTGAGCCATCCTCTCAGCCACCAGGCGGGGGAGGTGGCTCAAGTACCTAAATGCCCCGCTGCTCCTACCTGACCCCACTTTTCCTGGCCAGCCTCTCCCTCTCCCCTCTGGTCAGCCCCACTGACCCAGTCTGCTCACTTGTCAACCTCAAGGGCGGGGACGCTCAGGAGGCTCCCAAGGCACGTGGCCCTGGGCTCAGAGGGGCCGGGCCAGAGGCTGACTTTCCTTTCAGCTTCCACTTCCGAGAGGGAGGGAGAGAGGGCAGCCTCTCCACGGAGCCACAGGAGAACCTGCCAGCCAGTCCTCCCCGGGAGCAACACCAAGGGCTCCAGGCCCAGCCCCGATGGGAGAGTCACCCTGCTCAGCCTGAGCTAAGTGTCGCTTCCCATGCTGCTGGGGACAAACCTAACCCCGGGGGTCCCCTTACCCGTCCTCGGAAGGCCCCCGACCCAGCACTGGGACCACTTGGCCTCTTCGCCCTACATGCCCTTGGCCCCCCTGCCAAGCTCTTCCCTCTCAAGGTCACAGGGCTGTCCACACCAGGAATATTTACTCACCAGACTGGCCCTGTTAGCAGCACTCACCACAAATATGCTTTCTGATAAAGTTGGCAGAAAAAAGTTCTAGAGCTGGAAACAGTGTCAGAAATCATCCCCCACCCGCACAGTGTGAGGCTGCGAACAGGTCACACAACCAGCCAGCCAGAGTCCTGGGGGAGGCTTTTGTCGCTCTCCCTTTTCTCCTTCCTGTTTTACTTCCCAACACACAGCCTGTTGCCAGGGGACCAAGGGCTGGGGATGGCTCTAAGCTCGTACTGGGTCTTGGCCCCCAAAGGGCACAGCCCAGAGTCAGGGGCGTGGGGAGCGGCCCTCTGTTTCTTCCTGCCAGGAGCTCTCTCAGTGGCCTCTGGAGGACGAGGCCGGGCGGCCTCTTACCTCTGCTTCTCTCTGGGCCGTCTCACCTCGCTGAGCCCCCTTCCCACCCGCCCGCCCTTCCTCTGTGCACATGGGCTTTAATGTTTTTATTACCTGTTTGACTCACTGCCTTATTGCTTCTCCCCTTAATGGGGCCGTAACCGTGGAAACAAGGAATAAACGGGCACCAGAAAATGAGATGATTAAACAGGTCACCCTGGCAAAACAAACTCAGCCAAGAAACCTCTGGGGGTGGGGAGGGCAGGCTCCTCCTCCCCTCACCCTTGGCCAGAAGGCTTGGACCAGACCCCGGACCAACGTTCCGGTCCCTGGAACTGGGGCAGATGCAGTGGGGCGCCCCCTGCCGGGCAGTGGGACACCTGGTCTATCCCTCCCCAGGCTCCCCTATCTCCCAGGCAGCCCTCCTGGCTGGCCTTGGGCCTCGAGCTCTTTGGCTGAGGGGTGGCGAGGAGGGAGGCACGGGCCTCGAGGGAGGGAAGAGCGATGCCAAGGAGAAGATGCACTTCCTGATGACACAAAGTTCTAGAATTTGCTCCCTGCTGGCTTCCTGGATGCCTCCTGCTCTCTCACTGGGCTGGAGTCCCCCACCCGATGCATCTCCTGCTCTCACGTAGCATATTCCCCTCCCCACCCCCTCCGCCTCCAGGGGCCCCTTAGTTCATGGAGAAAGCCCTATACTAAAAGGCTAACGTATGTCAAGGTCCAACTCGGGAAGCTTTCCTCTGGGAATCCCTGGTCTTTGGAGCCACACAACGTGTCTGTGTGGCTCCAAAGCCACGTCCTGGACCAACCTGCTCTCCGCAAGCCTCAGGTCAGAAGGCTACAAGAGGGGCCCTCGTCACTTCAGCCTTGGCCCCTTGGCACCGACCAGGACTGCGCATCCAGAAGAGCCCACAGGAGGCAGCCCGTGGGATGCTCGAAGAACAGACCCCACAGCCCGCTCAGGAGCAGCCCAAACACCACGCCAGGGGGCAGAGACCCAAAGCCCTGGCAGCGTGGGGTAGGCCTTAGCACGAGCCACCCTTCCTTCTGGCCTTACTCCCTGCACTGCGGGTACCCGGCTGCAGGGGTCCTGGGAGTGTGAGCAGGATCTAGAAAGGAGGAGCGTGCCATAGCGAGGTCTGCTGCGGGGAGACGGAGGCGGGCACGGGAGGAGATACAGCCACGTCCTGGACCACCCACTGGCTACTGCCCCCGTCCCCTCCAGGGCAGCAGACTGCGTGTGTAAGTCTGACCTCACGGCAAGACCCCCCCGCCCACAAACCCGGTCATGGTTAGCAGCTAATGGGGCCCCCACCAACCACTCACGCCTACCTTCATCCTTATGCCCACTTTCCCCCTTCGTGTCATCCCCCACCCCAGCCCCACTCCTTCCTGTAAACCAGGCGTAGAAAGCTCTCGAGGAGCAAAAGCCCAGGTCCCAAGGGAATCACCAAATGTTTCCTGCCTGCCTCCTGCTGCCCCCACTAAGAAGCTGGAGAGGAGTTGGCGAAGAGGCCCATGAATCAATCAATTCCACCAGCACTCACAGTGGGAAGGCGCGAGACCAGCCCTGTACCGCACACTCGGAGGAGACGTGAACGCAGAGCTAACTCTAATAATGGTCACCATTACAAAAAGCGGTAGCAGAAGAAAGCAGGGTTCCCGGCCTTGGTCTCTTGGGGCAGGGTACAGAAGCCTGAGTGCCGCCCTGACACACCAATGTCATGGGTATAACCAGGTGCTCAGAGCAGCAGGCCCCCAGCCAACCTCTGACCTCTTGTCTCTTTCCAGGGCCAACTGGGTGTGAGGTGGAAAAGGGGGAGGGGCAAGAAGGTAGGCAGGAGGGTCTGGCTTTAGGGAGCTGGGCGGCCTGGGCCAGAAGAGGCAGAAAACTGTGGTTGCACTTCGGGAAGCAGCCGAGGCGGTGGGCTGTGGGGTGGAGGAGGGAGAGGAGTACAAGGCACTAGAGAGAAGAGGCTGGTGGAAGTCTAGAAGGTGTGGGTGATACAGGAAACATCGTTCGTCTATCTCTGTCTGTCCCAATACCTCCCATCCTTTGTCAAGTTCAAAGGCCATTCCTTCACAAAGCTCCCTAGGCTCTCGGCCCCAGCACGCCCACCTGGTGCAACAGATAAACGCACCTGTCTCCCTCCACCAGACAGACCCCAGAAACCTGGGAAGGACCAGGCGGCCTTCATTTCTGCAGCTCCTACAGCGGGTGCTCCCCAGTGCTTACTGAACTGCAGACCTCACTACTTGCATGGGATTTCCTCCCCTTCAGGGCACGATATGTCCTGATGAGTCTGGGGTATGAGGATGCTATGCTGTGGTCAGGCAGCCAGAGGGGTGAACGCTGGACCACCAAGTTGCCACTTTTTCCAATCAATCCCAGAGAAGCAGCCTCCTCTCCTCCGCTCGCTGGGACCACCAGCCCTCCTCCTGTTCCCTGGCTCCTTGCTCTTCCTGCTGTACTCTGGCCCAGCTACCCCGGAACAGCTGCTGCTTGCCTTGGGGACCCACAGGCTGTCATTACTACAGAGCAACTTCCTTCCCCCCTGAAGAGGAGGAGGAGGAGGAGAAGGAAAAGGAGGGGCAAGAGGAGATGGGGTACCAGCCCGGGCGGTCAGGGTTTAAAAACCAGCTCAGCGGGGCTTCCCTGGTGGCGCAGTGGTTGAGAGTCCGCCTGCCGATGCAGGGGACGCGGGTTTGTGCCCCGGTCCGGGAGGATCCCACATGCCATGGAGCGGCTGGGCCCGTGAGCCATGGCCGCTGAGCCTGCGCGTCCGGAGCCTGTGCTCCGCAACAGGAGAGGCCACAACAGTGAGAGGTCTGCGTACCGCAAAAAAAAAAAAGCAATAGCTCAGGGAGGGCAGTGTAAAGGACAAGCCTTGGGGCCTGGGGTGGGAGAGCGAGCGTGGGGAACAGGGGTAAAGAAATGGCCTGACACTTCTAAGAACGGTGGGCCAGCCAGAGGAGGCTGACGGAGGGGGCAGGCGCATCACTAACCTGGCAGGGTCCAGGAAGAGGAGAAGCCTGGGCCCACAGCCTCCTGGGTCCCACCCAATCCTCTGCCCAGGGACTTGAGCCAGGGGCAGCAGCTTTAATGAGGAGATGCTGCTGCCGTGACTCAGCCCTCCAAAGGTGCCTCCATTTATTTTATTTTGCCATCATAAAAACCCAAGCTGCAACTCAGCCAGATTCCCTGGCTCTGGGGGATGGGGGAACACCAGCAGTGACGGCGAAGCCCTCAGAGAGGTCTGACTAACTGGACCCAGTGCCCTTCTTAGACAGGAGAGTTAATAGGTTCCCCTGGTTGATCCCCAAGGGAAAAAGGGCCCGGAATGGGGTCCCTCTAGGGATCTTTCAGACCTGCCCTCACTGCCTCTGCCTCCTGTTGGAGAATGGCTACTGCAGGCCTTATATCCAGAGTTTTGCTCCTGTATCTTATAACCAGTGCCAGGGCTGGTTCAAGGGGCCACTTCGCAAACCAGAGCTGCCTGTCTCGAATGCTTTGTTCCAAAGACAAGGTCCAAATGTGTGCTTCTCACCTCGTCCACTCAACCCGTCCCCCAAGATGCCCCACTGAACCCTCTCAGTAAAATCAGGTTGGGAGCTGGACAACCAGAGACCTTAAAGGTCAGCCGATGCTCACACCCCTCCAAACGTCACAGCCGGCCTCTGAACGGTACCAGGAAACTCGCGAGTTCGGAGACAGCCCATCCTGTCCTTGGCTCCGACTCCTCCTTCCTGCCAAGATGGCACCGAAGCACCTATCCCTGCAGCAGACTGGCAAAACTGGTGCCCAACCTGACCGTAGGGACTGGCCCCAGCTTAGACTGGTTGAGTGGGTGTACCTGGCCAAGTAAAGGCTCGAGGAAGAAAAACTGAGGACAACCTGCTCTGGCCCAAACTCAGCATGGACTCTCTTCCTCCAGAAACAGCACAAGAACCTTCCCAGGCCCCAGTGTGACCAGAGCCAGCAAGGTTCCTAGAAGCCTCCACTCCTGGCAAGGCCCTGGCCTTGAACCGGTGGCTCACAGCAGTCCTGAGAGCCTGGAGGTGGGCTGACACTCAGAGCAGCAACTTTGGGTTGGGGAAGGCAAATTCTTTGCTCTCTGGGGTCAGCTACTGCCTGGAAGAAGCCTGCGGCCTTTCCTCTCCCCTCCTCGAGACTGTGTCCGCGAAGCACGTGGCCAGCATGTGGACATCCCACTCCAAGAAGCAGGCTACTAAGCCAACATGTCTCAGCTCCCTTGACCCCATCATTCCTGGCCTCGTCCACAGCCGAGGCTGGGGCCAGGATACAATGTGGGGTGCGGGGGGTGGGGTTGGTCTGTATGCAATGTAAGGGGGTCCAGGCCTGGAGTCCCAGCAGAGCTTATCCCAGGGAAAAAGAAGCAGGCCTGGCTCAGTAAGCAGCACTGATCCCTCCCCCTGACTCACCCGGACAACACAGCTACAGCCACAGCGCCAAGTGGGCAGTGGTGCCCCTCATGGCTCCCCCTGTGGTCCCTGGTCAGCCCTTTGAACTTGCTCTCTTGCCTGTTTGGCCCTTTACCTGGCAGAGCCTACCCTGGATCCTCTGATGGACAGCTCTAGCCCTGGACAGCCCCTCCCCCTCTCCTCAAGACCTCCCTAGGGAGAGTGGGGGCAATTACAACCAGATCCTCAAGAATCAAGGGCAAGTTCCTTTTCAAAGCTCTACTGCTGTTTCAAAGCCATTTTCCACCCTGGCCTCCAGTTTTTTTCAGGGCCTAGGAATCAGCCTAGCGGGGCCTAATCCTGGGGAGCTTCCCAACTGCAGCATGGATTTACCTGTGTCTGAAAGCTTCCTCCCTCCTCCCCTCCCCCTCCTGACTCCCTCCCCCAGGGAAATCACTCTAAAAGGGCCTAATGGAACTATGTCCTCCTCTCTTCCTCTCTCTCCTCCCTCCCTCCCTTTCTTTCTCTTTCCTTTTTTTTTTTATTAGCATTTGTGGAATTTATTCCCAAACTCTCCTAATCTTCCGTACACAACCATTTGATTTGCATAACCCAACCCCCTCTCATAAAAACTGGCTGCTAGTTTAATTAAAAAATGTAAATTTGCTGTCATCTCGGGGCCTGGTGAATTAGGACGACATCGGCATTTTTTATTGCTAAAGACCTTCAGATTGATCCAGCCCTTGGCTGAACTATGGTGGAAGAAAAGGGGTCTACATGACCCCTGAGGGTCTTGAGGTTCTGCTGTCCCCTCCTGAGAAGCCCTGGTTCTCCCACCACTGAACTGCTTATGGCTGTAATGCTTCAGAACCTAGACCCGAAGTGATGTTAACCCACGACCCAACGCTTACTGGGTCCCTGGTGCCAGCAACCCTTTGGGCCCTGTGTCTCCAGCCTTGTACTGTGCTAGAGAGGCCCTGTGGTCCCCCAAAAGAAGAGCCCCTCATCACATCAGCAATGAGTCCAGGCCAGAAACGAGGCCCCTGGCCCTGGCTGTGTGCAGAAGTACATCCCAGAGGTTGAGGAAAGATGAGCACTCAGTGAGCCCAGAGACAGGCTCAGAGGGGGATCTCAGAGCTCCCACCTGCTTCCCTTTTTTTGTGAAGAGGGGAAAAAGTGCTTTTCTTCTGAAGTTCTGAGACTAAGGGAAACTTTCAAGTTCGAAGAAAAAGCTGAGATGGTATCACCAGATGATTTCTCCAGGGAACGGTCAGAACTTTGACACCCTGGACCTCCTCTCACTGAGCAGCCAGAGTCCAGGCCTGGGTCCTGCTGGGAGGGCCCTGCTCCAGCTACGGAAGGGACCAGAGCTGACCACAGAGGCCCTTCTAACTTCTAGGAAAAGTTTCCAGAGCCTGTCCCTAGAGGGCTGGGAGAAGTAAGTGCTGGGAAAGATGCTACAAGAGGTTCTGCCACCTGCAGGCCCAGGAGGCCCTCTCTCCAGTCGGGGGCACCCTACAGAAGGGCTTTGGAGTCGTGCCCTGACAGCAGGTGGGAATAGGGCAGGAGGGTGGACTCCAGCTCCAGCTGGCATCTGGGTTAGAAGGAGGAAGCTGAGGGCCCGACTTCCAGCCAAGTAATGCCTAGGTCCCCTGTGCCTACCCACAAGCAGAGGCTCACCTGTCCCAGGTAGGGGGTGGTGCATTACCACCACCGGCCCATCTATAAGGTCTGCTTTTAGCTGGGATGGTGGGGGGGGGGGGGCAATCTCTGAAGAAAGGGGGTGGGGCCTGAGAGGGAGGCGATGAGACACCTGACTAGAGGTGGGGGGGGCTGCTTCTCTGTGGGAGTGAAGGGCAGGGAGGGGCAGGGTGGCAGCAGTGGCCTTAGACACCTTAATCACTTTGCCCAGCAGGGGTTGTTGCACCTTTCCTGGGCACAGAGGTTCCCAGGACCTCCACATCGAATTCTCCAAGATCACACCTGGCTGGACATAGTATTAATATTCCTTCCCCAACAAACACACTTCTCTCCTTCCCAAAGCCACTGCCATGTCCTGTCACCCATCCTGGGCCCCCTAGTGCTGCCTCCTGCCCTCTCTGCCCACTCCCTTTTGACTTCAGGAGGTCAAATGTCAGCCCATGGATCCCAAGGGGCAATGCCATGAACTTGGGCCATTATAAACAACCACTCTTAACAGTCACCCATACCACCTTCTATAAATGAAACAGAAGGGTTCAGAGATCAATCTCAATGAATTATGAACCTGTTTATCACTGACTTCTTTTAAAGACATTTAGCAAGAAGACAGCGCTCTTGTCAGCCTAGCATGAGGGGCCTGGTCAAAATTCCATTTCAGTACTGAGGGCTAAGGGAAAGCCTGAAGAACGTAAAGTAAACCTCACTCTGGACTCAGATTGGAACCTCAGACAGGAAGAGAAGAGAAATGTTGAATACAATTAGATTAAAACCAATAACACACCAAAATCTCAGCATAAACTCTGCTCCAGGCCAGCACTATGCTATGTGGAACCCTAACCTAGGCGCCATGCTAGGCCCCCCAAAACCCATACGTCCAAATTCAGTAGTTTGCCTGGTCTACCCTCTCCCAGGGTAGGGGCTAAGGGGGATGGGAGAGAGTCCTGGGCCCCTCACTTTGAACTGATAACAGCCGCCTCATCCCACGGATTCTCAGGTGAAAAATACTCATTGGCCATAATAAGCAGCTTGATCATCCGACACAGCCTCGTCCCACATAAATTAAATTCCTTTACCTTGAGAGAGTCGCCCCGAAACCAGACTAACCGCCTTTCCCAACAGGACGCTGCTTTCAAAAACTAAACCATCCCCCACTAAAAAAAATAAAAACACACACCCCACAGCCAGATACACAGAGATCTTTGCTGGAGAAGAAAAAAAAAAAACAGAAAAAACACGCAGCCGTTCAAAAAACACGGAGCACAAAAAACAAAAACCCCACGAAAACCCCCTAAATGCTCTCTCTGTGTGCCCCCCAGCTCCCTCTCCCCTAGGTTCTTTCACAATGACAAGCATCAAATTAGTCACAGTCCCTAAGCAAGTAACAAATAATAACAATAATATCATCGGAAGCCTCACGATCCAGAAACCCAGGCAAGAAGCGCAGCCCGCACCGGACCCTCTCCAGACCAGCACCCCCCCGCGCCCCGCTCAGCTGCTACCTCATTGGGCTAAAAATAATAACTTCCGTAAAAGAACCGAAAGAAAAGTGAAAGAGCCACCCCTGGTTCCCACCGGCCGGTACCTGTACCAAGATCCATTCTCCTCTCTTTGGTCCCAAACTCTTCGAGGAACGCCAAAAAAAGAAGAGGAAAGAAAAGAAATCTGTTTAGTCTCTCGCAGTGCCCCCCACTACCCACCCCAGCTTTCCCCCTCCGCTCTCCGCACCCTTCCCCCATCGAGGGGCGGTCAAGTCCCCGGGCCTGGGGGAGAAATGAGAAGGGAGACCCGGAGGGAGAGCGAAAGTTTCTCCCTCCCGCCCCTCTCTCTCTGGCGCTCCGGCACTGAACACTCAAAGCAGCTCCTCTCTGCTCTCGAGTTTATTAAACTAAAAGAGAAACTATTTATAGACGCGGCCCGGGTCGGGGGACCCGGCCGGCCCCCGAGGCCGAGGGGCGCCCCTGCCCGCGCCCGGCCCCGCTCCCGCCACCCCCGCCCCCGCGCCAGGGTCGGAGCCCCGCGGCGGCGCCCCCTGCCCTCCCCGCCCCACTCCGGTACTCACCATAGTCGGAGAGTCGAAAGCCGAATTCACTTAAATAATCAACTTTCATAATACTTAATTAATGCCTAATTGCGACTGATTACTCCCCGAATAACAAGTTGTTTTAAAGCCCTGATGTCATTGCTCCTGACGGTAACACTCAGGGTAACAGTTTGGCAGGAGGGAGCGGGCAGGCGGGCGGGCGGGAGTGGCCGGGGGCGCTGCCAGGCGCCGAGGTGATTGGCAGGGTGGCCGCGGTACCGCCTCCTCCCGGCCCAGCCCGCACCGCCCCGGCAGGTGAAAGAGCAGAGCTCGGCCCGCCCGCGCGCGCGTCCGCCCGCGGGAGGCTGGAGTGAATGAGCTCGCGCTCGCCCGCCCCGCGCCCGCTCCTTCAGGCGCGCTCCGTCCGTCCCCGCGCGCGCGCGCGCGCTCCTCACACGCGCGTCCTCGCCCCGCGCCCGCTCCCTCACGCTCGTGCGCGCGGCCTCAGCGCACCGGCCCGGGCGGCCAGCCTTATTGGCTCAGCGATTGCCCAAACCTTAGACTTCGGAGGAGGGAGGCGGGGACTCGGCGCCCGGGGACTGGAGGGAGGGGAGGCGGGAGGGGGACGCGGCGGTCCGAGACGACCCTGCGGCTCGCGCTCGCGCCCCCGCGCCAACTCTGGCCGGACGCCGCGGGCGGGCGCGCGCTCGCACGCTCTCCTCGGCGCTCCGGCCTCGCCGAGCGCGACTCGATGGCGGCCGCGCGGACTCAGTCCCCGGCGCCGGCCGGCCGAGGGCTCGCGGCGCGCGCATTCGAGCAAACTTTTCCGCGCCGGCGGGCGCAGGTGTGAGCGCCGCGGGGTCGCGCCCACCGAGCTGCGAGCCCTGGTACGCCCCCCGACCCCCCGGGCTCTGGGTGCTGGGGTACCAGGCGTTTCGTTTCCTCCCCATCCCTGAATCTCTTCCTGTTGCTGTTGGCGGTGGTGTTTTTTAGCTCTGAAGAGGAAAGACTCCGGGGCCTTGGGCCTGGGTGTCCCGGGGAACAGTCGCATCGGCCTCGCGCTGTTTCGCACACCGTGCCCGCCGCAGGCTTCACGAGTGCGGGAACCCCCAGGGCTGCGCCACTTTGGTTTGGCTTCGCCTTTAAATGAGCCCTGGCTCCCCCGCCCCCACGCCGATTCCGGGTGGACCCCGGCTCCGCGCCACATCACTGCTTTCCAGGCCTTCCTCCTCCCGCTGCCCCGCAGTTCCGCCCCCAGCCCCGCAGTGGGGACGGCACCTCCTTCCTCCCTCACCCTGCCTTGGCCGCCTGTCCTCCGAGGGCCGCCACCACGGATCCGCGCTGTCACTTGGGCTGCCAACCGGCCCTCTTGCCTCTGCCACCTCCCATGCGGGGCCGTGGCAGACAGGGCACAGACAACCCTCAACCAAGGAGCCAGCCTCCTGCCACCTGCCGCCTCTGACATCGCCGCATTTCCTATCTGCCAGTTCATCGCTGGACCAGGGCAACTTCTCTCCTTGCCCTCCTTTCCCCTCAGAGAAAGCACTTAGGTGTATCTTTTGGTCCCCAGATGTCCCTGCTGCAGCCAGATATGTTGAGATTCCTTAAATTTTAGTCATCTAAGTTAACCACTGGGTAGGAGGCAAGGAAAGAAGCAGGCGAGTAGGAAGGTGGGCAGTTTTGCTTGTGAAGTACCTGGATCTCACTGTCCCCAGCTCTTGGTCTGTCCCTTCTGCAGCCATCCTGCTGCCTTCCTCCCCTCTCCTGTTTCAGGGGAGGCCACACTGCCTTCAATGAGGGGAGGAGACCAGAACCCAGGTTTTCTTTTCTCTGGTCTTCCGGCAGCATTCAGCAAAATGGCACTGGACTATTTTTGCAATATTTCTCTTTTGCAAAGGGAAGGGCCCAGGGAGGCCTTGGGGCAAGTCAGGGAGTTAACAATCTACTCTTTTTCCCACTTTCCCCTTATTTTTCTTCTCCCTTTATTTACTTATTTACTTTTTAAATTGCACTTTAGTTCCAAATGGCCTCACAGGGAGATTAACATCCCTCCCCCATTCGACTGCTCTCCCGGTTGCCTTCTTGGCAACCCCCATTCCTGGTTGTCACACAACCCTCTACCCTTCAGACCTGCCCCATGCCTATGGAGGACGAGTAGCTGGAGAGGCCCAGGAGCTCTGAGTGTCCCCCAGTCCTAAAACCCTGAACAAAGGAGCAGAGCTCCTTAAACAAACCAAGCCCTGTGCTCCCCAGAGGCTGGTACAAAAACTGCTGGCACCGAGCAACCAGGCAGCAAGGACCATGAGCTTCTCCCCAGGTGGGATCTCAGAGAGGGCACTGCAGTGTCCAGGACTGCTCTGGGGTACACACATGCCACTGGGTTCTCCCACCCATGACTCCCCAAAGCAAGGCTTACAGCTTTGGGTTGTAACAGCAGTCAGTCAAACCCAAATCCCAATCCTGAAGTGTCTGCTTCCCCATCTGAGCAACTGGGATGTAGAAGGAAGCCTGAAGACCTAGGGGTAGAAGGGTGATTTCTGGGTGCATCTGAAATGTGCACGTATGGGGAGCTCCCTGCATATGTGACCCACACGGCCTAGGGGCTCCCTCTGAATGTCCTTCTGGGCTTCTGCTGAGGGTGGTCAGGGCATGGGAGGGCATGCCTTCCAGTCACTCACGCAGGACCAACAGGATTGGCTGCACAATAACTTGGGGGCCTCTGGTGGACAAAGGCTGGAGAGGAATGGCTGAAGGGATAGAACTGAGAGAGCCAGACGGAAGGCGGAACAGGCAGGGCGGGCGAGAGGGGCTCGCCAAGCGCAGCCAGTGGTAGAGCGAGGCGTGAGCCGCCCGGAGAGCCTCAGCTCTGCCAAGACGATGGCCACAATCAGCCACTGCAGGCTTAAGAGGCTCTGCCCAAGAGCGAGGGGCCTTCCTGAAAGGCACAGAAAATGAGGCCATCTTAGCATGTTATGATTTGAGATTTGAGAAGGCCGAGGTCGTGTCATGGAGGGGTCTCCCGATCTCTCTTTCTCTCCGTGTGTGTACTCATACCAAGGCCCAGAACCCTGGCACCTCTGAGTCTATGGCCCATTTTGCCTTGAGAACCCTGATGTGGTAACACCTCTTCGACCCTGAGGCCAGGCCACAGGGAATGGAAAGCCCAGTGCCACAATTCCTCCTGGTCTCGAGGCCCTGGGCCCAGAGCCACCAGCTCCTCCCCTCACACCCCACCTCCAACGGAAAATGTGGAGCCCTGCCCAGCAACGCCACCCACCGGGCCCCTCACACGGGTCCAGGGGAACCTGTCAGCTGTCCCAGGACAACCTTCCCTCACTGGCTCCCGGCGCTCTCGCATCCCCAGTTTGCCCACTCAGTCTCTCTCCCTCCCGAGCCTGGGGCCTTCTCACTCACCAGCCTATTTACACACCAGGTATCTCATGCTTTATCTGCTCTCATTTTGAATTTGTAACTTTCACATAAACTTGAACAAAGCTCCTTTTGTTCCTGCACCCCACCCCAGGATCCCAATAAACTGGTTCCCTCTGAGGCGACTAGGCCAGGACACAGGAGCCTTGGCCAGACGACTGCGGGTACATGTCAGCAAGCATGTTCGCACCTGCGGGGAGTCTGTGTGCCTGCGTGTGAGCGCACTCCCCAGGCGGGCGGCGGGAGGGGTCAGGGGGAGCCTTGGGTGAGCAAACTGTGGATGGGAAGGATGGTGGGCATGGAGGGCAGAGCCCAGATGCCATGGCGCAGGGACAGGATAGCCTGCCAGTAGGGCACGAGAGGTCATGGGCCCCGGATGGGTGGGTATCGGGGCAGGGGGTAAACGGGGATGAAGAGGAAACAAAGAGCAGAGAGGCACAGCAAAGTGGGTGGAGGAGCGAGGGGCTGAGGCCAGGCTCGAGCTAAGTGTAAGGCAGATACAGGGATCGCATTATGGCGGTCTAGGGGCTGGCACGGCCGCACGCTCAGCGCCGTAATCCTGTTAGCCAGCAATCTCCATTCCGAAAGAGCTTCATTTCTTTGTGAATATTTGTAAACTAGATATCTAATGGAAAATTATAGGAAAATTATAGTGAAATTCATGACGGAGAAATCCGATTATCCCTAATTCAATTATGCCATCTTAGCCCACACAGCACATTTCCCATTTTTTTCCCATAAATACCGATGCCAGGGGTCCCGGTAATCAAATAAAATTGAAAATCATCTTCCCATTAAATTCAATTAGCCGCAATTTCTAAAGCCTATCAGAGATTTTAATTACTAAATTATAAAATTCTCCAATGCTAAATTGAAACCCAAAAAAATGCACATCCTTATATTTCAGAGAAAAAGAAGGGGGGCGGCCGGCAGAATCCTCGGAAAATGCCCTACTCTCTGTGCCCAGCTCCAAAGCAGGTTCCCCACCTGGAGGGACAGCACACCGCTGCCTACTTGCCAGGCTGAGGACGAAGCCGGGGGGCAGAGGAGAGGGCCCTGTCAGGGGAGGGGCTGAGGCATGTTAATTTAACAGAGGGGCGACACCTGCAACCCCAAGCAGCTGGAGCTGGGCTGGCCCCTAGAGAGGACTCGCGTCCTCACTGGCTGTTCTGGCTCCTAAGATGCCCTCAACTTTGTCCCCCACGGAGAGTGAGGTCTATAACTGCTACCTTCTTGGCCCGTGGACATGGCTCGGGCCCAGGTCACAGCTTGGCCTCAGAGCAGCAGACCAGAGGCAGCCGGCTTCTTACTCAGTGGCTGGCTCTCTGACCACCCAGCCGGGCCCCCAGATGGCCTGGGCTGGGTCAGACGTGGGAGTAGGACGGAACCCGATGTTGAGGGTGGCCAGACATCATGGGAGGGTTCCGTGGCCCCGAGCCTTCTCCAGAGCATTCCCAGGAGCCATGGGTCCTGGCTGTGTACCAGCCTCCTGAGAGAAGAGCTGGGGATGGACATGGCCCAAATTTGGCCTCTCCCTGTACTTCTAGCTCATTCCTTGTTCTTACCCTCTTCTGGGAAGCTGACCGGCTGAACTGGCCAGAAGGAATACCCTTGCCCCGCGGGAGAGCTCACTCTTCTACCCCCATCTCCTTTTAGGGAAGTGCTGGCCATAACCCCAACGGTAGCCCCTCCTCTCTCACCCCCCCCTCCCCCGCACCCGCAGGCCACTTACCCCACTCTAAAACCTGCTCTAGGAGTCAGAAGAGCCTGGGGAGGTGGCACCGGTGGTAGCATAAAGGGACCCTAGATCTGAAACCCAAGGTGGGTGGCTGGGTGGGCAGCTGCTGGGCCCGGCAGTTTCAGGGCAGCCAGGAGCTGAGCTGCCAGCAGCCCAGCACCCAGGGAGCAGGGAGCAGGTTTAATTTGCCAGGCAGTCAGGAGTGCCAGCAGGGGAGGCACCCGCAAACAAAACAAAAACAAAAAAGTTAATTATCTTTGGCTTTTTCTTAATAAATATCCAAACTGGCCCAGCCGGATCCTCCGCTTTGGAGGGAGAGAGAAGAAGGAGGAAAAAACCCCAAACCAAATCCAACAGACTCATTCTCTACCTTTCCCTTTGTCTCTCATCCTTGTATTTATCTCTTATCAGAGGCAGTAACAGTTTCACATTAATTCCCAAATTTTGCAAGTGCAAGAGTGTGGTCACAAATAGTTGTTTTGTTTTGTTTTGTTTTTTTAAAGTTTTGGGGTGGGAAAGTGGACATGTGAAGAAGAAAGAGGCAGGCAGGAGGAAAAAAGACGAGAAGAAACAGGACAGAAGCAGAGGGAGTGAGAAAAAGACAGAAGGAAAGAGAGAGAAGGAAAAACAGAGCAAGTGTGATGCGGGGAACTGAGCTCGTTGCATTGCCCCCAGCGACACGGCCCGGCCTGTGGCCCCAACCTGGGCAGGGACCTTTTCTGGAATGTTATGTTGGCATTTTATTTCAGTTACAATTATCGGCTACAGGAGATAATGGGGATTTTTCATCTTAAAGCTCCAAACCACGTAGGTCTCATTGGCCACTTGGGCTCCCCTGCTGCTGCGAGTTCCTGTGGCAGCCCTCCCTTCCAGGAGCTTGGCTGCGGAAGAGGGGAGGTGGGCTGTCCTTCTGAGGCGTGTGACTTTTTCTATGTGGAATCCCAAGTATACCTGGGGAGAGAGACGCGTGTTGCCACCTGGGCCTACGTGTCGGGATGGTGCTCATACACGCCTGAGCCCATGCTGTAAGAAACATCTGGTAGGGCACGTGGTGGGGGGTAGGCAGCCAGGACATCGGGCAGTCCCTCACGGAGCACGGGCACTGCAGTCCCACTACCGGGGTTCAAACCTTAGCTCTATCTCTCACCAGCTGTGCAACCTCAATCAAGTCACTGACCCTCTCTGAGCCTCCATTTTTCTCAGCATCAAAGTCAATAATAATTAGTGATTTCCGAGGGCTGAGGGTAGGGGAGAATGGAGAGTGGCTGCTAATGAGTACAGGCTTTCCTTCTGGGGTGATGGAGATAGTCTAAAATTAGATAGTGGTGATGGTGGCACAACCTTGGGAATATACTGAAAACCACTGAACTGTACACTTGGTATGTGAATTATGTCTCAATAAAGTGGTTATAAAAAAGTGGGGATAAAAAGGGGGAATGATAACAGCACTTACTGCATCGAGCTGTCATAAGGGCATACAGAGCACATAGCTTGGCACAGAGTAACACTCAGTAAGGATTCACGAGCAGTCACTCATATGGATCGCGGAGGATGGGCTGGCGTCCTGGGGCCTGGGCTGGTATCCATGAACTCATACTGCTGGGGCTTACAAATGTCTACCTGGGGCCTTGGGGCCGGGCCAGCAGGTTGTCAACCAGCTGAGCTGCCCGCCCCCAGTACTTGGTCGAGGCTCCTGGGCGACTGCTCCCTGGCAGGGATGGGAGAGTGCACGGCCCTCCTCCTGCCTCCCCGCCCGCGTCCCTGGAGAGGAGGCTGCCCACCGTGGCAGGCCGACTCTGTGCTCACTCTCCCCGTCTCACAGAGCACTCATATTTTCCATGTACAGCAGACCGTGAATTCACCTTCATACTAGTTACAGGGTTATTTAGCTTCTCCTGACACTGACAATCACCAAACTTTAATTCGCTGCTTGGCTTCTCCCTGCTGCGCCCTCTGCCCACCCCCAAAATCACTGGGAGAGGATGGGAAGAACCTAGGTCTGGCCCCCTCTTGCCAAAGCCTGCCCTTCGGAGTGATGGAGCGATGGGAGGAGGGGGGTTGGTCAGAAGGAGAAGATGATGTGCAGAGGGCGGAGAGAGAGAGCAGTCCGGGAGAGAAGAAGTACCACCAGGGCTAAGGGGGTCTTCCATCCCGCTCCTCTGGCCTGACTGACACTAATGTATTCAACCCGATGTCCATCCCGTTATGAAGGAACACTCAGCTGACTGGGCTGCGGGTCTGAGGGCTGGCAGCCCTGGCCAGGACCTCCGGGGCCAGGACTCACTGAGATCCCAGGACCAGGCAGCTGGCATGGGCTGGCTCCTCTGCCTGACGCTGGACGAGCAGGTGCCCATCTGGGAACTCACCAGAGGGAGCCCATTCTTACCAAGCTGAGAAGCCAGCTCTCATTTCCTCCCGCCTCTCCTGTGCCAGTCTCCTGTCAGGCCAAGCCCTCCTGCCCTGTAGAGGTCTCTCTCTGGCTTACAGCCCTGTTGCCGGGATCACGTCTCTTCCTTTGATAAAGCCAGGGGGGGTCTGCTCAAAGCTACTGACAAGCATCAGATGAGAAACAGAGACTGAGACATCGCCCACCAAGGATCCCAATCACACAATCCTGGGACCAGTGTAGGAGACAGGGCCCTAATGTGGCCACGAGTCTGCTTCCTCGCCCAGTGAGAGGGGCCACTGCTGCCCTGAGCACCCAGGCCAGCCCCAGCAGGGTCTTTGTCTCTCTTCCCTTGCCTTCAGCAGATCCCCTTCTTTCTGTCTCCTCTGCACTCCCACACCTTTCCAGGAGTGAGCCCAGCTTCCAGAAGATCCAAAGAGGCCTCTGGTTAGCTCAGGGGCCAGGCAAGCCCAGAGATCTCAGACTCTTCCTCGCAGCTACTCTCCACCTCCGGAAGTGGTCACCATCACCTTTCCCCAAAGCCTCCCGGGCAAGCGAGGTTTCCTCTGAGGACGATTTGGTGGAAACAGGGGACTCTCTTATTCGCCAAATCCAAGCTGGCTCCATCAGCCACTCATTGGGCGGAGAGTCCCAGGAGCAGAGAGACTCACAAGGCAAGGACCTGGGGGGCTTGCAAAAGCAGAGGCAGGGCCAAGGGCAGAGCCAGGAGGGGAGAGGCAGGGAAATCCACTGGTGGGTCCAAGCTCTGCCTGCTTCCTCCCAGCCCTGTTCCACTGTCCCACCCCTGCTGGCAGGGGAAGTGGCCATGGTGGCCTGGGCAAGAGAGATGTCAACGGGAGCGATGGCAGAGATGGAAGAAGGGGCTTGTTGACTGCAAACTGTCCATTATGGCTCAGATTATAAGCATATTGCGCAGGGCTCTCTGCACGATGCCGAGGAAATCCAATACGCTGAAAGGTTAATGCAATCAATTAGGGTGACAAGGAAGTAAAGGAAAGCCTTCGGAGTAGATGAAAAGGAGAGAGAGGGAGAAAGAAAGAGCGCCGTGGAGTTGGGGGTGGCAGTACGGCGGTGGGAAGGTGAAGAGGAAGAGAAACTAATGGGATGCAGAGAGAAGGCTTGGAGGGGAAAACAGATCTACAAAAGGCCAGGAGCCCGCGAAAAGAGGACAGTAAGAGAGACGGCAGCAGAAGCAGCAGGAAAGGGCAACTAGCGAGCTGTGCGGGGACCCGGCTCCCAGCTCGTCTCAGACCTCTGACTGCTGCACAGCTTCAATTTCCTGCCCGCTCCCCCCTCCCCCCTCCCTGCCAGCCTTTCCTCTAGGGCTTGGAGCCTGGCTCCCAGATTAGCTCACAGCGCTAGTAATGTGCAGCCTTGGTCCCTGCCCCTGTACTGAGCGTGTGCCCACCATGTAACGTCCAGGGCCTTCTCCACAGAACTGCAGAGTGGGTCCCAATTGCCCCAGAATGGGCCCAAGTTCAGACCCGGACTCTTCCCTTGGCTTGCTTTGCTCTCAGCAGACCCCACAGCTTTCCCCTATGCATCCTAGTTCGTACTTGCAACAAGCCTGCAAAGCAGAGAGCCTGGTGGTCAGGGCTCCGTTTTGCAGCTAGAGGAGCTGGTGCTCGGAGAGGTTATGCGACTTCCCAGGGCCCTGCAGCAGACATGGAGGAGCCGGGACCAACCTGAGAACTCCAGTGACTCCCAGTCCACCACCCGTGCGGCATTTTCTTCCACGGCCCTCGCTCAAGCGAGGAGCCTCAGCTTCTCCAAGGTGAGGGACTCAGTGGTCCCAGGGCAGGGGTGGGGGACTGCATGGAACCTGCTTAGGGATGACTGCTGGCTCCTACATGCATGGTGGAGACCCAGGCTCTGGCAGGTGAACAGGAATGAAGGAAGGAGGGAACGCAGGCGCTGCCTACCTGTCAGGCCCTGGGCTAGACACCTTCGGCCCCATTCACTCACTCGCTTGTCCCAGTAACCCTGCAAAGTAGATATTCTGCTCACCTTGCAGAAGACGAAACTGTGGATCTGAGAACTTGCTGAAGGCTACAGGATGGAGACACAAGGCTCCTGGATGCCGGGAGCAAGAGATCTGAGGAAACAGTGGCTGTCAAGGAGAGGACAAGCCGGGACTTCTAGGTAGGTGGGACTGAGCAGGAGATGAGGTCCGACAAAGAGTAGAGAGAGAAAGGGCAGCCCCAAAGGGACCAGGACTGCAAGCAGCCCCGCAACCTCAGGGACAGGGCTCCCTGACAACTGCCCAGGCCCCTCAGAGCAAGACACGAGCACAGAGCAGGATGATGGTCGCACAGCACTGTGAACGTACTTAATGCTAGGGAACTGCACACTTAAAAATGGTTACAATGGTAAATTTCATGGTGTGTATATTTTACCGCTGGGGAAAAAAAAAAAAGAGCAGAGGGCAGGAGTCAGAAACCCCAGAGGGAGAGACAATAAACTTTTCCTATAAAGGGCCAGATAAATATTCTAGGCTTTTCAGGCCAAACTGCTCTGTTGTAGCTACTCAGCTCTGCCATCATAGAGTGAAAGCAGCCATAATTGATATGCAGATGAGTGGGTGTGGCTGTGTTCCAATAAAACTTTATTTACAAAAACAGGCAGTGGGCCAAATTTGGCCCTCTGGTCATACTTTGCCAAGCCTTGCTCCAGAGAATGGAAGCACTTGGGGCTGACTTTCAGGACAGAAGTAGCCAATCTGAACCTTGCCAAGAAGTGGAAGGAAGGGCTGGGCAGAGGGCTCAGGAGGAAATCAGGTTCTCATTACCAGCAGAGGGTGGAGAAAAAGAAGGGAAAGAGAACAAGGGCTGGATGGGAAACAGATGTCCAGGAACTGATCCATCCCAGCTCCCAGCATCCTAAGCCCTCCACGGTGCTTCAGAGTCTCAGGGATGATACGAAGGGACGGAGAGTTGAAGCTCTCAACATGCTAGGAGTCTTGATGCCAGGAGAGAGGTGTTGAGCTCTGGCTAAGAGAGGACGGGGGTGAGGCAGCAGCAGGGTCGGACTGGCCAGAAGGGATGCCAGGGGAGAGAAAGGCGAGGAGAGAGGCCCGGGGAGCAGAGCTGTAACCAGGGTGGTGCTGGCGGCAAAGGGAGGAATCCACAGGCCCCAGTGAGAGCGCAGGGCGCGGGCCGGGCCTGCCCTACACCGGCCGCCTCTGATCACGTTTTCAGGGCCACTGCCCGCCGGCACAGACAATGCTGGGGGAGCCTTTGAAGTCCGAAAGGGATGCCGCGGTGGGAGCCTCGCGAATCTCCTCCCTTCCCCCGTCCTCCCGGGGGAGGGGGCCACAGGACAAAACCCAGAGCCGGTCACAGCCGGGCCCCCGAAATGCGTGAGACAAAGGGAAAACAAACAGGTTTGGAGCCAGGCGCACGGTGCCGTGTCTGTCCCCCGCCCCGCCAAGCACGGATGATGGATGGCTGCAGCCAGCCAGCTCGCCCGCCGGGCAGGCCCCGCTATTTACATAACACTGGCGTTCCACCGGTCACCTCTGACACGGCGCTGCCTGGGGCCGAGGCCCGGTGGCCCCGAGGTTCCTCGAGCCACCCGAGAACTGAGACAGCCTGTGAAGGCCCGGCCAGGCCAGGGGAGCCCAGTGCCTGGGGGAGGGAAGGGCAGCAGCCTGATCTGGGCTCAGGACCCGGGGCCTCCTCCCTGCCAGCCTCCCACGGAAGAAGGAGGAGGCCACGGGGCCGGCAGCTTCCCATGAGAGAGGACTTCTAGGGCTTTCAAGTCCACGCGGTTCCCCAAGCATGAGCTACAAGCAGAGCTTCCAGGGAGAGCTGGCAGCAGCCACAGGGGGCAGACAGCACTGCGGAGAGCTGGGCACGGTACTGCTGGGCGGCTGAGCCCTGGCACCACAGATACCCCTTTGCCTCACGCTGCCTTGAACACATTCCACGCCCAGAGTCAGCGATCCACGGGTCCCCAGCCCATTTCCAGCCTAGGAACGAATCTGAGACCCTTCTACTGGGATCATCTTTTCCTGCCAGGTTCAGATGGGCAGTGTGGTTCCAATTCCCCGTCTCCATCTTCCAGACCCACCCTGGGGGCTCGGCACGACTGGGCCCAGCCCAGGGTGACACGTGTGCCAGGCGCGTGGTCACCACTGGGGGGAAGGACCCACGGATCAGGGAAGGGCTCAGGCCTTACCTTGTAGCGGGTCCTAGAGGCTCCTCTCTTGCAGTGCGGGCGTCACTTCATCCTGGGGAGGGACAGAGAAGAGCCTCTTAGCCTTTCAAGGCAGGACACGTACAACTCCCCAGTGTGTGCCCAAGGGCTCCCTGCCACCCCCAGGCCAAGGGGCTGATGCTCCAGGGTGGCCAAGGGTGTCAAAAATTCAGACGCGCGAAGTGGGCACTGATTTTGGCCCAGCTGAAAGGACGTGCCGACCAAAATTTGAAAAGATTCAGAAAGCAGCAGGGGCTGATCACAGTGGAAATATGGTCCTCAGGGCACCACTAACCAAAGAGAGAAAAGTCAGAGCATACTGCACACACCTCCGTGGAGGCAGAGATGCGGGTGTGCAGGTCGGGGTGCTCCCCTGGAGCGGCAATGGCTGAGCAGCAGGGCCTGGGGACAATGACAGGGTACAGCAGCACCCATCCCTCACTCTCTTCCCTTGGCCCCTGAAAACCTACAGCATATGGGTGACGGAGGGGCAAGGGTGGACCAGGGGCCAGGGCACCAGGAAGCCTCAACTTGCAGGAATAGGCTGCAGGCAGCACCTTCCACCCTGGGGTCCCACTGGTGAGTCACAAGCCATGCCGGGGGCCCACGCAGGGAGAGGGAAAGTGGCCCAGCAAGGTAGGGGGACTTTAGCCAACACGTGACTCAACCCAGCTTGCCAGGCCCAGGCCCTCCTGCCCAGCGCCGCGTGAGTCTGGGGAGCTAGGTTCAAATGGGACAGATGCCTCGTGTGGACAGAAAACCCAAGGAGCCCTCTGCCTGCTGGCCTGGGCCCACCTGCCCTTGCCCGAGCCCGCCCCGCTCCCACGCCGTGGGCCTTCAGAGCTCCACCCATACTCGGGAAGGGTTTTCTGCTTATTAGGGTTTTTTTCTCCCTACTCCCTCCTTTGTGGCTTATCAATGATGCAAGAGGAATAACACCAATTTCCTTAGGCTGTGTAATCCCCAAATCAGATTGGGGGGATTGAGAGAGGTGAGGTGACCTTGTACAGGGCTCTGGGAATGCCACCCAGTCCCGCCACCCGCCCTCCCGTTCCCAGGACATATTTAGACAGATCATGCTAATTGTACTTGACGCATCCTCTTAAGGAGGGCTGGGTCCTCTGCCAGCTTTCACAGCCTTTGCTGGGCTGCCTGGGCAGAGGGTGCCCACTGAGGCAGAGCCCACTCTGCTGGACACCAGGCTCTGGTGGGCACTGAGCAGTTGGGGGGGTTACCCCACGGGCCTCTGATGCCCATCTGACCCAGATGGTAGGAAGCTACGATTCTGCAGAGAGCTGGGCGGACAGAGAGAGGGGGCAGCAGAGAGGAAAGGGGAGCCCTGCTGAGATGGAAGAGGGGGCCGAGGTGGGAAGAGTGCAGAAAACAAGCAGTCGGAGAGGAGAGCTGGATGAAGTGGAGGCCAAGCAGCGCTGGGCCACGGGGCAAGGGAGAGAGACCCTGGGCCTCCGCTGAGAGGTGCTGGGCAGGCTTGGCTGTCAGAGCTCACAGCCCAGCCAGCCCGCCCAGGGGCCCAGCGGGGCGTCATCGCTGTCCGGTCCATCCCACACCCGCCCGCCTGAGATCTCTCAAGGCACCCCGGCCAGCCTCCCTTGAACCTCCAAAGCCCCCCAACTCCACAGCTCCAGTATCTCCCTTCCACCACCTTTTTCTCCCCTCCCATCCTCCCCAGCAACTGTGCATTTATTAATTCATGAGGCACTAATTAGTTCTTTGTTTAATTTTGTGTTAAACAGACTGACCAGAATGATAACGACTCGCAGTGCGGTGTTGCCGTCCCCAACCACCCCTGTTTTCTGACAACAAGGGAGCGCGGGAGACCGGAGCGCTGAACCCAAATCCCTCAGCAGTTGCACTTCATTAAGTCAAAATGTGACAAGAAGCTTAGAGAGCAACTTGCAGATCTGATCACACAGAACAATCGGGGAGGAAACTTTCCAGGAGTTGGCTGGGGGTGGAGGAGGGATGGGGAGGGCGGAGATGCTTACCGTGCGGGGACCAGGACGTGAACTGGGGTCCTGCCCCTCACCTGGCCCTGGGGCAGGCGGCCTGGCGGACGGGAGCAGGGAGGCTGTCTCTGGGTGGGATCTGGGACACTGGGTGGATTCTGGAGCCCCCGTGGGGACCTGAGAAGTTCAACTTTCTCTCTCTCTGTCCTGCCCGGGCATCTTCCCCTGTCACTCTGCCTCTCACTGTTCCTGCTCTTTGGTTCTGGCCTGTGTGAGTGAGTGACTGGGCACACCCAGGGCCTGGCAGAGAATCAGAAAGCTGCTGCAATTAAGGAAGGATTCTGCAAGGCCGGGGGGGGTGGGGGGAAACACAGAGGAGACCAGGAGCCCTAACACTTAGGAAGGCTGAAGTTAAGTGCAACCCTTCCAGGCTAAGAAACAGAAGTAACGTGCTCGGGGATCCTGGCCCACATAGCCACTCTCCGCCTGCTGTCCACCCGTCCACCCATCCTGCACTCATCCAATGTTCTCAACCTGAGTACTCTGACCAGAAAACTGAGGACCAAGAGGTTGAGCTCTATGCAGAGGTACACGGTAAATCAGAAACAGAACCAGGTCTGTTTGGCTTCCAGGCTGTGGTAGCTGACCGTAGGCAGGCAGCTGAGCTAACGATGACAACGGGCCTTGTTACCTGCTCCCTCCTGTCCATGTGACAAAGCAAGATCTTGGCCCAGACGTGTCAAGCTGCTAACCCCGTAGGTCCACAGGGAGGGATCGGAGTTAAGCCCTGTCCCAGTCTAAAGACAGGGCCCCTGCTCTCCTTTTACCTGCCCCTAATCTCGGAAGGTGTGGACAATGTCTTACATAAGTGAGAACACGGAGGGGGATGTGAGGAAGAGAGTAAGAACAAAGCACACAGAGAAAGCTGACAGACCAGAGCCCGGACTGTGTGTGAAGATCCTCCCGCCTTTGTCCCATTGGCCACTGCGCCAGCCCAGGTGTGGCCTGACCCACCCGCTGACAGCCGGGGCCTGAGGCAGAGTCTGCAGGTCAGCCTTGCCCTCGCCTTCCCCCGGCCGGTTCCGGTTCGGAAGTGCAGTGGTCTCTCACCCGAGCCTGGCAGCCCCGGGCTGGCTTCTGTTCATTTGCTGTCAGGCTGCCTAAGCAAACCAATTAAAACTAATCATTGATTATAAAAGAGAACAAGAAGAGTGAAAGAGAGGGGAGAGGGTGGAAGGGCGACGTGGGAAGGAGGAGAGGGAAAGCGGGGCAGAGAGGGAAGCCGCGGAGGGCCTGCAGAGAGCTCGGAGTGGGGCACTGTGGGCCTGGGAGCTGGAGGGGACCAGAGACACAGGAGGTGCTGGAGTCGAGGGAGGGCAGGAAGGGCGCCAAAGGTGGTAGGGAGGGGGCTGCCGCGGGGCGGGGGGGTGGGTGGAGGGAAAGGCTGGCGAGGAGGGAAGGGGGAGAGGGAAGGGTGAAGAAGCTGCTGTGACCGGCGTACCAGGACCCGAAGAGGCCTCACCCGCCTGCAGTCCCCTCTGGCTGGAGCCACCGACCATCCGGGATGTGGCTTCCGAGCGTCTCACCCTGGGCTCCCCGGCTCCATATTTATGAGGCTCAGCTGACTACGCACCGAGCCGGGCTCCTCAGCCCTGCCGCCCCTACCTGCTCCCCAGCCCTCGCGGGCCACAGAGGGGAGGCTCGGGGCAGCTGTCGCGGCCCATCTACCCCACCCCCCCATGCTGTCTCCTGCCCCCTCCGGCACCCGCACACACCCCGTCCGTCTCCAGGCCGGGCCCTTTCACAGGGCTGAGGCCGTGTCAGCGGGCAGCTTGAGGAGGGGGCAGCACAGACAACAAGGGGCAGTGTCATGGAAACGGGCACTTTCCCCGAGAAATATTCTGTTTGGCCTCCGTCCTGCATTGAGGAGCTGTCAGGAGCCTGAGTGAGAGCCAAACCACCCCGGGACCAGGCGTGACAAAACCTATTTTCTGCCTCAAATTTGATTGATTAAAAAACTTTTTAGGAAAACCATGCTAAAAGAGTGAAGAAAAAAAAAAGAGAGAGCGCGAGAAGGAGAAAGACAGAGAAAGAGGGAGAGAGAGGAACGAGGAGGAAAGAAAGAAAGAGAATGAAAGTGCTGAGGGCTCAGGGCCACGGGCAGGGGCTGCGCTGTTGCCCGGGCAACGACGCCAGGACCAGCGTGTCAGCCCGGTGGCCGCCACATAACCAGGCACAACGGAAAGGTCAAAGGAAGCCCCAAACTTCTACACCGTGGTTAGCAGACAATGAGGGGCCGAGGCGGCCAGGGCAGGTTGTCCGTCCATGTAGGGGAAGGAGCCCAACAGCCGCAGGCAGGCAGGCCGGGGACAGCTGGGGTCAGCGCCAGGCCTCCGGATTGGCTCTGAGGAGGCGGGTAGTGGTCTGCAAACACAGTCTGGGCTGAAATTTGGCCAGACTCCTTAAAACCCTGTATAGGCTCAAGAGGAAGGATCTAGTAGTTTGGGGGCAGGAAAGGGGTTTCCCCACCTTGTTCTCGAAAGTCCTGGCTCAGAGAGGTACCCAGCTGACCCGCCCATCCTGCAGGGGCTGAAGCCTCTGCCGGTCCAACACCTCTAGCTTGCTCTCTCGGTCTCACACCTTCCCTGCCCAGGCCCTTAGTTCCTTTACTGGATGCTGCCCTGGGTGGTCCTCACACCTGGCTTGCCCTCTCTCTTTTCCCGTCTCAGAAACAGACAGGCCCCGCCATGGGCTAGGACTGTGATGGGAGGCCGTGCCTTACTCTCTCTGGGCTGCAGGAGAAGGGCCAGCCTCCCCACCTTTCCTGAGCCCCCGCAGGGGGAAGAAACTCCTCCATCTTCCAGAGGCCCTGCCTGACCACTCCAGGCGGAGGTGGCTCAGATCTTCCTGGTGGGACCCATCCTATCCCCAGGAAGAGGGGTCCAGGTGAGCGGCTGGGTTTGCTCTTCCCCGTCTAAGGGCCTCGGAGGTCAAGGTGAGGAGCAGACCTGGCGAAGATGTCGGCAAGAAGGTCTCTCTGGGGTGCTGGGAGCAGTGCGTCCAATGTGGTCTTTGCAGCTCAGGGCTCAGTGTGGGTGAGGCAGTGCCTCCTTGGACAGACGGCGCGTTCCATCAGACAGATGTACAGAAGGACAACACCTGCTCTGGGCCCTGCCCAGCCCTCCTCCAGGTCATTGGCTTAGATCCCTCCCCGTCCCTGCTCCACAGTGATCGTCAGGACGCACACTGAGTACGTCCCGTGCGCATGACACTGTGCTAGGCCCGAGGAAGAGAAAATACACAGCTTACATGAGAAACTGCAGAGGAGATGAGACCCAGGTCTGAATCCTGCCTCTGCCACTTACCCTCCATGGTGTCTGCCGGGGCAGGTTGCTTAACCTCTCTTGGCCTCAGCTTCTTCAACTGAAGAGGGGGCGGTATGAGCCCCACCTCAAATGCATTTCATTCAGTAATTTTCCTTGAACACCTACTATATGCTGGGTACTGTCCTAGACCTGGAGAACACTGGTAACCAGAGACAGTCCTCACGGAGCTTCCGTTCTGCAGTTGTTGTGAAGACCCGCTGAAATAACACACAGCACCGTGGTCTGTCACACAGTAAGTGCTCAACAAATATTACCTGTTACTAGCTTTCAGGGGCCCTGCCTTTAATAAACTGGGGAGAGGTCCAGCAATTCCACTCCTAGGTATATACCCGAAAGATTGGAAAACAGGGACTCAAACAAAAACTTGTACACGAATGTGCGCAGCAACTCCACTCACAATAGCCAAAAGGTGAACACGACGCAGATGAACGGATAAACAACACGGGGTCCCCACAAAACAGAATATTATTCGGCCGTGAAAAGGAATGGAGTTCTCATACGGGTTACAGCATGGATGAACCTTGAAAACATTATGCTGAGTGAAAGAAGGCAGATGCAAAAGACCACATATGATACGATTCCCTTTACATGAAACATTCAGAATAGGCAAATCCATAGAGACGGAACACAGATTAGCGGTTGTCAGGGGACGGGGGAAATAGGGAGTGACTTCTAATGGGTATAGAGTTTCTGTTCGGGGTGATGAAAAACTTCTGGAACCAGATATCGGTGATGGTTGCACAACACTGTGGATGTACTTAATGCCGCTGAATTGTACAGTTTCAAATGGTTACAGCAGTAAATTTTATGTTATGTGCATTTTACCACAATAAAGTGATATAGCTGAAGAAGGAGAAGGAGAAGAGGCAGCTGCAGCAGGCGAGCAGAAGGCTATTCCCAAGTGGCAGCTCAGCATGAATACGAGACGAGCCAAGCAAGGGGGCGAGAGGTGAATCACCCTAATTTCAGACGGGTCCCCTCTCCTTCCTGTCCTCGAGAACGGCGTGCGCTCCCGCCCGAGGTGTTCCTAGGCCTCACAGATGCGCTGAAGAAAGAGACAACACGGGAAGACTAGGGTGCCTCCAGAGATGGGGGCACGCGTCACTCAAGAGCCCACGATGCCGTCTCCCCAGCGCTGCCGTTCCTCTGCGCACACACGGCTTGGCTCCTCTCGCGTGTGAATCCCAACACGCACGGCCCACTGCGTCCATCGCTCCGCCCATCGCTCCGCCAGGCTCCCCAGACCACTCTTGCTGCCGCCCAGCATCGCAGTGCCACACGCTGCCCCCCACGTGGGGAAAGAGGGTCTGAGTCAATGACTTCCCTACCCACAGGGCTCTCGGGCTCCCCAAGGACGGGGAGTTCCACCCTGCAGGAAAAGCTGAGGATAACAGCCCTCCCAGCCCTCAGCCTGCCCTCCTAGCTGCTCCCGAATGCATGTGTGCACAGAAACCCCTGCCTTGGCCCGGGAACTGTCAGGAGATCAACAAACAAAAGCTGCTTCTTGACAGGGAGTCATTTATATTTTAGCTTCGTTCCATTATCCTAACGAATCCTTCATCAGCAGAGGCAATATTAACGGCAGAAAATCAGCTCATTACATCCGGGGGGATTTCATCAAGACGGCAATCATGTACGCAGCTCCCCAAGCCTTCAAGAGGCCAGTATGGCTGTTATTTATTTATTTTGTTACTTATTTATTTAATTTTTTGGGTTCTTTCCACATAATTGCACTGCATCTCAGATCTTTAATAAATAATTTGTAGGTCCTGAACTGCAGACAGCTTTGCTCTCTGCCATGAGAGCCTGCGTTAGACAAAATATTTACCAATATTTGAAAGCCATTAGAATCAGGAGGGAAGTGGGGAGGGGTACTCTGTTCTTCTAGAAACAGCCTGCTCTGGGGCTCCGGTGCTAGGCCCTCACTCCAGTCCCCCAAGCTGGTCTCTTGGGCTGGGAAGCAGGCCTGTGTTGCCTCCCTGGGCTCACTTAGCTTCAGCAGGGTATTGCTGGGAACTCTTCGAGAGGGATGCGGCCATCTCCAAGGATTCCTGCGGGCTTCTCATGGCTGACGTGGGCTGGTTGCTGGAAGGGACCCCCTTGGTGAAGGGGCAGGAAGCTTCCACATGCTGAGCTGGAGCAGTCTGTCGGGATGACACTCCCCGGGTTTGCCCGACCAGCAAAGGGAGCTCAGCGAGGGAAGTCTTCATCGCGCTACAGCAGGCCCTGGCTCTGCTGCGGTGGAGCGTGAAGAAAAGTCTGACCCGGGAATTCCCTGGTGGTCCAGTGGTTAGGACTTGGCGCTTCCGCTGCCGTGGGCCTGGGTTCAGTCCCTGGTCAGGAAACTAAGATCCCGCAAGCCATGCCGCGGGGCCAAAAAAAACAAAGAAAGAAAAAAAAAGTCTGACCCATCCCTCTCGGCTCTCCAAGGTTATGCCTCCCACTTCAAAGGAAAGGAAGGTTTAGTGGACCCAGAAGGCAGACTTAGTGGGCCCATTCTACAGACAAGAAAACTGAGGCTCAACAAAGTGAAGCTTTCTTCCCAAGGCAACACAGCTAGGAAAAGGCCCAGAACCAGGATTTAGACTCAGAGGTGGCTCTGCCGGGCCTCCATTCTTTCCACTAGGCCAGAGCTTTCCAGTGACACAGCCCAGTCTTCCAAAGGCTCCTGGCTCCGACCCACGAGCCTGGAGTGGCCACTAGGGCCGACGGGCACCCCCTGCCACCACCACTGGGCTGGCCATGCTTTCACAGGCTTTTCCCAGCGGGGGCTGGATTTCTGCCCAGCCAGGAATGTGCTCCCAGGATGTCAATTCTAATCTCCCCAGCGCTCTGACAGAATTAAGCTCCAGTTTGTCCGACAACATCCCAAAGTTTCAGAAATCCAGGGCAGACTCTCTAATCAGGCTTCAGGACAAAGGTCTGGCCTGACCCTGTCACTTCCATTTACTCCTCCTGTCTGTCTCCCAGTTGCTGCCTTTCTGCAGCTTCCTCCACCCTCTGCCCTTCCCTGGCCAGCTCAGCCTCCACCCTCTCCTCCAAGCTCCCCTGTTTCTCCGCCCAGAATTTCCCCTCTCTGAGCAGCTGGGCTAATCCTGTTGCTCCACTATCTAAAGCCGAGGAATTCCTGTGAGACTGACCTGCCGCTAGCGCTAGGCCTGCTGGCCTCACCTTGGCTGGGGCTCCCTCTGGTTCGTCACCTCTAGGGAGCGCACAGGCTCAGACCTCCTTGGCTCGGGAGAGGGTGCAAAGTTATTCTCGAACTCTGCTCACCCTTGCCTTCGGTCAGCCTGACTTTGGGCCCCCTAACTGCCCCTGACGCATTCGCTGGCCTTGCCCAGCTTCCATCCTGTTTGAGGGGCCAGCTCGTGGGCTCTGGAAAGCCTTGGCCCTTCGGCCGTGCTCGGGGACACCTCTCTGGGCAGAGACCTCCCTTCCTCAACAGAGCCTGGGGGGCCCCAAGAGGAACACTGGGTGGAGGACAGCAGGAGCAGCCCTGAACATGGCCTGGGCAGGGCCTGCGGTGAGGACGCCAAGCCCCTGGCTCTGCCGGGCTGCGGAGCCATCAGAAAGCGGTGAGGAGCACGGGAGCCCGGCAGCTGGGCCAGGAGAAGCCCTCGTGTGCAGCCAGCCAGAGGGCAGGCCCCCAGGATGCTGGGGAAGCAGAGGGGCCTCCTTCTCCACTGCTCACCACGCCCAACACCCAGCTTCCCTTCCACACGGCTCTCGGGTGGGCTCAGAGCGCTGACGCCTGACTCGGTTTCCAGAGGAAATCATATGCACAAGCTGGCCGGAGGAGGCAAAACCTTACAGCACGTTCAGAGGGGCGTGGATGGGGGACCGTGAGCTTAAATTTGTTTGGTTCACATCCAAAGACTCCCGGGGAACAGAGGGCACGGGGAGCAGTGTGGACACTCAAGGGGAACAGCAAGGGCTGCGGCACTTGAGCCTGTGCGCTGACCAGAGGCCAGATCAGGGGATGGGGCTCCTCCAGACAAAGCGGGGGCAGGAAGACACACACGGGGTGCAAAGAGAAGGCTCAAGGCGGGCAACAGAAATGGGAATGTCGTTCTCCTATTCTGTTGACCCTCCAGAGGCACAAGAAAGCTGGAGTGGCCAGGGTAGGGGCGCTCCCCCAGAGCCGCCCAACTGGCAGGAAAGTCCTGGAATGTGGCAGGTAGGCAGGGCCATGCCACAGCTCCTCGGCTTCCCCTGGGTGACCTGGGTGGAGACCTCACCCTGGGCATGGAGTTCTGTCCTACACAGGCTGTCTCACGCCCTCCCCTCCCCGGCTTCCTCGGCCACGGCCATGTGGTACGGAGTGGGGATCACCTTCCTCAGAGCTGCAATGAGGGGCAGCCCCTCACTCCCTGATGGTCCCTCCTGCACCCTGCCTAACATCCCCCCCCTCCGCCGCATCCCAAGGCTGGCCCTGCCCTCACCAGCACAGCCAGCCTGGAAGCCTGAAGGATTCACCTAGAGCCTTGGGTGAGCTGGGCTGGTGGAGGTACAGGAGCAGGAGATAAACGACACGTCTCTGTAATCAGCCCTTTCTCTAGAAGATTGAAAATAATTATCGTCTTTTTTACTTAATAACAGAAAAATCTACAAAGGTCACCGGTGGAGAGTAGAAGACGGCCTGTCTGTCAGTCCTTTCAAGGAAGTCCCTGCAGTTTCAGTGTACCCGCCCCACTCCCGACAACTCCACAATCCCCCCGAACTCCCAACTCTGCTTCCCTGCCCTTCCTTCTGCCTCGTCTTTCCTTTCTTGCTGTGCTGGGTGTTGGTGAGATGTTGGGTTTTTTTCTTTTTTGCAATTTATCAGCAGATTGTGTGGAGCTGAGTGGTGTGAGCCTCACCCTGCTAAATAAAGCTTTGGTATTTCTGATAAAGCCATCAAATTCCTTATCACACTGACACAAAGTGCATTTAAAGAGACAGACACCCTGTCCCTCCCTTCCCACCAGCCCCTGCCCCCTCCACTCAGTTCAGATTTCCAGCTGCTCAGGCTCTTGTGGATGAGACACCAAATACGGCTCTGGAGGATGTGGGGAGCGGGGGAAACCAAGGGGCGGGCTGCCCTCTCCAACTCCCACCCACTCACGTCGGAGCCGCCAGCACCCTGACCAGGGGCTCAGGTCCACAGGGAGGTGGCATGTGCTTCCTGCCCCAACTCGGAACCAGAGGGAGCAATCAGTAGACACGCCCTGCAACAGGGGATGTCCTCACAAACAGCACAGTCCTGTGTTAGGACAACACCCGGCAGCTGCAGGAGGAGCCCCCAGTAAACTGCTGGGCCTACAGGGCTGCTCACTGCTGTGAACACATCTGGTGGCTTCAGCCACTGCAGTACCCACACGGGGTACGAGGACGGGGCCGAGAGGGGCCACTGACGCCCACACCACCCGGGGCCGACCAATGTTCCCATCATGCTTGACCACGGGTTCAGCAAAGCCCTGACTCCTCACACGGCCCTGCAAGGTGGGCGGAACTATCACCCCATTTGACAGATGAGGAAATCGAGGTTGGCCTGAGGCCACAGAGCCAGCGGCAGGCCCAGCTGAGGCTCCAGCCGGGCTGGCCAACAGCTCTGCTCAAAGACTCTTTCCTTAATTGATTGCAGAGCTCATGCCCACCTCCCCATACAAAGACAGGCCTCCCTGCGTCCCAGTGCCCCTCCCCCTCCCTGGCCCTAGCTTGTCAGTCCAGCCCCTGGGCCCACACACAGCCTGTTGGTTGAGGAATCAAATTGATTATTTTTAATTATTTTGATTTATCAAAGCAGCAGCTACAATCATATTAAACCAACTTGGCTTCTTGGCATTAAACAGATACAGCTGCCCAAGGACCCTCCCACACTCTATAAATGCCCGGCTTGTCCGTGTGCTTCCCAATGAGGGCACCTGGGGCACCTTCTCCAAGGACCCCAAATGTGAGGACCAGCTAGGCCTCCCACCGCCCCTGCAAGAAGCACACACAGCCAAAGTCGCCGAGGTCCAGAGAATGGGAAGGAACACGCTGGGGTCAAGCTGTCAGATGCTTTGGGAAACAGTCACCTCCGTCCCCCAGCCCGGGAGAGCCTTCCAGAGTCCTGACCCCCTGGGGAGTCACACGCCCCTCAGCTGGCATTTGCGGGGGCCTATTCTATCCCAGGCCCGCAACTGGGAACTCAACACAGATGAGCCAGATCACTCCTCAGACCCTGCCCACAGGAATGACTGCCCCCTTTTTGCAAGGGAAGAAACTGAGGTTCACGGAAGGGAGGTGACCTGCCCAAGGTACACAGCTAGAAACACAGCCAGGCTGGAATCCAAACTGATTCATTTTGAATGAAAACTCCTTTCGACCATACCCCTCTGCTCTCCCCTTAGACCCGGGAAGTGTGCCGTGGCTACGGGAAGAAGGTGGCAGAAGAGAAAGGACCCTGAAGTTCAAGGTGATGGCGCTGTGGGGCAGTAGCACCAAACCAACAAGTTCCCAGGGCATGAGGTGGCCCACCCACAAGGCATGGGGCGGGGGAAGGGGGTGGGCACAGGTGAGCAGATGCAAAGCTCAGCCAGGGAGTCGGGCCATGCCCTAGGGTACAGCCCAATCCCTACGCATCCAGGAGCCTGTGGCACTGCAAGGCAAGGAGCAGCATTGGAACCAAAATTCTAAGCCAAACTGCGCACAAAGAGCATGGGGGATTCTGGCAGGTCTGGAAGGGGCACCTCCAGGGTCCAACAGCCCACAGAACACACTGGAGTCAGCTCCCCGCCCCTCAGGGAAAGGCAAATCTTGGGAACATGGGCAGGGCTTCTTGGCGGGGTGAGAGGAGGCAGAAGTGCAGAGATAGAGTCTCAATGCAAGTCCTCTGACTTTATGGCCAAGAATGATAGCTGGCTTCCACCAAACCAGGAGCCAGACCCCCGCTGGTCCCCACGGCTGGAGACCCCGCAATCTGGTGTGAAGAGCTTGGCTCTGACTGCAAGTTCTGAACCCTGCTGGACATTGATAGGCACGTCATCTGGCCTCCCTGAGGTCGAGCTTCCTTATCCATCAAATGTATGCAAAGATAGTGCCGATCTCGGAAGACTGGGGTGAGGATCTGGGGACACAATGAGTGCAAAGCTCTTAGCAAAGTGTCTACACATTTTCTATGTGCAAAAAGTGGTGGCAGTTGTCATCATCATCGTCACCATCATCACCATCATCACCTAAACACCCCTCTAACTAGGATACGGCAGCTGGGATTGTGCCTTTGGAGCTGGTGATGGCAGAGAGACTGAGGAAGCTCAGAAATGTCTAGAAGAGGCCTTGCCCGGCACACGGGCTAAAGCAGCCGACGAGGGCCTAGAGTTCAAGGCAGGAGGGGAAACCAGGATGACCTGCAGGAGGGGAAACCAGGATGACCTGCGACAGTCACATTTGCCTATCAAAAGTATACATTCACTCAGCTTTCCATGGGGACTCATGCCCTAATATGGGCCCAGCAGCTTTCTGGGTTATTTCGAGTGTGTGTGATAATGACTCCAGGCTTTGTGTCTGCTGCCCCCAGAAAACCTTCCATCTGGGGAAAGGGATGACGGCTGGCAAAGACTGAGAAGGGCACAGGGAAGTCCAAGGTCAGAGAGTGTGCAGAAAGTAGGCACAGATGGGTAAGCCGAGGGGAAAGGAAGAGCAGGAGGCGGGAAGAGTGGGCTGGCCCAGGGGTCAAGCTGAGAGAGGAGGGACGGAGAGCCGGGCAAAGCCAGCCAGAGCTCCGGGACACAGGTGGGCACTGGACCACTCCCTGCAGGACAGCAGTGGGGGCTGCAGCCCGTCTCGTCACCCACAACGCCAGTGGGGACCCCTTTAGTACAAGGGCCAAGCTGGGCTCCTGGGCCCTGGGCAACCACTCGATGCCTGGGGGCCCCTGGCTCCTGCATTTATTTACATATAAATGATCTTCTGCCCAAGCTTGGCCCATCAACTCCAGGCTGCACAGGGTTAACTCCAGATGGAAGGGCTGGCTGGCTTTGCCTTCACTCTACCTCAATTTCTACTGCTCCCATCACCTACCTCCCCCACCCCCTGATCTTAGGGAAAAAAACCCATCAAAATAACTATTTTATGTCTCCAAATATGCAGATCATTTTCTTTAATGAAAGATGCTTGACGTCTCCGATCCAATTAATATGCAAATGCAGGAGAGGATTTATTTGTGACATTCTGTCTGGGTGAGAGAAAACAAAAAAGGCCTGTTAACCAAAACACTAATTGCTGTGACTGATTGTCACATATCATCATTTTCCTAGGATCTCCTCCATCCCCATCTCTCAGGGAGCCTGAAACCAGGACTCACCCAAGAGGCATCAAGGAGAAACAGGGCGACCAGCTACCTGGAGGCGTGGCCCCTCCCACCAGAACTGTTTCTGGGGCCAATGAGGGTGGAGGCTCTGACTGGTTTTGGTCCCACACGGGTGGTCCTGACCACCTACAGAACTTGCCATTTCATCTCCCTTCCTGCAACGCACTTCACCACTTAGGCGCCGATGTCCAGACCGGAAGGGAAGAGGCCTGGTCTCCACTGGATCTGATAGGCTGGGGGAGGCCTCAGCTCACCCACCTTCCTGCCCCGTTCCAGGTCAACTGCTTTTTTGCCGCCTGCTCCTACCTGCTAGGAGGTGGAGGCCCGCCAGTGTTCCAGGAAGGAGAGAAGGCCTCTCTGGGTGCTGCTGGTTACTGCCCCCTACTGCCTCTTCCTTCCCTTCTCCTGCTCTTTCACCTTGAGGTCCTGGCAGCACTTGTTGAGAGGAGCCACCTGGGGAAACTGAGGCATGGCATGGCATCCTCTCCTTAAGACGACATAGGGACTCTATAGACATGTTTGAAGACGACCAGGGACCCACTGCAGCTGGGCAGATACCTGCATGTCACCCCCAGGCCCCATGACTGCACTGAAGTGGGTGGGTCAACTGTCACAGCCTCATCTCCCTGAGCAGCTCAGAACCCTCAGTAGGACCATGGGGTCTCCTTTAGGGAGAGAGGGGAGTGAGTGTTGATGGATATCTTTGTTCCCAAAAGCCAAGGGGGAACTGGAAAAGATATGTTTTGCTCAAGATACTGGGCATAGGACAGGAGGGTTCTGGGTGCCACACAGCTCCAAACTCAAGGCCGAGGGGCAGAAGAAGATTTGCTAAAGCAGCTTTCTTTTCCACACAGGGGCCAGCGGACAAGAGGAGACTGGAAGGCACAGACTTAGGGCCCTAGTAGCTTAGAAGGCTGATCCCTTACCACTTGAGCACAAACATTCTGGGTGCTCAAAGAAGGCCTCCCTACCTCCCTGTCTCCCCTGTGGAACTCCCCAGAGATTCCAGACACTGAAAACTGGGGGCTGGGGAACCAGTGTGGCAAGGCCAAGGAGCCACAGGGGTCCCTGAGCTCCTCTGTGGGTGCTGGGCCCAGCTGAGGGCACAGTGAGGGCTCTGCATCTTTCAGGAAAAGTCACTGAAGGTCAGCGAAGCAACAGCGATCTAGTGAACACCAGTGCACATCAGCCCAGGGGCCAGAGGCTGCCACCAGCAGGGCCATGGTGCGGGCAGGAAGGTGGTCTCATCCCGCTGACTCCCATCTCAGATGTCCCCAGTCTCCTGCCCTGGCCCAGCTGTCTCCCTCTGCCAACTCCACCACGGCCTCCAGGGGGAGCTGGCGCCAGGGCAGCACAGGGCAGACACTCTCCCCCCGGAAGGCCTGCCCCTGCACCCCAGGAACAGGCTCAACGGGATGCCACGCGGGGGAGCTTGGAAGCCTTCCGGGAAGAGTGCAGCCCTGGCACCAGTCCCGCCGGGAAGGAGGTGAGCCAGGTCTACCCCTCCGTCTGCCGCTCACCTGACTCGCGCCCACAGCGGCTGAGCACCAATGGGGTGTGTGTGGGTGCAGACGGGAGGCGAGCATTATGGCGCCAGGAGCCAAAGGGGGAAGGGTGGGCAGCTGGGGCGTGGCAGCAGGTTGGCTGGCCGGCTGAACGGTGCTCCGGCTGTAAGCTCCAGGTGTGAAGGCCCCACCCCCAGGGTGGGACCAGAAGACGGGTCCTCATGGAACACTGAGCCTGTCTTACGCAACCCGGAAGTACCCACTTTCCCCAGCCTTCCTCACCACCGTTAGCCAATGAGAGCAGGCACTCCTACGTAGCTTGTGACCACGTGCGGGCACTCACAAGCACAACCTGTGGGGCATTGGGGTTCAGGGAACATTGAGATGGTCCCAGTGTGCCATGATTTTGAGCCCCTTTAAAACCAACCCATCTGTACACTAAACCTCCCGTAAAGCAGAGGAGTAAGTGGCTGTGGCTCTCAGTGGTCCATCAAAGCCAGATGCCCGCCCCCGCTCCACTACCTCCTCCTCCCCCTGGTGCCAGCCTGGGGCAGCACAGGGCGGCCCGGGCTATGGGAGGCGTGGTGAGCAAGGGCGGGTGGGGTGAGACCAGCTTCCTAGCACTGGGCAGAGAGGCCCTGCGCTTTGCAGGGGCCCCTTCACAACTTAGAGGGAAGGCCCAGACCCCAGGGCATCATATCGGAGGCTCTCTACCTCCTTCAGTCTTCCTTGGCCCTCCTTCCCCGTGGTACGGCTCCTCCAGGACCAGACGCCTAGAGAACACATCCCATTGATGCATTTCCACCTAATTCCCTCCCACAACCTGGCTGCTCTCACGGTCAGCTTTACTCGGGCCATCTCAGCCTCATGCACCCCAACTCCAAAGCCCCCCTTCCCCTGGACCATGGGGTTCTCCCTAAGTCCAAGCCACGTGAGCATGGGTCAGCCCCCAACTCACACCCAACCTTGCACCTGCCCAAGTCTCTCTGTTCATTCCAGTGCTGGGTGGGGACAAATCTAGAATCTGTTTCCCAAATCCAGGACCTCGGAGCTCTTTCTCCATGGGGTACTTTCAGAGAGCTGGAAGAGTTCCCCCATCTTTGTGGAAAGGGGTGTAACGTTAACGCCACACCAGCTAACGCCACACCGGCTTTAAAAATACCCCAGCATACAATCCACAGGGTTAGAGCAAAGGCCACGTGGTCAGCGCCGGACTATAAATAACCAGCCAATCACATACCAGAGCTACAGCCCCTCCCCAGCACCAAGAACCTTTCTGAGGAAATCAAAGTGAGCACAACTGTTACCAAGTCACTACTAAAATATTTACCAGCCTGGCGAGGTGCCGAAGGTGCTTGGCACTGAGTGTTTGCTTATTTACAAGGCTGTTTTAAAGGGTAGAAAGCAAAATAAGGTAACCTGAGCTATTAAACCAAGGGGGCCAGGTGGTACCTACCAGCTGTCAGCTGTCCCGAGCACACAGGGAGCTGGAAGAGCACTGGTGTAGATTCCCCCCAAAATGGGTCAGAAAAGGGAACAGACAGGCCTTGGTGCTCCGGATTATCCCAACCAGCAGGGGCGGGGGCTCGGGCAGCGGGAGCAGAGAGAGTGCTACAAGTTAGAGGTGCTTCTCCTCCAGCTGCCCCTGGCCTTCTGCACCCTCACTCAGAGGGGCAACCTGGGACACTGCCCTAATCCAGAGGTGGGGGCCTCTGGTAGGGAGAGGGGAGGCACAGAGGAAGGCAGGCCCCCAAGGATGACATTAGGGGACACACGGGACCTGAGAAAGAGAACGCACTCGAGTGTGCTTTTCGTCCTCCTCTTCCTCTTCCTTTGAAGTTCCCTTGTGGTTTGAATTTAATTTTGATTTTCTCAACTTTAGCAGACTGAAGTTGAAATAACCTACAAATTACTTAATGTGTTGTAAATCTGGGGGAAGTCAGGAGTAATGGGGACCACATGTTGGCAGGAGGAAGCCCACCGAGGGCTGAGGGGAGGCGGCCCCCTCAGACACGCAGGTAGCTGTCCCAGGCAGGGGCATTGATGCCCGTGCTCCCCTGGAAGGAGGGGGCTTGGGCTCCCCCAGGGGAAGGAGTTGGATTCCCAACTGGCCAGGGAGCCCTGGATGGACACAGCGAGAAAGTGTTAAGACGGTGGACGGACCAAGTCGCCGCCCGGGGCAGCCTGGTGACCGCGGACGGGGACGGCCAAGTAGGCCGTGTGCCAGGCGCCTGCCAGGCCCCTCAGCCGCGCCAACGCCGCAGCGCTGGCCCTGCTCCCCTCTGGCCTCGCGCTGCATGTGTGTGGCTGTCAGCTGAGCTCCCACCTCCCTTCTCCCCCCTCCCGCCCTCCCTCTTCAGCAGATTTCTCTCAAGTACTAAGCCATATGGTTCCAGTTAAGCTCCATATTTTTCCTTGTCGATTGAAGAGACACACTTTCCTCTTTGCCAGACAGTTTGCAGATTGCTCTGTTGGCTCAATTTCTTATTGGATTTCTCAAAAAACCTGACATTTTAAATTAATTTATAGCCACAACAAAAAGAGTTCAGAATTTTAATGGTGTTGTAAGTAATTTTTAGGTAATCCACTCCAGATTTTGATATTAACCTTTGAAACTGGAGTTCATTCAGCTACTATGTTACAATAGCCAGTCCGATTCCAGGCCTGGGGGAGGCCAGGCTGGGGTAGGAGGCAAAGGCAGTGTTCCGGGGACCCCATTCTGCCAGGAAGCCCCAAAAGGGTGGTGCCTGGGGAATCCTGGACCCATGATTGACAGTGACAATGGGGTGGGGAGGGGATGGCAGGGGGCCTGTAAGACAGCAGGGCAGGTGCTGGAGAGTAAATGTGGCGGCAAGGGGGCCTGCTGAACATTCTAGAAGGACAGGCAGGACTCAGCAGAGGGCAGCATCCCCGGGTCCCTCAGTAGCAACAGCAAGGCTCAGGGCATGCGTGAGGCTCCACCTCAGCGCGCCAGGAAATAATAATGATAATAGTAATAATAACGACGACAGCTGACATTCGCTGAGCGCTCACCGTATGTCAGGCGATTTATGGAGTGCTGTACATGCAGCATCTCACTGACACTCAGAACCACCTATGGGGGCTTCCCTGGTGGCGCAGTGGATAAGACTCCGAGCTCCCAACGCAGGGGGCCCGGGTTTGATGCCTGGTCGGGGAACTAGATCCCACATGCATGCCGCAACTAAGAGGTCGTGTGCTACAACTAAGGAGCCCGCCTGCCACAACTAAGACCCGGAGCGACCAAATAAATTAATGAATAAATAAATGTGTAAACTTAAAAGAAAAAAACCCCCAAACCCCCCACCTATGGGGTAGCTACTATCACCACAACTACTAATACTAATCATATTAATTGTTAACAGTTTTTGAGGACTTACCCTGTCCCAGGCATTAAATGATAACAGAAACCATGTAAAGAAGATATACTATTCTTATCCTCAACTTACTTAGGAGGAAATGAGGCTCAGAGAGGTGAAGTCAGGTCCCTGGCTCGCCTCACACCTTGTTTCTCCTTTCACAAAATGCTACAAAATATTTACTGCCATCGTGGTCCTTCTGGCTGGAGCTAGAGGGAGGTGGTGTGGTCCTCCGGGCTGGCCAGGCCGGGGCCTGCCGAGGATGCCACCTCTTCCCTGTGCTGCCTTGGGCTCGGCTGAAGGCCGCACGCCAATCCAGACAGAGGAAACTCCGGGCATGGGGAGCGAAGCCCTCGCCAGCGTCTTTACTAGGCTCTGGCACTAAGTGGCCCCGGCCTGGGTACCGTGCCAGCTTACTACAGCAGCAGAGTGTTAGCATTCCTTTCCTGCAGGAGCTTCCAGGGCACCCAGGAAAGGAGATGCAGAGATGGGGCCCCGGCCAAGGCCGTTCCAGTCCCTGGAGGGTCCTCACTCCAGCAGGGATCCAGGGCCCCGAAGGGAGGCCAGAGAGAGGCTGCACAGGGCTGCCCGGAAACCAGGGGCTGTCCTTGGCCTTCTCCTCATCTTGGGGCCAAAGGGTTCTGGGGGTTAGTCAGCCCCTGCCAACCCACTGAGATGTCACGTTAAATGGCACCGGATGGGGCTTCAGGCCAGCTTCTCCGCCATTGAAGCAGGGACAAAGGAGAGAGTAGATGGCCGGGAGGAGGACTGGAGCGTCACCGGAAAGGTTTTGACTTGACTCGCTTTGGAAGTGAAAGCGAGTGAGAAGGACTGAGGGATGACTGAGGGCAGCGGGGGCACCTGTGGGAGCCAACGTCAAGCCTGAGGCCCGTTAGGGAGGGCGGAGCGGAAGAGCACGGGCAGAGAGAGGGAGGGGCCAGCAGCAGCTCTGGGCCGGGCAAAGCTGGGCAACTGGGGTGTAAGGCAGAGAAGTGGCTGCAAGACCACGACCCCATGTCTTTCAAGCCTGGTCTACAGCCCTCAGGACAGGAAGTGGCCCGGGGAAATGCCTACTCTGGCTGGGTCATCCGTCCATCTATCCATTCACAACCATCTGCCGTTTGCTATTCTGGGTGTCAGGTTCATGCAAGGCCTTGGAAGTCCAGAAGAAAATCCAGCCTCCCAGAAACTCACAGACTCAAGAACCTCAGCCCCTTTATCCCCAGGGCCTGGGGATGCAGCATGGCCCAACAGTGCCCGGGATGACGCAATCCCAGTGCCTGCTCTCTGAAAGGTTCTGCTCTAGGGTCCCCTTCCTTACTCCCCTGAGGCCTCAAGTCGGATTCCTTGACTCCATGAGTGAGACAAACCTCCCCCAAGGTGCTGGGAACCATGATGGGAACTCTGTCCCCCCGACGCTTCCACGGAGAAAAGGAGCCTGAGCTCTCAATTTCAGGTGCCCGCGGCTCTGAGCCATGAGGGCTGGGCCGAGAAGCTGGCCTTCACCTCCTTCCTGATCCGAGCTCTCAGGAGAGCCCGGCAGCAGCTGCCAGGTTGCCCGCTGCCATGCCCAGACCGTGCCCGTGCCCAGACCGTGCAGACCTCAGAACCTGTGGAGCCTCTGGCTAGCGGCCAGACACCATGTATGAGTGCCAGGGGCTGGGGGGTACGCTCAGGCTTTCCATGCCCCTGGCACCATGCCAACATGTGGAAGGTTGAACTCACCCCTGGCGGGATGCCACGTGCCCACAGAGTGGGCATCTGCTGGCACGGCATCATATGAAGAACAAGGGGTCCCACCATCGCCTGTCACTCTGGGCTCCCCCTGACACATCACGGGGGTATGTCCACTCCTGCCCCGCATGGCATAGTGCATGGGGGCCCTCAAATGTCCCCTTGGCACCATGCCCACCACATACTGCGGGCCATCCCCACTGGCAGCAGGCTGCACATGGAAGGACTCAGACACTCTACTGGACTCCAGCCAGGCTCTGAATGGCTCTCCCCACTGGCTTGAGGCCATGAACTGGGCATCTCTGGGTTTGGGCCCATGGTACCATCTATTCACTATAACAGCCCATAGGACTTCCCTCCCTCCCACTCTGCCCACAGACAACCACGTTCCATCATTTTATGGACCACAGGAAAACGCCAGAAGCCTTCGCAAAATGAGTTGCAACGTGCAAACTGTATGTAGAAATTAAAATGAACATCCTTTCCCTCCGGTCGCTGGGACAATCCCATCCGACTGATTAAATTTTCATTTGTGTTCCAATTGATGAAGCAAACCCCAGAAACTTTCTGAATTGTTTCCCTCCCCAGTTGTCTGCTGGCCTCTCGCTCTCTTTCCCAGTCTTTCTTTCTTGGCTTTTTTTTTTATTTTTTATTTCCCCCTCTTGGTCAGGTTAAAGCGCTCCTGAGGGGTGATTGACGGGGGTTGCCATGGAGACCCTGGCTTGAAAAAAAGCCTCGTTAGTTGCCAACTCTGTGTGTTGTTGTTTTACAACTGTGACCGACCGTCACATGAGAGGGGGGACAGCTGGGGGCCGGGCAGCACAAAGGGGAATGGCTTTTTAATGGAGTGCCTGGCCGGCGCTTGAAGACTCAATAAAGAGTAGCTGGTGAGTCCCCTCGCTGGGCCCGGCCCAGCACACGGGGGCCGGAGGCCCTTTGTTCCTCGGGAGCTGGGATGGGAAAGTTGGGAAACCAGCCGCTGAGAGGTGAAAACAAGAGGCCTTCCCCCACCGCTCACCGGACAGCTATTTTCTCTCACTCTCAGGGTGCCCGGATCGAGGGGACAAAACCCAGTGTCTTGGACGGGCTGCCATGCTGGGGGGCCGGGAGGCAGCTGGGGGAGCGGAGTGGGGAAGCAGAGGGAGGCGGCAGGCCCGCCTCTGGCTCCTGCCCCTCCGCGGCCCTGAGCGTGAAGGCAGGTGGCCGACAGGAAACTGGGCCGTGCGGGGCGGGGGCAGGCAGAGCCCAAGCTCAGGACAGGCCGAGCCCTGATGGAGCCAGAGGCTGCGGGAGGGTTTTCTGGGGGAGGACAAGGCTCTGCAGGAGAGACTCAGGCCACGGGCCAGGAGGAGGCTGGTGTCCACAGAAACGGGCTGCCGGCTGGTTCCTGCCCCTCTCCCAGGCCGCCCATGAGGAAGGACCCCACTGCTGTCTCGCCCCATGGCAGCTCCTGACGGGCCCTGCACCCAGACAGAGGCCAGAGCAGCCAGGAGGAGGTGCTGAACGAGGCCAAGAGCTTAGCCTTTCTGAGGACAGAAACCAAGTACCAGAGCAAAGGCTGTTCTCTGGCCCTGACCAGAGAGAGAGAGAGAGAGAGAGAGAGCGAGAGAGTGTAGCGGTCCTCAAAGTGTGGTCTGCGGGCCTCTGGGGTTCCCAAGACCCTTTCATAATACTACTAAGATGCAATTTGCCTTTTTTGCTGTGGTGACATTGGCATTGATGCAATGACGCGAAAGCAATGGTGGGTTAAATGGCTGGCGCCCTAGCACAGATCACAGTGCAGCAATGGCAATCACCGCGTTCTTCAGTGCCATACACTTCCAGTTTAAAAAAAAAAAAAAGAAAAACCATATTCACTTAAGAATGTTCTTGATGAAGCTATAAAGATTGTTAATTTTTATGAAATCTTGACCCCTGAGTACGTGTCTTTTTAATATTCTGAGGGATGAAAAGGGAAATACACATAAAGCACTCGTGCTGCATCCCACAGTCTAACGCTTGCCTCCAGGAAAGCACTTGGGTGACTGGGCTGAGGCTGAACTAGCTGCTCTCTTCACAGAGCCCATCTTTACTCGAAGGAGCAACTGACAGAAAAACTACGGTTTTTCAGATTTGAGTATTCGGCAGACATCTTCTCAAAAGTGAACATAGTAAGACTGTCACTTCGCGGGGGTAAAAAACTGACAATATTTGTCGCCAGTGCTAAGCTGATCTTTCAAGTGAGAATCAAACTTTTGGGGAAATATTTGCCACTGACTCTGACAGTGTCTTAAAACTGAACAACTTTTCTGATGAGACAGGTGATGACAGTAATGAACATCATTTTTTTTTAAAATGTCGTGTAATGAAATGTGTCAACATGTGGAAGATCTGCTTTCCTCAGTGAACCAGTATTTTCCAGATGACCCATGCAAGAGGTTACAAAATATCACGCATGCGGGAATGATTCATTCAAAGTGCAAGACAGACCAATGGGTTTTCACGTAAGAGTACACAAAGTTCACTGAGGTGGTTTCAGATCCCACATTGTAGCTAACCTTTGAGAAACTATCACTTGGCGAGCTTTAGCGTGGTATCAAAGGAGAATATCCACAATTATCTGCAAAGACTATTAAAATAGTCCTCTCTTATCCAACTACACATCTGTGGGAAACTGGATTTTCTTCATAGGCTAATGTAGACAATACATCAGCAAGGACTGAATGCAGAAGCACATCTGAGAGTCCAGCTGTCCTCCGTTACGTCAGACATTAAAGAAACTTGCAAATATATAAAGCAATGCCACTCTTCTCACTAAAATTTTGTTTTGGAAAATGCAGATATTCTCATGAAAATATGTTCTTAATGTTAACATGTAATGGATTTATCACTGTTATCTTTTCTTTTACCATTTAAAAAATTCAAGTATAGGGCTTCCCTGGTGGCGCAGTGGTTGAGAATCTGCCTGCCAGTGCAGGGGACATGGGTTCGAGCCCTGGCCTGGGAAGATCCCACATGCTGCGGAGCAACTAAGCCTATGCGCCACAACTACTGAGCCTGCGCTCTAGAGCTTGCGAGCCACAACTACGGAAGCCCGTGCCCCTAGAGCCCGTGCTCCGCAATAAGAGAAGCCACTGCAATGAGAGCCTGCGCACTGCAATGAAGAGTAGCCCCCGCTCGCCGCAACCAGAGAAAGCCCGCGCACAGCAACGAAGGCCCAAAGCAGCCAAAAATAAAAAAAATAATAATACATTTATAAAAAAAAAATTCAAGTATAGTTAATTTACAACGTTGTGTTAGTTTCAGGTGTATGGCAAAGTGATTCAGCTATATATATATATATATATATATATATATATATATATATACACACATACACACACACACACACACACACACACATACATATATACACATATATTCTTTTTTTTTTTTTTCGGTACGCGGGCCTCTCACTGTTGTGGCCTCTCTCGTTGCGGAGCACAGGCTCCGGACGTGCAGGCCCAGCGGCCATTGCTCACGGGCCCAGCCGCTTCGCGGCTTGTGGGATCTTCCCGGACCGGGGCACGAACCTGTGTCCCCTGCATCGGCAGGCGGACTCTCAACCACTGCGCCGCCAGGGAAGCCCCTACACATATATTCTTTTTCAGATTCTTTTCCATTATAGGTTATTACAAGATACTGAATATAGTTCCCTATGCTGCAAGTCCTTGTCATTTCACTATCTTTAAATGAATTAATATTGATAAATACGTTTTTTTTAAATGTCTGGGTTTTAATTTCTAATATGGAAAGTATCGATCGCAATAACCCACATAAGCCAAAGCTCTTTGGGATCCTCAGTACTTTTTAAGAGTGTAAAGGGGTGCTGGACCCACAGTTTGAGAACCACTGGCTTGGGGCAGTGGGAAAAGGGAGAAACAGGGCAGAGAGTATGCCATTGTCGGGCTCTGTGGAGCAGGGCTCGGCAGGGATAAGTCTCTGCCCTCACAGTTGGCCTTGGACTGGGTGAGGCTGCCTGCTCAGCACTGCCAGGACATTTGAGGAGAATTACATATCACATCCTATGGCGAGAGATATAACAGCGGGCAGGATGGTGACTGGAGAAGGCAAAGGCTGAGGCAGGGTGAAACGGTACTGGCAAATGTTGAAGGAACCACCCAGAGGCCCTGGAGGAGCAGAGGGAGAGTGAGAGGAGGCGGCCAGTTTTGCCCTTGGCTTGAGAGGGCCTAGCCCCATGAGGTGGCAGCCCAGGGAGGTAGGAGAGGTAATGGGGGCCTGAGCCCCACTGCCCCGTCAGAACGTAAAGAGGAGCTGGTGGAGGGGATGCCCAAGAATTTAGAGCCGAACAGGGATTCTTGCCACCAGTGTGAAATTCACAGGATGATCTGGGCCCCTTCCCAGGGACATGTTAATTATCTTTCCCCACTGGTCCCAGTGGGCAACCAGGCTGGAAATGAGCAAAGGCCGGCTCCAACTCACTTTGCTCTGTTCTGCCTGGGAAAACCAGTGGTCCTCAGCCCCAAGCTTGGCTCTAGTGCAGAGATGTGGAATTTTCCAGGAAAACTTCAAAATCATCACTGAGAGGGGAAGACATTTGAAAACTATCTTGAAGACGAGAAAGAAAAGAAAGGGCAGGCCAGGCTTCCCAGGGATGCCTAGGACCCCAGGGCTGGGGAGGTGAAAGCGGAAGCTATGTGTTTTCATCTCATGCACAGAGTCCCTGGAACAGCACTCAGAATTGCCCTGGGGCCCCAGGTCATCCCTTCCTCTTGGGATTTGAAGCTCATGGACCCCCAGGCCCTGTGGCTTCTGCTGAGGGCAGCACCTAAGAGGGCATCTCTGGACGTCCAACCAGCCGAATGTCTACATCGAGTCCCTACCACCTGACACCCCAAGTGGAGGCTCAGGGTGCAGCACCCTACCAGACACACCTGCACGCCTTCCCACCCCACAGACTGCACCGAGAGCCGGCTTTGTACAGGCACCAAATTACATGCTAGGGGTCCATCAGGGATGATGGCAGAAGCCCTCCACCCTCACTAGTCTCTGCTCTTAGAGAAGTAACTGGGGACAGTGGGAGAGGTGCCAGGACTGTGAAGCTGTGGGAACACAGAGAGAGAATGCTAACTCAGTCTTGGGCAATCTGGGAAGGCTGCTGGGAAGAGGTGGCATCTGGAGGACCTAGTAGAAGAGACAGTAAAGTATAGGCAGTCGGAGCCTGGGCTCCGGGGACAGACTTCGGTTTGAATCCTACTTCTTAGCTCTGTGATCCTGACGTTGGCCCCCTCCTCTATAAATCAGAGATGTTATTAGTATCTGCCTCATAGGGTTGCTGAGGGATTAAGTAAAATAATGCAGGTAAAGAGCATGACATGGGGCCTGGCACATACTAAACACTCAATATATGTTGTATTTATAACCATGCAAAGCTATATTCTCACTCCTGACAGGTCCACCCTGGTCGGACCCCCAGACCAGCCCGTACTAGGTGGAGCTGCCAGCCCAATGCAGGAGCACTGATAGACCCCTGGCCCTATCAGCCTCAGCCCTGACCCTCTCCACGTATATAGGGAAGAGGAGGAGGGCCACCCCCAGAGCCTAGTCCAGCAGATGACAGGCAGAGGCGGCGCTGCCCACCTCTCCTGAGCCTGTGGGGTGCTGAGCACGACTCAGTGCTGATCTTGAGGAGTATCTTCCAGCACAGAAACTCCAAGTCACCTGCCTGGGAAGAAGCAGGGGAAGAAATCCCACGGCCATGCCCTCCCCTGGAAAAAAAAAAATTCTAGGAAACAAAATACAACGACATCTTTTTATTTTGTTTTTTTTCGGTAATTATACTAAAGATGAAAAACTCATAATAAACATCTCCCAGTCCCCACCTGCTAACAGTAATTATAATAGACTCAACAATAAATGGTAAAGCAGGGCAGAGCTGCATCTCGGGAATTCTCTAGGGCATGTGGATTAGCTAGGAAAGCCTGAATGATTAAAATACACTAATTAAAATTTTGTGTTCCTTGGTAACTCGTCTGCCTGGGCCCCTGGTGTTGGCAAAATGGGAATTAACGTGACAAAAGCAACACAGAGGGTTTTTGTTTTAAATAAAGAAAAAAGAGAGAGAGAGAGAGAGAGAGAGAGAGAGAGAGAGCGCGCGAGCGCGCGCGAGAGAAGACCTATATAAACAAGTTAGACATCAGGAGAAAAGAAAGACGAGGTGGTTTTCTCTCTTTTTCTAACTGGAGCACCAGAATACTTGGGACAGGAAAGTGTAAGAGAGAGGGTCCGGGTCTTGGAGGGGAGGCCCTTTGCCTGCCCTGGGGTCCTGGGGCGGGCAAGGTGAGCATGTGTCCAGGGGTCACTGTTTAAAAACAATTACGGGAGAGAAGAGGATGGGAGGGGGAGAAGTGGGGGGCAGCAGGCGCCCACCCAGTCCGGCTTTCCAAGAGCATTCCTCCAGGGCGGGCCACATACCCCCAACTCCCCGCCCCACGGCCAACGGGACCCTGGGAGGACGCAAGGGAGCTTCTACCCCATTGCAGTTGCACAAAAGAAATCGAACACTTTTGAGTTGCCCGTTGCCCTTAGCAACCTAATTGCATCAGTACATTGCACACAGGAGCCAAAGTAACTGAATTTTGATGAAAAGACGGCGGTAATTTACGGCATCACAAAATTAGTTGTCATGGCGACGGGTTAATTACATCTCAAATTAACAATGCAAGTGTGGTGAAATTAAATATAAATCATATTTTCTGCATAAATTATAGGGGTTGATTAGACCGGGGCTCTGGGAGAGAGAAAGGTTGAGCCGCCACGGGCCCCAAGCTGCATTCTGAGCTGACGAGAGAGGCGCCTGCAAGCTCGGGCGCGGATGGGGAGCTCTTGGAGGGGACGGGGGACCAGCGGAGTCAGGCACCAGGGCTGCCGGGGCTGCCTCCCTCTGTTCCCGCTGCCACTCTCAGGCTCAGCTGGCTCCACGCAGCGCCAGGGCTGTCTCCAAAGTTTGCTTCTGTTTGGATCAAACTTCGGATGGGGGAGGGGGTGGGCACGCAAGAAGGAGGGACGGCGGCTGGTGCCTCTTAGCTTAGTGCCAGGGACAGAAGTTCTACCTTCACCCATCCCAAATGACTCCCGGCTTCTGTACCCTGAGCCCTCAGAGAACCCACCACAGATGGCCGGCTTGACCCTGCTCTCTTCAGTTAAATGGGGTCAAACGGTTTCTGAGTCACAGGCATCTGCCTACCAGCGGACAGGCCCCCTGCCACATGACAGGCAAACAGCACATGGTCAGGGCTGCACCAGGTGGGCAGGGTGCATTGTAGGTGCCCAGGGTATCCAGGGGCAGCAGCTTACGGCCTCAGGTGGCGGCAGGCACATCTGGCTGAAGGACGAGCTTGTCCGGCTAGCCAGCTCTGATCAGGCAACTACACTACTGACCTCACTCCCCCCTAGCCAGGGGCAAGTCACTGTGAACCTGCCTTCCTTGAATGGGGAAGAATTGCAGAGAGCCAAAGGCCAAAGCGACCCCACAGAGCACTATGTCTGGGCCCTCTGGGGCTCTGCCTGACACTACCCTGCCCAAGTCATGGGAATACTGAAGAGGCCACAGCTGGAAAGTGGAACGTGCCCCAAATGCCCTTGCCCTGGTCCCACCCACCCATCGCTGATGGGCAGTGCTGACAGTACTTGTAGGCCCTGACATGGAGCACTGCTGGACCAAATTCAGCTTGGTCAGGCCAGGCAGCCTCACCAGAAGGCCCAGTCAGTAAAGGCTTCAGAAGCATGCCTCTCTCCTCACGCTCCTGGCCCCGTTTCTCGGGTTCTGGAGGACACAGAGGAGAACCCCATTCGCTACCCGGACACAGGTATCGTGAGGCAATATAACAGGAGTTACAGACTTTAGTGAGCAGCGGATCACCGGGGAAGGCCACTAAACCTGTAGAGTCCTCAGGCCCCTGCTTCGGAGATTCTGATTCTGGATCTGGAGGGACCCAGGATCCAAGTTCTTAACCTGCCCCACCAGGGAATCTGATGCAGGCAGTCCCAGGCCCACACTTGGGAAGCACCAGCAACTCTGTTATTAGTCCCATTTTGCAGATGAGGGAACTGAGTCCCAGGGAGGTTAAGTCACTTTTGAAGACAGGGCAGAGCTGAGATTCAAAGCCACCTCTGAGTTGTTACCCATCCTGTGCAATGCCTTCTCAAGGCCGTGTCAGGCACCTTGCCAGGCCAGGTGGGAAATAGGGACCAATGAACAACAAACTTGTCCCTGAGGACTACACGGCCTAGTGGAGACACAGAGTGTCAAGCAAACAGCCAGGCCCAACGTGCCCAACACATCACTAAGGGACAGGGACACGGGAGCACGGGAGCAAAGGTGGGGACAAAGGAAAGGCAGGGGCCAGTATGCACCGGCAGCCAGCCCAGGGTAGGAGGCGCTCCCTCAGGGTCCCCGGGCCGGCTGAGTGCCCAGCAGGGCTGTGCCACACTTCACCTGGCCCAGGTGGGAGGAATTTCCTGAAAGGCTTCTGCAGAGAGATGGGGCGAAGGAAGGAAGAGAAGGCCCTTGGTGGTCCCCCGACCACGGATGTGCATGTGCAACTCATGAATATTTTAGTGGCCGTTTATTTATCCCCGCACCGTCCACTGCTGGGGCCACAGACCCAAGGTGGATAAATATAGCCACTGGGCAATCAATGAGGCATCCGCTCCACACCGCCCCCCGCCGCTCCCCCCGAGCCACATCCATTAGGCCCCTTGTTCCCACAACCTGCTGGCTGGGCACCTTGTCCTGCTCAATTGGTTTCCGATTTTCATTAGCGGTAGAGGCACAGCCCCGCTCCAAGCCTGGGCGTCCCCCTCACCCTCCTAGGCCCTCCCTGCTTGGGCTGGGCATGGAGCCCGAGGCTGCCGTCAGCCTGGAGGGGCCTTTCAGAAAGCCCAGCCGACCAGGGCGGTGAAGTAGAGATGTGCAGAGCCCAGCGGCCAGACCTCACTTCCCTGGCTGGCCCCTGCGCAACGCAGAGAGAGGTGGGGTCTCCTTAGGACCCTGCCCCCCAGACCAGGGCCAGCCGGCAAAGGCGACGTCCTTACAGAACACTGGGGCTCTCCTTTGCTCACCCGGAAATTTCTGGAGGCCTCCAATGCCTTACACCTGGGGGAAGGGTGCCAGAGAGGGAGTTCCATTGGCTGTAGCGCTGGGGTTCCTGAGGCTGCCACAAGGGGACCCCTGTTCCCCTGGGCTGGAAGTTACATACGAGCCACCCTGGCCTCCTGTCCTCCAGGGCCAGGCCTGGCTCCAACCTACCATCCAAAGGAACAAGAGTGAGCTGCCACACTCTCTTTCAGGGCCTCAGATCAGACTGGAAGGCGCTGACCAGTTCCTGGCCTCCGCTCCTCCTGCCAGGCTGAGGGCATCCCAAGCAGGCTGGGGCTCAGTACCTGGGGGCACTGTGTCCAGCCAGGCAGTGACTCCAGCGGCAGCCTCAGCCCTGACAGGGGTCCTGCCCCCCGTCCCCCCTCACTCATTTAACAACTAGTTCCTGAACCCCACCATGTGCCAGACATTGTCCCAGGTGTACAGCTGTGAGAGAGGCAAAGCCACCCAAATGCCCTGCCTTCAGGAGGTTTAGCCTTGGGGGGGTGGGGACAGACAAACAACTAAACAACTAACGAGTTCTAGAGGACAATAAAACAAGGGACGTAATAGAGAGTTACAGAGGAGAGAGGTGGGGCTACTTCAGCAACCTCTGAGGAGGTGACATTTGAACCAGAGATAAGTGAATGGGTCTTCCGTCTGAGGAAGGTGGGAAGGGGATGGGGAAGGTCTCAGTCCCAAGAGCCGACACAGGGGAAGATGCCAGAAGGAGTACCCACAGACCCCCTTCCTTTGGTGCCAGGTGGCCAAGGGCTCAGGCCAGTGGCTAGCAGGACAGTGCCCCTTGGCAGGCTGGTACAGCATCAACATGGCCTGGGGAGGGGTAAGAGAGGAGGAAGGACAATGGCTGGCAGAGGACCAAGGGCACGAGGCCATCTGCCTGCTGGCTGTGAACACAGGCCCCTCCTCCAGAGCCACTGCCATGACACAAGGGAGCCCAGCCAGGCCTGCATGGGGTCCTACCTGCCCCGGGAGCTGCAAGGCCATGGGGTGACCAAGGACCAGGGCTGTCTTCAGCCCCTCAGACTCCGCCCTGAGCCGGCTCCAGAGACTAGGGCCTTGACTCTCCCGTCCATGTCCATTCACAGCAAGGACACAGAGGGTGGTGTGGGAGGTGAGAAGAAAAGATCAGGCATAAATCCCAGAGGGAGATGAAGAGGGAGGCAGGCCTGTGCCTTTAAAAGAATTTTCATTTAAAGGCTCTTCTCTCTTCCACCATTTCAGTGATCTATATGCAAATATGCTAATGCATGCAAATTAAGACACCACTTTTAGTCCCAATTTAATAGAAAGCATTAAAATACCATTTTTTTTTCCAAAAAACTCCATATGCATGAAGGAAGGATTTTTTTTTTTTTTTACTTTTCACTAAAGTCACATTCCGGCAGCTATTTTATGCTGTCAAAATGTTCTCAACACGGGGAGATTTGACTGGCTTCTCTGAGAGCCAGTCACAGGAAGCTCAGGCTCTGCCTCTCGTTGAGTTTTTCTTTTTCTTTTCTTTTTTAATTTTGGGGAGAGAGGAAAGAAAGACAGAACAAAACAACAAAAAAACACCCAAGAGTCTTTTGAAGGGCGCTTTTATTTTCAGGCCAGGCACCGATCCCCTCTGTGTAAAGTGTGTGTTAACCCTACGGCTGCGGGAGATGCACGCGTGCGATCTGGTTGGGTGTGCTTCTGGTCGGTCACTCCTGCTCTCTGGAGCGGGTGCAGATAAAGCACGCGGGGCCATTCTGTGTGTGCCACTGGCGGGAACATCCTCCCGGGGGCCTGAACCGCCTGGCAGGACAGTGCCCTTGGTGAGGGTGCAGGAGGGCAGGCGGGCCCCGGGGGGGGGGTAGTTGGTGGGGGCGCGTGGCTGGCGTGGCCAGGGTGGCCCAGCTCAGCAGCCCCAGCCGCACATTGAGGGCTGTCTATTTTCACTGCATTCGCCGCTCTGTAATTAAGCTCACTGCTCCCACTTGGGCTAACAGACCTTTTCCAGAGGGTGCCCCCCACCCCCACTGGGCCCATTCCCCCTTCTCCCAGCATTCTTGGCCACTCTGTACTCCCACAGACCCTTCAGGAGACTTCAAATCTTGGATCTGAAGGGCCTTTGTCAGAAAAATGGCACCAGCCCTTGAACTGTGCTGCAGTCCACCCCTCCCCTTCCCCAGGGCCCTCTCTTTGGGGTTACAGTTCCTGATTAGACCTCAGTACTCCAGCACATGCATTTTGCCAACTCCTCCACTGTTCCCGGCCTTTCCTTCCTGGCTGAAGTTAGTCAGGGCCTGACCTCCGGGATGCTGCAAGGTGCTCTGATCCCAGCCGGGTTCCTCCCAAAAGGGTGACAGGCCTCTCACAGGGAGAAAGGGGCAGGGCAAAGGCAATCCTGCCACGTGGGTGTTGCCTTCTTGGGCGAGGCTCAGCCCTGGGTCACAGCGAGTTGCCGTTTTACAATCAGGGTGAACACTGACCACCACCAACTTATGGGGAAGGGCCTAGGAGCTTGTCATGTGTTGGTTCATTTACTCTTCTCAGTGACTGTACAGACGAGAATGACCAATTCCAAGTCACAAATACAGAGAAGCAAGGCTCAGAGAGGTGAGACCACTGGTCCAAGTCTCAGAGAAACGGTTGCTGAGGGGCAGGGTGAGGTCTGTGTGTCATCCACACTCCCAGAACGAGCTGAACGTCAGGGGGCTGCACCTCCCACCCTAGTTTGCCCTCCACCATGCATGAGGAACCCCAGCTGCCCCACTCGGGGCTTCAGCTCCCCATCCGTAGAATGGGAGAGGGCGGGCACAGCCATCCACGGCTCCTTCTGGCTCCATCTGTTCCCGACTGTGAAACAGATGGAAGAGAAACAAGGGTGGGGTGGGGGTCTCCCCGAGCCGGGCAGGGAGGCAGACTGGCTCCCCAGGGCCACCCCACACTGCGGTAGCGGCCCTGCAGGCAATGGCCAGGAGGTCAAGCAGATCTCAGGCAAGTGGGGAGACAAATTGAATACTGGGGGTAGAAGGTAATCAAAGAAATCAGAAAAGTACTTAGGTTGGGCCTTAAGGAACGAGAGCAGACGCCCCACTCCACGGAACTGTTCAGAGGAAAAAGGGCAAAGACAAGAAGAGAGAAGACCCGCTGGTGTAGGCCCCGAGGCTGGCAGTGGGTGGAGGGTGGGGACTTGGGACAGACACAAGGGGCACAAGCTCTGACTCCCCCGTCCGAGGCCTGGAGCTCGGGCTCAGGGTGACGGGAGGGGGCTTCGCACACACGTTTCTCCAGCGAAAATGCAAAGGCAGGAGAGGAGAGCAGTGCTGGGCTGGCAGGACAGGGCTCATCTAGCAGAGCCCACGGTGGAAAAAGAGAGATTTAGATATTTACGGGAAATACATTTGTTGGTGCCAAATGCCTGGTTTTACTGTCAGGGGAAAAACACAAACCCAACCACCGAAACTTGTCCTCAACTGAGAATTCGCACGGAGGCAAACGATTTCCCCATCAAACCAGTTTTATCGGATATAAATATCTAATTATTCGTACCAGGGCCTGGAATGCCAGACATTTTGCAGCTTTTACAACATGTGTAGGAGTCTTTATAAATGACATATATACACACATACACACACACACATATATAGTTATATATTAACAAATCTGATTTGAATTTCATCTGCATTATTTTTTGCTTAGTGGGTCGTTGTTTTTTTTTTTTTTTTTTTTTACAAACCCAGAAAAGCGCGAATGTTTTCGGTGCTGCTCACACCCTCTTTCTGCGGAGGCATTTTATGAGCCTTAATGTGCCTGATCCAGAAAGCTCCGGGGAAAGGGACACCCCCCCCCCCCACGCCCCGTACCACTTTGCAGTGACCCACACGTTCCCCCCACCCCCCAGGGCCATTCGGAAATGCATACGTACTCGCTCACAGCACTTTACAACCACAGGACCCACGGCTGCACATCAATACCTCACACGTGACACAAACATGAGGTCCCAAACAGACACACAGAAGTACTGACTTTTCGAACGTAATGCACATATTCCCCGGGTCAGCGTCCACAAGCCATGGATGACGACAAAGCGCTGGGCAGAGGGGGCGGGAAGGTGGGAGGGGGAGGAGGAGAGAGGGGAAGTTGTCTTATGGGGAATAACGTGGATCAGCCTGTCATCTGGAGACCCATCTTCATCTAGAATTAATGCACTAAAGTTCTTCCTCTAAATGGTTTTAAAGAGACAGTGGATTCTCGGCCCGGACATGGCGGCTCGCTGTGCAGCTGGTCCAGCCTCCGCAAGGGGAATGGGCAGCCGATTCTAGCCAGGCTGAGTCCGTTACCTGCCCACCCCCGCCCCTGCCCCAACCTACGACCACTGTGCTTTCTCCCAACTCTCCCAACTTTCCAACTCGGTGGGAAGAAGTTTAAAAACCTCTGGCTTTCACGGCTCCGGACCCAAAGGCTGTGTTAGACAGGGTGAAGAATGCGAAAGCCCTTGGCTGGGCAGGATGAGGGGCGGGAGAGGAAGGGGAGTGGGTGGGCGAGGACTCGAGACCTCTGAGCAAGCTGCTAGGGCTCGCGCTGCGGTGTGCGGGCTGGCAGCAGCCCCCTGGAGGCAGTGCTAAGACGGCGGTGCAGTGAGCCCTGCAGAGGCCTGAATTCCCCAAACAGGAGCCCCCAGGCTGCTGAAGCCGAGGGCACAGGAGTGGGGACCGGGGGAAAGGAGCTTGGAACCAGACAATCCAGGAGGATCCTCGGGGAAATCAGGGTCAGGGGAAGCTGTCCCTTGAGGCCCAAGGGCCGAAGGAACCATTCTAGTTAAGAGTGGTATTTGGAGAGACTCTAGCCAGGGGCCGGCTGTCCGCACGAGAAGGAAAATCAACCACATGTCCAAATGCCCCCCACCCAGACCTAGAGATTCACGGGGAGAAAGGGTTTGAGATTAAGGAGGGCCCCGGGCCTCTGCCGAGAACCTTCTAAGAATGCCCACACATCCTCTGCTCAGAGACCCGCACTCAGGGGGATGGGCTGGGGGCCGGGGGAGCTGAGAAGAAACAGCAGCAACAGGAACAGAGTTGAGCCATTTCAATTATTCATATGCCAGATGGATTCTTTTCCTGCCTTTTTTTTCCTATAAAAATAAGCAGGGAGGGAGAAGGTCTTATGACCGTCTCCAAAATGGGAGAAGGAAGGGGAAAGGGAAGAAAAAAATAGAAATCAGGTCCCCCATTCGTACCCACTCCCTGCCCTGGAGACCCCCGATCTCCTGACAGGAGGGCAGGAGGGACGGAATGCCCTCTGTTGGGCAGGGACCAGAGGTGTCATTTAGTTTCTCTATGAGCAGAGAGCAAGAAGCAAGGAAAATTGTCGAAGAAAGGGAGGGTGAGAGAGAGACAGAAGCACGGAGCATGGGGTGGAGGGGGGAGGTAGGCAGAAGAGGGTTCCGACCTTCTGTGAAGGATATAAAAAATCCAGCTGCCTCAGGGGACACCCAACTATCTAGCATATTGCTGTTAAAATGTCTGCAAAATTTAATACACTTGGCATGCCATCTAATCAGTCCTTGGAAACTCGGGCACTCTCTCCCTCCTATGATCAAAGCGCCTCAGAACTTCTGCTTATGGGATTCCCACCCCCACCCGTCCCCCCCAGTTTAGATAAAGTTGACACCCCCCCCTTATAAAAACAGCTGCTGTGGCTTTTAGGACACATTTCATCCTGAAGTTCACCCAAGGTCTAGAATCTAGAAGGAAGCAGAAGAGCAGGGAGAGCCGGGGGTCGGGTGCTATTAGCTCCAGGACTTTGGTACCCAGGCTTCTCCTCCTTCTTAGCAGGACAGACGAAGGGCAGGCATGCACTGACAAGGTCCGTGGTCCCGAGATGGGCAGGCAAAGGCTGCTCCTTCCAGGGAAGCTGGCAAGAGCCTGACAGCTCTTATTTAAATAGCTGCCCAGCACACAGAGAGCTGTGTCCTCACCAGAACGCAGACATATGCCAGTGTACCCATGGACACACGCCCAGCCATTTGCTCCATCAAGCCACCCATTGTTGGGAAACTTCTGTGAACCCCACAAGATTCCGAGGCTACTCCAAGTCCCCAACAGCCAGCTAGGAAGTTTCCAGGTTAGCCCAATGATGGCTGCCTGACCTTCTACCCCAAACACAGCAATTAGAACCCTGCATGACCTGGATACTTCGGCAGGTCACCCCTGACGCTTAAGTTTGACAGAGACCTTGTAGACCTTGTAGAATTCCTGAGTGGGACTGGAAGGATTGATCCCCCCAAATCTGCACCCTCCACCCAAGGAGAGTTGTTGCCAAATCCTCTTTGTCCTTTTTTTTGATTTCCTCACCTCTGACTGACCTAAAGTCTCAGGCGGCCTTAAACAAGCCTAGAGGACCCTAAGAGGCTCAGGGAAGCCCAGAAAGGCTGTATCATGCTAAGGTACAGTGCGCTTCCTCAACAGGCCAAGACCGGGGAGGACCTGAGCACTGCATCTACAGGGAAAAGCCACAGAGGCCAGGGAAACAGAACACAGGTGGCCCCTATGTAACTTCCTTGCCCCCTCACCACGCAGGTGGGAACAGAGGCAAACAGGTGAAGGGGATTCAAGGGGGTGCGGGCAGGGCCAGCTTGCTGGGTGGGCAATCCGCGCAGTCACACAGGGCCCCATGCTCAGAAGGGCACATGCTTGGTTCAATGTCCTACAGCTGCCATCGTAAAATTCTTAATTTTAGAAAGAGGGGCCCTGCATTTTTATTTTGCACTGGGTCCCGCAAATTATGCAGCTGGTTCCGGGTGTGGGTTTTGGAAGATCAGAGGACCTGGGTTTGAATCCCAAGGCTCTATCCCCTATAAGCCAAGTGACATCAGAAAAGCCACTAATTATCTCTGGTTGCAGGGAGCCTCGTCTATAAAGTGGGGGTGATCACGCTGCTCTCAGGGTGGCCGGGAGGACAAGGAGGGTAAAGCGGGGAGAGAGCTTGGGGAACACGATTACACGCTGCTATTCAAATACACGGCATGCTGACCGGCAGGGGAAAGCACGGCCTGTTGGCGTTGGTGGTTGCTTCCCACACCCCAGGGATGACCTACTCCACTGTGGCAAGAGGTCTCCTTCCAGAGCAGCACAGCAGGGGAGCCTCTGGCGGGCCCAGCCTGGCTGTCCCCGTTCACAGGTGAAGAAACTGGGACAGAGTCAGCAGCTGACCTGCCTGTTGTCACAGAGCTGCCTCCAGGCAGGGCGATGCTGAGGACATACTGTTCCTGCTGTCCAGGCTCAGCCTTGGCCGCAGGACACTTGAGATGGGGACAGTGAGAAGGAGGGGTAGGAGGCAGGATTTGGAAAAGGGGACGAAGGAAAGGCCTCTTTACACTCCGTCACACACACATGCGCATACACACATACACACGGCAAAATTAAAGCTGAGAACTTGGCTAAAAAGATAACTCCTACCCCTGCTCCATCGAAACTTATTTTAGGGCAGGAGGTAATTGCCAAGGACCCAAATAAAAAGCCAACCGCAGGCTGTAAGTGGCTCCAAGTCTTTAATTAGACCCCAAGAAAAAATAGTGGTGAAAAGAAAATGAAAGTAGGCGAAAGCTCCCCGAGGAAGGAATATGCATGTGGTCTCCTCCATCCCCTCAAGTCCAGTGGCTTCAGATGAAGGCTACCATTGCCTGTGACGGGCATCAGAGTGCTAGGCAGGCACTGCCCACTGTGGGGGCTGGCACAGAGCCAAGAGGGCACTGTACACCCCGAGCAAGGGCCAGCCCAGGTCCTGGGTCCTTCTCCCAGGGCCTCCCTATGCTCCAGCCCATGGAGGCTGGCCTGGGGTCAGAGCGCCATGGGCCAAGGGGAAGGTGAGCTGCTTCTACCAGCCCTGCAGTCAAGGGAGCAAGGAAAGAAGAAAGCTTTGGGTCTGGAGTGGACTTTGACCCACTCAAAGATCTGCCCATCAAGCCACAAGGCCCAGCTCCTTGGCCACGGACCAACCCTCCCACTCAGCGGCACTTTACCCACGCCCTGGAGCTCTCTTCAGGCTGCGACCCCCTCCCCAGCCCCTCTCCTGGGCCCGTGTGGAGTTGGGTGGCTCTGAGATCCTGTGGGCGGAGCAGGCTTCTCCCCACAGGGACCCTCCTAACCAGAGGTGCGCTCTCAGAAATCCTCTGGGTGACAAGGGGCACGTGACCGAAACCCCCGGCCGCTGTGCCATTCCACCAAGGCAAGGAAAGCAAGGAGGCACCAGCCACTCCATGACCACCCCCCCAAGTCCCCGTCCGGCCTCTGGCCTTTGAAGAACACAGGTGACCTTCGACTAAGGGTGGGGCTGGGAAGAAAAGGATACACTGTGCTTGGGAAGGTCGCGGCCTGCACAGGGTGTGTGTCCATGCTCTTGCCTCTCATACAGACAGAACCCAGTGGGCCAATCGAATCCCACAGGTGGGAGGAACTTGCTAAGTGCCAAGACCAGCATGTACCAGATGTGGCCGAAGCAGTGGCCTCCACTAATGTTATAACAAAGGCCAGGTCCCGGGGTCAGAAGGGAGGCATTCCACCCAGAGTCTGCGAAGGAGCCCAGGAGAACACGTCCCAGCCCACGTGAAGGAGGGAGCAGATGCTGGCGTCCCGATCCTTGCCTTCTCATGGTGGCAGGATGGTGAAGTGGGCACACAAGCAAAGCCCAGTGCACTACAAGTGGGCACAATCAAGTGGGGGAGAGGGAGACCCTGCCTCACCACAGCTGGCATCAGAGGCAGCAGGGGTAACCACGCTGAAGACCCCTGTCCTGCTCCCCACAGCTGCCCGGAACCAGTGTCACGCCCACATGTGGCTCCCCTTTAGAACGGGCACTCGCTGAGAGTGGGGTACACTGTGCTCCCCTTTCACAGGCTATCCTCTGTTCCTGCCCCTTCTAAGCCGAGCACAGGAGGACAGGCTCCAGAATCCCCATTGCGTGGACTGGCCTTCCAGTCAGAGTGGCAGGCCGTGCCCTGCTGTATTATACACTGTATTCTTTAGCCATTTCTTCTCCCCTTTCTCAAACAGAACTTTAACACAACAGATTAGGAGTGGGTCTAACAGCAATAGGGGGGCAGCTATCCCTCATTCAGCATCTAAGGGTCCCAGGCCCTGTCACAGGCACTCTAGAGATGACATTCCTGCAAAGAAGGTACTACCGTGCCCATTTTACAGGGGAGGACGCTGAGGCTAAGCGTGGTGAAGTGACGGCCACACATCTACAGAACGGTGGGCCTGACTGCAACTCAGGCCGGCCTGGTTCCAAAGTCTGTCTCTCTCCGTCACACATTTCTCCCAACTAGTTCTCCTGTCTGACCACTAGATCTAGGCAGGGGCAGGCCTGGCTGACCTCTTTTCCCCTGTTGCGCTGTACTGGGTTCTCTGGGCACTGGTTTAATGTACACCAAGTGTAATGTAGGTGACAAGCACGACCCCATTCCCAGCCACCTGCCATGCCCTGCTGTGATGTCCGAGGCCTGCAGGGCCACAGCAAGCTGGAAGGTCTTCCCAGGAGGAGAAGCAGGAGTGAACCCGACCTTCCGAGGCAGTCCCAGTTATCGTGTCAGTCAGGAAGGGCCTCCCTGCCCGCTCCCCTCCTGCTTGCTTTGCTCTGCGGGGGGTGGTCAGACTTCCAACCACTGGGATAAGTGGAATTCCTCTTGGATGAGGAGCCCTGTAGCTTCTGCTCACCAACTTCCTTCCCAGCTTGGGAATGTGTTGAGAGCAGCAGTCCAGGCCCCCGGCAGAGGCTGCAGGAGTCCTGATAATTAATTAGCTCTCCATCCTCCCCAGGTGCTCACCAGACACAACCAGATGGTCCCAGCGACGCGCCCTCTACCGCCATCCTCCCCTTGGAACCACACGGCATCTTCCCCTCAGGCTCCCCTCCATCTTTCCCTTCTATGCTGCAAAAGCCCGAGAGAGCCCCTTCTCCCCTTCTGCTAGGCCTGGGCCCAGAAAGCCCCAGATGGGCAGGGAGGACGTGAGAACCCCGGTTCAGGCTCACAGGACTGAGAGTTCTAGGTGGGGCCGAAGTTCAGACAGGTTCCAGTTTCTCCTCCTGCCTTCAGTCAGTTCAGTTAGGGAGCTGAGGTGGGATCGGTGCGGGTGGGACCCAGGGCTGAGTCTGCCCCTATTTCTTGGAAATGTTAAGAGATGGCTCTACATCCAAGAGACCCCAACTTAAAACCCCAAACAAACAAGGCCTGGCCGGTACCCCCTCCCCGCAGGAGGGCACCACATAGAAGCTGCTCCAACCAGAAGCAGAAGCCCACTGGGGCCTCTACAGCACCACGGACACACCACTGGCTTTCTGTTGGCACCTCTAGGTCCTAGGAGGGGTGGTGGCCTGCAAGGTGCATGGCTGTGCCCTCTAGACGGCCAGCCTGTGCAGGCACACTGGGCCCAGGCAGGGGTGTAGAGTAACAGAGCAGTGGGGTCCCAAGGGCAAGGAGTTGGAGTCAAGCAAGGCTGGAGCCGCAGCTGGGAAGCCCTGAAAGGTCCGAGGCCCAGGAGGCGGGAGGGCCCTCTGCAACAGGTCCTGCTTCGGGGAAGACTGCACAATGACTGGAGCCCAGCATCGCTCGGCAGCCTGTGCCCCGGTGCCAGCAGCTGTGTGACGTGGGCTCTAGCTGGTGACCCTGCTTCACTTTTCTGGGCGTCGGTTTTCCCACGTAAAAAATGAGCCTGAGCTGGACGACCCTCGGGGTGGCCGGGAGCTGGTGCGTGTGGTGTGATGGGCAGAAGGCCTGCTTGCAGTTACGCTCAGGACACGTTCACTGAGATCATGACTGTTGCTGTTATTTTCATAAGCATCACTCTTTGATTCGAAATATTCTATAAGCTTCCTTTCAGACAGCGCTGCAAAGTAATGGGGAAGATCTGAGCTTACAGCCCAGAAAGCCACATTCCCTGAATTTTTTATGCCCAGAATCGAAACTAGTGAGGACAGGGTAATGATGATTTGATCAGAAGCTGTGAGGGGTTTGGCCAGGTTTCGTGAGCCCGAGTGACCCAGGACTGGCCCGCCCAGGATCCAAGAGGCACTGACCTCAGAGCTGTCAGGAGAACGCAGACAGGTGACTGGCTCTTCCGGGCCCTTCTTCACGGGGATGATCTTTGGGGTGAAGCATCTTTATCTGGGGCAGCAAGGGTTAATGCAGGGCTGGGAGAGGCCAGGCAGCACGGAGCACTCCCTGTTTATTAATAAGCTATTTATCACCAGCTTTGCTTTTAATGCCATTTGGGCTTAATGTCGTTAATGAAATATAAATACCCATGCTAACGATGTCGGTCAGAGGCAGCATGGGCAGCAGACAGCTTGCGAAACAGGGCCAAACCGCGGGGCACGCTGGGGAAGAGGCTGAGAGCTCGGGAAGCGGAAGAGGTTCCCCCTGGCTCGGCACCCCTAGCCCCCTTCTGCTCTCACCACAAGACTCCCCAGCTGGCTGTGCCGGGAAAGGCTGGGAGGAGGGCAGCCCGGGGCTGGGGGAGAAGAGACCTCCCTACACAGGATGCTGTTAACTCCCAGAGAACACAGCAGGAGCCAGAGCTCACACCTCAGGGGCAGTGCCCACCTGGGCATCAGGCCCCTTGGCTGCAGGAGGCTGGACTACCACCAGCTGGCAGCAGGCCCCTCTCGCTGCCCTGACTTCTCTGACCCGTGGGAATGGAGCCCGGGTGAGAGAGGTCATGAGAGGGAGCAGTAAGGATGCCATCACATTTTCCAATAAAGACCCCTCCCCACCCCTGGAATGACATCCCAGGCAGCCTAGTTCCAGTGGATGGCACACCCTCCCTAAGAAGCTGGCAAGGGGGCTGCTTGGCAGCCTTGAAGGTAGCTCAGAGACGTGGGCAGACGGGTATTTCTGGTCAGTGCCCCGAGGCCTCACAACATGGAGGTGGCCCTGCAGAGCAGGCTGTTGTCCCTGACCTCGTGCCTGACCTGGCCTGGCCCCCTCCCACACAGGGAGCCATCCCTCGGTCCTCTCCCTGGGCTCAGAGCAGATGCCTTTAGCGGATGACCACCTAACCCAGATGACCCCAGGAACTTCAGGCCTCGACCTCAGGGGACTGATCCCAGACGACAGCCTCACCGGGCGGAAGTGGCCCTGGGACTTGCTCCCCAGCCCAGAGACCACAGTGCCTTTGGAGGGAACTTGGACTCCACTCAGCCAAGGGCCACCTGGGCCCAAACAGATGGCTGACCTTCACTCCATCCTCCTCTCCCAGTACCGTGGTGAGGGGGTCGTTGTGCCACAGCCCCACCCTGCTTGCCAAGCCCCCAAGCAGCCCCCCAAGGGCTCTGCCTCTTCCAGAGGGAGCTCCAGGCTGTTCCAGGGAGGGAGTCCCACAGCCTTTGGCCCTAGGTGCTCAGAGTTGCCTGAGAAAATGCAGGACCGCTGGCAAACTCTGAATTTCAGATAAACGGCGAACACTTTTTTCAGTGTAAGTATGTCCAAAACATGGAACATGGAACATACTTTTACACTGAAAATGATTTGCTGTTTGTCTGAAACTCAGATTTCCCCGGGCATCCTGTATTTTTATTTGCTAAATCTGGCAATGCTCTCCCACTCCTCAGCAGGTGGCACCTGGCCGGTGGGGTCGGTTTCTGGTGGGCAAGCAGGACTGGAAGCGAGGGGGCAGAGACCGCCCCCCACCCCCGTCTCGAGACAGCAGTCTCCTTTCAAGGGGCCCTGTTCAGAACTGTCCCCCACCCACCCTCTCCCCTCACTGGTCACTACTGCACTGCCCAACACCATGGCTCACCTGTGGGGGTCCCCTCTCCCCGCACCCCCCAAAGTCACCTCCATGTCCCCAAGGAGTACCGGACTCGTTTGCTGGGGCTTGGTGGAGCTCAGCTCAGCGGCTAATCCCTTGGGTGGCTCCTGTCAGATTATTAATTAGCTAAAGCAGATCGGTCCTTGGAACAACACACGCTTGTACTTCAGATGAAGCAGGCCAGGGAAGCCGGGCCGGGGGCGGCTTAAAGCGACAAGACCCCGTTTCTGAACTGCTCCCCGAGGTGGGGCTGTGGCGGCCGGCAGGGCTGGGGCAGGGCGATTGCTGACAGCCCCTCTGCGCTCCTCACGTCCGCTCAGGAGAGCACCTCGGAGGGGGCTCGGGGGTTCGTGCAGACGCACCTGGACAGGGGCGCAGGCGGCCCATGAGAGCAGCAGCCAGCCGCAGTGGGTCTTGCTTTTTAATAAAGAGCTTGTGCCTGAGCAGATCGTGTCACTCAGAATTCTTCAAAAAGCTTCTTATTCCACTCAGGGCAAAAGCCTGAGTTCTCACGATGGCTCCAAGGCCTGCAGGATCCGGGGGCCACTCCGCCAGACCCCCTTGACCTCACACGACATCTCCCCAACTCCAGCCACACCAGTCTCCCTGCTGTCCTCCAACGTGCCAGGGGTGCTCTCGCCTCTGGGAGCTCACACGTGCTGTTCCCCAACAGGAACCCTCTTCTCCCAGATATTAATTAGGGTGGCTCGCTCCCTCACTTCCTTCTGTCCTTACCCAAATGTCACCATCCCAGGGACGCCCTCCCCAGACGCCACACCTAAGCTGACGAGCCATCCACCGCCACACACACTCCCTATTCTATTCTATTCCCCAAACGTGCTTCAATTTTCTCCCCGACACACGTCCCATCCAACATCTACTTTATTTCTTTAACTCATTTATCATTTGCCTACCTCCACGAAAATGCTAATGCCACAAGGACAGGAATTCTTGCCTTGTTGGTTCACTGCTGCAGTTCCAACCCGGTTTGTAGTGTCATCAAGCATCAGAAATGCTTGACAGACGAAAACGAAAAATGAATGCCTGGAGGTTAGAGGTCAGGATCTGGACCACCACCTCTTCTGGCTCTGAGTCCCATGTGGCTGAGCCCTGGCCGACCTCAGTGGGCTCCCCAGACACCCACCTTTCCCCCACAATGCTATTCGAGCCCACCCTTCCCTGGCTCTGCAGCACACCAAGTGTTACTTGTATCCTGGTCCTAGCATCCCCTAGATGCATTTCCACGTTCTGGGCCTCCCAGGGATGTCCTAGGGGACCCATCTCCTCGCCACCCCAACCCTGCCCTACCAGCTGGGACTGCTACTCTCTCTGCCCGGGAAGCAGCACGCGGTGGGACGACGGTGACAAGGGGGAACACCAGGGCTCCCAGCTGCTGCCCGGCCCCAGCTCTGCTGCTGGCAAACTCCTGGGCTTGGATTGTTTTGACTTGAGTCGGTGAAGCTGAAATATTTGAGTCACAACGGCCCTAAACTTCATTACCAGCTCTCAACACAGATTACTAAGGGAAAAAAGTTACTTTTAATTGCTTTTCCCGATTAGCATTTCTGGAGAAGAAACTAGTGATTAATTACACCTTCCCTCCCCTCAACCGCCCAGGGCCGCAGGGGTCCCAAGCGCAGGCTACCAGAAGGCGGCTCAGGGTCAGAAAAGACTCCTACTCCTGAAGCACCAAGAAACCAGACTAAACTGGGTGGTGAGCGGAAGGTGGGGACCATCCCCAAGGCTGATTTAACAGAGAACCAGCAGCTGACGGTGTGGGGAGGCCCAGGGGGGCGGCCTCATGCCTCAGTGTGGTATCCTCTGGGCTGAAGGACTTTCTCCCGGACCAGGACTATACCTGGGTGGATTCTAGAATCAGAGAGGCCAGGGAAACTGGGAGAAGACAGAACAGGGGAACCTGAAGATCTGCAAGAGAAGACGACGCGTTCCCAGCCACTGGGACTCCCCTCGTGTGCAAAACCTGCCGTCGCTTCTCCAACGCCAGCGTGTTCTTCCTGTGGAGGCTCCAAGGTCACAGGACGGAGGCAGGGCAGAGTGCTTCTCCCCTCGTCCACGAGATGTTAACCCTCCCAAAGCCATGGGCCGCTGTCCCCTTTGGAGCGAGCGCATCACCCTGGGTAGCTCCAGGCGGGCAGGCGCTGCCAGCCTTGCCCAACCCCTCACCCCTTGGGTCTGTGCCTGGTGGAACCCAGAGGCTTCCAACGCTGCTAGGAAGGCGGGAGGCACAAGGGAGACCTGGGGAAGGAGGCCCAAGGCAGGGATGTCGGCAACACCAGGCAGAATCCTCACACAGATTAGAAGCCAGAAGGATCAGTAACTCTTCCCACACCATCTCCCCATCACGTCTCTGCCCAGTACAAAGTGGCTACGACCTTGGAGTCCACTGATCCAGGGTGTCATCTGGCGGGGGGGTGGAGGACAGGGGCCCCCGCTCCCCTCAGCCAGCACCTCCCTCTCCAGATCCCACCCCTCCACGCCTCCACCCCAGCTGCAGGCTCTGGAGCGGCCAGCCCCACACCAGATCAAAGCCCTGGAGGACGGAGTTAGAACTGTCCAGTCCAGTTAGGAGTGAAGGCCATGGATCTAGTGCAGGCCATGGAGGCAGAAAGCAGAAGAGCCTCCCATGCATGCACGGACACACACGCCTGCCCACCCAGACGCACCCTCCCCCAGGGCTCAGCCCAGTGTTCTGATGCCGGCAGACACACCCAGGAAGACTGGTTGACACCCCCTTAGAGCCAGAGGCACCAGCTGCGCGTCTGGGACATCCCCATCACCCCCCGCACGACGTCATCGCCAGCCTGCCCTTCTGCTCCCTCCTGTCACTCCCCCTGGAGGTCAGGCCTCCAGAGCTTTCCTGGAGGGCTGAGCTGACCCATATCGCTGCCAATATGTTGCCAGCATGGGCAAGTCCTCACTGGGGCCTCCACAGCCGGCCGGGACAGCTTCACACTCACTCCAGCCAGGCTCTGGTTGCTGTCTGGGCTACACAGCACCCACCCAGGGGGGTCGGGGATGGCTTGGCTGTTACAGCATCGCTGCTGGGACTGCCTGCCTTGTCCTGGCCCAAGCAGATGATACCAGGACCCAGGAGAGTGGAGCCTCAGCTCAGGAACCCTGGAAAAAGGGACAGTGGCCTAGGTCAAGTCAAGTCTGATGAGGTACCTACGGCAATTCACACTGTGAACTGTGGAAAGACTTGCCATGTGGAAAGACGGCCAGGATCCCTGCCCGTGAGCTGGGGCTGGAGACTATGCTGGCCGTCTGGAAGTGAGGGGGTCTTAGACAAACCCATTTTTCAGCTCTTAAAGCTGATCAACTGAGGTTCTGTGCATCCAGGCACAGAGATCATATTGAAAGCCACAGTGAGAGGAACTACACGAGCTTCTAGGCCCAACCTCAGACCCAGCACAGAACCCGTGGAGCAAAAGCACAAAACAGGCTTCAGTGCAGCATCTTAGGGCCAAAAGGACAGTGAGCTGGAAAGTCCCTGCTGAAATCGGTGCTAGATGCAAGCAGGCCTTGGGCCTTCCCTCCACATGGTGCTGACCCAGGGGCGCCTAATGCACTCCAGCAAGCTTTCTTAGCAACCAGCACAGCGCCCAGGGTGGTGCTTCTCCCCCTGGCACTGTCAGGTGAGAGAGAGGAGACGCAGGGCCAGGCATCGGGGGCCTGGAATGCAAGAGTCACCCTGGGGTCTTGTCTCTTCTTCCCCCATTCAATCCATCAGCAAGACCGCTTTACTCTCCCTTTAAACACACATGGACCCTGCCCCCTTCTGCCCATTTCCCCCTCCTGTCTCAGCCACTTTTACTGATGTCAAATGGAGGAACGGAACAACGACCACAAAAACCTGTCTGTGGGACATTCCCAGGGCGAAGAGAAAGGTTCCACTTGGTTCCTAAAATCACCAAAAGCCCCATCCCAGAATTTAACCCAGTGGCTGAATTCACACTCTCACTCAGGCGGCTGCCTCCTCATTTCTGCCCGTGCCGCCGCCAATCCGTTCTCACCACGGCAGCCCCAGCCATCTTTTTAAAACAAAATCAGATCACTTCACCTCCCTGCTTGAAACCCTCCAGCCTGTCACCCAAAGAATAAAGTCCCAACTTCCCCTGGCACATCATGTCCTACATACCCCAGCCCCACCCCGTCCACCTCCCAGCACTGGGGCCTCTCTCTGTCCCCTGAGCTCCCTGAGCTCTCGGCCTCAGCTCCTCCAGACTAGTTCTCTCCTGCTGAAATATTCCACCGCTCTTCGGATGGCTATCCACTTCCTATCCTTCCATCTCAGCTAACTGTCGCCTCCTCAAAGGAGCCTCCTCTGACTGCCCAGTCACTTCCCACCACCTCATCCATTTCCATTCCGCACTAATGATTTCCTTGTTGTTTTCTGTGGGTTGGTTTGTTGTCTGCTTACCCAACCAGAACTCCATGAGAGCCGGTCGTCTTATCACTCTGTCCCTAGTGACCGGAAGACACCAGGCCCTCCATAACTGCTGAATAAACATAACCAGATCTTCTGTGGCATAGCCAGAAGTGGGGAGAATCTGAGTCAGACAGGATCAGGCCTGCAGACCAGGCCTGAGCACAGACTTGCCCCAAGCCCACACTCTGGTGTGGTGAGGCAGGCCACCTCTGAGACCACGGGTCACCCCTGCCACACAGGATCCTAGCCTGTGACCAAAGGGCCGGGTGAGTGAGAAGGGGCTCGGCCATGACATTCCCACTTGGAGCCCTCTGAGTTCCCAAGCTTCATTATCAAGCCCAAGACGGCCGGTGCCAGGATGCAGGAGTCCCAGAGGACTCGTGGAGCCCATACCCCATGCCGGGTGCAAACCCCAGCTGGCATGGCCCCTGGGAGTCAACCGTGAGTGGAAAGTTCAGAAAGGGAAAAACTAATGGGCATGTTTTGCCGAGGGAATGTAGAAAACAAAAAGCCTGCCGCTGAGGACAGAACCGGCAAACACTGCCCCCTGGAAAGGGGCTCCACAGGCACTCTGGCAACCTGCTCGCGCACGGGGTACAGGGAGCTGGGGAGACCATCCAGAGGCTCAAAGACGCGTGGGCTTGCCATCCCAAGACCCGTGATCATCAATGAAGTAGGGTGGAGCAAGAAGAGCCCAGGAAGGAGCAGAGAAGTACAGGTGCCGGTGCTGACCCGGCCAGAGGGCTGCACAGCCAACAGCCTCCATGGCCCCGTCGCCATCAGGGGACAACAGCCGTGCATCTCAAATGTGGATGGACCAATTCCTGGAGGGCGATCGCATTCTGGACACCAGGAAGAAGAGTCTCAGACACGTGGTTGCTCCACCACAACAACCAAACGCCACATTTACATCTGATTTGCAAATCTCTAGGCCTTACCCAGGGCTTCTGCTAGTTCCCGAGGCGGCATGGCCCAAAACGACCAGGCCTGCAGCTCTGGGGACCACTCAAACCCCAGTGGGCACCAAGGCACACATCTCTGCAAGTGCTTCCTCCCTGCAAGTTCAAAGTCCAGAGTTGCAGCACTTGGCCACTGGAGGGAGGGGCAGGACACGTCTGCCCTTGGCGCCCATGGAGGGAGAGCACAGGAGGGAGAACACAGGTGGGTGAGCCGGGAGCTGCGGACTCCAGCCTGGTACACGCAAGAGAAGCAGCCCCCAGCCCTGCCCTCCCAGCCACGCTCTCGGCCCTCAGCCTCAGCCCCCACCCTAAGACGCTGTCAACTTTACCAACGCCCAACCCCTCTGGGCTGGTTCCCTCTGGATCTTAAGAGAATACTGACTAATGATCAATACATGGTAAGTTACCTGCTGTGTGTCAACCCTCCACCCCAAGAACTGCCAAGTTTGACACCTGCAGGTAAATATCTGACAGTACAAGCCCTATAGACTACCCACCCCAGGCGTAAGTACTTGCCTTAAGCAAGGGCTACTTCTGAGCCGGGGTCAAAAGATACCTGTGGCCTCTTCTCTAAGGAGGGTCCTGCCTGGGCTGGTGGGCCACCAGGAGAGCCCCAACAAGTCATGCATGAGCTCACAGCAGAGCAGGAGTTGCTGGACACACAGACAGGCTGGACTTACCGTTCCCAGAGGTGATGTTCAGAAATGACCTGACACGTAGCTCCAGGAGCAGTGTCTGCCAGAGCACAGGCCTCACCCAGAGAACCTGCACGCTGCTGGCACCGTTCAATGTCATACAATGGTAATGCTGGGAGGATTCTTCAGGGTCAGTTATTCCAACCTCTTTATTTTACAGGTGGGGAAACGGAGGTCCAGAGGGGAAAAAGCAGTGAATCGACAGCAGAGCCAGGGCCAAAATGCAGATATCCTGTTCCTAGGCCCCGGCTCTTTTCTCAAACTTGCAAATTCTCACTTTCACTTGGGGTGGCTAAGCTACCACCGCTGGGAAAGGCCTACGCAGTCCCTCCCCTAAGAAGGAAGCCCTGACCTGGTCAATCACAGCTCCCACCCACGTTTCCCAGTGGCATCTTGGGAGTGGGGAGCAGCTACCTTTGCATCCCAAGAAGCCAGGGTCCGAAGTCCATTCCAACACACGCCACAAGAGTTGCAGGACCCCCTTCTACAGGACGGGTCGACGCCGTAACAGCAGGAAAGGCAGGTGGGCTGGAGAGGGTCTTTGCCTTCACTCAGCGAGGTCTGTTTACCTACCAAAAGGAGAAAGGAAAACAGATTATTAGGCTACAACTGAGACCCACAAAGCTACTCAGAGAGAAGGACAATGAAGGGTAAGGTTCGGACACCTTGCCCAGCAACAGGCCAGCAAGGTAAGAGATTCTTGGACCTTGCCTACCAATCTGCGGATGGCATTGCCGTGGTACGTGCCACGCCTGACCCTACAACAAATGCACCCTTTGCACAATTATTAGCCAACTGCTATGCAGTCGTCGCACCTAATAAAAGAATCAAACAGGTAGAAACAAAAATAGGCCAATCAGGTGCCACCCCAGGTAACAACAGAGTGATCACACCCTAGATTTGGCACCTGAGGTGAAAGGTCAGCCTGACAATGAAGCAAGCTGACACTGGAAACCAGATCAGACCCACACAACCAAACTAACCCTTGGCCTCCCCAACCTCCTGCTCCCTCCAGACTTTCCCTCCACCAGCTCCCAGCTGCTCCCATGACCCCCTGATGGCCTTATGGGAAGTCTCTAAAAATGGAATCAACAGGTGTCCCTGCAGCTACCAGGATGGTGATTTTGGCTACTTCTCTTTCCTTCCCCCTCCCCACTCTGGTGCTGTGCCCTTACATCTCATAAAAAAGAAAAGAGGGTGAGATTCCATTGTGATAGGTGTTGAGCCAAAAAAATGTGGCCAAAGAAAGTTGGTGCCCTGCTACCGGCAACCTTTGTGTCAATTTAAGCAAATATTGTGGTGTTTCCATGGTGATTCCTGTTTTGAATATCCACTACACTCACTTTTTAAAGGGCTTTTCCTGTTTGCGTTTCAACTTCAAACCTGTAAATATTTTCAGCCTTTTTAGAAAAATTAGCCCACGTGCGTGCAAACACAGACACACCGCCACCAAACTCGGCACACAACCTCCCAGGTCTGGAGTCCCAGCCTCACGGATGTGAGAGTGGGTTGCAGGAACCCCGAGGGCGCTGTCCGTCTGCTCTCACACCCACCCTGCGTACAAGGCTGGCATGAGGGAAGGTGGCGGCTGAAAAGTCCTTTCCTGCAGTACCCACAGCGCCTGGCCTGTGTATTCCCAAAGCCTGTGAGTGGGCTCGGCCCTGATTCCACAGTGTGGCACGGTGTGGGCAGCTGCCTGGCAGGTTCTCCCACTTGGCCCAGCCCCTGGATCCCCTGGGGCCTCCCTGGAGTACATGAACCCCTCCTCTCTTGCCTCCCAAGGTTGCCATGAGTGGAAGGGGGAGCTGGTGCTTCGAAGGCCAGAGCTTCCAGCATCAGCTCCACCCTACCTCCGCTCTGGGCAGTGCCACCGAGACCAGCTCCCTGCGAGAAGCATCGGGGAGGGCCTGTGACAGTGGTCCCGGGCTTGGAGCAGCCCAGGTCCCACCCCACCCCTTAGCACCACACAGGGTTAACAGCGGGTTTCCTGGTTTCCATGGATTCCCGCCAGGCCCCTAATGTGAGTTTCGTGTGATTTGGGGGAAGTGGATTTCCTTTGTTTTCCAGTTTGGGAATATTTTTTTCTTTAAAAAAGAGGAAAAAACACTTTAATGGGAACTTCAGGGCCACTGGGAGACTCATTCCTCTGGGCTCTGACCCTCCCCTGACTGTTGGTCCAGAATCCCTAAAGCCCGGGGCAGCCCACCCACCGACCAAACATCTCTGAGCTGGAGGAAGGGGTGATCACCTACAGATCCTCACCCCCAGAACACACTTCTGCCGGGGGCGGGGCGCTCCATTCCCACATCCCACAGAATGACCGCTACCCTACCTGACGGCCAGCTGCTTATACCGCCGGCTGACACTCCTCCCCTTCCAGGCACACACGTTTCCCCAGAGAAAAGGCAAAGAGCTAGAAAGACCAGAGTCTGACCACACATAAATGGTGAACATGACTGGTTCAGAAGGGGGTTCCAGTTACAGGGGAAGAGGGTCTTCCAGACCCTGGCGGGGCCCTTGTCCGGCCTCCGCCAGCTGACGAGGGGCCTGCCCAAGGCAGAGGGACCTTCTCAGCTTTGGCATCGAGGACAACTGAATAAAGGGTGCGGCCAGGCCTCCTTTTCCTCCATCCTCCTCACTCCTGCCACCCTCCAGCCCTGCCAGGGTGTGGCCTTGCTCCAGGACTGTCCCCAACCAAGCAGCCTGACCCAGTTACCAAACCAGGGCGCAGGCCACAGGGCCTGTCGTGGACAGGGCCCTCCCACAGCACAGGCCCCAGGGCCATGGCAGCAGCAAGAATCCTGGTCAGCAGGTACACAGCCCAAGGGACGGAGCTCTCTGGCCAGCAGCTCCAGGGTGAAGGGGTGAGAAGCCAGGTGCAGGCACGGAAGTAACACTGGGCCAAGAATCAGAAGATAGGGGTCTGAGTCCCAGTTCTGCCGCTTAAGTCACTGTAGGCCCTGGGACAAGCCATGTACTCTCCCCAGGGCCCATCTCCTCGCCCGTCCAGTGGAGATAACACCTTCTTCCCTCCTACCTAGCAGACATGGGGGATCAACAAGAGACATGAAAGGCGTTAAGAGTGCTCCAGAAACGCTCTCGACTAGCAGCACCCTCTTCTTCCAAGTCTCTTCAAGGTAACCTTCCAGAATCTACCCCAGGCAGGCCCATATGCCCCTCTACTCCTCATGCAGCCTTCCCTGTGGCATTTAAATCCATACTGGACTAAAGTCATTTGTTCACAAGTCTGTCTCCACCATTGATTTTTAACTCCTCAAGGGCAGAGACCAGGTCTTAATTATCGTTGCATCCCCGGCATTTAGCACAACAGCTGGCCCACGGTGTGCAGTGTAAGTGATCGTGAAACTGAACGAGTTCCTGATTTCATGTCAGAATCAGATGGGCCTGGCTCAGCTTCATCCCTCTCCTCTGACAGAAAACTTCATCACCTATTTTCACGCTCCCTTCTGTTTAGTTTCCCTAAGCCCCAACCTGTGTCCTGGGCTCTCCCGACTCCTCCATCAACGCCATGAATTAATAACTTTCAGGTTCAAGGAGACCGCTTGGTTACTTGACCCTTCTCCAGCTGATTCCAGTAAGAATTGACTGAGCACCTACTATGTGCCAGAGAACATGCTGGGAGTGGAGGGCACACCCTCTGCCAATAGGCCTATGTGAGAAGCAATGATATTCTTTTTCCGGACGCCTTCTGTTCGCCAAGCAGCATGCTGAGCGCTGTATGATCTCATTGAATCTTTACAACATGAAGTAGGAAGCATTACGATCCCTGTGGCTAGATTAGGGAGGGCAGGCACAGAGATAAGAAGGGACTTGCCAAAGGTCACACAGCTCACAAGTGCTGGACCCAGGCCTGGACTCGGGCTGACAGACTCCAAGGCCCACCTCACTTGAAAGTTCCTCTTCGTCCCCACCCATGACCTCAGCACCCACCCACACCTCATGCTGTTTCCCCTCCTGAATCTCAGTTCTCCTGACCTCCAAACAGGTCTCCATCAAATCCTCCAGAGCCACCCGAAAGCACTCAGAGATCACAACCGGAGGGAAGGCAAAGGCCAGGCTTAGGCGCTTGCTTCCGGCTGGGCGGCAGGTTGGAGGGAGGTGAGGCCTACGGTGACGCACCTGGTGAGCAGGAGGAACCCCTGGATCCACCTGGTAAACAGGGTCCCAGCTGTGGGCGTGACCTCCTGGCGAAAGAAGGGGCTGAACCACCCAACGCTGTCACCTGATGGGCTAAGGACAAGGCGGCCAGTCGGGAGAGGGCCACTCTAAGTCAGTAGGCCCTGTGGGCACGGGACAACTTCTATTTCTTCTCTCCAGACAAAGGGTAAGCTAAGGGGCTTTACCTGGGGGTGGGGGGCGGTACACAGAGATTTCGGCTACCTCCCCCAAAGTGGTACCTCCTACTGCAATGAACACCTGCCTCAAAGATGCAGGACTGAGAAGCAGGGCCACAAGATCCCCTGCTTTTCACTGGATGAATGTGCAATGGGGGGAGGGAGGGGTGGGGTGGCACCCATCATCTCCCCAAAGGTGAGAAGACCCGGCGGGGGGAGGTGGCAGGAAAAGATCTACATCCGAGAGGATAAAGGGGTAGAAGATCAGGCTGGGTGGGGAGAGGACAGAGCCCCAATGAGCAGATTTCATAAACCACCTGGAGTGAAAACAAAAGCGCAGACGTGCACATTGCCCAACTTCAGGGCTGTATGGAAAAGGGAAAAAAAAAAAACAACAATAAAAAAAATCCACATCTTAATACAAAAATCCTACATGATGTGTTGTGGCACGAAAGTGTTTTTCACTGCATTTTTCATCTGTGATCTCACACAGCCTACGATGGGTACGCCCAACGCAGCAGGTATTTGATGGTACACAAACAGGGCAAACACATACACAACGGAAGCGAGGGCAGCAAATATTCAAATTGGTCCAAGCTGGCATCTCATGGCTTCAAGTGGCCTCTGGAGATGGCTACGGTGGCTCCGAGAATGGGCCCCTTTAGATTCCTGAGGGAGGAATCAATGGGGCAAGAACACAGCTCAAACGGAAAGAAAGAAACATGTAGAGCTGTGAATTCTCAGAACTCCGCCAGCGGAACTCCGGGCCAGCTGGTTATGTGGCTTTCTGCACTTACACTGCTGTCCTCCAGCCGACAGGGGCCAGAGAGGGAACCCACACACCAGAGGCCCCTCCTGTGTCTCACTCACCCCACAGTTACTGTCTGTCTCCTTTCTGCCCCACCCCTCACCCTTTTTAATTGTTGGATGAGTTTACAGAGCTGTGTGCCAAAAACAATCAACTCTAGGGAACAGAGTTATACAAAAAAGGGCGTGTCACCAGAGGGAGACGGATATCCAAGGAAACCACCACCTTTTCACAGTAGCCTAGGTAAAGCCAGGGGGAGGGGGGCAGTGTGGGCGTGGGGTCATAAGCTCCACCCAGAACAGGGCCCCCCCAAATGCTAGGGTCACTGAGGAGCTGAGGGAGCCACGTCTAGTACAGAGGGTCAGGAAGTAGGGTCAGCCAGAGACCACCACCAGGGCAGGGCTGTTGGAACTCAAGCGTGCACACACACTCAACGTGCACACACATGCCACCCCACCAGATCACTGGGACAGCAGTGGTTTAGTGGTTTAGTGTACAAGCTTGGGAGCCAGGCTGCCAGGTATGAGCTGCCATTTACAAGCTGTGTGACCCTGGGCAGACTACTTTAACTTCTCTGTGCCTCAGTCTCCCCATCAATAAAATGGAGATAATAATAGTACCTCCTACATACGGTTATGAGGATAAAATAATGTATTATGTGTAGCATGCTGAGAAAAGTAACTGGTACATAGTACGTGCCATAAGTACTTAAAAAATAAAATCAATCAAAAGGGCTAAATGAAGAGAATGGGGGAAAGGTTTCCAGCCTCTGCCCCTGTAGAGGAGGAAAATAATAATAGTTCACATTTATTAAGTACTGTGTACCAAGGACCTTAATACATTAATGCATGTAATCATCGCAAGAATCCAATGAGATAGTTTATTATCCCAATTGGACAGTTGAGGAACTAAGACCCACCCAAGGTCACACACCGGGAAGTGATTTGAACCCAGGCCTGTCCGACACCTGAGCAACATGCTGCTTGGCAAGGAGAGGGAGAGGGAAGCGGGTGGGGAGGAAGCAAGGGAGGGATGATGAGCTTCCAGGAGGTTCTTTTTCCAGACTGGACTTAGAGGCACAGCAGTGCAACCCAGATGCGTTTTTCCCAAGCTTACAAAGGAAAACGAAAATCTTCCAAGCCAGTGACTGCCGATGGAAGGAACATGAAGTAGGGGAAAGCTGAGATGGCCAACAGGCTCAGGTATCCACATTCCTCAGGAGGTCCTGTCCCAGTCCTGACCCCAGGAGACAAAAGATGCTCTCCAGAATCAGGAGGCCCTGGAGGGGAAGCAGCAGAGTTTGGGGCCCACCTCCCATCACTGAAGGCCCAAAGCCTAGGAAAGGTCCTATTTCTGGGTCAGAAACCTGTGAACAACCCAAGTGTCTGCCTTCTAAGAACTTAGGCAGATTCCTGGAGGGGACAGGACACAGGCAAGGAGAGCCTAGGCCTCCCCTGTTGCAAGGCCGGGCCCACGGAGGCCCAGGAGGCCTGGGAGGCTGAGAGCTGCTGTCAGAGGCTGCCCACCCTGAGCTGTCTGGATCTCACCCTGCTCGGAGACAGAGGCCACACAGGCTTGGTGGCTCAGCCCTTTCTGCCATCGACCACCCAAATTCATTCAGATATTTCCTCTCTCCCTTGCTTTTTTAAAAAAATTTAATGTTCTCTATAATTCATCCGTCCCAGAAGATAATCGATAGAGCCCGTAATGAAAATCTGAGCCATATTTTATGATCCGCTGCAAGCAGAAAGGGCCACATCAGCAGGTCCGGTTTCGGCTCTCCCTATCTGTCTTGCCCACTGCCCCGGGGATTACTTATCCAGCCGGCCCTGCCCACAGCCCCTCAGCCAGAGCTCTGCCCTTGGCCACCCAGGAGGGTGCGAACCGCCCAGCTGGAAGAGGCTTGGGCCACCACCCCGGCGGCAACCCGGCACCCCGACGCTCACTCTACGAACCCTAGTCACAGGATGGTCACCCGCCATTCCAGGGTCTTTCTGGAGCTGCCCCCCACCTGGGACCCTGGCACTCCCACCCTCGAATCTCACAACCCTCTTCAGTCAGGGCCCTTCCAGAAGCCTGAAGACCCTCACCAGGACCTGGAGGTCTGTGCCGGCCTCAGGGAGCCAGGCCAGCTCCGACCACGGCATTCGCTCCCCACCAAGAAAGGCCACCCGCTCCTGGGGGGTTCCCAGGGGGTGTCCTAGGAACACCTGGGACCCTCGAGTCAGTGGCGGCGGATCATGATTACTCCTTATTACTACCTCGAGCACGTCCCTCCTCTCCCTGGTCTCTGCCCTGTGAGGTGAAGGGTGTGGATGAGCCAGCCTGAGGGGACGCACGGGGGGCTGAGGGGGGCAGCCCCCTCCTGCTCTGACAGGGCCCACTGGGGGGAAACAGAGCCCCGCCCCTTGCCCTGGCGCCACCACTGGGAGCCAATCAGCAGGTGAGGCCCTGCTCCTCCCAGAATGCCTTTCTGCCTGCAACCAATCAGAGAGCGGCACATCACCAGTGCCGGAAGGGGCGACCCCAGAGGGCCCAATCAGAGCCCAGAGGATGCTCCAACATCCCAGGAACAAAGACTGAAACCAATAAGAAGTGTGACTCAGCCATAGCGTGGACCACTATGCAGCCATTAACAGACATGTACAGAAAGCAGGAAGCTGGGGAGACAGAACTCATGTGACGCTATCATTTAGAATGCTGTCCAGTAGAACTTTCGACGCTATCCAGTACGGTAGCCACTGGCCGTGTGTGGCTATGGAGCGCTCGAAATGTGGCAGGTGTGACTGTGGAGCTGAATTTTTAATTTTCTTTAATTTTAGTTTAAATGGCCACATGTGCCTAGAGGCTACTGTATTGGACAGCACAGGTTTAGAGAGAGAATTTCATCGATGTAAAAAAAAATTCTTAATAAAAAATTTAAAAGCCTATTATCCAAGGCAGTAGAACAATCATTATTAACTACAATAACAGAAATAGTTAATGCTCAAGTATGCTGTGTGTCAGGCTCAGTGCTCAATATTTCATACGGATCATCACACTGAATCCTCACCACCCTCCAAGATACATACGATCGTTAACCCCACTTAATAGATGAGGAAACTGAGGTTGAGCAATGTTAAGTAACTTACCCAGAGTCACAGCGCTGGGGGACAAAGCTGGGGCTCAAACCCAGGTCACTCTGTTCACCTAACCTGTACTTTTAACTACACTACATGTTTAAAAATTATTTTCTTCATAGTTTTTTGTATTTTCCAATCAGCCATGAGCATGACTTACAATCAGGAAAAACATGTTTTTTTTTAAAAGACCTTAAAAAGAGGCAAATCCTTTTTCCCCAGGAGGGAAGTTTATGAAGGGATTACTGGGGCCCCTGGCCAGCTGGGCCTCCAGCTTTCGATCAGAGAAAGGAGAAGGCAGTGTGGTCGCAGGTCCCCTCTGTCCCTGACCCTCCTATTGCCCAGATGCCCGGTACTCAGGAGGCCTCGGGCCCACAGACAATGCTGGGCCTAGGATCCTCCAGCAGCCAGGCTGCCAGTGGGATCCAGTTTCCTTCCAGCCCCACCCTGGAGTCAGTTCCTGACAGGTTTCTCAGCAGTTTTGCAATCATGACCCAGGTCTGCATCTTAAAGAAGGCAGCAGGCCATGGGGCTGTCTGCAAAAGGCAACACACACCATTCTTACCGTGGACCACCCTTTCCCACTACCTTCTAGAACAGCCAGGAGCTCGGCCAGCAACCAAGCCTGGGACATGCTGTCTGCCCTCTGTGGGCATGGAGAGGCTTGTTTTTCCCAAGGGGGGACAGTCATTGCCCCCATTCACCCACTCTTAGGACTGCATCTTGGTTCAGAACAAGGGGGATGAAGAAATTCCCCTTGGGACTTCCCTGATGGCGCAGTGGTTTAGAATCCGCCTGCCAATGCAGGGGACATGGGTTTGAGCCCCGGTCCAGGAAGATCCCACATGCTGCGGAGCAACTAAGCCTGTGAGCCACAACTACTGAGCCTGCGCTCTGGAGCCCACGAGCCACAACTACTGAGCCCACGCACCACAACTACTGAAGCCTGCGCACCTAGAGCCCGGGCTCCGCAACAAGAGAAGCCACCGCAATGAGAAGCCCGCATACCGCAGCGAAGAGTAGCCCCCGCTCACCGCAACCAGAGAAAGCGCGTGTGCAGCAACGAACACCCAATGCAACCAAAAGTAAATAAATAAATTTATTTAAAAAAAAAAAAAAAAAAAGAAATTCCCCTTGAAAAGTCCACGATGAAAGAAAAAGGCCCAGCAAGTACTGAGCCCAGCTAGAAATGGAATCAGGGAGGATTCTGAGTTGTTTTTGCTTTTTTTCCATAGCACTAACCTGGAGGGTGGGGGACAGGGAGTCATTACCCCACTTGATCTGGTTTCCATTTCAGCTTTTTATTTTCCCTGAGATGCACAGATTGTTCTGGTTTCGGGGTAGGCAGGATAAATGTCCTTACTTAGAAGGTTTTTATTATTATTATTATTATTATGGATTTTTGGTTCCATGCTGTCTGCAGTTTTCTGTCATTTCCAATCTACCTTAGGTTCCCCCTGGATTTATATATTTATTTTTGGGGGTTGGTTTCAGGTGCTTCTAGTTTATCAAACAATCAGCCCTGTGAGGTATACACTGGGTGTTTCCAGAAATTACATCACAAAAAATCATGCAGTTAAAGTGTAAGGGGAAAAAAAAAACCATAGCTGGTGCTTAATTTTATATTTTAATTAGCGACTTATTGTAAACGTAGACTTTTAAAATGGAGGCACCTAAGCAAAACCAGTAAACACGTTTTTCTAATGAATTAATTTCACCTCTTCCCCCACCCCTCCTCCTCCTTCTCATCCTCGTGGCAAATGTCATCTTCCAGATTTTCTTTGCCCTCCTTTTTTTCTACTCCACTTCTTAGTCCTTGCCCAACACATACTAGAAAAAGGATACCCTGAAACAACACCAGGAACCCTGGCACCCGGGACTCTTACAGGAGCCCCGGCTTGGATGAGCACGGAAGAAGCCTTGATAGTGAGGCTCCTAGCTGAGGACCCAGCGCGAAGTCTGCCGCCGTGCCCCTTGCTCTGGCCCCAGCCCTGCTTCACTGCTGCCAGACCCCGCTCTGCTGGGTCCCAGAGATCCCTCCGCTCCTGTCAGTGCCCTAAGCTCAGGAAGGGAGACGGAAGAAAGCCCAGTGCAGTGCTGAGTGCCAAGGCAACAGGAAGAGGGTGGAGTCGCCGGCCACCTGGAGCCTGAGCAGGAATGAGGTGAAGAGACCTGGAGAGAGAGGGAAGCTCCCGGTGTTGTGAAACCCAAGAGACCTCTGGTTGCCTGGAGCAAGGAGGAGAGGTGGCACGGGAGGGAAAAGGAAGAGGGAACACAGAGCCAGAGAAAAAGAAGCCGAAACTAGAAATGTGTGTCCAGGTCACATGGCAGCTCAGAGCAAGGACACATCCACCAGTCCCAAGCACCCCCTGAAGGGTGCTCTACCCCTCACAGAAAGTTCCCAGCTTGGGGGATAGGGGGCAGTGAAGGAGGCTGATTTGCCTCTTTCGGTCTAGTTTCTGGGAGAGAAGGCTGAGGATGGGGACAGAGTTCCCTGCTCCATCCCAGGAAGGGGTAGACAAGCCTCAGATGTCCTAGAGAAGGGAAGACCCCGGGAAGCTGCTTCTGCCCATCGTCACAAGTGGATACCACGGGCAGCCTCAGTGTCGCTGTTCACTGGGGCACATGTGAGCCCTCCTGTCACCCCAGAGGCCAGGCCAGCTTAATGAGGACAGGTGTCCACCCAGAGCACCGGACAGGAGCACGCCTCCTTCTTAGCACTCCCAAAACAGCGCAGAGACACCGTGGAGAAACAGGTTTGCTTTGCAGACTCTCTTCTGGGGCAAGTCAGGGTGTTCAGTACCGTGGGCAAAACCCCACCCTGGCTATTTTTATTTCGAGCAGGAAGAGCTCTAACGCTGGGCTCAGGAAGGGCTGTCATTTACCTGCTCCTGCCTCCTGACCACACTGGCAGGGGAGGGGGGCACTCAAGAAGGCTCTAGAACACCTGGTGGCAGAATCCTGACTCCTACTCCCTAAGATTCCCAAAGAAAGGAGGGAGGAGAGGAAGGAAGAACCTCCTTCCTCCAGGGAGGAAGGGGCTGGACCTCCATGTCATCATGCCCTGGTGGGAACCCAGACCCAACCTCACGACAGATCCTGTTCGGTTCAGCTTCAATCGGAAAGGAAGGCTCCCATCAAACAGGGGCCGGGCAGGGATGTGGGCACTGAGATTAGGAATTTGGAAAACCATCTGAGGAACCTGGCCCTGGGAAGACAGCAACAGGATTTAATACCTTATCCCGACTGTCTGGTAAACACCCTGAAGCATCCCCACACTCCGTTAGGCAGCCTCAGATTCTCAGGTGTGCCGGCAACGGGCAGGTAGAGACAGACGTGGGCAGAGACAGGAAGGGGGGCAGTGTAGGCCTGAGGGGTGGAGGGAGGGAGGAGCTGGCCTGGGAGGATAGGATGGGTGGCAGCCAAGCCAGACAGTCAATGAAACAGCTGACAGGTGCAAGGCAGGGGGGCAGGGAGAAGAGAAAGGTGAGCTGGGGGTTCACAGTACTTGGGGATGCCACCGTCACACCCCAGGGGGCTCAGCGGGATGAGAGGCAGAGTCAGAGGCTTGTGGGCCAAAGACCTAAGAGTTCTGGCAGCCTTTTCTCCCACCTAAAGGAGAAACCCAGGCCACAGGCTCCTTCAAACCAAACAGGACAAAGCAGCAAGTGGGGGCCTAGCTTCCAGGGTTCACTGGCCACCCATGAGAGCAATCCGCTGGTATCCTTTAGGGTCACCCTCTCCCCAGCACACGCACACATATACCCCATGCCGAAAAGAATGTCACATCAATCAGAATGGAGCTTCCTTCTACTCCAGGCTGGAGCTGACACGTGACAACAGGCGTTGAGAAGAAGCAGGGAGGGTGGGAAGCAGCCCTGAGCTACTCAGAGGGGACCCGGCTCTCCAGAGATGGCTCAGGGAGAGTGAAGAGTAGACCAGAAGAGAAGAGGTAGCCAGGCTATTCCCCGGGGTCGTCCGGGGCAAACCCCCTTTGCTGTGATCCAAGCACAGAGGTCAAGCCTGCCACCTCTACCACCAGGCCCACCAGGCCACACCACTAATCCTCTTTTCCCATTTCCATCTGCTCCTTGATGTAATTACAGTTTTGGATTGAAATCCACCCGAAGTGTAACCCCCCTGCCTGATGCACTCTCCCTGCTCTCAGAGAATCGGGAACCATTTCCAAAGCTAAAAGACGCACCACTTTTCAATGTTTTCATCTCTGGTTTCTTTCAGCAACACTCTCAAAGCTGTCCTGGCCATCTCCACCAGCACTCGTCCTCCCTCTCTGCCCCCTCGGAACCACAGGGCCTCCCGTGTTCCCAGCAGCGGGAAGGAAGAGGTTCCTGGCCTGTTATGGGTCCAGGCTTGGAGTCCCTTGCCTTCTGAATATCCTCTAAACCCCATGATCCCAAGAAATCCCATCCATAGCCCCTTGATCCAAGAGCCCCAGATGGAGAACTTTTCTACTCCAAACATAATCACATGGAACGCTGGCCCTGCTGCTGGAGGCCGGCCTGACCCTCAGACACTTCCCACCACCCAAGTCAATGCAGACCCCTCTGCTCCAAACGCGAGCCTGCAGGCCCTCGAGGAGCCACCAGGAGAGGCTGGGAGCCTGTGCCCACCCTCCCCTGCCCCAGTGCCAAGTTCCCTACAGTCCAAGAGCCAAATGCTAACACCCAGAGCTCACACCGCCTGCAGTCAAGTGTCTTCTGCCGCCATTTCCGCTCCAGTTTTTCAACTCTGGCCTTGCCAGTATCAACAGTTTGAATCTTTGCATTAAACACACACGCGCGTGCACACACACACACACACACACACACACATCACTCTCGAACAAGGAGCGAAAACACATAGAGAAAAACCCCACAAGACCTAGGGCTGGGGCTGGGAACCAGCGTCACTGGCTCACCATTTCCCCCGCACCAGGCAGCCAGCCAGGGCAATACAAGCTACAGCCCTCGCCAGACATTAGGGCACTTGTTCGGGTCCCTACCCTTTGGAAGCTGGTCCCCCAATGCAGCGCTTTGGGCCCTTGCTGCTGATAATTTTTCAGAGATAAACAAACCGGTTTGGATAAAACAAGAACCAACCTGAATTCTCTACCCAAAACTCAAAATGAATCTCTCTCATCATCCCTTTCCTTCCCTTCTCCACCTTCCTGTGCTATTATCCAGTTCCCTAAAATTCAGACAACTTGTTTTTTTTTAAAAAAAATTCAGTCCTCTAGCCTTTTTTGTTCATGGACACTACCATTTGGTCCAACTTGAAGAAATGCTGGCTTATTGAAAACATCCTTCGCCCAGTTTCTCAAGTATGCCCAGGTCAGAAAGAAGAATGGAGAAGGGGATTGTGCCGGGGAGTCTCTGCTAGACTGATGTCTGGCCTGGGTCCCTTTCCCTGGCTCTTTTTAGGCTCAGTGTCTTTCTTTCACATTCCCATGCCTCCCCTAAACCTGCAGCCCCTTTAAAAAGGGTGTTGTGTGGACTGGACACCTGGTCTACCCCTCCTTTTGAGTAGCAGAGGAAAGAAGTTGCTCAGAACCCCTTGGGGGTTCACCAGGTTAACTGAGGCTCAATGTCAAGACAGGAAGGAGGCCAAAGGGCAGAGAGGAAAGACACAGCCCTGAGGTCTGAGGCCACGTGTGTCTCCCTGCAGGCTCAGTGTGTGACGTGTCTGCTGACAACCATTGTCATTCATGCCTGACGCACCCTCACCCACCACCCCGTCCCACCCAATCATACCCACCATGTCCCCCCAGCCTCTCTGCGGGGCATTCTGCTTTATGCCCTAAGCCAGTCTGGAACCAGGGCTCCCGCCTCCCAAGTCACCATCAGTGGGGTCTGCTCGGTCCCTGTAGCTAATTTACACCCGTCAGGGTATAAAATAGCAGAGGCATAAATGAAAAGTCCAATTTCTTCAAATTTGCATTGTAAAACCATCCTTCAACTTCCTTGAAATAAATTTTACTATTTTATTAGTGCAAACAAAATGGTAATAAAACACTAATACAGCGCCTTGTATCCAGGGGAAGAGCTAAAATTAACATAGAGCGAGCAGTGTTTGCTATTACATTCAATTACCTTTTTACTTGAGATTTACATTCTCATCCCCTTAATCTCCATAGTAGTGGCTTCAAAATCATCCCTCCCAGGCTCTGCCCTTCCGGAGCCACCACAGCTGGAAGCCAGGCCTCCCGCCCAGATGGTGCTCACCCCGGGCATGGCGCCTGCCCCTTTCACCATAGCTGCCTCTTGTCACAGGGTACCACTTCTCTCCCCCGCTCTTAATTTTCTCACGTCTCGGCCTCTGAGTACTCAAACCAAAGGGCTCTGACACGAGCCACATTCAGACATGCAGTTAAGTAAGCAGGTGCACAGGGCATGGGCCGGGGGCATTGCTTGATGCGCCTGTAAAGGCTGTCCCCGGCACAAGAAAGGGGCAGGGAGCTAGCTCACGGGAGCCCTGGGAAAACTGGCATCTCTGGTTGGACAGGTTGTGGGAGGCGGTTTGCTGCATGGCGCAGCTGGGGACTCTGGATCGTGGCAGGAAGCTCCGCCGTCCAAAAGTAGGAAGGGACGAGGAACCACTGGGTCCAGGCTCTTACTCTAGCCATAGACAGCAAAGCTGAGGTCTTGGGAAGTGGCTGCTTGTGGGTGACAGAGGTGGGGCTAGAACCCCCTTATCCTGTCTCACCGTCCAGCACACATTCCTCAGCAGAGACAGTCCCTGAAACCAGAAGACCAGTCACCCAACCACAGCCACAGAGCGTCTGACCCACCAGGAGGGTCCCTTTGTTTCCCATAAGTGGACGCAAGCAGGATTCCTTGTCCTTGGGGACTGGTCAGTCTTGCCCTGAGCCATCAGAAGAGATGACCAAGTTTCCAAGTGGCACAAAGACTGAGTCCTGGTTCCAAATCTGTCACTGACTAGCTGTGTGATCTTAGATAAGGTACCTCCCCTCTCTGGGCCTCAGTTTCTTCATCTGTAAAACAAACACAATCATCCCTGTGCTGCCTTCTCGGGAATGGTCACAGTGACCGAAAGATCAGGAAGTCACATTAAAGCCCACGTAGCCTCGGAGGTTTGACCGCAAATCCGCTTCCAAGATGGCCTCGGCAAGGGCAGACGGGAGCCCTGGAATAAGGCCGACAGCGCTGGGATCCTCATCAGGGTCTCAGACTGGGGCATCTGAGTTCCAGGCCAGGCCACCTCAGACCGCTGTGACTCTGCCTTTAACCCACAAGCCTCCTTCTCTTACTGGTCACCCTGTTGCCAAAGACCCTGGATTATTCCTACAAAATCCTTTGAACTAATTCTGAAGAAAGAATTGCCAATCAGCCCAGGGTCCGGGCTGCCTGACAGGTTCACTAGGAGAACTGGTTTGGGGAATGGGGAAAAGGTAATATGGGAAAAAATAGATGTAAGCCCCCATAAACTTTACTTGGCCTGGCTATTACTACTGGGGGAAATAGTGATTAAGACTAAAGGGGACACATGTACACACAATCACAATCACCCACAATCATATCACAATCACACAACCGCACATATAATTACTTACACAATCATTCAATCTCTCTCACACACAATCAATCTCACATACACAGTCATACACATTCATAAAATTTCACACAACCATTCACACAAATCATGCACACAATCTTACACACAACCATATACAATCACTCACACACAATTTTACACATGTACAACACATGCAACCACACAATCATTCACACACACACAACTACACACACACACACACACACCCATTCCCAACTCTCTCCTCCCAAGGTCTTTCTTCCTAAATCTTATTCTTAAAATGTCTTCCAATGGACACTGGGAGGAACATTCTGGTCCAAACTGGTACAAGGCAAACTTGTCCTCACCCCTGATTCACATGAAATTCTGAATACAAGCACTGAGTTGCTTCTGGGACACCAGGAGGCCGGAACCTTCTTTTAAACCCAACCGGAAGTGAGGGCAAAGGTTGTTGGCAGTTGGGCAGTACTGGCTAGCACAGCCAGGTGAAATGTTCATGTTCACCAGAGCCCAATCTGGCTGTCCTTGCTCCAGCCCTTTCTGCCTGGGTCCCTCCACTCCCACCCCCATCAAGTTCTAGCCCAGAGATGAGTGTCACGAAGTAGCTTTCATGTTCCAGGAACAAAAGGCAAAACCCCCTGCAAGAGGCAACCCCACGCACAAAACGTGAGACGTTTTATTCGCTTCAAACTGGTCCTCTGCATTTTTTCCTCCTTATTTTTTTCTCCCCACTGGGGAAACAAAAGAAAGTTTGTTGCTGAGGCTCAAACGTTTCTTGGGCCTTGTCCGAGTTCTACCTTGTTTTTCTTTTCCTTTTTGTCTGCCCCCCACCCCACCCCGCCTTCCCTGCCTCCCCACCTTGAATAAATAAAGCACCCGAAGCTGGCACAGGCTGGTAAGGAAAGTACAAACTATCTCATAATTTTATAATTTTTTTTTTTTTAATACACTGGCCTAGGGTTTTGGGCAAAGGACAAAAGCTATTGTTGAACAGCATAACACGAAGGTCTGAGTCACCGATACGCCTCGGCTTCTGGAGATCTCATAGGTTTCTGTGGCTGGCACAGCCGTGGGTGCAGGCGCCCTCTTGCCTGGCTCTGTCCCGCCCCCTCGCCCTCCCCAGGGCTCGCTACTGGGCCCCCTACTGGGCCGACACGTTGGCTTTGTTGGGTTTTAATCATGGGGGGAATTTAAAGAAAATGTTGTGAAATAAAAAACAAATCATCGTCGTCCCATCACCCTCACTCTATCATCTTCATTTCGGAGGATTACCTTGCAAGCTTTGTCCATACGCATTTGCGATTTTTATATAGTTTCTATCATGGCGTTCACAATACTTGGCCTTCAGTGTGTTGTTTTGTTTTTTCACTCAATAAACATTTTTCCATGTTTTGAAATCATCTGCAGGATCACTACTTGCAGAGGTGACAGTATTTCTTCTGCCGTGTTATTCTTGGGCTGACGCTATGAGGCGAGATGGGGAGAAGGGGGCCGGGGAAGACCTCTCCTTGAACTGGATCATTTATCCACATGATTCGAACCAAGGTGGGGGCTTTGCCTGAGTGATCCGGATCACCTTGACCGTGGGGGCCTGGACTTGGAGTGTGCACCTGGAGGAAGGTGGAGGGAGCTCCACTGAAACCCTGCCCATCCTGTGCGGGGCCCCGAACGCCTGGGCCCCTGGGCCCAGAGAGATGCTGCTTCTAACAATGGCCTTCATCCCCACGCTGACCTTCACCTGCCCCCACCCCCCACGCCCAAACTGCTCTTCCTTTTTATAAAGCGCCCTGGCAGCAAAAGGCCCATGACAACACTCGGCTCTCCATTTTTATATCTGAATATCTCAAAGCACTTAGCAGAGACTTTCATTTTCTCATTACCCCAAGGAGAGGAGGTCATTCGGGAAAATGGTACAAATATTCCCATTTGTCAAAAGCAAGAAGGAAGTGAGTTAAAAGGAAAATTCTACCACTTAACTGAGCAAAACCAACCCAGGAGGGAATACTGGGGCCTTTTTCACCACCCCATTCACCCAGTTTGCTTTCTCCAGTGCAACTTCAGGAACCTCATTACCGAAAAGATGGCTCCGGGCCAAAACCAGGTTTCCATTTTGCCAAGAATCAATCACCCTCCAGCGGCCCCAGCTCAGGAGACCCTCCCGTCTCATCCTGGGTCTCAACCCAAATGATGTTCTCTTATGATTATAATTATGTAAAATGTATATTACATACACACACACACACACACACACACACACACACACACACACATATACAGTCACCAAAGGAAAAAAACACAGGAAGGAAAAATACTAAATGAAGTGGTGTTACCATAGTTCAATTACGGGTGAATTTTTTTCCTTTTATGTATTTTCAAAAACCATTTAAAATAATGGTTGTATTTTCCCAGTGTAAGGAGAAAAGCATGCGTGTCAGAGTCATATCAACCTGCATTCAAACTCCGATTCTCCTTTAACCAGCAGGGTGAACTCAGGTAAATTACTTAACCTCTCTGAGCCTTATTTCCTGATTGGGACAATGGGAATCGGACCACTAGCTGCCTGTGTCCTTCAATCCCACAGAAAGTCACAGCACAGCATCTGACACATAGTTGGTGCTCGGTAAATGTCTATTTCCTTCCTCTTTTAATAAAATGAAAATGTAAAACCAACTCAGCTTGCTTGCTGACCCTTGGAGACAAAAGCAGGACGCTTTACCTCCTGCCCGACTCCCTCCACATCCTTCATCCTTTCACGTGTCTCCCCTTGCCCCATCCCCCAGCAAGGTCCCAGCACACAGATCTGAGGATGCTGGTCCTGGCTCTCCTGTGACTCACCTGGAGGGCGAGGAAGGGGGCTCTGGGATGAGAGGACGAGCCCCTCTCTGACCCCCTCCCCCAGGACCGCCCAGGCGAGTCCCTCTGGGAGCAAACAGGCCTCGTGCAAAGGACCCAGAGGACACAGAGGGTGATCCCCGGGTTTGCACCTTTGCTGGCAGCCGCCCTCCAGGAACAGATGCCAGGCTGCAAAGGCCACCTGCACCTGGGGGAGAGCAGGGGCCACGCTCCCAACTCTGAGGAGAGGCCAAAGAGAAGCAAGATGGTGCCAGCGTCTGGGAGGCGGTTCCTCCCTGGGCCAGGCAGGCCAGGCCAGCCCAGGGGCTGCCACCTTTCGGATCCAAGAGTCCAGCCCTGGGCATGGCAAGCCTCCTCCCTGCTTCCTCCAGGGCTCCGTACTGGACCAACACGTTTGGTTTGCTGGTTTGGCAAGTATGCTTCAGCAAAATTCCAGGGGCCACAGCCACTGGGCCGCGGCTCCAGCCTGGCCTAGGGTGTCCTGGAGCCCGAACACAGGGACAGGCCTGAGCCCTCCCCCTTCCTGCCTTCCTGATGACAGATGGGGAGGATGGAGTAGTAACCGTAATAGTAGCAATAATAGCTCCCCTTTGTTACCATGTGCCAGGCCTTGTGTCAAGGGCCTTACCAGCATTATTTCATTTAATCCTTGTAGGAACACCATACTATAGGCACTAGCCTTTAGGGAGGCGCCTAAAGTCACAGCACTAATAAATGAGGGACTAGGGATCTGAACCTGTGCATCTGACCACTCTTCTCTGGTGCCTCCGCATGGGGGCCTCTCCCAGCACAGCTGCTAAAGTAACGACACTCCACCAGGCCTTTTCCAGAAGGGGGCTCCTGAGAGGCATCCCCAGCCACGGGAGGATACATACACCCCAAAGAGCAGGCTGGTTCTGCCAGAATGAGTGCTTCTCCTTGCCTCTTGCCCCCCAGGAAGAGGAGAGATGCCACACCTCCACCAAGAGAAGACAGTCAGGCTAAAGAGATGCCATTTTACAAATACGGGGTGACTGGAGGAGCATTTGCGAGGTGGCAGTATTTTCCTCCCTGGTGCTCTTGGTAACGTTTAATTGGCAGGGTGGTGGGGGTCTAGGGACATGGGACCATTGGCAAGAGCCAGGTAGAAATAAATATCTGTTGGCTGATGTACCGGTGTGGACATGGTGGAGACGGAAAATATGGGGGGGCAGGGCCCACGGCACATACGAACCCTCAAAATCGCAAGCCTCCCTTGCAAACCAGGGATGATGCCACCTCCAAATGGTGCACCTTTTCTTTTCGAATTAAAACACGTCTCTGATGGGAGGCTGGCCGTGGGGAGGGCACCAGACAAGAGCCCTGCAGCACGGGCCACCAGCTTCCCAGCTGCCAGCAGCAGGTCCATGGAAGCTGGTGGAGCCCCGCAGGGTGGGGGCCGGGTGGGCCACCCGAGGCAGACAGTCTCCAGTCCTGCTGAGAACAGCACATCGCTTCATTCAGGAGCCCAGAGTGAAACGTACGGCTGGGTCTAGAGTTGATTCAGCCCTTAACTCGTTCGGGATCGCTGGCGGAGCCACGGAGGCGAAGGGGAGTTTGGGGTGAGGTGGGGTTACAGCAACCTGGGGGAGGGGGCTAGGCCATCCCTGGAGAAGGGGGCAGGAGGCTGCAGCAGAACCCCGGCCGATGACGTTGATACACACCAAAAGGAATCACAATTATTTTCAAACCCCCTCTCAAAACCAAACAAGCGCTGGGAGTTTAGGGAGGGCAGAGCGAGTGTGTGTTAGGTGGGGGGTACGGGCGGGGGAGCTTGTTTTCTACCCACTGCCAGATTTTCATTTACTGTCAGCTCCAATCCATTCGGAACTCACTGACTCAATTGCCTTTTCACGGGGAAAGGAGCCTGCACAATGCAGGGGACTTTTCAGATCCACATTAGCACACAGGGCACTGGGCAATGTCCAGGAATAAACACACACGTCCCTCCCAGAGGCCACCAACCCTACCTCCACCCGCAAACAACCCAGCTAGCCCTGTCAGGGCCACATCTGCTCTCCCCTATTTTCCCCCCAAAACTATTTTTTTTTAATGTAGTTTGGCCCATGGAGAAGAGTGTGTGTGTGTATGTGTGTGTGTGTTACACACACACACACACACGGGCACGCTTATACATGTGTTGGAAGGGGTAGGGGGTCTAACTCACAAGTATAATACAAAGGTCTGCAAGAGTTAATTCTGGGGCAGTTTCAGCTCTTCCTTGTGCCGGAAAAAGGAAGGATGGGGAGAGATGGAAAGAAGGGATCCAAACTGGGATCTCAGAAGAAAGGGGTCTGGGAGGGGGCTCATTTAAAGTGTTGATTATGGAGAAATCAACATTTGGTCAAGCAGTGTCCCTAAGAACTTAGCAGCCACAAAAGCTATTCAATAATCATTATGAAAATAATATCAACTATAATTATAATGATTATAATAAGAGTGGTCCCCATTTCTCAAGTGCTCGCTATGTGCCCAGCACTAGACTAAGTGCTGACACCCACCAGCTCAGTTAACGATCGCAAGGACCCAATGAGACGGGTACTATCCACCGTTAGCCCAGTTCCACAGGGTCAGAGAGTTAAGACCCCTGCCCAAGGTCACAAAGACAATAAGTGGGAGAAGGATTTTAACCCTGTTCTGCTGAACTCTAGCCCCACCTGCCCTGGGAGAGAGGAAACATGCGTGGAATCTATACAGAAGGCAGCCCCAACACGACAGAGGCCTTGGCTCCAGACAGGGAGGTCCCTTTGACACGTGGGTCCATCCCAGCAGCCCATCACCAACCTCCATCGCTGTCCCTTGGGGGCTCATCCGTTTAGCCCAGGCTCTGAGGGAAGCACCCTTCTGTCCAATAGAACTTTATGAGACGGAAAAGTTCCTTCTCTGTGCTGCATGCTATGGAGGACTTGAAAAGTGGCTAGCTCGTGGAAGAGCTGGATTTTTGTTTTTGGCTACGCCGTGTGGCTTGTGGGATTTTAGTTCCCCCGACCAGGGATGGAACATGGGACCTCGGCAGTGAGAGCCCGGAATCCTAACCGCTGGACCTCCAGTGAATTCCCGAAGAACTGAATTTTTCATTTAACTTAATCTAGATTGCCACATGGGCTAGCGGCTACTGTAGTGAACAGTACACATCCAGAATCCCTCTAGCTAGCCCTTTCCTTCCCAGCCCAAGAGCTATGTTGGAAATACATGAAAAGTAACCGAAGACAGAAACCTGGCCCACCAGGAAGACCCCCACCGTAAACATCAAGTATCTCCTCCACTCTGTCGTGGCCTTTCAAAAACCACCAGTCTGCCTCCAGCTAATCTGTCTCCCTCCCTCCTTTCCTTCTTTCCTTCTTATCTTTCCTTCCTTCCTCCCCTTCTTCCCTCCCTCTCATTCCTTCCTTCTGTTCCTCAATTTCTTTTCCCTCTCTCCTTTCCTCCCTCCCTCCCTCCTTTCCTCCCTCCCTCCCTTCCTTGCTTTCTTCCTATCTTTCTTTTCTCCCTCCCTCCCCTCCTTTCTTTCTTTCTTAGAAAAAAGCATCAGTTTAATTAGATAAATCCTCGGAGCACGTGGCCTGGGGTTCGTCATGGAAATTAACCTGCTCCCAGATCTCAGATAGTGAAACAAGAACCGGGGTGTTTGGGTATAGCACAGTGAAATGGGAGAGGCCCATGGAGTTTCATACACCTCATCTTCCATAAGTGCCCCTCGCCCCTCCAGTGCTCCCTGCTTCACAGCCCCCATGCCCTTGCCTCCTTAGGTCACTGCCGCCAGGCCTCCTCTGTTTCTGCTCCGGACCCTTCCCTCCCCACTGCCACCCATGCCTGGGGAGTGCCCCCCAGAGCAGAATCACCCAAGGGTGGGCTTAAACCTTGGCTCCATCCACATGACGCCCCTGCCCAGCTACCCTGGCTAGGCCCTCCTGCACTCCAGTTAGCTCCAGGTCATCCAGGGACGCACCTGAGGCTTGGCCCAAGGCTGGTCTGTTAATCCTCTGATCCTTATCCGTGGTCCCTACTGTGTGCTGCTCGCTGGGCTAAGCTCGGTTCATGAGAGAAAGCTTGATGTCAACCCTCAGCACGTGGCAGCTACGATCACTATCCTCTCACCTAATTCTCACAAGGTAGGAATTCCAACTCCCATTTTACAGACATGGAAACAAAGAATTAAAGGAATTCATTTGCCCCGTTGAGAGAAACAAAATTCACACCGGGCTCAGGCCGACTCCAGCGGCAGCTCTTAACCCTCTGCCAGCCACGTGTCTCCACCACAGCAGAGCCTCTGCACACTCGCGGACCCCAGGGACCCCCGGCATTCAGCACTAGGCCCCCGGGCCACAGGAACACAGGTGGAGGCCACCGGCACCCGGAGTGAGTTCCCAGGGTCTGCCCCCACCCTACCCCTCAAGCTCCAGGAACAGCCGATCTGGCCACAGTGGAAAAGAGAGACCAAGGGCCCCTGCCCCACTTGGGCTCTGACTCTGAAAGTGGGCACAGTCTTACTTCTCATCCCCTTCTGATTCATCACCAAAAATACCAAGGCAGCCCAGAGAGGTAAAACACAAAATTCAGAATTTCCAACCAACACCATCGTGCACCACTCCTACCAGGGTCCCAGCCCCCAGATACGTAGAGAGCGGCTGCTCCATGCTCCCATCCACAGCACTCCCTGGAGGGCAGCATATACGACCACACTCACCCCTACCTGGGTCTGGAAGACACTTTACACGTCGTACCGTATCTAATCCTCACACCAACCCCAGGAGGTAGGTCCTGTTATTCCCATTTCACAGGTGAGAAAAATGAGGCACAGGCTAGTTAAGTAACCGATGTAAGGGCGCGACTTTGACCCCCCAGCTAGCTGGCTCCAGAATGCATAATCTACAATATACACAGCTCCTCACTGAATCCATGGCTCAAAACAGCTAAGCACACCGCACATCCTGAATGGGCTCCCCCATACTGCCTGAAAAGCAACACCCACCCCCAACTCAGCCCCAAGCTCCCAGCGATTTCTGTGACTTGTTTTGGGGCTTAACATTGTGTTTCTGAGATTCATCCAGGTTGATACATTTAACTGTTCATTTTCTAAAGATTGAATTACACAACTTATTTACCACCCTCCCCCCCCCAAAAAAGAACCAACCCACAACCTGGTACAAAAATGCAACCCCAGCACCATGCAACATCCAGGCTCAAAGCTTTCTGGAATGGAATTCATAGGCGTCCCCTTTGAGACTAATACCATATTATATAAAACGGGCTCATCTGACATTGGGGGCACCCTGCACTTGACAACGAGACCATGATAAATTCTTCATCACGCTTAATTATGTCAAAGGACTTTCACAGCTACAAGCCCAGCCGACGGTCAGGGCAACCCTGTGAGGGCAATAGTGTCAGAGGCCATTTGGTAAGAGAAGAAACTGAGGCTCAGAGAGGTCGAATGACTTGCCCAAGGCCACACGATGACTTACTGCAGAATCAGAACTGGAATGGGGTCTCCTGATGCTTACAACTAGACCTCAGGGGAGCTCTGGACCACCTAAGTCTTACCCTGTCCCCTCATGCCAGACCAGGGATGCTGGGGCTTGGCCCATGGTCACCCCACCCACCAAGGATCAGATTTCCCTGAAATTCCCAAAGAAGCCTCCAGGACTAGTGGGCCCGGAAATGGCCCTCACATAGCAAGCTGCACAGCTGAGCTCCCCGGGGTCGAGGGGGGCGGGCAGAGCTGGAGACGCTGGCACAGCCCCTGTGGGTACTCTGCCAGCAATTAGTGCTGGGGAAGGGTGCCAGCCTGGCAGAGCTAATTCCCCCACCCCGTCTTCTCATTTACACACACACACATACACAGGCTTACCCACCCCCCGAGACCAGCAGCAGGGAGGCAGCGCAGCTTCCTTTCGGTAAATCTCGTCAGCAAGGCACACGCAGGGCACGCAATTTGGTCATTACTGCTTTTAAACAGCAGAAAAGCAGAATCCACCCGCCATTAACCCGTCCTGCTCTCCCTCCAGGCTTCACCAGCTCAGTCATCAGCCTTCATCTCTAACTCCCACGCACCCCCTCCTGCATGCTCCCCAGAAGTTACTCTCCAATAGAAAGAGTTTAAACACACACACACACACAAAACCTGACTACAGTAAGTCAAACCTGAATTGTGTCTCCCTGCCCACCACTGTCCCTAGAGAAAACAATCAGTGGTTCTGACGTGACCTTGGCTAAGACCCTTCAAACACCCCAGGAACCCGAGACAATGCCAGCCGGATGAGGGGGAGGTGGCCTTTGGCCCAGAGAAGAGCAACTACCTATCAGGTGTGGTGCTTCAGATGGGCGCCTAAGCATTGGCCCTGATCCACCTGCGGGGACCCAGTGGGTGTCACAGTTTGACGTGGCTCTGCTCTCCAGGTACTGAGGCCGGCAGCGGTGGTAGTGGCGGTGAGAACTGATTTTGCCTCATTACTGCCCCCCTCCCCACTATAGTCCTGGAGAATTGGAAAGAAGTCCACCAGAGCAAGGGACCCAGGGACCCTAGAGGGTCCTTGGTTGGGTTTATAAGACCTGTGAAACCCCTCCAAGTATGAGCAGTATTTATGCTTATGAGATTTTTTTATTAAGAGGATTCTCCAAGGGGGCATGAACTCAAAAGGGGAAGAAGCAGAGACTGCCCTCCACTCCCACCATGGGCTCAGCAGTGCCTCATGCCCAAGTGGCAGAGAACACAGGGCTGAGCTCCAACTGGCCCTCCTGTAAGTGGCCCTGACCGGCTGCCTTCCCCCCACGGAAGCTGCCCCTGGCCTCCTCCTCGCCTTGCCTGGAAGCTGCTCATTGAGACCACCGGCTGCAGGAGCCATGCCATGACCCCTGGGCCCGCGCCCACTCGCCCTCCTGCCAGTCAGCCAGGGCTGCCCGGACCCGGCAGAGGACGGGCACAGCGGAGCCCACCAGCGGGGAGGAGAAAGGAAGCCAGTGGCTGCTCGTCTTGGAAAACCTCGAAGATCCTCTAAGCCACCTAGTGTCCGGAGCTGAGCTCTGGCCGCTGCTCTGTCCCTCCCGCTTCCCAGAGCAGACAATGCAAGGGAGCCAGAACGAGCAGGACAAGACCCCGGGGCCTCCTCTGGGAACCCGAGGCCAGGGGGCAGGGGCTGAGCTGGCTGGGGAGACGGCGCCCAGGAGGGAGCAAAGGCCCTGTGGCCCCTGGCCTCCACCCCAACCCAAAGCAGGGCGGGCCCAGTGTAGAGGTTCCCATCACCCCTGCTCCTTGTCCCAGCAAGTCACCCTCTCCTGGAGATCCCCAGTGTCATCTCTGACACCATCTCACTGGGGCCCCTCTGGGTGTCCCCAACCCCAGCTTCCAGGCCTCCTGCAGAGCCCCCCAGACCCTGGGCCCACCACTCCCCCAGGGCTGCTTGGGCCCCCTCCCACCCGCTCCTCTGCTCTCTCTTTTCTCTGTGTCCTCAAGACTCCTCTCACCTTGAGAAGTGTTAGGATTACCCAGCATTTATACTCAATGCTCTCCTTTATTCCTTAAGACTTATTAAGAATGATAATGAGTTCCGAAGGAGCCACACGTCTCCCTCTCTCTCTCTTCTCCATCCTTCCCTCTCTTTCTCTCTCTCTCCCCCCCATCCCCCTCCTTTGCTCTCTTTCTGTACGTATCTTTTCCACCAAAGACACACAGGACAAATCTAGACCAAAAGGAAAAAAAAAATTCCAACAATATGGAACAAGGGCACTTGAGGATTTATATTCAACAAATCCCTCTCTCCAGTTGTTCTCAATTATTCAGATAAAAAAAACAAAAACAAAACACAAACTCCCCCTTCCCTTCCCATCGTCCCGGCCACCCTGGCTCTGCTGGACTTTGAACAGGGGGAACAGGAGAAGGCCCGGCCTGCCTGTACACCCTTGTTAACGGGCAGCTCTTAAACGGTTTATTAATTTTTGCAGAATTTACGACAGGCGTTCGCTTCCCCCCGGCTCCCCCGACACTGTGGCCTCCGAACCACAGCAACTTAACTTGGTGAAGTTGAAGGGGGCAGAGATGGGGGTGCCCACCCTCTCCAGTGGTCTCACGTGGCTGGAACCACGGGCCACCTGGCAACAGAAGGAAGACGCACTGATGCCAAAGGCCAGGCAGCAGACAGACCCGCTCATGGAGCGGCGCGGCACCCACAGGGGAGACCACCAGGCAGCCAGAAGCCACGGCTAACTTTTGGCGATTTGGGATTTTTAAATTCCAAAATGAGGAAGCCAGCAGAAAGTAGGCAGAAGGGAAACAAACGCTCCCTCGGAACTGAAAAGGATGCCCACGTTCACGCCCACCCACACACCACGCATCCCGGCAGAGGGACTGGCCTTATCGGTCTGCCGGGCTGCCCTTCAGAGAAGGGGAAGAACAGATCCTAATGAAATTACGGTTTTTAAAATGTCTATAAATTAAATCTCTCTCTCTCTCTCTCTCTGTGAATCTCCCCCTGAGCTCCCTCCTCTACAAGGCTTGTTTGCCTCTCCTCCGTTCCCTCTGCTCGTGTCTGTTTTTCTGATATAGACATCAAGAGGTTACGGGCTCAATTACAAGTCCGCTGGAGTCTCAGCGTCAGACTTGCCTGGCCTTCTCTTCTCCTCTTCAGAAACCAGATACCAAATAAATCTCTCTTCTGCTTTATATTTTTATTTTTAATGCCAAAAGCCTAAAGATTCATTCAGTTGACTCACAGCCTTTTTTAACTTACTTCAGATGGGGGAACTATCCTTTTTCATTGTGTCCAGGTATAAATATAATATAAATGCTTTTCTCTTTATTTCATTCCCCTTTCTTAAGGACACACACAGACCCTTGGTTACACCTGAAATTTCAAAAAGAGGGGCAACAGCATATAAATGTGCCTAATTAACGCATGTCTGTTGCGGGGCTGCTGGAGAATATCAGCTGGACACATAGGATATTTCTAAAGTTACCGGGTGACATCATAAGGCTTATTAGCAAAAGGTCCATTTGAAAAGGGTGGAACATAAATGGTGATTTTTTTTTTTTTAAAGGAAAACATTGCTTCTACCCTCCCTGACACGGAAGAGAGATGGGCCATCTATATCATTTTACATCCTCAAAAGCTGCCCTCCCCCCAAAAAAGAAAAAAGTTTAAAAATCCAAGTCATAATCAACCATCATAGCTGTTGATTCCTGAGAAGCAGAAACCAGCTCTGAGGTGTAGGTCTAAAGGGAAAAAACAAACTCCCGCTATATTACTAGAAATACTAACCAGAAGGGATTCCAAAAGGTACTTTTCTAGGAAAAAGCACTTGAAACAAAGGCTGGAGAAAGCTGAAGTTCAAGGTGAATTGAAAAGAAAAACTTTGTCTTTCCAATTAACCAGACTGGGAAAAGGGGGCCGGAGGGGGGTGGTGGGCGACGACTATGACGACGACATTACTACCGACTCATTAATTCCTTCCTGTACACAATTTAATTAAATTCCGCTAAATACAGGAGAAATACTCATTTTGGAGTGCCTCCCCCCCACCTCAAAAACAAATTCCTTCAGGTTACTCCCCCCATGCCAGCACTTGCCCTGCTGTGCAACCTTCAAATGGATTTCCAACCCACGCGTGGACCGCACCGCTCTCGGCTGCAAGAATGACAGCCTCATATGTCTGAAAGCTGACACTTTAGCTTTTAAAAGAAATGGGGGAAAATAAGCTGTTGACTTCTTGGTTAAAGTATTTTCTTGTTCTAACTCATGTTCTTATGTCACTGGGCTAAAAAAGAGAGGGAGAGAAAGAGAGAGAGAGAGAGAAGAGAGAAGAGAGATATGACTTTCCTTGAATGATCTGTTTAACCTAAGCCAGAGGAAAAAAAAAGAAAGTCATTAATTACTTATGTGAGCTATTGCTTCAGAAAGACAATAAACCTGCCCGGTCGCCATGGATATGACATATTTGCTCTGAAAACAACACAATAATTAGCAAAGGGGAAAGATACAAGGAGAATATGCAAACTCGTGAGTTTAAAGCCACAGTGCTCTTTTCTACCGGTAAGCCTGTTCTGTTTGCAATCCAAATCAAACACATTTTTAAAATACAGCAGAGAGGGAAATAACAGGAATGGGTCCTGTCTCCTCTGAGCTGAGAAGCAACAACCACTCCACCCTCTTCCAAAATAAAATAATATAAAAGAGAACCAGGATGGCAGAAGGAGAAAAAAAAGTCAAGTATTGCCTCTGTTTTATTTCCTATAGCAGGGGTGGAGTCTGAGGTTTGTATTTTTCTTTTATTTATTTTTTATTTTTTTTTTAAAGTGTGCTCTTATTTAGCATTGGATCTTCTGGCCAGATACAAATTTATTTATAAAAGCCAAATGCCCTGTGTGCGGCTCATCCCTCCCCAAAGTAAGTGGAAATGTGAAGGGGTGGAAGGTGGTGGGCTCTAGCTGAAAAACAAAACAGTACACTCAGAAAGCATCAGTTCCAGAGAGGGACATCCACTTCCCCCACCTCCAAGAAAATGGAACCCAGGCCTTACTTTAATATTAAAAATGCATTAAATGGTTTTACCTACAACTCAGTCCCAGAGGATCATTAGGAAATGCAATCGCTTTGTATCATATCTGTCAGCGTGATAAATATCTGAGTTCAGAGTGGGTTTGCAATTTTTCAGAGTGTCACAAACCAAGATAATTTTTTTTTGCCTTACTTTCTTAATTCACTGTACCCACCCCCTCAAAGTCACAAGTCTACAGAAAAATACCTGAGGAGAGGAGAAGAGGGAAAAGGAGGAAAAGTTGATATGCTCTCATACACCAGAGGTTACTGATATTCCCCGAAAAAGTAGAAAAATTGAGACTTTAAAATATTTGGGTGAGAATATTTTTTAAAAATTTAAAGCACTCCATTAGGTTTGAGTAAAAACTCCTTTTCCCCTCTTCCCAGAGGCTAATTTTCCAAAAACAGATGGTCAGGATCTAAAAGAGAAGCAAATATACCTCAACCCCCGCAGGCAGAGAAATCTAACTTTGAACTTCTTTTTAAATTAAAAAAAGTGTGTGGGGGGGCATGATAAACTATTAATAAGTATGAAAAATTAGCTGAGCTACAAGTTTTGTTTTTCTTATGCAAAAAATTCTTTAAACACAAGGGGAGCAGATATATAGGAGAGGTTCACATTTGACTGACTTCCTTTTTTTTCACAACAGTTTGTTGTTTTTTTTTTTAGATTGAACTCTTTGATCTTGAAAGAATTTTGCTCTTATATTATGGGGGAGAAGGGGGGTGGTGGTGAAATGATCTGTTTTAAATGATGATGCAACTTAGGGATCAAAGCCTTGGCTTTCTTCTAGCCATAATAAGCTGTACTTGCCACAAAGCGTGAGTCTCCGGGCTTCTCTCCTTCGTAAGAAGGAAATAAAATGCACCGAGACTCAGAGAAAGACGCAAAGTGTCTGCAAGGTGCAAAGTCTAGAAAACAAAACAAAACAAAAGTCAGGGAAAAAGAAAAAGGAGAGAGATACTGCCCCTTTAAACGTTTTAGTGCATATGGAGTTTGATTTCTGAAAGAGATCAGTTTAACATCTCCATAGAAACCAGCAACAGATTATCATCAACAGAATAAATAACTAGTCTAATAAATTAAACAGGAGGCATAAGATCGCTGGAAACCTGATTACTGAAGTTCAACAATATTCCCCATAAACTCTCGTTAACCGCCTCTAAGGTGGCTAACAAGATGGAGGGGGGGGAGTCAATCTCTCCAATTCGCCGGATTCCGGGCAGAGAGGCCGTGGCCGCTGCCGGGAAGCGAAAAGTTCCCCACCCTGCCCTGGAGAGGGTCTCAGAGCTCGAGTGAGGTGAAAACCATAATGCCGAAGTTTGGGAAGTGGGAAAGCAGCTGGGCGTCAGCGGAGGCAGTGCGAGTCGCCGGAGATGGCGCGGGACGCGACGCCCGCCCGGGACGCACCGCCTCGCCGCCACCAGGGCGCAAACCCGGAGCTTTGCGCTCGGGCGCCGAACGGCCCAGCGCCCCCTCTGGGCACGTGGAGCGCAGCCCGGGCGCAGCCCCCGGGGACCAACTACCCCCCTCACCACGCCCGGCGCAGCTGCTCCTGCTCAGCCCGGACAGCTCCCTTTAGGACGGCGACGTGTGTGTGTGTGTGTGTGTGTGTGTGTGTGTTGCATGTGTGTGGCGTGTGTGTGTGTGTGTGTGTGTGTGTGCGAGCGCACGCGCGCGCCGTGGGGTGGGTAGGCGGGCAGGCGCACCAATTTACCCGGCGATCTGTTTTCCAGTCTCCTCGCGCGCTCTCATCGCGCGTCTGTACCAGCTTTGAGACGCCCTACATTTACCAACTTTGCCCGGCGATTATCCTGGCTTTTTCCCCCTCGCCGCCCCCATCTCTTTGAGTGTACGGGGTGTTGGCGGGACAACCACACGCTCTGAGGGTCGTGGCCCCAGGCTCCGCCCGGGCAGCGACGCATAACCCCGGGTTGCCCCTTGATCCAGCCGGGTTTGGGGGAGCTCCAGGCACGTTGGAGGGGTGTTTTTGCTGCTTTGCTGGTGGACAAATCATACACACCGCACACGCGCCCGCCCCCTCCCCATCGTGACTGGAAGGAGGTCCTCGCCGCACCCAAGGCCCGCTTCCCAAGCTGAAGCCGGGTCAGGAGAAAGAAACTTGTGTGGAAGGGTGAAGCGTCCCCCTGCCTCCCTCGGCACTCCATTCCTCCCCCAACTCCGGACCCGGGTCGGGGATGACTTGTAGGAAGAATCTCTGCCCACCCCCTAGAGAAAAATCTATTATTATTATCTTAATCTACGCCCCCAAAGTGTCCCTCCCGCCGTGATTGACGGCGCATACACCTGTTCCCCTCGCCGAGGAGCTTCCAACGCTGGGGACAGACATTCGCCCAAAAGCTCTGCAGCGGCCCAGAGCCCGCCCGCCGCCCTCGCCCGGCCAGCCCCCGCCCGCCGCCCCAGTGCGCCCCTGCCCATACCTTGCCAACCCAGGGCCGCCCCCTCCCCTCCCAGGCCCGGCTCCCCAGCCCGTCCGCTGCCGGCCGCGCTGGCTTCGGAAAGAGAGAAAGAACAGAAAGCAAAACTTCCTGGCGGCCGACGGCCATCAGCTGCACATTCTGCAAATGCCACCGAGTAAAAATAAACCGGCCGCCGCTCCGCCCGGCCGGCTCACCCCGGGCGCACAGCTCGGCCCCCTGCCCCGGGACTGTCGGTCCGGCCGATCCCCCATTCCCGTGCGCCCCCTGGAGCCCCGCTCCCCGACACTCCTCCACCAGCCACCACGCGCTCCTGTGCCCTGAAACTCGACCCCAAGTGACCAGGCAGCCCGGCCCTCTCCCCTTCGGTGCCCCTCCGTGTTCCCACAAGCTACCATTCTCTGTCCTCCGCCTGGTGCCTATTTTAGCCGTGCGCCCTGGATTCGGGGCTCCCTTTCCCCAACTGTTGAGCCCCGGGGTCACCCTAAGCCCACCCTTGGGGGCACAGACCCCACCAGACCCTCGCCCACCTCGACTGAGCCCCCTGAGAGTGCACGTCTCCACCCGCCCACCGGCCCGCCAGCCGGGCATCCCAAGTCCCCGGGCGCAACTTCTCTCCCAGAGCACACGACAACCGCGGCAACTCCCCCGAACTTTTCCCGGGACTCAGGTGGGCTCCCGCCGACAGTCACACGGCCCTGAGCCGGCATCCCGGCTCCCTGTGCCCAGCACTGCCAGCCCTGCACCCGGAGAGGCTGGGGTGGGGGGTGGGGGGGCAGTGAGGAGCTCCACTTGCCGCGCCCGGAGCAGCGCACTTGAGACAAACTTCCCAGGCACAAATGAAAAAGGGGGCGCCGCTCCCCCCAGCCAAGCAACCTTTGCCTTCGTTTTCCCACCAGGAGGCACCCCCTGGCACCCCGCGCCTGAGTGAACACTGCCTACCTCTGCCGGTAGCACCTACACCCTGGTACTGGGGCACAAGAGTCGGCTGGAGGGGTTCCCCACCCACCCCCTTCCCTTGAGCAAAGTCTTGCAAAGTCACCCCAGGCGCCCCTCACCCCTGCCTCCTTCTCTGCCCTGGAGAGCGCACGAACCCCTGCAGCTCGGGAGGCTGAGGGGGGGAGCGTAGGGGGAAGGAGTGATTACTGGGTATTGGCGAGCACCTGCCCCCCCCCGGAGCCCGCAGCGCGGGGGGCGCCCCCACCCTATTTGCAAAGTCCTGCACTCGCGCCTGGCACCTCCCCCTCTTCTCCCTTACCCCGCCGCCCCCTCAGTTGGAGTAAGTGACCCCCAGGAGCAGCAGCCCTCCCCTTCCCCGGAGCCGCGCGCTGGGCATTCCCTGGCCGCGGCGGGCGACGCGCCGCCCCGCTCCCGGGTGCCAGCCCTCCGTGCCCCCTGCCTCCCGCACGGCCGGAGTTGGGTGGCAGCCGCCGCTCTCAGGCTGGCTGGCTGGCTGGCTGGCTGGCTCGCTCGCTCGCTCGCCCGCTCCCGGCTGCAACCGGCAGCCCCGGGGGTGGGGGGCTGCACCCGGACAGGGGGCGAGGCGGGGAAGCACCCCGGGAGGCCCGCGGAGCTGAGGGGCGTGGGGGGGGCCGCGGCGGAGGGAGCGCCGAGTCTCTTACCTGCACTTGGGGCGGCTTTGGGTGACTTTCCAAGTCCGGGGGAAAAATGTGTGTGTGTTTGGGATGGAGCGCCGCGGGCGCGCATGCGCTACCCAAAGTTGCCGGATCCCGGATTTTTCGCTCCCAGTCTCTGCTCTCGCCCGCTGTGATTAAGGAATTCTCCGCGGCCGAGCGGGCGAGTGGGTGGCAAGCAAAACCCGGGCCGGATCGCTGGGCCGGGCTCCGCTCCACCCTCACACCCCCAGACCTTCCCCTCCCGGTTTCTTCCCACCCACCGCCCCGCGGAGCTCGGCGGGCGCGCGCGGCGGGACGCGGCCTGCGGAGCAGATCTGAGCGCGCGGCTCCGTTTTGCAGCTGGAGAAGCTTTCTCCACCCCGGACTGACTCGAGCAAAGGCGGGGGGGACAAGAGAGGAGAGACGGGAGTGGGTTACTTTTCACCTGTTCTGAACCCCGAGAGCCAGTCTGCTTCCCACTTTTCCTCTGAAGAACTAGCTCTTTCCTGCAAGTTAGAATGTTAGAACTGTCGAACCCAAAAGAACGTGATGTCCTCACTGTTTTGATATCCGCTTTGCACTTATTCTTTGCAAGGGAGTTTTTCATTCAGCCCATTGTGCAAGAAATAAATCCTTAAGTGAACAAGATAAGCCGTGAAGAATGAACCTCGGGCCGTGGGGCGGGGGGGTGGGGGGGGGGTACAGATAATGGACATTAAAACAAAAGAATAATATTATTTCAGAGAGTGAAAGGATCATGAAGAAAATAAAACAAGGCAATAGGATAAAGGGTATCTTGGGAGAGCTAATTTCCCCTTCCCCGGGTGATAAAGAAGGCCTCTTTGAGGGGGGACCTTCATACTCCATTGGAGATCAACCTCCCTTTTCTCCCTTTGCCCACCCTGCCCACCTCCCAGGAGGTTTGAGGTGGCCACGCCAGGCTGAGCCTGGAGGTCAGCAGCGATGGCTCTGGTCCTGGCTTTCTCAGCCTGGCCAGTGCCCATCCCAGGCCTGACCAATCACTGTACCTGTTTTCCCTTCTGAACAAGGACAGAATGGAAATAGACTTGAAAGAGAGGAGGAAACACTCTGATGATGAGAGGAGAAATTGACCACACTAGTAAACAAATAGCTAAATGACTCGTTGAATAAATGAATAAAAACGGAAAGTATGACCAGCAGCTTTGAGAAGTGTTCAACAGAATGCATTAAACTAGGAGGAAATGCCACAGGCTGGTAAGCACTGTTGCAGGCTGGTAGACTTTGGGGCCTAATCTGCAAGGTTTCAGCAAAGCCTCTCAGGACTAGTGAGGGGTAATGACCTGAGAAGCGGTGTTCTAACTTTTGATTCTGGGCTCATTCCACGCCTGGGACAGTGTAAAGACGTGATTAACAGCTTGGGCTTAGGGGTCAGACCCCAGCCACTTACCAGCTGGGTAACCTTGAGTAAGGCATTTGACCCCTCTGTGTGTCGGTTGCCTCAACAGTAAAATGGGGATAATAATTGTGCTACCGCCCGGGTGTGTTGAGAGGCTAAAATGAGTTAATGCAGGAAAAGTGCCTGGGCCAAGACAGTGATCGATAAATGCCAGTAATTGTCGTTGCTCCTTGGGACATCCAGCGTTCCCTCTCCTCATTTCTTCCTGCCCTCTCTCCCTTCCTTCTCCTCTTCTGTCCGTTTTTTCTCCAGCAACAGTCCTGTACTCATTCATTCATTCCCCAGGCATTTGCCAAGCCCCAGTGAAGAGCACATCCTCACCAGGGCTGGGGAGACAAAAATGAACCAAAAGGGACTTCCCTGGTGGCGCAGTGGTTAAGAGTCTGCCTGCCAATGCAGGGGACACGGGTTCGAGCCCTGGTCCGGGAAGATCTCACATGCCGTGGAACAACTAAGCCCGCGCGCCACAACTACTGGGCCTGCGCTCTACAGCCCGTGCTCTGCAACAAGAGTAAGCCACGGCAGTGAGAAGCCCGCGCACCACAACGAAGAGCAGCCCCTGCTCGCTGCAACTAGAGAAAGCCCGCGCGCAGCAACGAAGACCCAACACAGCCAAAAATAAATAAAATTAAATCTTTAAAAAAAAAAAAAGAACCAATAGGCCTTGCCTCTGAGAAGCTGGTTGAGGAGTTTGCTGGTCTCTCCCCTCCCCCCTTTCCCACTATAAGGCTCTGCCCCATACACACACACCCCAACAGCTGCATCTCACCCATCACACTTTCATTGAAACATTTATTCTTCCCTCCATTTTTTCTCAGATGCTTCACAATCCTTCCCCGACCCCCGCCAAGGAGACTTTCTACCTCCTGTGAAGGAAACGCATCTGGGGTGGGGGAAGCTGAAAACAGTGGCAAGCCTGGGATGGCATGAGGTGAGAAGGGAGGCCTCCTCTTCCTTTCCCAACCACCACCCCCCCCCAAAAAAAAAAACTAAAACAAAGCAAAAGGCTGGGAGAAAGCACCACACCCCAAAAGTAGCCCCAGCCTCGAAAGCCTCTAGTGCCTTGTTCCCCACACCCAACTCGCTTTGCAGGGACTGAAATCAGATGGTCTTTTCCTCACTTGCTTCATTTTAGCATTTCCTGAGCTTTCCCTAAAATAAAATACAAACTCTTTCCCATGGTCAGCAAGATCTGACCACTGCCTGCCCTTGGACCGCACCTCCCTCTAGCCTCCCCTTGGTCACATTGTCCCGACACACTAGCTTCTTGCTGTCCTGGAAATCACCAAGCCTGTCCCTACCTCAGGGCCTTTGCACTTGTCCCCTCTGCCCAGAATGCCCTTCTTTCGGCTGCTTCCTTGCATCATTCAGGCCTCTGCTCGCATGTCACCTCCTCAGGGAGGCTTTCTCCCTAAAGTAGCTCCCCAGCCTTTCTCTCTCACTTTACCCTGTTTGAATGTCTACAAAGATTTTGCTTATTCATTTGTTTCCGTATTTCCTGTCCAGCTGCCCCTGCTACAATGGGAGCTCCTTGGAGACAGGGACTTTGTTCTGTGTCCCTTCGTGTCCTCCACACCTCAGCCTGGCACCTAGTAAGCCCTTGCTCTCTGGGGTGAATCAAGATAAGCCTCTGTGGTCCCTGCCCTTGAGGGACGTAAGCTGTAGGAGAATGAGTAGAAAGTGTCTAGGACAAAGTTTGGGGGAGGGAGGAGGAGCTGGTACAACCTGGGAGTCGCCAGGAGTTGCCAAGTTGAAATGGTGGCTTTGCCGAGTTTTCCACTCCCTGGCTTTTGGCCAGGGGTTGACAGTGGGAGAGTAGAGGGCTCTGGTGACTTGTGCCTCAACAGAGGAGGCTGCACAGGCAGGAGGGGAGGTGGGGTCAACTAAGGACCCTATGGAGGCCATCCTTCTAGCCCCCTACCTGCGGGTGGGCTGCATGTGATAAAGAGCCTCTCCCATTTCTAAGACTCCAGGGAAGTCCCTCCCCACTAGACTGTGAGCCTTAGGGTCTGTGCCTTTGTCGCGGGAGCCGAGGAGCCAAGCACAGTGCCTGGCATCTAGGAGCCTCTCAATGATTGATTTTGAACAAATAAATTTAAGTCTGTCTCAGTCTGTGTGACTGGGACAGCCTTGAAAGTAATCACAGCTCGGCTTCCTGGTCACAGTTTTTTGGTTTCTGGTCCTCTACAGTGATGGAAAGCAACACCTAATCGTACGTCAATAGCTGTTATTTACCGAGTGGTTATTATGTGCCAGGCAGCACGCTAAACACTTGTACGTATTATCTTATTAGATCGTCACAACTACGGTACCAGGTGGTTACTGTTATGAATATACCCACTATACGATGAGGAAACCAAGGCACAGAGAATAATTTTCCCAAGGCTGAACTAGGCTGTCTGACTCCAGAGCTGATGCTTTTTACCCCCAGGACCAGTTGCAGGGATGGGGAGGTGACCAAAGCCTCACTTCCCGACTTACCCGAGTGCAACAAGCATTTTTACCTTTACTCTGAGATGAAACTTGAATGTGAGTGCGTTGGGAGAGGAGGAGGAAGGAAGTAGAACAAATCTGCTTTTTAACCATAAGTCTTATTTCAATCTAATAAAAGACAAAAGGAATCAAAGAAATCACAGAACCAAGCACCAGGCTTTATACACATGAAGCACTCAATCAGTGTTGACAGACAATCACTATTTTTAAATTTAAAAATTACAGACTACGTACTTGTTTCCCTTTTTCCTAAGCTGCTCCTGGGTTTGAGGTCCTCCCTGGGTGAGGTCTGTGTTTTTCGAGTTCACTGGGCCTCTCATGGTTCTGGCATCACAGTGACTATTAGTGACTGAATAATTAAACAAATGCCCAAGATAAGTGATTATGGTGATTGCTGGGCAAGTTGTAATTAAAAATAAAAAAAGCTGAGTGCATTTTTTTTTTTTTAAAGAAATGTCTCCCTTGGGAGTCCTGGGAAGGGAGTATGGGAGAGGGGCTTTTTCCCAAATCCCATCCAAGTTGACAGATTTGACAAGCCCTTCCACCCCCAAATTCCCTCATTCTTTTTGCAAAGTACATGATTATTTGTTTCTGACAATATATATAATACATGTTTATTGTAAAAAATTCAGAAAATACAGATAAACAGGAGGAAAACATTTTAATCGTCTGTAATCCCACCACCCATGGATAATCACTGTTGATATTTTGTTGTATTTCCTGCCAGTCTAGGGTCTTTGTTTGTTTTTTGCTTTGTTTTATAAAGTCAGCACATTGAACATTCTGGGGTTTTTTTAAACCGGCTGGCTATGTGTACGTAGCATGGTTTTCTCACGTCATTAAACACTCTTCTACAACGTGATGTTTTGTGGACCCATGGTAGAGCTTGACCACCATTTACTTAACCAGTCCCCCACTATTGGAAATTTTGAACATCGAACTCATTTCCAATTCATTTCATTATGATAAAGAACGCTAATGAATATCCTTGTCCCTAAATAATCACGCACATTCCTTAAAGTGGAATTGTGAGTCAAAGAGCGAGCATGCATTTCAGAGCTTTGACTCCCGTTGCCAGAGTGCCCCCTCCCCAGAAAGTGTATGAACTTGCCCTCTGACCAGCTGTGTGTGAGTCAGCCCCATCTCTCCAGTCTTCGGTATTCTCACTTTTTTTTTTTTTTAAACCCCTGTTAATTTAATGGGTGAAAGAGTCTGTGATTCCAGTAATGAATCCTTATTAGAACCCTGCTGGCCACAAGCAGGGGCTGTTTCAAGGTTTGAGTGGCCTTGTTCAGACCTACCACCTCGGGTAGAGATGAGAAGGACAGATGCCTAGGAGCCGGGAGCTGGAGTGGAGAGCAGAGCCCTGTTACAGATTCTCAGGGGGCTTCTAGAACGTCTACTTGAGCCCAGGCTTCTAGGGCATCTGCTCAGCTCCTGGGGGCAGAGGGGTGGGGTCTATCTTCGTCTTTCAGCCTCAACCGGGATGAGCTCCTGCCCCCTCCTACCTCTCCACCCACACCTTCCAGAAACCTCTCTGGACAGAGGAGCCTTAGGGATTTCTATGCCATAAACACTACCTGTTTTCCGAGTTCAGGATCCACACTTTGTACCTCCTTTCATTTCCCTGTCTGAGCTCTCACCCAGCTCCTGTCAAGGGACAGGCTGTTTTGCTCTCTGGTTCAACCTTTTCCTTTTTCGAGTTGGTTCTAATTAATTCACTTTTTTGGTATGTATGTTTACCCTTACCTGGTAACGAGAAAGAATTGCAGGTGACTAATTTTTTCCTTTTAGGGAATGTTCCCTAATCCCAGAGTCTCTGACTTCTCTATCCCTTTCAGCTTTAATATCCTCTGAACATCTCTATTTCTTAAATAGCTTTAAATTTCTGGGGGGAAAAAAGAGTAATTCGCATTCAATGCTAACAGTTCAGGAAACACAGAAACATACAAATATAAATATAATGCAGAAAATTTCAAAACACCCACAATCTGAGAGTGCTGTATTTGGGTTTGAGTTGGACTTGAAAAATTAAAAGAAAGAATCTAAGTGAAATCCACCAGGCACATGTTTTTGAGCCCACCCCAGAAGTCTGCCTGGGAGATTTAAGGATGTGTTTGGATAGGAGTGTCTTTCATGGCAAGTGGTGAGGTATGTGTCTGATTTTATCTGTATGGGAGTGTGTGTGTGTGTGTGTGTGTGTGTGTGTGTGCTCGCGCACACACGCGCACACATTTGTGGGACACGTATCCCTTTAAAGGAGGGTCTGGGTCTATGCAGGTATAGCTTCGCTCTATTTGCACACTGGAAGATTATGCCCATGCTGTCAGCAGACACCTGAATACAGAGAAGTACAGCCAGGTGAGGGGCAGGGCTGACTGCTGACATCATCTCTTAAAAAAAAGATCCATGGGCGATACCTACCCCCTCCCATGCCTGTCAGGGAGGGGCAGGCCTGGCACCAGAGCCCCGTGGAACAAGGGAAACCAAGTGATGGAGAAGTCAACCGGGCCACCTGTCCTCAGAGCACAAGCCACACTCCCGGAGCCTGGTGGTTCCTGCCACGTACCACGTGGGGCCATATCTCAGCCCCAGCCCCTTCCTCCTTCCTCCCACCTCTCCCAGATCTGAAATCAGCACAGACCTCTGAGGGCAGAAGCAAACTGGACTAGTCATGGCCGTGCTGCTCTGTCCCAGGATGCAGTCCCGCCTGAGGTTGGTGTGGCCGGGCCACGAGCAGAAGGAACCCGCCGTGAGACTCCGGAAGTGGCCATGCTGGCTCCCGACTGGCACCTGCGCAGGTGCTGGCCGCCGCCCATGGCACCGTGTCTCACAGAGGGCGGGGCTGGCCGGGGAGGCAGGAAAGAGCTGTTTTGCTGATGAGGGGCCCTCCTGTCACACGGACAGGCGTGCCAGGTAGCTGACTGTGGGTGGGGGAGGGCTGTCCCGCTGTGCCAACCTGGCCCAGATGAGAGCAACAGCCCTGCCCAGCTCTCCAGCCTCACCTCTTAACGCTCCCTCTGTCACACCTTTATACACCTTCTGCCCCAGCCACACGGAGCTGCTTAGAGCTCCAAACATACCCTGCTGGGTCTCCTCTCCAGGCCTTCATCCAGGCTGTTCCCAGAAGGCCTTTCTTCCCCTTCTTTACTTGTCCTCCTCCCACTCACCCATTAAGACCAAAGCAAGTATCACCTCCTCCAGGGAGCCTTCCCTGAAGTCCTTCTGCCCCAAACTGGGTTAGATGCTTCCATGTGGGTTCCCGCAGCCCCCGTTTCCTCTGTCACAGCACTAATCACACTGTTTTATATGTATCTTAGTAGACTATGTATGTGTGTGGTTTTTAAATCTATGTTTAAATAATTGGCATATTGGAGCCTGGATTTCTAATTGGGTCACATGGGTTCAAGTCCCAGCTCTGGTACTTACTAGCTGTATGACCTTGAGCAAGTTCCTGACCTCCCTCAGCCTCAGTGTCTCTGTCTCTAAAATGGCAACAAGATAAGTATCTACCTCACAGTGAAGAATTAATTGAGATCATTTACGCAAAGCACTTAGCCTGGATTCACACATAATAACCATTGTTATTATTAGTCCCAGCATCTAGCGGGTTGCTTAGAAAATGTCAAGCGAACGAGCAGTATCTATGTGTGTGATGTGCATGTGTGTGTGGATGTGTGGTATGTACCAGGGGGAGACCCAGCCTATACAGGGAGGCAGGTCCTGTGTAGATGTGTGTGTCCACTCCGAAGGGTAACGCGCTGGTTATTTATGGTCATGGCTTAAAAAAAAAAAAGGAAAGACAAACCAGTGTTCAGTAATGACAAAGTTATCACCTTTTTACTATTTTTTCAATAGGATTCAGAGGGAGTGTAAGGCTTGGCCATGGCCAGAATAACCAGCCAGGCTTGGAGAATACCCTGATGCTTTGAGCTACCCTCATTTCAGCTGCCCCACCAGGGAAAAGGCCGGGGAGGGCTGAGCAGTGCTCCTAAACATGGAAGGGCTTAGGGGCAGAGGGAGAGGGGCTGCCCAGACTACAAAACAGGATCTCCAGAGGTAGAGCTCTTCCAAGCTCTGGCTGACTTGTCCACAGAGCCCAGAACATTTAACAGAGAACATTTCAGAGCGGGGCCCAGAGAGAGAAAGTCACTTACTCATCCATGACCATGCAGCAAATTAGTGGCAGAGTGGGAGCAGAGCCTGGGTCCCCCAACCCCAGGCCAATGCTCTTCACCACCACATGACTCACTTGAAAATGGGGGTCTGCCTGGCCCTTGAGCTTTGTCTCAAATTTCTACCTGAAAGGGCTCTGGCTTGTTAGAAGGTGATTTTTTTCCTGGGTCCTTCAGGGCATTGTTGGAGACATAATTTCAAGGCATCAGGACCCCGGATATTAACTAGACTACACTATGATAAGCATTATCTATCTAGTGAGAGCTAATGGCCAGTGAGGGGACCAATCAGCTTTAGGCTCTTATTTGCTCATCTATCCATCCATGCATCCATCCAATCATCTATCCCTTCGAATTTCTGTCCATCCATCCACCCATCCAGTCATCCATCCATCCACCCACCCACCCATCCATCCATCCAACCAACCATCCACCCATCCAGTCATCCATCCATCCACTCATACATCCATATATCCAACAAACATCTGAATGAGGGCCCCATGTGCCAGGCACCTTGCTAGAACCTGACGGTCTGGAGATGCTGAGATGCGTGCCACAGAATATTGGGAACAGCCCATGAAGAAAATTTTCGTGACATAGGAGACTTCTCAAAGACACCTAGAGATAAGTGCAGGTAGATGAGGGTGACCTGACAGGGAGTCAAGCTCCTGGAGTTCCAGGTCCAGCTCTGTCACTAGCTTACTGGAAGGTCTTGGGTATGTCCCTTCTATTCTCTCTTTGCTATGGTTTCTTCCTCTATCAATTGAGAGGGTCGGACTAGCTCCGAGGGCAGGTGGACACTGTACAGAGAAGATTCCCTGGATGGGTAGCCTTTTGAATGGAAGGTTGTAAAGTTCCAGGGGGGCAGGGGACAGGAGTTCCTGTGGTTTACAGCAAGAGGATGAGGCCCAGAAGATTCAGGAAGAATAAGGACAGAGAGATGAAGGATGGGGAGTCTGTCCCAGCTCCACTCCACTGTGTGGATCTTCAAACCATTGATCTGCTTTTTTTTTTTTTTAATTTTTTTGACTGTGTTGGGTCTTCGTTTCTGTGCACGGGCTTTCTCTAGTTGCAGTGAGCTGGGGACTACTCTTCGTTGCAGTGCACAGGCTTCTCATTGCGGTGGCTTCTCTTGCTGCGGAGCACAGGCTCTAGGTGTGCAGGCTTCAGTAGTTGTGGTACGCGGGCTCAGTAGTTGTGACTCACTGGCTCTAGAGTGCAGGCTCAGAAGTTGTGGCGCACGGGCTTAGTTGCTCCGCAGCATGTGGGATCTTCCCAGACCAGGGCTCGAACCCGTGTCCCCTGCATTGGCAGGCGGATTCTTAACCACTGCACCACCAGGGCAGTCCCTGATCTGCTTTCCTTAACCTACTGTGGGTCCCCTAGACCTGGGTCTCTGATTCCAGGTAACTGACAAGGCCCCTGTCCCTTTGTCATCCCTTCCCCACCTCTGAGCTCTTGTCTGCCGAAGCTGTGATAACCCACACGTAGCACTCTGCCCTCTGGAATTTATTTTAAGGTCTTAGCTTGTTTATTTATTTTATTTAGAGATTTCTCAGTGCTTTGTGGGGAGGAAAATTTGAATGGGGTGATTATGGAATACTATTTCACCTCGCTGTTCATTCACAACAAACAAAGAGAAATGATTGGTGATTAAAAATGCATTCTCTCTGCTTGTTTTCTTTTGTTTTACCATTATGGAAATATTATAAATACTGAATACTAATCTCGACCTGCGGGGACCTCACAGACCTTCCAGAAACCAAGGTTCCTGTTGTTCCCTCTGGCAACCCCATGCTATCTTCTCAGGCCCCAAACTATGGCTCAAACCCTCCCAAGAGGGTCCTAGGCCAGCAGGCCCCATCACTCAGTCCTTGCTGGATGGAGGTAGAAGTCTGCCCACTTCCTCGTCCTGGTTCCCTGCTTCAGCAGATGGAGTCGAGGAAAGCAGAGTCATGAACGTGGAGAGCGCTTGATTAGCCCAAAAGTCACAATCACAGAGCTTCACTCCCGGAGTGAGGCTGCCTGCGACCCCCTGCTCTACCACTTCCTTGGCTGTGTGACCTTGGGCACATTGCTTTATTTCTCTGAGCATCCATTTCTTCCTCTGTAAGATGGGGATGAAAATGGTACCACCTCATAGGGTTACCTTGAGGATCAAATGGGATCATAACACCTTATCACAGGGCCCAGCAAACAGAAGTGCTCCATAAATGTTGACTCCTGTATCGATGAATACTCCCTCTCCCTCTTCCAGGTCTCAATTTCTCCCTCTGGAAGGTGAGAGAGCTACGCTAGCCGCCCTCTAAGTTCCCCCCAGCTCCGGTGGGCGAGGCTTCTGCCTGCAGGACGGGGTGCGGTGGGAACAATCCTCACCCACCGTGACTCTGTCGGAGACCTTGGCTCCTTTCCGGGAACGCAGCCTGTGCCTGCTCGGGGCCTCCTAATCAGAGCCTGCTTTCCATGGGCTCTTTTTGAGCCATAAACCCTGCACTTCCCCATTTATTTCAATCACAAACAAATAAGTAGGAGCCAAAGGGCCCGATCCAATTCCAAAGTGTTACACCAAGTCCAGATAAACAGCAAGTTCCGTGGCGTCTGCGTTCCTTTTATCTTTCACTTTATTTAACCAAATTAACTGCTCTCCATGTCCCCTGCGTGTGAGTGTCTCTCTGTCACATAAAATACAATCACGCTTGCTTGCTACATGTTTCAGATACTTTATCATTAACATCAATTCCAGCCAAATTAGGAGTTTCTCCCAACATAATTGCCCTTCCCATTATCCAGCACTTTATTTTTTCAAAGCACTTTCCGACCATTAATTAGTTAACCCTTAGGACGCACCAGAGTCCGCGTTCAATGTCACCTCCCTGTCTCCCAGCTGGGAAGGGGGAGGTGGCGAGGGGTCAGGTGCTTTGTTGGAAGTCACCCTGGATGTGGGGCTGGGGGCTATACTAGGACCTTGGTAACCCTCCCTCCAGCCTCAGACCCTCTATCTGGGCTGGTGGGGAGGCAGGGGTGGTCCCCAACACTTTTAAATCCCCTCTCTCCTGATCCTCTCTTTGGCTCACCAAAGGAAGAAGGAAGCAGAATAAAAGATTGGCTGGGTGATGGCACCTTCTTTGCTGTGGGGAACCAGGGCAAAGGGAAGCGAACAAAACACCCATCAGACAAAGGGACAAGCAGGTGCCATGCCTATGGCCCAAACCATTTACTTGTTCCTGCCACCAATAAGCACCCACTGAGTGCCAGGTAGGTGCCAAAGTAACAGATTTACCACCAGAATGTCTGGTAAGTGAGGTGCTTTTGGTGTATGGTTATGACTGCTGCCAAGCAAAGTAAGGGAAGACTTGGGGCTGGATCTCTTGGGCACCCATTCCGGCTACCAACTGGGACCCAGCTCCCTCCATAACTCTGCCAATACTTTGTCCTTTCCTGGCTAGGTGCAGCCACAGTCTTGGTCGGTCCCAAGCTAGGTGGGCAACTTAAAACTTTGGGGTAGACATCCTAGATGGATTCAGTGAGAGCCATCTGGGGAAAACAGAATGATTTACTTCTTGGACAGGGTTCTGGCTCGTCAAGAGGAACTCTGCAGCTGTTAGGGATACACTGTTGAACCACCAATATTTTTCATTTATGGCCTCTCCACAGTCCTAACTTCTTTAATGATTTTTTTTTTCTTAAAATACACGAGCTGGCTCCCACAGGGACATTGCCAGGAACCTTCAGAGCGGTTTTCCAAGTTGTCATTAACTTGGAGCACAATGAGTTTCCCAAGCTCTTCTATTTCAGCCTCTCTCCTTCCTTCCAGTTGCCTCAAGGATGGGGCCACCCGTGCTAAGGCAGCCTTGCAGATAGAACGCCAGCTACCAGGCTGGGAACTTTCCCCTGCCCTCTCCCTACTTGTCCCATGCCACCACTCTGTATGATGTCAGACTGCAGGGAGCTTCTGCAACCCAAGGAATAGGCTCACCCGGGGAAGTAGAGCTCACACTGGCCATTTATCCTCTGCAGTCACACACCCTGGGGTCTGAATCCCAACTCTGCCACTTACTAGAAAGTTTGACCTTGGGCAAGGTGACTTCTCTGAGCCTCAGCTTTTCAATTATTGAGTGTTGTTGCGAGGATCAAGTGCGATAACGTAGTTGCAGGTCTCAGCACAGTCCCCAGCTCCTGGTGGGTGCTCATTGGACGTGAGCTATCATTTTGGTCCAGGAGCAGATTGTAGACTTTAGTATGACTTTCATTCTTCCAACCTTCTGCTTTCTATTGTCTCCACCTCATTTCTTTCAGGCTCTGGGTCTCAATATGTAAGCAAGGCCAGGTGATTAGACAACATCCCAGTTCTCAAGCTCTTCATTTCGCAGAGGAGAATAGGCTTAGAAAGGCGGTGAGACCTAGTTTGCCCCCAAGCCCCCCATCTGCTGTCCCAGTTGTGTTATCTTCCACACGGCCCTCAAGTCTGGCTCCATTGCCAGTTGCCATAAGAACCATGAAGGCAGGACAATGTGTGGTCCCTCCAGGGCTGCATCCCTAGTTCCCATCCAAGTCCCTGGCATGTAGCTGCCGCTCTACAGAGACCAGTGAATACTCAAATTGTCCTTAGAACTGCTCTCTTCCTTCTGGGCTGGGATTTTTTTTCCCATCTCTTTTATACTTCCGGGGCTCTGTGCAATAATAGGTAATAGCTCAAGACAGACAAAAGCCATGGGGGACTCTTCCCTCACTGCCCCTGCCTTTATAGCTTCACTAAAAAGGAAGATCCTATTCATTCTCCCCTAACCAACTATTTTTCTGTAAACATGCATGCATTTGTTCATTTGTTGACTCAACAAATGTTTGCTGACTGTCAAGTGCAGCTGACTTGGGTTTGAATATTGGCTTTACCACTTACTAGCTGGGAGATCTTAGGCAAGTGACTTAACCAAGCTGATCCTCAGATCCCTCATCTGTAAGAAGGGGTAAGAGTGCCCAGCTTGTGGGTCTATTGTGAGGAGCTGATGAGACTTAAGGAATGCCCACACTTAGCACAGAGCCTGGCACATCGTAGGCTCTGCATAAATGGCACGTATTTTTATTACAGGCAAAACTCGGTATGAGGACCATAGATGGTACGGCTGAATTTGAGGCTCTGCCTGTAAAGGTTTCTGACATGGAAAAAGGTTTCTGTAGAACCATTAGCCAATTCTGGTACCTAAATAACACAATCCCTGAAGTTTTATGACATGATGTCAATTCACAGAGCGCTCAGCTGGAGATGCTGTCTCCTGCAGGATTGTTATTCTCATTTCACATGAGAAGATCAAAACTCAGAGAGGTTGTGTGGCTTTCTTCAGGTCACAGAGCAGAGCACATTTTAGACTGTGGCCAGTCTAAAAACCTCAGACTCAATTTCTAGCACTTTTCTCTACCATTCCTCTACTCTGCCTTAGCCGCCACCCCTTCCTCCCCATCCCTTGAAGATAACTTTTACTTACACAAGTGTGGCCTGGGGCCTCCTCCGGCACCCTTGAATGGTCAACTGGCACTCTGTGGGGCTGAGATGCCCCATGCAGGCCCATCATTAGAGGGGCCTCACGCCGGAGACTCCTCCAATTCCCCTTCTGTGACAGCAACAGTGGAATCCGCCCATTTCTGGGGCCCAGCTTTTCCAGGTGATGCTGAGGGAGTGTGAACAGGCCAAAAGTGTTAGAAAAAGAAGAATAAGATTTGGTCTTACCTGCCCTGTGGCTCCCCCTTCAAGGACCCATTCAGACCCTCACCTGGTGTCCCTGAGTCCTAGCACTGAATGGGGGAGCCCTCCATTCAGGTACGACCTGGACAGCCAAGGGGTGGAGCCACATTTCCAGGGGGGTCCTGTGAGCGATGCTGGGCCATGAGCCAAGGAGGGGGCGCCATCCTGTGTGCTCTGCAGTCCCCAGTCCCATTCTGCTGGGGCAGCTGCTGCCCCTCCCACTAATAGCCACAGGTCGGTGGGGCTCAGCCTTTGACCTTCAGCATCTCATTTAAGCCTCATAGACAGAGTCTGTCATCATCCCCATGTCATAGGTGGTCAGAGAGGTGGAAAGACAGCTCTGTGTCCCCCAGCACCTGGGCCTGTGCCCGACAGGTACATAGTAGACACTTGATAAATGTCTGTGGGATAAACAAAACATGACCAAGAGAGTGAACAAATGAAAGAAAATAGCTCCTATTAATGGTGGGGGGGGGGGCGCCCTACCACCTGCCAGCCGCGTTCTTCAGAATTTCAGTTAGCTTGTTTACTGTCTGCCGCAATCCGACGGGGAGTCACCACCTTCATCACCTTTATACACGCAAACCAAGACTCAAGGGGATTAAGTCACTCCCTCAGGGGCACACACGTAGCAGGCAGTGGGGGCTGGGAGGTGAACACAAGCAGCGTGGCTGCAGGGTCTGTGTTTGTTACCCCTCTATGCCACGGTGGATAAGGTGAGGGGTGGATGAAGGTATGGGGGTCCAGGAGCTCTGCCCCCGTGGGTGTCTTTTCCCTCTGCATCACTAGTGCTCCCAGCCAGCATCCAAGCCAGGGGAAGCGTTTCCTCTAAGTCCTGACCGCTCTCCCTGACACATTCCCACCGTTACCTACACAGGGAATTAAGACTCAAATCCTCCTTTGACACGATGCAGGAGGATGCTAAGTACTTAAGCGCTAATTAATTAGTGAGCTGTACCCGCTGCCACCAGCCGCGGGAGGAAACCTCAAACAGACCCCCAGAGCACCGGCGCCCTCCCTGCCACGGAGACCAAGGCACCAGCCAAGCACAGGGGGACAGAGAGGAGGGGGCTGCCCAGGAAGTCCCAGGCCCAGCCTCTGGTGAGAATGAAGTCCAGTCCAGCGCTGACCCCTGCCTTCCAGTCCTCAGAAATCTGCGGGGGCTGGAGTTCTGGGACCCTGACTCAGCCGGGGCTCTGGAAGAGACTGTCCCATGGTGAGCAAGCCTGGGTTTGTCCGATGCAGAAACAGACTCTCAAGACAAGGCCAAGTTTCAGGGGCGGCACTGACCTCCTGCGTTGGGGGCAGTTTCTGGGGCCCTTGAGACAAGAATGGGGCATCTTCTTCCCCCCAAGCCAGCTGTAATGTGTCTTCCCGGGCTAGGCCAAGGGGCAAACGGGCCTTCCGATACTGATGGGCAGAGGCACGCTAAAGCTGGCTTCACTGAGGGAACACCAGCTTGAGGTTGGGCTCTCCCCACCTCTCTTGACCCTGGTCTTACCATCTGTGGCTGGCCAAGGTCAATCCACCTCATGGGGCAGAGGGTAACTGAAAGCTAGGGCTTTGGAATCAGGCTGGGTTTGACTCCCTATTCTGCCACTTCAGAGCTGCATGACCTCCTGCAACTCAGTTTCTGAGCCTCAGTTTTCTCAGCTGTACAATGGGACTCACAGTTTTCCACAGTTCTGTTTGTGGAGATACGTGAGGTGATACACGTCAAGCACCTTGTGTGGGGTGTCGGGCACATAGTAATCACTCAGTAAATGGTGGGAGTAGTCCTAGCAGATATTGTTAGCATTAGTGTCGTTTAAGGAATCTGCCCACTTGACTCTCAATTCGTTGACCCTGTAGTGTGACTGATCATCCTGGTTCACTCGAGACTGTCTCAGTTTTAGCACTCAAAGTCCCTGGTCATGAGAAACCCAACAGTCCAGAGTAAACTGGGACAGTCAACCCCCCTGTGCCCTACAGAGGTTGGAGAGGGGGACGGGAGAACTGGCAGCGCTGGACAGAACAGCTCTCCATAAAGCCTTCTCTCTAGTCAGGACTCCCTCGGACCCCAGACCCTGAAGCCCCCTCCTCAGAGGTGGCTAGGCTCGGGAAGGGCCAAAAGTGGCACCTGGAGTCCTAGGCAGAATCTGTGGGTGTCAGGGCCCTGGGCCCTGGGGCTGTAGCTCTGATAATATCCCAGCCTGCGTCAGCTCTGGGGCCCGCCTCCTGCAATATTTGCTTAACAATCAGAAACGGCATTGTTCAGGACAAAAATGAAAAACGTTGGCCTGGGACTTGTTGTTTTTTCTTTGCCTTCCAAATTCCTCTGGGCCCTTGGGAGGGGAGATGGTATCTCGGCACTGCCACCTCAAGGACAGGCAGAAGCAAGAGTTGGGACACCTGGCTTCTGTTCCCCATTTCCACCCCCCAGGAACTTGGGGGTAGGTCTTCAGTTTCTCCAGGTGCTCAAAAGGGGAGACTTTGGACTGCGAGCTGAATGAGACAGGAGAATATTTGGTTAGGTTAAAATAGCTATCCCATTACGGTGCTTTTATTGAAGCCTCCCAACTCTCCAGGAAGGAAGTCTCATTCCCACTTTACAGATGGGGAAGTTGAGGTTCAGAGCACTCACCTGAACCAACATCAAAACCAAGGCCAATCAGAGGACGTGAGAGAGAGAATTTCTATTTGGCATCTTGGGAGAACCAGATTCTTCCCAGAAATGAGTCTTCTCTTCAAACATGTGTTTGCTCATTAAACACCTTTATCAAGGGCTGAGGAAGTGGGCTGGAGAAATGAGGGCAGGGGGGCTTTGCCCCTTTCTCCAGAACTCTTGGGTCCTCAGAGAGTGTGGCTGCCTTTTGTGCAGGTACCTCCTTTCCCCCAACCCCATCCAGGAGGAGGCCAGCGCCCACCAGGGCAGCCCCACAGGAGGGGCCCAGCTCTTTCCCCACCATGCACAGGAGGAAGAGGACAGGAGGCAGGCCTGGCTCGCCTGCCAAGGCTGGCAGCTTGGCACGCAGACGGGCGTGGGGCAGAGACTGAATGTGCCTGGGGAGAGGTGCAGGCAACCAACGGAGGCCAGGCAGGGCCAGGGCTGGTGCTCCCCGAGCCCACTCTGTGTTTCAGGCACTTTAAATGCGACACCTCCTGTGTCCTCACGGCAACCACTTGAGGTCTTCTCGTCCTCATCCTCAGGTCCTGGGAAGTGAGGAAAGGAAACTGAGATTCGGAGAGGCAGGTTCAGTGGCTCAAGGTCACATAATAGCAGTCTTGAATCCAATCCTGACTCTCTACTGGGCATAACCAGGGCTGGCCCTCCAGCATGAAGCGATGGTTCTGGGGTCAGGCCTCTTGGATTCAAATCCTCAGTCTCTGACTCACAGCTGTCACACGAATGACGTCACTGGTCTGTGCCTCTGCTTCTTCATCTGTAAGATGGGGCAATAACACAACCTCCTCACAGGGTCATCGTGAGGGCTCAGTGAAATAATGCCGGGCACATAGGAGCTGTTTGACAGAGGGTGGCCATTGCTGTCACCACCTGCAGTTAGAATAATAACCGTCTTACTTTAGGACTCAGGCAGGGGTCCCCCCAGGACTGGGGGCTCTGCAGGCTCAGGATCCTGTATCATACTAGAACCTGGTCCTCCAGCTGCTGCCTAACCCCTGCCGTTTGGAAGGATTCTTTTCATCCTCAGCCCCCAATTCTGGGCCATTCTAAATGCCCTGGTCTTGCCAGGACCACTCAAGACTGTCTGCCTGTGACCTAAGCAGGTATCTCCCAGTGGACCCCTGCCTTCTTAGGTGCCTCATCCTTCCCTGCTCCATGGTGGGGAGGGGCCTCCCTGCCTTGAGACCCGGGCCCTGGATTCTCACCCCAGCTTGTTCTCAAACTCAGACAAGGCTTTCCCCAGCTCTGGGCCTCAGTGTTCCCAACTGAAGATAAGACCGAATGAACCCCAAGGGTCCCCAGAGGCTAAGATCTGGGAGCCCCAGACTCCCTGAGCTGAGGAAGGAGGAACAGTAAATCTGGGCACCCTCAGGCTCCCCTGGAATTCTGCAACTGCCTGCTGAAAGGGCACTGGCCCCAGGCTTGTCCTGCCCACCTGCTGTCCACGTAGCAGTGGATTTGAGGCCATCAGGGGTCCAGACTCCTTCCTATGACTCACAAGGTCCCTCCAGGTGTGACGCTGCCACCCTCTGCTCTCTCCTCTTCGGCTCTCCCTGCCCCAACACACTGGCCTTCTGCTTTCCCTCGAAAGTGCCATGTGGTCTCGGCCCGTGGCATGGCATTTTCGGGAATGCTCCTCTTGCCTGGTCCCTGCCCCTACCCCTCTGTTGTCAGGTCTCAAATGAGACGGCATTTTCCTGACTACCTGCCGTAGTCTTGGTCACATGTCCCTCCTCTAAGCTTCCAGAAACCCGTGCTTTTCCTGAGTGTGAGACCACTTGGTCCTTGCCCTCAAGCAGCTTAGCATCCAGGGGAGGAAATGAGGTAAGCCCACAGGTACTGGCTCATTCATTCACTCTTTATCCAACCAGTATTAATCGGGCACCTACTCTGGGCTGCTGCCAGGGCTAAGCTTGGGGAGCCTGCACCCCTGGGGACTAGAGAACTGGGGACCTGGGGGGCACGGGCAGGGGGATCATGCTATTTAGCAGAGTGTTACAGGAATGTATGATGTGATCCCCCCCACCACAGGCCTGAGCGCACCCACAAGGCCAGGACTGTGTGTTAACAAGTTTTTCTCTCCCTGCACCCAGTCAAGTATAGCACAGGGCTTGGTGCACAGTAGGAGCTCAGTCAGTGTGGGTTGAAGAGAACTGAAGGCTGGTGTGTGTCCTACATAAGGGCTTTGTGAATTCCAGGTGGGAAAGGGAGATTACTGTAAGCTGCAGCAGTCAGAGAGGACTTCCTGGGGGAGGTGTCAGGAGCAGGGCCTTGAAGACCGTGGAGGCTCAAAAGTTGGCAGGGAGGAGGGGGGATACTTTCCAGGCATGTTGGGGGCTAGGATAGAGGTGGGAGGAGCAGGGGTGTGGAGTTGAAAGCAGGGTGGGGGCAGATGGGGCAACTACACAAACCTGGGGGGTGAGGGTCCTGTCTATGAATTTCATTTCAGAAAGATCCAGGCTTCCCATCTGGTAACCACCATTCCTGGGACCCCCTAAGTCCTGCTCTGGCTGGTGGCGACTGGGAGTCCCAGTTCTTGTGTGCAGGGAGACCAATGCCTGTAGTCAAAGATGTGGATGCCCTGCCCCCAGCCCCAGAACATGGGGAGTGCCCTGGGCAGGGCTTGCCCAAGCCTGGCACTCAGAATGCACCCTCCACCCTGGGACGTCCTGTACTAAGGAGGACCTATTAAAGGGACAAAGGTCCTCATGGGGTGCAGGCACCCCAGCCCAGCCCTGGCAGCTGGCCCAGGCTTGGGCTACAGCAGGAACCCCTACCCACAGCCCTGCCAGCTCAGACCTCAGGGCAGAGAGGAAAGGAGCAGGGTCCTGGGCCTGTTTCCCTTGGGGCAGGGCCCCCCAAGTTGTGTGAGGACAGGTGTTCTGCACCTGGCAGGGCACAGACAGGAGGCAGGAGGCAAGGCACTTGATAGTGTGGACCCTGGTGTCCAGTAATCTTGAGTTTGAATCTTGACTCAGCCCCTAACCTGATGTGTGACCTGGGGCAAGGGACTTGACTTCTCTGAGCCTCAGTTTGCTCACAGCTGAGTAAAACAGGGTTAAGGATAATACCTATTATTCATGATTCCTTGAGGAAATGTCTGAAAACACTACCACAGAACCTAGCACAAAGTAGGTGCTCAATAAAGGTAGCTGTTACGTGCTGTGTTTTGGAAAGAGGGATGGACAGATGGACACCGCAGGTTGGTCTAGAGACCGCTCTGCAGGTCCTGGTGAAAAGGAAGCAGCTTTGGGATTCTTGAAGAGATGGGAGGTTGCATCCTCTCTCCAGAAGATACCCAGGGAGTCGGCCAGCGGCAGGAGTGATCAAAGTGCCCTGTAGACGTCGCATGGGTTAGGGGCAGGTGGCTGCTTCATGGAGGTCTCCTCGGGCCAGCGCAAGACACAGGCTTCCTATCGCTGAATCAGGGTGTGGGGGCAATCAGCTGTTAGAAAGTGGACCCGGGTTTTATTATTGTTGAATACTATCATCCTTGATAAGAACCAGATTAAAAGGAAGGAGCGGGAGGCAGAGGCGGGGGTGAAGGGGTGGGGGAGAAGCAAAGGGCAGCATTGGTCTTGCTGAGCAAGCCCTCAGCTGCTCTTGAGGCACTGGCCAGGACCCCGCAGCCAAGCCCCTTCCTCGTGGGGGGGGTGGCCTGGGAGAGGCGGAGATGCAGAGACTGGAGAGGGGCGACCTGGCGGAGCAAGGGGGCAGGAACGCTGCAACCTAGGGGCTCCCACGCGAGGGACACGGTCCTGCACCTGGTCCTCTCTGCTGCCAGCTGTCACCAGGGGCGGCCTGCTGAAGTGACCAAAGGGAGGGACAGATGTGAGTGCGGATCCACCTCTGCCACTTATAAGCCAGGTGACCTTGGGCCAACAACTTCAGCCGTGCCAGCCTCGCTTTTCCCATGTGTCATGTTGATCGCTGTGCCCCCTCCAAGGCTCAGGATTACATGAGGTGAAGGAGGTGGAGTGCCTGTCACACCGAATCACTCCTCCGTCCTCCCGCCAGCTCCTTTGAAATGGTAACTGTTTTGCCTCCCTTTCCCCTGGTCTCTGCCTCTCCCTCCTGCCCTCACAGGGCCCTGGCCCTGGGACCTGCTGACCCTCTGCCCCATTCTCCCCAAAGCTTCCCCACCCTTCACCACCATGGGAGGCACGCAAGGCCTGATAGTCCCATTTTACAGGTGGGGAAAGTGAATTTTAGAGCCAGATAGTGGCCTGCCCAAGACCAGAGTTGCAATCAGGGAGTCCTGGCTCTCTGTTCAGGGCACTTCCACCTTCTTGGACAGCATCCCTGGCCCTGTGACCTGGCAGGGGTGGGGGCCTGGCCTAGAAGGGCTTCAGAGCACTGGGGTGTCAGGCCGGCATGGCTGCGGGGCCCACAGCCCCCTGAGGTAGCTCGGCCCAGGAATCAGGACTCCCCAGGACGGGCCCCACTGGCATTCCTTGCCATCAGGGAAGGCTATAAAAAGCAACACTTTTCAGCCCCAGAGTGTGACCTGTACGACTTCACAGAATCCAGAGAAAAACAGAGATAACCTTGGGGAGGCCCGACCTTCAGGCGGGGCAGGGGTGAGAAGGGGGCACCCCACCAGGCTGCAGCTTAGCCTGGGTTTGAGATGGGGCATGGTGTAAAATGAAAAATAGAGCTTCTTGGTGGTAGTTGGAATTATTATTAATTTAATTTTAAATTATTATTATTAGAGCCACTGACGATTCAGGCCTGGCCATGGGCTGGCCCTGTGCATAGATCCCTGGGTCCTCCCAAGTCCTGATGAGGTAGCTCCTTTTTTTTTTTCTTTTTTTGTCATACGCAGGCCTCTCACTGCTGTGGCCTCTCGCGTTGCGGAGCACAGGCTCCGGACACGCAGGCTCAGCGGCCACGGCTCACGGGCCCAGCCGCTCCGCGGCATGTGGGATTTTCCCGGACCGGGGCACGAACCCGCATCCCCTGCATCGGGAGGCAGACTCTCAACCACTGCGCCACCAGGGAAGCCCAGAGGTAGCTCCTTTTATTATCCCATTTGACAGGTCAGGGAACTGAGGCTCAGAGAGGACCAACAGCTTGTGCAAGGTCACAGCTAGAAAGGAGAGGGACTGGGTTGAACAGCCTCCACCTCACTGCATCCCACTCAGCACACTGCAGCCACATTTGCATCATCTCTGCTCTTCAAAAACTCCGGGCTCTTCACTCAAGACCTTCACACACGCTGACCTGAGGGCTTGTCTCTTTTCTCTCCACCTCCTCAGATTTCAGCTGGAACGTAACTGCCTCCGGCAGGCCTCCCCGGACAGCCCTGCTTATTCATTCGGGCAACACCTATTTATTGAGCACCTACTATGTGCCAAGCACTGTTGTGGGTGCTGGTGACACAGCAGTGAACAGAACTGACAAAATTCTCTGTCCTCAAGGGGCTGGCGGCCAGAGTGGATCAGTGAACCCTGAGTTTCTCTAGCTGGGGGAGATATTGCCCTGTGTTGGGGGGAGGTGAAGCCGCAGGATAAACCTGGCACGTCATCTCAATATGTCAATTTCTTTCTTAAATTTAGCAGGAGGGGGGTGGGGAGAGAATTATCTTTTATTTAAGCAACACAGATCCATTATGGGATAGCACATCATACTTCTGTGAACTGAAGGGGGGGTCCCAGGGTTTACCACAAGGCCACCCTGGTGAGGGGCTGCCCTTAGCAGCACTTTAGGGGAGAAGGTTTGAGACTTTGTGCCCCACGATGGAGCTATCCCAGCCTGAGAAAGCCAGGTGTCCAAAGGACTGGGGCTAAGTTCCTCCGGCCAAGCCCAGAGCCAGGGAGGCCGGGTTCAAGGCAGGCTCTGATCCTGCCTGCTGTGCAAGCCTCCTCCCCAATCTGGGTCTTCGTTTCCTTGTGGGTAAAATGATGGGCTTGTGTTAGAGTTTCTCTAGGGTCCCAGGAGCCCCGAAAAACCTGTCAGACTCTAAGGCCAGATTTGGTTGACCAGCTTCATCTGGTCCCATCCCATCTTCCCACAGTCTTCCCGCCCCACCACGTCCCCATCCCCACCCTCAGCATCTGTCCTAGTGGTGCCTCCAGCCTGAGACCCAGCTGAAGGCAAAGACCCTGCCCCCCCTTACCCCCAGGCTCAGAGGGAAGAGGAAGGGGAGGCAGGAGGAAGGTCACATGTCTTACTTGGCCCGCTGCCTGGTTTTCATTAGGCCTGCTGCCTGATTTTCCTGGGAGGCACTTGCTGTCTTGATGAGTCTCTTTCTTAACCATTTTGGAGGAAACAGCCATCACGCCCCGTCCCCCTCGCTGCTGGTATCATGGCCTGAAGTTCTTCCTGCTGTGTCACCTCGGTGCCTCTTGCGGTGTCAGCCCATGTCCCCTTTTCCTGGAGGCCCCAGAGACAGAGAGCAGCAGCTCAGATGTACCCAGACTTGATTAATAATCACACTAATTACGACCATTAGCATTTATCAAGCACTTACTATGTGCCAGGCCCTGTGAACCCAGTAACTTGCCCCCATCAACCTTATGACGTATGGACTATTATTATCACCCCCATTTTATAGATGAGGAAATCGTGCCTCAGAGATGGCAGGTTGTGGGACTGGGACCCCAAAATCAATGCTTCTAACCACCATTCCATATGGACTCAAAGAGCCCATGAATGCCCTTCTCCTGGCTAAATGAATGCCCCACCACACACACACCCTTGTCTTCTAGACCTCTCCCTGTCACTTCCAGAATGGTGTTTTTTCCTCCAGTGCAAGGAACCAAAACCCCAAACACAATGCTCTTGGGGTAGTGAGCGCTGAAGGATCCGACCCATTTTAAAGGTGCGGGAGGTGAGGCTGCCCCGGCAGGACTTCTGGGCCCAATAGCTGGTTTCTGGGGACCTCAAGGGCTGGGCCTCTTTCTGGGGTCAAGATCAATTAATGATGGGGCCAAGGAGAAACTGAGTCATCTGGCAGAGGGTGAGGAGAGGCAGGGCCTGCATGGGGACCCAAGCCCCTGCCCCCCACCCCTGAATCTGGGATAAGCAGAGCCAGAGAGCTGATGCCGAAGGCAAATTAGCGCCCCACCCCGTGGACTGAATTCTCCTGTAGGCAGAAACAAGTGGAGGGAAGTCGGGGAGAGACTACTTGAAAGTCTAGTTGATGCCCTAGCTAGACGGGGGAAGCACGGGCCCTTTCCAGTCTGAAGCGGGAGGGAGCGTGCTGTTACCACCAGCCATGCCACCGTAAGCCCTGGAAGCCAGCCACCCACTCCAGGAAGAGATAACCAACTTTGCCCCGGACCCGGAGCTCAGCTGGTACTAGTGGGCTGCCCAGCTCCTTGGGGCCAGGCCGGCAATAAAAATCCTGCAGTGGTGAGTGCAGTGATCAGAGGAGGGAGAGAGAGAGAGGAGGGGAAAAAAACCCTCTAGTGCCTGGCATTCTTTTTAGGATGCCCATAAAAGATAATGTGACCTGTAAAATCTGCAAGCTGCTTTCCAGCCTGTGGCGCCTAGGACCCACGCCCCACTCCCACCCCCAGCTCCACTCTCCTGCCCTCAGGGCGAGGGCACTGCCCTGGGTGTCCCTTGGGGCTCAGGCCCTCAGAGCATCAGGGACCCTTGGGCTGAAGGAAGCAGCCGGCCTAAGCCCCTACGGTCTGGTCTGCCAAGGTGGGTGGAAGTGGTGTGGCCCCTTCCACCCCCTCCTCCTCTGAGCCCCCATTTCCCGGGCCCTCGGGTCAGCAGGGCTGCTGCTGCCAGGCCAGGGGGCAGAAATGTGCTGGGGCAGATCCCGGCTCTCCTCTCCCAGGTGAGTCACCCCTGTGGGAGTGTGTTGATGAGTCTGAATCCCTGCTCTTTGTTTTCAGCTCCTGGGAATTCACACATTGCGGCAGATACCGTATGCCCTGGAAGCCTGGGTTCTAGTCCCAACGTTACCACCGACCAGCTGCTTGAAATCATGTGTGTTCTGAGCCACTTTAGGCCTCAGTTTCTCTACCTTTAAAATGGGCATAAAAATCCTGCCCTTTGTAATTTTGCAAGAAGGTGATAAAGCAAAAGAGAGGGTCACAGCATGGGATGATGACAATAACCATCATTTACTGACCGCCTACTATGCGCCAGGTGCCCAACTAAGAGGTTTATAATCTTCTAACCACCTTATGAAGTCTGTGAGATTATTATCCCTTTTTTTTAAGGCGGAAACTGAGGCTCAGAGAGTTTAAGCAACTCTCCTGAGGCCACATGACTTATACACCCAACCATTAGGCTCCCTAGCCACCCACAGTGAGAGTTAAGGGCATCCCTGCAAATGCCGGGAGCAGTGACCACTGTGCTGACCGGGCCTTCCCCCGCCCTCCAGGTGGGGACCAGTCCTAGGTGCTCCCTTCACCGGCTTTGTCTCCAGAGGGCCCACCCCTGCCACGGGTCCTGATGGAACTACCAGCACCCTCCCATGGGCGGACGGTTGAACTCTGTGTCCCCAAACTGAAACGTACACTCGTCACAGCCAGGAAGCCGTCCAGATCTGTAGATCTGCCTTGGGAAGGCACCGCCGGCTGGGTTTCTCAATTTCCCAGACTCCACATCTTCACCCCAGCCTGGGGAGCAGGCAGCTCCTTGGGACCCCAAGGCCTCCTGAGAACAGTCCCTGAGATCAGACTTCCTTTGTAGGGTGCAAAAATTTGAGTTCCAGTCTAACCTCCTCTCAGCCCCTTTCCTGGGGTTCATCTGACATTTCTAAATGCGTCAGTTGGGCAATGAGGTAAGGCAGGAAATACTCCCTCCTCAGGCAAAAGCCCTTGGCCCCGTGCTTCTGTCCCTTCTTCACACTTCTCTAAATCCTCTCATTCACATTTCCCAGTTCCCTCCGTGCCTTAGGAAAGCCACTGTCTCTCTCTATGTCCTCATAGCAACACAACAACAATGGCAACAGGCGTCGCGTGTCAAGCATGTGCTGTGTGTTAGGTGCTCTCCATACTGTCACTCATTTCACCCCCTTTTTACAGATGAGGGAATTGAGACTCAGAGAGGTCCAGTGACTTGCCCAAGGTCACACAGCTAGTCAGCATCAGAGCCAGGATTCAAAACCCACATCTCCTGGACACAAAGGCCCTGGTTCTCAGCCATCAAGATTCTTCCAGCTCTGCCAGATTGTGAGGCTTTTGCTGATTCTGTCCACGCTCAGAGCGGCCTGCTACATAGCAGGTGTCCAATGAGTGCTTCCACAGTGGATGAACTTTCTGAATGATTTTTGAATGTGTGAAAGCACAAGTGAGAGAATAATCAGCAAATGAATGAATGAATGAATGACCTCCACCCTCCCCATAACCATGAAAGATGGGCAGCGTTATCCTCGTGTGTCAGATGAAGAAACTGAGGCTCAGAGAGGGGAACGCAACATGCTTGAGGTCACACAGCGAGTTGAGGGCAGAAATGAAAATGCAAGCCTCTTGACTCCTATCCCAGGACTCTTCCCCCTCGACACCAGCCAGCCACAGGCCCTTCCCATCTCCTTTATCCCCTCATCATGCCAGCCACACTCTGGGCCCAGCTCTGCCTCGCATCTCTGAGGGAGGCTGCGGGCACAGCATCTTTAAGCTGCCCTTTGAGGGATGAGCCAAGGAGGGGGCTGGGGAGGGGGGGCTCCACCCAGCACGCAGGGCAGGGAGCCCAAGCCCGTCCGTCTGAGATGGGGTCAGTGCAGGGGGTCTTTCTCTGCAAGCACTTACGGCACAATTGATGGGAGAAGTGCTCATCAAACGAGGGACAAATCATAAAGTTCGGGAGATGGAAATTAGGCACGGACAAACGATCCAGGTGCAGGGGAGATTTATGGGGGAGGCTGTATTCTAGCTAATGATTTCTGCTAATGATTCTCCGAAGTGTACAGTGGCACGGAGCCCGCGCTCCATGGGGTGACATGAATCCTGCGGGCCGGATGAAGGACGTTCCTGGGGAGACAGTGACGGCAAGGGGATGATGAAGAATGACAGACGGAGGGGGCCCCCGGATCCCCGGCCCCCTGGGGGTGGCTGGAGGAGACGGGGCTCTCGGGGCGTGAGTAGGTTCTGCAGAGATTTATCGCTCAGCCCGGCTATTTGGCCCTCTCTCCACTCGCCCTGAAAGCGCCTCCCTGCCTGGCAGCTCTAAGTGTTGGTGGGGTCTGCCCACTGCTGACACACACATTTTCAGAGCCCACCACCATCTTTCATTCCACCAGCCCCGCTCACAGACGCAGGCTTCTGGCTGCAAACGGTCCCTCCCTGCCCCCTTTCTTCTCTCCTCCCTGGTCCTCGCCTCTGTAAGAGTCTTTCCTCCCAAATGCTGCTGCCCCACTCCGCGGCTGTTCTCTTCCCCTCTCAAGTTTCAGTGACCCCAAGAATGCCACTTCCGAGGACCCCAGCCAGGGACTCCCCCAGCATCTGTCCCCGGAGCACCCAGTTTTCCTCTGCCCCCCTCCCTCACCTGGCTCGGGGATGCTGACCCTCTCAGCTGGGACAGTCCCTCCCAAATCTACCCTAAATTCTACTTACTGTGGACCAAGTCCAGCCTCCTGGCTCTGTAGTGGAGGACGCTTGAGGGACGGGAAGGCCCTGCCTTTCAAATCCATGACCAGAAAATGTTCTCAGTAGTTAATTCACAAGGGTCGAATGGCCAGGGAATTACATTTGCTTCTTAGAATCTTTATGTGTTGTCTGATTTCTCCGCAATGAGCGTGTGTGTGTGTGTGTGTGTGTGTGTGTGTGTGTGATTTTTTAATTAATTTTTATTGGAGTATAGTTGCTTTACAATGTTATGTTAGTCTCTGCTGTACAGCAAAGTGAATCAGCTATACATATACATATATCCCCTCTCTCCTTTTTTTTTAAATTTCCTTCCCATTTAGGTCACCACAGAGCACTGAGTAGAGTTCCCTGTGCTATACAGTAGGTTCTCAGCAGTTATCTATTTTACACATAGTAGTGTATATATGTCAGTCCCATTCTCCCAATTCATGCCCCCCTTCCCCCCTTGGTATCTATAGGAATTGGTTAAATACACCATAGAGTAAGGAATTTTATGGAGTCAGTGAATGTAGCTTTCAATATGTACTGACATGGAGAAATGTTCAAAAGACATTGGAAGTAAACAAGGCAGTTTCCAAAACAGTTTGAGGCGTAGCATCCTGTTTTTCCTACTGGAGAAAGATCTTTGTGTGCACACATGCATAGAAACAGCTGAGTTTCCCCCCAGTGTCTGCAATGGGGAGGGACGATTTGGGGACTTCTCTTCCATATTGTCTGAGCCTTATAGAGCAAACATATGTGCCTTTAATAGCGAGAGCGGGGTGGGGGGGCGGGGAAGACAGCAAAGCTATTTTCATTTAGAAAACAAAAAAGGAGCAGCTCCAAGCGCAGGCCAGAAGCAACGCCTAGGTGGGAACCTTGCTGTCGGAGCGCCAGCTTCAGGCCGCTTGTCATGTATCCTCAGAGCATCACTTCTGACAGCAGATACTGATACGTGTCCAGGGAGGGGGTGTTGCCTTGGAATCCACTCTCCTCTCCACTCCTCAAGGTCCCTACCCCCACCCCTCCCTGGCCCACCCACCACCCCCTCTGGGTGTGATCAAAGGCCAAAGTGAAAACGAGATCTGAAACTTCAGCCTGGAAAAGCAGCGTCGCACTGATGCCAGGATAAGAAGGATCACCGCTCACCAGCTGGGTGCGCCCCACCCCCACCCGGCTCCGCCCCTTCCCTCTGATCACCTCCCGCCTGCATCCCAGGCCCTGTCCAGGGACAGGGGCCTAGGTATCCCCTACCCTATCCACTGCCCTAGAGCAGATTGAGGAGCCTGCTAGAGACACCCCTTACACCGGTCTCGTTCCTTTGCACTTAGGCAGCATCTCTCGAAGGCTCCTCTGATAGAGTTAGCAAGTTCCTGGAGAGGCGACCTGTGAAACTGGCTGGATGAAGTGATTGGAGCAGCCGCTGGGAGAACAGAGCCCTGGTGGACTGGGATTGGGACAAGTCAGTTTCACGGGAACCAGTTGGAGGCTCCTGGGGCTCTGAGAAAAGGGAGGATTACTAGAGAGTTAGAAGAGATGCAATAAAGACAAACGGCACAAAGCATCATGGAAAGATCGTGAGCGCCGGCATCAGAGACACCCAGTTAAAATCCCAGCCTGGCCATTTCTAGCTCTGTGGCCTTGGGCAAGCCACTCACTTCTCTGAGCTTCCTTTTCATCATCTGTAAAATGGGGATAATAGTAATAACTTCACCTGGCAAATGGAGGGATTAGATTTAATATATGCAAAGTACTTCATAACTGCTACTGGTCAGCTATTACTATTGTCGTTAAACTTAGAGAAGAAGAGACAGTAGGCCTAGGAGGACCATAGACCTTGTCTAGCATAGGAGAGATTTGGGGCTGAGTGGCCCCAGTGTCAGTCTGGTTCACCCAATGACTAGACAAGGGGAGGAGAACAGGAAGAAGAAGGGGAAGGGGAGGCACTGGAGATGATCTGGGTCATCAGCTGCACCCCAGGAGTCATGATTCAGCTGGTGAGAAGTCCCCACCCAGAGACTGGTCCCACAGGCTATGGTCAGGCCCACGGGCACAGCAGGCACACACTGGGAAGTCCTGTGGAGCAATGCCCAGAGTCACCCATTAGCTCAAGGGCTCAGGCACCCATTGGCCTCTTTACAACGCAGCCCAGGACGAGGACCCAGAGCCAGCTAAGTGACTCCCCCAAGGCAGGGCAGGCCCAAGGAGATCAGGGAGTTTGCTGGGGCCACACAGCAAGTTCTGTGAGGTTCATCTCCTCCAAACCCAGAGAAGTCAGGTCACTTGCCCAGGGTTACACAGCTCAGACATGATATAGCCAGGAAGCCTAAAGTTGGCCCATGACAGCAGGCTACCCAGAGTGTGGCTGGAGATGGTGCTACTGTGAGGCTCAAGCCTTTTAGTCCTAAAGCCCCAGAGCTGTGGAATGCTCATGAGGAGGGGTACTGTGGGCCTGGGTGCTCGGGGGGCTTCCCTGGCTTCCCTGGGACATTTTCACAGCAGACCTTGCCCCCAGGAGTGAGAGATGGACAATCGCACTTGCCCACGTGCCCTTAGGGCCTCGCCTTGTCCCTGAGCCTCCCCAAGCACCTCTCCTTCCACTGGGAACGCCCCACTTGCATCCCTATTTAAAGCTCTGTGGCCTCCTCCACGCAGACCCGCTGCCCCCTGTGTCTCCCTGTGCCATCTGGCCCTCTGCCCCGGGGCCCTGGAATCAGCATGCCTGACTCTGGGTGGCTGGGTAACTTCTCCAGTCTGTTTTTTCTTTCTCTTTGGAGTGCATCTATATGTGTGTATCCCCTTGTTTGTTACTTCATGGCATTTATCACATGTGTGCTTGTCTTCTCCCCCAGCTAGGCTCCAAGCTGCCCAAGGTGGGAACCACATCATCACTGCCCTCCGTTCCCACCCCCACTACCTAGAACAGGGCCCTAGGTAGTGGAGGAGGAGGGTCAGAGTGTTCCAGCACAGGTCAGGGCAGCCTTGCTGTAAACAAAAGTAACTCTTTTGACTTACTATCCCATGCCCAAGGCGGGTCACTTACTTTACAGCAAGTCTTTGCTTTGGGAAAGGATGCTCAGCAGGGTCCCCCAAACAGCCAGCTTTCCTGGTACCTAAAAAATAGATTTGTCCACAGAGATCCAACTTGCCTGCCCTGCTCTGAGCATCACGGGCTGGGTCCACCAGCAGCCTGAGAAGCCCACATACCTGTCTGCTCTCTCTCCCTCTTTGGTGTGGCAGTCAAGGCCTTTCCCAATCTAGCTCCAACCTGCCTTTCATAATAGAAATAAAAGCTATGGTTAAAAAACACAAACAAAGAAACAAAACCAACGGTGAGATGGTAATTGACATTCACCCAGTGCCTACTGCCTGAGGACACCTGACATAGCTGCCACTTCATTCATTCCTTGGATGAGTCTGAGATGGGGTGTCAACCGTCATCCTCACTGTAAAGAGGGCAACAGAGAAAATCTGAAATGTCCCAGAAAGGAGCTGAGACTTGATCCCAGGTTAGCTAGTGCCCTAGGGCACAGCCCTAACCAACGAGCCACACTGTCCCATTTGTGACAGCCTCTCCTGCCAGGTAAGCTAGTCAGCCCTGCCATTGCTGACTACCAGCCTCTACATACAAAGTTCTCCTGCCCAAAAGTTCTCACTCCGTTTGTCCTTGGGTCCAACTCCTACTTACCTTTTCATACACAGATTTAATGTCACCTCCTCAACCCCACCACGCAGAATTAGTTCTGGTGGCCCTGCATTCAGATCTCTGTGTGGCACCAATGACGTGATCTTAGGATTGTCGATACCTGTCTCCCTTGCTGAACCAGAAGTCCAGCCACTCAGTTGGGATGTATTAGAATCATTCGCCTAGTCAACCAATATTTAATGAACATCTACTATGTGCCAGGACTCATGGTACATGAGAAAAATGAGGTCCCGAGCTTATGGAGCACAAATCCGAGACGGGGAGAGAAATAATATATGTGTTGACAGACACGTGAACAAGATAATTTCAGATGGTGGCGATCCTATGAGGAAGCGAACAAGGTGATACTCTGTAGAGACCCTGAGCAGACGTGATTCTGGTCTTCACCAAAGTGAGTCTTCTCTTAGCTTGACCTGGCTCTATCTAATGATATCTATCTGTCACTCACTCACTCATTCATTCATTCAATCACTCATTTGCTAAGCACAGACCTTGCTGGGTTCATCCTCCAAAGCCCTGGGGTCCCTTGGGGAGGTGAAACCAGGGAGACTAAGGCCAGGGAGGGGAGGGAGCAAGGTGGGGACTACATGGTATAGAGCATTTCCACGCCCTCTGATCAGTCATGCTTCCTAATTCAATAAGGTGAGAGGAGCATAATTTGATCATATTTGTTTTGCATCACTGCAAAAACAGAAAATGAAGGGCTGCAGAACCGCACCAGTTTACTTCATCCGACCTTGATTAAAAGAAAATTAATTGTCGCATCTCTCAGGATATCACAGGCAGTAGCCAATGGCTCTCCAGGATACCACAAAGAGAGGGAAAGAGAGCAGAAGATGCTTCATGCCCTTTTCTCTAGCACTTCCAGTCCAGCTGGCAGCAGAGACAGCCAAGCTGGGGAAGTGTCTCTCGGCACAGGAGGCTGTTGGCAGATAGGTGGGGGGCCCTGAGTCCTTCCTCTTCTCTCCTACCCATTCTGGATTTTGTCCCCCTTCAACCCCACACCCCGCGCATGGCCCAGAGAAGATTCTTTGGGCTGCGGCCCCATCCCAGAGCCCTCCGCGGGCTCCTCAGTGGCCCCCCTCCCATCCCCAGGGCTGGCAGATGCCTCGTGGAAGATGTCCCCCAAAGAGCCAGGCCCCCTCGAGCTTGCCCCACCCCCAGCCCAGGCTGCCCAGCCCAGAGGGAAGGAAGGAAGGAAGGAGGGGGCTTGGCGCTGCCCGGGTGAGCCAGGGCAGGGGGGTGGGGTGTCAGTGGGGAGAGCATCTCATGAAAAGTTAATGCCCCCTTGCAGGTTGTTGATTTTTGTTTGTTTTTCTCTTTTTGCCAGAAGAGAAGCCTCTTTCATTAGCCCAGACTGTCATTACCCGGCATTAAATTTTCATAGAGCGGGCGGGAGGCCAGGCAAGGGGAGGCGTGCAGCGGGGCGGGCTGGGGGCTCCCTGGGCTGGGCCTGCTGGGGGCTGAGACTGGCTCCCCTGGGTTCCCGTCTGCACACTGCTAGGTCTTAGTAATAACACTCGTTTTTCTCTGTCACCCACAATATGTTAAGGATGGCCCATGGACTACAGTCTATGATCTTCCTAATGCTCCTATGTGGTGGGTTCTAACTATCCCCATTCTACAGATGAGAGAAACTGAGGCTCAGGGAACTTGTGGCTCTTGCCCCTCACAGACAGTAAGAAGTTGCCTCACTGACTCCCCCCACCCCACCCCAGGCTGTGCTCCCACGGGGCTGAGAGGCAAAGAGAGGAGTAGAGAGGTGGAGGGGGTGGAGGGGGTGGAAGACAGACACGAGCAGGGTGGCGACTCGGGTGTCGTAGGTGCTCTACCCTGCAGGGAGCGGCAGGAGCCTGGCCCCCAGCCCCATCCTGGGAGGCGGGGGTGTGGCTCCTCTCAGCCAAGCAGGGCCTGCGCCCCGCCAGGCAGGTGTCAGGGCCTTCACAATGGTGCACCTGGCATGGGCACCAGGCCTGGCCATTCAGCCCCGAACAATCACTGCTCCACAGCCGCTGGGCCAGTGGCCTCCAGGGGCAGGAGGACAGGAGGGCAGCAGATGGGCCTCGGGTGTCAGATTTCCAGCCTGGGGCCAGGGGAGCAGGCAGCCCTGAAGGGGGAAGGGGAAGGATCAGGGTCCTCCCCGCCCCCCTATGGCCCCTCCCAGCCTCTGGTCCCTGAAGGAGGGTAGGAGGGACAGGGTGGGGGTGGAGGGGACTCTCTGCCCACCACCACTGCCACCTAGAGCAGGGCAGAGGGGAAACAGTCCCCAGGCCAGGACTGAACTGGTGGGCTTCTTCTCATAGGGCTGGGGAGCCCTGAGAAGGCTGCACTCTGGCCCTACCACCCATTGGAACAGCTCACAGAACCTCTCTGGGCCTCAGTTTCCTCATCTGTAAAATGGGTGTCTACTTGCTAAATATTTACTGAGCACTTGCTATGTGCTAAGCGTGCTAGAAAAGCAGCAGTGAACAAAAGAGATGCAAATCTCTTTTGCACCTGCACCCTGAAGCTCACATCCTAGTGTAAGAGACAGACAACAATCAACATAAAAGAATTAAATACTTAGTGGGATATGGAGGGAAGTAGGCAAGGGGGTTACAACTTGAGACAAGAGGTCAATCCCCAAAAGAGGTTATCAGCCAGGCAGATGTGGGGGAAAAGTATTCCAGGCAGAAGGAACAGTAGATGGGTGCTAAGAGTACCTGCCCTGTAGGATTTTTCTGGGGCTGGAGGAGGGGGCAGGTGAAAGGCTCAGAATAGGGCCAGGCCCACAGTCTGGGCTCACAGGATGCACTAAGAGCGGAGCTGACAGTGGCACTTATCACGCTCCTGTGTCAGTTTATTTGTCTACCCCGTAGCCTCCGAGCTCCTGAAAGGTAGCATCATTATCCTCGTTTTACGCATGAGAACACTGAGGCTTGCGAAGGGAAAGGAAATGAGTCACGCCTTGTGTGCTGGGTGCCAAGTTCTCCTGTTCCAGGTCAGAGGTGAGACATGGTACAGTCAGGACGCCATCCTGGCTGGGACTTCTGCTCCAGTGCTCTGCCCATGTGATACCAGACAGGTGGAGGATAGGATGGTGAAGTCAGGGAAGGAGCAAATGCCCCACAACCGGGTCATGATCGGCCCATCTTTGCAGGGTCTGGGAGAGAGTTTAGCGCCCCTGTGCTTCGGGAAAGCTTCCTTGTCACTCTGAACTTGGCTTTGAGGCACCAGATGCCTATGGGGGTGAAGACAGGAGGCTCTGAGAAGGGAGGGGGGAACGTTCAAACCCCTGATGTCACAGAAGTGGAAACCGAGGCTCAGAGAAGGTTTTCGGAAAAGCCTCTGCCCATCCCTGACCTCAGTGATTGCATCTGTGCAATGGGACTGGGGCTGTAATGGATATAAAATACCAACGGCCCCAGGGGTGGAAGGTACTCCCTCCATCCAAGGCCGGGAAGGGACAGCCTGAGAGATCAAGTGGGAAGACTCTTCTGAAGGGGTGTTCTGGCTGTGGACGCTGGCACACACAGGAGGGCCCTTGGCACAAGGAAGCTCTCACAAGTGTGTGAGTACGGCTGCAGGCCTGGAGGCAAACGGCAGTGCACCTGGCGGTGATGCAGATGGGGATCAAGGAGAAGCTGGAAAAGGCCCACCCACTCCTAAACTCCAGTGTGACTGCCTCATTTCCAAAGTCTCCTTGGAGGTGTGTCAAGAAGACTGTGGGGCTCTTCCATCCCCCAGGAAGGGAGATGCAGGCAGACAAGGGGTGACAGACTGCTGGAGGTGGAACTCATGGGCCCTGGAGTCACAGACATCTGGGCTCAAACCTAGGCTCTGCCACTTACTAATGTGTGACCCCAGACAATCATATGGCCTCCCCATGCCTCAGTTTCCCCATCTATAGAATGGGAACTGGCCTCGTGGGGTTCGGGGGAGGATTCAATGAAACTGCATGCAAAGTCCTCCTCGCAGCCTGGGAAGAGGGTCAGCTCTGGGTGTGGGCACTGTCCTTAGTGCCCGGCGAGCCGGGAAGGAGCATTGTACCTGCAGGCAGGGTCACGGGGAAGCAGCTGAGGCCTGAAGAGTTTAGGGACTCACCAAGGTTACACATCTAATAAGTGGAAGTGTCAGGATTTGAACTCAGGTCTGCCTGATTCCTGGGCCCTCTCTGGTGCACAGTGGTGGATTGGAAGGCCCAGGGGAAGTAAAGGATGGGGCTCGGGTGCGATGAAATGAGGTGGTTCCCAGCCCCCTCCAAGGCCCAGCTGGCTCCCCAGGGACGCCCCCACTGTGGGCTCGGGGACTGACAGGGCTGCCTTACTCTTAGTAGCTAGTGGCACTTACTGTCCAGCAGATGAAGGATGAGAACGCCGCGCCCCCCCTCCCAGCCACCCCCAAGCTTGGCTGGATTCCTTCCCACCCATCCCCGGCTCCCTCACTCTAAGAACAAAGGCAACGCAGGCACAGCCCCACTTCCTGGCCATGCTGATTATCTAATTCTCTATCCCGCAATTACCACTTCCTGAGGGAGGCATTATCCCAGGAGATCCTGCCCTCCTGCCTGTCCCAGGGGCTCTTGGGGGTGTTTATGGTAGGGGTCCCCATTCTTACAGGGAAGCCTGCAGGGGCCAGGCTAGGCCCTTGACCTTGCCTTCAGGAATTGGACCCTCCAGCGGGGGACACTTGGCCCGCGCTACGGCCCCACCCCCTACCTCTCCCAGTATCCTGGGCTCTGGGCCTCGATGGGACCCAGATCCATGGGCTCTCAAGAGGTCAAGGAGAGGTGTGTGCAGGCATACGTAGGGGTGTATGTTAACACGTGTAAGTGATGTGCACATGTGTGAACACGTGTACTAAGGTCTGAGTGCATAAGAATGTACAAATACAAAGATATGAATGTGTATGTGTGAACCACACTGTACATTTATACAAGTGAGGCCGTGCAAAGATGAGCGTGTGCAACGAGTCTGTGAGCACATATGTGAGCCGGTAACACAAATGATCGCATAAATACAAAGATATGAATGTGTATGTGTGAACCACACTGTACATTTATACAAGTGAGGCTGTGCAAAGATGAGCGTGTGCAACGAGTCTGTGAGCACATATGTGAGCCGGTAACACAAATGATCGCATAAGTACAAAGATATGAATGTGTATGTGTGAACCACACTGTACATTTATACAAGTGAGGCTGTGCAAAGATGAGCGTGTGCAACGAGTCTGTGAGCACATATGTGAGCCGGTAACACAAATGATCGCATAAGTACAAAGATATGAATGTGTATGTGTGAACCAGACTGTACATTTATACAAGTGAGGCTGTGCAAAGATGAGCGTGTGCAACGAGTCTGTGAGCACATATGTGAGCCGGTAACACAAATGATCGCATAAATGAGTGTGCAGATGTGTACAGAGGTACATACATTAGTGTGCATTTGTGCATGGCTGAGTTTGTGTTGGACTAAAAACAGGTGTGAGAGGGTGTGACTGAGTGTGGACAGGGCCACCCGAAGCTGGGACAGGAGAAGGGGGAACCCCCACTCCCAAGCAGGGGAGCTAGCTGGGCCTGGCAGTGGTGAGGGGGAGGGGAAGGTGGGGATGCCCCCCAGGCCAGCAGCCAGAGGCCTGCTTCCTGCTGCCCCTGGAGCTCCCACCCTTCCTGTCAAAGGGAAGGGAGTGCTCACCTAGGGCTGGCAGAGATGGTTGCAGATGCAAAAAGACTCAGTGCTGATTTGCATCTTTCATTTGCATACATTTCCACAGGACCCACTGATTGGTTATTTGAAAGCCCCCATCCTTCCCAACTCCTGTCAACTTGCAAAGGCCCTTCCTGGAAAAAAGTCAAGGTTAGGTTCTGCTTGACCCAGGGCTGAAGCTAAGTAACCCATGGGCCTGGCCTGGGTGGTACTTGGTGCTCAGTGAGATACTGGCCCTTAGGGGTTGCTCACTAGCACAGAGCAAATAGCATTCCTCAGGTCTTGCCTGACACTGTGAAGGTGCTTACTGGCTATTCCATCAATGAATAAGCAAAGTTGTGGATGGGGACAAAGCAGGTGCGAGCTACCTGGGCTTCTCAAATCTTCCGGTGGGGTCTTAGCCATGGGGTCCCCAGGACCTGAGGTGGGGCCTGGTCCCCGGGCCAGCGGGGCCAGCCCTGAGGACGGATGTCAGGCAATCTGAAGGCTGCTAGTCAGAATCCTGACTCCGGAGTTGTGCCTCTCCGTCCCAACCATCCCTCCCCCTCCTGCCCCTGCCTCCCACCACCTAAGATGGGATCCGGAGGCATGACCTCCTCTCTCCTCATCACGGCCAGATGCCCGGTCAAGCATTTTTGGAAACACCCCTGTTTCCCCAGGCCTCTGAGTCTCCCAGCAGCCCAAAGTGCACACAGCAAGAGGCTGGGTGAGTTCTCAGAGACAAGGAAAGAATTGAGATGCCCAGCAGAGGGGTGAGTGTGTGTGCATGTGTGTGTGTCACTCACCACTGTGAGCGTGCGTGGTATAGTCTCTGAACAGGGGAGAAGGCGTACATCCTGGGCCCGGAACGGATGTGGACCTGCAGGCCCGTGTGCACAGGTGTGCTCAATAATGTGTCAAGGAAAATAGAAGTTTCCAGTGTGAAAGGCCCGTATGCTCCGCTTCCATTTGTCTTTTCACCTAAAGTACCTCATTTTCCCCTACAGTACGGCTTGACAATGACAGGGCCTTTAAATTCTCCTTTTATCAGAAACGCATCACACATACATACGTGTAGACACATACATGTGCGTGACCATATCATTGGTGCATGCACGTAGGTGTGAGCACATGTTATAAATGCACATGAACGTCCACGCACATCGACGGTAAACACACTCCTGTTAACAGCTCCTGTACCCACGTCTGGCGCGTGGCTGTCCACATGTCCTTTTTGCCAGTGTGCTTATATGTGGCTCCTGTGTGCATTGTGTGCAGGCATGATGTGTGAACACAGCACTGCCCTGGCAGATCCCTTGGCTTGGGTGCGCCTCGGGCCCCGAGGGGACACGTGTGCCCAGGGCTGTGCCTGCACCCATGTGGGAGCACACGGGGTCTGCGTGACCGTGTGAGGAGGTGTGTGTAAAGGACAGCATGTGTTTGCATATCGGGAATTGGGGATGTTTAGTAATTAAATCCCTTTTCATCCTTCTGCACCTGTCTCCTTCTGAAAGCTGAGAGAACAGACGTCAAACGGGACGAGGGCTGGATTGAATACAGCCAATTCTGAAATATTTATTAGCTTGTGACTCCACTCAATGGAGGAGAAGGAATGCCAGCTAATCCACCCAGCAGTGCTCACAGCAGGGACATTTTTCAACAGGGACTTCTCATATTTCAACGACAGCCCACTCTGTCCAAAAATGGCAGAGTTTTCATCTGGGCCCACGCGGGGTTCTCCAGAGCTCTGGTTAGGGACCTATATAGGGCAGAGATCAAACCTGGGCTCCTGTTCCTGGGTTCCCCTGTCCCCTGCTCACCGCTTCCTGGGGCCCTTCCTCAGGCAAAGTACCAGTGAACTGGTAGATAATCATGCTGGCCTGTGCCAGCCACCCTTTATGGGGCCCTTACTCTGTTGCAGGCACTGTGTGTAGGGGTTTTTATACATTCTCTTATCAAACCTTCACAAAAATTGAATGAGTGCCAAGTAGTGCCCACTTAATATACTAAGAAACTAGGAAATTCAGAAACATTTAACAAATAAGGAAACTGAGACTCAGAGTAATGAAGTAATTTGCCCAAAGTCATCAGCTATTTAGTGGTGGAGGCAGGATTTGAAGCCAGGGAACCAGGCCCCCAAACTCAAACTCTCAATGGCTACACCCAATGCCTCCTAAGTGAACTAATAAGGGCCTACTCCATGCACTACGCTGAGAAGATCCATGAGAAAGAGTGCAGTGATCCATTAGTGATGTCTGCCACTGTGATAGGAGGAGATGGCCATATATCTGCTGTCCCGGATCCTCACCCCACGCCAAACCTGCTCATCACCAAGTCTTCCCTTCTTATAAATGGCAACACAATTCCTCGAACCGCCCAGGCCAAACACTTTACAGTCTTCCTTTACTTCCCTTTCTCTCTAATCCACACCCAAACCCTTGGCAAATTCTGGTGTCTCTAACCACTTCTCACCATCCGCATGGATGCTTCCCAGTCTGAATCACCATCACTTTCCTTTGGATTATTGCAATGGCCTCCTAAACAGTCTCTTACTTCCAATCTTGCCCCCTGTGGTGCTGTTCTCCTGCCTGGTATCTCCGTCCCCAGATATCCACGCAACTTGCTCCATCACCTCCTTCAGGCTCTGCTCAAATGTCACGTTATTCGAACCACACTATAGAAACCAGCATACCTCCTTCCTCTGTGTCTGGCACTCCCATTTCCCCTTATCCTGGTTTATTGCTCTCCATAACTTTTATTTGACATTCTATGTATTTGTTATTTTCATTCATTTCAATGATGACAAATATTTATGGAATATTTGTGCCAGGCACTGTTCTTTCATCACTGGTTCTCAGTAAGTTGACTGTGATGTTCCTAGGTGTGGTTTTCTTCAGGTTTCTTCTGCTTGGGGTTCATGAAGCTTTTCAGATTTGTGGGTTTATAATTTTCATCAAATTTTGTAAAAATGTAGTCATTATTTCTTCAAATATCTTTTCCGTCCCCACAAGGCCTTCTAGAACTCAATTATACATATGTTAGACCTCTTGATGTTTTCCCACAGGCCACTGAGGCTCTGTTGGGTTTCCCCCCACCAGTTGTTTCTTCCCCCTCTATATTTCATTTTTGATCATTTCTGTTGCATTGCTGTGACTTTAAGGTCACTGATATTTTCTTCAGCAATTCACTGTCTAAACTGCTGTTAAGTGCATCCAGTGTATTTTTCACTTCAGATATTGCATTTTTCATCTCTAGAAGTTTAATTTGAGCACTTCTTATATATATTTTTAATTGGAGTATAGTTGTTTTACAATGTTGTGTTAGTTTCTGTTGTACAATGAAGTGAATCAGCTGTATGTATACATATAACCCCTCCCTCTTGGACCTCCCTTCCACCCCCAACCCACCCATCTATGTCACCACAGAGCACCGAGCTGAGCTCCCTGTGCTATACAGCATGTTCCCACTAGCTATCTGTTTTAAACATGGTAGTGTATATATGTCAGTCCCATTCTCCCATTTCATCCCACCCCCCGCTCCCACCCCATGTCCACATGTCCGTTCTCTATGTCTGCGTCTCTATTCCTGCCCTGAAAAATAGGTTAATCTCTACCATTTTTCTAGATCCCACATGTGTGCGTTAATATATGGTATTTGTTTTTCTCTTTCTGACTTACTTCACTCTGTATGACAGTCTCTAGGTCCATCCACATCTCTACAACTGACGCAATTTCATTCCTTTTTATGGCTGAGTAATACTCCATTGTATATATGTACCACATCTTCTTTATCCATTCATCTGTTGATGGGCATTTAAGTTGCTTCCATGTCCTGGCTATTGGAAATAGTGCTGCAATGAACGTTGGGGTTCATGTGGGTTTTTTGGGGTTTTTTTTTTGCAGTACATGGGGCTCTCACTGTTGTGGCCTCTCCCATTGCAGATCCCAGGCTCTGAACACGCAGGCTCAGCGGCCATGGCTCACGGGCCCAGCCACTCCGCAGCATGTGGGATCTTCCTGGACCGGGGCATGAACCTGTGTCCCCTGCATCGGGAGGTGGACTCTCAACCACTGTGCCACCAGGGAAGCCCCATGTGTCTTTTTGAATTATGATTTTCTCAGGGTATATACCCAGTAGTGGCATTGCTGGGTCATATGGTAGTTCTATTTTTAGTTTTTTAAGGAACTCCGTATTGTTCTCCATAGTGGCTGTATCAATTTACATCCCACCAACAGTGCAAGAGGGTTCCCTTTTCTCCACACCCTCTCCAGCATTTATTGTTTGTAGACTTTTTGATGACGGCCATTCTGACTGGTGTGAGATGATACCTCATTGTATTTTTGATCTGCATTTCTCTAATAATTAGTGATGTTGAGCAACTTTTCATGTGCCTCTTGGCCATCTGTATGTCTTCTTTGGAGAAATGTCTATTTAGGTCTTCTGCCCATTTTTTCATTAGGTAGTTTGTTTTTTTGATATTGATGAGCACTTATATTTTTTATTTCTCTCATTGTGTACATGCTTTCCTCTACCTTCTTAAACATGAAGAGTATATTAATAATCGTTGTTCTAAAGCCATTGTCGGCCAGTTGTATCATCTGGGTCTATCTCTATTGATTGATTTTTCTCCTGGTTATGGGTCATATTTTTCTCCTTCTTTGTTGCCTGGTAATTTTTATTAGATGCTGGACATTTTAAAAATAAACTTTTTTTAAAAAAATTATTTATTTATTTACTTATGGCTGTGTTGGGTCTTCTTTTCTTTGCGAGGGCCTCTCACTATCACGGCCTCTCTTTTTGCGGAGCACGGGCTCTAGATGCGCAGGCTCAGTAATTGTGGCTCAGGGGCCTAGTTGCTCCGCGGCATGTGGGATCTTCCCAGACCAGGGCTCGAACCCGTGTCCCCTGCATTGGCAGGCAGATTCTCAACCACTGCACCACCAGGGAAGCCCTAAAAATAAACTTTAAACTTTGGAATAATTTTAGATTTACCAAAAAAGTTGCAAAGATAGTACAGAGAGTTCTTATATACCCCATACTCATTTTCCCCCATTGTCAGCATCCTCCATTACCATGATATATTTGTCAAAACTAAGAAACTGACATTGGCATATTACTATTAACTAAACTTCAGACTACATTTTGGATTCACTAGCTTTTTCATTAATGTCCTCTTTCTATTCCAGGATCTCATCCAGAGTATTACATTGAATTTAATTGTCTTGTCTCCGCAGTATTCTCTGGTCTGTGACAATTTCTTAATCTCTTATTTCCTGACCTTGATGGTGTTGAGGAGTACTTGCCAGGTATCCTAAAGAATACCTGGATTCTTAAATTGTTTTTCTCATGATTAGATTGGCGTTTGGGGAAAGAATACCACCAAAGTGAAGTGCCCTTCTCATCACATCATATTAGGAGTTAGATGATATCCACATTATATCACCAGTGATGTTAAGCTTCTTCACTTGGTTAAGGTGGTGTTCACCAGGTTTCTCCCCTGTAAAGTTACTATTTTTTCCTTTCCCTACTCTATTCTCTGAAAACAAATCACTAAGTCTAACCCACCCTCAAAAGGATGGGAACTACCTCCTGTAGGAAGAATATCTACATATATTATTGGAATTCTTCTGTAAGACAGATTTACCTGTTCTCTCCCTTTATTTATTTATTCAAGCATGTGTTTACATCAGTATGGACTCATTTATATTTATTTTATACTTTGAATTACAGTTCAATACTACCCCATTTTATTGTCCAAATTGATCCAGCTTTGGCCATTGGGAGTTCTTTCAGATTAGTTCCTGTGTCCCTGTGATATGCCCCATACTTTTGTTTTTGGAGCTCTTCCTTACTTTATGGTACTGAAAGATGGTCTTGCTTATCTTTTATTTTCCCCACTCTGGTCCTAGATTTCCATTCCCTTTTTTAAATTGGAGAATGGTGTTAAAAACCAAGGTCCAGCTGGGACCTTGCTTGCCGCTACTAGCCTATCATTGCTTCTAAGCCCTCTCAGCAGACATAACCCATGGATACACACATGTCTGTAATTAGTTCTGCATCTATCCATCTGTATCTACATTACACTAAACATGACTTCATACTGATGTCTCCAACTCGAATCCACAGAGTTCATTCTAACTTTCCCCTCCTTGCTCATCTGTAACCTCCCTCTCCAACCACAAGAAAACTGGCTCCCACCATCCACCTTCCATGTACTTATTTGTTCAACCAACATTTAAAATTGTACACCGTTGAGGACTGGATTTGGTTGTATGTCTTTAAATATTGCTGGCTTAGTTCCAAGAGACAGCTAGGTTACATGCAATTGGCTTGATACCATCGAAGAAGGCTTGGTTTTTAACTTTGTTAGCATTAGTTTAGAGTAGCCTTAGTCTAGGGCTCACTTGGCCCCTCTGCTAAGGCAATGCCTTTCCAAGGACTCTACCTGATGCCCCATGTAGTGGGAGGTCTTCCCAACTCTGGCTGGTGCTGGACTCCTTCTCACATCTCTGCATGTACTCCCTGTGCAGCAACTTCCTCTTCTTTATTTTGCCCCACAAATTCTGGTCACTTGGCCTCCCTGAACTCTAGTTTTGTCTCCTCAATTCAGGGAGACCACCAGACTCCACTTGCCTTCTTCTTTGCCTTCCCTATGCTCTGGCCTGGTACCTTTCTCTAATTGGTAAGCTGGGAGCAATCGTAGGACTCACCTTATGTTTTCCTTCTCTTAGGGATCACTGTTCTGTCCTTCCCATTGCCCAATGTTGAAAACCATTGTTTCATAGATTTTTGTCCAGTTTTCTAGCACTTTAAGGTGGGAGGGTAAATCTGGTCCTGCTCCATCACCAGACGTCCAAGCACTATTCTAGATGCAGGGGCCACAGTAGTGAGTAAATAGACAAAAAGCCACTGCCCTTGAAGCTTGCATTCTAATGCGGGGGTCAGCAAATTTCTGTAAAAGGCTAGACAGTAAATATTTAGGCTTTGTGGGCCAAGAGGAAAAATCAAGTCATAACCACATTGCCACCACTTGCAGGAAGCCGGGCACACAAGCAGTGGGCTGCAATGAGAACACCACATACAGTCTCTGCGCTCACTGCTCAACTCTGCCCTTTTAGCGTGAAAGCAGCATAGACACACATAAATGAAGGAGCATGGCCGTGTTCCAATGAAACTTTATTTATGACATTGAAATTTGGGTTTCGTATCATTCTCACATGTCATGAAATACTATTCTTTTTTTTAAACCATTTAAGAATGTAAAAACCATTTAGTTCACCAGCCATCCATAAATAGCAGTGGGCCAGATTTGATGGGCCATAGTTTGCTAACTCCTGATCCAGTGGGAGAGATGGAAAATAATCAAGATAAATAAATTAAGAATATGGTATTTTAAATAAGTGCCAAGGAGAAAAACAACAACGACAACAACAAAGCCAAAAAGGGGAGGCAGGTGAAGCCTTAGATAAGATGTCTGTCCAGGAAGTTCTCACTGAGAAGGTAACTTTTGTGTCAAAACCTTTTGAGAGTGAGCTACCTGATGTTTACAGTAAGGGAGAGGATTATTTGCTGTTGGTCTAGCATCTGCCGCCTGACCAGACTGAGCTCCTCCAGAGCCGAGACTGTGCTCCTGCCTGGCACTGAGCCGTGCTTAGTCAAATAAGCGTGCGTGTGTGTGTGTGTGTGTGTGTGTGTGTGTGTGTGTGTGACATCAGCAGACCTGGGTTCGAATTCCAGCTCAGTCACCTTCCCACGGTGGAAGCTGGGGAAAGCTCCTTCGCCTCTCTGAGCCTTGGTTTTCTCATCTGTGAAATGGATGGTGTCCCACCAGGGGGTTGTGGGATTTATATGAGATGGCACATGGCTTGTCCTGATGCTGACTTACAGGCTGCTGTTTTATTGGAAAGAGACAGAAGCTCTGCCCTGGAGTAGCCTCTGGGTTGGCTCTGTGAAGCCAGGGATCCGGACTCTCCATCCCATGTCCATCACCTCTGGCCCAAGAGGACTTGGACTCCCCACAGCTGAGCCCAGAGCAAAGGGACCCCACCACCACCACTTGCCATGGGGTCACGGGCAGAGGACGGAGCACTGTGCCAAGAGTCCGGAGCCCAAGTTCCAGTTCTGGCTGCATCAGTGCCTCCCTTGAAACCCTGGGCAGGTCACACCCTTCGACTGGACAGTGATTCCAAAGAGAATGAAAACAAACAAGCTGGGCCTTACAAGTGCTCCAGCTGACGGCCTGGAGAGTTTCCAGACTACAGCATGAGGAAGGAAAAAACTCGTAAGCAGTGGAGCCAAGATTCAAAATCAAGCCTCAGTCTCTTTTTTTTTCTTTTTGCGGTACGCGGGCCTCTCACTGTTGTGGCCTCTCCCATTGTGGAGCACAGGCTCCGAACGCACAGGCTCAGCGGCCACGGCTCACGGGCCCAGCCGCTCCGCGGCATGTGGGATCCTCCCGGACCGGGGCACGAACCCGCGTCCCCTGCATCAGCAGGCGGACTCTCAACCACTGCGCCACCAGGGAAGCTCTAAGCCTCAGTCTTAACCAGCACGCTGACCCACTTCCCACAGGGCCCAGCCAGCTTAGGCCCAGTGGCTCCCTAGAAAGGGATGGGAGCCCCCAGACACAGGTTCAAGTCTCACCATTGTCACTTCCTGGCCGCATAACCTCAGATGGTCAGTTGGAGGTTGATGCTGCCTGTAGGCAGGTCTCCTGCTTTGCTCTTGTCATTCAGACTAATGTCACCTCCCAGAAAACCCTGACCACACCCCCATGGAAGCCCCTGGTTACTGTCACTGTCCCCTGTCCTATCGGCCTCACAGGGCTGCTCACTACCTGGTTTCCCTTTCCTCGTTGCCTCACGTCTTCCCTACGGACTGTAATCTCCATGAAGGCAGCGCTTGTGTGGTTATCTTCCATCACTGTGTCTCCAGCACCTAGGGCAATGCCTGGCAGTGTCTTTGTGCTCAGAAGATACTGCTTAACTGGATGAAGCCAAAGAACCCTCAACAATCATTCAGTCAAATGCCCTGCCTGGCCCATTACACAGATGGTGGGGAGCGGCTGAGGACCACAAAGGGGAGGGGTTTGCCAAGGATCCCCTGGGGAGTTTGAGGCCGAGCAGGGCTTGAACCCCAGACTTGTTTCCCTGCCACACACTCCTCCCCCCCGAGCCTCAGTTTCCACATCAGGACAATGGGTTTTGTTTTGGTGGGCTGAGTGTTGGAGCACATCAACCGGCTCTAGTGAGATGAGGCTGGGAGGTGGTGGGGATGACCTCTTCAGAGCCACTGAGCAGGAGACCTGCCAAGAGGAGGGTGTCTGAGCCCCAGAAGACCCCATGTGCCAGGATAAAGCACTCAGCGCAGCGCTGCAGCCAGTGGAGCAATTGCTATACTATTATTATTTCCCTGTCTACCCTCAGGGCTGTTCTAAGGCTTGGATGTGACGGCGTGTGTGAAAGTGCATTGTTCTTTGTGAATCTACAGCACAGTGAAGAGGTGAGGGGCCCTACTTTACTGTCACTACCGATAATGATGACATTATGAACTTGTACTTTCATGGACTTCCTTCCAAAGGGTATAAATAGGATGGTTAAAATCCATCCACACTGACAGACAACCCTGAGAAATAGGAGAGCAGGGAGGACCCTATCTGACCTTCAAGGACCTAGAGAGGTAAAGCCGCTTGTCCGTCCTAAGGCTCATGGCCATGGCCCAGATAGACCCACCCTCAGGGCCCAGGGAGCCCCCCCTCTCATGCCCCCCAGGTCTCCTGGCCAAAATCCAACGCAAGCTGCCCAGAGCTTCGCTGACTCTTCCGAGGCAGGCCCACGTGGAGCCCCCGGTCCCTGGGGTGAGGGACGAGTCAAGGGCAGACATGGCTGGTTTGGGTCTGATGCTGTTAAGTTCACGGTGCCAGCCTCTCAGGACAGAAAGTCGGAGCATTGAAAGGGGCTCAGCCCACAGGAGCTGCCCAGCTGTTCCATTCCCAGTCCCAGATCCTCTGTCCGCAGGCCCTAGACTGGCAGCTGAGCCGGGCCTGCCCACGTTCTGTACTCCCTCCTGAGGCCCAGCAGGTGCCCATGTGAGAGTTGAGCGGGGGTGCCAACTCTGGGGAGCCCCGGCGGGCAGCAGAGGGGCCTTGAGTCAGCTGGTGATCAAGGTCAATAAATCCGACATTTCCTGAGCACCCTCCGAGCGAGGCCCTATGCTGGGCCCCTGGGACTGGAGGTCAAAGGTGGGTTGCTGCCCTCAGGGAGCTCATAATTAGTCTAACTGTGGAGGGAAACAGAGGACCAGGCCACTACAACATGGTGCGTTCATCCCAGAGGAGATGGCCAACTCACTGAGGCTGGTCAGCGAAGCTTCCGGAGGAGGTGACCCACTGTGCCGGCCAGAAGGACAAGCGGAGTTACTAAGGGTAAGCAGAAGAAAAAGGCGATCTCAGGGAAAGCGGCTTCCTGGTCTATAAAATGAATAACAGAACCCATCTCAAAGGGTGTTGTGTTTTACAAGAAGGAAGGGGAAAATCCTTTGAAACTGGGGATCACAGGACACATGCGAGGAAATATTCTTTAGGCCCTTATGTAGGTAGGGGTCTGAGGTCCCCAGGTTTCTCCATTAGACCGACCCCAGGCCTGAGTCCCTGGGTACGCCCAGCACCCACATTGCCATGGCTCACGCCACTGTCCGCCTGAGGGTCCATGCCCTGCAGGAGTCCCCTAGGTCACCAGGCCCACCCCAGACCCACACTGGGTACTGGGCAAAAGACAACGTCCACCAAGCCCCCCGTCGACACACTTGCATCTGGGCCCTGAGGTCCTCGCCTAGTCCAGCACCCAGTCCTCCTGGTTCGAGGCCTTTTGCTGCTTGCTATGTTTCCATCCTTACCTTGATCATCACTCTTGACACGTAGAACCAATTGGGACCTTGACGGCCCCTCACAGGTACAGTTAGGATCTACCACCTTCCTGCCTTGGTCTACACTGAGGGAAATACTTCTGGTGGTTTGATTCAGACATCACCAAAACAAACCATCAATAGGACCACAACCCTTGATCGACATGATCACCGTCATCTCCATCCTCACCCCAGGCTCGTTTGCCTCTGTGCCCCTGCCCTGTCAGTTTCCTTTGCTTGGCGTGTTTTTCCCCTTGACACCTCCACGGGGATGACTTGACTCAAAAACCAGCCCCCACTCCCAGGAAGCGTAGCAGCCCCAAGTCTGGGTTGGGATCCCCTTCACTGCTCCCAGGCCCTGTTCTGCTCCCTTAGATCGGGAAACTCGGCACCCTGTGGTACCCCCGTCTCATGGCTCTTCTGTCTGCCCCCTCGATGGTGAGCTCCCTGCGGGCAGGGCTAAGCCTTCTGCAGCTCTGTGTTCCTGACGCAGAGCCTGGCTCAGAGTGGGAGCTCCAGAAATATTTGTTGAATAGATGAATGCTTGTTAAATAAACAAATGAAATATTGCAAATCAGAGAGCTTTTGGCAGGAAAGAAGAGGGGGACATGTCCTCTACTCCTCCAAGGAGGGGAGAAAATGGGGGATCAGACTGTGGAGGGCAATGGGGGTGTTGCTTGGTAAAACTTCCCTGGTGGGGGAAGGCCTGACTCAGATACGCTCTGTCAGCTGAGATGCCCTCTCAGACCATTGCCTCCAGCTGGATGTTTGGGGAAGTGGGGTCAGGGGTTCAACTGCCCACCAGCCTGGCCCTCTCCTTGGAGACCCTCAGCCTGGGGGAAGCGGAGGGGGAGGAGGCAGGCCAGCCCGCCTCGCAGCCGCACGCACCATGGCCTCCACCCGACCCCTTTAAGACAGCCCGGGCGGCCTCCCTTTGCTGGTTGAAACTGTTCAGTTTTCGGACAGGACAGAGGAGGGGGGCGGGGGGGGGGAGGTCACACCTGTTGTGGAACTTGAGAGAAGGCTTATTTATAAATGTTCAGGGCTCGGGATTCTTGCGGAGCTGATGTCCGGAGGGGAAGGTCACCAAAATGCTTGTTTATAAAAGCAACAGCAACTGGGAACACCATAAACGGGCTAAACGATGAAATTAACAAGCTACCCGAGGCGGGGCATGGCGGGGCATGGCGGGGCCTCCGCTGGCTGGGCACCACTGCTGGGCAGAGCCCCAGGCCTGCCTCCAAGCCAGGTCCCTCCCCTGCCCCAGCAGCCCTTCCTGCCCCCCAAGGTCCAGCCTCCCTCCATCACACCCCTACCCCACGCCTGCCCTCGGCCCGTCCCCACGCAGGGACGCAGAGCCTGTGTGACAGCTCCTCCAGGGCACAGCCCTTGCTAAGCCACCCCACCAAGGGCCGTTCCTTCATCACCCCAAGGTGAGCACTTCCGGGCCCCCCAAACATGCCACGTTGGTGCCAAGTTGGGAGTGGTGGGCTGTTTGGTTTTTCTGGCTCTCTGAGGCCAGAGGCCACCCTCCAGTCTACCCCACCTGACCCTACCTGGGGGCCCCCTGGAAGTGGCAGAGGGCAGTCATTTCCCCCATGCTCACCCCCTCCCGGGACTGTCTGTCCAATTCCCGGTTTCAGGAAAGCTGTGTTTTCCTTGGGTGACTGATGGCTGAACAGGTGGCTTCTGGGTTAGAGAGTGTCAAGTGAACAGCGGCCGGGAGAAGTGGCCCTTTTATGGCTCACTTTCGCTGCCCGCCGCTCTCTTGGCTGAGAGCTCTCTGGCCTCCTCCCCCCGCACCCTGTGAGGGCATGTATCAGGCTGCCCACCCATCCTGGCCCTGCAGCCCACCAGCCGGGGCCAACAACACATGGATTCCTCACCGAGGGGGCGTGGGGACAGCTGAGGGGGTGCGGAACCCTGCCCTCCTGCACGCGTCATCACACACTTACACGCGTGCACAGGCCACACGTGTGATCACAGACACTCAGGAATAGTCCCATTAGGAGGGCATGCGTTCTCTTGGATGCAAAACACCTGTCTCCCCTACCACTCCATTTTCCATCAAACCCAGCAAGGATCGTCCAAACGACTCCGTGCCTGGCAGCGTGCTCAGACAGTACTAGACCCCACGTGCACAGGCCCAGACACGCTGGGTCCCACGCTCACTCCATCTCCCAGCCTGCCTTGCACACACACAGGCTCCCCGCTGGCCTCCTCCTCCTGCTCTTTGCCTCGGTTTCCTCAAGCGTGTGTCTCTGTCTCTGAGTGACTCCTAGTCTCTCCCTCCTTCCTCCCTGCCATCTCTCAGAGTGTGTCTGTTTCTGTTTCCCTTGTTTTCTCTTTGCTCTCTCTCTCCCTATCCTGTTCTAGATAGATCTGCCTCTTTTTGTCTCTCTCTCTCTCTCTCTCTCTCTCTCGCCCTCTCTCCTCTCCCTGTCTCTCCCCACTCCCTCTGGCTCTTTCTCTGGCACAGAACCCACAGCCTTCCAGCACATCCTCCGGAGTCATCATCATCAGATCTGTGTTCTCCCTCAGCCTCACTACTCAGAATTGCTTTTTTTATTCTTTTGGCCACGCCATGCGACATGCGGGATCTTAGTTCCCCGACCAGGGATCGAACCCACGGCCCATGCAGTGCAAGCACGGAGTCTTAACCACCGGACCACCAGGGAAGTCCCACTCCTCAGAATTTCTGAGAGGAGCTACACTTCAGCCTGGGCCTCGCCGTGGGCCCTGTAAGGTGGAGCGGGCAGCTCTCTGGAGTCACTGGTGTCCCCGTGGCCCACGGAGGACCCACAGGCCTCCCCCACCTGGGGAGCGGAGGCTGGCCTGGCTCAGACCCCTCTGGCCTTGGGCTAGGAGTGGGCTACTGACCTCTCGCCTCTCTTCGGTGCCGGAGTCAGGGAGGCCCTGGGTGTGAGATCTGGGTATCTTGGTACCCAGCAGACCATGGCAGTGGGGCAGGGGCTTAGGAGGGGGCACAGCCAAAGCTCCTTCATGATCATCCTTGGCCACCATAATGAGCCGCCCAGGCGTGCCCAGAACCCTGTGAAATCTGCTTAAAATACTGGGCCCTGTCTCTCCCTTCAAGGGCTGCAGCCTCCCTAGGGAAGGGATGTCAGGTCTCTGTTTAGACCCTAAGGAGGGACAGCTGAGCCACCCTGGGGATGCCTTAGCCTCAGAAGCCAGGGAGGTGAGGGGCCTCAGACACCTTGTGTGGCCTAGGGCAGTTGGAAGAGCCTGGGAGGGAACACCGGGGGCACCCAACCTGGAAAGGGCCCTCCATCCCACCCTCATACCTAGAGGGCATCCCGGCTCCTGAATCCACAGGGAAGCAGGAAAGGTCTATTCCAATGACAGAATGGGGACAGGACCCTGGGTGGGCAGGGCTTGCTCCTGAGGCCAAAGACAGAGGTAAGGTGGGCCCAAGAGACAGCTCCTCACCCCGCGTGAACCCCCTATCCACGTACCCTTGGCCTCCCACATTTTTGCCTGGGCCTCATTCAATTACTCATTCATTTGGCAAATATTCATTGAGCACCTACTATGTGTCAGGCACTGTCCCAGGTACCCTGATAGACCCACAGTCTAGAGACAGGAACAGACAAGAAGCAAGAAAACAAATATTTAGTTACAGTACATGCTGGAATAAGCTCAGTGAAGGAGACAAGAGCATGCCACCTTGGAGATCAAAAGGGAGGCTCCTCGGAGGGGAGGTGGCAGAGGCCTCTCTGAGGAGGTGCCCTTTGAGCCTCAAGACCCTCCTTCCATCCTGGAGGCACCTCCTCTCCAGGTAGGAAGCCAGGATCCCACACTCTACATCATCACAGACTGTGGGCAGATCCACAGTGGATTAATAGTATAAAAACTTCAGCAATAAGTTAACTTGTTGAGGACCTAGGTGTGCCAAGCCCTCTGCAATTTGCCTCTATGTATTATCTCTTTTTTTTTTTTTTCGGTACGCCGGCCTCTCACTGTTGTGGCCTCTCCCGTTGTGGAGCACAGGCTCCGGACGCGCAGGCTCAGCGGCCATGGCTCACGGGCCCAGCCGCTCCACGGCACGTGGGATCTTCCTGGACCGGGGCACGAACCCGTGTCCCCTGCATCGGCAGGCGGACTCTCAACCACTGTGCCACCAGGGAAGCCCTATTATCTCTTTTAATATACAGAACAAGCTAGAGGCAGATACTCATAAAATAAGACTTTTAAAGATGAGGAAACTGAGGCTCAGAGAGGTTAAGTGGCTTGTTTAATGTCACACAGCTTGTGGGAGGCAGAAGCAGAATCTGTGTGACCCCCACCTCCTCCATGTCCATTCTCCCAGATTCTCCTTCTCCTTGGGAGCCATCTCTGGCCCCAGAAAAGAGGGAGTAGGTGGGGCAGGAGGAATTGGGGGAAGAAGAGTGTTCTGCACCCCCTTTCCAAGGCCTCGGTCCCCCATCAAGCCCTCTAGACTGGGACGCTCTCATCTTTTCTACTGTGGACTGTGGGCCCACAGTCCCCCAGATGCTCCCAGCTGGCTCATGACTCCAGCCCCCAACCCCGCCAGGCGCCCCCCCCCCCCCTTTCAGGCAGGCAGTCTGGGTGGAGTGAGGCCCCATCCCAGTCCCCAGTTGCCATTGTCTTCTCCAGACAACCATTAGCATATGTGCAATGCAATTACCCTTCAGCTCTCCTGGCCCTGGGCTGACGTGGAGGTCCCATCCCCAGTGATTTGGGGGAAAGGGGGGTTATTACAACTCACAAAACCTTAAATTAAGAGTGAATAAGGGAAGCGTCGCATGCCACTTCTGAAAGGCTGCCAGACGGGCTGGGGTGGGTGACGGGTGTATTATATGCCAGGCTGATGGAGGAACTTATGGATGTGGGGATGGTGGAGAGGCAGCGGCTCAGCTGGTACCCACCCATGGCACAGGCCCAGTGCCCACCCAGAGTCTTGCCTGCTGGGTATGGACCCCAAATATCCCCTATGGCTGTAGGATTTGCAAAAGGCAAAAGTGGGGCTTGATCTAGATTGTACTGGGGCGGGGGGTGTGATCAGAGTCTTCCTGGGGGAGCTGAAGTAGAGCCTGAGGGTTATAGAGAAGTTAGGCAGGCGAAGTGGGAAGGGCAGTGATCCAGGCAGTGGGCTTGGCTTGTGCCAAGGTCCTGTGGTGGAGGGACCACAGCACATGGCAGGTCAAGAGCCTTTCTAGACCATGGAGATCGGGAATGGAGCTGTAGATGAGGGGGTGACCCTGGGGAAGTCGGCAGGGTCCACTCCCCAATGAGCCTTCTTGGCCAGCGTATGATTTGAGATTTGATGGTAGGCGCCCGGCGGGGAGTGTACAATGTAACCATGCTGCTTTGAGCAAGGTCTCTCCTGCCACAGTGCAGAGAACAGACTGGAGTTGGCAGGGGGGCTTTGGAGACCCTCCAGGAGGCCGACAAAGTACTCCAGGAGAGAGACGGTGGCCACTTGGACTAGAGGTCCGGGGGCATTGGAGAGAAGGGACCGCCCTGAGTGGTATTTGTGGCAGGATGGAGCAGTGGTGGTGATGGGGGGCGGTGAGCACGCTGGAGTTGGAGCATGTGCAGCTTGGGGAGCCTGGATGGGCAGGCCAGGTGGGGATGCAGGCTGGAGGGTGGAGGGAAAGAACAGGTTTAGGTTTGAGTATAAACATCACAACCCACCTGAGCCTCAGTTTCCTCCATCTGTAAAGCGTTGCGCGGTGCCTGGCTCCCACGCGGGAAAGTTGGGGCAGAGAGAAATAACAGGGGTGGGAGGTATGAGGAGTACAGAAGTCACCTGGGCGGCGCCAGGTGTTCTCACTCCACTTGTCCCGGTGGAGGTGATGGAGGGGACTCAGGGTGGGCACGGGGAGGGAAGAACCCAGAGCTGCAGGCAGGAGGCTGTGACCCTGTTCTGCTGCTCCCCTGCTGTGTGTCCATGGGCTTGTCCCCTGACCCCCACGAGCTCTCCTTTCCTCCAGGGGGGCCCGCTGGCGCTGGTGCCCTTGGAAAAGGGGCAAGGCCCAAGCCCTGTTCCCAGGAAAGGGAGGGCCTCAGCCCAGGCTCAGTGGGGCTCTGGGGAAGGTTGGATTGGACCTGCCCACCCACCGGCTGGGCAGCCAGGAACCAGGCTTTCTCTGTCTCCATCAGAGCTTGGGGTTGAAGGTGGGGCTCCGGAGGTCCCCTCCCTTCCAATCCCACACCCTCTCCTGTACCTCCGGCAGGGCCCTGCGTCTCCCACGGCTCTGGGGTCCTCCCTCCTTACACACACCTCCCAGGCTGGTAATTCCGCCCGGAGCCAGGAGGAGCAGCGACTTCCAGGTCAGTGGGGATGAGCTCACGGGCGGTGGAAAGATGGGGCTGAGACACCCCCATCACCCCCATGGGGACAGGGGGCAGAGAGGGCTCCCTCTGAAGCCCTGTGACCCTGGGCTGCAGGGGAGTGGCGGGGAAGCCGGAGAACTCAGCCCCTTCCCCCAGCCGGGAGCCCTGGGCCTCTGCTCGTATATCTGTCCCTGGATAATGTATATCCAGCTTATGGAAAATATTCATAATGCTCCTTACACCAAACTGGCCCCCTTCCATAGTGCGTGATCTAAAATTAAATCCATTTCAACTATACAGTAGATCGAGTCAAGCTAATATAAATGAAACATGATTAATAGGCAGAACGCTGTCCTCCTTCGCAGGGACGGGGCGGCAGGGCTGGGGGCCACTCTACCTCTCCCTCCCCACAGCCCCCGGATCCCCCAAGGCCTCCCCGCCCCCATCCTCATCCCAAACTCCCCTCCCCCTGAACCTGAAATGTGAACCAACCCTGGAATTTGCCCAAACGTTGCCAGACCATTAGAGCAAAGCAGTTAAGCGAGTGTGGTCTTTGGCGTCAGGACAGAGCCAAGCCCTTGAGCAGGTGACTCCGCCTCTCTGAGCCTCAGTTTCCTCATCTATACAATGGGATATTAACAACCCCTGCCTTGCTGGGCTGTTGTGAGTGGTCAGTGAGATGATAAGCTGGTAAAGCGCAGGCGTAGCCAGCATCCCCGTATAGACAGCAAGCATCGTTAGGTTGCCCCCAGAGGTCTGCTCTATCGGCCCCCATGGGAGTCGGGATCTGTACGCCCCACCGGCGGGGTTCTGCCGATCAGCCCAGCCGGCAGAACGAGGGCCAGCCAGAATTCCTGCCATTGCAGTGATACGCTGGGTGGGTTATTTTTAGTTCGTTGGCAAGTGACTGTTACTGACCAAATGTTCCCACCACTGGGGACAGACTCTGCTAAGAGGGCACTTATGTGCTGAGCCCAGGGTGGGAAGGGGTGTTTGTGGCCCGTCCCCAGGGGCTCCACGTGTGTCCCCCTTGCACACACATTTGGACACAGTTTCCGTGGCCACTGGCGGGGAGCAGAAGGACCTGGGCAGAGCAGGGCAGCACGCACGCCTGGCCTTTCTCTCCTTCCTCTCACTAAGGACGCTCCTCAGCGTGGAACGAGAGGCAATGTCACCCCTGGAGAGGAGTGGAGCTCTCAGCCTGCTGGCCAGCACACCGTATCCCTCCCTCCAGGAAAGACCCGGGTTTCCACGGGCTGAGTGTGTATGCGCACGCGTGTCACGTGCGTGTCTGGTCATCGCCTTCTGAGCGGTGTCCTGCTCCAGGTATGGGTGCCCTTTCCTGCCTGCCTGAACCCCCACTATCCGTGTTCCTGGGTCTCTCAGACCCACACCACAACCCCCGTTGCAGGTGATCTTCTGAACTTCCTTGTGTTCCAAAGGGGAACCCCCGCCTTCTGTACAAGCCCCTGAGTCCCGGGGTGTTTTCATCCATCTAGTCCTTTCTTTTTCTCCCCGAGGGGGGGGGAGGGGTGCCGCCGACTCTTTCCTTGTCATTGGCCGTTTGCTGCCCGCTTCACCAGGCGTGTTTTGAGCATGTTTGCATAAAGTGGATGCAGGCTGCAATTCCGTGATGAATTCTATGAATACTAATCCGCTACTACCCTTGACCTTGGGGTCACCGAAAGATCAAAACCAAACCATTTAATATTTTCCTTTTGCAGATCAATAGAAGCATAAATTCCCCCTCAATGACAAGTATAATTTCAAACAGATCTATAGAAGGCATGCGTGCATTTCCAGCCGCAGACACTCACTGCCTGCCTGGCCTTTTGGGGAGCAGACGAGGAGTTTCTTGCCTTTTCTACCGTTGAATTTCTTTTTGCCTTTTTTTTTTATGGCTCTGAAATGCTATTTTCAGCAGCTGCTGTCATATAAATATCTCTTGTTTTTCTTCTCCTCTTTCCCTCCTGGTGAAAAGGGCAGGGGACCTATTGAAAATTCCGCTTTATCTCTTTCAGTCGGGTTCAAGTACAGGTCGAATAATCGATCCCTCCTCCTTTTCTTTTTTAAGTTTCCTGTCGTTCTTTTGGCCGGATCAGCAGCGGAAAGAAATCAGGAGGGCAGCTCTCGTATGCAGATCCTCTCAGAGGTCTATATTGCTGGGTTTGTGTGCGAGTTTGCGCGTGCACACGTGCGAGCTGCCCCTGGGTGTGTGTGTGGGGGGGGGGGTGAGTGTAATGAGTGTGTGTGTGTGTGTATATGTACCTTTGTGTACATGACCATAAAAGCTCATGCTAGTTCAAACTCTCACCCAGAACTTGAGGAGGGAGGAGATAGAAAATCATCAAAGAGAAAAAGTGGAGGACCGGAGCGGGCATTGTTAACCCCTGCAGCTCCCAGGCAGAGCCGGGTCAGGCCTGGGAATGTCTCCCAGCTGGCTTGCCACGCGTGCACCTTGTGAAAAAGAGCTTCTGAGTCTTTATGAATACAACTCCGAGAAGGGGGAAAAGATGCAAAAAGAAGACAGGGCAAAAACCAAACCAAACCAAAACAAAACTGGAGGCGGAGGGGAAAAAAGCAAAAGAAAAAAGGGAATTAAACCATTAATCTGCCCAGATTTTCCACTTCACAGAGTAATCAGTTTGGAAGTGACTGAGATAAAGTGGAAGCCACGACTGTCATCACCTCCTCCCTCCAGTCCACGTTTCTTATTTACAGAAAAATGGGGAGCCAGGAAGGCAGCCTCCCTGCCCCCCCCCACAAAGGCCCCCAGTGTCCCGCTCCAGAGAGGGATGAGGACCCCAGCCCTCAGCCGCAGCTGCCCGGTGCCGTGACACCCGGGCAACGGCCGCCCTGAGCTGGAGGTGCAAAGCCAAGATGATTTAATTTATAGAAAGGACAAGGATGTCGTGTAGCAGATTTAATCATCAGAGAGTTTAAAAAAAAATAAGGACCGGGCTAATGTCGTAATTTACATTTCAGGATAATAAAGAGAGAAAGACAGAAAAGGAAGGGCCCATAAGCCTGCAAGAGGCAGTCAGGAGGGGAGGCCAACCAGGGGGCTGAGGGAGCCCAATAGATTTGCCTGAAACACCAATAAATTTAAAAACAAACCCAGAAAGCTAAAGACAGCCCCTGGAAAGTGCTGGGAAAATGGACCATCGATTTTAGAGTTGATCTGCATTTTGTATTTTAATAATGCTCTCTCTGTCTTTCCTTTTCTCTCTCTCCCTCTCTCCCTCTCTCGCTCTCTCTCTCTTTTGCAAAATATAAAAGCTGATCTGATAAATATTAATTTGAACCATCATAATGTATTTGAAAATTCCAGCTAAAATGTCACCACATGGAACATTAATGTAATATTTCAAGGCCCTGAGAGCAATACTCATATTGATTGCATTTATTTCACTCTAGGGAGGAGAGATAATTCTTCAATGTGGGACACATCTGGGAGCCAAGGAGGCAGGGGCTGAGGGGAGAAACACGAAATTATATATCGTCATAAAAAATACAAAACAGAAGATCCTCCCCAAAACTCTCCCCTCTCCCGTGGTGCCCCACACCCTAACTTGGCTTTTTAATTTCTCAGCGTGGCGTGGGGCACGGAAGGCAGGAGCTCGTGTGCCTCTGGGGCCGGGGTTGCCGAGATTCAGCCTCCTCTCCCTGGGCCTCACCACGTGGGCCCTGTCTCCAGGCATTGGCTGCCTCCCAACATGGGGCATCGGGGCCCAGCTGGGGATGGACAGACAGATAGAGGGACTGGCCCAGCTGGGGACCCCCCCAGAGCTGTGGGGTGAAAGTCTGTGAATGCACAAGGGCTGTGGGGTCCTGTGGAGGGGGGGGAGAGAAAGAGGAGAGGAGAGGAGGGCAAAGGAGGGAGACAGAGAGAAAGGCAAGAAAGAAGAGAGGAAAGATACCAAAACAGAGAAAGAGGAAAGAGGGAAGGAGGGAGACAGAGAGGTGTGAGTGAGAAAGCAGGGAGAGGGGAGAGAGGAAGGGAGGAAAGGAGGGGAAGAGTGAGTGGGGAGGGGAGGGGGCGAAGGGAGGCGGAGGGGGGCGCCGACCGACTGGAGTCCCAGTTCCTCTCACTGTCATTAAGGATATTGATGTGCTCAGGCGTCAACCAGTCTTTGCACAAGTGAAAGGAAATCCGATGCTGGTGATGACCCGGAGCCCACGCCCTCCATGCCCCCTGCCGGCCTGGAGCAGAGACCTGGGAGGCCTGGGGGGAGGGGTGTGGAGTGGTGAGACCCCCATACAGGGCTGAGATGCCAAGGCTCCGTGACTCTAAGCTTCCCCAGCCCTGGGCCCGCGCCGGGGTAGGGAGGGCACCCCTGGAACCCGCTTCTTTCAACACCCATGCCCACCGCTCCAGGGCTGGCTGCCTGGCCTCCTGCCTCCCCCTGGCCTGGTACCTGCATCCCAGATGCAGGCTGAGCAGGGGTGACCCCCTGACTGAGCCCTCAGCCGGAACTGGAGCCTCACCTTCCTCCTTGCTTCTTGGAGTGTGTGTGGGGTTGACCCTTATAGCACCCCTAGAAGGCCAGGGGCGGGGCAAGGAGAGGCCCCGGAGGCCCAGGGACTGGCCAAGGGCAGGCGCATCCTTGCCGTTCTTCAGATCTTTGCACAAATGTCACCTTCTCACAGAAACCCTCCCTGGCTACCTAGACAGCCACTGACACACACTCCCTATCACGCCTGCGTGTTTTAAGCAGAGCACTTGTCAGTAACTGGGATTATCTTAATTTGCGTTTACGTGCTTTTTATCTCTCTTCCCCCGACTTGGAGATTACGTTTTTAAGGATAGGGACCTTGCCTGCCCCGTTCACCTTTATATCCCCTACACCAGGCACAGAGCAGATGCTCCTAGGCGTTAGTTGACTTGATGGAAGGATGGATGGACGGTCGGAGGGACGGACGCTAAAGGCTCTGCCCTTACGCTCACCACCCCCTCCCGGCCTGAGCCCCCTTTGAGCCGTGTGACCCAGCATCGCCCCCACCCCCCGGACCCCACGCAGCCCCAGCTCCCGCTGCCGCCCGCTGCCTGCCGCCAAGGCTGCGCACCCCCGCCTCCCCTGAGCCGTCACTCGCGGAACTGCCACAATATTGTGAAGGCTACGCGCTCCCGCTCCTGCGCGAAGCCCGCAGCCTGCGCCGGGAAAGCGAGGGAGGCGGCGGGCGGGCGGCTCGGCGATGAATAATGCATGACCAAGGCGCCCCCTACCGGCGGCCGCGGGTTCCGCGGGGACAGGGCCCCGCCGCGCCCCGGACCTCGCCGGGACCAGGTGGACGCGGCAGGTCTCACTTCCCCGCCCAGGGCATCCAGGGAGGGAACTTCCCTCCCTGTCCTCCCTCCGGGCTCCAGCCGCCTAATCCTCGTCCTCTGCAGGGCACCCTCCCTCGGGGAGGCTGCACAGAGCCTGGGGCAGGCCTGCGTGGTCTTTTAAGGATCCGATCCCCGGGTGGAGATGGGATGGGGAAGCCCACTCCCTCTCACCCCAGGGCTTCTGCACCCTTATTTGGGCTGGGCCGGGAGTGCCAGTTGGAAAGACCAGTTGGAAGGCAAGGGAGAGCAGAGAACGCGACTTAATCTGCTTATAAAAATTAGTGCAAATTATTTGGTGACATTTTGGTCTCTATAGCTCATGGTAAATATCTAAATATATAATTATCTGATTAAGTTAACGTTATCAAAAAATTAATGCCAACACTATCACAAGTGTTTCCAAGTTTCTGTAGAACATTTAGAACATTGAGATGCTTTTTTTTTTTTTTTTTTTAAGTTAAAATACAGGAAAGCCCACTATGTACATGTGGGTGTCTGTCATTTTAGAATAAGCGTCCTGGAAGTGTCTTCCTGGGAACCACTTTTCGGGGAGGAATGGACCTTCTTGGCTGCCCTCCAGCTGGAGATGCCAGGTGGCAGAAGGCACGGGTCAAGGGTGATAAGGCCTGGAGTGTCGCCCAATGGCTGTGATCTCTGGGGTTCCACCACCACGACTGCCTGTTCCCCAGGCCCACTGTGTCCTAACAGGCAGGTAATGAGAAGGGAGCCAGAGGTCTCTGCTGAGCTTGAGCGGCTCTTTTACTCCCAGTCATGCAGGCCCCTGGAGAGCAGGGCCTCACAGCCTCTCCTCCTTGAGAACAGACTCTGTTGACACCCCCTCACACCCAGTCATTCCTCCTGTCGCCTGACCCATTGCCCAGCCTTAATAAGCCAGAAAGGAGGGGCGACCATTCCAGAGGCCGGGACCTCGGGCCTCTGGGAAGTGTCTCCAGCCCATCTGTTGAGCACCTGCTGAAAGGCTGACACGTGTTAAGATCTCTAGTGCCGGCAGCGCCCTGGGAACTTGGACTCTGAGCCCCATGTTACAGATGAGAAAACTGAGGCTCAGAGAGGTACAGTCATGGGCCCAAGATCACACAGCTCAGATCTGAACCCAGGCTTACGCTCTTCAGTGCCTGAGGCAGGGATGAGCCAAGAGGCCTGGAGCTGGGAGGAGGAACTCCAGCCTCTTCCCAGACAGTCCTCTTGTTTCCTGGACCCCACCCCCAGGAGATCTGACTTGAATCCTGAGCTGGACCACAGCCCTACTTGTGGAATCTTGGGGCAGCCCTTGGTCTGGGTCACTATAAATGGGTTGCAAGCTTAAGTGCCCCAGGGATTGGCAGGTATAACCACACACAGGAAATATATGGTCCTCCAATAGTTTCCCAAATAGTTTTGACTCTTAAGAAAATGACAGTTCAGGGCGATGAAACCTGACAACCTGTTAGCAACCTTCACCCTGGAGTCTTGCTCCTTCAAGTGAAGCCCGGGTTCCAGCCCCTGTCTCCCTTTGCTTTGCTCTGTTGCCTCAACCAACAAGTCTGACGTCTCTGAGCCTCTGTTTCTTCATCTGTAGACTGGGAATAAAAGCAATACCCATATCACAGGGGGCTGCATGGGCCAGGCGAGTGGAGGGATGCGCAGGGCTTTGTAGGGCAACCCAGGGTCCTCCCAGGATAATTCTTGTTAGTAAGTTGGGGTCCTCATTTGGTGGCTCTTTTAGTTTGGGTCTCCCCAAAAGCAGACCAGGGATCTGGGTGTGTGCCATTTGACAGGGATCTCCAAGGAGGACGGGGGCGGGGTGGGGTGGGGAGAAGACGAGGAAAATGTGTCAATGAGCACTTGCCACTGTGAGTAGCCAGGGCTCATGACCCCTGCAGAGACTAGAGCACAGCTCAGAACAGTCCCAAGGTGAGAGTGTTGGGGTGGAGGGGGCGGGGTGCCATTTATCCACCAACTCCCATCTGTCACTGGTTCATTGGTTGAGTGAGAGTCACAGGGGGCCAAGCTCTGGCTCCTATGGCCAGAGAGATGTCCTTGGGGTGCTCAAGTCAGAGTGATGGGGGCTGTTGGGAGAAGCTGTAGGTGTCCTCTGGGGCAGGTGGAAAGACAAGGCAGGGCCCAGTGCCCACCCAAGTTCCCTTCCTTTTGCCTGCTACACTTGTCAACATCAGTGCCCACTCTAGGCCACACCCAGGCTCAGGAGTCAGAGATGGGCCAGACTCAGCCCCAGCCTTGTCAAGGGGGAGGAAGGAAGCTCACTTTTCCACAGAATGAGTGCTGAGAGAGAGGTAGGTCTCCTGGCCTTTTTAGGAGCCCAGAGACTGGGTATTCAACTTAGCCTGGGGCTGAGAAGGTTTCCTGGAGGAGGGGAGGTTTTTCTAGCAGAATCTTGAGCCAGAGACTCAATTCTCTGTCCTGGGGCCTAGAGGGACCTCACCCGCTACTGTCCAAACCTCCTTCCGGCCGTGGTAACTTAATATTGAATGGCTGGGCGGGGCTGGCAGTCCTGCCCCGTCCATCATCCTGGACTCCAGGCCATCTGTCCTCCAAACCAGACTTTGTCCTGCCCCTGGCACTGCTGTGGGGTGGGCAGCAGGCAGTGAGGAGGAAGGGTAGTTCTGGGCCTAGGACCTGAGGGACTGCCAGAGGCTAGCCAGCAAGAAGTTCCCAAAGCTTCCAGAATGACTGGAGAGCTTGCTTTAAATTTGGATACAGGTTTAATTCAGACCTTCCGACTGAGTATCCGGGCAAGGATTTGAGCTTCTGCATTTTTAAGCACGCACCCCAGGGTTTCCTCATGCTATACCAGTGGACTTGGGTTGGGGACCCACCTCCTGCTCTGTGCTGAGCTAGTGTTCACCTCCCCCCCACCCCTGCTAGAGACATCCTGTGAGCTGTGAGCTCCTGGGAGTATCCCTCCCACCATAGACATCATCCCCATCACCTAAATCATCTCCCCGCGACCTGGATCTGTGTTGCCAAGGAGAGGGAGTGAGAAAGAGGAGACTGTCTCCCGAGGGATGTCCTCTCTACCTCTGCAAGCTCCACCCTGCAGAGACACCCCCCCAACCTCCGTTCCCTGGAGAGCGCGGGGGAGCATGGTGGCTCCTCTATGGCTGAATCAGTGACCTCCCATTCATTCATATGCATGGGTCAAATTTTGGAAATGCAATGAATTACCTGTTGTTGTGTCTGCTTTAATTATTGTCGTGTTTTCTATACACCTCACACAATTTAATAAACAGTTGGGGAAACAAGATCTTCATGGTGGCCAGGGCTCGGGAGAAGCTGGGCTCTGTCCCCAGCCCTGGGAAGCACTTTCCACCTGTCATTCATGGTCACATCCATTCATTCTTTCACGCGTTTGTTCACTCATTCTCCAGTCAGTTTGTCATTGATTCATTCACTCAGTCCCTCATGCATTCGGATACTCATTTACTCATTCATTCATTCATTTATCCAGTGAATACGTATTAGCAAAGCCATGTGACAGCCTCCAGGAGAGGTGCCAGGAAGGTCATGGTAAATAAAACAAGAAGGTCCCTGCCTTTTATGAGCTGGCAATCTGGTGGGGGAGACAGACGATAAATACATGAGATGAATACAAATAGAGCCAGGATGACCAGGGAGGACTTCTTGGAGGAGGCAACATTTAAACCCACTCCCTGTTTCATTCATTTGTTTATTCATCCATTTGGGCAGAGCAGGCTCTATTCCTGGAGAGAGCAAGAGATAGAAGACCCAGTTCTGAACCAGGACCTGGGGGGAGAGACAACTGGCGGCCGAATTATTACAACACAGTGGGAAACATGGTGGTAGAGGTAGGAACAAAGTGGGAGCGTGGAAGCTGGAGAAACAGCCAGGGAAGTTTTTTCCTTGAGAGGAGGCATGGAGCGGGTCTTCCAGGGCCCAGAGAAGGTGAATAATCTGAGCCTCCAGGGGACAGGCTCAGGGGCCATGCACAGCTCCTCTGAAGGGATGGACCAGCAAGGCCTGGTCACAAGTGCTGTGCACGGTGGTGGTGGCATGGAGAAAGAGGAGGAGGGGGTCTTGTGACTAAGACCTCCTGGTTCCCAGCCCCCGTAGGGCTTGGAGTCAGAGGGAACTGGATAAGGCTGGGTCTTGGTGAAGGAACAGAAGTTTATCAGCCAGAGAAGGACACTCCAAGTGTACCCCGCACGTGCAGAGGCCTAGGGGCAGGAGGGAGCTGGTATGGAGTGGGGAAGCCTGACTTCATGGCAGAAGACGGAGCCTTAGGCCCAGGAGGTGGGAGACAGGTGACTGGATCACAGGGGCTACAGGGGGCAGCACCGAGGAGCCCGAGCGAAATCCCAGAAGTAATCAGCAGTCATGGGCGGCCTGCAGGCTGGGGAGGTGACGTCAGAGCTGAGTATCTGTGCTTGTTTACAAACATGTTCAAGGGACTTCCCTGACGGTCCAGTGGTTAAGACTCCGTGCTCCCAGTGCAGGGGGCCGGGGTTCCACACCTGGTCGGATGCCACAACTAAGACCCAGCGCAGTCAAATAAGTAAATTTTTTTAAAAAAAATAAATATCCTAACAGACTTTTAAAAAAACAAAAAAAACGAACAAATGTGTTCCAATGCCTGCTCAGGGCCGGGGATACAACAATAAGCAAGACATGGCCTCCGCCCGTGGAGAGCCAGTGACTCCGGTGGTAAAAGTGCCATCAGGGTGACCATGCTAGGTACCCAGGAGCCCAGAAGAGCGGGTTAGGCTCAGGAAAGAAAAATTAAAAGCCAGTAACACCTAGTATTTATCAAGCCCTTTCTCCACGCCAGGTGCCTCCCATTTGTTACCCCATTAATAATAATAATAGTAGGAGCAGCAGCAGTAATAAGTAACACTTATTTTGTGCCAGCTTCTTTCTGGTCTATGTGCTTTTACCCATATTAATTCCTTTAATCTTCACGACAACCCTGGGAGGTGGATATAATGATCAATGTCCCCATTTGACAGATAAGGACATGGAGGCTCAGAAGCTGAGTGACTTCTCCAAGGAATAAGTGGCTGAGCCAATATATGGACTCAGACCTTCCCTCTTCCCCAGTCCATGCTGGCCTCTTCCTGCCCTGCCCCCCACTCCATCAAGGGATGGGCTGGGGGCTGAGGGGGCGGGGCACAGCTGGCAATGAGCCCATGGCCTTGTCCTCTCCCTTCAGGCAGCCACGGGCTGCTGCGTTCTCCTGCCGACTGAGGCTGGTGTTTTATGAACCCAGAACCGCAGCAAGATTCTCCTATTAATTTATTGGTATTGCTAATTAAACATCATATTCGCAAATGTAAATTTCCTAATGGCCTCCCTTCCATTTCCGAAGTTTCCCAAAAGAGATTTCTTGTTATGGTTGTCAATTGAAATCAATTAAATCTCACCGGATGGGTGGGCTGTGGCTGGCTCTGGGGTCACCGAGGGGATCTGGGGCCTCTGGACAGGGTCTAGCTGGGGCCCTTGTTGACCACAGAAAAGGACCGGGATCAGGGAACTCTGGGGAGAAAGAGGCAGAGTAGGCCCAGACCCAAGCTCCTGGGTGTCAGCTGCCTTCTCTCTGGCCTCCCCTAGTCAGGGATGGGCTTTCCTCTGGCCTTTGATGTGGTTGCTGGCTGGGCCTGTAGCTGTTTGCAAGGCTACGTCAGGGAGGCCAGGCTAGGATGAGGAGTGAGGAGGGAGGTGGAGGGAAGAGAGAATCTAATAGGAGGGTCCAGGAATGAGCAAATGCCGGTGCTTGGAGGAAACTTAGAGATTTTTCCAGTCAAACCCCTCATTTGAAAAATGGGGAAACTGAGGCACCAGGGAGGAAGTGACATGCCCAAGGCCGCAGAGTCAGTATGTGGAGAAGCTGGGACTTAAACAGAGATCTGCCCGTAATCCCTTTGAGAATTTGATGAGCTATGTGACCTCACTCCAGACAAATGTGCACAGGGATCACATAACTGCAGGGACCTTGCTCTCTACCACGGCGATCCCCGACCCCAGTCAGTCATCGTGTAGTGCTTAAAAGCAATGGCTCTTGGATCACAAGTGACCGCTTTTGAATCCCAGATCCAGCAAGCTCTCTGCCTCTCTGGACCTCAGTCTTCCTGTCTGTAAAATGGAACGGCAGTCTCTCCCTCCCAGGGCTGCTGGGAGGGTTATCTGACAACGCATGTGAGTGTCCAATACTGGGATAGGCCTCATCATGTCAGAGCCCAGTGTGGAGAGGCCTCTGGCCAGTGCTGGCCTGGGCTGCGGGTGGACCCAGGGAGGTTGGGAGAGGGTGAGCCCACGCAGGCCGAGGTTTGGCTTCACGTTTGGAATGATGGTCACCATTTACTCAGCGCTGAGACACCACATGCGTCATCTCTGTAATTCTCCCAGCTGATGAGGAGGTGCTGTCTTTGCCTCCTTCACAGTTGGGGAAACTGAGGCTAGGGAAGTCCAGGACTTGCCTGGCCTGGGGTTCCCTGGGGGAAGGTCTCTCTGACTCCAGAGTCTGAGTTGGTAACAGCTCTGCCTTTGCTGAGAATGAAATGGAAGAACTAAGAGTGGACCAGCCGCCAGGACTTTGAGTCCCTGCTCTGCAGCTCCTTTGCTGGGGGGGCTTGAGCATGACCCCTGCACAATCAGGGCCCAGGACACACCTGAAATATGTCAGAGAGGACTGATGGTCTCTGCAGGCCAGTCTAAGACACCAGGGTACACACAACGGTCAGCACTGCCCTTTCCACTCCTACAGCTACAGGCCTAGTGTCCCCTCCCGACACCCCTAAGCACAGCCTCTGGGGAGACAGGCAGAAAAGGGAGCCTGTGGGGGAAACTAAGTCAAAGGGCCAAGGCATTGGCAAGGACCCAGAGGATGCGGAAGACCCCTTCCCTTGCCTTTGTCCCTGGTACCTGGGCAAAGCTGGGGAGTGGGACTGGCGGGGAAGGAGATAAGTGAGGGACGTCTCCCAGATGCCAGGAAGCATCCACCTCGCCCCAGCTTTCCATGGCATACGTGGCTTTTGTGTGTCAGTATCGTTAGGGGACCAGTGGGTAACCTGAGTGTGTTGGTTGCTGTTTGGGGATCTCCATTAGGGAAAGTTTTAAAAATACACTCTATTGTTGTTTATTATTAATGGTAATGACACAGGGCGCGAGGCTGCTCATCAACTCCCTACTGTCCCCAGCTCCTAACGTGCTGGGTGGAACAGTCCCGACCCAGAGCCTTGCGTGGAGCGTGGGCTGGGCTCAGGGCACAGGACTGGACCCCGGGGTACACAGACATTAAAAAAAAATTTTTTTTTGCTTTATCCCCCCCCTCCCCGCCCGGAGCCGTGCTGGTTCTGCAGCTCAGTGGCGGCTAGGGCTTCTGTTCTACAGGATGGGGTTTGTTAAAGGTGTCAAGAATAAGGCCTAGTTCAAGAGATACCAAGTGAAATTTAGAAGACGGCGAGAGGGCAAAACTGACTACTATGCTCGGAAACGATTGGTAATCCAAGATAAAAATAAGTACAACGCACCCAAATACAGAATGACAGTTCATGTAACTAACAGAGATATCGTTTGTCCGATTGCTATGCCCGCATACAAGGAGCTATGATGGTTTGTGCAGCTGGTGCTCGCGAACTCCCAAAGTATGGCGTGAGGGCTGGCCTGACAAATTATGTTGCAACTTATGGTACTGACCTGCTGCTGGCACGTAGGCTTCTTAATAGGTTTGGGATGGACAGAATTTATGAAGGCCAAGTCGAGGTGACTGGAGGTGAATACAGTGTGGAAAGCATTGATGGTCAACCTGGTGCCTTCACCTGTTACTTGGATGCAGGGCTTGCCAGGACTACTACTGAGAATAACGTTTTTGGGGCCCTCAAGGGAGCTGTCGATGGAGGCTTGTCTATCCCTCACAGTACCGAACGGTTCCCTGGTTATGATTCAGAAAGCAAAGAATTCAGTGCTGAGGTACACCAAAACCACATCATGGGGCAGAACATTGCAGATTATGTGCGTTACCTGATCGAAGGAGATGAAGATACTTACAAAAAACAACTCTCTCAATACATAAAGAAAAACATAACTCCAGACATGATGGAGGAGATGGATAAGAAAGCTCATGCTACAATATGAGAGAATCCAGTGTACGAGAAGAGGCCTAAGAAAGAAGTTAAAAAGAAGAGGTGGGGGCTTCCCTGGTGGCGCAGTGGTTGAGAGTCCGCCTGCCGATGCAGGGGACGCGGGTTCGTGCCCCGGTCCGGGAGGATCCCACATGCCGCGGAGCAGCTGGGCCCGTGAGCCATGGCCGCTGAGCCTGCGCGTCCGGAGCCTGTGCTCTGCAACGGGAGAGGCCACAGCAGTGAGAGCCCCGCGTACCGCAAAAAAAAAAAGAAGAGGTGGAACCATCCCAAAATGTCACTTGCCCAGAAGAAAGATCGGGTAGCTCAGAAGAAGGCAAGCTTCCTTAGAGCTCAGGAACAGGCTGTTGAGAGTTAATAACCCAAACCACAATTTCTAGGAAGATTTTTCAGATAAAGACAGTAATAAACTTATTGAACAAGTTAAAAAAAATTTTTTTAATGTGGTAAAATACACAGAACATAAAATTTAACATTGTAGACCTTTTTTTTTTTTTTTTTGCGGTACGCGGGCCTCTCACTGTTGTGGCCTCTCCCATTAAGGAGCACAGGCTCCGGACGCACAGGCACAGCAGCCATGGCTCACGGGCCCGGCCGCTCCGTGGCATGTGGGATCTTCCCGGACCGGGGCACGAACCCATGTCCCCTGCATCGGCAGGCGGACTCTCAACCACTGCGCCACCAGGGAAGCCCTGTAGGTCTTTTAAAGTATGTAATTCAGTGTCATTAAGTAAATTTTATGTCGCTGTCTAGTTCCGGAACTTTCTCATCACCCCAAAATGAAACCTCATACCCATTAAGCAGTCACTCCTCATTTTCCCATCCCCCTGGCAACCACGAAGCTGCCTTCTATCTCTATAGATTTGCCTTTTCTGGATTTGCCGATTCTGTACCCATGAAACATCAACTCCCCATTTCCCCCTCCCCCCAGCCCCTGGTAACCTCTTGTCCACTTTTGTGTCTATGAATTTGTCTGTTCCAGGTACCTCATGTAAATGGAACTATGCACCATCTGGCCTTTTGTGTCTGCCTTCTTTTGCATAGCATCACGTTCCCAAGGTTCATCTGTGTTGTGGCACACGTACCAGTGCTTCGCTCCGTGTTCTGGCAGAACAATCTTCCACTGTGTGGATAGACCACATTTTGTTTACCCATCATTCATTGATGGACATATGGGTTGTTGCCACCTTTTAGCTACCGTGGATAACGTCCAGATTCTGAGCACACAGTTATCTGCGTTTTGAGTAGGGAGATGTCTCGATTCTCCTGCACAGATGTCCGGATAGCAAATAAAAGGTCATCCTTTTATACTGTACATGAGTGTGTCCAAGCTTCAAACCCCCAGCTCAGGGGCCCAAAGGACCACTTTGGTGCTCTCATTAGGTAGGTGGGCTCCCATAGGGCCCAGGCCCCCAGGGAAATTAGCCACAGTTTGAAACAGTGCACGTTCCTTGAGGTGGGGAAAAGAGGGGCAAGCGGTACCCTTTGGACATGTGACCCTGTGGGGTGGTGGGGGCTGGATGAGATGACCTTCTGAGGACCCTTGTAGGCTAGCACACAGGAAGAAGCCTCTGCCCACTTGGCAGACCTTGCGGCCTAGAGCATAGAACATGAAATGTCAGAGATGGACAAGGTCTTGCTGTTGTCCAGTTCAAGTGCCCCACCCTGGGCATTTTAGAGATGGGGAAACTGAAGCCAGAGAAGAGACGAGACCTCTTCATTGTGTCGCCAACACCTTCACAGCTCCCGTTGACTGGCACTTCCCAGCATGAGTTCCCTTAAACCATACACTTTAAGGGGTGTTCTCATGTCATTCCCATTTTACAGATGGGAACTTGAAGGCTCATGGAAGTGAACCCCTGTCTCAAATGTAGGGAAGGGACAGAAGTTCTCAGGTGTCCCCAAAGGAAACCAGAGGTTTTCCAGCTAAACTCACACCACTGCGGCCAGTGGCAACTGCCCTCGAGGTTGGCACCTCCATCCCTCAGCCAGAAGCTTAGCACCCCTGCACTCTCCTGCTGGCACCTCCATCCCTCAGCCAGAAGCTGCATGTCTTGGGCGGTGGCATAAATAATGGCAAGAGCACAGACTTGAGTGAAAATCCCAACTCCACTCCTTGGTAATTTACTTTATCCCACTGAGCCTCAGTGTGCCCATCTGTGAAATGGGGAGTCTTGCCAACACCCACTGCAGAGGGTTGCTTTAAGAGTTAAATGAGTTAATTGATCCAGGAGGCTTGCGCAGAGCTTGGCACACAGTGAGCGCTCCAAAAATGTAGCCCAAACAAGCCTGGCCTCCCACCAAGCCCCACGTGGGAAGAGCTGGACGGAAGAACATCAAACAGATCAGGGAGCCTGGTGCTGCCCCCGGGGATTCGTAGCTGAGAAGAAGCGGCGCTCACGGTCTCCCTGGGATAATCAGAGAGGACACCACCTTAATTCCACCTCCATCAGACCTCTGCCAGAAGACACGACCCTTTCACCTCATCAATATTCAAGAGCTTAACAAAAAAAAGCTATAACTAGGGAAGTCAGAAATAATGGAATGCAGTATTGATTATTTTATGGTGCGATTAGGGGTAATTACAGCTCTCAAATTTTATTTTAATGTTACTTTCTACTACTTTTAGCCTTTTAAAATTATCCCAAACATCCCCATTTAATGGAACACACATGCCTTCAATTTCAATGTGAAATACTTTTTTTCTGCTAAAGTGTGACCTCAATCTATTTGAAGACATAAATTACACCATGTATAAACCATAAAAAATGAATGATGAATTTAATTCTGGTGAAGCATGAGGGATTGAGGAGGCAGGCGGGCAGAGGTGCTGTTTATCCAGTGCAGAGGGGACGGTCAGAAGCAGGAGGGGGCAGTGGGGGCCAGAGGGGGTGCCTGACCTTCAGGGGCACAGGAACGGGGCTCGGCGCTCTCCAGGACACAGGCCGAGGAGGGACTGTCTGAACTTGTGGCCACTTCCTCTGCCCACCTTCCCTGGGGAACGCGTTTCCAAAACCTTGCAGTTGCGTGCTCTGACTTGAGTCTCCAGCCTAACTCTGCCCATCATAGGTAGTGTGGTGTGGTTGCTAAAATGCCGTTGCTCCATTTTGTCTATTCCAGCATACAGATGAGCAAACTAAGGCTGAAGGAACTCACCTAAAGTCACTTGGGGAACAAGTGGGGGTTTTGGGTGCTGGCTGCAAAGCCAGAATTGGGTACTCTGCAGCCCAAGAGCTTCCGGCTGTCAGAGAAGAGCCTGTAGGAACTGCATTCCTATGGACCTCAGGGCAGCGAGCAGAGTGGCTGAGGACACAGGATTTTGAGCCAGACACCCTGGGTTCAAATCCTGGTCCCCTTATAGTGCTATGAGGACTCTCTACCGCTATAAAGCCCCTAGCATGTTATTTCTGATCTTCTCTTGCCCAGAGTCTATGCTGAGGGTTGGGGTGGGGGGCTTTGGGCCCAGCAACAGGGGTTTTCAAAATCTGGGTAGGGATTTCTCCTGCACCCTTAGGGTATGGCCTCCAAACCTCTGCCCTGGGCTTTCCTGGTTCCTGTACACTCCTCTTCCCCAGGTGACTGGTAGCTCAGTATTTGGGGACCCTCTTGCCACCCCTACTACATCGCGAGACGCTGGAGGGCAGGGGCCAGCTCTCCTTGTTTGTTGTTGTATCTTCAGCAACGGCACATTGTGGGAACTCGAGAAAACTGCATGAATGAAATGCTCGGTCGGACTTCCCTGGTGGTGCAGTGGTTAAAAATCCGCCTGCCAATGCAGGGGACATGGGTTCGAATCCTGGTCCAAGAGGATCCCACATGCCGCTGAGCAACTAAGCCCGTGAGCCACAACTACTGAGCCCACATGCCACAACTAGTGAAGCGCGCCTAGCACCTGAAGCTCCGCAACAAGAGAAGCCACCGCGATGGGAAGACTGCGCATCGCAATGAAGAGCAGCCTCCGTTTGCTGCCGCTAGAGAAAGCCCGCACACAGCAGTGAAGACTCAACACAGCCAAAATTAAATAAACAAAAATTAATGAATTTATTAAAAAAAGAAAAGAAATGCTTGGTCAACTGGTCACTTTGCTAATTTCAACATTCAGTTCTCAGCCCATCCGCAGCACTGGTCACGGGCGCCTCCCTCCTCCCTGGAACACTCTCTTGCCTTGGCTTCCCGGCTCCCACTTTTCCTCTAACGTCCTAGGTTGCTCCTGTCACCTCTGGTGTGTTTCCTCTTCACCCTCTTCACCTCAGGGGTTCCAGGGCTCATCCTTGGGGCTTCTCTCTCCCCTGGTCACTCCCACTGTGACCCCATCCTGCTCTCACTTTAATGACCATCTAGACCAATGCTGTCCAATAGAAATAGCATGTAAGCTTCTTAGGCAGTTTAACATTTTTGGATACCTACATTTTAAAAAATTAATTAATTAATTACTTTATTTATTTATTTTTGGCTGTGTTGGGTCTTCGTTGCTGTGCACGGCTTTCTCTAGTTGCGGTGAGCGGGGGCTACTCTTCGTTGCGGTGCACTGGCTTCTCATTGCGGTGGCTTCTCTTTTTGCGGAGCATGGGCTCTAGGCACGCGGGCTCAGTAGTTGTGGCTCGAGGGCTCTAGAGCACAGGCTCAGTAGTTATGGCGCACGGGCTTAGTTGCTCTGCGGCCTGTGGGATTTTCCCGGACCAGGGCTCGAACCCGTGTCCCCTGCAGTGGCAGGCGGATTCTTAACCACTGCACCACGAGGGAAGTCATCCCTACATTTTAAAAAAATGAAATAAAAAAGAGTAAGGTAAATACTGTATTTTATCTAACCGAATATATCCAAAATTATTTCATTGTCATTTCAATATAAATGATCAACATAAAAAGATCATTAATGAGCTATTGTACTTTTTTTTCATCTAAGCGTGTGAAATCCGGTGTGCATTTTATACATACAGCATGTCTCCATCGGACCAGCTGCATTTCAAGTGCTCAGTAACCACATGTGGCTTCCGGCTGCTGTGTGGGGCTGCAGAGGTTTCTACGTTGACCGTTTCCAACACGTATCTCCAGCCCAGATCTCATGTCTCAGTGGTGGACACTTACTCCTACCCAGTGTCTCCATTTGGAGGTCTGAGAGGCATCGCAAATACCAAACATCCATAGCTGAGCTTCTGTTCTTCCCCGCACCTGCTCTACCCACCGCCTTCCTGCCTCTACTAACGTTAGCTCCGGCCTTCCAAGGCTCAGATCAAGATCCTCAAAGTGACCCTTGACTCTTCTTCCCAGCCAATTCTGGTCCCCCATCTGATCCATCAGCAAATCCTGTCTGTTCTATCTTCAAAATACATCCAGAATCTGACCACTTCCCACTCCCTCCATTGCTGCCACTTGGTCCAAGCCACCAATACTTCTCACCTGGATAACTGAAATCGCCTCTTCCCTGGTCTTCTCAAGCCCACTCTTGCCCTGGACGCTACAAACAATGCTCCACCCAGATCACAGAGTGGTCCAGTAAAAGCATCAGTGAGCTTCTGTCACACCTCTGTTCATAGCCCTTCAATGCTGCCGATCTCCTTCAGGGTGAAAATTCAAGTCCATGAAGCAGAAAACACATAAAACATGTTCCTGACTCAGGACCTTTGCCCTGTCTGTTCCCTCAGCCCAGATGGCCCTTCTTATAGATATCTACAAGGCCAATGCTCTCATCTCCTTTGAGTTTTTGCAGAAATATCACCTTTTCATTGAAGTCTTTCTTAATCTTTCTATTTTAAACTGCCATTTCTCTCCCCATCCCCTACCCCTCCTTTATTTTCTCCTTTTATTTCTAATACATATAATTTACCTATTTATTTGACTGACTGCCTCTCTCACCAGAATGTCAGCTCTACAAGGCCAGGAATTTTTGTCCTTTTGTCTATTTTATTCACTATTCCACCTCAGCAGTGTCCACATGCATGGTGCCTAGCCTGTGTTAGGCATTCATAAATATTTGATGGAGAAATGAATAAACATTCACCACTAAATGGATAGCCATTTGAACCAAGACCATTTATTGAATTCTGTTTATTTGAAATGTCATCTTTATCATAAACTACACTTTCATATAAACATGCATCTGTTTCTTTCCATTGATTGATTTATCTAATCTCATTCCAATACTACACTGTTGTAATTACTATGACTTTATGTTTTGCCAACTGTTAAGGTTACTCACCTTCGAAATTTTTTTCAATATTATGACGCATTTTCTTTCTCATACAAGCTCTACAAGTGGACTATCATGTTTGATAACAATTTATGTCAGGAGCTTCACTGAGGCTGCAGTAGATTTATTAATTCAAGAAGTTATTGTATTTCAATATTGTCATCATATCCAAAATATGTCTTTCCTTCTTTTTTTTTTTTTTTTTGCGGTATGCGGGCCTCTCACTGCTGTGGCCTCTCCCGTTGCGGAGCACAGGCTCCGGACGCGCAGGCTCAGCGGCCATGGCTCACGGGCCCAGCAGCTTCGCGGCACGCGGGATCTTCCCGGACCGGGGCACGAACCCGCGTCCCCTGCATCGGCAGGCGGACTCTCAACCACTGCGCCACCAGGGAAGCCCTCTGATATTTTTATATTTAAAAGATGTAGAGACTCGCATACTGCAAAAAAAAAAAAAAAAAATATATATATATATATATATATATATATTAGAGGAAAATATTTTCACAAAATTGGAGTAGGAAAAACAACACCTGAAACCAAGGAGCCATAAAGGTAGAGGGCTGCAATCAAAATTTAACATTTTTATGTCACAAAAGATCATCAGCAGGCTGGGAGAAAGATGATCCATATCCAGGATATATAAAAATATTCCATTAGAAAAATGGACAAAAGATATAAACAGACATTTCACAGTAGACAAAATTTAAATGGCCAATAATCATATTTTTTTAAAGTTCACACTCAGTAACAGGCAAATGAAAATTAAAACAACAATGGATTTTTTTGTTTTGTTTTTTGCCTGACAAATTGGCAAAAATTAAGGAGACTGATAATATCAAGAGCTGGTAAAGATGCAGTTATAAAGCAGTCTCATACAATGTTGAAGGGTGCATGAGTCAACTTTTCAGAGAACAATCTGTTAATATCTATTGAAAGAAAAAATGTCACCCAGCAATTCTACTTCTAGCGCTTTCTTTACCAAAAAGACTCACTTGGGTGCACAAAGATGTGTATAAGGATGTTTATTATCTTGTTTGCAATAGAAAACATTTTTGAAAAAACGTAAATGTCCATCAATCAGAGATTGGATAAATACTTATAGCACAGCCGAACTATGAAACCTTGAATAGGTACTTAAAAATAGTGAGGTAGATCTATAAAAATCTATAAAGATCATGGAGAGATCTCCATAGCATGCTGTCAAGTACATAGAAGCAAGTGAGAACGATAAACATGGTGTGATGCCACTTATTTGAAAAACTGGCAAAGGGTTTGAACAGAAACTTCTCCAAAGAAGATACACTAATGTCCAAAAAGCATGTGAAAAAATCTTCAACATCATTAGTCATTAGGGAAATGCAAATCAAAATCACGATGAGATAACCACTTTACACACACCAGGAAAGCTATAATAAAAAAGACAGATGATAGCAAGCGTTGGTGAAGATGAGGAGAAATCAGAGCCTTCATAAGTTGCTGGTGGGAATGTAACCTCGCGTACCCGCTTTGGAAAACAGTCTGGCAGTTCCTCAAAAGGTTAAACATGGAGTTACCATATGACCCAGAAATTCTACTCTAGGTATATACCCAAGAGAAATGAAAACGTTATGTCCACACAAAAACTTGTACATGAATGTATATAACAGCATTATTCATTATGGCAAAAAAGTAGAAACCCATATGCCCATCAACCGCTGAATGGATAAGTAAAATGTGGTATAGCCATACAACGGAATATTACTGGGCAATATAAAGGAATGAAGTATTGCCGAGCATGTAGTATTGCATGCCACAGCAAGGATGAACCTTGAAAATATTATACTTAAGTGAAAAAGCTATACACGAGAGACCACCTCTTGTATGGTTCCATTTATATCAAATACACAGAAGAGGCAAATCCATAGAGCTAGAAAGATTAGTGGATGCTAGCGTTGGGGAAATTGAGGGGAATGGAGAGTGGCTGCTAGTGCGTATAGGGATCCTTTTAGGGGTGATGAAAATGTTCCAAAATTGGTGTGGTGATGGTTGCACAGTCTGAATATACCAAAACCCATTAAATTGGACAAATCATATGGCAGCAAATTGCATCCCAATAAAGCTGTTTTTTAAAAAAAGACAATTAAGAGGCTTGCATTTGATACTTTCTAACTAGTTAACCATGATCATGGCCATAGACTCTTGCCCACAGTCCCAGTACCCCCTGTATCAGTCTCCTTTAAAATCAGGGTGAACAAACCATGATGGACAAAATATCAACATTTTAAATAAAACAGGATCATATTCCTGACTTTTCATTTGTCACAGGCTCCAACGTGGCTCCGTTCAGCAGTTCCTGATCTTGTCTTTAAAGTGTTGATATTTTGTTCACCACTGAATTTTTGGCATTAATATTTCTTTTTAAGACTATTGCATTAAAGTATCATTTATCTTGGTTTCTGAGAGGTTTTGGGGGCGCTCCTTAAGTTTGGCCCCCGAGTGCCTCATTCGCCCCACCCTTGTCTCTGTCCTGGGTCCCAGGACTAGTGCCCCTGGCCTTGCCCTTGTCCCCAGAGGTGCCACCTGGGACTCCCAGGCTCCCAGCGGCTAGAAAGTGGAGCCTGGGGTCGGGAGCCTGCAATGCCACTGTCCCAGGCTGTGGACAAAGGCCACAGCCTCCCGCCTGGGACGGCTGACCCGTCCTCCCCAAGACCTGTATAGGGAGAGATGGAGAGACAGAGACCAAGAGACTCAGACCTCAGAGAGATAGGAGATGTAGGGGGAAACGGACGGAACCCGAAGAGGGGGAGAGAGAGACAGAGAGAGCCTGGGGAGGCGGAGAGGAGCCGGGCGGGCGCGGGGCCGAAGGTCCCACCGCGGGGCGCCCCTCCCCGCGCCCAGCCCGCCCCCGCCTCACCCCCAGCGCGGGAGGCCCCGGAACAACCGTCAGAGGCGCCCGGGGGAAGGGGGCGCTCCCGGCCGCCCGCCGCCTGATGCGTATCGATCTGCGCCCGGGGTCGGCGCGGGGGCACCAGCTACCAGCGGGAGGGGCGACCGCACATTAGCGCGGCCGGGGACCACTCCCCGGAACGCAGGCCGGGCAGCCCATTAGACGCCCTGGCCGGTCGGCCGCGCGACCACCGTGGGCGGGGCGAGGCTGGCCGGGAGGGGATGCAGCAGCCTCCGAAGCCCCACCTCGCCCCATTGCCCGCTCCGAACATCTGGTTTCCTCTGTTTCCTGAACTCCTCTCCAGCCTCTAGGGCTTTGCACGTGCTGTGCCCTCTGCAGGGACCCGATCTCCCATCGCGCCTCACCCAGCTGAACCTCGCTCGTTCTTTGGCTCTTGCTTGGAAGTAGATTCCTAGGGAAGCCCAGGTTCCTTGGGAACCCCCCAGACCCAGTTGGGTGCCCACCTTTGCACCGACCTCCTGAACAGCCCCCCATGAAAGCTGGGGGCTAGTCACAGGGATCAAGGATTGACCTCCCCAGGTGGTCTGTGAGTCTTTTGGGGGCTTCTCCCTGTGTCGTATCTTGGGAATCCTGGCACCAATAGTGGCCCCAACTGGCACACCTGTAAATGAAAGAATAAACACCAGAGCTAGTCAGGAGGCAAAACCTGCACAGCCCACGGGGACCTTTGAAAAGGACCTCTTGTCCCCCTTACTTATCCTTGGAGAACGGTGTTGGGCATAATTGGGGTCGAGATCTAGCTCTGCCACTTAACGGCTGCATGACCGCGGCAGGTTATTTAACCTCTCTGGACCCCCATTTCCCCATCTGCAGCTTTATCAAGGTCTGCATTCTAATTGCTGCTCTTACAGGAGACCCCCAGAGATCTATACCCAAGCTGGGGAGGGGACTGGAAACCGCATAAGGGGTGACTGCAAAGGGCACGAAATGCTTCACCGGGGTGTAGAGCATGCAGGAAAAACAGGCCACCCTCGCGTGCTGCTGCTGGTGGGGGTCAGGGAAGGGGGACTTTCTGGCCTCAGTGACTCTCCCTCTTAGGGCTCTTTCTCATCAGCCTCATTTTTCTCCCGTGCATCACTTTTCCCTTGACACCACTTCTCTGCCAACTACCACCCTGTTCTCTGCCCTTTACCCAGTAAGATTCCGTGAGAGGTGCCCCTGAGCCCACTGTTCTCTGGTTCTTCCCTTACAATTCCTCTCTTGAACCCACCCCCATGCAACTGCTCTGTTCCAGAACACCAATAACTCCACAATGTGAAGTCCAACAACAGTCAGTTCTCAGCTCTCGATTTACTGGCCCCTCAGTGCCCTGGACCCAGGTGGTCCCTCTGTCCTCCTTGGAACCCTTTCCTTACTCCGCTGGTCCTCTCCCTTCTCCCTAGCTGTTCCTTCCTGTCTCCTCTGCAATATCAGAGGCTTGGTCTTCTGAGTCTTCTCCATGTACCCCCCTCCCTCCGTGATCCCCCCCAGTGCCATGGCTCTTTAAATGCCAATACATGCTGACAATTCCCAAATGTATATCTCTAGCTCAGCCCTCTCCCCAGAGCTCCGCGCTTGTCTGTCTACTCAACATCTTCACCTGGGTAATAGGCAGAGCTGCCTCTAACTCATACAGCCCCATGCAAGTTAGGAGAAGGTGCTTTTCTTAAGTAATTAAGAAAAACAAAAAACAAAAAAAACCCCACTTCATACTACATATTATTCTGTCCAACTGTGGGCAGGCCAGCCAGGAGAAGGCAGAAGTCACTGACCCGCTCCAGGCCCTGCTAGGCAACGAACGCCAGGCTGGCTCTTGTATAAAGGAGGGGGATGGGAGGAGAGGGAAGAGAGGCAGGAGCCGGAGAGGTGGACGGGGAGAGGTAGAGGGGGCACTGGGTCCGGGGTTTAATCAGTAGCATCCAGCTTAAATTCATCTGAATGGCAGGTCCATAAATCAGACTTCTTGTTAAATCTGTGGCCAGAGCATATGCTTCCCGTTAGGAAGCAGTGAAGCTTCTGGAGCATGGCTGTGCCCCCTTGCTCATCCCCCTCAGCTTGGCCTGGATCTGCCCCAGAAGACTTTACTGGGAGCGACAGCCCTAGCTGGGGCTCGCTTGTACCCAGGCGCTAAGGCAAGTCACACAGTGTACAGTCCTTCCACTGCCCCTGCTCTGTGACGTGGCTGTTGCCTGTTTAGAGTTGGGTGGGGGTAGGGAGTGGAAATCAGGCCTCTGAGAGAGTCTGGTAAACAAGAATAGCAGCCTCAGGGGATGCCCCGAGCATGATTGCAACAGGACATAATCCTTCACACGTGTGCAGGATCTAGAAGTTAGAGAAGTCTATGATTATAATGAAACCTCCTCGGAGATGCTGCCGTTGTACAGTGTACAACCTGTGCAACCTTACATGGCAGTCCTACTGACAGGTGCCTGTATTATTCAGGAAAGGATAAATTATGCTGTGTTAGCAAACAACATCTAAATCTCAGCGTCTTAGAACAACAAACATTTATTTCTTTGTGATGACACATGTCCAGGGCAGGTGGGCAGAGGGCTCTCCTCCATGAGTCACTCAGGGTCCCAGGCTGATAGAGCTTCCACCTCGGCCAAGCTCCGGAGATAGTCTCCACAGGGCACCAGCAGAGCCGGAAGTGATTAAAGCCCCAGCCCGGAAGTTACACATATCACTCCCACCCACAACTCTCTGGCCAGAGTTCATCCCCTGGCCACATCTAACTTCAAGGGGGCAGGAAGCGCCATCCTCCTGTACACCCAATGGAGAAGAACAGGATATCAGGCTGGCAGTGATGGCTGCCTTAGCTCCCCAAACCGAATTCCTCCCAGGGTTTTCTCTGCTGTGCTAAATGCATCTCTCCCTCTCCAGGGTTCAAGCTCCAGACTTTGGAGGCATCCTTGATTCCTCTCTCTTTTTAATATCCCATAGACAAGCGATTTGCAAATCCCGTCAACTCCATTTTCAAAATATATCCAGAAGGAAACCACTTCTTTCCACCCCACACCACCAGCCTGGTCTGAGCCACCATCATCTCCAGCCCAGCTGTCACAGGGACCTCCTTGCTGCCACCCTGGCCCTATACAGCGATTCTTCACCCAGTAGCCAGAGAGATCTCATTCGATGTAAGGGGAACCACATCACTGCTCTGCTCAGAACCCTCATGGCTCCCACCTCCCTCAGAGAAAAGTAAGTGTCCTCACAGTGGCCCTCAGAGCCCCGAGATCAGTACCCCCTTCATTACCTCTCTGACCTCACTGCTCCCACCCTCTACCTCTCTCCCTAGTCTAGCCTCACTGGCCTCCTTGCTACTCCCTGGACAGTCAGCTCACTGTTGCCTCAGGGCCTTTGCACTTGCAGGTCTCTATCTGGCATGCCCTCCCCTCAGATCCCAGCCTAGCGCCCTTGTCCTCCTCCTTCAAGACTTTGCTCTAATGCCCCTTCTCAGTGAGGCCTGGCCTCCTTATTTTAAATTGCATACCCACCTCTGCGTTCCCATTCTATTGTTTTTGTTTGTTTGTTTTTGGCCAGGAAACTTACTAACTTCCAAAAACCTAAGGATTTCACTTATTGTGTTTACCATGTGTCTTCCCAGCTAGAATGTAGGGCAGAGATTTTTATCCGTCTGGTACACTGCTGTGTACCTGTTATCTGTAATAGTACCTGGCATATATAGTAGGTGCTCAGCAAACATTGTTGAATGAATGAACAAACCAAAGCATGGCATAGTGGCTAGGAGCTCAGGCTCTAGAACCAGGCTGCTGGTGTTCAAAACCCAGCTTTGCCATTTACTATCATGTGATTTGGGGCAATTCCCTGACCCTCGGTTTGCTCATCTGTACAATGGGAATAGAATAGTACCTACCATGTGGAATTGTAAATTTGAATGAGCTAATGCATTTAAAGCTGTCCAACGCCTGGCAAAGAAATGCTTGGCATACGTTGGCTATTACTATTTTAAAGCATTGACCCTACAATTCTACTTCTATCTACTGAAACGAAGAACTAGTGAGAGGCTGTTTTGATTATGGGCAAAGATTTACATATGACTGTGCTCATCACTGTGTTCTTTTAATAGTAAAAAGTTGGAAACAATCTAAATTTCTAAGAAGATAAGATTTGTTAAATAAAATACGGTACACCCTTTGAAGGAATACCAGGCAGCCATTAAAACTCAAGTTCTCAAAGAATATTTAACGGCGTGGGAAAATGTTCAGAGCCTAATGCTAAGTGAAAAAACAGGATGTGATTCTTAAATTAAGTTGTGGCTATCTGGCTGTTTTATTTATTATTGTTCTTTAAAATGTACATCTACTCTTTCATATGTATTAATTCATAAAAATGCAGGAAAAAAAGCAGGACACAAAACTACATGATCTCGATTTAGATTTACATGTTTTTATGCGCCTTCCTACACCCCTACACGTTCAGAGAAAAAATAAAAAAGACTGAAAAGAAATGGACCAAAGTGTTAACAGTTGTTCCTTCTGGGTGATCAGGTATTGAAAGAGCTAAACAATCCTTCCTATTCCTTATTTTATTTTTTAGATTTCTTTCAATGAAAGTGAAAAACTGAAATGCTTTAGTAATCAGGAAAAAGGAGGGTTTTAAAGATTCAGGTCAGAGTTTTCCAAATAGCACATTAATAGGTGATCATGGAAACATAAGTTCTGCAGGGTCAGAGAAAGGAGACAACGGTAGGGTGAAGGGAGCCCGAGCAGTTCCACCCCTGCAGGACGTCTCAGAGCCTTTACTGGAGCGCCCGTGATGGCTGTCAGTCAGAGGGGGCCATTTGCTGCACGGTAGGCCATGGCGAATCCCTGGGTATGAACCGGCACTGGGGGGGCTTGGTGCCACGCTTACCCGCTGTGGGGCCTCTGTGCTGGTCTCTACAGGCTCCCCACACAGGATCTGGAGCCTGGGCCTGGGTCTGCCTCTTTTAGTCCCTTTGCCAAGCCTCTGTCCATCTGGAATGTCCTTCTTCTGCACTAACCCCAACCCTACCCATCCTCAGGGCCTCTCTCCCCCTGCAAGCCTAAGGCTGCCCAGCACCCTTGAGTGCCAGTGACAAGGACTGAGTTACCAGACTGGGTATGGGGGGTTATCAATGCCTCCACGATGGTTTCGTGATTGTATTTAGGAGAGGGAAGTGATTTGTCCTCCCAGATGACCTGCAAGAACCCCAGAGGCCAGGCTGCCTCTGGGGGCTTCCCCAGGTCTTACAGGGCACCCAGCACAGCCTGGACAGGAGCAGATGCCCCATGAGGAAGCCCACTGCATCCCTGCTGCCCACCGCTCCCAGAGGGTGCCTCCATTTCCTCAAGCCAAGACACTCAGCTGACACCAACTCTCGCAGGGTCCCATCCCCCAGTTCCTGCTCTCCTCCTTTCTGAAGGCCCACTGCCCACCCCCTCCTCAAAAAGTCCCTCATGATCCTCGGGCAGGCAGAAGTCATCCCCTTCTCAGTCATTGCTAGAAAGAGCTGCTTCTCTGAACGCACACCTGTGCCAGGTCCAGGGTCACCGAGACAAATGTGACCCATGGAGGGGCACTGGCCTGTTTTTCTGGAGGTGACTCACCTGGAGTCTGAATCACCTTCCTTTCCTAGGTTTCGGTTTGCCTATCTCTCCAATAGCAACAGGGAGGGAAAATCCCCTTTCTAGTCATTGAAGACTCTGTTGTCTGTGTGCACATACCCAGACTGGTCTGGAGGGGGCCAGTTATTCCCGCCACGTGTCTTCTTGGGGTACACGGATGCGTCTGAGTGCAATCCCGCGACAGAGCACATCTGTGTAACGTGTTCATTTTCGTGGCTGTGATGCCTCGAGGACCTGACTCTGTCCCTGTGCTCTGTGTGTGTGTGTCTGTGTGTGTGTGTGTCTGTGTGTGTGTGTCTGTGTGTGTCTGTGTGTCTGTGTGTGTGTGTGTCTGTGTGTGTGTGTGTCTGTGTGTGTGTCTGTGTGTGTGTCTGTGTGTGTCTGTGTGTGTGTCTGTGTGTGTCTGTGTGTGTGTGTGTGTGTCTTGGGTCCCTACTGAGCTCTGCAGTTCTGTGGGCCTGGATCACAAGGCCAGAGTCCCAGCCAGCCTGGGGTCTACAGGGGGTCATGAGGCAGAAAGAACATCATCCCCCTATTCCTCCACTCCCTGCCCAGAGAGACACTACAAAATTCCCACCAAGCAAGGGAGGGCTGAGGGGACCACCCCTCCCGATGCACATGTGTCCTGGCATAACCTGGTCCCTGAACCCAGCCAGCCACGTCCTCTAAGGGGCTGACCAGGAGCCCAAGGTGTCAGAGGCTGGGCAATACTACTGGGTCCCCCCCACGGTCCAGGACTCACTGTGGTGGGTCCCATAGGGCCCTCCCTGTCCCCCGCAGTTGGGCTGAGCAGCTGGGGAACACCTTCCACCCTGCCTACAGGGACCTAGCTTTGACTCGCAGCCACAAGCAAATGCCGTGAGGACCCCTGGCGCCCCGGCTCCCCGCCTCGTGGCCGCTCTTCCCGCATTATCAATCATCCTGCCACTGTGTTTGCGGGAAGTGGGGGGTGGTGCTGGGCAGGAGGCTTGCAGGGTACCTGCTCCCCAGTGGGGTGGCAGCCCAGTTGGGGCAGTGAATGGGGCTCGCGGGCACCAGCACTCCCAGCAGACCCGCAGCCCCGGCTCTGGGCCCCTTCCCTGCTGGCGGAACCAGACCCTGAGCAAAAGGAGAGGAGTGGGTGGGAGTTACCTCAGGGGTGTGGCCAAGGGTGGGGCAGACGAGGCTGCACCCAGAACAGGCCCCCCAGGAGGCCGGGGTGGAGGGAGGTGAGGGGAAGGGTGAGAGTAACTGCTTAAGCCGTGTTAGGTGTCCCCTGAGTGGGAAGTTAGATCAGATTCTTTCATTCATGGGTTCAGGAGTCTTCCCCACGCCCCCGCAGACCGAGGAGCCCTCTCCACCCTCCCGGAGCTGGCAGGTCATGACCCAGGAGTCTCGACTGTGGGTGTGGGCTGGGCCGGGATAAGGAGGAAGAGCCCCAGGCACCTCCTCCGTGGTTGGTGGTTGGCCTCTGCTGCCTGGATTTTACCATTAGAGAGCCATCTCCCCACCCCAGGGAGGGTGACCACCCCTGCCCCTCTTTGGTTACAGGGAACGCCCCACAGTTGGGGAACAGATGAGAAGCTGTCAGCTCGACTACACCCTCCACTCCCACCATCACTATTAATAAAGACCACGATTAATGCCTAACATTTACACTGGGCTTTAGCAGGTGAAAAGTGCCCTGTGAGGATGGGCAGGGGAGCAGGCACTATTATTTTCACACCCATTTTACAGATGAGGAAACTGAGGCTCAGGGAAGTCCACCTGTTTGCACAAATGAGCAAATGGCAATGGGCTAGAACAGCTAGAGGTGCAGGGAGGAGGCCTGAGTGCGCGGGGCTTGTGGCGGGAGGTGGGGTGCTGAAGGGGTGGGGAGGAGCAGCTCCCAGGAGACCTGTTCTCCTGGGAAGAGCAGCAGACTAGGAGTCCTGCAGCCTGGGTCGCGCCCTGGCTCCTGCACTGGCTCGCTGAGCAAGCCTCATCTCCTCCCTGGGCCTCTACTTCCCTCTCTGTAAAATGGAGTTAATAATCCCTGCCCGGCCCTGCCCTGTGGGATGTTGCAGGGACCAAACCAGTGTTACTGGCTGGGAACTGGCTTTAGAAACTGCAGGGAGCTGCCAGCCTGTAGGAGTAATCAGCCCACGTCTGCCTTCTAGCAGCTCTGGGCCCAGAGGAAGGCAACCCAGCTGGACCCTGGTCGTAGAACCTGGAACTTTTCCCAGCTTGGAGTCTCAGAGCCACACACCTCTGAGCCCCATCTGGCTCGCCCATCGCTGTCTTCTCCAGGCTTCGAGGGCTGAGGTGGCGACAGAGAGCCGCAGCCCGAGATCCACGGGGAGCTCCCTCCACCCTCCTCAGATCCTGGGTTGAGGAGGGGGCGTGGGGAGTCCAGGCTGCCAGTGTGAATATTAGCTGGTGTGAACTAATTTGATGGTGCTGATAAAGACTGGGCTGCCTGGAGCCCCTGAGCCCCACCCAGCCCCCCACTCCACCCCCGCTGAGAACATCGAGGCTGAGCTCTCCCGGCTCAGTTCTCGGTGATGAAATCCCAGCTCAGTCGGGCTGGCTAGCGCTGCAGTTACCAAATCACTGTAATTGAGATTAATTTGGGTGCCAGATTGGGTCGGTCCTCACCGTCATCCATTAATTAGTGGGGGAGGCTCAGAACCCCAACAGCTGGGCCCTGCCCCCAGCAGGAGCTGGGGCCTGGGATGAGGGGACTGAAAGATGCCCAGGTGGGTATGTGGGGTGGAGCGGCCAGCTGGACAGAGCCTCCCCCACCCCATCCAGAGCTCTTCCTCCCCTGCCCAAGAGGGGAGGGTGCAGAGGATCTTTGACTCAGGCCCAAAGGCAGCTCTGGGTCTCCAAGGGTTAAAGGGCTCATTACAGGGGTGGGGAGGACGAGTGGGGGGCTCAGAGGCTTCTTGGACATCAAACAGCTCTTGCAAAACTTCTAGATGAGTTAAGTGCAAATGAATTTGAAACAGACAATGACGGTCCCTTTATTGACACCTGGGTAGAAAATAGCAGGGAAAAGCGCCCCAGTGGGGAGCTCAATTAGGGATTTTTTTTTTTTTCCTGAACCCAAAACACACAGGGAAAAACAATCCCACCCATCTACACAGGCTACACCGGGTGCCAGAGGCAGGCTGGCACGCCCTGACTCAGGGCTGGGCTGGCAGTGAGCTGGGGACACACGTGAGGCCCCAGGCACACGCAAGTGAATGGAGAGCAGCAGCACAGACCTGTGCAGAGCTGGGAGCACCAGGCACACACGTGTGGAGGTGGCACAGCCCTGGGAACAGAGCGCAGCCCGGGCTCGCTGGTGGAGGATGCGGGCATGCGTGTGTGGGCAGCTAGAAGGAGGCCAGATGGGGGTGGGGGCTCAGGGTCTTCTGGGGTGAGGCGCAGAGCCCCAGGGCCCCCCAGGGTGACAGTGAGCAGGGCTCCCCCAGTCATGTGAGTGCTCCTGGCCTGGACAGGGCCCTTTGGATTGCCAGGCAGGTCCCCACCCGCCCTGCCCCACTCACCTGACTAGCTCCAGTTAATTGCCTGGGTGTTTTTTTTTTTCCCTGTGAATCTCACAGAGGGACAAAAGCAGGTTCTGAGTCACCAGGAACCAGCCCCCGCTTCCACCTACTCTGGAGCCTTACCCTTGCCCCTACCCCAAGGACCTGAGGACCCTGAGGCAGCTGGGGCCTGGCCCAGGGTGACTGCGGACCGCCGCCCTGCGAGGTGTTCCCGCTGCTGACCAGGAGCCAACCCCCGCCCCCCACCCCGGGGGCCCAGGGCGTGTGACCTCCCTGGGGACCTAATGGAGCAGCCTCCCCACTGCAGCATATTTACAATTCATGGCTCCAGCTGAGATTGCATTAGGGCCTGGCTGTCACTCTTGATGAATGTCGCTTGTTTTCCAGAAAAAAACGGGCTCTGGTTGCAGAGTGACAGGGCGGAGGAAGTTGCCAGGCCCTTCCCCTGGCTGAGGACCAGGGCAGGGCCTGCCTCCTCGGCGGCCTGTCAGCGGCCTCGAAACTTGACCCGTCCATGGGGCTCTCAGGGGTCCCGCACAGTCTCTCCGGTTCGCCAGGCCCTTCGTGTTGCCTGCCGTGTGGGGTTCTCCCAGCAGCCCTACAGAGGGACTCTGCTTGAGCAGCTCCACTTGACAGATATGCAAACTGAGGTTTGCAGGAAGAGGGAAGCTGATGAAAGTGTGTTGGCTGGAAGTGAGTTGGAGAGTGGTGAGGAAACTGAGGCAGAGTGCTCATGGCAAAAGGCAGGGACTCTGTCTTGGGCTGTGAGCGCTGCTTTGCTCGCTGTATATCCCTGTCCCTAGAGCAGTGTCTGGATTACAGTAGGTATTTGCTGAAAGAATGAGTGAATGAATGAATGAATGAATGAGCTAATGGCCTCAGCAGCTGTGGGATGCTGGAGAGGCTGAGCCATGGGTCCAGGCACGCAGGCCCTTGATGCCCTCTCTCCTGACCTCCCTGCTTCCCTCTGCCCTCGGCTTGGGAGCAGGCAAGCTGCTGACACAGCCTTATGGGTTCCCCCCCCTCAAGTGGCAAAGGCCTCTGACAGGGGTGGGAACCCGGCTCTCACCCAATCGGAGACCAGGTTTCTTGACATTTAGCCCCACAGCCCCAAACCCACACAAAGGGACTGGGGCAATGCAAACCAGCAGAAAAAAACCCCTATTCTTTGGGGGTCTAGAGCCCAAGTCGGATCCCAGATATGACATCGTAATAGCGGCTACTGTGACCACGCACCATGCTTGTGTCATTTGCTCTCCGGGACAGTATACCACTGGGAAGTGCTGTCTTTCTCCCCATTTCACAGTTGTAGAATAAGACTCAGAGACTGAGAGGCAGGCTGGGACCGCAGCCCATGTACGTGAAAACATCCCTCGTGATGACTTGGATCCTCCTGCCAGTCCTCTCCGGGCTCATGAAGCAGCAGGGTGCTACTCCCCCTGTGGTCCTCCCCTCCCCAGTTCAAGCTGCTGTCCTGGCGTTTTCGTCCAGTGCGGAAAGCCTCACCTAGAATACCAGGTGTCCACTCCCATTAGCTGCCTGTCCATCGGTTCCAGAGTGGTCCCAGGGTCATCACTGTCATAGGGCATCCCTCACTGTCCAACATGTGGGTTTCCTTAGCAACAAGGCCAGAAGTCCAGCTCCGGAATCCCTTGAATGACCCTCCCTGGCTCCCCAGGGACCAGACAGTTTTCCAGAATCAAGATGGGCCAAGTCCCTGCCCCTTCGCCATATGGGCAGATGTTGGTCTTGTCTCCCTGGGCTGTAAACAGCTGCATAGCAACTCTGGAGAGTGTCAGAGGCCATGGCTCAGGGCCAACATTGTACCCACCCTCCAACTGTATCTTCCAAGCGAACATGGAGCCAGGCAAAAAGAGCATTAGCTCTGGAGTGAGCTGGCTCTGTGTTCAAATCCTCCTGTTGTCCCAGCTGTGTGACCTTGGACCAATTCCTTCACCACTCTGAACTCCAGCTTTCTCATCTATAAAATGGGCATGACCGTGCCTCATATCACATGGTGGATGTGGGACTCACATGGGCTATATGTAAAGCACCAAGTACCCAGTAGGCGCTGGCTAAGTGGGGTGGAGGATGACCGGTTCTATGGACTGGGGGTGCAGTTCAACGCTCTGAGCCAGCGGACACCACCCCCAGGTCCCTGGGTCCCGTCCACTCCTGTCATCAATCAACGCTGCTGGGCCGCTTCTACAGCCATCTGTCAGCACCAGCTGCTGCCTACCGCCACCAGCGCACCTTGCGGGCCCCAGATGCCCCAGGGACCCTGCCACACCCTGTCCTCCCCCGCTGACTGCCCCAGCCCACCTTCAGGCTTTCAGATGCAGGGACCCCAGCAGCTTCCCCCCATCCCAAAGGCACCCCGTTTATCCTCACCCCAGGGCCTTCTGCATCCCCAGGGGCTCCTCATGAAGGCCTGGGGCCCAGGGACCAGGCTGGAAGGCCCTCTGCTCCCACAGCCTGGCCCCCGCCCGTCCTGCCCGTCCAGCCCGTCCGCTGGCTCTTACCACATCCTGCCGCAGCCCTGCCTCTATTTCATCAGGCCAAGGATTGCTTTTTAAGTAAATCTAAAAAACTCCACTTCCTCCTTGGCAAGTTCATTTTAAGTCATTTTATCTCTTTCCCCCCTATATTTTTCCCAAATAATGTGATTAAGTGACTCAGCGCCGGCTGCCTCTGGCAGGCCTGGCCTCTAATTCAGTTTGAGGACGGCCACCTCTGACCCCACTCCACTCTGGCTAAGAGAACACTTAAGCGATATCCTACCGCTTCCTACAGAGAGAGGCTGGCGGGGTGGGCGGGGGCGCACGGGGTGGGGGGGGGGGGAAGCGAAACAAACTTTCACATAAAATTATGGTATATGGATAATTGAGAAGTTTAAAAACATGAATCTAATTGTACAGTCCCCGGAGAAGCCCATATCGAGCCACCCTATAAGAGGCCTGGAATCTCCCGATGATGATTTATTGCTAAATCCTAGTATTTTTCAATACATTATAGTTTTTAAATTGTGTTTAAATTGAGTGTAGAGGAGCAGAGGCCATTAGGAGATGCAGAAATGATGATTATATTTAAATATTCATGCATGCAGTACCTTATTATTGAATCTGAACACTAACAAAATCAATATTAAGTGCGGTTTGACATGAATTTATTTATGAATTTCGACTTTCTAAGTACTGTATTTTTTCACTCAAAAATTGTGAGTATAATGTAGTAATGATATCAAAACACAGTGTCAGAGAGCATTAGCTGGGGAGGTTATAAACCTCTGGATTAGGGGGCCCCAGATTGCCCTCAAAAGCGCTTAGTACACAAAACCCAATTCCTTTTTTTTTTTTTTAACCTTCCCTGTTTCTGAATTGTGCAAATCCACATACACTCAGAGAGGGCGGTGGGGCAGGGTTGGGGAGGGAGGGCAGCTCAGCTGGAGTGGCAGGCGGGGCTGCGGGCACTCAGCTCATCCAGCCAGGGGTGCCAGGGATCCAGGCTTCTCTGTGGGCCCCTCCCCTGAGCTCCGTGCCCGGGGAAGCAGCCCTCTGGCCAGGGGGCTCCTAAGGGTCTCAAGGAATCTGCTGCCGCGACTCCCTAAAGGGAGATGCCATGGGGGTTGGGGAGGGGGGTGTATGAAGGTCTCTTTATTTCCCAGACTTTTGATTCTGGGGGCAGGGTGAAAGCTGGTGGGGTCTGGCCCCAGGAAACCAAGACATACGGAGCTAGGAGAGCCTTTGCCCCTGCCCCCAGATTCTGGGTCAGGCCCCCAGGTGCATATCCAGAGCAGGTTTAGGGCCCCTCCTGCTGCTCAGGCCACCAGGACCCAGACTTGCGTGCTGATGTGGGCCAAGGTGATGAGTGTGCTGGCCCCCACCCTCCCCGGCCCCCTTTCCTTCTGTTCATCCACAGCTTCTCTTTCGTGTGGCCTGGGACCCTTCCCCTGGCTGCTGCCCCGATGCCACCCCTGCCAGGAGGCCACCTGCAGCTGTAGGGTTGCCCCTCCCTGTCCTTCCAGAGATTTGATGTCTGCCTGTTGGCTTAGGCAGCATCCCAGCCCGGCACAGCCACAGCTGGCAGTGGTCCCCGTACATGTGGAATCCCCTTGGCACGCTCCATTCATATACGCCGAGACCTTACAGAGCCCTGTGTAGACACACACACACGCACATATACACACCACTAGAGTGAAAAGGGACCAGTGGCCAGCTGGGGTGACAGCCCATTTTTCAGATGGAAAGTGACTCCTGGATTTGTAGTCTTTTGGAAAGCATGCAACGTGCATTTGAGAAGAACCAAATACAGAAATACAGTTAACGATCCCTGACTTAAGTTGATACGTCTCAGCCCACCCCGCACTGTCACGCAATCCTGACTCTAATGATCAGTGGCCACAGTATCTTCCAAATAGACTCATGACCCCCCCATCCATAAACCCACAAACACCCCACAGCCCGGCACTCACCACATCCCCCCGCAATAATGTAACACACAGACACACACACCTCGACACCCACAACTCCCCAGCTCTCCTACGCAGAAACGATCACACGGGCACACACGCTAGCACACACCCTCAAACACAGTCAGACCGCAATCATCTTTAAACATAGCCCCACACACCTCAACACATGGATGCCCCCGCACAGATACACCCCCCCCACTTCCCGACACCCCAAGTCCTCAGCACACGCACAGCCCTGTCCTGAAGCTGGCTGGGGGCCAGGTGATCAGTGCTGTCTGTCCAGCTGTGTGTGGGTGGATGCAACCTGGGGTCAAGGGTCAAAAAGCACTTAGAAGCTTTGCTTCAGAATATTCACCAGCCTTTGGGGAGGGGGGGAGAAGCCCACACAGGGGGCGGGGGAGAAAAAAACTCAACCTCGACCCTAAACTCTTTTCCAGTAAATCGATGTATTTTGCTATAATTTTATTAGGAATATAAAAGGAGCCTTTTCAAAAGTGCTTAGGACGCAAAAAAAAGAGGCGGGCGATGGAAACATTAGTCTGTCTGTATTAGCAATCCCATAGTCACATTTTATTGTTACTGTCAGGATGCAAAAGCTGTGCTTAAAACAAAATAATACATAATGTATTACTGAGGCATAAACATCAGCGAGCCGCGAGCGGTCGGCGTTTTTATTTTAAAAAGAAGATGCAAGAAAAAAATATATCGAGGGACAGAGGGTGGGGGTGGGGTGCGGGCAACCTCTGGGAATCAGAGTTGAGCTGGGATCCCAGACCCGGAAGACTAGGGAGCCCAGAGCAGGGGTGGGGGCTGACCCCCAGTGATGATTTCAATCACAATGTCGCCCCTTTTTCTGCTCCCCCCCAGGAAAAATCTGTCGCCCAAAGTAACCCCAGGCTCAGGGAACTCCTACCTTCTAGATGCACCTTAGCACCTTATGGTTTATAAAGCTCTGGCTCTTTGTCCTTCCCCAACCCTGACCCTCACTGCATCCCGGGGAAGGAGCCCAGGAAGCTATTCTTGTCCCTATTTTGCAGATAAAGACATTGGGGCTCAGAGAGGGACAGCTATCTCTAAGTCACATAGCCAGTGAGTGATGTGCTCAGGACTAGAATCCAGGGCAGAGCACCAGAGTCCCAGTTCAGTGCCCCTTCCACGGATACCAGCTACTGAGGTGCCTGACAGTCGCCAGCGTGGGCCCCTAGCTCCCTGGGGGTGATCTCTCTGCCCCACCCTTGCCCCCTGTAATCCATTCTCCAATATCAACAAGTATAATCTTCCGAAATGCAAACCAAATCTTGCCTCTCCTAGCACCCTCCAAGCATATTCCATCCTGCTTAGGAGACAATCTGGCCCTGGCAGGGTCCTCCTCCATCTGGCCCTGCCCTCCTCTGTCACCTCCTCTCCCGCCCCCTGCCCAGTGCTCACTCTGCATCAGATCTACTGACCTTCCCTCTGTGTCTTCAGGCCACTAAGCTCACTCCTGCCTTAGGGCCTGGGCGCCTGCTGTTTCCTCTGCCTGGGACGTCTTTTCTGGCCCTTTACATCAAATACCACCTCCTCTGAGAAGTCCTCCTGGATTACCTGATCTAAACTTGACCCTGCATCACTCTTTGTCTTATCTCTCTGTGTTTTATTTACTTGTTTATTGCCTATTTCCCCCAAACTAGAGCATAAGTCCCAGGAAGGCAGGGACCTTATTGGTCTTGTTCATTGCAGTGTCCCTAGCTCCTGGCACATGTACAGTCCACATGTGCAGATGGAAGGATGGATGGATGGATGGACAGCACTGCCGCTTGGCTGTCATAGTGGGCTGAGACTGGAGCACATCTGAGCCTGTGGCTTATCCTGCTCCAATCCCCAGAGTTCCTAGGGCAGGCCCAGTTTCCTGTGTTTGGGGGCTCCACCACCCCACCAGATCCAGGGGCCCCAACCTCGGCTGGGCCCACTGCAGCCTGCACAGTTGAAAACAGGGCCTCCGGATTTCAGCACCATCTGGACCCAGCACTGCCTCTAACACCTGGGACGGCTTCTCCCCCATCCTGTTCCTGCCCCCCAAGTTTCTCCCACCTGTTCTTGGCCCTCTGGGGAAGCTGGCTGTTTCCCCACCCTGGGTTTCCCCTCCAGGCCTTTCCTGTTATCTCTCCTCCATTTCCTGGACCCCTGGTCAGGCAGCTGCTCGGGGAGCACGACTCTTCCATCAACCTCCCCTCCATCCTGCTCTCAGACCCTAGCTTCTCCCCTTCCAAACCCACCCCAATCCTCCAAGTTAGCCTCCCTACTCTGAAGCCTTCCTCAGAACCTCTGCTCAGCTAGCTCTGGGGCCCCATGGTTCACTCTGGGGGCCACTGACCCTTATGAGAGAGCTTTAGGGAAGCAGTAGCTAAGAAGAACCAGGAAGACAGGGTTAGAGTCCTGGCCATCCTTATTATTATCTATGTGACTTGGATACATTGCTTTAACCTCTCTATGCCTCAGCTTCTTCGTCTGAAAAATGGGGACAGAAATGGTGTCTACCTCGTTGGGCCTTTGTGAGGCTTGTGGGGGAATGCAAGGTAATGAATGAGAATCCTTTAGCACAGGGCTTAGAGGCCACCATGCCATTCAAGGGAAGGACCATGGGGGTAGGAGGTCCAGCCAGTGCCAAAATGGAAGCCCCTCCACCCACCCCTGCCCCTGAGCCCTTCTGGGAGAGTTCCCCACTGTCTCAGGGCTCTTGGTGCCACCTAGTGGTGGATGGGGGCACCAGGGCACCTAGTAGGGGCAGGGTGGGGCTATGGGGTGTGATGGATACCAGAGAGGGGAGAAGTGGCCAGGCACAGGTATCCACCTCTCTGGGCCAGCATACACCCAAGAGGCCACCCTGCCTTAGGCATGGCAGCCTTCCTGGGAGAACAGAACCGGGAGGAGCCACCTCCAGGGCCCCCTGTGCCAGCTCAGGAGTCCCCAGCCAGGCCCACTAGCCACACCTCAGATGCCTTCACTTTCACTGAGGGAGAGCAAGAACGATGGAGAGGGGAGCTAGGAATGTCATCTGCAGCCCTCAAGTGGCCCCAGCCTCCTGCCCATCACTCCCTGTCCCTTCTCAGGACCCGGGGCAGCAAGAGGTCCTGTATGTCAAGGCGAGATGACCCTGTCCATTCAAGCATCAAGTCCTTCCACGCAACACGTATTTGTTGAGTCCCTTCCAGGCGGCAGGACACTGGGGACACAGAGGGAACAAGATAAATGCCTGTTTGAAAGTCAGTGGGCTTGTACTGGGGTAGTGACAGGTGGGGAGAGAGAGGGGAAGGGGCAGAAAAGCAAATAGCAAAAATTCACGGTGTGTTTAACCAGCACAGAATGAATGTTAAAGTACTGAGGGCTACAAAGCAGAGGGGAGGGCAGGCAGGGGAGGCTGTGATGGAACAGGGTTCGAGGGCCTACCCACGGCCGCAGCATCACCTGGTGGTTAGGGCCTGGGGCTCTGAGCTGCCAAGATGCCTGACTCTATCTAGCTGTGTGGCTTTGGGTGAGTTATTTAACCTCTCTGGGCCTCTTGTTTCATCGTTGCTGAAATGAGGAATAATAAGAGCTACTATCTTAATACCTGATGAGTGGGTCTGTCCCCAGGACTGAATGAGGCTCAGAACACAGGGAGGATCTGTGGCTTTGGTAGTAGCGTCAGCTCCAGGACCATCTGCTTCTCAAGACCCCACACCAGCTTCTTCACCACACACACACACACACACACACACACACACGCACACACACACAGAGCCCAGGAACACCGGGGGCCATATCCATGTAGACATGCCCAGGTGGTCTCAGGAATCAGGGCTGAGCCTGGACAGGTGTGCAAGGCCCTGGATGTGCAAGGCCACGCGTGCCTGTGGATACCCAGCCCAGGGAGTCACCTGTGCATCCTCACACGTGGTGGGCATGCACACATGAGCCTGTGAACACAGCTATGCATGTACCGATGTGTCTACAGGGTTGGGGGTCCGCCCATGTGTATACCTGGCGTGGGGGTCAAGGCTGCCAGGAGCAGAGCTGTGCTCGTGGGTGGGGAGGGCCCTGACGAGGGCTGTAATTACCACCAATTGCCTGGGGAAGTTACTTGGGGGAAAACCTGCTCCTCTTAGCCCGTCTCCAGCCTGGCGGGGTTACCCCTGTCACAGCCACTGCCTGTCAAGTGCCTTCCTGGTGCTCACTCGGAGATCCCCCTGGAGAGTTGAGCAGGGGCTCAGCCCTGGGGCTGGAGAGTCTGCCCAGGGAGGCCGCACTCCTCTCTTCCATCGACAAAATCATGGGCGGTGCTGAGGTTGGCTCTTTGTGCAGCGGTGTCAGCTGTTGCAGTTCTTGGCCCTGCCCTGCCTGGAGGTACCCAAGGACAGGAGGCCACAGGATCTCTGGGGTCAGACAGAACTGGGTTCTAATTTCCAGCCCCACTTCTTCATGGCTGTGTGGCCTTGGACAAGTCATGCCACCTCTCTGTGCCTTATTCCGTCCCCTATAAAACAGCAGGATTTCTGGCGGGAACTGACATCATGGGAATGTGTGACGCTTGGCCCATGGCACTTGGTAGGTTCTCATTAATGGGCCTTCCATTATGTTACTGGCCGTGGAGCACGTGGACACCATGCAGAGCCCTTTGCCTGTCCCATCTCAGTCTTCAAATCCTCCCAGGAGTTTTCCACGGTGGCTGCTTTATTGCTACCCCCATTCTTCAGATGAGGAAACTGAGGCTTGCCGAAGTGGAGTGATTTGCCTGAGTCATACAATGAGTGAGGGGGAGAGTCAGGACCTGCATGCGTGCAGGCAGACTCCAAACCCGCATTCTTGCCCGGCTGCAGCCCTGGCCCTGCCCTTGGCCTGCTCCTGATCCCAAAGGACCCTCCATCAGGCCCCAGTTTGGCACTCCAGGGCTGGATTTTGCTGAGGGTCACCAGGCTTCAAACAAAGGCTGTGAAAGGAACCAAGATGGCCAGGCAGAACTTCCTCGCTACACCCCATTTCTCCTCCCATCCCCCCTCCTTCCCTGTTATTAGGTCAGTGGTGGAGAAGCTGCCTCACCCCTCTCCAAGGATCCCAGAGCCAATGAGCTGGAGGACCCTCCAGTTCCAACGTTCTCATTTCACAGATCGGGAAACTGGGACCCGGAGACGGAAAAGCCCAACCCCAGGTCACTCAGCGTCCAAATCAGGCTCACTTGTCCAACGGTGATCTGTACAATGAGAGCTCAGTGGATGCAGGCAGGGGGCGGAACCCAAACTTGAGGGAGAGCTCCCCAGGCTCCTGGGAAGAGCGTGCATTCTCTGTGCCTTCCAATCAGTCAAACAAGCTTTTCCTGGGCACTTCCTCTTTGCCAGACACAGCTGGTGATGGTCTGGGCAGGAGGCAAGCGTACCTGGGAAGAACAGGACCTGCGGCCTGCACACCAGGAGCTTGCGGCGTGGTGGGGAAAACTGACCACTAAAGCTGGGACCTCCACTGGGCTCTTGGCCGGAACCCCACACGTGACCTCTCTATGTGGCCTCTCCACGTGGGTTAGCTTGGGTTTCCTCACAGCATGGTGGGGCTAGGTTCCAAAGGCTAGTGTCCCAAGAGAACAAGTCAGAAGTGCGTGGAGTTTTAATGATCTGGCCTCGGAAGTCACACACTGTCACTGCCATCGCGCTCCATTGGTTGAGGCAATCACAGAGGTCTGCGCAGATTCGAGGGGAGGGACACAGACCCCGCCACTGGGAGGACTGTCAATATCACACTGTAAGAACTTGTGGGATGAGAGACATTGTGGCAGTGCATTTGGAAAACACAGCTGGCTACAGAGACCATGCACATCTTGAACACTGGGCTAATGGGGCTGACTTACCCTGGTACAGGAGGGAAGGAAAGGATAGCGGGGAATAGAGAGAAAAGAAGACAGAAAACCTTGGGGGTCCAGTCGCCAGGCAGGGGCAGAAGCTGATACCCTGGATTAGGACTTCCTTGATGGTCCACCAAGGATGCTGCCCAGACCCAGCCCTCCTTGCACTCACCCAAGGCTGGGGTTCCAGGGCCCCTCCATAACTTTGGAAGGCTCTGAGGCACAGGTGGGCTATCCCCATGGAGCCCCTTGATTCCGGGCTGAGGGTCTCTGCCTCTGGCTGCCTTCTCTCGGGGGCTGCCCTGCCTAGGCGCTGGTGAAAGAGAGCAGCAAGCCTGCTTCTCCCCCATCCTTGCTCTCACACCCCTGCCTCTGAAGGAGCCCAGGATGCCTCCCAGCAGGTGGTAAACCTCACAAAAGGGCCAGCTGTCCTCTTGCAGTCTAAGACAGGGATCAGTGTGCAGGAAGTGGGGAAAAAGGAGGCTTTCCTCCCAGGCGCTGCCAGGCTGGGCCCTGCATCTCCCCACCCTCATGGGCCGGGACAGGGGTGGCCTGTCAGCTGCAGAGCCCCTGCCTTGTCGTCAGACTCACAGGTCCAGGTGGCGGTGTCGGCAGCCGGCAGGGTCTCCCTCCCTCCACCGGGCAGCCTCCATCAGCAAGGAAAGAGCTGGGGCAGGGTCTGGCCTTCCAGGCTGATAAACACAGTGAGTCTGGGTTTACCTACCTGGAAGTCTGTCTTCCCAAGTTCACGGTGAGCAGTTAAGGGTTGGCAGAGCCTGCTTCGTCTCTGTGACCCGGCGCAGCACCTGGCACGTTGTAGGTTCTTAGTTAGCATACGCTAAATGGACAAACGAATGAATGAATCTTTTCAACGTCTGTATTCCCAGTGCATGGCACTGTGCTTGGTACATAGACACCCAGTAGGTACCCAATAATCATTTGTTGAATTAATGAGTTTCATTCTTCTCTGGATCCCGAATGCCCAGCACATAGTAGGTATTTAGGATCTATTGAACTGAAATGACAAAGCAAAACTCCTGGGGGCCCATCTGGTCCAAAGGGGACTTCAGGAACTTCCCTGGTGGTCCAGGGGTTAAGACTCTGCGTTTCCACTGCAGGGGGCCCAGGTTCCATCCCTTGTCAGGGAACTAAGATCCCGCATGCCACGCAGCATGGCCAAAACAAAACAACACACACACAAAAAAACCCAAAGGGGACTTTAGAGATGGGCTACTGTTTATACTGGCCCATGGGGCCCCCGCCTTAGCATCCTGGGAGGGCCTGGGCTCTGGGCATGCCCCATGAGTTCCCACACCCCACCATCTCCCCACCCCTACCTTCCTCCACGTCCAGGGCAGGGGTGAGGCGGGGGGAGCTTTGGCCCCCTTGGCACAGGAACAGATAGATCAGAGGCAGTAGGGAGAGAGGGGAAAGGCAGACAGTCAGACAGACAGCACCGCAATGGGCCCTCCCCACGTAGGTGACACCAGGGCCGTCATAGGCATCCCTGGAGGCCCCTCCCCTGACAAACCAGGTCATCCTTATGAGCCCCCTCAGTGGAAAGTCTCCTCCCCCTGCAGCCCCTTACCCCCAGGGCCCTGCTTCCGGACCCTCTGCACACTCAGTAAGTCAGGGTTGGGTGGGTCGGTGGGGAAGGGAGGAGGAGATAAAATTCTTCCTGGCAGTTTCAAGAGTTTTGGCATTTTCACAAGGGTGCATGTAATATTTAAATGACTTCCCCTCAGCACGCCCTCATGCCTGCCTTGGCTTCCCCAGGTGAATTTGTAGGCGCTGAAATGGTCTAATTTCCCACACAAGCCATGTCAAATATAATTTGGGTGCGAAGTCGGTAATTATACGTAACATCAGTCTGATGTTAAAAACACTGAAAAATTTCGCAAGAAGAGAGTGCTGGAGAGACATGAGTCTGAGGCCCAGCCAGAAACAGGCAGGCCCGGGCCCCGCAGAAGCCAAAGTCTTTAATTAATGATAGCATGTTTTCAGGGACTCAAAGGACGCAGGTCCCCAACTGTCTGAAACTCCTTTGTCTACCAATTACCAGCATCTGGGGAGGGGGAGGCAGGGAGGAAGTCGAAGGGGGGCACCCAGATCCTGGCAGAGAGTTGCCGAGGTTTGGGCTGGGGCTGCGGCTCACCTGAGGAGAAAGATCCTGCTGTCAGGTGACCCCACTCTGCTCTTCCCTCACCAGAGACCAATCCTGGCATCCAGGGTCGGTGGGAGGAGGGGCTCGTCTCCCCTTGACTCTATAGGTGAACTGTGGGGAGGGGGCGAGGTTTGGCTACTAGCCAAGCAGCCCCACAAGGCTTAGAGGGTCCGCAAACAATACCTGTCCCCCTCCTGATTTAGGTGGGGCTTTTTCTTTTCTTTTCAGTTTAATGGACTGTTTCTATGAGGACAGGGACCACATCTTGTTGGCTCAGCTCTGTGTCCCTGGATCTGGCACATAGTAGGCGCTCAATAAATATTTGTTACCCGAATATACTGTATGAAACAAGCTCAAATTACTCCTCACTCTAATCCTGTGTGGACCGAAAGGGACCCCAGCACAGGAGACATTCGAGGGACTAAGGGGACAGGCACCAAGCTTGGATTAGGGTGGTGATTCTACACTTACAAGTGCTGTGACCTTGAGACAGTTTCCAAAACTCTGCCTCAGTTTCCTCATCTGCAAAATGGGCATATTAATAGATCTACCTCCTAGGATGACTGTGAATTGTGGATGAGATTCTCAGCGTAAAGCGCTCTGAACAGTGCCTGGCAGGTAACTCTTGTTTTGCTGAGGGAGATGGGTGAGGTGTGGCTTTGTAGAACAGCTCTTCAGAAGGGTTTCCAGAGGCTGTATGAGGACCAGGAGAGAAGGGGCGGCCAGCAGGGCACAGGAACCTGGAGCAACAAAACAGAGATTTCCAGTGGACAGCTTGGAAAAGTTTCTGCCACTGGGGGCATGACAAGAAGACCTTCTCCCTTGACTCCCTAACAAATCTTTAATAAAATATTCTCTGTCTCCTGGTGCATGAAAGGGAGTTGTTTCTGTTTGGGATGTATAGCCTCCAGGTGGGCAAGGATGTAAGCGGACACCTGTGAGAGGTGACCATATCCAGAGGTGGGTACTATTATTGTTATTGAGGTTTTTAAAAAAAATTTATTGGAGTATAGTTGATTTACAAAGTTGTGTTAGTTTCCGGTGTACAGCAAAGTGAATCAGTTATACATATACATATACCCACTCTTTTTAAGATTCTTTTCCCATATAGGTCATTACAGAGTATTGAGTAGAGTTCCCTGTGCTGATGTGAAAGCAAGGCTCAGAGAGGTGAAGTGATGGGCCCAAACTTCACACTTTGGCGTGGTGGGTTTGCCTTCCCACTCTCTGCTCTTAACCCTCTGTGCTCCACTGAACATACCGGAAATTCTGCCAAATAATAACAAAAGCCGTAGCTGACATGAAGAACTTTACTGAGAGTCAGATGTCCTGGTTTACCCCCACTTCATCCTAACCGCCCTTGGAGGCAGGAACTGTCGGCATCTCCATCTTACAGATGAGGAGGTTGTGGCTCTGAGGAGTTAACTTGCCCCAGGTCACAGGATGTGGGACATGGAATGAAATCCAGGCCGACCCCACAGGAGCCCTTAACTGGGAAGGGACCACCTCCTCAAACGCTGCCCTTATCCTGCACCCCTGCCACAGCTACACCTTCTGCAAAGTGGTCCTCAGCCCTGAACACTGGAATCATCTGGGGACATTAAAACCACTGATGCCCAGGGCTTCCCTGGTGGCGCAGTGGTTGAGAGTCCGCCTGCCGATGCAGGGGACACGGGTTAGTGCGCCGGTCCGGGAAGATCCCACATTCCGCGGAGCGGCTGGGCCCGTGAGCCATGGTCACTAAGCCTGCGCGTCCGGAGCCTGTGCTCCGCAACGAGAGAGGCCACAACAGTGAGAGGCCCGCGTACCGCAAAAAAAAAAAAACAAAAACCCACTGATGCCCAGGTTTGAAGTGGCCTGGGTCCTGCGTGGACAACAGGATTTTTTTAAAGCTCCCAAGTTGTCCTCATGTTGGGAACCCCTGCCTTTGTCCTGCTTCAGCTAAATCCTCTTAAGCTTTTCTATAACTATAATTCTGTGCAATTATAACGTGCACACGGATCACCCGGGGATCCTGATAAAATGCAGGCTCTGATGCAGGGGATCTCTCTGGGTTGGAGCCTGGGATTCTGCATTTCTAGCAAGTTCCCAGGTGATGCTGAGGCTGCTCCTACAAGGACCACGCTTTGAGTACTGAGGCTCCACACCAACAGCTCTCGAGCGTGTCTGCACATCCAGCTCACCTGCGGAGTTTGAAAAAATGTGGATGCCTGGGTCCCAGTCCAGAGATTCTGGTGTCACTAGAAAGGAAGACTGGCAATTTTTGGGGCAGGGGCACTTTGAAAAAATACCAAAGCCCAGGCCACATCCCCGGCCAATTAAATCAGAGTCTCTGGGGCGGCACCTGGGCACCTGCATTTTTTAAAGCACTCAGGTGATTCTGACCAACAGCCAGGCTTGAGAACTAGAGCTTTGAGCTGCGTCTCACATAGTGTTTGCTGTCACCAAATCCCATCAAACCCAAGATTTTATTTCCTTCTTCAGGGCTTCACATTCATCGGGTCTGGGGTGGAACCCAGGAGTCAACATTCTTAACACACTTCCCAGGGGCTCCTGATGCAGGCAGACCCCAGGCCACGGGTCAAGAAACGCTCCTCCATCGTCCGTCCTCATCCTCAGCCGCTGCTCAGCTAACCCCTCTACACAGCATTCCACCTCAGCCAGCAAGAAGTATTCACCGGGCTTGTGGGGCCACATTCCTCAGGACTCCGGGAACCTCCACCTGGGGAGATGAGAAAGGCCACAGAGGGAGACCGGAGGCAAAAGCTGAAGAGTGGCTGGCTGTGGCTGTAACCTGTCACACCTCTGTGGTTGACCAGCGCTCAGAGGTCAGCTCCGCCCTGGGACAGGCAAGGATTCAGGACTGCTGGCTTCTGAGGAAGGCAGGGGTCGGGCAGAGACTGGAAAACCAGACAGGAGGACTCCTGTCTAGCCAGGTCCTCCCCGCCCCCCGCTCCCTGTACCACCCACCTGGGCAAGTCAGAACAACAACTCCACCCCGTGCCTCTATTCCCGCATTTCTCAAGTAAGAATAAACTCTCCCCACCCCACCGTGTATGTGTGATTGTGTGTGTTTTCTTTTTAGATTAAAGTAGTAATTGCTCAAGGCAATGAATTAAAACAGATCAGAAGCATATGAGGTGAGGAGTCTCTTTTGGAGGAACCACTGTTAATAGTTTCTTGTGTGTTTCCAGACATTTTCTTTGCAGGTACAAACACACCAACATCTGTATACACTTTTTAAAAAATGAGATGGTATATGTTGTTACAATTTTTTTTTGCGCTTAGCAATATATCATGGGTACCTTTCCATGGAATTCCATAGGATCTCTCTCGTTCTATTTGGAGGCTGCATAATATTCCACAATATTGATATACCATTTTTTTATTTAGCTATTCTTCTGCTGGTGGGCATTTAGGCTGTTTTCTTTTTTTTTTTTTTTCCTACAATTGGCAATGATGCAACAGACACCATTATATGGCCACCTCTGAATACTTCTACAAGCATGTCTCTAGTACATTCCTGGGAACAACATTAAGGTTCACCCAAATTTCCATCTCTCTCATTTTATAAGAGGTTGACAAACTGGAGTTTGCAATTTGCATGGATCTTTAACGAGAAGGGACAAGGTGGTGTAACTCTGTCTAGAGTGGACAGGGCTGCCGTGGATTTTGTACCACTGTAGGATTTCACTTAGAAACTGATCAGCAACACCTCCCTTATTTCCATCCTAAACAGCAGCACCAACACTATCGTCAAATCATGACTGCCAGTACCACTGTCCCCACCAGCCAGACCATCAACACCAATGCCGTCGCCGTAACCACCAACGCCGTCATTTCCATACCAGCCTGTGTTCTCAGTTGCAGACAACAGAACCCACTCTGATTTAAGTGGAAAGGTATTGTAAAAAGGTATTAGGAAAATATCTAAATGTAAAACCTAGAATTAGAAAACGCCAAGAAAAGAAAACATAAGAGAAATTCTTTAAGACCTTGGATTAAGCAAAGATTTCTTGAGACAAAGGCACAGATCATAAAAGATAAAAATTGATGAATTTAACTTCATCAAAATTTTAAATGTCTGCTTTTGAAGACATTGTTATGAAGATGAAAAAAGAAGCCACAGACTGGGAGAAAATATTTGCAAAATGCACAACTCATGAAAGACTGGTAACCACATATACAAAGAACACTCAAAACTCAAAAATAAGAAAAGAGACAATCCAATAAAAATATGGGCTAAAGATTTGCATAGACACTTTCCCAAAGAAGGTATATGGGTGGAAAATAAGCACTTGAAAACATGCTCAACATCAGTAGTCACTAGGAAAATGAAAATTTAAACCATAATGTGATACCACTACCCACCTATTTGAATGGTTCAAATTTTAAAAAACTGACAATACAAAATGCTCGCAAGGATGCAGAGTAGCTGGAACTCTCATACACTGCTGGTGGGAATGCAAAATGATGCATCCACTTTGAAAACTTGTTAGGCTGTTTTTTGTAAGGTTAAACGTATACTTAACACATGACCCACCAATCCCACTCCTAGGTATTTACCAAAGAGAAGTTGAGGTATATGTCCTTGCCAAAAACAAACAAAAAAAACTATATGTGTAGGTTTATAGAAGCTTTATTCATTACCAAAAATTGGAAACAACCTAAATGTCCATCAGCAGGTGGATGGATAAACAGATTATGGTATATCCATTCAATGGAATACTATTCAATAATAAAAAGGAACAAATTACTGGTATATGCAATGACATGGGTGACTCTCAAAAGGATTATGTTAACTTAAGGAAGCCATACTCAAAAGGCTACATACTGTATAATTCAATTTATATGACATTCCAGAAAAGACAAATCTATAGCAAAAGAGATCAGATGAGTGGTTGTAGGAGGCTGGGGATAGAGGAGGGGATTCAAAAGCATCACTGATGTTCTGTTAATGTTTAACAACCAGCTCAGGACAAGTGAGAGATTTTCTATATATATATATATATATATATATATATATATATGTAAATGTATGCATGTGTATATAGGTATACATGTGTATACCCATGTATACGCTTATCATAAATCTTACTGATATAAAAGATGTGTAGCACATACAGTTTTTTATTTGAGCAAAATTCACCTAACATACAATTGTACCATTTTAAAGTGTACAATTCAATGGCGTTTGGTGCATTGACAGTGTTGTGCCACCACCACCTCTCTCTAGTTTCACAACATTTTCATCGTCCCTGAAAAAAACCCCATACTCATCAAATTCTCCCCATCCTCCCCTCCCCCATCCCCTGGCAACCACTGCTTTGCCTTCTGCCTCTATGGATTTGCCTGTTCTGGATATTTCACATAAATGGAACCATACAATATGTGACCTTTTGTGTCTGGCTTCTTATACTTAGCATAACGTTTTCAATGTTCACCCAAGTTGTAGCATGTATCAGTACTTCATTCCTTTTCATTGCTGAATAATATTCCATTGTACAGATCCCCAGTAATTTGTTTATCAGTTTATCCATAGATAGATATTTGGGTTGTTTCCACCCTTTGACTATGTGAATAATGTTGTTATAATCATGTACGTACAAGCTTCTATGTAGATATATATTTTCATTTTTCTTAGGTGTAATACATAGGTAAGGAATTGCTGGGTCATACGGTAATTATATGTTTAACTTTTTGAGGGACCACCAAACTGTTTTCCACAGTGGTTGCACCATTTTATATTCCCTCCAGCAATGTACAAGGATTCCTGTTTCTCCATATCCTCGTCAACATGTGTTATTTTCCCTTTTTTTTTTTTTACTATAGCCATTTTAGTGAGTATGAACTGGTATCTCACTGGGTGGGTTTTGGGTTTTTTTTTTTTAAGATTTTCATTTTTTTTTTTTTTTTTTGGCTGCATTGGGTCTTTGTTGCTATGCACGGGCCTTCTCTAGTTGAGGTGAGTGGGGGCTACACTTTGTTGCAGTGAGCGGGCTTCTCATTGTGGTGACTTCTCTTGTTGCGGAGCACGGGCTCTAGGCACGCAGGCTTCAGTAGGTGTGGAACATAGGCTCAGTAGTTGTGGCGCACGGGCTTAGTTGCTCTGCGACATGTGGGATCTTCCCGGACCAGGGCTTGAACCTGTGTCCCCTGCATTGGCAGGCAGATTCTTAACCACTGTGCCACCAGGGAAACCCGTCTCACCGGGTTTTAATTTGCATTTTCTCAATGATAAATAGTATTGCATATTTTTTCATATGTTTGTTGGCCATTTGTATATCTTCTTTGGGGAAATGTCTACTCAATTCTTTTGCCCACTTAAAATTGGATTTTGTGTCTTTCTGTTATTGAGTTGTAAGAGTTCTTTAGATATGCTGAATATTACACCCTTATCATATACACGCTTTGCAAATATTTTCTCCCGTTCCATAGGCTGTCTTTTCACATCCTTGATAATGCCCTTTAATGCACAAAAGTTTTTAATTTGGTGAAGTCCAATTTATCTAATTTTTTCATTTATGCTTGCGCTTGTGGTGTCAAATCTAAGAATTCCATTGCCAAATCTGAAATCATGAAGATGTACTCTCATGTTTCCTATAATAGTTTTATCGTTTTGGCGCTTATGTTTAGGTCACTGATCCATTTGGAGTTAATTTTTGTACAGGGAGTACAATTTCTCTGGTGCAAATACCCCCACCCACATGAGGTCACTGAATTCAGAGCTGAGAAGAGCTATCATTACATCGTATTTCTACCAAACTGATGTAATAAACATGATCTCGCAAGCATAAATAGTAAAATGTAGCGAAATCTTTAGAAAGTAATGAGTTTATTACGGCTGTTTTAAATATAAGTTATTTGTAGGTTTACATAATTTAACATTCAATGAGGGCTGTGTTTAACAATCAGCTTGTGAAATTTCTGAAAATTCAACAATTGACTCTCACAAGGTAGCCAGCTCTAGCACACCACCAGGATCGACTACCAAGTGGCACTTGGGAACTTCCGAGGGTGACAAAAATGTTCTACATCTTGACTGTGGCAGCAGCTATAAGACTGTATAAGTTTGTCAAGATATATAGAACTGTGCATATAAACAGGCTAATTTTACTGGATGTCAGTTATACTTCAATAAACCTGAAATAAGGGGCATATGGTAACTCACAAACTTCCCAGAGGCACCACAGAATCAGACTTGGAGGCTGGAATAGCACCCAGGGCTAATGGCGAGGCTTCTGCTACTGTCACTGAACACAGGTGTGGAGGCTCCCACCACCAAGGAGGGCAGGGAAGCCCCTGCCAGGACCCCACCTCTGCTGCCACTGGACTCTGGCTGTCTCTCCATCCTACGCTGACAAACTCATCTGCACTGACCCTGCCAGTGCCTCTTCCCTGTCAGAACCCTGTGTCTGCATCTGATTGATGGAGGTGAGATCACACAGCTACACTAGCTGCAAGGGAGGCTGGAAAGTGAATTTCTTTCTTTCTTTTTTTTTTTTTCCCATGCCATGTGGCATGTGGGATCTCAGTTCCCCGACCAGGAATTGAACCTGTGCCCCCTGCAGTGGAAGCGCAGAATCTTAACCACTGGACCGCCAGGGAAGCCCCTGGGAAGTGAGTTTCTGATTTCTACCTTGGTGGAGTAGGACTCGTAGAGTGGGAGACACCTCGAATCTAGGAAGAGAGTTTACTGGGTGCAAAGTGGCCACATGAGCATGAAAACGGTCCCCTACAACGACAACCAGTTACTGTCACCAGCACATGACCACGGATACCAGCCACGGTGTCATCCTAGTTATTGTTATAAGCCTGGTTCCAGCCCTTCCGTGTGAAGGCCACACAGACTGTTAGAACCCACGTGGAGACAGGTGTCAGCCAGGCCCCTTCGTAGAGAAGCTTACTATCTGGTCGGAAGGCCTGGTCACCCATCCTATGGGGCAGTGTGTGCTCAGCTGCTACAGGAGGACTTGAGACAGACAGCTACAGGAGCCAGAGGGAGAGTTCCCCCGGGAATGGGGAGGAGAGGGAAGGCTTCCTGGAGAAGGGGGCATTTGAGCTGAGCTTTGAAGGGTGGGAAAGACTTAGACAAGGGGAGTGAGGAGGAGGGCACCTCATAGGAGGACCCATGTGGGCAAAGGCATGCTAGGGTGTCTGGCTGGTGAAGAAATGTAGGCAGTGCTTGGCAAAATTCTTGACCACAGCTTCAGAGTGAGAAACACATTTTACCTGTAACACACACATATACCTAAATGAATAAGAATTTCACACAGCAGTACCTATCCCACCACATGCTGTGCACTTTGATGTTTTCTATTCTAGCTGATCCTGTTTTACCATTTTTTTCAAGTGCTAGTCATCACTCATTAAACTGACATCACGACCCATCAGTGGGTCACGACCTGCAGTTTGAAAATCACAGATGCATGCAGGGGCCGTAGATCTGGGGGAAGAAGCAAGCGTGGGGCTATAAAGGGCCTTGAACACCAAACGACAGCATTTTTGTTTGTCTGGTTTTTGTTTTTGTTTTGTTTTGGCCACACCGTGCAGCTTGTGGGATCTTAGTTCCCCGACCAGGGGATTGAACCCAGGCCCGAAAATGCCGAGTCCTAACCACTGGACCGCCAGGGAATTCCCAAATTCACTGCATTTGGACTCCGCCCTATAGATTCTTGATCCCGGAGGTCAGGTGTGGAGTTGCGATTTGAAATGATTACTATACACCATCTATCAGTCTTTAAAATGCACATAATATTTGACCCAACAATTCCACTTCTAAGAATGCAGCCTGGAAAGACATCCATCAAGGAGCTCAAAAGAGGGTGTTTGCTGCCACACTGCTTCTCACTGGAAGAATTGGAAGCAACTAAATGTGGAATACCATGCACCCCTTCAAAAGAATGAGGTCAGTCTTGATTGTGAAGAGATCTCTGGGACATTTTGGGGGTTGGGGGGAGAAACAAGATCAAGTCACAGAGCCAGAAGTGTTGTTTGCTTTCAGTTTTGGATAAAACACACTTGTACGTGTGTACGCACATTTACACGTGTGGATGACTTTTTAAAAGATCTAGAAGGAAGTTCGGACACATGCTACAACACAGGTGAAGCCTGAGGACATTATGCTAGTGACATAAGCGAGTCACAAAAGGACAAGTACTGCGTGATTCTACTTTTATGAGGGACCAAGAGTAGTCGGATTCATAGAGACAGAAAGTAGAAGGGTGGTTGCCAGTGGCTGGCTGGAGGGAGGATGGGAGTCAGTGTTTTATGGGGACAGAGTTTCCGTTTGGGAAGATGAAGAAGTTCTGGAGATGCGTGGTGGTGATGGCTGCGCAACGCTGAATACCACTGAACTTCACTCTTAAAAATGGTTAAAATGGTGAATTTTATGTTATGTATATTTTACCACACACACAAAAAAAGATTTAGAAGGCCCTACACCAGATCTAACAGCGGTTGCTGTGAGAAGGGGAGCAAACTGGGGTTAGTGCAGGTAAAGGGGGTCTTTCACATTTTACTCTCTATGCTTCTGTATGGTTTGTAATCTTTGCAACGAGCGCTTGTTCTTGGATAACTCACGTGATTTTTTTAAATCCAGTTTCTAAAAATATATACATATGTAAAGTTCAGGTGACCTTAGGAGGGTCAAAGGGTGGACATGAGGGAGGGGTTAGGGTCCAGAGGGGCCTGGAGGTGCTGGAGGGTATGGCCAATGAGGGGTTACCTTATGAAGACCAATACTGAGCACGGTGCGTGGGATGTCTAAATAGCTCCCTGGAAGACGTGGTTATAATCCACTGCAGGAAACATTAGGAGCTCTGGGACCCCAGAGGAGGTGCTTAACCCAACCAGAGAATCAGGGAGGGCTTCCTGCAGGAAGTGGCCGGAGCAGGAGTGTGGACTACGAGAAGGCTGAGCAGTAGCAGCAGGAGACTCGGAAGCAGCACCTTCTGCAGTCCAGAGCCGGGAGCCCCAAGCATCCCCTGGGCTGGAGGCTGTTGGTCCCACCCCACCACCCCCCACACGGTTCCTGCCCAGCCCCCCGCTCCCCCAGAGAATGGCTGCGGGGCAGTAAGGGGGCAGTAACGCAAATCACCTCCTGGGTGTAGCTCTCATTATTTCTCAGTGACTGGTGCTGCAGAACCACTTTGGCCTGGTGGAGGTGGGAACAGATGCTTTGCTCCCTGCTCTTCCCCCAGCCCTCCTGCAAGAGCCTCCAACCCTAATCACATCTGGTTCACATTGGTCCTGTTTGGTTCCAATTGTCTCACTTCCTGCTACCGTCTCTGGGCACCCCGCCCCCCCATCTGTGGGAACAGACCCCTCCCCCTGCCCTCCTCTCAGCCTGCAGCAAGTCCCGCACAGAGGAGTCCCCCAGCAGCCCTGTGGATCCCCCCTTGACCGCTCTCATGAACGTGACGGGTCATCTCACTGCCCCCCAGATGTGCCTCCTGGACATTATTCTGGGGTGCCCTGGCTCTGGTGATGCCCACCTGCATCCTTCCGGGTCTGACCCAGACATCTACTAGGAACCCCGCTATCCCCGTGCCTTGCCCCCTTCACCTCCTGGGGAGGGGCCTCCTGTGTCAAGCAATGTGTCGGGCTCCTCCATCCCCACACCCAGCCCTCTCTGGGAGGTCCTTGGTGAGAGTGAGCCAGAGAAGGCATGTTTCCCTGGAGGGCATTTCTCTCCAAAGGAAATAGTCCTAAAGCCATTTCCAGGGTTTGCCGGACCTCAGAGACAGAGCTGTACAGGGTGAGGATGGGGGGGGCGGGGTCAGGGCGCAAAGAGCTGATGGGACAGGAGGAGATGGGGGACGACTGACCCCAGAGAGCAGGCACTCCAGGCACCCACCCACGTGGAGCCAGAGGAGTGATGTGGAGGGAAAGTCAGAGAGTTCCCTCTACTCCCACCTCTGGGATCAGCTGGGAGTGTGGCTCTCTCTCCAGTGCAGGACGGTACCCAGGTGATACATGCTCTGTAGCATTTGTCCCGAATTATCACTGATCAGTGACACGCTGCTCTTACCATAAGCCAAGCCTTTAAAGTGTGTTAACTCCTTTTATCCTCCCAGCAACCCCATGAAGGCACTATCGTCCATCACCATCATCATCACCATCCCCATCTTACAGATGAGAAAGCTGAGGCAGGAAGAGGTTAAGTAGCTGGCCCAAGGCCGCACAACTGGTAAGTAATGAGGCCAGCATCTGGGCCCAGGAGCCTCTTAATCTCAAAGGCCAGGAGTACCCAGTGAGCTGGGGTCTCTGAACCCACCACTACCCCTCCCCCCGACTGGACCAGACCCTGCACTGGGAACTCCTTGAGGGCAGGAACAGGGGACAGGGTTCCTCTCTGCCTCCCTCGAAGCCAGCACTAGACATTCACTCATTCATTCATTCATTCCATAGGACTTTTGCTGAGTACCTCCAGGCAGTCATGTGCCAAAACCCCCTCCTGAGCCTCCGGCCCCCCATCTGCAAAATGCAAATGTTGTCTGAACAGAGGGGTCCAAATATATTACAGCGGCCCATGTATGTAATATCTCCTAGTAGCCACGTTTAAAGGAGTAAAAGGTAACAGGTGAAATTAATTTTAATAACATACTTTTTGAACCCAGTATCTCCAAAATACTAGCATTTCAGCATGCAATCGATGTAAAAATAATGAATGAGATATTTGACACGCTTTTGTTTGTACTGGCCCCGAGAAATCCTGTGCACATCCCCCTTCCGGCACATCTTCCTTTGGACTAGCCACACATCCGTTGCTCAGTAGCCACGTGTGGCCATCGTACTGGACAGCACGGCCCCAGACTGGAGGGTTCAATAGAGATCAGAGGGCACGGGTGTATAAGCCTCCAGCTCCCAGCCTGGCCCACAGTAGGAACACGTACAGGTGCGAGGGTCCCAGCGCCTTCCTGCCCTCAGCCTGGCAAAGCCTCCCCTTTCCTCCTGCAAAGCCAGGAGTCAAGGCCCCTCTGGGGTGCCCCTGGGACTGAGGCGCTGCTGGCTTTCCAGGAAGAAGCAGGAGGAGGAGGGGGAGAGCGGTCTGGGGCCTCGAGGAGGGAGCTGCTGCTGCCGCCTGGCACGGGGACAGAGTTTGTTTGCACCTCTTTGAAGCCGGGAGATGAAAGCGGGGCCCACACGGCTGCCTTTGATTCCCTCCTCCCTGAGCCCTCGCAGCTGCAGCCAGGCCAGGCCCAGCCCTTCGCTACCCGGGCGGGAGCAGAAGAGGCCCCAGGCCAAGGGCGTTTCTCCCCTGGGTGGCTTGGAACGTAAGCAGAGGAAGCACCCTCCGTGCTGGGGGATCTGCCCTCCCATAGATGGACCCACCCAAAAGGCAGAGTGACAGCTTCCCTGGAGAGGAAGGAGCAGGCGTGATGTGTAGGATGCGAGGGAGCCTGCAGCCTCGACTCTCTCTTCTGCTGACGCCTGAGTGTCCACCATCAGTGGTCAGGCCTTACGAACTAACGCAACAAGAGCATGGCGGCGGTTGAGAGCTGGGTGGATCCCTGCACCTCTCTAAGCCTCTTTAATTCAACCAGTACTTATCGAGGGCCTACTGTGTGCCTGCCAGCTGCTGTTCTAGGTGCCCTCCGAGTATGTTTCACAGAGCAGATGGAATGAAATGATGTATGCAAAGTGCTTAGTATGGCGACTGGCATGTGGAAATAGCTCAGTACACGTCAACCGGCATCATCATCGTTACTGCTAGGTACTGCAGGGTCTCTTAACCACTCCCAGGCAATGAGCGAAGAGAACCAGCTGCTAGAAGAGTGGCCACCCCCAGGGCTAATCCTTCATCCTTTGGCCCGAGCTCCTACCTCCTCTCTCCTAGGTCCCTTGGGGGCAGGCCATGGCCTGGGGGGGAAGCAGGACCACTGACCTTGACCACTGATGTCTCTGGACCAAGAGTGGCAGCTCAGACCACAGGTATCATGCTCTGGGACCTCCCGCCGTAATGGATGCAAAGTCACATCTGGGATCCTAGTGGGCCCCTCCCCTGACCCAGGCCTGCCGACCCCTCCGCGTGCAACTGGAGGCCACGGGGCAGCGGCACTTTAGAGCAGCAGGCGGTAGGACATCTGCTGTAGCAGGCACGTGGCTTCTGCAATCCCAGACCCCATATGGCCCTGGCAGCATGGACTGGGTGTCCTCTGCCCCAATCCCCGTCCAGACAGTGTCTGGATTCTCCCAGCCACGCCACCTTGGAGGAAGACCCACCTCTGTCCTCCTCTGGTACAGGGCGCTGGCTGCACCGTCCTGGTCACCTCGTCCTTGCACACACATTGCTTGTTCACAGTGCTCAGTACATGGCGGGGGAGGGAGGGGGTCTGTGAGCCCCACACAGGCCTGCCCCTCACTCCTGGTCCTCTCCTGCTTGACGGCTTGCTGCCTCTCACGGGTCAGGGAGGAGACGTGGTGCCGCCAGGGCTGCAGAGGAGAGCAAAGTGGGTAAGACCCAGGTCCCGAGCGCTCCTGGGCAACCACTGGGTTTGCGGGCGTGCGTGTGCAGGCCCTTCCAAGATACACGTCTGACCCTCACCGATGGTCGTCCCCATTTCACAGATGGGGAGGTCCAGGCTCTTCCACAGTCACACACTTAGGAAGGAGGGCAGCCCGGATTTGGAGCCAGGTCTGATCGATTCCAAAGTTTGTGTTCTTTTCACTCAAGCACAGTGCCAGGCCCTCTCCTCAGCTCAGAGCAGCCCCAGGTGGCTTCTCCAAAGCCTGAAACTCCAGGGCCAAGAAGCCTGCCCTGTAGACAGATGTGCTGGAGCAGAGGAATACCGGCCTTGGAGACAGACCGGCTGGCTGGAAATCCCACCAGTCCTGGGACCCCGGGCAGGTCATCTCACCTCAAGACCTTCATCTTCTCTTTCAGGGATTTCCCAAAGCATGCATGGCTGGCAGAATGATTCTAGGTGGTGCTCAGCCTTTTCTTTCTATTTTAGTTGTTAGAGATTTGTTCTATTGTGTATTAAACCAGAGAGACGTGACTAGCGCGTCCAACCCACAATTTCACGGATATATTTGCTTAGGTGGTGTCTACGTAAGTGAGAAAGGTGCGTTGACTGGAGGGATGATACTAAGTAAGCAAAAACACAGGTGGTAGGAGGATGTGGCATATCAGCTGCCCATGTCTGGGGAACAGGAGCTGGTACAATGACCACATCAGCGAGAGGAGGGTACCAGGTGTCTAGGGGGGGCTAGAAGCAGGGTGCCCTGGCCCCATTGGCTGGGGCGAACCCCATGGAGGCCTGGACAGGAGAGAAGGAAGTAGGCAGGGAGGTGGGAAGAGGGAGAGAGGCCAGCGGGGCTCCAGGGCTTACCCCAGCCGGCTGGCCGGCTGCATCCACCCGGGCCTCCGAGCCTGGAGGCCACATTGCCGCCTCCCTTTCCCAAGCCATGCAGTCCACAGCTGGCTGATGTAAAACACACATGTTTTGACTGAAGCTGCTCTCCCCGCCCCCCCAAAAAACGCCAACATTAAAGGGAGCGTAGCTTTGTAAAACTGAAACTGTAAAACGCTTCTGAAACCCAGCCCGGGGGATTAAAGAAACCACATGAAAAGGGATTTGGGACGACCTGGACCCTGACTTCCTGTTCAGAAGTTCACTCACCATGTGCCTCCCACCCGGCCTGTGGCATGTAGCCAGGAGGAGGAGGGGGAGAGGGGAGGGGAGGGGGAGGGGGGAGGGGAGGGGGAGGGGAGGGGGAGGGGGAAGAGGAAGGCCAGGCCAGTGGGGGCCTCAGGGGGCCTCCAGAAGTCCAGGGCTCCCTAAGGTCCAAGGCCTCACAACCTCAGCCGTGGCCTTCCCTGGCCTCTGACCTCTGGGGGCTCTGAGGAGAAGATGCCATGTTGCCCTCGGCCTTGGGACACCCTCCCTTGTAGTAACAGAGGGGTGGGGTGAGCAAATGAGACCACAGCCAGCCACCATCGACCTCCCTCCCGGCCTCTGCCAGTTGCCTCTGCTGCTCCCAACTTGGTCCTCACTGGTCCTGGATCCTTGGAGATGCAGGAAGTGTTTGGACCTCAGCTCAGCCTCCCATCCAATCATAGTTAAGAGCTTCCCCCAGGCCCATGAGCCGACTGTGAGTTCAAATCCCAGCTCTGCACTTATTCACTGTGGGATGCCCACGACCTCCCATTGGAAGCTCCCCCCCTTTTCCCTCTGCACGTGTTAGTGAGCAGCGTGGGGAAGGCTGTGTGCAAAGGTGCCGTGACTGGGATGGTGCAAAGGTGGCCCTGCCCCCGCTCTCACAAGACTGGGGTTGGAACTCCCCCATGGGTCTCTCTCTCGCTACATGGCCCTGGGCCCATCACATTCCCTCTCTGAGCTCAGGACCCTCATCCTCGGAAAAAAGAGGATAGGATGGACTGGGTCAGAGGGGAAGCCTGGTCTATGGACACCCGCACACGCACACATCATATCCACTCTCAGATGGACACACACTCACCGCCCCCCATCACACACGTCGTAACACACACAGACACACATCACAGTCCACTTGGCCCCCGCCACCCCCAGCTTCGTTACAGCCCTCCTTCCCTTACATAAACTCCCCGTGCCCTCCAGTGTCCCCCGCAATCACTTACCTAATATTAGGATATTAAAAAATATGGCAAGATCTTAAGAGACTTATTAAAATGCAATTAGCAGCGGGTACGACTTAAGCAGGGAGATTATTTTTAAAAATGACTTGATTGTGAGGAATACCACGCACCTTCCCGAGGCCGTAAACCTGCCAATCACACACATTCTCAAATGAGGAGGTCTCCTCGCTTTCTCTTTGTCCTTCAGGGTTTTCTCCTGCCCCCAGGGACCATGAAGGCTGTGGTCCCCCACCCATAAAAGCCACCTGCCCACACACAGACACTCTGAACCCCTCAAGAGGTCCCTCAGAAGGAAGGCAAGGGGTTAATCAGGTCCAAAGCCAAGCTTGGAGAAGTTTCTAGAAACCGGCCGGAGGGTAGGCATGGGGATGGAGACCCTCCCACCCCCCCACTCACGCCCACCCCAGTTAAGATTTGGGTCCGGCAGGGGCTGCCGGCAGGGTACGGGTGACAAACTGTCCTTCGAAGGGGCTGAGGCTGGGAAGGGCCCAGGGAGGAGGAAGAGGACCAGGCTAAGTGGGCGTGGGCTGCTGATGACCCGCTCTGAGGGCTAAGCCTCTGAGACACCCCCCCCTGCTATTGCCACCCACCCAGCGGCCACTCTCCCGGCTGGAACGGTGGGTTATGCTGCCCCCTGCTGCCTGCTCTCCACACTGCAGCCCCGCTCAGGATCCAGCGGCTGAGCAAAAGAGCTGGCCCGGTCCAGGGTCAGCCCGTCTCCAGCTGCAGGGTCCGCGAGAGGGACCCCAGGAAGCCTCCAGGCTCTAACCTAAATAGAAACTCGCATCTGGAAACATGGGGCCCGCTCTCCGGCACCCCCTCCTGGGCTGCCCCACCCCTGGCTGAAGGAGTTTATCAAATGTGCTCGCTACTTCCTGGCATTAGGCTCCCGCTGGCACTTTTATTCCAACCATAAAAAGGCTATTTCATTGAGAAATAAAGTCCCATCTCCCTGACGTGTAACTCCTTTCAGAGCTCTTATTCAGCCGTCAGGCAAAATTTATGCTTCCTGGATGCCTTCTCTTGGGATAGCAGCTGGAAAGTGGGGAGAGGGGGCTGTAGGGAGGAATTTCCTTTCTCGCCAATGGACATGTGTTTATTCCTTCGGTCTAAGGAGCCGCAGAAACCCAAGGTGTGCAGGAGGGAGCCCTGGCCTTGGAATGAGGAGGCCAGGGTTTGAGCCCTGGTTCTCTCTCCTATTAGCTGTGTGACCTTGGGTAAGGCCAAGTTTCCTGGTCTGTAAAATGGGAAGAACAATTCTTCTCTTCCCCAGAGCGATGGTGCTAGATGCCGTGAGCAGAGAGAGGTGGAAAGTACCTGGACGTTGTAGAAGTGCAAGTACTGCTTTTGTATGAGGGCAGAGGAATTCTCTGACTCTGGGAGGTGTCCCTGGCACAGATTCTCCCAGGCAGTGGTCCTCAACTGCCACGTGCATCGGAATCACCTGGAGGACTTGTTCAAACACAGATTGCTGGGTCCCACCCCGTGAGTTCCTGGAACTGTAGGTCCAAGAGTTTGCATTTTTCACGAGTTCTCAGGCGAAGCTGATGCTGCTTGTCCGGGGACCCCACTTTGAGAGCCACCATTCCGAGGCTTCTGAGATCTGGGATGTGAGGTAGCACAGCCTGGGCCTCAGGAGAGGAATGAGGAGGAGGGGGGAGGTCACCTGTGGTGCCAGGTGGGGCTGGGCTGTAGCCAGCTCCATGGGAATGAGCATCGGTCCACATCACCCCATCTTGTCCCCCAACTGGCTTGGCCTGAGGTCTCCGGCAGCCCCACCCCCAGAGACCAGACCAGCAGCAGGAGTGTCAGGAGGTGGGCTGAGCTGGGGAGGATGGACCCTCCGGGGTGAGGGGTTCTCTCAGAGCTGCATTAGAGACTTCTGACTTGTCATCTTCAGGGGCTGACCCCCACGTCACCCTAGAGCGGAGGTCGCCTGGCCGACTACTCCTGTTTCCAAAAACCCCATGCTGAAGCAGGAGCTCAGAGAAGTGAACTGATTTGCTCAAGGTCACACAGCTTGGGCAGGACACCCAGAAGGACACCCACCACCACGCCGCCTCTCTGGTTACGCAGTAATTTGGAGGATTACTAAATTGACGACTCCAATTCCAGTTTAAGTAATATTCAAATACCCAACAGAGACTTGCAGCTAAGGCTGAAAGAGCGTGTTGTGATGGAAGAGGTCTGACGTGGGAAGCATCTAAAATCTGGAAATTCGAGACCTTCAACGAGGGAAAAACAAGGAGCCTGGATGTTTCAGGGTGTGAAAACTGGCTTTGTGCTCAAGGAGGAAAACCCAAAAGGGAAACTGGACCAGTGGCTGTTCCCTGTCACAGGAGAGAAGGACAATAAACGCATCACAGACCCTGGACTTGACACACAGTCGTGTGGGGAATGCTGAGGATCCAAGCTGCGGGGGGGTAGGGGGGCCCGATTTCTAATTACCCCCAAATCCCAGGTTGCCTGAGATCCCACCTGGCAGGCCACTGACCGGGAGTGGCAGAGCTGCCCTCTGCCAGGATTTCACTGATCACAGACGTGTCAGCTGTCAGCCATAAACAAATGACCGCACGACCGACGGGGGAGGTCTCAACAGGAAAACCGGAGGTCCCCAGGGCAGAGAAAACACTGACGCCCGTGTACATCATGACTGTGGGTCAGACCCAGGAGCCACCCAGGCCCTGGCGGACCCGGAGCCCTGGTCACAGATCTGGGGTTGTCCCGTGTTGAGGGAGAACAGGAGACCTCCGGAGAACCCCGATCACTTTCTAATTAAACACGACTGTCCGGGTTTTGAGCCGAGGTGCAGTGGAACAAAGGGAAGGAAGAGAAGAAAAGTGGTTTGTTCCAGCTGCGCAGAACGCTGAGCTGGGAAGAGTGCCCAGAACAGTTAATGCCCAGACCCTCTCAGCCTTGCAAATCGCCACCCGCCTGGGGGGGTGAAGTGCCGTTTATGCCAGGTAAAGGCAGGCGATTTCATTAACTCCACTCCTGGTGTCTCATCTCCAAGGGCGCGGGTGGTTAAACGTGAGCGGGATTGGTAAAAGGTCAGCCTGGTTGGCAGGACTTTCTGGGGTGGGTATGTGCCCCTGGTCTACGAGGTCCCCAAGCTGAGTGTCTCTGCAGAGACGAAGAAGGGAAGAGGTGATAGGGGGTGGAGGAGAGACAGACTTGAGACAGAGACTGAGTCCTAGTAGAAACACTGCAAGCCGGTGTTGAGGTAGATGTGAACACGTCTCGAACATCACCAGCGGCCATGGAGTCCTCCAGGTGCAGGGCAGGAGGGGCACAAGCCCTCAACAAGGACCCCTTGGAGTCACTTCTCACGGGGCCTCTCTCATCCCCCCCACCTTGTCCCCCTGCTGCTCGTCTTGTCCCTCTGATGTCCAGCCTTTTAAAGCCAGAATAAAGCTGGTCTCCTACCTCAGGCTTCAGGCCCTGCAGGCCCCTGGTCCCTTCCACTTCCTCCTGTCAGATGGCCATCTTTCAGTCCCTCCAACCCTCCCCAGGACTCTGGAACTTGCCGTGCCTCTGCGTGGATACCCTTGCCCCAGCCCTTTCCAGATTTACTTCCTCGGGGGGGCCGTCCCCGCCATCCCACCCAAAGCAGCCCACAACCTGCCCCCACCGACGTTGCATGTTTAGGACTCTTCAGAGCACTTGGTGTGAAAACATCCATGCGTATGTCTATTGTCAGTCTCCCTGCCCCTTCACACACGAGCACGTGGGCCTTTCTCTGTCCGATTCACCCTTCCCTTCCAAGCTGGATCGGTGGCTGCACAGAGGACGCGCTCCGTAACCTAGCCGTCGGGTCCAGGAGACGCTCTACGGAAAGGCAAGTGATCCGGGGGACCAGCCAACGGTAAGCCCACGACCTCAGTGCTGGGCTCTAAACAACTTCCCCACCAGCCTCTGAAGACCTTGTAGCCCCAAAGCCACGGGCTCCTATGAGCTGAGTCAGCCTTAGAGGAGGTCAAGGCCTTCCTTCCTCACCAGTCCAGGCCACCCAGTCAGGTGTCCAGGGCAGTGGTCAGAGGCTTGGTCCTCCTCCTGCTGGCTTCCCCTCTAGGTGTCAGGCTTGCCCTGGCATGGGGGCGGCCTTCCCGGGGAAACGCCTGGCGGGGCTGGGGGATGAGGAGGGGGCCGGGCTTGCAGTCACGGCTCCGAGTCAAGAAAGGAAATCATCCGAGCTTTTAAAAAATTAAATGGAGTCAGTAATTTGATTTCAGAGAGAAGCTGAAAACCTCGTAATGGCAGGAGCAGCTCAATTCCGTGGTGAAAAGGAAAAGCCTTAAATGGGGCTATTAAGATTTTGCCTGGGATGGATCTGCCCGGAGAAGGAGGAAGAGGGAGGGCGGGCAGGGGGAGAAGTCGTCCTCGAGGCAGAGACCGTTCATCAGCCAAGACAACCCTGATTATTTATTTATTTATTTATTTATTTATTTATTTATTTATTTCACGTTCCGGGCGTTGCCGAAGGCCTCTTCTTGGCTGCGTTTCAAATCCCTCTTCCAGTGATGGGCCGGCCTGGGAGTGGGGGTAGGGTTTCTACCCTTCCAGGGAAGCACTGGGTACCACTCTAGCTCAGGCCACAGCTGGGCTTCTGGGCCAGGGAGCCTGGGAACACTGGCACCCCTGGGGGTCAACAGGGGTCACCGGAGCTGTTCAAGCCAGCAGGGTACCAGCTGCTGCCATGGAAACAAAAGGAAGGGAGCGGTGAGTCATGAAAACAAAGCAGTAACACTCAGGGGGTTCTTTAGAGACCTGGGGTCATGGCCCCCTGGGGCCCAGGGGAGAGGGCTTCTCACATCATAGGATCTTATCACCACCTACCTTCTCAGAAGGATGTCTGAACTATGACTGAAGGCTTTCCATGCTCTCCTGGAATAAGCAAACATCCCCTCTGCCTGGGCCTGGGAGCCCAACTGCTCAGCTTCTCTGATTTGCCAGGACGGCAGCAGTAATGACCTCAAGAATGACTCACTTGGGCTTCCCTGGTGGCGCAGTGGTTGAGAGTCCGCCTGCCGATGCAGGGGATATGGGTTCGTGCCCTGGTCCGGGAAGATCCCACATGCCGCGGAGCGGCTGGGCCCGTGAGCCATGGCCGCTGAGCCTGCGCGTCCGGAGCCTGTGCTCCGCAACGGGAGAGACCACAACAGTGAGAGGCCCGCGTACCGCAAAAAAATAAAGAATGGCTCACTGGTTCTGAGCTAGAGGCCTGTGTCCATCTTCCTGCTTGCCCCTAAACAGACCCATTGGGAAGAACTATTATCACCCCCTATTTGACTGATCGGGAAACTGAGGCACAGAGAGGTTAATGCCTTGCCCAAGGTCACACAGATAAAGAGTGAAAGGACCACGGCAGCCTGGCTGCAGAGCCTGCAAACTTTCCCCTCCCCCATGCCTCACACATCTAACAGCGAAAGGGCAAGCCCCAAAACGCTGGGGCCTGCACTCGTGGGCAGTCCACGCGGGTGGGAGGCATGCCCCGATGCTGCCCACCACGCTGTTCCACATTTGGCATCCCCTGGGGTGCTTCCAGGGCTCACCCCAGCAAGGGGGTCTCTCAGAAGCCCCTCCGCGATGTTCTGAAGCTCAGGAGGCCTGTGCCTCTCAGGGCTGGTTGCCAATGTGGGCTCTGCTGGCTCCTGCCGGGGGCTACCCTGGCCAGCGGTGAAAGGGTCTCTAGGCTCGGCCAGGCTGGATGAGGAAATGTCCGTGGGAGCCCGCAGGCTCTGAGGTTGCTGGACGTGTGTGTGGCCCCCCTCTCAGCCTGCTCCACTGGCCAGCTACAGGCTGACTTAAGGCCTCAGGCTCTACCTGACTTTCCCACAGATGAGGCAGTGGGCTTCTCGGAGGCGGAGGCCGGATGGCTCTTGGGAAGAGCTGTCAGGTGGCTGCACTCTGCTGGCAGCTGCTCAGCAGTAAGAATTGGCAGGGCCCTACTGGGCCCTCCCTGTGCCTCCCCTTGCGCTCTGGTCCTGAGGCCCTCAGACGGCCACTGGGGCCTGGCTGCCGCCACCACACCTTGGAAGTATTCACCACTGGGGCAGTGCTGTGGCATCCATCCCCAGAAGGAGGGTGCGTCCCCTCCAGGTCCTGACTTGGTTCTGGGAATGAGAGGTCCAGGTGCCCTCTGGCCCCTCCCTGGGTAGTCCCCCAGCTTCCATCCTGGAGGATGTTTCCGGGGGCTCTCCAGGCGAGCGGCGGGAGCACAGCACCTCTTCGGCCAGGCTGGTCATCAAGGGCTTTGTCAATGGCTGGACCTCCTTGCTGGCCTGCCAGGGCCCCGCATGGGCTAGTAGGCAGCCACATGCCCCTGTGGCAACCTTCCAGCAGGAGGGGACTTCCTGGTAGCTAGGCGGGGCTCTGCTCCTAGACTGCCAGTTAGGGTAACAGAAGGCCTGAGACTATTGGGACCGCCAGAGAGGCAGCTGGAAATGAGACATCTGAGGACAAAGGCATGGTCCAGGCCCAGGGGCCGGAGGACTGGACAACTACTATGGACGCTGAGGACAGTACAGCTGCAGGCAGGGGGTCCAGGTCACCCCACTTTCCCTGGGGGAGCTGACCCTCTGGGAAAGGGAAAAAGGAAGCCAGTAGATGTCCACCTTCTTCCACAGGTTTGGCTGTTTGCAGAAAAGGTCCAAGCCCCTTCTTCAGCGAGAGAACAGTGGAGAGAGGAAAAGCGTCAGAAATAAAAGGATGTGGTTTCGGCCACCCTGAGGATGGCAGCCCGGGGAAAGGCCTGTGGCAGCTGCGACCTCAGGCTGGCTCTCCAGGCCCGGCTTCTGGGCTCCAGCCTGGCTCCTGGGCCCCAGCTCCTTTGAAGCGTGCCTCGGTTTCCCTCCTGTCTGTGTGCACCGCCACGGGCCCTCCCCTCCACCTCCTTGTGCCGGGTCCCAAGGCCCTGCGTGGCTGTGAGCCAGGCAGGACAGCTGGGCTGCGCTCAGGTGGGAGCTCTCGGGGAGCCCCGCTTCCTCTGGGAAACGGTCGGAATTTGAAGAGGAGGAGACATGGCCGGAGGTCTGAGTGGGACTCCCTTTGGCAGAGCGGTGGTGAAAGAGAGGGGCCTCGTGCCTGGCTGGGTCCACTGATGCCTCGTGGGGATGCACCCTTCAAGGGAAACCGTGGGTGGAAGTCAGGGCGAGCGACTTCCATTGGCCAGTGCACGGGAAGGCTAGTGAGCGAAACTCTGAGGAAACCCTTCCCGGAGGCCTCCAAAGGCAGCTGGTCCTGCAGTTTGGAACTGGGAAAAGGCAGCAGATCGTATTCCTCCTGGAGGGGCTCCTGCTGGGGAGTGGTCCTTGGCGTGGCAGCTCCCTTCCTAAACCTCCCAGAAAGGAAGCAGAGGTCAGTCCTCCTCCTAAGGGAGCAGAATCCTCCCAACACCCTGCTGGAGGGGCCACGTGGGTCCCCTCTTTACAGACGGGGAAATAGAGGCTTTAGAGGTCAAGTTCAAGCACCGGATTAGGAACTGTCCTCCTTGGCTGAATTTCACAGACCTTTGACCTGGAGTCCTTTTTGAGATCATGCAGGCCTCAAAGTCTATTTCTTTTTTTTTTTTAATTTTTATTTTATTTATTTATTTGGTTGCGCCGGCTCTTAGTCGCGGCATGTGTGTGGGATCTAGTTCCCCGACCAGGGATGGAACCCGGGCCCCCTGCACTGGGAGCGTGGAGTCCCAACCACTGCACCACCAGGGAAGTCCCTATTTCTGAAATTGAATCACAGGATTTCAGGTTTTCTCTAAGGAGCATCTGTCCCTGACTCTCTGCCTCTGCTTGATGCCACCAGCCGGTGTCGTCTCTGGGCCGTTCCCTATTCTGAGGCCAAATCCATCAGCCCAGCCCCAGGAACCTCACAGACCCTGACTCTGCCTCGACCCCGTTGACATCCTGGGCAAGATCATTCTTTGTTGTGTCGGGAAGAGGGCTCCTGTACACTGTAGGATGTTTAGGAGGATCCCTGGCCTCTACCCACCACATGCTAATAGCGTCCCCCTGCGTTGTGACAATCAAAAATGTCTCCAGACATTGCTAAATATCCCCCCGGGAGGCAAAAATGCACCCCCAGTTGCAAATTCTGGCTCACGGGTCAAATATAGCCCTTAGACATGTTTGGTTTGGCCTGCAGAGGGTTTTAAATATTTTAAAATTAACTGACAGAATTTTATAATTTTCCGGCTTCTCCTGGAAAGTCAGAAGATTTGGCCACACTGGCCTGCCTCCCTACAAGGCAGGAATCGGCTCCACTTAAATGAGACTACTCTCTTGAAAAGGGTCTGGTGAGACTTCCCTGGTGGTGCGCTGGTTAAGAATCCGCCTGCCAATGCAGGGGACACGGGTTCGAGCCCTGGTCCGGGAAGACCCCACACACCGTGGAGCAACTAAGCCTGTGTGCCACAGCTACTGAGACTGGGCTCTAGGGCCCACAAGCCACAACTACTGAGCCCGCGTGCCACAACTACTGAAGCCTGGGTGACTAGAGCCCGCGCTCCGCAGCAAGAGAAGCCACCGCAACGAGAAGCCCGCGCACCACAACGAAGAGTAGCGCCTGCTCGCCGCAACTAGAGAAAGTCGTGCACGGCAACGAAGACACAACGCAGACAAAAATTTTAAAAAAGAAAAAAAAAAAAAACTGGTGGCTGGCAGTTCACCACTGGAGTCCCCACCACTCCCCACCGGCTCCTACACTGAGCTTTGGCGTCCTACCCTTAAGCCATGGATTTTCTTACCCTCGTTCCTTTACACTCCCTGCCTGACCCCTAGAGGCATTTTCGCCAGTAACCCCTGCTTTACAATGTACAACAGCGGTAGCTAAACCACCCTCTTGGCTTCTCTTAGGCTGGGCACTCCATTGCCTCCACTGCTCTTGACACCTCCAACCTTACATAATTAGGATTTCTCCCACAGGTTCTAATCACTTTTTGGCGGAGAGGAAGGAGATTTTTAAAAATCTGTAACCACCAAGCGCTTAGGCAATCCTGGTGCCCTAATATTCCAACATATTCGCCACTTTTTATCCCAGAGAAATGTTCTTTGTCTAAAACATTTTTTTTTTAAATGACTGGTGAAAATTCAATCCAACAAGCATGTATTAAGTGCTTACCAAGGGCAAGGCAGTATGATAAGGCCCATGAAGAGTAAAATGCTGAATAGAGCACAGCCCCTGATGGCGAGGAGTTCATAGACCACAGGGAGAGCCAAGAGCACGCACCACTAACAAGAGGAGAAGCTGCGGGGGAGGTGCAGGGAAGGTGTGCTGGAAACCAGGGAAGGGAGAGGTTAATTCTGGCTGCTGATATGAAGTTAATAAAACGAGGAAGAGAACATTCTTTCCCCGTGTAAATCTTTCCAGAGAGGCCAAAACGCCTTTCTAAAATGTTCTTATTGCTGTCGCCGCAGTTATTTTTCTATCTTAGGTACGATGTCCCTATCAAGAACCTACCCTCTCTCAAAGCCCAGGCCAAAGGTCACCTTCTCCTTGGCGTCTTCCTCAAGCCCGCCTGCCCTCGTTACAACTCTCTGGACATTGCTTCTCTCCCCTTCCAGACAGGCCACTAGTTGAAAGCAAGGACCAAATCTGGTGGCCTCTGTTCCCTCCCACGGGGCCTCACGCATGGCAAATGCTTAGTGAATATTTGTTGGATAAAGTTCTGGCCCTCCCTTTCCAAAATCAATGTCATCGCTGCAGGAAACTGTTAAAATAAAAACAGCCGAAATGTGTAAAAACTTTCAGGAAACATTTCCATTTTTAGCAGACTGTTAGAACTCATCCCCGCCCCGCCTTTTCCTTTGTTTCTAATTCTGAATTTGGGGCTGGATGGTAGGCAGTCCCCCTTTTAATCTTTAAATATAGTTCTGAATATAATTACATTTTTATGCAGCACCGAAACATCATATCCTGGTAACGGGGCATTCTTGCACTATTAACATCTGAGTTAAATCTCCTTTGCGTCTGTCTTCTATTGAGGACAGTTAGGAAGTCAAAGATGAAAGTGATCGACATCATTTGTGAATTATGTGTATTTCCTTATGCTGTATTTCAATGGGTTCTGCTCCTAGTGATTTTGTGAATACCAGGTTGTCTGGTAGCTGTGCTTTCACCAAAAACGCCTTTCAAGACTTGAATCCTAGCATCCTGGCACGGAGGACACACACCACGTTTAGAGGAGGGTTTGTCTTGGTTAAGAAATAAGTGGTAAAGCAACTATACCCCAATAAAAAAAAAGAAAGAAATAAGTGGCCTCAAATAGTGCTCCTTGCCAAGGAGCCCACTCCGTGCCGTAGGTCGGCAGACCCCGACCTTTTAGGCACCAGGGGCCGGTTTCGCAGAAGACAATTTTTCCACGGAAGGCGGAGGGATTGTTCAGGTGGTAATGCAAGCTATGAGGAAACGCAGATGAAGCTTTGCTCGCGCGCCTGCCGTCCACCTCCTGCTGTGTGGCCTAGTTACTAACAGGCTGCGGCCCGGGGGTTGGGGATCCCTGCGGTAGGTGACCCGTGGAACTGGAGCCTACGCCAGATCGCTGGACAATCGCAACAGAAGTGGCTCATCTTGTGCCAAGGACTCTGCTGAGCTCCTAACTCCATCATCTCCAGTCCTCACGACAGGTAGCGGTATTCCCACTTTAAAAAAAATATTGATTTATGTATTTGGTTGCACCCGGTCTTAGTTGCGGCAGGCGGGCTCCTTAGTTGCGGCATGCATGTGGGACCTAGTGCCCTGACCAGGGATCGAACCCGGGCCCCCTGCATAGGGAGCTCTTAGTCTTATCCGCCACGCCACCAGGGAAGTCCCGGGCTATTTCCATTGTGCAGATGGAAGAAACTGAGGCTCAACAAGGTGAAGTGAGTCGCCCAGCTCCTGCAGCTAGCTAGAAAGTTGATGTGCCCGCCGCCCCCTCCCCGGCACTTTGACTCCACCTAGCTCCCGCAGCCCTCCTACTCCCCAGCCAGTTCCAACCAGTGTACCTGACACCATGGTTTCCCTGGGTTGGGTGTGGGACCTGTCAGGCCGGGAAAGAGGAAGCCTTGTCATGGGAGAAGGAACCACAGGCAGAGCCGGCAGGCACACCCTCACCGTGACTCTCACCCACACGGTGGAAGGAGCTCTCCACTGTCCAGAGGATAGGGGCGGCCACCTCAGCAAACCCCAGGCTCAGGACCACCCTATAGAAAGCCTGCGTCCCCAGAGCTCCTTGGGCCTCCTGGCATTGCTGTGGGGCAACGAGGAGTTAGTCGCGTGTGGCAGGGGGCATCGTGTGTCCTGTGGCTGCCCTCCCATGGGGCCACCCTGGCAAGAGTGCCAGGCTTCCGGGCTATAAGTGGCAAAGGTCCATTTTCTGCTGGCTCCACAGCTCTGCTGTCATGTCTCTGACTCCACATGGCCTCAGCGGCCCAAGGAGAAGGGGTCTCCAGAAGGGGCAGGACAGCCAATGCCACCACCAAGACCCTGACCTGGACCTGGAGCGCCCCAGCCGCCAGGACGCCGACCAACGCAAAGTTCCTGTTTTCGGTCACTGTGAAGGTTAAGGAACTGGTGGACTCGGGAATTTTAGGCACAGGCTTTCCTCCAAGTAGGAACCTCTTTTGACCAGATCCAGTCTCTGCTTTGGGATGTGAACAAGACCTCCATCTCTGGCTGGGATGACACTGGAATGGGGAAGGACACGTGACACAGAAAAATACACGCTCTGCAGGCACATGGACGAAAGGGTGGTGACAGGACCTCAGCCAGGGGCCACACCCGTGGCCGGCACTTTCGGGATTGGTGACATGAGATTACTTGGTGTTTGGTATCACTGCCTGGGCTGGAACGTGACTGCACTGATGCAGAAGAGAAGGAAAGACCATCCCCAAACACTTGGGGATCCTGCCATTTGCAAAGACCCGTGACGAAGCAGATGCTAAGGGCGGGGCTGCCCGTGGAAGTTGCAGAAATGTCTCTGCCAAGACTGTCTTCAGCTCGGTGACCTAGCCTGGTGCCCCTTCCATTACCAAAGCTGCTCTTAAGAAATAAAGCTTGTATCAGTTGTTTACACTTTAGCAAGAATTTCGTTGTGTCAGCCCTCTCACAGGGGCATTTAAAGCCAGCTCTGCAGTGGCTAAATGAAAGCATCTGTCTCCACGTAAAAGGATTTCAAGCATCGTGAATAAGGAAAGGGATGTTTGGGGGCTTGGTGAGGCCGTCCCCAATGCCCTAAACTTCCCAGAGTCCCACCATGAAATCTCGTCCATGATAAAATCCTATACAAATGTCAAGTCTTGGTCATCTCAGACCTACCCACTCAGGATGAAGCCTTTGATGTACCTAACTTTGCATACAGAGTTCCTTAGAATTTAAATTCCCCAGAGGTAGGAAATGGTCTTCCAGATTCCGGGCCTCTCTGTATCACACCCCAAGCTGAACGAAATAGTTATCACATACAGGGTCTAGATCAAGGGTCCCAACCTCTGTCGGAGCATGGAGCACTCAAGAACCTGATGAAGACTGCAGACCCTCTCTCATCTTTGTTCTCAGACCCCCTGGAGGCCATCTCGGGACTTCCCAGGAGTTCAAAGAGCCCGGGTTTGGAAAAGTGGATGATTCCACTTCTCATCCACTCTCTACACCCCACCCCTGCTCCACACACACCTGTACCCGCCAGAAAGAGCCGAGGTCTCTCTGTCCCAAACAATTCAGGAACGCATGGCCAAGGTTGGGGCTAAGAAGAGGCGAGGTGAGGTGGAACCACGGACATAAGGTGCCAGAGGAGGGAGGAACAGAAGAGGGACAAGGGAGCGATGTAGCCGGAAAGGATGGGCGTTGGGGGCCCTCTTGGGTCTTACCCCGTGGGCCAGCGCCTCCTAAAGACAAGGCATAGCCGCTCCCCACGAGCAGCAGGAGGCCTGTGGGGTGTGCAACACTTGCTGAGGCAGGAGTGCCTCCCCGTGGCCTCCGAAACTGCTCCTTCCAGAAGCAAACTCCCTCCACAGGGCCCTCCTCCCACCTTCGGACCAGCCTGTGGACTGAACCCCCAAGGGTCCCAGAGCTCAGGTCAGGGACTGTTGCTCCAGTACAACCAGGATATATTATTTAGCCGGGATATTTTTAGCAGGAAAGCGAGCTCGGAGCAAATGTCATGTGAGCCGTCTTCTCTTACACGGCAACTTTGGGCTATTTAAAGAGATGGTGATTACGCTCCTGCCACCATGATCAGGACGACGAGCTGAATGCGTGATTGCAGGAGCCGCTCATCTGCCACGCAGAGCGCTTGACACTAATGGAGCCCAATTTTCGAAGCTGCCTGCCTAAATCTGTCCGGTCTCCAGGTGGACATTTGAATCGGCACTGGAGCACCGGCAGACTGCTCTCCGGGGCCTCCCTGAGGGTGCCACGCCTTGAGGCTCCCCACCTGGTAGGGGCACTGGGCACATGCTAGGTGCGCCACGGGGCTGAAAGATCCAATGAGCCGTTACCCCCACTAGCAAGGCCAAAGGGTGACCCACACTCTACCCAGTCTAAGTCCTGGCCTCGGTTCCCTTTGCAATGCTCCAGAGAGACATTGGCCATCGGGGCCTTGAATAGAGGCGGGTGCCTGGAGGGCGGGAGGGGGACAGAGAGGGGTCCCCGGCCCCTATCCTAGGGAGACTAGCAAGAGGAATTCAGGAGAAGACTTGAAGAAGGAAAAGCTCACTGACTTCAAACATTCAAAGGGCCGTGAAATGGAGAAGGGACCGGCTCCTTCCAGGGGGCTGCAGAGAACGGAGGACCAGCAGAAGGAAAGTTTGGGGAAACATCTGTGCAATATGGGAACAGGTGGTCTTGCAAAGGAATGAGGTCCCCGTCACTGGAGACTGTGCAGAGAGAATCTTAGCACGACGAGGACCTCAGAGGCCTTCAACCCAAAGCCGGGACCCCTCCTCAGATTTCCTCTCAGATGGCCTCTGCCTGCAGGACACCAGGGAACACTTCCAGCCTCGGCTGCCGAGACGCGAGCCCAGCAGAGCTGGCCTTGTCCACCAACTCTCCAAAGGAGAATAGAAACCAAAACCTCCTGCCTCAGGGTGTCCCCAAGCACCAGGCCTGGCAGAACCTTCCAGAAAGTTGCTCCTGACCCACCTACCTGTCCACTGGTGCTTCCCAGGGGTAGGGGCAGGGAGACCTGCAGAACAAAAAGGAAGCAATATCTCCTGGCAAAGCAGTAAGCGAAGGTGAGAGTAAACATTTCTGTCTGAGCACAGAAGCGCTGACAATTACCCCAGCAGGAGGCCGGCGAGAGAGCCACATGGCTGGGTTGTTTGCTCATTAAGACAAGAACATCATTTACGTTCTGAGACTCCAGTGTCAACAGGCCCAGGGAAATGTCGTTGCCTCAGCTGCCACCCTGGGCCTGGCCAAGGGGGCGGCGAAGGTGCCGGGAGCAGCTGGCAAGGCCAAGAGCACAGGCGCACAGCCGGGATGGTCCTCTCCCAGTCCTCCCAGCTTGTTTCTCTCCCGAGTTCACCCATTTCTCCCTCGCCCTTTCTCTTTCCTTTTCAGATCCAAAAAGCAATGGTGGAGGGAGGGTTTCCAAGGACGGCCACTTTCACCACTGGCCCTGAACTTGGGGTGACCACCCAACCCAGTTTCCTGGGGACTGAGCAGGTCCCCCTGGGACTTAGTGCCAAAACAGGAAAGGCCCAGGCAAACTGGGATGGTGGGTCACCGTACCGCCTGTGAACCTCGCAGCCACACCACGGGGGGACCGTTCTCCCAGACGGTCATCTGAGAAATGCACAGACGAGGGGAAGGTGATGGGTGGGCTGGGCACCTTTCCTGGAGCCTCTGCTGCGGCCCACACCCTCCACCCTGCTCTTCTCTCAGTTCTTTCTGCTTTCTCCAAACTCCACTTTGCATTTGCTTCAGACCTTGGCAGGGAAGTCTCGGCACAAGGAAGGAGTCACAGACCAGCCGGGGGTCCCTCGGAGATCATGTGATCAACACCCCTCGCTATACAATGTGGGGAGGAATGAGGCCAGAGGGGACTGACTTGCCTTGGTGATGCCCCCACCCAAGACCACTCCCACTCCATACGGAGGGACAGAGAGGGGCTCCCTGCAGCAGAAACAAGCAAAAGGGACCGGGAGGACACCCCAGGCAGCTCAGCCTTCTCAGCTCCCCAGCCCTACTGCTCCTTGGCCCTGAGAGCCCCTCCTGGCAGCAGGCTCACGATGGCCCACGGGAGCTCCTCCAGTGAGCCTGGCTGTTTCCTTGTCTTTGGAGGTGCTGCCTTCACTTGCGGGGCGAAGGGGCAGGAATGGGACATACGCCTGAGGGAAGAGAGGATGGAGAGGATTCGGCATCTGCCTTTGCCACCACCAAAGCTGTCCCATCGTTCCCACTCCTGTCCTCCACTGCAGCCTGGAGGAAGGCAGGGAAGCCCCCCGGAGGCTGAGCTTTGAAGAGGGAGACAGTTCTGCTCCAAGAAGGAAGAGAAGACAGACCAAGAGCAAAGCAAAAACGCACGGCCCTTTAAGGCCCCACGCGGAGGCTATATTTAGGGCCGCAGGACTTCGGGCAGCCTTCCCTGGGAGCAATCGCTAATCACTGCATTGAGTTTATGGGTGCCCCTGGGCACACTTAACCCAGGGCAATGAATAGTTATTGCGCGGCCTCCCGCTCGGGGCCTGTGGGCACACTTAAGCGAGTGCGCCGGATCGCTGGGAGCGGGCAAGGCTTGGGTACACCCTTGGGCACCCTGCGCTTTCAGCGGAGAGAGGCAGAGTATTAAATATCTATGTGCCCTGTGCCCACAGCTGCATTTAGCCAAGGGCAAGGCCGGTGAAACGGCTTTAATTAAAACTTAATGCAAGTTCAAGGTGCAGACACGGAAGCCGCGGCTGCAGGTCACCAGGAATGAATCAGTCGATTCGATGAGGTTCTCAGGTGGGGGAAGGGGGTGGCGAGGAGCGGGGCTTGGGCTGCGGAGACCTATCCTTTGCTGAGTACTTGCTGCCCACCTCTCTGCATCTGTGCTCTGGGACTTGGGGCCACCGCACAAGCCCATACCTCGCTTGGTGAAGGATGCTGGGATTTGGGTATCCGGGCTTCAAAGGCAGGTGGTTGGAAATAAAGCAGACCCCTGGGCCAGGAGCGGGTCCTGCTTTTCTCAGCCAATCAGCCCAATGTCGCGTGACACGGGCAACGCCGTCCCCCTGGCGGCAGCTCCCAGAATTACAGGCCCAGTGCAGAGGGAGGAGTGACCAGCGCTGGAATGTCAAAGGAACGCGCTGGTGGCAATGCTTGGGGATCCTGGGGTCCTACTCTGCGATTCTTAGGAGGACCAGCACCAGGCTTGGTGTGGCCACTTGTGCCACTAAAAAGGCAAGTAGGCAGAGGAAGCCTTGCCGCTCTTCCCCTTCTCCTTAAGACTGGGAAGCAAAGGAATCTCAGAGAGGTCTGCCCATCGGCCCAAGACGGCAGTGAGCTGGACTCAGAGCTGGAGGAGCTCAGGTCCTCTGAGCCGTGGTCCAGGGATGCTCCCTGCCAGACACACCTGCTTTAAAATTCAGACCAGATGAGAACACAGCTATAAAGCCTTCCTGGGGCAAAGGCTCCACGTCTCATTCAAATCTGTTCCCTTAGCAACAGCACAGCACCTGGCGTATATAGTAGGTGCTTAATAAATGCTTGTTGCGTGAATGGTGATTGTCATTAGCAGGCTTTTTGTGCCAAACTCCTCTTTTCATTTCTCCTTTCCTGTTTCCTGATCTTTAAAATGGAGGCATTATACCTGACTGTAACGGAGGTACTTTTATGACTAAAAGTCTATAATTCCTCGGCACTACCCAGGTCAAGAAGGAACATGCAAACTGGCAACTTTTTTCAATGGATAGAAAAAGAACACAAGGACATAATATTGCAGCTTTGGTGATAATCCTGCCCTCCCACTGTCCCCAGTGCCAGCGACGATGGGAAGTGGAGAATATTAGTCCAGAACCTTTAATAGCCCCACTCCCACTCCATCCCATCTCCTCCCAGTTTGCTCAGACAACAGCACAGCAGACCCGGGCATCCAGCCAGGGCCCACGTATGTCTGCAGAAGAACCATGCCACGTGGCACCTCCAGCTGCCACCTGTGGGCCCGGCCACATCTTGAAGCTCAGGAGCCACGGCCTCTGGAGAGAAGCCCAGCCTGGGAGCCCCTACTCGCACCCCCAGGCCTCTGAGCCCATTAGCTGAATGAATGTGGACCGGCAGTGGACATTCTCTTGGCCCAGCCTGGACGCGATCACTGGACACTTCATTATGTAGCAGTCACTCTGCTCCAACCTTTTCACCTCCCCTTTGAAATATTCTGGTTTCCAACCTGTAATTTGCTTTCTAGAAGTAGGACAAAATTCCTGTGTGCAAACGAAAGAGGAAAACACAGTTAATAGGCTGCAATTATAGGTCAGTGACTATTCACAGCAAATATGATTAACATCAACCCACTGGAGGCTGGGCAGTTCTCATGGAAGAGGCTAGGAAGTGAGCTGAGGCTGCCGGGGATCAAAACCTGGGTCCAGCTTCTGGAATCCAGCAGTTCAGCCTCCACCAGGGAAGCCCTCAGGGCCAGTGGATTTCAGGAAGGTCCAACCTGTCCGGACAGAACAGCAGCTTGTGCCTGAACATCCCTTGACAGGTGTCAAGCATCTGCTCACAACTTGTCTCCCTCGATCCTCACAAAGATCCCATAGGGTAGGCTTTCTTATTCCCATTTTACAGATGAAGCAGTTGAGGCTCAGAGGAGGTAAATAACTAAGCCAAAGGCATGTGGCCGCTCTGGAACTGCCTGGCTCTTTCCATCGTGTGCCAGATGGAGCTTCAAAGATGTCAAACCAGTGGGTCCCACAGGGGATGCTGGGGCTGACCTCATTCAGCCACAGAGGACGAACCCAATTCGAGGCTTTGTGGTGGGGCCTGAGAAGAGTGTGTACTGATGGGGTGGGAGGTGGGGGACGTCAAAGAGGGTGATTGCAGAAAGGAAGAGAAAGAGAAGGAAGAGGATAGCTCCTGAAATTTCTCCCCCGTTATGGACCACAACCCCCTCGGTAGAAATTCTGGGCTAGATTGAGGGAGGAAGACAAAGAAATGAAGGAAAGAGGAAATGGAGGTGAGGAGAAAAAGAGAAGAGGAAAACATGAGGGTCCGTGGAGCAGTTCACACCGTCTTGGGGGCCAGGCGGTGGAATAAAGCGACAGGTGTGCCCAGGGAGCTGCCACCCTCCAGCCCCCAGGCCATCGGCCGCCGCCTAAATCAGGGCGGCTCCTTGTCCTCCTGGCCCCCAAAGAAGCATCAGTTCCCCCTCTGACTGGCATGAGCCCACCCCTCCAGCCCCAGGTTCGAAACCTGCTTCCCTGGATGGGGTCCATGTTGTATGGGGCCTGCAGCTCATGCAATTTGGGAGAAGGACCTCTTTAAGAAAAAGAATATAAAAATATCTCACTTCTGCAAATTTTACAGAGTCATATGGTCTTGTAGGCATGTAATGGGCCATGCGACTGAGGGGTCCTGGGCTTATGCTCTGTCAGATCCATGGTCAATCAGCATTTACTCACCTCATTGAGCACTAACTGAGCACCTACTGTGTGCCAGGCCCTAAGTCAGGGGCTTCCCTGGTGGCGCAGTGGTTGAGAGTCCGCCTGCCAATGCAGGGGACGTGGGTTCGTGCCCCGGTCCGGGAAGATCCCACATGCCGTGGAGCGGCTGGGCCCGTGAGCCATGGCTGCTGAGCCTGTGTGTCCGGAGCCTGTGCTCCGCAGTGGGAGAGGCCACAACAGTGAGAGGCCCGTGTACGGCCAAAAAAAAAAACCCAAAAAAACATAAAAAACAAACTAAGTCAGCTCATGTGCCTCCTCTGTTCAAACCTCCCCATTTTTCACTCCGAGGAAAAGCCAAAGTCCTTGAAGGCCCCAGTGATTTGCCCCCTCACCTCCCTGACCTCCTCTCCCACTTCCTCATCTCCCTCCCAGCCGCACTGCTCCAGCCACACTGGTCTCCCCGCCATTTCTCAGGCATGCCAGTCCTGCCTCAGGACCTTTGCATGGGCTGTGCCCTCTGTGTGGAACTCCTTCTCTTGGATACCTGCATGGCTCACTCCCTCACCTCCTTCAAGTCTTTGCAAAAATGTTGCCTTTCAGAATTGGAGACACAGATGCAGAGAATAAATGTATGGACACCAAGGGGGGAAAGTGGCGGGGGTGGTGGTGGCGCGGTGAATTGGGATTGACATATATACACTAATATGTATAAAATCGATAACTAATAAGAAACTGCTGTATAAAAAAATAAAATAAAATTCAAAAAACAAATGTCTCCTTTACAGTGAGGCCCACCCTGACCTGCTTTATCCTATGGCCCTGCTTCCTTTCTCTGTAGCACTTGATACTTTCTAACCTTATTTGTTATATTTAAGGCTCATGTCACCCCACCCAAAGTCAGCTCCATGGGGCCAGGGAGTCTGTTTGGCTCATCGCTGCATCCTTGGTGCCTTGAGCAGTCAGGCATATAGAGGGCTGTCAATAAATATTTGTTGAATGAATGAAATATACAGAGGACTGTCTCTGGGCAGAGAGATTATGGGTAATTTTCATTATCTCCTTTGGATTTTCTCTAGTTTCCATAATTATCGCATACTGCTTTGTCATGATTTTTTTAAGTTATTTTTAAAAGCTCATGGTTTCTTTTTCAAATGCTTGACTCAGTTGTGTACTTGATAGGAGATGAATGCGTTATTTCAAAAAACAGCTCTGGAAGCCTTTCTGGAGGGGATTCTCTGGTGACATGCTTTTCTTTTAAAAGCACGCAGTTTCCAACTCTATCTTAGCAAGCGATCACGGCCCTGCCTCTGGCAGAGGGAAGCTCTGAAAGGTAGATCACTGGGGAAATAAAGTATCTTAGCCTGGATGTGCAAATTGACCTGGATTGTTTTAGTTTTGCATTCACGTTTGCACTTTGTAAATATTTGCCTGTCACCCCGCTGCTCACACCTGCTTGCTGTCCCCTCAAGTTTATGGAAGGCAGCAGGCACTGTCATTTCTCCAATCCCACCTGGTGCTGCTGGCGCTGCCAGCACGGCCGTGTGAAAAGGAAACTCGCCCGCGAAAGCCACAGGTGTCTCTGACAGCGCCTAAAACTAATGGCCTGTGGCTGGCCGCTGTGACTAATTCTCTGATTATTGACTTTATGATTTTACGCTTAAAACTTCTTTATAATAACACACAGAAATGTTTAATGAGCTCTATCCAGAGCCATAAAAATTACTTATTGAACAAGCGTTTTAAAACTATTAATCTATTGTTTTCCATTAATAATGGCTCTCCAAAGAACGGGCGACAGCTTAATGTATCCACAGCATTTCTCCGCGAAAAGTGGCCTTTTAAGACATAAATGCCGCTCCCAAAGCATCGTGGGCTGGCCGGCCATTGGGTAGCTGACCCTCCCAGGACAGATTTAGGCTCTACCAGTCCCAGAGGGTGCTTTAAGGATTTCTAGAATGAACAGAGGCCCTGGGAGATTTTGCTAGTCTCTCTGGAAAACCCCTCTCCTCAATTTCTCTCTTTTTGTGAAAAAGACAAGAGGTGTTCCGGGAGCCTGTTTTGCAATGCCCGATGGAGAGCACAGAGGGAAGCAGACAAGTTATACATTGCTATCCTTGTTCCTTCTGGAAGGTTCCAGGTACCCATCTGGTTGTACCCATCCCCCCCTTCTTCTGTTGGCAAGCCCATGGCTGAAAGTTTTCCATGATACTATGCCCCTGTTTTTGCTATTTTCGGGGCACAATTCCCCCACTAAGCATGAGATGGCTTCCTACTTCAAGTGTGTAAGAATAATCCCTTTAAAATAAATCATCCGGGACTACCCTGGTGGCGCAGTGGTTAAGAATCCGCCTGCCAATGCAGGGGACACGGGTTCGAGACCTAGTCCGGGAAGATCCCACATGCCGCAGAGCAACTAAGCCTGTGTACCTCAACTACTGAGCCTGTGCTCTAGAGCCTGCAAACCACAACTACTGAGCCCGAGTGCCACAACTACTGTGCCTGTGTGCCACAACTACTAAGCTTGAGTGCTACAAGTACTGAAACCCATGCGCCGAGAGCCCGTGCTCCGCAACAAGAGAAGCCACTGCAGTGAGAAGCCCACACACCATAACAAAGAGTAGCGCCCGCTCGCTGCAGCTAGAGAAAGCCCATGGGCGGCGACGAAGATCCAAAGCAGCCAAAAATAAGTAAATTAATTAATTCAAAAACATTATATTTTAAAAATAAATAAATAAAATAAATCATCCATTTATTTTTCTGGGGAATTTAGATTGTGAAACATATTGGCACCAGATGGGCACTTCTTCTAACAGCTTCAGGCTGTTCGTTCATTCAGCAAATATTTATTGAGTGTATACTAAGTACCAGGCTGTGTTCTAGGTTCTGGAGACACAGGAATAAACCAGAAACACATGGGCCTTGCCCTCACAGAGCCCATCTGTCAGAGGGGAGCGAAGATGTCAGCAGGTGAACATTGTAGAAGATAATTTTAAGATCATTTAAGTAATAAATGCTGAGAAGCCAACGGGATAAGATTGTGACAAGAGTGGGTGGGGACTGCTTTTTTTTTTTTTTTTTTTTTTAAATTTATTTATTCATTTATTTATTTTTGGCTGTGTTGGGTCTTCGTTTCTGTGCGAGGGCTTTCTCTAGTTGTGGCAAGCGGGGGCCACTCTTCATTGCGGTGCGCGGGCCTCTCACTGTCGCGGCCTCTCTTGCTGCGGAGCACAGGCTCCAGACGCGCAGAGCTCAGTATTTGTAGCTCACGGGCCCAGCTGCTCCGTGGCATGTGGGATCTTCCCAGACCAGGGCTTGAACCCGTGTCCCCTGCATTGGCAGGCAGACTCTCAACCACTGCGCCACCAGGGAAGCCCCGGGGACTGCTTTTGATGGAGAGTCAGGAAGGCTTCTTGGGGAGGCGGCCTTTGAGCAGAGATTTGAGTGACAGAAAGGAACCAACTGTGAGAAACATTCCTGGCAGGGGAAAGGCAGTGCAAAGGCCCTTGGGTGAGGCATACATACAGGCGTCTTTCCCTAGGTGAAGGCCCTGCCCAGACAACAACTGTCCCTTACCTGGCACATGCAGGATCTGCTCAGCCACTGCCTCAAACCCTCCATGTGGCTCCTGGAACCCATAGGGCATGCAGTGGAGAAGCATTCAACCTCGTCTGTTGAACAAGAAAATACTTCTCCTCCGAGCCCTACTTCAATGGAATGGTTAGGAAGAGGTACAGAGGAGTCATATTGTCACAATGAGAAAGACCCTTTACACCAGGCAGAGGTCACAGAACAGTGTCAGAGGGGATATGTTTTAAGGTGCAGCTTCTCAAACTTCAGGTGCCTACAAATCACCTCAAGGTCTTTTTAAAATATAGATTCTGAGTCGGAAGGTGCAAGGTGGGGCCTGAGATTCAGCAATTCTAACAAGCTCCCAGGTGATGCCAATGCTGCAGGTCCAGGGACCACACTTTGAGCAGCAAGATCCTAGAGGTCATTAAATCTCAGCACTGTGTTCTACAGGGGGAGATGGGGAACAATGTGACCTAATGGTGACAGGGGTCTGAAGTCAGAGCACCTGGGTCTGTTCTGTGTGTGTGTGTGTGTGTGTGTGTGTGTACCCGTTCCTTAGTTTTAGTTTCTTCCTGTAAATTGATTGTATGATGACAATGGCAGTGATGACGGTCACAGTAGTGGTAGAGATACTGGTGATGATGGTGATGGTGATGGTGGGATAATGGTAATGATGGTGATGGTGGGATAACGGTGATGGTGATGGTGGTGGTCATGATGGTGATGGTGGTAGTGAAAACGGTAATGACGGTGGTGGTGATCATGGTGCTGATGGTAGTGATAATGGTGATGACGATGGTGATAGAACTTCACAGGGTGGGTGTGAGACTTGAATGAGGTCATACACACAATGATCTTCACGGAGTGCTCATCACAGAGAGCGGTGCCTAAAGATGACAGCTCTTACAATGATAATTACTGTCACCCAGAGATCAAAGGACTTGTACATAGTCACGGAGCAACAGGACCAGGTGCCTAAACATTCCTACCATCATTTTCCAGCTCAGAGTCAATAAATTAGGGTGTCAGAGAAATCGAATAAACACTAGAACGCACATGACCCTGAATCAATACTGAACCCAATGTGATGTTCCTCTGCTGGTATGAGAAGTACATCTGCCCCCTGGCTGGCCTCAAGGTCATTGCTGTGGGCACAGCCTCCCACGAGGAGGCTAGAGAAAATGGGGGCTCTGGGCTGAATCTGTCCGGCATAGATACGTGATAGGCCTGTACAGTTTAAAGGTATGAATTGGCCCTGAGTAGCAGCTTGTTTACAAGTCACTCAACTCATAAAAGTGAAGTAGGTGGAAACCAGGGCATTCTTGGAGCTTTGCAACTCAGCTGAGGATTCCGGCTAGTGGGCACAGCCAGAGGTGAGAGGCGGTGTGCAGTGTCCTGGTGACACCCTATCTTTACCTCTGCTCCCCACCCCCAATCCACCCCAGATGGCAGCCAAGAGGGATCTTAAAGTGTAAATAAAGGACTTCCCTGGTGGTCCACTGGTTAGGACTCCACTCTTCCACTGCAGGGGAAGCAGGTTTGATCCCTGGTCGGAGAACTAAGATCCCACAAGCCGAATGGAGTGCCCCCCCCCCAAAAAAAGTAAATAAAATCATGTCAGTCCCTTCTCAGAACCCTTCAATAGCTCCCCACTGCCCTTGGAATAAAATCCAAACACTTTCACACCCCATGCAGCCCTGCTCACCTCTCTGTCCTCTTCCATCACTACACTCCAGCCAAGCCAGTCTTTCCTCCACCTCAGGGCCCCATAATACTGTTCCCTCTGCCTGAAACACTGTTCCCCATTCTTCATATGACTGGCTCCTCTTCATCCAGCAGGTCTTAGCTTCAATGTCAGCTTCTCTGGGAGGCCCTCCCTGCCCACTCCCATCTCTTCTCTACCCTGACTTTGTGTTTGTTTCCTTCCTGGCTCACATCTCTGTTGGACATTATGTGATCTAGTGGTTCACAGGATTTTTGCATATTTCTCCCAGTTGACTGAAGATAAGCACAGACAAGCTTGTCTCCCAGTCAAGTGAAAACGAGCTTGGGGAGGGCAATGACTGTATCTATCTTGTTCACTCTCTGTTCCCAAGGCCAGTCCCTGGCACACAGTAGCTGCTTAGTAAATATTTCTCCAGTAAATGGTTTTAGCTGCAGCCTAGCCTGTCTAGGAGACAGGGAATGATGGAAGAAGTAATGGCCTGGTGATTTGTCTATTTCCCTTCTTTCCCTGACCCATAAAATATAAGTTCCATGGAAAGGTATAAATTGTGTCTAACTTACTCACAACAGCACCCCAACCCCTCGCCCAGTACCTGATAAATAAGTGTTAAATATGTATTTTCATTCCAAGTACAGTACAGTTTTCTGTAACCACACGGGAAAAACAATATTGAAACTTGTTGGACATGATGTAATTCCCCAAACAGAGCCCTGCCCAGGCCTCCTTAACGCATAGAGATGATAGAGATCTTGAATTAAATATACTCTAGACATGACTTATCTGACAAATAGAGAAATGGGGAGATGGAAAAATCTTAACTCCTGGGTTAATTTCTCTCTCAATGGAGACATTAAAGCTTCCGGGAAGAGCACAAGATACATGGGGACCTGGGGTTGGACTGTCAGGTTTCAGATCCTGGATCTAGCTGTGTGACCTGGGCAAGTTATTTAACCTCTCTGAGATTCCATTTCCTCTTCTGAAAAATGGGCACATGTTCAATAAAGGATTAACCTTGCCCACAGAAAGGTTTGGCCATTTGCCCCCAGCTCCTGGGAAGTAAATTCTAAGCCCTTTTAATCAGGGCTGTAAGCCCTGATAAGCATCTTTGTCTACCTGGGGGCCTTGGACCACACAGGATAGTCTGTGTTAACTATGTGATATATGGTGGGGGGCTTTGAACCTTGTGGTATCAGCTCAACCTCTGGAGGGGCTGGAGACTGAGGTCAGCCACACAGGGGGTCAGCCATACCTACATGACTGACCCCTAGTCAAAACTCTGGACACCAAGCCTCAGGTGAGCTCTCCTGGTTGGCAATACCCTGACATACTGTCACACACCATTGCTGGGAGAAGTTAGCTCCGTTCTCATGACTCCACTGGAAAAGGATGTCTAGAAGCTTGTACCTGGATCTGTTCTGGATGCTGCCTTGTGCACCTCTTCCTTCGGCTCATCTCAATCTGTAACCTTTAGCTGCAATGAACAAGAACCATGACTATAACAGCTTTTCTGAGTCCTTCTAACGAATGACCAAACCAAGGGTGGTCTTGGGGACCCCTGAACTTAAAGTTGACGTTAATGGGCTTCCCCAGTGGTGCAGTGGTTAAGAATCCGCCTGCCAATGCAGGGGACACGGGTTCGAGCCCTGGTCCAGGAAGATCCCACATGCCGCGGAGCAACTAAGCCCGTGCGCCATAGTTACTGAGCCTGCGCTCTAGAGTCTGCAAGCCACAACTACTGAGCCCGTGTGCCACAACTACTGAAGCCTGCGCACATAGAGCCTGTGCTCCGCAACAACAGAAGCCACCGCAATGAGAAGCCCGCACACCACAACGAAGCGTAGTCCCCGCTCGCCACAACTAGAGAAAGCCTGCGCGCAGCAACAAAGACCCAACTCAGCCTAAATAAATAAATAAATAAATTCATTAAAAAAAAAAAATAGATGTCAAAAGAGAGGTTGGTCTTGGGGACTCCTAAACCAGCACCTCCCTCCTTGGGTACCAAGAAGATAAAATGAGATGATGTACATACAACACTCAGAATAAGTGTTCAATAAAGATGTGCTATTTTCTAGTGTCTTCTATTTGGTGTGGTGGCAGATCCTCTGGAGCTCGCCTGCCTAGGGTGAAACCCTCTGGCTCACTGCCATGGGACCTCAGACAAGCTGTTCCCTCCCCTGGACTTTGGTTTCCTCATCTAGAAGTCATACTGTCATAAGGATGGGTCAATGGCCACAAATCCCTGAAGGCAGGCCTGGCACACAACACATGCTCCACACTGGTTTGTATTACTGAAACAAGTGCTGAACGCTGAGTCAGAGGATCCAGGTCCAACCCCAACTCAGGCACCAGCCATCCGCGTGACCACCGGCACTTGGCCTCCCAGTTCCTCACTGGGAGAACAAGAGACTGAAATCCAGGCTTCTGCAGAAGGCTTCTCACTCTCCAAGTGACCCAGTATCACCAGGTCACTTAACAGTCTGCTCAGTGGAGAAATGCTTGAAGCCTGATGCAAGCCATAAAAATGTCATTCATATACCTGTTGAAATTTCAAGCGCAGGGATGGGCCTGTCTTTGTTTGATCTGAAGGGGAGGATCCCTGGGAACACCACAGGTGAACACAGACAAGACAGATGGACCAGCAGGAGAGGAGGGACAGAGAAGGGCCGCAGGTAGGAGACAGCTGCTACTGACCTACCTACCTTCATTCAGTCCATTATATTTATTTGGAGTGCCCACCCCATGCAGTGACCAAGACAGGGAAAGACCACCAAAAACAAGCAAAGAAATAAATGGACAAAGTATCTCAGAAGATGATCCAGCTCTGAAGAAAGTAAAACAAAGCAATGAAATACAAAGAGTTTGGGTTGGGGAAGGTCGGTGTTAAAAGATAATTTTCAACAAGATGTAACATCATGACTCCTGTACTGATAAAAAAAAAAAAAGAACCCACGTTAAAGATTTTATCTAACTCATTATTAATGAGGGAACCAGGCAGATGTTACAACCAGTACAAAGGAGAAATCAAAGAACAGACACATTTATGATGAAAAATGTTGGAATGAATTTGCAAATAGACCAAAACTGGGTTCTTCCGCAGGGTGTTGGAAGTTGATTGAACTGCCCTGGACTCAATTTATTTGCATGTCCAAAGACAAGGAACACTTGCATTGCCATAGGTGCTCTACAACTTCCAACACTGTAAAATAAGTCAGAGACAATGAAGGACTGGAGTCAGATAGAAGGAAGGGTGTCCTGTAAACGCTGGAGACAGGCAGTAATCTTTTTTGCTTGTTCCAAATTCCCTATGTCAGATAAAACATTGCTGAGAAATGACATCTGAGCCAAGACGGTGTGTCAAGGAGTCCCGGGCAAAGCTCTGGGGAGAGGTATCCCCAGCAGAGGCAACAGTAGGTGCAAAGATCCTAAAGTAGGGGATGAGTCAGGTGTGTTTAAGGAAGCAAAAGAAGGTCAGTGGAGCTGGAGCCAGTGACAAGGGGGCAAGTGGTTGGCACAAAGTGAGACAAGCAGGCAGCGGCCTGAGCAAGAAAGTGCAGAGTAGGATTTTATCTTAAAAATGAAGATTTTTACCCTGGAGAACTCTGAGCAAGGAAGGGACAGGCTCTCCCTTCCGTTTCAAAAGAACCTTTCTGGCTGCTGAGACTGTGGCTACTTAAAAATGACTTGTAGGAGCCAATATCACTGATGAACATAGATGCAAAAATCCTTAACAAAATACCAGCAAACAGAATCCAACAGCACATTAAAAGGATCATACACCATGATCACGTGGGGTTTATCCCAGGAATGCAGGGATTCTTCAATATACGCAAATCAATGTGATACACCATATTAACAAACTGAAGGAGAAAAACCATATGATCATCTCAGCAGATGCAGAAAACACTTTTGATGAAATTCAACACCGATTTATGATAAAAAAACCTTCCAGAAAGTAGGCATAGAGGGAACTTACCTCAACATAATAAAGGCCTTATATGACAAACCCACAGCCAACATTGTTCTCAATGGTGAAAAACTGAAACCATTTCCTCTAAGATCAGGAACAAGACAAGGTTGTCCACTCTCACCACTCTTATTCAGCATAGTTTTGGAATTTTTAGCCACAGCGATCAGAGAAGAAAAAGAAACAAAAGGAATGCAGATCGGAAAAGAAGGTAAAGCTGTCACTGTCTGCAGATGACATGATACTTATACATAGAGAATCCTAAAGATGCTACCAGAAAACTACTAGAGCTAATCAATGAATCTGGCAAAGTAGCAGGATACAAATTAATGCACAGAAATCTCTTACATTCCTATACACTAATGATGAAAAATCTGAAAGAGAAATTAAGGAAACACTCCCATTTACCACTGCAACAAAAAGAATAAAATAACTAGGAATAAACCTACCTAAGGAGACAAAAGACCTGTATGCAGAAAACTATAAGACACTGATGAAAGAAATTAAAGATGATACAAACAGATGGAGAGATATACCATGTTCTTGGATTCGAAAAATCAACATTGTGAAAATGACTATACTACCCAAAGCAATCTACAGATTCAATGCAATCCCTATCAAACTACCAATGGCACTTTTCACAGAACTAGAAAAAAAAGTTCACATTTGTATAGAAACACAAAAGACCTCGAATAGCAATCAAAAGACCTTTCTCAAGCAATCTTGAGAAAGAAAAACGGAGCTGGAGGAATCAGGCTCCTGGACTTCAGACTATACTACAAAGCTACAGTAATCAAGACAGTATGGTACTGGCACAAAAAAAGAAATCTAGATCAATGGAACAGGATAGAAAGCCCAGAGATAAACCCACGCACGTATGGCCACCTTATTTTTGATAAAGGAGGCAAGAATATACAATGGCAAAAAGACAGCCTCTTCAAGAAGTGGTGCTGGGAAAACTGGACAGCTACATGTAAAAGAATAAAATTAGAACACTCCCTAACACCAAACACAAAAATAAACTCAAAATGGATTAAAGGGGCTTCCCTGGTGGTGCAGTGGTTGAAAGTCCGCCTGTCAATGCAGGGGACATGGGTTCGTACCCAGGTCTGGGAAGATCCCACATGCCGCGGAGCAGCTGGGCCTGTGAGCCATGGCCGCTGAGCCTGCGCATCGGCGCCTGTGCTCCGCAATGGGAGAGGCCACAACAGTGAGAGGCTCGCGTACCGCAAAAAAAAAAAACCAAGAAAACAATGGATTAAAGACCTAAATGTAAGGCCAGACACTATAAAACTCTTAGAGGAAAACATAGGCAGAACACTCTATGACATAAATCACAGCAAGATCCTTTTTGACCCACCTCCTAGAGAAATGGAAATAAAAACAAAAATAAACAAATGGGACCTAATGAAACTTAAAAGCTTTCGCACAGCAAAGGAAACCATAAACAAGACGAAAAGACAACTCTCAGAATGGGAGAAAATATTTGCAAATGAAGCAACTGACAAAGGATTAATCTCCAAAATTTACAAACAACTCATGCAGCTCAATATCAAAAAATACAAACAACCCCATCCAAAAATGGGCAGAAGACCTAAATAAACATTTCTCCAAAGAAGATATACAGATTGCCAACAAACACATGAAAGGATTCTCAACATCCTTAATCATTAGAGAAATGCAAATCAAAACTACAATGAGGTATCACCTCACACCAGTCAAAATGGTCATCACCAAAAATCTACAAACAATAGATGCTGGAGAGGGTGTGGAGAAAAGGGAACCCTCTTGCACTGTTGATGGGAATGTAAATTGATACAGCCACTATGGAGAACAGTACGGAGGTTCCTTAAAAAACTAAAAATAGAACTACCATACAATCCAGCAATCCCACTACTGGGCATATACCCTGAGAAACCCATAATTCAAAAAGAGTCATGTACCACAATGTTCATTGCAGCTCTATTTACAATAGCCAGGACATGGAAGCAACCTAAGTGTCCATCAACAGATGAATGGATAAAGAAGATGTGGCACATATATACAATGGAATATTACTCAGCCATAAAAAGAAATGAAACTGAGTTATTTGTAGTGAGGTGGATGGACCTAGAGTCTGTCATACAGAGTGAAGTAAGTCAGAAAGAGAAAAACAAATACAGTACGCTAACACATATATATGGAATCTAAAAAAAAAGGTTCTGAAGAACCTAGGGGCAGGACAGGAATAAAGACGCAGACGTAAAGAATGAACTTGAAGACACAGGGAGTGGGAAGAGTAAGCTGGGACGAAGTGAGAGAGTGGCATGGACATATATACACTACCATATGTGAAATAGGTAACTTCCTAGTGGGAAGCAGCCGCATAGTACAGGGAGATCAGCTCTGAGCTTTGTGACCACCTAGAGGGGTGAGGTAGGGAGGGTGGGAGGGAGAAGCAAGAGGGAGGAGATATAGTGATATATGTATATGTATAGCTGATTCACTTTGTTATAAAGCAGAAACTAACCCACCATTGTAAAGCAATTATACCCCAATAAAGATGTTAAAAAAAAAAAAGCAAAAAAAATAAAAATGACTTGTAGGAACTTCCCTGGCAGTCCAGTGGTTAGGACTCCACACTTCTACTGCAGGGGCATGGGTTTGATCCTTGGTCAGGGAACTAAGATCTCACAAGCTGTGCGGCATGGCCAAAATAAATAAATAAATAAAATTTTAAAATAGATAAAATAAAAATGACCTGTAGCCAAGAGTCTAAGCTTCCTGGGAGGAAATTTTCCTTAGGGAAGTTCAGAAAGCAATCCTGGAGCCAGAAGCTGGAGAGGACTGACTATAACAGGAAGAGACAGCAGGATACGGAGCAGTGAAAAAGGTCCTGCCTCCTTTGGGAATGAGATTGGTTCAACCACTTTGGGTGCCTGGTAGGATCTACTAAACTGAACATACCTCCTCCAGCCTCTGACCTCCAGCAATTCCACTCCAACCGAAGTGCGAGCACATGGGCACCAAAAGACACAGAGAAAATGGTTCACCACAGCACTATTATTTCCTAAAACTGGAAACTGCTCAAATGCCCATCAATAGTAGAATGGATATAAGGGCCAGTTCATCCAATGCAGCGCTGTCGTGTGATGAAAAGGAACAAATTACTGATGTGTACAACAGCACGAATGAATCTCAGCAACATTTTGAGGAGGGTGGTAAGAAGCCACATATAGAAGAGTCTTTGATTACATTGATAGAAGTTCAAAAAGAGAAAAAAACAGCCCTTGGGTTTGGAAATCTGGAGAGTGGTTACCTACAGGGAGGAAGACAAGAGTAATGAATGAATGAGAAGAAGCCCAAGAAGGGCCACCAAGGAGATGATGACAGTATGTTTCTTGTCCTGGATGGTATTTACAAAAGTGCTTGCTTTAGAACAATGAATGGGGCCATACACTAGCTGAAGGGAAAACTGAAATCCTTTGAAATAGATCTCCCAAATTCCTAGGTTTCTTTAATAGAAAACCAGGAGTTGTCTAGTGCACTCTTTGGGATTATTTGATTCTATGCACCTTTCATCACCTTTGAGCTACTTTACAACTCTGTAAGTTGTTAAATATTGATAATAATACAAATGATTCTTGTCCAGAAAAATGCATATATTGTGTCCCGTGGGGTTGCAGTTGGTTACTGACTTGTGGATACTGACCAATTTTGTATCTACTAAGCAAATTCATTCCAGCATTCCTGACTGCCTATATGTGTGTCTGCTCTTTAGATTCTCCTTGAACAGACTGTAATGTGTTACTGGTTCTCTTGTTAGTTAATGGGTTAAATAAGATCTCTACATGTGTTTTTGTTTGTTTGTTTGTTTGTTTTTTAATGGCCTCACCGTGCAGCATGTGGGATCTTAGTTCCCCAACTAGGGATCGAACCTGTGCCCCCTGCAATGGAAGTGTGGTGTCCTAACCATTGGACCACCAGGGAAGTCTCCACATGTTCATTTTATATTTGTATGAAAGTCATGATTATACCATTTTTTAAAATTCTCATTTAACTAGATCTATAGGTTTTTCTGTCTGTGTGTTAGACTTCAATTTTAAAAGTTAAATGTAAAAAGTTAAATATAAAAGGGCAGGGACTTCCCTGGTGGAGCAGTGGTTAAGAATTCTCCTGCCAATGCAGAGGACATGGGTTCGAGCCCTGGTCCGGGAAGATCCCACATGCCGCAGAGCAACTAAGCCCATGCGCCACAACTACTGAGCCCATGAGCCACAACTACTGAAGCCTGTGCTCCACAACAAGAGAAGCCACCACGGTGAGAAGCCCGCACACCGCAAGGAAGAGTAGCCCCTGCTCGCCGCAGCTAGAGAAAGCCCGCGTGCAGCAACAAAGACCCAACGCAGCCAAATTAATTAAAAAGGGCAGGGAGGGTAGGGTGCTGTGACTCCATCTAAGACTGCTGTCATCAAGCCCTGGGACGGAGCAGGCCAACTGCCAAGGCCCACAGGCTCCCCAGAGTGGGTTGGCAAGAACAGCAGGGCAATTCCCTGGCCAGGAATCTAAGCCGTGTCTGAAGCCTGAGAGCCAGAGGAACAGGAGGCTGAGGGAGCCTAACTTCACTCACCAAATTCACCAGCAAGAGAGGTCTCCCTTGGAAGAGGCAGGCTCCTCCCCTCCCCACTCGCTGAACCTGCTGCTTCCTCTGGCTCCAGGCAGGGGGGAACGCTATTATTATTTGATTAATTCAGAAAACAAAGACCTGGCTGGGGCAATAGGGCTTGAAGTAAGGTTCTCTAAGGGCGAGTAAATCTGGAACTAGAACAGAGAAATAAACCAAGGAAGGAGAAGGGTTGTCTCTGACATTTGGCCCCATCCTCCCAGGGAAATTCCTGCCTCTGCCTTTACATTAAGGAAAGCTACATGAATTTGAACTTGCAAGAGGCCAGGGGTTGCCGGGGTGGGCGGCCAGCCTTCCTTCCCAACCCACTCCAATACTCCTCCTTGAGCTTCCGACCCACTGAAGATTGACAAACGATTAAGAGAAAGATGCGGGTTTGGGTTTTGCTCCCTCACTTCTGCAACCCAGCTGAGGCGGCTCCTGAAAACTCCCGTCACGGCTTCGGGATGGAATGACACCCTCTCCCAAAGCTGAGCCCCCTCATTGGGCATTTGTGAGAAGTGGGTGGGTCCTGGGGACCTCACAGGGGACAGAGCCCAGGCCTCCTCCTGGACCACCCTCCTCCACTCACAAAACTTGAAACAGAAGCCCTGCAGCCAACTGCCAACCCCACCAAGGGAGGGAAGTGACAACAGCCAGCTACTGTTGACATCCAAGCCGGTCCTTGGAGGCCTCCCTTCCCACTTACAGGAGCTTTACAAAGTGCTTCTGAAAAGTGGGTCTCAGCTGGGGAAGGGAAGCAGCAATCGTGCTGTTGATGCAAATGAGATTCTCTCCATATCCTCACCATTCCCTAGTTTGTGACCAGGGCCCCTGCCATTTGAAAACTCCTTGAGATCAAGCATCTCTCGGGCATCGTGAACCCTAACTTGTTTTAAGGACCCGTCTAAGAAAAACAAGGAGTGTTGCGCTTTCTCCTTCACGAGACAGAATGACTCGAATTCCAGGAGCCCCAGGAAGGTGGGAGCAACTGTGGCTGGGCATCACCCCAGAAGGCCAGCCGCTCCCAAAGCACGCCCAGACCTGGTCAAGCTCACACATTGGGGCCCCTTTTCCCACTGAGATGCGAGGTTTCAGGATTCTGACAAAGAAAAACAAATATCGTATAATATCGCTTACATGTGGAACCTAGAAAAATGGTATAGATGAACTTATTTGCAAAGCAGAAATAGAGTCACAGATGTAGAGAACAAACGTATAGATACCAAGGCGGAAGGGGGTGGTGGGATGAATTGGGAAATTGGAATTGACATATGTACACTGTTATGTATAAGATAGATTACTAATGAGAACCTACTGTATAGCACAGGGAACTCTGCTCGGTGCTCTGCGGTGACCTAAATGGGAAGGAAATCCGAAAAAGAGGGGAGATACGTATACATAGGGCTGATTCACTTTGCTGTACAGCAGAAACTGACACAGCAGTATAAAGCAACTATACTCCAATTAAAAAAAAAAATAAGCAACTATACATGATAAAAAGTTATCATGTTTTTAGGTAAAAAATGTATTTCATTTTCAATGCTTTTCCTATTTGTTTCCTTTTCTTTGGGATTATCCCTGTACAAACTTGGTTTTGTAAAAATTGAGTTATTTAAATATATAGTTCCTTTAAATTAAATATTTAACAATTCCAAAAAAAATAAAATAAAATCATTTTTTAAAAGAATTCTGACGAAATATTTGGTTTCTGCTCCAAGCCGTGCTTAGCACTCCACAAGCCTCCCCAAGTCCCACAATAACAAGGTGAGAACTTTGGGGACAGCCTGGATAAGGGACACTCATCAGACCACCCCTGGGGACCCCTGTGCCCTCAGGCTCAGCGGCTTTCTCCTGCGCTGGATGAATTTGCCCGGAAGCAGTTCCAAGCACATGAAGGAATGGCCAGCCTCTCCCCGTCCCCTCCAGTACAGGTCTCAAGGGTCACTCAGAAAGCACAGGTAGGCATCAGCATCTCCCAACTCCTGCTTTAGCCCTGGGGGCGCCAAGTAAGAGTGGGGATCAGAAAGATGACAATAGGTCGGTTTCCCTGAGAGGTAAGGCCTCAACTTCAGTTTGCAGGAGAAGCCTGTGTAGGGAGGAAAGAAAAGTTTTCCTAGACCTTCTTAGGGTCTCTGGTGGGGGCTCAAAATTAAACTGACGAGACAGATGAACAGGACAAAAGCATACACATTTATTTCATATAAGTTGTTTGTTTAAATGTTTATTTATTTATTTTTGGCTGTGTTGGGTCTTCCTTGTGGTGTGCAGGCTTCTCATTGCGGTGGCTTCTCTTTGTTGCGGAGCACAGGCTCTAGACGCGCGAGCTTCAGTACTTGTGGCACGTGGGCTCAGTAGTTGTGGCTCACGGGCTCTAGAGCACAGGCTCAGTAGTTGTGGCGCGCAGGCTTAGTTGCTCTGTGGCAATGTGTGATCTTCCCCAACCAGGGCTCGAACCCGTGTCCCCTGCATCAGCAGGCGGACTCTCAACCACTGCGCCACCAGGGAAGCCCCTGCCCCAGTTTTATTGCTAACCAGCTCGGGTGAGTCACTTCATTTTCCTGTGCTTGCCTTTCCACATATGCTGTTTTGGATCGAGTTGTGTCCCCCCAAAATTCATATGTTGAAGTCCTAACCCCCAATACCTCATTATGTGACCTTATTTGGAGTTACAGTCTTTATGGAGGTAGCTAAGTTCAAATGAGATCACTAGGGTGGGCCCTAATCTAACCTGACTAGTATCTTTATAAGACGAAGTTAGGACACAGACACACAGAGACAGAAAACCACGTGAAGACACTGGGAGAAGACAGCCATCCGCTAGCCAAGGAGAGAAGCCTCAGAAGAAAGCAACCCTGCTGACACCTTGTTCTCGGCCTTCTAGCCTCCAGAATTGTGAGAAAATAAATTTCCATTGTTGAAACCCCTCAGTCAGTGGTACTTTGCTACGGCAGCCCCAGCAGACTAATACACATGCAAAATGAGGGCTTAGGACCCCAAGGCTCCTAAGAACCCTTGCAAGTAAAAAATATACAGTTTTGATTCCACTGTTTTATTTTATCTATACATATGCCTTCCCCCCCCCCCAAAGAGTTGCCATCACTGAAAGTCAAGGAACTTCAAAATTCTGGCCGAGAGCTGGACACACAGTAGCTCTTAATAAATGCTCACTGAGTGAAAAAAGGAACAACAGGGCAGAAGTAGTAGGGAGTGCCCTTAGTTCTGTGAAGTATAGTGGACATTCATTCAACAAATGTTCATTGAGCACCTACTATGTGCCAGGCCCTGTTCTAGGTGCAGGGATCACAATGGTGAACAGGAACTGTCTTCCCTGCCTTTCTGGAGGTGACATTCTAGTATTGGGGGAGGGGAACAAGCCAGAAGCTTATAAAAAAGTTAATTATGTAATAGGGCTTCCCTGGTGGCACAGTGGTTAAGAATCCACCTGCCAATGCAGGCGACACGAGTTCGAGCCCTGGTCCAGGAAGATCCCACATGCAGCTAAGCCCATGAACCACAACTACTGAGCCTGCACACCAGAGCACACGAGCCACAACTACTGAAGCCTGCGTGCCTAGAGCCCGTGCTCCACAACAAGAGAAGCCACCACAGTGAGAAGCCCGCACACCAGAACGAAGCACAGCCCCTGCTCAACGCAACTAGAGAAAGCCCGCACGCAACAACAAAGACCCAATGCAGCCAAAATATATAAATAAAATAAATAAGTTTATAAAGACAAAAAAAGAAGTTAATTATGTAATATTGCTAGTCAGCCCCAACTAATTTTTTTTTTTTTTTGGCCTCTCCCGTTGCGGAGCACGGGCTCCGGACGCGCAGGCTCAGCGGCCATGGCTCACGGACCCAGCCGCTCTGCGGCACGTGGGATCCTCCCGGACCGGGGCACGAACCCGTGTCCCCTGCATCGGCAGGTGGACTCTCAACCACTGCGCCACCAGGGAAGCCCCCAACTACTTATTGATGAGCTACTTTGTACCAGGATCTGGCCCAGAGGTGAACGGGGCCATCCTCCTCTGTTTCAGCTACAGCCCAAAGCAGCCACTCTACTACAGGGCTGCCATAACAAAGTACCACACACTTGGTGACTTACAAAAACAGAGGTTGATTCTCACAGTTCTGGAGGCCACAAGTCCAAATCAAGTTGTCAGCAAGGCCATGCTCTTTCTGAAGGCTCTAGGGGAGGATACTTCCTTCCTTCTAGTTTCTAGTGGTTGCCAGCATCCTTGGTGTTCCTTGGCTTAGAGACGCATCACTGCAATCTCTGCCGTGATCCTCACATGGCGTTCTCCCTGTATGTCTCTGGCCCAAATTTCCTTCTTCTCATAAGGATACCAGTCACTGGATTAGAACCCATCCTAATCCAGGATGACCTCATTTTACATTGATTACATCTGCCAAAGCTGTATTTCCAAATAAGGTCCCATTCACAAGTACCAGGGGTTTGAACACATCTTTTGGGGGCACACAAGTCAGCTCACAAAAGCCACCATCTTGCTTTGCCCACTCAGAGTGAGCGAGATTGCAGCAGAATTTAACCGTCAGGAATCTACCTCTCCATTTCATTCTTAGAATCCAACTAATTCTTTTTTTTTATTGGAGTATAGTTGATTTACAATGTTGTGTTAGTTTCAGGTGTACAGCAAAGTGATTCAGTTATACATACACATATATTCATTCTTTTTCAGATTCTTTTCTCTTATAGGTTATCATAGAGTATTGAGCAGAGTTCCCTGTGCTATATACAGTAGGTCCTTGTTGGTTATCCATCTTACATATAGTAGTGTGTATATGTTCATCCTAAGCTCCTGATTTATCTCTGCCCCCCACATTTCCCCTCGGTAACCATAAGTTTGTTTTCAATATCTGTAGGGATCCAATTAATTCTGTCAATCATTTTCAGATTCTTTTTTTTTAACTGAGCTGGAAGAAAATTATCCCAGCTACATAAAAATTAAAAATTTGGGGGTCTAGGGATAACAAGACCTTTTCTTTTTCAGTCGGACTCTCCCTTTACACAGCATTTTATTATGATAATTTTCAAACATACAGAAAAGTCGGAAGTGTACAACAAACACTTATGTAACCACCGCAGAGATTCTACTTAGATTGCTGACCTATTGCTCCATCTATTTGGGATTATTTCTTTTTGACTCATCGCTCTGTTGATCAACTTTTCCTTAACCCCACATTGCTCTGGATTTATCGTGAGCCACCTGAGAAAACATGGGGTTGGACATCAGGACCCAGTGCGGTACCTGAAGGCTACTTGTCACCAGAGTCTGTTCATGCATGGATGGGAGGCCCTCACAACACCCAGCAGAAGCAAACAAGAGCAGAACACACAGCTGGTTAAACCTTCACAGTGATTCTCTGGAGGCCCTGGCCTTTTCAGAAGGCCTCACCCAGGAATGCCAAGGCCAGTGTCCCTGTACATAGCTCATTCATCTCACTCAAGAGAACCTACGAGGACCACCCCCGAGCTCTTGTTTATATCTTTTTTTTAACTGAAGTATAGTTGTTTGTTTTTTGCGGGGGTTTTTTGGCCATGCTGCCTGGCATGGGGGATCTTCGTTCCCCGACCAGGGATTGAACCCGTGTCCCGTGCAGTGGAAGCACGGAGTCCTAACCACTGGACCGCCAGGGAAGTCCCTGTTGAAGTATAATTGATTTACAATGTTTCAGGTGTACAGCAAAGTGATTCAATTCCATATATATATATTTTTTCCAGATTCTTTTCCATGATAGGTTATTACTAGATATTGAATATAGTTCCCTGTGCTATACAGTGGGTTCTTTTTTATTTTATATATAGTATACAGTAGGTCCGTTGTGTATCTATTAATCCCCAATTCCCGATCTACCCCTCCCCCCTTTCCCCTTTGGTAGCCACAAGTTTGTTTTCTATGTCTTTGTTTAAACCTGAAAAAGAGAAGAGGAAACAGTAATTGAAAAGCAAATTTCTTCCCTATTTGACAATCCAAAGTCCATTCCTCCTACACACATAGCTACACACACCTCTATTCAAGCCCTTACACATATGCCCTTCACACACACACACACACACACACACACACACACACACACACACACACACACTGCTCCTGTGTTGGACATTCTTAGAGAAAGCAGTTTCATTGGGATCTTTTCACTCGTGTTCAAATTTCATTTCTCCATTTGGGAAAAATCACATTTTCAAAATTGCTTTTACTCAATAGATTGGATGCCTTGGGAAATGGCCGAATCACAACCCCCGCACGGTTTCACCACGGTTTTATTTATTAACACCCTCCCTCTCTTGCAAATGAGAAATTGTGAAATTCTTTTTTTTTTTTTTTTTTTTGCGGTACGCGGGCCTCTCACCGTTGCGGCCTCTCCCGTTGCGGAGCACAGGCTCCGGACGCGCAGGCCCAGCGGCCATGGCTCACGGGCCCAGCCGCTCCGCGGCACGTGGAATCCTCCCGGACCGGGGCCCGAACCCGTGTCCCCTGCATCGGCAGGCGGACTCCCAACCACTGCGCCACCAGGGAAGCCCGTGAAATTCTTTTTAAAGGAAGAGCTCTTATACCTACTAAGCCGGCTTTTCAAAAGCAGAAACCACTGACCCACTCACTAGTTTCCTTTGATACTTAGAGGTCAAATGGTAATGAAATATATTAACTCCAATTGCCAAGATTCCAAAGCATTTTAAGTTCGCCCATCTCAGATCTGGCACCATCATTACCACTTTATAAATGAGGAAACCAACATTTAACCAAATGATTACAGCCTTGTTAAAAAGCTACCGATTAGTCAGTTACAAAACACACACGGCACCCTGGGAACCAGGAAGTGAATGGTCAATGACTGTGATAAGGAAACCCAACTTTCTTCTTTGCTCTATTAGAAGCAGCAATTTAATCCATTCTCAGGAGGAGTTCCCTCTCCTCCTGGAACAGAATTCAAATCTTTGATTATCCTTCCCTCCAAAAGGGGAGCCAGTTTTTCTGCTGCTAAGAACCGCCATTTATCAAGTGATTCCAGGATTAGGCATGGTGCTAAGACACAGAGCGTCTAATTCGGGGATTTTTACCCAGGGTCCACCCCAAGCGTACATGTGTAGAATCTGGAGGGGAAAATATCACATCTTTATTCCCACTAACTCCTAAATGGAATTTAGCATTTGTTTCTGTTATGAAAGTAGGCAACAAGCCTCATCATTATTGTGACTCAGTCCTCAGTGGAAATCCCAGGTGTTTTTGTACCATGTGACAGCTGTTACAGATATCTCCAGAGATCTTTTACAGGTATCACTACTTTTTTTTATAATAATGAATTGACCTGCTGTCATTTAAATCCTAATAAAGCCGTGCTTATTATGTCATACGTCACACATTAGCTTAGCATTTTGATAACTGAATTTTGATATAATATTTTTGTAAAACACCTTTATTATTTTCATTTGTGGTAAAAACCACGTAGTAGTATAAAATTCACCATCTTAACCATTTTTAAGTATACAGTTCAATAGCATTAATTACATTCACAATATCGTGCAACCATCACCACCATCCTTCTCCAGAACTCTTTCTGTCTTACAAAACTGAAACTCTACACCCATTAAACAATAACTCCCATTCTCCTCTCCCTCAGCCTCTGGCAATCACCATTCTACTTTCTGTCTCTATGAATTTGACTACTCTAGGGCACCTCATATAGGTGGGATCATACAGTATCTGTCCTTTTGTTTTGTTTTTGTTTTGTTTTTGTTTTGGCCATGCTACATGCCATGCGGGATCTTAGTTTCCCAACCAGGGATGGAGCCCGTGGCCCCTGCGTTAGAAGCATGGAGTCTTAACCACTGGACTGCCAGGGAAGTCCCAAGTACCTGTCCTTTTGGGGTTTTTTTTTAATTTATTTATTTATTTTTGGCTGTGTTGGGTCTTTGTTGCTGCACCCTGGCTTCCTCTAGCTGTGGCGAGCGGGGGCTACTCTTCATTGCGGTGCGTGGGCTTCTCGTTGTGGTGGCTTCTCTTTGCTGCGGAGCACGGGCTCTAGGCACGCGGGCTTCAGTAGTTGCAGCACGTGGGCTCAGTAGTTGCGGCTCACGGGCTCTAGAGTGCAGGCTCAGTGGTTGTGGCACATGGGCTTAGTTGCTCTGCCGCATCTGGGATCTTCCTGGACCAGAGCTCGAACCTGTGTCCCCTGCATTGGCCGCGGATTCTTAACCACTGTGCCACCAGGGAAGTCCTCAGTCCCTGTCCTTTTGTTATTGGCTTATTTCACTTAGCATAACATCCTAAGCATAACATCATGTTGTAGCATGTGTCAGAGTTCCCGTCTTTTTTAAGGCTGAATATTCCACTGTATGTATGTACCACATTTTGCACACTCATTCATCCATCAATGGACACTTGGGTTGGACATAAGTATTTCTTTGTTATACCATGTATTTTATTCCATGCACTTAAAAACATTATTTTGAGGAGTCCATTGGCTTCACCAACCATCCAAGGGATCCATCTGTAACACACAAAAGGTGAAGAGGCTCAGTGAGACAGACATTAGGAAATGGGCTCAGAGAAGTTAAAACATTTGCCCAAGGTCACCCAGCAGGGAGTCAAGCCCAGCTCAGTCGGAATCCAGAGCCCACCTGTATGGTATGACTTTCCTTTCACTGTGAATGACTTAGACTCTGGTTTCAGTGGACATTTGGTGTTTTTCCAGAGAGACCCTCCAGGAGCACTGTGAAGGGAACGGAGATAGCTTACATCCCAGCACTGAAGTTCAGGGCATGGGTCATCATTTGTAGGAGGAAAGTCCAGCACTCTCTCCACTCCCATTTCTCAGGCAGTGCCCCTTGTGTCTGGGTCTTCACTCAACTCTGTCCAACTCCCTAGTGAGGACCCCAGGACATCTGAGACACAAAGGGACCCTGGATGTCTCCTAAGTTACCTAAACCCTGAGATCTGGGACAGTGGGGAGTATGCACCCCATTACACCCCCAAGTCTGTGAGCAGACAACTAGAATACCCTCATCCTCACCTAATAGCTGGAAGAGGGCAGTGATTCCTGAACCTTCTCTGAAGTCATATTGACAAACAATCACATGCTTTAACTCCCGATATAAAATTTGGGCCTTGTAATTGCTCTAGTCTAGCAAAATTTCCCCCTGAGAAAACTAAGAACTGAGATTATTCACACTGGCGTCATGGGAGACCCTCTGGAAAATGCTAAACTCTCCAACATCATCGCATAACGATTCTTTTTCCCTTTCTTATAAGCACTGATGGGGTTAGTATTAGGAGCTAATAGCAGAGGGGAAGCGGAGGGAGGGATAAACTGGGAGATTGGGATTGACATATATATACTACTATATATAAAATAGATAACGAATAAAAGGGAACTCAACTTCCTGTAATGACCTACATAGGAAAAGAATTTTTAAAGAGTAGATATATGTATATGTATAACTGATTCACTTTGCTGTACAGCAGAAACTAACACAACATTGTAAATCAACTATACTCCAATAAAAATTAATTAAAAAAATAAATGACAGTAGCTAATACTTATTGGCACCTTCTTTGTACCAAACATGTTAATTCTCCAGAAATCATATGCAGCAGGGGCTACTACTGCCCCTCATTTTACAGAAGAGGAAACAGAGGCCCAGAGTGGTTAGTAATTTGCAAGAAGTCACACAGCTGTTGAGTAGCTTGAACTCTGACCCCAGGTGGTCTGCATGGAGGACATCATGGCCAAGTTCTGTGAGTCCTCTTTCTTGGACACAAGCCTCAAGTTGCAACAAGGGAGGAAGGCCCGTAAATGTCTGTGAATTCCTTTGTGAAAACTTTTTCTTCACCTGTGTAGAAGATAAACTAGTTTGCTTTCAAGAAGCAAATTAACCATTAGGAGCCCAGATTCTAGAAATATTCAAATTCACTAGACGTCAGAGAAGTGCAAATTAAAACAACATTATGAGAGAGAATTTATACTCATCAGAATAGCAAAAATCAGGGAGGTGGAAATGAGAGAGGAGGAGTGTCTGCAAAACCATGCAGAGAGGCAGGAGGACATAGAGCTAAGAGCCCGGGTGCCACAACAAGTCTGGGGGGGAGTCATACCCACCCAGGCACCTCTGCGCTGCTTTCCTTATCTGGAAATGGAGGTGATTTTATCTATTTCATAGAATTGTTGCGAGGATTCCAACAGCTAATGACACCAAGGGCTGGCAAGGGCACCTGTGCCCGTAAGGGCTCCATGAAAACAGCACAGGCAAGCCTGAGCTCCCGGAAGACAAGGCCTTTTCTCTGTTCGTTGGCTGTATCTCCAGTGCCTAGAATAAGTGGGAACTTAGTAAGTGAAGTGCTCAATTAATATTTGTTGAATAAATGAATGCATTTACAAATGATATGGGGAGAAGGCGACATCTCAACACCACTTGATGGAACATCAAATAGTGAAAAATTAAAAATCTTGGAAATTGGGACAATACGGAAAGAAGGAAAATTAAGTAGTTTGTCCAGTCCATGAGCCAGCTGTCTCACTTCAATGTATCTCAGAGACTTCCTCCTCTGGTTCACGATGGGTAACAAACCAGGGGACAATCCAGGGACATTCACAGGGAACAAGCGAGTCGATGTGGGAGAGCCACACGACAGAACACGCTGCAATAGTTAGAGGTGATCATCCAGAGCAGGGCTTGGCAAACCTTCCTATAAAAGGCCAGGTAATAAATACTGTAGGCTTTTCAGACCACAGGGTCTCGGACGCAGCCTTAGATGGTCTGTAAATGAATGGGCGTGGCTGTCCTAACAGAACCATTTATGGACACTCAAATGTGAATTTCATATAATTCCTACGTGTCCCAAAATATTCTTCTTCTTTTGGGTATTTTCCCCCCAGACATTTAAAAATCCTAGCTTGTTGGGCTTCCCTGGTGGCACAGTGGTTAAGAATCCACCTGCCGATGCAGGGGACAGGGGTTCGAGCCCTGGTCCGGGAAGATCCCACATGCTGCGGAGCAACTAAGCCTGAGAGCTACAACTACTGAGCCTGCACTCTAGAGCCCGCAGGCCACAACTACTGAGCCCATGTGCCACAACTACTGAAACCTGCACGCCTAGAGCCCATGCTCTGCAACAAGAGAAGTCACCGTGATGAGAAGCCCATGCACCGCAACAAAGACCCAACACAGCCATAAATAAAATTAATTAGTTAATTAACTAAAAATTTAATAAATAAAATAATAAATAAAAATCTTAGGGCTTCCCTGGTGGCGCAGTGGTTGGGAGTCCGCCTGCCGATGCAGAGGACGCGGGTTCGTGCCCCGGTCTGGGAAGATCCCACATGCCACGGAGCGGCTGGGCCCGTGAGCCATGGCCGCTGGGCCTGAGCGTCGGGAGCCTGTGCTCCGCAACGGGAGAGGCCACGGCAGTGAGAGGCCCGCGTACCACAAAAAAAAAAAAAAAAAAAAAATCTTAGCTTGCAGGCTGCACAAAAACTTCGGGGGCCCAGATTTCACTCAGGGGCCATTATTTGCTGTTCTACATGTATGTCGGCAACATGGATGAATTCCAAAAACACAATCAACAAACCTGGTGATCTTGGGCAGGATAAGGGTTAAAGAGAAATGACGATACATTCTAATTTTCCAGGGACAGACTAGTTTACCCCACATTGTCCCGGTAATTAATAGCCTGTCTTTCACTCTGAAAAATCCCAGACTGGATGATGAATTACATGTCACCTTCCCCAGTTAAACCATCATCCTAGTTATATAAATTACAAACATACGTTCATTTGTGTATCCCCCAACATGTAGAGCAGGGGTCGGCAATTTTTTCCCCATAAAGGACCAGATAGTAGATATTTTAGGCCTTGTGCCACGTGATCTGTTGATGCAGCATGAAAACAGTCGGAGATAACACAGCAATGAAGGAGTGAGGCTGGGTACCACTAAAACTCACTGATGAACACTGCAATTTGAAGGTCATGTAATTTGCACATATCACAAAATATTATCCTTCTTTGGATTTTCTCCAACCATTTAAATATGTAAAAACACTTTCAGCTTGTGGGTCATATAAAATCTGGCAATGGGCTAGATGTGGCCCAAAGGCTGTAGTTTGTTGACTGCTAGTCTGGAATAACACCTCGTCCTGTGGTAGGTGCTGCAGAAATGTCTGGTTTTTGCTGCGTACACTCACTGTGAAAAACCGTGCCTGTTTTACAAGGACACATGCAGATTTAAGGACAGATAAACACCTGAGTGAGGGTCTAGGAGGGGGATGGGAGGAAATAGGGACTGGGAATAAATAGGGAAAATAATGAAATAAGAGAAACTTCGTCTAGACTGAAGAGGATGGTGGATCATGAACTGAAGAGGGTAATAAACGCTACTCCACTTCTGAGGCCCAAAAAGAAAAAGGAAAAAAAAAAAGTGAGGGCTCTGGAGCCAGAGAGCCCTACATTTGAAATTCTAAAGCTGCCCACCCTATCTGGTGACCTTGAGCAAGTTTAACCTCTCAAAGGTTCTTTGGAAAATAGAACTAAATATAGTACCTACTTCCTAGGACTGCTGTGAGGATTGAATGAATCCATACAGGTAAGGGCTTGGCACAGTGTCTGGTCAATGAATGTTATACTGTAGTGGTCGTTTTCCATAAAGAATAGAGAGAAAACGTGTGCCCCAGGGGTCCAAATAAGGTGATTGATTAGAGGTGATTAAGAGGACAGGCTCAGGAGCCAAGAACCCCAGCTTTGCCACGTACTGGCTGTGTGACCTTGGCCAAGTCTTGTGTCCTTCCTGTGCCTCAATTTCCTCAGCTGGGCAACGCTAATAATAGTAGTACTTGCCTCGTAGGATTAATGTAAAAATTAAATTACTCAAAACATAGCCTAGGGACCTCCCTAGTGGCACATTCGTTAAGAATCCGCCTGCCAATGCAGGGACACGGGTTTGAGCCCTGGTCCGGGAGGATCCCACATGCCGCAGCGCAACTAAGCCTGTGAGCCACAACTACTAAGCCTGCGCTCTAGAGCCCACGAGCCACAACTATTGAGCCCACGTGCTGCAACTACTGAAACCCGGGTGCCTAGAGCCCGTGCTCTGCAACAAAGAGAAGCCACCGCAATGAGAAGCCCGCGCACCACAATGAAGAGTAGCCCCCAACTGCCGCAACTAGAGAAAGCCCACGCACAGCAATGAAGACCCAACATAGCCAAAAATAAATAAATAAATAAAAATTAAAAAAAAAAGAACCCCAAGTCAGTTCACGTCCCTCCTCCGTCATGATTTCTCTCACCTGGGCTGGTTTATTCATAGTCTCCACTCATCCTCTCAGACTCCCTCCAAGCCCCGCCGGCTGCTGCAGCTGCTCTCAACTGCACTTGAACTCTGCTGCGGTGGGGGTGGGACCCCTGGGTAGGTCTCTGGGAAGTCAGGTCAAGAGAACGTGGCTGTTCCTCAGGTTCAACTCGACTTCTCAGCTTCTTTCCTTCACTTGGCCTGGAGAGAGCTGACAGGCTCAGGACACGTTACGCCAAATATGACACCTTGGTGTATTGGATATTTTAAGCTGAAGGAGTTGGAGAAAAACAGCAGAAGCAGAAGGACTCTGTGACTCTCCTTGGAAGCAGGCCATATACCCTCAGGTGAGAGGCGCCCTCCCTGTACCCAGAGGAAGAGAGCATGCTTTTCTCTAAGATGGAGCAACACTGAGAGGAATCTCAGTGAACAGGCCTTGCTTTGTCTCCCCCAGTTGACTACATTCACCTCACACCCTTCGTCCTTGCTTTCCACGACTTCTCACTCTTCCTCAAACCTAGTATAGAAACATTCAGGTTGGACCATTTCTTAGGGTCTTCGTTTTCTTATGAAGGCTCCCGCGTTCGGTAAAATTTATATGAAATAGGGACTACCCTGGTGGCGCAGCGGTTAAGAATTCTCCTGCCAATGCAGGGGACACGGGTTCAAGCCCTGGTTGGGGAAGATCCCACATTGCCACAGAGCAACTAAGCCCACGCACCACAACTACTGAGCCTGCGCTCCTAGACCCCGTGCTCCACAAGAGCAGCCACCGCAATGAAGAGTAGCCCCCGCTCTCCACAACTAGAGAAAGCCCGCATGCAACAACGAAGACCCGACACAGCCAAAAATAAATAAATAAATTTATTTTTTAAAAAAACACACATAGCCTAGCAATTCTGACATATGCTGTAACACGGATGAACCTTGAGAACATTATGCTAAATGGAATAAGCCAGTCATAAAAAGACAAATACCCATGATTCCACTTACACGAGGTATTTAGAGTAGCCAAAATCATACAGACAGAAAGCAGAATGGGGGTTGCTGGGGTGATAGGGAGGGGAGAATGGGAAGTTATTGTTTATAGGTATAGAGTTTCAGTTTTACAAGATGAAAAAGTTATGGGGCTGGATGGTGGTGATGGCTGCCCATAATGTGAATGAATCTATGTAGTACTAATCAAATGTACACTTAAAAATGGTTAAGATAGTAAACTTTATGTTATGTGTATTTAACACCATAAAAAACATTTGTTTACAAAAAACAATGAAACAAACACACCATAGCTTAGCATATAAGTGCTCAAATATTATACATTAGTATGTTATCACTCTGGACCCATAATTTCTGCCCCAGGGGAAATTTGAAAAGGAATCAGAACAACAATCCCCTGTGAAATACTCCAAAATATCCAAGGAGCTGGGCTGTGGGCTTTGAGGAAAGATTGCGTTGAGGAAACATCTAACATGAAAGACAAGATCAAAACAAACAAACAGACAATAATTATTCTGATGAAACAGACATAATGTTGTGCACAAGAAAACATCAAAGAAACTAACGTTAATATCCTCAGAGAGTTAAATTAAAAATATTACCTCCATGAAACAAGAACAGTTGCTATAATCAAGGAAAAAATCAGAAAATAGGAAAGATCTTTTGGAAAATAAAAACATAGATGCCAAAATTAAAAAAAAAATACAATAGAAAGACTGAAGGTAAGGTCGGTGGATAAATTTCACAGAAACTAGAAAAAAATTTGCAAAACAGAAGAAAAAATATTTTTTAAATGGTGAGTCATTGCAGGAGATTAAGTAGCTAACTAAAGACTTTTAGAAAGTGGGGGAGAACTTGTCAAAGTAATAATACAACAAACTTTTCTGGAATTAAAGGAGAAGAATATTCAGAATGAAAAGATCACCATATGCCCAGAACAATGAATGAAAAAAAATCTCCAGGAAGACAAAGAAAGACATCACCTTCAATTTCAGAATACAAGTGGTAAAAAGATTATGCAAGATTGTAGAGAAAACGCAGATTACGTGAATGACCAAGAATACAATGGACTTCTCAAAAACAAGAGAAGCCAGAGGGCAGTGGAAAAATATCTTCCAAGGGCTGAGAAAAAAAAAACTTTCAACCTGAAATTCTGTCTACAACCAGACTATCAGTCAACTGTGAGAGTGGAATAAAGCCATTTTCAGACATGTAAGGAAGTCCCAGGATGACAGCTGATACAAGTCCCAGAAAGCAACCGGGAAAGGGGGTCTGAAACCTCCAAGAAACTTAAAAGTGGAAATGATAATTGTCTGATAGATTTGACTATAAGGAAAACTTTAAGAGCTTTCTATACCTTTTGGAGGGTATAGGGAGATGTAGCTGTTCAAAGAGAACAGAACAAATGAAAAAACAAGGGGGGAGGGAAATTAAAAAAAAAGGAATTAATAAGTCCAAGAAAAACAAAAAGTTGCACAAGAAGAGATACATCTTGGTTCAGCATTGAATAAAATTCATGTAGTCATAATAATGAAAACGTTGAATGTGTATTTAACCAAAATTTGTGATATAAGTATATTGAGGATGGAGGAAATGATAATGGAGTGTGTGAGTTAAAAATCCTCACTGATGGGCTTCCCTGGTGGCGCAGTGGTTGAGAGTCTGCCTGCCGATGCAGGGAACGCGGGTTCATGCCCCGGTCCGGGAAGATCCCACGTGCAGTGGAGCGGCTAGGCCCGTGAGCCATGGCCGCCGAGCCTGCGCGTCCGGAGCCTGTGCTCCGCAACGGGAGAGGCCACAGCAGTGAGAGGCCCGTGTACCGCAAAAAAAAAAAAAAAATCCTCACTGATCATATAGGAAATCAACAGATAATTTCTAAAACAGGTGAATCAAAATATTGCAGAATAGCTTTATTATTTAAAAAATATGTAAGTAAATCCATAAGAAGCAACTAAAAGAATGGTTGGTTACCTCTGAAAGGGATAGGAGGGTTTTGGGGAGAGCAGTCTTTCGCTATTGGTGTTTTTGCATTAATTGGCTTTTTACAAAAATAATTTTAAAAATCTAAGACCTAGGCTAAATAGGGGAGGCAGATCTTAATTTTGGGAGGTTCTAAGGCACTTCAATGAAAAGGAAAGTAAGTCATGACGAAATAAAAATGGCTTGCCTTGGTATTATATTATTTTACCTTTCAAAAATGCTCTGACAACCAAGGCAGCAATGAGTACACCTAATGACCAGATTCTAGTTTCTAAATGTCTTTCCTGACTAAAAGGAGCCAGGGCTTTTTAGCGGAATGGCTGATTCCAGGGCTGGCGCAGGGAAAGTATATGGTGAGTCTGGAACACTTTCTTGTGCCAGAAAGCAAGAACGTACTCAAAGACTGAAGGGAACACATCAAAAGAACACAAAGCCAGTTTAAAGGGTTTCCCCAGGCCATAATTAGGACAATTTGATCATTAAAAACACTAAGGACTGTAATTATTGCAAAACATTGAATAAATAAATTCCAAGAGTTCATAGTGACTAAAAAAACAGGAAAAAATTAAAATTAATTTGTTACCATTGGAGATGACTATTAGGTCAACCTACTCTGAAACTTGATAAAAAGTTAAGCATTTAGGGGGAACTGTAGTTCATCTCCAGTTAATGAAGGAAAATTCTTCTTTACAAAGGAGTGTAAAAGAAATGATATATTTAAAATTTTGTCTTTTTGCAACCCCCAGTGAAGTAACTGAAACAGGCAGGGATCGTTAGTGGATGCTAAAACCATTAAGTAAAACGTTGTAGGGAAATGGGATATTTCCTTGTGCCAAAGTATCCAGAGATTACTTGCAAACTGCGAAGAGGGAAAATATACTTTTTCTGTGGAGGGATCCAGTGGTCACAATATTAACCAAAGACCAAATTTAGCACTGCTGAAAGTGAGACAACCAATCATTGTGTTCCCGATGGAGTGCAATGGGACGTACACGCCTTTACCCACAAAGTGTTCTGGCCATTGTCTAACCTGAATGTGACCATGAGTTTAGACCTAACTTCCACCGTGCAGGAAAATAGAGGAGAGAGGAATGAGCTAAATAATGCCATGAGGAGCCAATCAGATGAATCCAGAATGTAGAGTTGACCCTTGAACAACACAGGGGTTGGGAGTGCCGACCCTCCAAAAGGTCGAAAATCCGAGTATAATTTATAATCTGTACCCGTGGTTCCTCTGTATTCACGGTTCCCCTGTATCTGTGGTTCCCCAGCCTCGGATTCAACCAACCAAGGATCATGTAGAAGTGTAATATTTATTACTGAAAAAAAATCCATGTATAAGTGGACCCATGCAGTTCAAACCTGTGTTGTTCAAGGGTCAGCTGTACACATTCCACAAACTATCTGGCCAGATCTCTTTAAAAAGTCAGTGCCCTAGGTGGGAAGATTATTTTAGATTTAAAAAGACTAAAGGATATGATAACCAAATGTAATGTGTTAATTGGATCCTGGCTCAATAAACCAAATGTAAAAGACACTGTGTTGTGAAAATTTTGAATATGGACTAGATGTCAGATAATATTAGGAAATAACTGTTAATTTTCTCGGGTGTAAAAGTGGTATTATGGTTATGTATGAGAATGTCCTTGTTCTTTTTTTATCTTTTACTATTTATTTATTTATTTAGGCTGCACCGGGTCTTAGTTGCGACATGTAGACTCTTAGTTGTGGCATGTGGACTTCTTAGTTGCAAACTCTCAGTTACATCATGCATAGGGGATCTAGATTCCCTACCAGGGATCGAACTCAGGTCCCCTGCATTGGGAGTGTGGAGTCTTACCCATTGGACCACCAGGGAAGTCCCAAGTATGTCCCTGTTCTTGGGAGATACAGGTTGAAGTATTTCCTGACTGCAGCTTAGTTTGAAATGGTCCAGCAAAAGCAGAGAGTTAGCTATATACACAGATAGATGAAGCAAATAGGGCAAAAGAGTCACAGTTGTTGCATCTAAGTTGTGGCCATGCTGATGTTCTTCAGTTGGACTGTTGCTTCGATTTTTCCATACTTTGACATTTTTCAGAATAAAAAGTTTAAAAATTACTTGTTGAAGAAATAATGGGGAAAAAAAAAGAACTAATGGAACTAGAAAATCATCATTTTGCAACCATTCGAGTGGTAACTAATTAGGCAAGAGTCATCGATGGATCCTAAAGTCAGTAGGTGAAAATTTGAAAACAAACAGGATATTTGGGGTCATCTCAGTGTATCTACCCATAGGTTTGTTTTTTTTCCCCACACGGCTTGCAGGATCTTAGTTCCCCGACCAGAGACTGAACCTGGGCCCTCAGCAGTGAAAGCGCAGAGTCCTAACCGCTGGACCACCAGGGAATTCCCTCCCATAGATTTATTAGTTCCAAAAGGGGGAAAATGGCATTTTTACAGTGGAGAATAGCAGTACAAGAAGGGCACAATGCTGCTTCTGTGGTATTCTTGCCAAAATTTTATATTATATTAATGTTAAAATTCCTGAATTTGATAATAGCACAGTACTGGGTTATACATATTATTATTATTTTATACATCTCTAGAGAGAGAGGGAGTGATAAAGCAAATGTGACAAAATTTTATCAGTTGGTGAATCTGGACAAAGGGTACACAGGAGTTCTGTCTACTATTCTTGCAACTCTGTCATGTTTTAAATTATTTCAGAGTAAAAAATTTTTAGGAAGGGCTTCCCTGGTGGCGCAGTGGTTGAGAGTCCACCTGCTGATGCAGGGGACACGGGTTCGTGCCCCGGTCCGGGAAGATCCCACATGACGCGGAGCGGCTAGGCCCGTGAGTCATGGCCGCTGAACCTGCGCGTCCACAGCCAGTGCTCCGCAATGGGAGAGGCCATAACAGTGAGACGTCCGCGTACCACAAAAAAAAAAAAATTTTTTAGGAAAATCTAAGTTAGACCTAGACTAGTTGGGGAGGCAGCTCCTAAAAATGTAGGAGTTAACAGAAAATTTAAATCTTTTTTTTAACTTTTTTTTTTTTTGGTTGCGCCCGGTCTTAGTTGCAGCCTGTGGGCTCCTTAGTTGAGGCACATGAACTCTTAGTAGAGGCATGCATGTGGGATTGAACCCAGGCCCCCTGCATTGGGAGCTCAGAGTCTTAACCATTGCACCACCAGGGAAGTCCCAAAAATTTAAATCTTGATAAAATAAAGTTACTTTTATTTAAATACCTTTATTACCTTGGCATTTCTTTTAGCTTTCAGGAATACTTGACTTCATGGAGCTGGCAGAACTGGGACTCCAAGGGAGGGGTTGGAATGTGAGAAGGCATGCATGCCCAAGTGACTGGGTTGCAAACTGAAGTCTGTTCCCACTCTGGTTCTCTGGCCAGTAGCCTTTCTTTCCAGTTGAGACTCCTCATTCTTATATGGAAGCCAGTTCCCCAAAGAGCTGTTGGGGAACCCATCAGACCCTCAGCATCTGCCCAGCACTGGCACCCACATGCTTTATACCTCTTGGGACTGTTTTCCAATTATTCTGTCACCACCCTCACCTGGATTAGACCACTCCATCCAGGCCATGACTGGCTTCCAGTTTTCTTGCATGTCTTTACAGTATGGTTTTAGCACAGCACTGAATAAGGCATAAAAGCTCAATATATCATTTCTGATCCATTATTTTCAGAAAGCAATTAATAAACAGATACTTTTTGGCCTTCTAACAATCTTTGGGCTTAATGTGTAAGGGATATGAACAAACAAGCAAACAAACCAAGATAATTTATAAAGCAGATTTCAAACAAGTAGAAGTTGTTTATTTTTTTTGAAGTATAGTCAATTTACGATGTTTTGTTAGTTTCAGGTGTAAACAAGTACAAGTTTTGACGACCAGTACTATCAAGCTGAAACCCAGAGACGAATTCCACTAGGAGTGGGAGAACTCCAGGGTCCAGCCTCCCTCTGGCCTTATCAATTTTCTTCCTGAAGGAGTTATTTACCTTCTTCAAGACTGTGTTTGCTGGTCTTCCCAACTGGCCTGAAAACTTCTGGGAGAAGGGACAGACTGTGGTTTTGTCCCTGTGTGACCTCTCTCGTTTCTGCACACTCAGCTCTGCCCACTTGCTGCAGGCATCCCAGGCCCCACGGAGTCGCCCACACTAAATGCCTCAGCCTCAATCTTGTCAGAGAGAATGGTCCAGGGAGGTGGACAGAGCACAGCTTCAGGATCTCACAAACCCTGGACAGTAATTTATGGGCAGTGTGACATGCTCAGGCAATTTACACGGCCTCTGAGCCTCAGTTCCTTCTTCTGCAAAATGGGGGTAGTGGGAATTCCCTGTCAGCCCAGTGGTTAGGACTCCATGCTTCCACTGCAGGGGGCACGGGTTCAATCCCTGCTCTGGGAGTAGTAAAACTGACTTCTCCCCCAAAATGAATGGGTAGACTGTGATGACAGGCCTCTGTACTTCATCCAGTGTTTGGAAACCTTAGTGACCATCAGGGGCCATCTGTCCAGCTTCACGCCCTGTGTGTTGAGCTACCCCTGGGGGTGGGTAGGGGTAGCTCATTCTGACTGCCTCCACTCCCTCCTTTCTATCTCCTCAAGTTGGTTCAGGTATAATCTGCTCAATATGAACAGCAGGTATCAGAGATGGATGTGCAGGACTCAATATTTATTCCCTAGGAGGCTATAAGAAGCGGGAGGCACCAACTCCAGAGCCAGACTGCCTGGGTTCAAATCCCAGCTCCACCATCTACAGCCCTGTGAGCTTGGGCAAGGTTACTTAACCTCTGTGCCTCAGTTTCCTCATCTATAAAACAGGAATGATAACAATGACACCTACCCTACAGGGTTCTTCTGAGGACTCAATGAGTTAAAGCATAAGTATAGAGCGCTTTGCTAGTACTGCATTTCATTGAATCTGATACCCTGGTACACTAGGAAATGAAGATTGCTGCCAATTAAACTAGGACATATCATCGGTGGAACGGGAACTGAAATCACATATTGATTATTGGTATTATTTAGAACAACGTTATTCTCTCCAGGCGTGGAGGTTGGCTGGGGAGAGAAGAGAGGACGAACCTGGCTGGCTTTTTAGATAAAAAGGTCTTGGCCTCCGCTGCCCTCCCCAGTCTCGAAACGGTCAGGAGGGCCCAGGTGCCCCGCCCCAACCCGGCGCCCCGCCCCCGCCTCGCCCCGCCCGGCCCGGCTCGGCCCCTGAGCTAGTCTCGCGCACTTTAAAAGTGCGCGAGCTCCGGCCGAGACCCAGGGCCGGCGGTTGGTCGGGCGAAGCCATCTATTATGCTACGTGGGGGGAGCTAAAAGCCTACGCCTCCACATTGTTTTCCATTTTTAGCTTTTCAGGCCCAGGTTCTGGTCCCCTTTTAGCCTTCAAGTCCGCCCCCTATACTCAGACTCCGAGAAGGGCGTTCTGACTCTCTGAGGAAAGGGTCGTTGTGTCTCTGTGCGGCGGCCTCCCCCTCTGGACGGGAAACCGGTGGGACAGGACGACGGCCGGAGGGGGGGAGGAGGCGGCCTTAGCGCCATTTTGTGGGAGCGAAGTGGTCGCTGGGCTGCTCTTGGATTCCTCGCTGCTTCAGTTTCTCTGTCGGGCTTCCTAGCAGCGGCCTAGCGGGTGAGTCGCGGACGCTTCTCACTGAGGACGCCCTGTGTGCTTCGGCTCCCGCAGTGGGGCGGCCCCCGCCCCGGGAAAGGAGCCGTGGGGCCGGGCCTGCTTCATTCTGCCCGAGCGGGCTCGCGTGGGAGCGACGTTAGGGCCAGGCGCGGGGTGGCTGCCGGCGCCGAAGCAGGGACGCCGGGCCCGCGGAGCCGTGCAGCCCGAGGCAGAGGTTTGGCCTGGCTTCCGGGCACGGGCACTGTTTTGTGCCTTCGTACTTTGCGCCAGGACAGCGTTTAGGCCTGGTGCCCCAGCGGTTCCACCCCGGCCGCGCTTGAAAACTCCTCCCACGGTTGTCACGCACTGGCTTCTGGGAGGTGGCGGTCCGCGTCGCGAAGGACCTGTCGCCGCTGTCATTGCGGCTCAAGTTTGGAGAGTCCCCAGATTTGGAACAGGGAGGCACTTTTCCCTTGTTCTCTTCATCTCGCTCACTGCTCCTATTTAGTTCTCAAAAGACTTAGTTTCTGCATCGCTTTCTTAGGGAAATCCACTTTGACGTTCCCCTCACACACATCTCAACCAGTTTAGTTTCTTCCCAGTCCCCAAGACTACTTTCCAGTAGCATAATCACGATTGTAATAAAATAATTACTTGTTTGCTTTCTTTCTCCTGCTTATCTCCCCCTTTGCAACCAGCATGCCAGCTGGGACTGTGGTTTCACACAGTGAATAGTTGCAGCACCTGATGGATAGTAGGCACTCATCAAATAATGAATGAATGAACTAGCAAGGCATTACATTTTAATAGGAATAGCTATCCTTGCCTGTACCTCCTCATTTTTCAGGGATAACCAACACCTTTAAGAATCCAAACACCGAGAATTTTTCTGGCAGAACAATGACATGGTAGTGGTATTAGCTGGGATAATTACTTTGACACAATTACTTTGACACAAGTGTTGGTCATTCGTATCTCTTTTCCATTTAAGCAAGACAAGCAAAGATGTCCGAATATATTCGGGTAACCGAAGATGAGAATGACGAGCCCATTGAAATACCATCAGAAGACGATGGGACAGTGCTGCTGTCCACAGTTACAGCCCAGTTTCCAGGGGCATGTGGGCTTCGCTACAGGAATCCAGTGTCTCAATGTATGAGAGGTGTCCGTCTGGTAGAAGGAATTCTGCACGCCCCTGATGCTGGCTGGGGGAACCTGGTGTATGTTGTCAACTATCCCAAAGGTTTGTTGTCATTTGGTTTTGCAGTGATGCTAAAGTATAAAGTATAGGTTTGTGTCTCGTTCTAAGTAATAGGTCAGGGCCTCTTCATGGTGAACCGTCTCCTGTAGCCCAAGTATTTCTTTAAACGTTACCGTCAGACAAGTTTGAAAGACCACTAGTTTACATTAGTGAAAATTGGAAGTTACAGGACATTTTTTAAAGACTGTGTGTTTAAACAGTTATCTGGACTAACGTTGCTGAGCTGATGTGAAATTGAAGGAATTAAGAACGCTTTGCAGGTGTATCGGTCTGTTGTAAACAGATTTTTCTGAAGTGCCTCAGTATTTTGGTTTGGTCTTTGTCCTTGCAGGCTTACATCATTCATCCAGCTCATCTTTTTTTTTCCTCCTTAAATGAACATCAGTTGCAGTAGCCCAAATCTTGAATTAGTGCAGTCGTAATTATAATTTTGGGTTCTGGTCTTATTCTCACTGCCCCTTATCAATGATGTTTTTAATCGAAAAGGAAGCATGAAGATGTAGAAGTGAGCGAAGGAAGTGAGTACGTTTTAGCAGTAGGAGTGTGCTAGTTGGTAGATCTGTTCCTTTTTTTTTTTTTTTTTTTTTTTTTTTTTGGTGGTACGCGGGCCTCTCACTGCTGTGGCCTCCCCCGTTGCGGAGCACAGGCTCTGGACGCACAGGCCCAGTGGCCATGACTCATGGGCCCAGCCACTCCGCGGCATGTGGGATCTTCCGGGACCGGGGCACAAGCCCGTGTCCCCTGCATCGGCAGGCGGACTCTCAACCACTGCGCCACCAGGGAAGCCCGTGTCTGTTACTTTTATTGTAACGTAATATTGCAACAAAGTCATATTATTTGGTCAGTATTTAAGACGTTGCATCAAGAAATTTTTTTATATATCAAGAAAATTCTTAATAGTATCAACTTGATTTTTTTTTTTTGGTATGTAGTTTCTTGATCCGTTGGCTGTAGATTAATATTTACCCAAACTTAAAATGTCATTTATATAGTAATGTGTTGATGTAGGTTCATGGTTGTGACAAACATACCACCCTGGTGGGGGATATTGATGCTGGGGGGGCTCTGCAGGTGTGGGGAGCGGGGGTATATGGGAAGTTTCTACCTTCCTCAGTTTTGCTGTGAACCTGACAGTACTCCAAAAAATGGTCTGTATGTCTGAATGTCATTTAGTTCCTCTTCCAAATACTGATTTTTTAAAAATAACCTTAGGTTTCCTTTTTTTTTTAAATATTTATTTATTTTTGGCTGCATTGGGTCTTTGTTGCTGCGCGCGAGCTTTCTCTAGTTATGGTGAGCGGGGGCTACTCTTCGTTGTGGTGCGCGGACTTCTCATTGTGTTGGCTTCTCGTTGTGGAGCACGGGCTGGAGGCGCATGGGCTTCAGTACTTGTGGCTCGCAGGCTCTAGAGCACAGGCTCAGTAGTTGTGGTGCATGGGCTTAGTTGCTCTACGGCATATGGGATCTTCCCGGACCAGGGCTTGAACCCATGTCCCCTGCATTGGCAGGCGGATTCTTAACCACTGCGCCACCAGGGAAGTCCAGGTTTCTTTTTTATTACAAAAGTAACGTGAGTTCATTGCTGAAAGTTTAGAAATGAAACAAAAAGAAAGAAAATTGAAATCACCCTTAGATCCACAGCTGGAGATAAAAGTTGCTAATTTTTTAGTAGTCTTCAAGTTATAGGCCTTAAAATAATCACGCAAATATATTTAATAGGCAGAAAGATAGTATCACAGTTATTCAACCTGTTTTTTTTCCTTAATGTATTTTAAAGTGAAAGTGAAGTAACTTTTGTTTTGATACACCTTTTTAGAGGGGAGAACATACAATTGTAATCTTGAGACATTATGGAACCAGAGGTTGGAATCCCTAGATTGGCTCCAGAAAAGCACCTTAGCCACTTATTCAATTCTTATTCTGTCTGTGAGAGCTAACATCACTCTTTGGCAAAAGTTTCCAGCGTCTTAACTGTTCTGAGAATGTTTTTGCTTCTCATTTCTAGAAGAAGAGGGTGTGTGTTCTACGAAGTGTTTAATGAAAGTTCTGAAAGGTTTCTGCTCATTTTGTTTAGATAACAAAAGAAAAATGGATGAAACAGATGCTTCATCAGCAGTGAAGGTGAAAAGAGCAGTCCAGAAAACATCTGATTTAATAGTGTTGGGCCTCCCATGGAAAACAACTGAACAGGATCTAAAAGAATATTTTAGTACCTTTGGAGAAGTTCTTATGGTTCAGGTAAACTTTGATTTCATTTAACAGTTTTTCAGTGAATGAGCACCCAGAATTCTTGTTGTTTTAGTGACGCTGGCTTTCATGTTCAACAGATGATATATTTTTTTAATAAGTTTTCTTTCTTTTTTTTTCTCCAAATAAATTTATTTATTTATTTATTTTTGGCTGCATTGGGTCTTCTTTGCTGCATGTGGGCTTTCTCTAGTTGCGGCAAGCGGGGCCTACTCTTCGTTGCGGGGCGCAGGCTTCTCACTGCGGTAGCTTCTCTTGTTGCGGAGCATGGGCTCTGGGCGCACTGGCTTCAGTAGTTGTGGCACATGGGCTCAGTAGTTGTGGCTCGCGGGCTCTAGAATGCAGGCTCAGTAGTTGTGGCACACGGGCTTAGTTGCTCTGCGGCATGTGGGATGTTCCTGGAGCAGGTCTCGAACCCATGTCCCCTGCATTGGCAGGCGGATTCTTAACCACTGCGCCACCAGGGAAGTCCCGATGATATTTTTAATATTTGTTATGTGCATACGTAAGGGGCGCTGAAAAGAAATTTGGTTTATACTATTTCCCTTCACGTATGTACTCTGAGTTGGTTACGTGTGTGTGTGTGGTTTTAGTAAATTTAAATGATTTTTTTCTAGGTCAAGAAAGATATTAAAACTGGTCATTCAAAAGGGTTTGGCTTTGTTCGTTTTACGGAATATGAAACCCAGGTGAAAGTAATGTCACAGCGACATATGATAGATGGACGATGGTGTGACTGTAAGCTTCCAAATTCTAAGGTACTTTGCTCTTTTTTTTTCTCTGCTTTGGCCATTTTTGCTGACAGACTTACTTAGAAGACACTGTAAAATAAAACGTTACAGTTGGAAAAGGTAGTGGCAGGGTGTGTTCTTGAAATCTTTTGCCTTGTTAAAGTCTCAGGACCTTAATGCATGCTGAATATTTTATATGTTTGTTTGAAATATTTAGTTCATTGCTCCTCCAAACTAAAACGTTTTTCGTTTTGTTCTTCCTTTTCTGTTGTTATTTTTAGTGATTTAACAATTTTTTACATAATTACATGTTAATACAGACAATTAGAATATGTTAATCTTTTTAAAAAGCCTAACTTATTCCAAGCAAGCAAGACTTGCTTATTTGGAACATTATCATCTTTGCCAAGACATTTCTTAATCATCAACTTTCCTTAATCCAAATATACTTTCATCAAAGTATAAGACACTGATGAAAGAAATTAAAGATGATACACACAGATGGAGAGATATACCATGTTTTTGGATTGGAACAGTCAACACTGTGAAAATGACTGTACTACCCAAGGCAATCTACAGATTCAACGCAATCCCTATCAAACTGCCAATGGCATTTTTCACAGAACTAAAACAAAAAAGTTCACAATTTGAATGGAAACACAAAAGACCCCAAATAACCAAAGCAATCCTGAGAAAGAAAAACGGAGCTGGAGGAATCAGCCTCCCGGACTTCAGACTATACTACAAAGCTACAGTAATCAAGACAGTATGGTACTGGCACAAAAACAGAAATATAGATCAGTGGAACAGGGTAGAAGGCCCAGAGTTAAACCCACGCACCTATGGTCATCTTATCTTTGACAAAGGAGGCAAGAATATACAATGGAGAAAAGACAGCCTCTTCAGTAAGTGGTGCTGGGAAAACTGGACAGCTACATGTAAAAGAATGAAATTAGAACACTCCCTAATACCATACACAAAAGTAAACTCAGAATGGATTAAAGACCTAAATGTAAGGCCAGAAACTATAAAACCCTTAGAGGAAAACATAGGCAGAACGCTCTGTGACATAAATCACAGCAAGATCCTTTTTGACCCACCTCCTAGAGAAATGGAAATAAAAACAAAAATGAACAAATGGGACCTAATGAAACTTAAAAGCGTTTGCACAGCAAAGGAAACCATAAACAAGACGAAAAGACAACCCTCAGAATGGGAGAAAATATTTGCAAATGAAGCAACTGACAAAGGATTAATCTCCAAAGTTTATAAGCAGCTCATGCAGCTCAATATCAAAAAAGCAACCCAATCCAAAAATGGGCAGAAGACCTAAATAGACACATCTCCGAAGAAGATGTACAGATTGCCAACAAACACACGAAAGGATGCTCAACATCCCTAATCGTTAGAGAAATGCAAATCAAAACTACAATGAGGTATCATCACCTCACATCAGTCAGAGTGGCCATCATCAAAAAATCTACAAACAATAAATGCTGGAGAGGGTGTGGAGAAAAGGGAACCCTCTTGCACTGTTGGTGGGAATGTAAATTGATACAGCCACTGTGGAGAACGGTATGGAGGTTCCTTTAAAAGCTAAAGATAAAACTACCATACCACCCAGCAATCCCACTACTGGCCATATACCCTGAGAAAACCATAATTCAAAAAGAGTCATGTACCACAATGTTCATCGCATTTACAATAGCCAGGACGTGGAAGCAACCTAAGTGTCCATCAACAGATGAATGGATAAAGAATATGTGGCACATATATACATTGGAATATTACTCAGCCATAAAAAGAAATGAAATTGAGTTATTTGTAGTGAGGTGGATGGACCTAGAGTCTGTCATACACAGAGAAGTAAGTCAGAAAGAGAAAAAAATAACCGTATGCTAACATATATATGGAATCTAAGAAAGGTTTTGAAGAACCCAGGGGCAGGACAAGAATAGAGACGTAGACGTAGAGGATGGACTTGAGGACATGGGGAGGAGGAAGGGTAAGCTGGGACGAAGTGAGAGAGTGGCATGGACATATATAAGGTAAAATAGATAGCTAGTGGGAAGCAGCCGCATAGCACAGGGAGATCAGTTTGGTGCTTTGTGACTACCTAGAGGAGTGGGATAGGGAGAGTGAGGGAGATGCAAGAAGGAGGAGATATGGGGATATATGTATATGTATAGCTGATTCACTTTGTTATAAAGTGGAAACTAACACATCATTGTAAAGCAATTATAAAGTCCAGTAAAGGTGATAAAACATATATGTATACTTTCATCAACTTTAAAACTTTATTCTTCATTGAAGTCTTACAAGAAGAAGTGCTAATGCAAAAAATAAGAATGTACCTACTTTTTAATGACTCACCTAATATAAAAGGCAGATAGGTTGTATTACATCCTCTACCATAATGCTGTTTTCATTGCTCATAAAATATTTCTGATGGTTTTCTTCCTTTCAATTTGACCAGCAAAGCCCAGATGAGCCTTTGAGAAGCAGAAAGGTGTTTGTTGGGCGTTGTACGGAAGACATGACTGCTGATGAGTTGCGGCAGTTTTTTTGCCAGTACGGAGAAGTGGTAGATGTCTTCATTCCCAAACCGTTCAGGGCTTTTGCCTTTGTTACGTTTGCAGATGATCAGGTATTTTCTCTTAATAATTTTGTCCCAGCTAATTAGGTAATTTCTGTGGAACTTTGCCCTTCCAGCTAATTGCCACCCTTAGCTAAGCTCTCTGACCTTGTACGCTGTGGGGTATATGGGCCTAAACATTTGTGATAAACCCCTTAGATATTTTTTTAGTATGTGAGGTTTAAGTGGGGATGTTACATGTCCTTTGAAAAAGAACTAAAAAATCCCTGCTGCCATTACTAAAGCTAAAGCCTATTTTATGGTTTTAAATGAAATAAGTGTTCATTGCTTATTTTTTCTCCAGTTTAGATGATGGCTTGAAGTCTAAGTTTTATTGCTACTTTGATGTATGAGTCAGTGGTTTAATCTCCTTTATTTGCATCCCTTATTTTTTTGTAGGTTGCCCAGTCTCTTTGTGGAGAGGACTTGATCATTAAAGGAATCAGCGTACATATATCCAATGCTGAACCTAAACACAATAGCAATAGACAGTTAGAAAGAAGTGGAAGATTTGGTGGTAATCCAGGTGGCTTTGGGAATCAGGGTGGATTTGGTAACAGTAGAGGGGGTGGAGCTGGTTTGGGAAACAATCAAGGTAGTAATATGGGTGGAGGGATGAACTTTGGTGCTTTTAGCATTAATCCAGCAATGATGGCTGCAGCCCAGGCAGCTCTGCAGAGCAGCTGGGGTATGATGGGCATGTTAGCCAGTCAGCAGAACCAGTCAGGCCCATCAGGTAATAACCAAAGCCAAGGCAACATGCAGAGGGAGCCAAATCAGGCTTTTGGTTCTGGAAATAACTCTTATAGTGGTTCTAATTCAGGTGCAGCAATTGGTTGGGGATCAGCATCAAATGCAGGGTCAGGCAGTGGTTTTAATGGAGGCTTTGGCTCAAGCATGGATTCTAAATCTTCTGGCTGGGGAATGTAGACATTGGGTTATCATTAGTTGGTATAAACTGGTGGGAATTCAGATTTTTCTAAACTCATGGTAAGTATATTGTAAAATACGTATGTACTAAGAATTTTCAAAATTGGTTTGTTCAGTGTGGAGTATATTCAGCAGTATTTTTGACATTTTTCTTTAGAAAAAGAGGAAGAGCTAAAGGAATTTTATAAGTTTTGTTACATAAAGGGTTGAAATATTGAGTGTTTGAAAGTGAACTGCTGTTTGCCTGATTGGTAAACCAACACACTACAATTGATATCAAAAGGTTTCTCCTGTAATATTTTATCCCTGGACTTGTCAAGTGAATTCTTTGCATGTTCAAAATGGAAACCATTGGTTAGAACTACATTCTTTTCTCCTTGTTTTAATTTGAACCCCACCATATGGATTTTTTCCTTAGGAAAATCTCCTTTTAGGAGATCATGGTGTCACAGTGTTTGGTTCTTTTGTTTTTTGTTTTTGTTTTTTAACACTTGTCTCCCTTCATATACAAAAGTACAATATGAAGCCTTCATTTAATCTCTGCAGTTCATCTCATTTCAAATGTTTATGGAAGAAGCACTTCATTGAAAGTAGTGCTGTAAATATTCTGCCATAGGAATACTTCTGTCTTCATGCTTTCTCATTCAAGAATTCGTCACGCTGCACAGGCTGTGTCTTTGACGGTGGGTGTCCCATTTTTATCCGCTACTCTTTATTTCATGGAGTCGTATCAACGCTATGAACGCAAGGCTGTGATATGGAACCAGAAGGCTGTTTGAACTTTTGAAACCTTGTGTGGGATTGATGGTGGTGCCGAGGCATGAAAGGCTAGTATGAGCGAGAAAAGGAGAGAGCGCGTGCAGAGACTTGGTGGTGCATAATGGATATTTTTTAACTTGGAGAGATGTGTCTCTCAATCCCTGTGGCTTTGGTGAGAGAGTGTGCAGAGAGCAATGATAGCAAATAACGTACGAATGTTTTTTGCATTCAAAGGACATCCACATCTGTTGGAAGACTTTAAGTGAGTTTTGTTCTTAGATAACCCACGTTAGCTGAATGTGTTAAGTGAAACGATACTTGTATTTCCCCTACCCCTTTGTCAACTGCTGTGAATGCTGTATGGTGTGTGTTCTCTTCTGTTATTGATCTGTAAGTGTGGTAATGTGAACTGAAGCTGATGGGTTGAGAACATGGACTGAGCTTGTGGTGTGCTTTGCAGGAGTACTTGGAAGCAGAGTTCACCAGTGAGCTCGGGGTGTCTCAAAATAGGGTGGAAGTTCTAATGTCTGTTAGCTACCCATAAGAATGCTGTTTGCTGCAGTTCTGTGTCCTGTGCTTGGATGCTTTTTATAAGAGTTGTCAATGTTGGAAATTCTTAAATAAAACTGATTTAAATAATATGTGTCTTTGTTTTGCAGCCCTGAATGCAAAGAATTCATAGCAGTTAATTCCCCTTTTTTGACCCTTTTGAGATGGAACTTTCATAAAGTTTCTTGGCAGTAGTTTATTTTGCTTCAAATAAACTTATTTGAAAAGTTGTCTCAAGTCAAATGGATTCATCACCTGTCATGCATTGACACCTGATACCCAGACTTAATTGCTATTTGTTCTTGCATTGTCCAAAGTGAAAAGTTTTTTTTTTCTTTTTAAATCTAGTTTTTAATAAGTCTGGGTGACCGCACCTAAAATGGTAAGCAGTACCCTCCAGCTTTTTCTTAGTGCCTCTGTGCATTTGGGTGATGTTCTATTTACATGGCCTGTTATAAATCTCCATTGGGAAATCATGCCTTCTAAAAATATTCTGATTTGGAGGAGTGGGCAAAACAATGTTAATTATTTTAAAATGCTTTGTAGCAAAGCCTATCAATTGAAGGGACTGTCAGCACCTTTCTAGTTGGGGATTTGAAAAGTGGAATTAATTGCAATAGGGATAAAGTAGAAGAAACCACAAATTATCTTGTGCCTGAAATCCATTAGGAAGCCTGATAGCTTTAAGAACTAGCAGGGTGGGTTGTCTGTCTGTGGAAGTGTTAAGTGAAATGGGCTTTGTCTTCCAAAGGTGGGGAAATAGAGTAATGTTAAATAAAATCGCTTATAAAACTCAGATTAGACTCTCACGATGCATTGTTAAGTATGTAAAAGCAATAATATATTCTCTGTTGTACTTAAAATGTAACTAACTTCTATGAGAGTTGAGCTCCTTTTCTAATGGAAGAATGTAAGTTTTTGTGCTAATAATTTACTTGATGCCCTTATCTAATTAGATTATGATAAATAGGTTTGTCATTTTGCAAGTTACATGTTTTAAACTTAAAAATGAAGTCGTCCTTTAGACTTATGGTCGCCACATTGTTTTATTCAGTTTCATCTGTAAAAGGATCTTGCGTTGTTTTAATTTTTTTTTTTCTGCATCTAAATTGCATGATTTCCAAATCCTGTACCATCTGAATTTTGCATTTTAGCACTTGCACTGTTACTCAGCAGCAGTAACATGGTAACACTTAAAATGGTATTCGGGGACCTCCAAAGACTAAACTGACAAGCCTTCAAGGAGCCCAGGGGTAAGTTATCTTTGTCAATGGCATGGTTTTGATCCCTTATTTACACTTGTGTAAATCTAGTTACCAGTCTTAGAAGGCTTTCAATGTTGACTAGCCTTCTGTTAACATGTTTATGGTACTACGTAGCTATGGGTATTTAATTCTACCCTAAAGAAAAAAAAATGAAGTTTAGAAGTAAACTATTTGGCAGAGATTTGTTTTTAAAGTCTATTTGATCATCTAAATGCATTCATTCTAAAAAATTTTTTGAACCAGTTGAATAAAAATTTTTGTTGCCACCACAGTTTAGTGTCTGGAGTCTTACTGGAAAAACAGTTTGTTTTTTTTTTTGTTTTTTTTTTTAACGTGACAAAGATGCTGGAAAGTTACCTTTAAAAAGTGAGTCTCAAGAAGTTGCACTTCATATGCACAAGAGAAGTTAGTCAAAACTCACAATGAATTTCTACATATAATGGTAACTGTTTGGCTAGAATGAAAAAGTTTGTTAAATGTTAAGTACTAAAGCTTTTTAGGGAGGAATGGCCAACTAAGTGAAGTGAGATTTTTAAGGTTAAGTCAGAGCTTAAATGCTGTCCTTAGGAAAAAGATGTTGAGTACTTAGTAATTCAGAAGATGTATGTGATAATTAGAATAATTTTTTGTTGTTGAATACTAGGAGAGTAACCCTTAACTGTGTGTTTAAGTTCTGTACTTAGCTGTTGTACGATCTGTAATCTATTTTTAAATGTGCCCAAGTATTCCACGTTCGTGGTAAGAAGGAAAAAAACACTACAGATTGATTTATCAATAATACCGCCACTTATTTTTAATGTTGTATTTCATCTCATGGAAATGCCACATTTGATTCAACTGTCTTCTGAATTTGAAAATAAAATATTTAGGTTATTTCCAAGTGCTAGGAACATCCTCACAGCTAAATTAAAATCTTAGCATTGGAATTACCAGGTCAAAGACTGTGCATGCTTTTAAGACTTGTGAAATAGATTTGCCAAATTGTCCTTCAGAAAATTCGTCGCCTTTGACAGTGTGAACTGCTGCTGTTCCATGCTCTTCTTTTCTGCCAGTTTGAGAAGTGAAAAATTATAGCATCGCTTTTAACATGGAAATCAGTCTATACCTAGGCAAAAGTATTGATATTTCCAATTTATCTACCCAAGAAAAACATGATTCAAAGTAATTCCTGAACCAATACTGCTATAATATGTAACGCTCTCAGAGAACAGTAAGAACAAGTACAAAAACTGGAGAAAAACAGTTAAAGAACATGAACAGGCAATTTCCAGAAATGCAAATGGCCAGTACAAAAAGGCACTGGACTTTTGTAAGTCAGTCCAAATTTAACCAGTGAGTTTCTGTTGGATTGGCAACGGTGAATATCACTACAATGGTTTATGTCCCCTTCAATCAGAGAGTAAGTGGTGGAAAAGTGGCAAGTGGAGAAGTGCCTGAAAGGCACACCTCACCTGTAGTTTGGTTTGGTTTTGAGGTGGAACAGCAACTGTCGTGTTAATGTTTCTCAGGTCAGTTTGCTGCCGAGGTCTTTTACAGGTATTTTTTAGAACAAAGAATCATGTACTCACTGGAGACACACAAGTTAAAAACTATTAATTATGTTCTTGATCCAGGGAATATAGTTAATGACTTTTGTGTAGACCCCATACTGATCTGCTTCCCCACAATTGATGGAACCCCAGGACACTATTCCTCCCACAAACCATTTCTGTGTCTCATTATGTAGAAACACTAATGCCCCGCCACTGTCGCCTTTACAGCTGTCCTTGCCCCCACTTTCTAAACCAGCACAAAGCATGTTGTCAGTTACCCTTCCCCCCGGATAGGACTTCTTTGCATATGCCGCAGTACAGTTTTGATGGTCAACAACTGGTATGTCAACAAACATTAGATTTCTGGCAAGAAAACCCCTCTGGGTTAATCCCCATCCAGATGCAGTTCCAATATCATTGGTTCTCATGAAGCATTCAGCTTCTTTTCTTGGCAAACAAACAGGCATGATGTTGCTATTTAATACAACTTTGTTCTTCAGTTTAATCAATGCTATGTCGTTATCGTAACCAGCATTATGAGTGTAACGTTCATGTATAAAAATGGCCTCGGCCCGGGCTTGTGTGTAATGAGGTGACAGTCTCTTCAGGACACCCATTCTAATGTCTAGGGAGGAGGCGTCTTCTCTTTGCTCATATACAGCATGAGCAGCTGTTAGGATCCAGTTGTCATACAGAAGTGCACCTGCTGCTATAGTTTTACCTAATAACAGGGCTTGCCAAGGAAAATCGCCAAGCTTTGCATTTTGTCCTCCATATATACGACCTTCTGTGGTACGGGTGGATATTCCACAAACTGCGGGAAAAAAGATGTATAGAGCCTTTATAGAAACCCGATGGTGTTTTTTCTCCAATTATTACCACTTTGGAGTTGTGTATATGTAATGTCAACCAAAAATTGCATCACATAATTTGGTGGGTGTCCACCTATACAGGCAAGTGAGACTGCTTAAAACACTATTCAAAGACCTGATAAAACCATTTGGTATTTTTTAGCTCCGCAGAAAATGAGGTGAGTGAAAATTAACTTTAAGAAACTGATTTGTTTTGGTAAAATAATTTGGTCTCGCAATTGGGAAAATATTTAATAGGGCAAACAGGAATTGTCTGAGCTGATGTGCGTAGGAAATGAAAAATAACCTTTTCATTGTTTCTGTTTTCCTACTTGTAAAATGGGGTGTTTACCATGTAGTTCTGGGAAAGCAGAAACTAAGGTCACTATCATAGGATTTGCAGAATTACTTTCACCTTTGTACATTAAAATGTTTTTAAAAATTAGAATGTTGCCGTTGTAGCCAGGAACCTTCAGGTTCAGAAATTATTTTGGGTCTAGTTGTTTCTTCCAAACACTAAACTTTATTATGTATTGCTAACTAAATATGCTCATAAATGTAGCAAATATGTTTCCTGTTATGGCAGAATGCTCTTATTAAAGCTTACAAACGTTGTTGTCAGCTAAGATGCAGGTTTTTTAAAAAGACTAAGCCAGATAACACAGGGGTGATGGGTATATTATTACCTTTCTGATTTTTTTTTTAAGCACTCAACTATATCTTCAGAGCAGATTCTGGTAAAACTTTTTTTTTAAGTACCGTTAAAAGGCAAATTGCATTAATGTTTAAAAACTAGATGTCATTGAAAACAATTGCTTAGGGAAATAATGAGGTTATTAGCTTTGGGTTTTAATAGCATTTTTAAAGAGAAGAAATCATGTTTATAAATGTATAAATGGTTCAAGATAATTTTAAAAATCATTTAATTTTTTATGCTTGCCTAGTTGTAAAGGTCAAAAATAATCAAATGACTGATACAGTCAGCACCAACAACCTCTCCATATGGAAGGGGTAATGAGAACATACTATTTGGAAATAATAAGTTGGTGTAAGAGCCAAGTGCTGAAGTTACATTTCTGCCTACACAGCTGAAGCACTACTTACTGTCTGCTACCCAGTTCTACTTTCCATCAGTTATGAATCTTGTGTATAAATGTATCCATTACCAGGCTCGCAGACGGGGGCTGATTTTTCTCCTTTGGAGCTCGTCCAGAATCCATCAGCCTCACACACATATTTACCTGCAAATCATTGAAAGAGCAAAAATGTTTAACTGCATGTGAAAAGGTGGTTGTCATTTGCTTGAATACCCCCCTTGAAAAATGTAGATTCTTGAGCATCAGGGGGAAATAGAGGTGTCTGAATAACCATTTTACATGATTTCATGAACAGGAGGTCTCTGCATTACCATGTATGCTTGCAAAGTGGAAACCTTTTAGATGTGTAACTTGAATATGTATCAAGATCTTAAGTGCTTAATGATAAGGTTTTGACTTGTTAAATTAAACCATTTGGAATATATTGTGTGTTTGTAGTAGTCATTTACTAGATAAGATCTGTTTTCAGATTCTTGCAAATTGACATTAAAGTCACTTCAGCTATATTTCACTTCGCAGGTGGAAGAAGTGCCTTTTAATCTTTTGTCTAGCCTTACCCAAAAATGTTGGATAAGTTTATTTTCAGATCATGAGGGCTTAGGTTCCAAATATCACCCACCCCCAACTTTGAACAATTTGCTTACCATCATCTGTTCTCATTGTGTAGAACTCATTACAGCGATATTGAACCACAGCTTTATATATGGTCACCTCGGCACCCGTTATATAGTCCACTTGGCCACTGGGTAGGTCATCAGGAGGGCCACAGTCAACAACTAATAAACACAGGAGAGGGAAGTCAGCTTGTACTTTGAATCCTAACATTAAAACGATGTGGAGACTGATAGGTGGTTGTGTTGTTATAACTTGAAGTCATATTCAAGATGGACATCATTTCATCTCTTAAAATGGAGAGAATCACAGTGTGATTTTAAAGCATCACTCTCATCTCTTCCTAACTAAACGGCTAGGTTGAAATGAAGGCCCTAAGCAACGAGTTGTATGATGCCTTCCCTAAAGGAAGGGAATTTGAAACTACTTGGACTTCCTTAGCACTCACAAAAGAAAGAAAACAGCACAGCCTGCATATGCCTATACAGTCTGGTTTGATGTTAAATGGTACAATTTGGTTAGCCTTAAAAATAGAACAATACAAAGACCGAAGAATTTGTTCTTACGATCCTTCTCCTAAATTGACGTTTTTAGAAGACCTGGAAGTCATAATACCTTGAGTTTGGGTTAGAATTCACAACTGTTAGGACATTACTAATGTGACATAACCAATTTGTGAGACAAAGTGATACCAGTCTAAAAGTCATAGTTTTGTGCACAGACATCTAAAAATTGTTGATGTATTTCTGTGGATTTTAAAAGATAAATCACTTTTAGCAACTTAATAGCAGTGTGTCTGGCTTTGTGTCAAGTGCGTTGTCTACGTTGCCTTAATTCTCCACAGATGAGATGCCCGTAACTACCCAGTGAAAAGTGGCAGAATCAGAGCTCAAACCCATACCTTAGTCCAACAGTCCTTCGGTGCCGGCTCTTTACTGGTTTTTAAACTAGAAGAATTGGTAGTAAAGAATTGGTAGTCTCACGGGAATATAAATTTTGAAATAAAAATATTCCCCTAGGAATTTTGTAGAAACCCTTGCAAAAAAATACGTCAAAGTAGGGACTTCCCTGCTGGCGCAGTGGTTAGGAGTCCACCTGCCAATGCAGGGGACGCGGGTTTGAGCCCTGGTCCGGGAGGATCCCACATGCCACGGAGCAAGTAGGCCCATGTGCCACAACTACTGGGCCTGCGCTCTGGAGAACACGAGCCACAACTACTGAGCCCACGTGCCACAACTACTGAGGCCTACACGCCTGGAGCCTGTGCTTTGCAACGGGAGAGGCCACTGCAGTGAGGGGACAGCATGCCGCGGCAGCGAGTAGCCCCTGTTCAGTGCAACTAGAGGAAGCCTGCGCAAAACAACGAAGACCCGATGCAGCCAAAAACTAAATTATTTTTAAAAGATATGTGAAAGTATACGTCCAGAGGTGTTAACTATGGCAGCGTATGTAATAGTAAAAAACTGGAAACAATAGAAATCACATGAAATAAAAAGCATAGGTCCTCTGATTCAATACTATGCAGTCATTAAAAAGGAGCAGCTCTATGAGTGATTGGATTGTTGTGGAAAGATAACCCAACAATGTTGGGGAGAAGAGTACATTGCAGTCAGATTTAGTTCAAAAGTAAGTAATAGTGAGATATGTTAGTATAAATAGTATAGGAAATAAAGAGTATGAAGGAATGGACCCCAGTGTCTTACAGGTAGTTTGAGGATTTGGGCAAGAGAGGCTTTCACTGTATATTTTTGTGAATTTATATGGTTTTTCCATTTAACACGTATCATAATTTTAAAAATATTAAAAATAAGGTATGTGATTCTTAGTTCACAAAATGGTAGTGAACACCGTTATCCCAGTTTGATGTGTATATGCCCCTACAAACAGTAGCCTATACATGTTTACATGTGTGATATATGTAATTGGAGGGCTGTGCACCAAAATAACGAGTGATTATGCTCTGATACGGCGGGATTATGAATATTATAATGTTTGTAATTTTCTCTATTTCCCATCTTTTATGAGTATTTTATACTTAGAAAAATATTTTTAAATACCATACTTTTCTGAAGCAAATACTTTTCCTAGTAGCTTGGTCCTGTTTTAACCTCTTAAAAGTGCTCTGAGAGACTGAGGATGAGAAGCAAATTTGGAATTCAAGCCCTGATAAATCATTTTTTAAAAAGACCAGAAGCAGCAGTAGTAGCAGAAGCAGCTACAGGTGTTGTGGTCACACATACGTACTGCTGCACTCCGGCATCGGTTGGTCCCAAGATCCATCTGTCTGACAGACTGCAACAAATGATTTCAGGGGCCAATAACCCTAAAGAGGAATTGAGAAAATATTAATTTCCTTGTTTATATCATGAAACCACTCCCCAAAGCTCTGCTCCCACGATAGTTCTTCGAGTGTTTCAAGAGATGCTCCCAAGGGGGTGATGCACCCACATGACTGGACACGCAGCCCAACTGCCTTGATACATGTGTGTACTTGTTGGAGATGTCACCTATGTGTGTATCTCAGTTTTAAAGATGTTGACCTCTGCAGCAGTTTATATTTTCTGCTTTCCACTTAATCCAAGAATACGTCAGATTTCTCACAAGTTCCTGCTGGTGTTCCATCATTTCTTTATGTAAAGTGCCAAAGGGTGACAGTCAAAAGTTTGGGGAAGATCAGCCTGATCAGACATGGAGTGAATGTGTCTGGATTTTTCTAGCCTGCGGCTATTAACTGGAGGAAAGTTATTTAAAATATCAATATTTCCAGAAGCTTCGCATGTGTGTCCTCAATCACTTTCCGTTGCTAATATTTAGCGGGACATTTTTGACTGACTTAAATATTTTTCTAAAACCAGACTTTAAAATGAAAGAAGGTGGCTTTGACTGAAGCTTTATGCTTCGAAGGAGAGCAGGATGACTTCTTTTTTCCTCAGAAACTGAACAGGCTTGGGTCCAAGTTGCTGTGGAAAGAGCCCGCCGAGAAGTTTACAAGTTGAACAAAGTGTCTCACTTTTTTGGGGTCGGGGGCAGTTGTCCCTCCACAGGACTGGTTGCATAACCAGCTAACTTTTCAATGTTATTGCTTTTTACCACTGGGATTCAGTGACATTTTGAAGAACATAAAGAGGACATGTGAATCTCTAACCTGTGCCCCTAAAGCAACTCACTAAGCATTTTTTGAAATTATCCTCCTTCTCCCTTAACAGTGGTCACTGTTTATAACTTTGCAGAATATACTGTTTCCAAGGGCCATTTAATTTTTTTGTGGGCCCAGGAGTTGTTTCATGTAAAGGTCATTTGACCAGGAGGAACTTGATTTAATGCAAGGTGATAACACAGAGCACATGACAAACATTTCAGCTGCTTTACCAAGAGCTGCTGTAATGTGTGTGAACAGAGAAAAGGTGTTCATTTTAATCGCCAGCTTTCCAAAAAAAAAAAAAAGAAAAGAAAAAGCTTTTTTAAAAAGCGGAGTTCTGGGTTTCCCTGGTGGCGCAGTGGTTGAGAATCCGCCTGCCAGTGCAGGGGACACGGGTTCGAGCCCTGGTCCGGGAAGATCCCACATGCCGCGGAGCAACTGGGCCCGTGGGCCACAGCTACTGAGCCTGTGCTCTAGAGCCCACGAGCCATAACTACTGAGCCTGCATGCCACAACTACTGGATCCCGCGCACCTGGTGCCCGTGCTCTACAACAAGAGAAGCCACCGAAACAACAAAGAGTAGCGCCCCCCTCGCCGCAACTAGAGAAAGCCCATGCACAGCAACAAAGACCCAACGCAGCCAAAAATAATAAATTTTTTAAAAATTTTAAAAAGCGGAGTTCCTAAGAATAGAAAATTCTCTGTAGCCGTTTCTCTTAGCAAATGTATCATTTCTTTGAATTTTATTGTTTAATCATAGGCAAAGTAAACCACCATGCTGACAACAGCTGTTTCCCCATTTTCCTTTCACATATTTGCTGATATAAATATGTATTCATTCAAAAACCGTCATGATTGTGGTGCACTTAAACAGCTTTGTATTAACTTACTTGCAGAAGTTCGTAGCCCGACTCGCAGAAGACAAAGAAGCGGTCCTTCATGATGTATGTGGCCTGCACAGGGGAGATGTGGCCGTTAGGTGGTGCCGTCGGGTCAGGGCAGGGCTGAGCTGTGCAAGGAAACCAGATGTCGGGGGTTTAGCTGGCTCTATAGCAGCAAGTCTGAATTTAGCAATTAGAAGTTCCTGGTTTATAAATGAAACAACGTGTAAAGAGAGCTTGCCACAGTGGGGTAGAGTTCTTAAGATTTAAAACCAAAGGCAAGATTAAACTCTCGGCTGCCTATCGTACAAATTAGGATTTGTCTCCTGGCCCGGGCTTCAGCCAAAGTGATGAAAAGAAAGCCGGGCACGTGGTAAGGGAGCAAGGTCACGGCAAAGGGAGCATCTGCTCCATGCCAGGGGCCTCACACACACTGCTGAAAACCGGGGGAGTGTGTAACTTGGGGGGGGGGAAAGAGCTGGACAGCATGGGTTAAAATCACAGGAAAGCCTCAGTTTCCTCATCTGTAAGCTGAGTGATGAGAACGTTTGCTCGGCTTCTAGGGCTGTTGCGAGGACCACATGTGAAGCACAGAGGAAATCGCTTTGCTAATAAGTGCTGGGCAACAGGGGGTTGCAGCCAGCGAACACTCACAGCAGCCCCTGTGGCTCAGAGAGGCACTCAGGAAGCCTCGTACGTCCCTTGTGAGCACGTACCCCACAGGGCTCACGGCTGGCTTCCACTTTGGCCCCCAAACCCTGGCCTGTGTCACCCCAAGCCTTCAGCCAGTCCCCCATGGCTGCCCATCCCCCAAGGCCACCCCTCAGCCCATGCAGGTCATTTGCCCAGTCCCCTGCTTCGTCCAGCAGCTGACCCCTGTGTCCTGCAGTGACTCTCAGTCCCAGGCAGGCCCCAGGGTCTCCCCTCTTGGAACCAATCTCCAGGGATGTTCCAGGTGGCCCTGTCGGGGCCCAGGGCTTCCCGAGGCCACCTCATACCCAGGCCAGGGCCCTGCTGGCATTTCCCTTCACACACACCTCCAGGCTCTGTCCTGGCCCCTTCTCACCCACCAGCCTGGCAAGCCTGACTCTTCCCTCTGACTCACTCTGAAACCAGTGCTTCCGTTTTATTACTTCGACCCACAGGAAAACAAAAGGCTTTTTAAATATGAACAAGAGGCAAATGAAATGTTCCCAAAGTGCTGGTCTCTTCCCTACTGACCCGTCTCTCACCCTTTCCCACAGAGCTGGCCCAAAGGTTCTTTCCTCATTCAATCTCATTTTTAAAATTACTCAACACCTCCTCCATGCTCACTCGGTGTCTTCTGCGTTAGCCCACTAATCCCCACCTTTCCAAGGAGATTTGTCCTTCATTGGATAATTGGGACATTAAGTCTCAGAAAAGTTATGTTAAGAGGTTCAATGTCACATGGCCAGGAAACAGGATGCGTTACAGCCGGGACGCCAACCCGGGCAGTCTGACACCCAGCCTGTGCTCTGAGCACAGCTCGGGGCTTTGGGTGTTTTGCTTTGGAGCTTCTCCAGCTCAGTTACTCTGTCTTTCCAAAAACATCCTGAAAGACCTGTTGGCTGAGAGTGGTGAGAGGGACAGACACATCCAGAGGTCAGTGCCCGGAAGGTGGGGGGCTTGGACTCGTGTCTCAGGAGGTGGCACCAAGAACTACCGTCTACGTTTGAGGGTCTGTCACGAGGAAGAGGTGGTGGAGGAGGGTCTGAGAGGCGGAGTGCAGACTCCCTGTCCAAACCCTCCATGTCAGGAGGGAGCCCCCATCTCGGCCTACCCCATCACACCCTCTTACGGCTCACACCAAGAAAGCTGGAGCCTCTGGGCTTTTGCACATACACTTCCCTTGCACTTGGAACACCCTTCCACCTTCCTCTAATACCTACCTGTCCTTTCAATCCAATCTCGTATGTTTCGTGTCCCGGGCCCCTTTTGTTAGCACCCGGCCCCTGCCTGGGCCAGGTCCCTCCTCTGGACTCTCACTGTGTCTGGTGCTCGGCTGTGCTTGTCTCAGGGGCTGTGGTCATGTTGCTGTGACTAGACTGGACTGACAGCAGAAGTATTACGTATTCCCCACACAGGGCCCGGTGCACATCCATAAGATGGATGGATGGAAGGAGGGAAGGATGGACAGATGGATGTGTGTGAGGGGTGGCATGAACATGACTTGGCATAAGGATTAGAGCTGTCCCGCGATGTCTGCGGGGCATTGGTTCCAGGAGCCCCGTGGATACCAAAATCTGCGGTTGCTCAAGTCCCTTATACAAAATGGCAGAGGGAACGCCCTGGCGGTCCAGTGGTTAGGACTCAGCGCTTTCACTGCCGAGGGCATGGGTTCAATCCCTGGTCGGAAAACTAACATCATCCCACAAGCTTCTGGGCCAAAAGAAAATAAAAAGGCAGAGTGTCAGCCATCTGTATCCACGGGCTCTACATCCACGGGTGTGGGAAGCCAACTGTATTTTGAGCTGATTATCTTATGAAACAGCAGACACAGGAGAGACTCTGAAAGCAGAATAGAAAGTACCCTTTTCTAAGGGAAATTTACGTTTACAGAGGAAATCTCCATTCGTAAGAGTGTCTCGAACTCTGTACCAGGAGTAGGATGACTAAATCACTAGAAACTCTTAACAAAGGAAAAGACAGAAAATTTTTTTTTACTAAAATTAAATTTCAAAAGCAATAAAAAGAAGACAGTCTTTAATCTGCATAACGAATCTTACTCTTGCTTACCATGCTTTTCCTGGTCACCTCCTCATAACTGGACTCCCCTGTACGCTTTCTCTCTTTTGTCTTTAGCTGAAGATGTTTAAGCCTGAATTCTAAGCTGCCTCTGAGACTCATTTTCCCCTGGGTTATCTCCCACGTATGCACGAGATATCCATGTTCATAAACGTGTTTCTTTTTCTCTCGTTAATGTCTCTTGTTCCCAGCCAAGAATTTGGAAGGGCAGAGGGAAAATTATTATTTCCTCCCCTACAGATGGAAGGAAGGATGGTTGGATGGCTGGGTGAATGGAAGAGGGGAGGGTGAGAGGTAGGGAAGGAGAGAAGGATGGCTGTTTGGATGGGTAAATGGGTAGAAGGAGGGATGGTTGGATGGAGCGGTGAGCGAGTGGGTGGATGAATGGGGGGGTGGCACTTCCCATAGGGGACCCCTGCCTCACAGACGACCCCACTCAAACCTGGCCTGTCTTCTGATGGAGTTCAGGACACACTACCTCAAAATACGGCACCTTGGCATGTTGATGATTTTAAGCTGGGAGTTTGAGAAAATGGCAGAAGCAGGAAGGTCACTCTGATTCCCCGCCCCTCGCCCTTCTTCCCTGAAGCAGGTCATAAGACCCTCATGTGAGAGGTGTCTGCCCTACACCCAGAGGGAAGCCTTATCACCAAAGACAAAAGGATGCCAAGAACAATACTAACAGGCCTGGCTAAGTTCCCCACCCCGTTTTCCACCCTTTCTTCGTATTCCTCAGCCTACCATACTCCACAGCAAACCTAGCACAAAAGTCCACAGGTCCAGCTGTCTCTCTGCGTCTTTATTTCCTTACAGAGGCTCCTGTACCACATAAAATGTACATGACATAAACATGTATGCTTTTTTTCCCTGTTAACCTGTCAGGTTGCTTTTCAGACCCAGCCAGGGACACTAAGAGGGTTAAGGAAAACTTTTCCCTCCCCTAACTTCCCAGGCCCGGCCAGGAAGAGTTCCATCCTATGTGGCTCCTTGATGCTTCTGGAAGAGCTCCCTGCCGAATCGGAGCCCCACCTGCCCTCACCTGTGCTGTTGTAGTGGATCTTCCAGCCCGTGTGGTCCCCCGACTGATCGGTGGCAAAGGTGATGGTCACAGTGTTGCTCTTGGTTTCAATCCTGCGGGGCAACGTCTTCCCACAAAATGGGCCATATTCCTCCTTGTCTGTTTGAATCTGAAAGTGGAGAGGCCCCTGTCACCTCAGGACCTGCCGGGCCAGGGGGAGGCAGCGGCCAGGGGAACCAGACCTTCAGGGAGTCGTAGGGGCACTGGGTCTCAGGGTGCATCTCCACGTCAAAGGACTCCACGAAGTCCAGGGTGACACGGAACCCCTCCTCCAGGCGGATGCTGTAGGTGCAGCTGGAGAGTTTGGGGTACGGCTGAGGGTATCCAGGGCTGCTGAGCACCCCAGACCGGGCGGTGAAGACCTGGCCTGAGCACAGGGCTGGGGAGAGGGGAGAGGACAGGCGGGGTGAGCCAGGTGTCCACTGTCACACGCCAGCCCCAGAGGCATCTCCTGAGACTGAACGCCCCACCCAGTGGCTGAAGGGACAATTTAGGGAGGGGTCTCTCTGGCTTCCAGGATTTAGCTGAAACAAGTGACCCTCGGAGGTACATTCTCCAGGGCCCCACTCACAACCCCAGGGAGGATGGAGGCCCTAAGCTGAGGTTCCTGGTGTGGGGAACCCTGGGCCAGAGTCACAGTTCCAGGGGTGCGGGGAGGGAGCCATGTCAGGGCCTGCCTGGGGGAAAGGGGCACCAGAAGTGAAGGGGACTTTCCTGTTCCCAGGAATTTGGTGTGGGGAGGTGGCAGGAGAGGAGTCTCCCCTGGGTCCCCTCCAGGAACACTCAGGAAGGCCTCCCCTTGCCCACCTTCCCTGGGTCTAGGCTCTGCCCTGGGGGGCAATTGAGGGCAGTTCAAGTCCACACTGATCATAAGTGAGTGTGGTACCCACTTTCCCCGTTGAAACAGCTGATTCTGCCTTTGCAGAGGGAATGTCTGTTGGCATCACTCGTAGGAGGGTTCTAACCCCGCATCCCCCAGGTGGCAGAGGTGGGGACACAGGCATTCCAGGAAGTGAGGAGTCCCAGCACTGCCTTTCTTCTTCCACGTGGCTGCTCCCCATGGGACAGAGGGAGTCACCCCTGGATGTGGGGGACCAACCAGACTGCCCATCAGTGAATCGATACCTCCTTGGGCCTCTCTGCTCGGGGTCAGACTCCCGCAGCCCAGCACACCCAGGACCTGAGGTATCCTCTGAACAGGAGATGGACCCCAGGATGCTCTGAGCTCAGTCCTTGGGTTCCTGGTGGGGGAGTAGCAAGAGCTCGGTTCCCCTGTGCGAGCCCCCTGCCCCTCTCTGGGCCTCATCAAAATGAGGGTGAGGACAGAGCAAGCCCCTCTGGCAAAGGAGCCTGTGGCCCCATAGAGGCGGCTCCCACCAACTAGGGCCCGTCGGGCTAAGGTGAGGGTGGGAAGGAAGGGGGTCCAGAGTGCACACTGCTGTCCTCCCCTCACCCTTCCCCCCCCAGAGACACGCAGCAGGTGGAGGTGGAGCCGAGTTTATTGTTAGGTCCGTGGGCGGGGTCAATGGGGGCTGCAGGCTGCAGCGGTCTTGCCCGAGCCAGACCAGAGCCGGAGCCGGAGCCGGAGGGCAGGCTACAGGCTCCTCTCTGGAAGAGAGAACAGAGACGGGGAGAGACACAGGGAAGGGCACTGAGCAGGGGAGCGGGCTCAGCACCAAGGGTGGGGGCTGCTCGCTCCCAGAGCGCCAGCTGGTTTTCTGTCCAGGCCCCCAGCAGGGGCGCAGAGGGGAGTCCGGGCCGTGGAGGCCAAAGGGGTTGGCCTGCTGGGGGCTGAACCGGCAGCTTTGAGCTGAAGTTTCATGGAGGGAAGCTTGTGTGAGGCAGGCCTAGGGCCCCCACTCCTTCATCCTGAAGTCCCCCAAGGAGGATGAGTCCTGATTGGCCAGGTACACAGTGAGGGGCAACCACAAGCTCACCAAGTGAATGAGCTGAGGAGGAGTGAGAGTGAGCCAAGGACAGGGTGGAGGCAGGTGAGGAGCTGGAGAACGTGGATGGATGAGCGCTTAGGTGGGGGGATGGGTGGATGGATGGGTGGGGGGATGGGTGGGGGATGGGTGGGGGATGGGTGGGGGGATGGGTGGGTAGTGGGTGGGGGGATGGTGGGGTGGGTGGATGGGTGGATGGATGGGTGGGTGGATGGGGGGATGGGTGGGTGGGTAGATGGATGGATGGATGGATGGATGGATGGGGATGGGTGGGTGGACGGGTGTATGGAGGGATGGATGGGTGGGGGGATGGGTGGGTGGATGGATGGGGATAGGTGGGTGGATGGGTGGGTGGGTGGATGGATGGATGGGGATGGGTGGGTGGATGGGGGGATGGGTGGGGATGGGTGGGGGGATGGGTGGGTGGATGGATGGGTGGATGGATGGGTGGGTGGATGGGTGGATGGGTGGGTGGGTGGATGGATGGATGGGTGGGTGGGTGGATGGATGGATGGGTGGGTGGGTGGATGGATGGATGGATGGGTGGGTGGATGGATGGATGGATGGGTGGGCAGTGGGTGGGTGGATGGGTGGGAGGGTGGGTGTGTGGGTGGATGGGTGGGAGGGTGGGTGTGTGGGTGGATGGATGGGAAGATGGATGGATGGGTAGATGGATGGATGGTGAGAGGGGACAGAAGATCTGAAAAGGAGCCATCACCCAGGAGAAGTGTCTAGTGGACCAAGGCCAGTGGGCTCTCCAGTCGCCCGGGCAGAGCAGCTATGGCCTTGAGAAGCCAGCTGTGTCTTGGGGCAGGGTGGGGGCGGGCTGGGCACAGGGTCTCCCTCCAGCTGCAGCTCACCTGAGCAAGTGTGCTTGTTCCTGTGGAGAACATAGCCCATACGGCAGGAGCAGTAGAAGCCACCCAGGTGATTGTGGCAGTGGTGCTCGCAGGTGGGGGCCTCTCCTGGGGGCACCTGGCACTCGTCGATGTCTGGGGGAGGGGCCGGCAGGCAGTCAGCGGGGAAGGAGATGGGACATCGCTGAGGCCTAGGCTCAGGTTTAGGGCCCCTCCAGTAACATGGCCTGACCTGAGAGGAGCCTCCTCTTGTCTGCAGGTGTCTCATGCCCAGCTGAGCGCTAGAGGCCCAGGGTCACTGCGACCTCCCTGCAGCACTTGGAGGGAGACCTAAATACCATCTTTTTTAAACCAATGACGGTTTAATGGTCCTGCTCGTGGTGACTAGGCTAGTGAAAGGAACGACCAGCACGGGAACCCAGTGGGTGGGCCTCTATATGGGTTTCACCAAATTCTTGCAGAGTCTCAGGATGAGCACAGAGAGGTTGAGCCACTTGCCCGAGGCCAAGAGCAAGTCCCTGCAGGAGCCAGAATCTGAAAGCAAGTGCCAGACTCGAAGCCCAGAGGCAGAGGCCGCGCTCAGGCCAGTGGCACCCGTTTCCACCTGTGAACAGGCTCACTTGGTCCTCGCATCACAGGGCCCGCGAGGACGTCCGGGCTCAGCACCTGGCACAGAAAGGGGCTCAGCCTAGAGCAGAGGTCCTGGCTGTTGCTGATATTTGCACTGTGATGATGATGTCAGACCAGGTGGGGACGCCCTCCTGCTGGTCTGGCAGGAGTCCAGCCTCAGGGAGGCGGGCGGAAGGGAGGGCTGGTCTGGCCCAAGACAGTCCCCCCGCACCAACCGGCCTTCTCTCAGCTCACCCTCTGCTGAGTAGAAGGCCTCGAAGCCCGCGAACGGCTTCTCGTTGGAGTAGTCGGAGCGGAAGGTGACGTCGAGGCTGGAGCCCGGCGAGTAGAAGGTGGCGTTGCCGGGCGCCCGCTCCGTGTCCGTGCTCTCTGACCCGCACAGCGTGGCCAGCACCGTGGTCCCGGCGCTCAGCTGTGGGGTTGCGGGTCACGGGGGGGAAGGCGAGACCCCGGGCCTCCCGGCCCTCCCTCCCGCGCTCCGAGGCCAGCCCCCGCCCCCGGGGGTCCCCGTGCCCCAGCCCGCCCTGCCGGCACCTTGACGAAGTCGTACTCGCAGAGGTAGGAGGGCTCCAGCTGGAAGTGAGTGAAGTAGAGGCGCAGGCGGTAGCCGGGGGGCGCCGTCAGGGCCCAGCGCTGCTCATGGTTGTTGGCATACGTGCCTGGGAAGCCAGGAGATGCCAGGCGCCCGAACACGGGCTTGGGCCACTGCGGGCCCGAGGACGTGGTGGCTGCCGAGCCCCACAGCAGACCCAGGGTGACCAGCAGCCTGAAGACAGCGCAGGGGAGGGGCGGTGAGGCCCAGTCTCACCCCTCACCCCCGCTGGGGAGACCCTGGGGGCTTCCACCCACCTCATGGTGCACTCGGCCAGGCCCGGTCTGGAGCCCCGGGGTGCCTCACCTTTGATCTGTTTGTCCAACGGCCGGCCCTGCCCCCAGCCGCCCTGCCCCTGGCATTCTGGGAACAGACCCCATGACTCCTGCCTGCCCAGACTTCCGGGCAGGCAGGACAGGATGCTCCAGGAGCCAGGGGGCTGAACCTGGATGACAGCCAGCTCCGGGGACAAATCCTGGCTCTGTCCCTCACCCTGAACCTCTGTGGTTCCCCCGCCGTGTGTGACTTCCGAGGTCGCCCTGGGTCTCTGTGACAATGACCTCGACAGCGATGGCTTCTAGGCGGAGATGGGGGAGGCACGCACACACACACACCTACCTTTGCCTCCTGAAACGCTACGATAAGAGAGAAGAGAAAAGTCTTAAAAACACGAGCCCACGACGATGGGGAATGTGGGAGAGGAGGCAGCATCAACATTTAGGAAGCTGGGGAAACAGATGGACAGGTGGAAACAGCTCTCCAGGAAGCAACTCTAAGTTGGCAGTGGAATCAGGAATTGGTGGCACCAGGTCCTTCTGGACGCATGTAAGAATCTTGCCAATCCCTATTTCCCATCCCCCGACCTCAGCAGAAACGTGGAGACTTATTCTTGGAGGGAGTATATGGAGAGTCCCAGGCCCAGCTGAGCATGGGAGGGGCAGACAGAAAACAGGGGCACTAAGCAGACAGACCAGCCTTCCTCTGACTCGACTCCTAGAACCTGGCAGCCACCAGGCTTCTCTCTTTTTCCTGGGAAGTGTTGACGAGTTCAGGAGGAAAGACCTAAAGACACTGACTTAAGGTTCTACAAGCAAATGGCTCAGCCGCCTCACCCACAGTGAAAGTCAGCTGACAAGCCCCCATCATGCACTCAGAGCTTCCAATTAGCTTTTTAGTCCCCAGTCTTACACATGAGCAGAACATTCAAGGGTTACTGAGGAAAACCTCACACGTGAGGGAGAAAGACCAAAAACCTCAACCAACCAACAACAAAACAGTGAGAAGAAAATGTCCAAAACCAAAATGAAGCGATAATTAATATCTTCAAAGCAAAAAGAGAGGCTAGAACAAGAAGCAAGAACCATATGCTATTTAACAAGAGCATTCAGAGAACAAAAAACAGCTTGGGGAAATAAAAATATGACAGAAACAAAAAACTCAACAAGATGTTTGGAAGATAAGATTGAAGAAATCTTCCAGAAAAATAGAGTCAAAAAGAAATGAAAAAGCAGTAAAGTCCTATACAGTATGTCAAAGACTAAATAACAGGAATTCTAGAAAAAGACAACAAAGAAAACAGAGGAAATTATAAACAAAATAATGCAAGGAGATTTCCCAGAACTGAAAAGAATGCGAGTTTACCGATTGAAAATGTCCTCCAAGTGCCCAGAACAACAGATGAAAATAGAACTTTACGCCTGATATTTGCAAAACATCAGAGAGAAAAATTATGTTCTACAAACTTTGAGAGACAGAGAGAGAGGGGAGGAGAGTGAAAACAGAGCAGGTCGCTTACAAAGGATCATGAAAAGAATGATTTTGGAGCTATCGAAATAACACTGGAAACTAGGAGTCAGCGTCCAGTGAGTCCCATATTGGGGTATTCACGCCCTCATGTGTAGTCCTCTCCCACACTGAGGAGGGCTTATGGATAGGGCATGACTGGAATGATGGTGTGTAATGTGTGGCTAGGCATACAAGACATCGCAGCGTCCACCTGGCTCTCTCTCTGATCACTCGCTCTGGGGGAAGCCAGCCGCCATGTGTGAGGACACTCAGTGTCCCTGTGGAGAGGTCCACATGGGGAGGAACTGAGGCCTCCTAACATCTGTCAGCGTAATCTGCTAGTCATGTGACTGAGTCATCTTGGAAGCTGACCCTCCAGCTCTAGCGACAGCTTTACTGCAACTTCATGAATGACTCTAAACCGAACCGACCAGCTAAGTCACTCCCAAATTCCTGACCCACAGAAAAGACATGTTTATTGTTATTGTTTCAATCTGCTACATTTTGGGCTAATTTTAAACACAGGAATAGATGATAACAATGGAAAACAGCAAATCTCAAAATGTTGAAGGAAGAGAATTTCCAACATATTTCTATACTCAACCAAATTCTGTACCCATCAATTCAGCATGAAGATGGAATCAAGAGATTCATGCATGTCAGGTTATTTAAAACTTTCATCCCTTGTCCCCTTTCTCAGAAGGCTCCTCTAGGATATGCTTCACCAAAACGAGGGAGTAAACCAAGAAACAGGAAGATATGGGGTCCAAGAGACAAGAGTCCCGACAGGGTATCCCACTTGGGGTAGTCAGGAGGCTTGGAACAGATTCTTCAGAAAGATGAAAATGATAAGATACCGGTAGAGTCCAAAGATCCTCCAAAAAATTTTTTTCCAGTAATTGTTTTTCCTAAATGAAAGTGTTATATACATTATGGTACAACTCCTAATAAAGAAATGCATGGTATGTATATTAGTTTCTTATTACTGAACATTCCAATAAATATAATCATGAATTATAATTATAATGAGGCTATAGGTAAAATACTCAGAATCTCACAATAAGAAAAAAAAACCAAAACTGATTAGCATATTGACCAGAACCTCAGGAAGTGTTTCGAATCCAAACGTCTTAAGAGCTTTAGCGATTTGGTAAAAGTTTGGGGCTAAATGAGTGATAAATTTATTGAAAATTAAGCGAATGCAAAAACCCTCCAGGAAAAACAAGAAGCTGTGCCAGAGATAAAACGTTATCGTTTTCTCTGAGTCTCAGCTGAGAACGGCATTTGCCTAAGTTGTAACGGTGCAAACACTGATTGCGGAGCCAACCAAGGTTATCGGTTAATGCTTGAGAGTGTGGTGGGGCAGGGAAGCAAAGAGCTAAATCCTCACGTTCCCCAGTGGAAAATCAACAATTATGACGGAAACTGACAAGTCGAGAAGTAGTGATACAAGCATATTGTTTAGAGGCATAAGCAAAATGCTCAGCTGGAAGAGGTAAACGTGGCTGCCTCCAGGGGGAAAAGCAGGTACAGCAGGGCTGCACTTTCTCTCCTAACAATCCGCATGGGAACTACTTGTATCCTTAAACCGGGGGCGGGGCGGGGGCGGGGGAAGCAGGGCTAATTTTTTTTTTATTTTTTTATACAGCAGGTTCTTATTAGTTATCCATTTCATACATATTAGTGTATATATGTCAATCCCAATCTCCCAACTCATCCCCCCCGCTCCCAGCCAGCCACTTTCCCCCCTTGGTGTACATACGTTTGTTCTCTACATCTGTGGGCAGGGCTGATGTTAATACCTGAATTTCAGAACTCTAGATAGGATTGATTTTATTCTCCGTGCCACAGACTGGGCCTGTTCACGGCCCTCTTCCAGATTTCTGGAACTTTGGAGGACTCAGGTCACACCCCCACCAAATGCCTGCTTTTGCTTCTGCTTCTGTGGATCAGTCTGTGTTCAAATCACATCCACCCAGCTGTGGGGTTCAGTCCTCAACGCCCACCCTTTCCAGGTGGGCACATGCACGCAGATGCCACTAAAAGTTGGGGAAGTGGAGGGACTGACACTGCAGACACCTTCTAGTCCAGGTCAGGCATTCTTGCAGCTACTTCTGCAACCTGGGCCCTCTCTTCTTCCTCTGCCCTGAGAAGAAATCCTGATTTCCACCAGCTCAGTGAGAACGACGTGACACGTGCTCCTTAGTGAAGCCCTGTAACAGCTGAGGACCACTGCTCTCATTTTACAGACAGGGTGACCGAGTCAGGAGTGGTGCGTAGCTCAAGTCACAGAGTTACTGTGACCCAGGTCCAGTGCCCCCAGCGCTGGGACCACCCCCCTTCCCTGCCCACCTTCATTCCCTGGGTCATCCTCACGATGGACCTTCCTGGAGCCTGGTCAGTAAGATGAGCCACGGGGAGGAGGGCCACTGAGAGTGGAGGTCCAGGCAGCTGCCCCTGCTGGGAGCCCCAGGGTGCTCCAGCTGAGCTGCAGAGGCCCACGGAGCGGAGTGGCTCCTGGGAGACCAGCTGCCTGGTAAGGCCTCGGGCATGTCACCTCATCTTGTGTGGAGTTAACAGTATCTTCCTTCCTGCCTTCCTTGTCAAGGTTAAAGGAATTCAAGCTGGTGACAGGACAGTGCTCCATAGCTGGCCATCACCAGTCCTCCTTTGCCTGGTACTTTCTTGCAGCCCAGCCAAGTCCTGACTCCGCCGGGCCTCCGCGGGAGGGGGAAGACCGGGGGGTTGGAATGGGGAGGTTAGCTTGGGATCAGACTTGCTGACCAGGGATGAACCCCAAAACATGCTCACAGACCAGGGGCTTCGTGAGGGTGGAGCACGGGAAGCCCAGAGGGGGTGGGTGACTGGCCTGAGGCCACTCGAGGAGTTGGTGGCACAGCTGGACCCCTGTTCCCACCCCTATTATGACTGCAGTCTTAGCTCCTGCCGAGTGGGGCCTCCAAGGTGGGTGCCCAGGGTAGGAGCGGGGTTGGGAGTATCCTTGAACCACGGCCAGGGTTCCCACACCCGCGCTGGCCCCCAACCTGCCAGCCGCAGTCTCCCAGGTTAACACATTCCCTGACCACGTCCCTGCCGAGGGCAGGTGTCGGGCGGGGGAGGTGATGCCGGCTTTTGCAAGGAGCAGGGGCCAATCCCCCGAGTTAGGAGGGGGCTGGAGGCCCCCTGCCCCAGCCCGCATCCAGTTGTGGTGGCTCCTGTCCCACCTCCAGACCCTCAGTCCCCGCAGCCAGCAGGACCGAGGGGCCTGCCGGTTCAGCACCTTGGAGAGGGGACAGGCACATGCCCACAGAGTCCTTGTGGAGCCGCCCACACCTGCTTTCTCAACCTTTCAACACTTGGGGGAAGCTTCTAGGAACTTATCAGAGGGCAGGCTTGCGAGGGGGGCAGGCCGGATCTGAACCCAGGTCTGTAATCTGAGCCGAGTCAAGGCCCCTGACTCGCAGGCCCAGGGAACCGGACCCCAGTCACGCTCCTCAAAGCTGCCTCTGGGGTCACATCCGCACCCACCCCAGGATGGGACCTGGCCCAGAGTCTTCTGAGGACCCTGCCGGGCAGCCCCAAGACAAAGCAAAGCCCTTGACTTTGACAACTCCCAGCCCGGGCCCCATGGGCCTATCACCACCAGCCTTGTGCAGGGCTTGGTGAAGGAATGGCTAAAGCTTCTCAGGACAGACTTGGGTCCAGTTTGATGACTGCTGCATCCCTGGGCACCACGGGGCTCAAGGGGCCGGTCCACGGTTACACAAGGAGGCAGGCCTGCCTACTCCCACGGCAGACAATTGAAGGCCAGACAGCGGGGCCAGCTCAGGGTCTGGCACACAGGGGAACCCATTAATGGCTGATGCAGCCCCTGCCTGGGCCAGTTTGAAGTCCAGGGACACACAATTCAGCATTTTGTTATAAATACACGTGTTTGGTGAGTGAGGGGCGACAGAAGGTGGGTGGTTGCTGTACACAGCTGGTATAGGCTTGGAGGCTGAACTCCACACACAGGAAGACAGACAGTCCGCCCAGCAGGGCCGGCCGGGCAGCGTTCTGGGGCCTGTAACACTCGGTTGGCGGGCGAGCCAGCGGGGGTCTTGTCCAGGGCTGGTGCGGCCCAGGTGCCCCGGAGGCTCCCTGGCCAAGGTCCTGGGCAGCATGGGCAGCGGCATGTGGGCTCAGTGCACATCATTCAGAGCCTGGTGGGACACGAGGCCTAGTCAGGAGGGTGCTGGATTGTGAGGGGCTCAAAGGGGCCCTTCAGGGAGCCCTGGGTCTCCCTGCCCCGCAGGTAGCTCACCTTCCGGGCAAACTCGGGCAGGACGAAGGCTGCCTGGTGCACGTCGGAGTTGTAGTATTTCAGCTGCATCTCTTCCACCTGCTTCTGCGTCAGCTGTTGCACGGGCTCCCGGAAGTTGGTGCTCTGGGGACAAGCGGGGGGCGTCTCAGGGGAGCGCTTTCCGCGCCCGCCCGCCCCGCTCCCGCCCCCAGGACAGCCCACAGCTCACTGGGTTCTTGCTGCACAGCATGAAGCCGATCTGGCCACTGGGGTAGGTGGGGATGGTGCAGTAGGCGTAGTCCACCACGGGGAAGAGCGACTTGCAGAAGTGCCGCATCTCCTTGATGAGGTCCAGGTGCAGCCACTGGCACTCACCTGGGGGCGGGTCAGGCAGCATCAGCACTGGGCGGGCGGCGCTCCACCCCCCCCCCCCCGCCACGGGGCTTCCCCCCCCCCACCCGGCGCTCCCCCCCCCACCCGGCGCTCCCCCCCCCCACCCGGCGCTCCACGCCCCCCCCACACCCGGCGCTCCCCCCCCCACCCGGCGCTCCACCCCCCCCCCACACCCGGCGCTCCCCCCCGCCACGGGGCTCCCCCCCGCCACACGGCGCTCCCCCCCCCACCCGGCGCTCCACCCCCCCCCCACCCGGCGCTCCACCCCCCCCCCACCCGGCGCTCCACGCCCCCCCCCCACCCGGCGCTCCCCCCCGCCCCACCCGGCGCTCCCCCCCCCCCACCCGGCGCTCCCCCCCGCCACGGGGCTTCCCCCCGCCACGGGGCGGCCCGCTCACCCTGACAGCAGAGAATGCCGTCCTCCTTGAGGGCGGTCTTCATGAGCTGGTAGTAGGACTCCTTGAACAGACTCTCAGCAGGGCCTGAGGGGAGCAGGGGATAAGGGACAAGGAACGCTCCGGCTGAGACTGCCTGAGCCTGGCTCTGGAGGCGGCAAGGGCCACTGTCACCTGACCACACAGACCCTCACAGCTGCCCAGGGGCAGAGCTGAGAACTGAAGCCAGGTCTGTGGAGTTCAGAAACCAACTACGAAGAGGGTGCTTTTGAGAGGGGCAGGGATCCAGTACCCCAGTATGAGGGGGCTCCACATTTTAATCCCATTCCTGGGGGGATGCTCATAGGCATCGCATCAGGGGAATCTCCACCCTGAGCTTTGGTTTAAGGCTAGATACCCCGCACACCCTGATGCTGGCCTGTCAGGAGCAGAGAGGAGGCTGAAGAGGAAACTAGGGCCTCAGTGGCCCAAGCCCAGAGCCCCACTCTCTTCCAGGTTCTCAACCAACTTGTGAACTTTGTGCAGTCGCCCAGTCCCCCTATTCTGCTGAGCCATGTTTGAGTGGGGAGGTGACAACTCAGAAGGGAAAAGAGCTGCACTAATTCTGGGGCCCCCTGTGTCCTCTACTCCACAACTCAGACTTGGGACACAGAGCGGGAGGCTGGCCTTCCCTCTGGGGGCTGCCAGAGGCCCCAGGCCATCCATTGCTTACCCATGGGGTCTGAGGAGTCAGTGATGATGACGTCGAAGGCGTCCTGGTTCTGCTTCATGAACTCAAAACCGTCACCCACGTGTAGGGTCAGCTTTGAGCTAGAGTAGCCAATGGCCATGCCCGGCAGGAACTTCTTAGAGACTTGAATGACATCCTGGGGAGGAGACAGGAGGGAACAGGTTGGGCCACGGGGGTTGGGGGCCCTGGAGGCAGACAGAGTTGAGTGGGACCCCCTCTCAGAGCCCGGTCACCTTGGACGAGCCACTCCCTTTGTGGAACCCCAGTTTCCACATCTGTAAAACAGAGAGCAGTCTGGTACCTCCCCAAAACTTCTCGGAGGGCTAGCTCCCGCCTGCAGCTCGGCCCACACCTCCACCACCCCTACTCCCTCTCCCCAGACACAGCCACCGCAGCTGAGTGGCTATCTTGCTATTTCAGAGGGTTAGAATTCCAGCCTCCACCGGGAGAGCCTTTCCCTGTCTCCACGTGGCCAGCTGCTTCTCATTCAGACCTCAGCATCAACCCACACCCTAGGGACCCACCTCACATTCCTTTATCAGATAACCCTTTGATACCGCCTCCTAACTAGAATATCAGCTCCAAGGAGGCAGGGACTGAACCCGGAACCTAGATGCTCACTGAAGCACACTGCTGTAAAGGGCAGGTGCGCTAGTGGCTGGAGTTCCCTGGGACTTCTATGAAGCATCAGCTCTTAGGCTTACGAAGAACTGGCACCAGTGGCACACCTACTCTGTGCCAGGTGCTTTCCTATCTGCTTTTCCTACTGAACCCTCCAATGTGTTCTTGAGACCAAGAAACAAGGCCGAGAAACGTTAAGCCACTTGCCCAAGGGTAAACAGCCAATTCAGGGAGCACTGGGACTTGAATCCAAACCCCGCCCAGCTCTGCGCACTCACCTCGTCAATCTCGCACTGGACCACCGACTCCACGGAGGAATGCTTGACCACCTCCCGCAGGACACCCCCATCCCCGCCCCCGATGATCAGCACCTGCCAGGGGAAGAGTCAGCCAGGAGCGGGGCCCTGGGCACCAGCCCCACCAAACAGGCTCCAGCAGGACTCAGTGGCTGGCCTCCCTGCCCCCCAAACTGCGCTGAGCAGACAGAACCACCTGGAACAATTTCTCCGCACCTCTGTTCCACAAGCCTCGTTACTTCACTTTCTACTAGAAAAGCTCTCCTGCCCTAGGAACCTGGCACGATGTGGCCCCCGTTCCTGGAAACTCCCTCCAGCGCAGCTCCTCCTCAAGCTCCAGGCCTCAGCCAGGCTGTCAGCCCCCAGTCCTTGTAAAATGGGTGGCTCTCCCCACTAGCCCCCTTGTCCTTGCTAGCACTTTCTCTGACAGCTGTTTGGGAAGCACCTGAGCTGAGCACTGAGCGCAGCTGGGGCCCCCAGCACTGTTCTGTGGGACCTATCACTGGCCTCACGGCTGGATGTGGGTGGGATGGGAGTACCTTGCGTGGGTTGGGGTGGCTGTAGAGAGGCAGGTTGGCAATCATCTCCTGGTAGGAGAACTCGTCCCTCTCTGTGCACTGGATGACACCGTCCAACACCAGCACGTTACCGTAGCTCTTACTGCGGGTGGGAGTGACAGTCAGGAATCTGGGTTCCCCGGGAAAGGGGCAACGTGCCCCGACTCGCCCTGGGTGAGAAGAATCTCCCCCAACCTGCAGAGGGGCTCCAGGGGTGAGTCCTAAGGGGTGACACGTGGCGAGGATCGGCGGGCAGGCCCGCTAGGTGGAGGCTGGACTCGGGGTCCCGGCTCTGACGTGTCCGAGACTGACACGTGGAGCTCGGCGCGTCGGGTCGGCGCAGACTCCGGCTCCCTCCCCGCTGAAAAGGACCGCCCGCAACGCCGGCCCCCCAGCCCAGCGAGACGGGATGCAGGGTGGGGAGGGGACTGAGGGAAGTGACGGGCCTAGTTACGAGAACTTCTGACAGTTCTGCAGGGACAGGAGCGGGCACAGACGGCCGGGGGCATCCGGAGGTAAAGGGCGCAAGACAGGGGTCCGGCAGGAAGAGGGGCGGGCTGGGCCGAGACCGGGGCAGGAGTCCCGGCGGGCTGCGTGGGGTTGGGCAGCTGGCAGCCGGCGGTCTGGGCTGAGAGCCGTCGCCAGGGCTCCGGGGCGCGGGGCCGGGCGGGCGGGGGTACCTGCGAAAGACGAGGATATCCTGGTACTGCGAGCGTCGATGGTGTAGCAGCTGCTCCACCTGCAGAGACAGGGCCTGGCCGGGCCACAGGCTGCACGTCTCGCGGAACCAGCCCTCACGGATGGCAGCGGAGCCGGAGGCAGCGGGGCCGTCAAGGCCGGGCTCCATGGCGGCGGGCGGGCGGGCGGCGCGGGGCGCGGGCCCGGGACTGCAGGCCGCGCGGAGCCGCAGCACAACGGGACCAACTCCTCCCCGCCGCCCGCGCCGCAACCTAACCCTGCCGGCGGGGCGGGGCCTGTTGCCAGGGGCGGGCCCCAAGCCCTCCAGTGGCGGCGCGAGCGCTCGGCGGCCCGGCGGTCCCGCCCCGCCGGCACTCCGAGCGCGCTCATTGGCTGCCTCGCTGGAGCGCGGCGCCCGGTGGCTGCGGCCGGCTGTCAGTCGGCGGCAGCAGGGTAGTGCGGCCTGCTTCCCGGGGCCACGTGGGGCCGGGTTAGGGGAGAAACCGACGGGCGAGGAGAGGGAGCGAGGGGTACCCGACTCCGGAGGGGAAACCTGAGCTGACATCTCGGGCTCGGCGCGGAGTGTCCGAGCGCCGGGACGTGCGGACCGCCGGCTTGAACCCTCGGGCTGGAGACTCCGGAGTGGGCGGCTACATTGTCCGGCGAAGAGTTACGTTGTTGGCGCTGGAGCGACGGAGTAGAATGTATCTCTCACCGCGTCCCTGAATTTGACTCCCTGTTGGACTTCAACAGTGTGTGTGGTTTGTCGGGGGCACAACGAGGGTTTTATTTACTTGAGAAGGACCATCACAGCCCCACGACTTAAGCTCGATTTAGCCGTTTCCCCTTAGATTCCGTGAGCCATAAGCGTATGGCTGCTGAATGAGAAAGAGTTCTTAACGAGTTTCTAAATTTACCAGCAGTGTCCCGAAAGAGGCCAACACATGCATATTCAGCACCAGAAAAGACTGGCCCCCAGTTTTTCGTTTTGGGTTTTTTTTTTTTTTTTTTTGCCAAACTAGGCCTCGCTCCTTGAAGGGTGGGTGGGTGGGGAATGTGCTTTCTGTTTTTATGAAAATGTCAAGGAACTTCTCTGAATCACATTAAGCATGCTAATTACCAAATATTAAATGCTAATTGCTCTACATGCGTCGTTCTTCTAATGCCGGGGAAGGGAGATGAAATTGGTATAAGCTACTGGTGACATTATGACAGGGATGTTTTTTGAGTCATGTTTTGCAACCTCTGCTTGGAGTTGGGAAGCCTGTGTCCTTAACCGCAGGTGAAAAACACACTGGTGTTTATCAGTTAGTGCAAGCCTCAAGCCTTACAGCAATGAGCCTTGGTTGGGTTAAACTCCTTTTAAAGGGGAAGTGAGCCAAGGCAGTAAAAGAATTGCTAGGAGGTGGCTCCCACGGAACTGTTACCCGACCCAGGGTCAGGATCACCCAGCAGATGAGATCATCAACCAATCCATCTGCTGCTACAGGCTTGATTGGGTTCAGCCGTGTACTTGGCTCATGGTGTTGACATCACAGCCTGCACATCAACACGTCTATGCCTCTGAGCTGTGACAGCCTGCTCACTTCGGTGTACCCTGAGCCAGACTGTAAGCTCCATGAGACTAGGGACGGTGCCTGTAGCTGGCAGCACTGAGTAACAGGCTGAGTGGACGTGGGAGGCCAGGATGTGGGTCCAGGCACCCGGTGGAGTCAGCTGCCTTGGCTTTCTTCCAGGCACTGCACAGCTGAGCCCAGATGGGGGCCCTGGCATTCCTGGGGCACTGCGTGGGGTGGGGGTGGGGCAGTGGAAGATCAAGTCTATCCCATCCCTCCCCCAAGTGGAACAGAGCTGCTCCAGCACGTGCATCCTGAAGCGAGGACAATAAACTACACCCTTGGCCCCTCCTGTAGAGGAGGTAAAGCTGTGGTCTCGGCTTCAAGCGCCAACAGCAAACAGGACCTCTAGGCTGGTATGTATAGCAGTAGCTCAGACCCTCCAAGTTCAAAGAAAACAGCCCTGAATACATTTCAAGCAAAAAGTTCCCCACGTGTACAGGACATAGAGCCCAGAAATGTCACCCAACTTCAGATCACAAGGAGGAAGAACTGTGGTTTTGCCATTAGTAGCCATTGTTATACAGCCCAGTTAAATCTACAACTGATAGGGAAAATCAGGATGGAAAAAACCAAGGTATCATATGAAACGTTTCTCCAAATTCAGACCAGTATGCATTTACAATTCAGTTGTAAAGCCTTACTCTCCAGTGGGTCAACTGTCCCAACCTCTTAAAGGGTAGATAGTTCATAAGAGGACAAGAGGTGGGTGAACAGCCACCGTCCAAGGCAGTGGGGCTGCCACAGAGCAGGAATGCGTTTCTGTCATTGATTAGCGCTTGGAGTCATTTTTTTTAAGCATCGAGTTCAGCCAGCTGTGGTTATGAGTGGGAATTTGGCCAGTACGTGGTGTTACTTGGTTGAAAATGCTTATGGCAAGCTTCCTAAGGACCACAAACAGCAGTGTACCTCCTGGAGCAAAGAGCCCTTCTACTCATAAATTCTCTACCTCCAAGCCCACCCGGCCCTGCCAGATCATCTTCCCAGAGCACAGGTCCTGTCACAGCCTCCACGGTTCAGAATCGCTGAGGGTTCAGAATCACTGAGCAGCTCCCGACTGACATGCGCCCCTCCATACACTGGCACATCCTTCCTGGTCCTTGGGGATCCGAGCAATCTCCCCATGACTTGATGCTTCAGGGAAACGGAACTACAGCTGTTCTCCAAACCCCCAAGGCTCTTGGCTCTATCCCATGGCTCAGTGGTCCTGGACTCTGGGGTTCCATGGGCCAAATTTCAAACACACATTTGGGTACTGACATCGGTTGCCAAGTTTTTCTTTTGCAAGACGAGACACTTAAAAAAGACCTCTACTCCTACGGTCTATGGTCTCCATCTTATTAAAAAACAAAACCAGAGACAAAACGAGCAAGGAAAGCTTCCATATACAGGACAAGGAATCATTTTACCTCTGTGAGAAACTTAATACATTGTCTCCGTTATTCATTTCACCTCTGACCAGTGGTAAGCCCACTAAACGCGGTCTGGGGCCCACTGCCTTGCTTATAGCACGTGGTCCTCAAACTTAAGCATGCATAAAAGAACCATCTGGAGAGTTCAGACCGGGTGTCCGGGCCCAGCCCTCCATCCTGATAGGGCTGGTCTGGGGTGGAGCCTGGGGATCTGCTTTTCTAACCCGCTTCCAGCCGGTCTCCATCAGAGGCCCACTCCGTAGCACTGGCTACAAGGTTCTCTGCACTTCTTCCCTTCGTCTTCCAAGTGCGACCCAGATGCACCTTTCAGGAAGCCTCCTCAGGCTGTCCTGAGTAGAATACAATTTCTTGCTTAAACACATTCCCATCTATCTTTTTTTGGCCGTGATACATGGCTTGTGGGATCTGTTCTCCAATCAGGGATTGAAGCCAGGCCACGGCAGTGAAAGCCCAGAATCCTAACCACTGGGCCACCAGGGAACCGCCCCCCCAGACCCCGCATCTCTGTTTTTCTTACCTGAGACTCTGCCATTTTTTGGCAGACAGCTCACTGTGTATCAATGTCCATTCTTTCCAAATTCTGACTATACGATGATAATACCCAGGATTTTCAGCTGGGCACTGAAATAACAACTTTCCTAGTATCCTTTGCTGTGGTCATGTGGCTAAGTTCTGGCCAATGGGAAGTGGACGTTTGCTGATCTCCCCTCCTTCCAGTTAAACAGAATGAGGAGATAGTGGTGGCACTGGGGCAGTTACCAGGCCCACAAGGTGGCAGCCCTGTGTTTGACTTGAGGACGGTAGAGCAACAAGACAGCAGCCGGAGTCAGGACCAGCAGTCGCCGCACCAGCTCTGGGCTGACTGTATTTACAGAAGAGACAGAGGAGAAACATCTTTTTGCGCAAGCACCGATCGTTTGGCTTTTCTGTCGGCTTCAACCGCTCCAGCCCTACCTTGTACAGACCCTGGCTGTCCTGGGGGCACTGCTCTGTGGCACAGCCATGTCTGGCCTGGCAGCCCTGTAGGGCTCACACGCAGTCAGCCCTCTCAATAACTCGTGGGAAAAACTTCCAAGAAAATAGGTTCCTTGCTTAAATATTTGTAAAATATTTTACAAACCGTTATTTGTAAAAAAAAAAAAACCCCAAAATAACGGTATCATTCTGTGCTTTCTTTATTTGATAGCCCATCTCAGGATTAAAATCAAACGGAATTCTGAAGAAATAATCAGACTGGGGTCACAAATTTATACAAGAAGTTCAGTATTGCCTTAAAAATATTACAAAGATAGAAATCTAAATGTTTAATAATTAAAGTGTTTAATAATAATTAAAAATGTTTAATAATTCTAAAATGAATTTTAGAATGAGAAAAGTCTCATAATATAAACTTTAAAGGTGAAAAACTATAGGGGCTTCCCTGGTGGCGCAGTGGAGAAGACTCTGTGCTCCCAATGCAGGAGGCCCGGGTTTGATCCCTGGTCAGGGAACTAGATCCCGCATGCATGCCACAGCTAAGGAGCCCTCCTGCTGCAACTAAGACCCGGCACAACCAAATAAATAAATAATAAATAAATAAATATTAAAAAAAAAAGGTGAAAGACTATAGAAATATAAAGCCGTTTGTAAGTTACAGATATACATGGTGGACTTCCCTGGTGGCACAGTGGTTAAGAATCCGCCTGCCAATGCAGGGGACACAGGTTCCAGCCCTGGTCCGGGAAGATCCCACATGCTGCGGAACAGCTAAGCCCATGCACCACAACTACTGAGCCTGTGCTCTAGAGCCCGCACGCCACAACTACTGAGCCCATGCACCACAACTACTGAGCCTGCACACCACAACTACTGAAGTCTGCGTGCCTAGAGCCCATGATCTGCAACAAGAGAAGCCACCGCAATGAGAAGCCCATGAACCACAAAGAAGAGTAGCTCCCGCTTGCTGCAGCTAGAGAAAGCCCGTGCACAGCAATGAAGACCCAACACAGCCAAAAGTAAATGCATTTATTAAAGAAAAAAAGATATACATGGTAAAAAGCCTTTCTATCAAAATGTTAAAAGTTATCTCTGTGTGGTAGAATTAAAGATGATTTAATTTTTCTCTTGGCATTTATCTGTCTTCCTCATTTCCTACAATAAACATGTTATTACTTTTAATTATTATTATTTTTTTGCGGTACGCGGGCCTCTCACTGTTGTGGCCTCTCCCGTTGTGGAGCACAAGCTCTGGACGTGCAGGCTCAGCAGCCATGGCTCATGGGCCCAGCCGCTCCGCGGCATGTGGGATCTTCCCGGACCGAGGCACGAACCCGTGTCCCCTGCATCGGCAGGCGGACTCTCAACCACTGCGCTACCAGGGAAGCCCTGTTATTACTTTTATAATTGGGAAAAAAAGTGTAAAAAGAAAAGAGAGAGAGAAAGAAGCAGAGAAGAGACCAGGCCCTTGTGAAGCCCCGCTGGTTCTAGGCACCCACCGGTCCCTCCCGAATGTACTTTCCACCATCTGGCTTCATTCGTGTGATCTGAAGGTGTGTGAACAAGGGAGAACTCTCGGGATGGACAGTCGGGTGAGCGCTGTGCTCCAAGCCTCCCTTTCCTGAGTCACAGGACAGCCTCCTGCATTCCCCCCTGGAGGTGGTTCTGGATTTCTCCAGAAACCACACCCCAAGGGCACACTTACCCCAGGCCACTGACGATGGTGATCTGGACAAGATGAGATCTGCTCTCTCCTGCCAGAGCCGTGGTGGCCGCAAAAGAAAAGTCAGGAACCAGCTTTCTTCCAGTAAGAATTATTTTTAATGGTTTAAAAAATGAGTCTGTACAAAACCAGCACCACCATTTGGTGCTTCCAGTCCATGGGAGGATCCCAAGGGTCTCTTCCAACACTATCTCTTTGGCCAATTGTGCCTGAAACCTCTGTAGAGACAGCACGAAAACGAGAGTTACTTCTTCCAGTTTGGCTGAACGTCGGCTCTCAGCCAGTTTATAAAATGTTGTGAACCTTAATCATGCAGAACGGAGGGAAAACGGACTGTTTGGGGGTTGCGAGGACTGAGCAGGGCAGCAATGTGCCCCGAAACTCCAGCAGACAAGAGCGGGGCCGGAACGGCCGAGCTGACCGAGATCTACAGGCAGGTCCCTCCGTTACGGCCACAGCCTGGGGGCGAGTCCTCTGACCTCAGGGTCTGCCTCAAGGATCAGGGTTTCACGCCTCTAACTAAAATATTCCTGAACAATGACAACCCACATTTGCTTACGGACTGTTTTTCTCATCCCTCAGAAACAAGCTGATCTAGGCAAACTTCAGACCTATTTGCTCTGAGGTGCCCCTGGGAAACCGTATGGTACCGGGAGAGTGCTGAGGGTGACTGGAGCCCGGGGAGGCCGTGGCTGTGACTGGCATCCAGCGATCACCTCTCCTTTCCCAGCTAGTTTTCCAAATGACAAAGGGCGGGATCGGGTTGGGAGAGACCCTCTGAAAGTCTTTCCACCTAAGGCCTCGGAGATGCTCACCGGGTTTCCCGGGCCACACCGGCCACCTGGCACGTACCTGTCTGACTTTCCAGTTGGAAAAGACATGCTTTTGTTTCCCATCGACTGTTTAATTTTTTTGGCTGCAGTGCATTTCTGAAAAGAAGCCATTGAAGCTGAGTGACAACCATGACTGCAAGACGCACAGGAAAACACCCCTGAGCTCAGATGGCCCATCAAGGACTCCAGCGCCACTGGTGTGACTTTGGTTTTCTTGCAACTGGACATTTCTGGGTGTTTCTGAAGGCGAGGCCATACAGATGAGCTACTGAAGAAACGGGAGGGCTCCACGTGGGCCTCGCCCACCCCCCCGCACCCCATGCCAGACGTCCAGCCACCCTCTGCTCTGACTGGAAGCAACGCCCACGGTGGATTGGGGGGGCAAAGGCAGGCCTGTGCCAGCAGCCACAGGGAGGGTTTCGGCCTGTGGCTGTAATTCCCATGGCAGCAAACAGAGTAACACCCTTCAAAACCACACACCCACTTCTATAGACTCTTTAAAACATTTTTTTCTTGCTAGAATAGTTGACGGGTATTGTCTGTACTTGGGAAGAAATGAGGTGAGGGAAAAGATATGCAAAAAGGATTCCTAGCTGGACCTGTCTTCCAAGCAGTGGAAGAGGTCAACAAACACGCACCTGGAGCATGCTGGGGTTCCCAGTCTATTACTTACCTTGCCAGACGGTGGCTGCTTATTTGGGTCAAACTGGGAAGAAGGTGTGGATTTGCTGTCTCCTGAAAGGTAAGAGAAGAGACGCCGGTGATCGTGTGAGTGAGTGAATACACACAACAGACTTACTACCAGGCCGGGGGCACATTCAGGCAGTGTGGGCTGTCAGTCCACTACCCTTTACCGAGAGAAACTTCTGGCTGATGTAACTTCACAGATCATGTTCCCAGTAGCTAAGGGCAGCCTGGAGACAAGGCTCATTTCTCACAGGTCTATTCTTAGGTCAGGGGCAGGTGGCTAAAGCACTGGCCACTTTACATCAAGGAAATCTATCTGGTTTCTGTGCAGGATGAAGCCACTGTCAGTAAACTGGGACCAGAGGTGACTTTCCTGCAGAAAAGACTGCTGTGTCGCCAAGGAGGCTGCTCTGTAGTCAGGAATGCCAGCCTCAGCCCCTTCAAAGTAGACAGACTCTCACCCGCTCAGGAAGCACAGAGCTTCATCTCCTGGGCATCAGGTTTTCTCAACAAACCAAATCTCGTGTGTGTGTGTGTGTGTGTGTGTGTGTGTGTGTGTGTGTGTGTGTGTGTGTAAACACAAGCTCTTGTGAAGAAGGATGAAGCCACGATTAGAACAGACACCATCATGCTGAACCACCAGAGCGGCTCCTGTAAGTCAGTCCCAGGGGCTGAGGGAGGTGGGTTTCTGTCCGGTCACCACTTGTCTTGCCCTCACAACTCCTGCTTCGTGCCAGGTGTCAGGCAGAGCTTAAGCTCCGCCGAAGGCCCGCTGTTTCTTTACCCCATGTGACATGGCAGGTAGTCCTTGCAGGGCACCAGTTCTGGCCTCACCAGCAAAAGCCTTGAAATCCGACTTGCTGTAGTCATATGGGGTAAAATCTTTTTCTGGTGGATCTGGGTCTTTTAGCTTCTTGGAAATTTTGAGTCGTTTCTTGTCTTGTTTCTGTTCTGTCGTCCCTGGGTCACTTGTTGTTCGTTCCCTCTTCTTGGCAGCGTTCTCTAGCTGTGGATTGAACAGACCCGTAAGAGAGCAGCACGCCCCGCGTGCCCCGCAGAGAGCACATCGCGAGGGACCCACCGCCTCCTGGGCTGTAACGACTGATTCGGTGATGGGGAGAGGAGCGCCGGCGGGCAGTCTGGGCGCGGCTGCCGCCAGGTGGACCGAGACGAGCTCCCAGAGGGAGAATGACATCGGGCCACTTCGAAAGGCCGGGGCTGAACATTCTAGAATGTTTGGGTGCCGGGGAGTGAAACAGCTCCCAGGAGGAGTGGGACACAGTGCGGGCTTGAAGCCCTGTCTACTTCTACAGGTGAGGGGCACGTTTATCCCAAATGCGGAGGGAGGAACATCGACGAGGGATGACAACGTCAACTTTCTCAAGGGGCACGAGGCAGCACTACTTGACAAGCCAGCATGAACTGGGAAGAAGCAAGCATTTAATCCAAAGCTGAGGGTAAGCCCTCCTGATGTTTGAGAAAAATCCTGACCACAACCAGAAAACGCAGAAAAGCCAGCACGTACGGCAGCCTGCTGGCGGACGGACACAGCCTGCTCCGCTGCTGCTCTGCACTCCTCCTTGGCCTGGTCCCGGGCGGCTGCAAGAGAGAGAACCGTCTCTGTGCAGCCTCCGCCCTCCTCTGCCCACAGCGGTCGCCCCAGCTGCGTGCGCCCTCCCTGCCCCTCAGCCCCCTTTGCTGGTCCCACCCCACCTCCCCAAATCCCCACAGGGTGGCTGCCGTGGGGCTCGGGCCCACCCAGATGCTCTTCTCATCACCCGCCGTCTCAGTCCACACCCACACCTGCCCCTCATGCACTGGCCTACGGGACACCTCGGAGGGTGCTGCGTCGGGATCTCAACTGTAACACGTGAAGCACCAGAACCAAAACCTCGTCCGCCTCAAACCGGCTCCCTCTTCAGCCTCACTGTCGACGGCAGCCCCCCCTCCTCAGGCACTCCTCAGGACGAAACCTCTCGAGTCCACGGACCACCCTCGAGTCCTCACCCCACGCTGTCGGCTTCACTACGGGCCACACCCAGGCTCTGACTTCTCACCACCTGCTCTGTCCCTAGCTCGTCCACGCCAGCGTCCCCTTGCACCTGCATTCCGGCCCTGCCTCCTGACCGGACTCCCTACCCTGCCCTCTGCGCGGCTTCCAGGGGGAGGCCTCCACAGCCTAATTCAGCGCATGTCCCTCTTCTGCTCAGAACCCCGCAAGGCTCCCAACTCACTTGGAATTAAAGTCCTGACAACGGGCTCCTGCTCTCTGCCCTCCCCTCCTCCCCGCCTTCCTCATCCCCGGGGCCTCCTGGCCACGCTGAGCAGCACAGCGAGCTGTGGCCTTGGCCTCGCTGGGCCTCCGGTCCGGTACCCTCCCCCCGATCGCTGCAGGTCTCTGCGCAACGCCACGTTCACTGACTGCTTCACTGACTGCCGTAGGGGAGTAGCCCGGCGCCCCCTCAGGCCCATCCCCCAGCACTTCCTACCTCGCTCTCTGAGCAAGTACCCGCTGCCCTGACAGCTCACACATCTACCGGCTGACTGTCCGCCATCCCTCAGCAGGGCGGAGGCTGCGGAGGGCAGGGCTGGGTCTGCTTTGCTGTACGGTTAAATCGACAGAACGACGTGCAAGGGCTGTTCTCTAACGAATGCGCTGAGTTTCTGAGAAGCAGATGCTGCGCTACCTGTGTGCTCAGCCGCCTTCTTCTTGGCGGTTCCTTTAGATTCTGTTTGTACCTGTACCTGGCTTGCCAGCTTCCAACGGTTGCTGATCTATAATGAAAACAAACAAAACAAAAAAACTCCAAACTCAGCCACCTAGGAATGCTTTATTTTTTCAATGAGGTGATGCAGAGCATGCTAACCTAGTAGCTATATACACTCCAGGTTATAAGTTCCGTATCTAATGACACACAAAATAAAGCCTCAGGCTGGCTTTATTTATAAGCTACTTATTAAGAAGGACAAAGTACAGCTGTATCCCAGGCACGGGGCTGGATGCTCACATATCCACCCTCTCATTCAGTCCCTTCTGTGATCCCGGGACAGTGGCATTAACATCACCCCTGCTTTATGGACAGGAAACAGTCTCGGAGAAGCTACATAACTTGTCCAAGGGGCATGGTTAATAAATGGCGGAGATGGGATTCAAGGCAGGACTCCTGCAAGTCTGATGTGCTTCTTTATAACACCACCTGTACCTGCGGCCTTAGAACGCATCTAGGTGACAGGAACCAGCAAGCACGGTGAGGGACGGATGGCTGCCGAGTGTACCACAACCAGTGGGGGAAACCCTGCCTGACTCCCCGTCTAACAGCAGCAGGCTAACCACCAGTGACAGGGTGGAGGCCCATCAGGGTGTCGGCCTGATTCTCTTGCCTAAAGAAAGAGTGGTGCTGGGAGCAGAGGGAGGCAGGCCACCTATCTGACCAGAGCGCTACTCTCTGCAGGGAGGAAGAGGGCTTTTAACAGACAATTAACATGCGGGCTCCCAGGAACGTCTCATGGGGACCCAGGGAAGATGTGCTCTCATTCTTACTCATAATGCTGCTAAAGACAAACCACACGATATACAACAGAGTGTTTTAAAATTTAAGCTGTCACCTTTAAGAACCTTAAAGTAATATTCATATATAAAAACGCATCAAGCTGTACATTTCATATCTGTGTACTTTACACCAAGTAAATTAAACTTCAATTTAAAAAAACAAAAACCAAAGATCTGTTTCTTAAAAAGTCCCCCAATGCTTTCGAAAATCTGATTAAAGTCTGGCTGCTCTCTCTGGAAACAATGCTTATATATGAAGTGCTTCTTGCATTCACTTTCAGGGAGGTTCACAGATGGGCTTGTTTAAAACAGAAACCTGGTTTAAGAAATTAAGAAGTCCCCTTTTCTTAGAAAGTCACTCTTAGAAGGGTGACAAATCCACTTACTTCATAGATTTTCGAAGATGGATCGAACTTTGCTGTCTGAGAAACGTGAGCCCGGGATTCTAGTGAAGGCAGAAACTGGAGAGATGGAGACACAGTCACGTTAACCGCTGAGAAATGGAATCCGGACCCAGAGGTCGGTGGCGCTGAGATGGGAGTTTTCTTGCTGGTTCCATCTTAGGAGGCCTCAGTGCAAAGCATCAGCCTGGCCGCAGCTGCCTGGCCCTCAAGTGGGGTCTTCTTTTTGGCTTTGTCTCAAAAGACCTGACCCCAGGTCTCAACCCACCGCCGGGGATGACTTCACAGTTTTGAGGCTTCCAGTCTCTGAACACTCTCAGCTTCTTTTCCAGGCAAAAGGCACCTACAGCTACAGAAAGCTCTGCCTCTTCCGTCAGCCCTTAACATACACAACCATTACTTACCATCCGAAATGGATTTTCAAAGGACTCCATTATGTTCTGGGCTTTTTTCTGTGCAACTGTTAATGGACCCTTTCCATTTTCCTCAGCACTAGGTTCCTGCAGGGACAGAAAATGATCACTCGTGTAATCATTCTGTGACATTAAGATACAAGCAAGAGGAACAACAGCAACAGTAATGATACTAACGGTTGACATTCATTCATTCGTTCACGCCATGCCGCATACGGGGATTTTAGTTCCCCAATGAGGGATCAAACCCGTGGCCCCTGCAGTGGAAGCACGGAGCCCTAACTACTGGACCACCAGGGAATAACTTAAATTTATTATTTTATTTAAAACTTTTTTGGGAGTTCCCTGGCAGTCCAGTGGTTAGGACTTGGTGCTTTCACTGCAGTGGCCCAGGTTCAATTCCTGGTTGGGGAACTAAGAGTAAGCTGCAAAAAAAACAAAAACAAAAACAAAGCAAAAAAAATGAAAATGAAAACAAAACCAAACAAAAAACAGAAACAGCCCCCCAAAAAACCCAAAGAAAAACCCAAAAAACAAACTTTTAATTTAAATTTTTAAAATTTTAGTATAGTTGATTTACAATATTAACGACTATTTTTTTAAAGCCTCCCCTATGTATAAGGCACTGTGATAACCTGTAATAGCACACAGTAGGGTGTTTAATACGTATCTATTGAATCAGTGAATTCTCACCGTGTCCTTACAACCTATGAGCTATGTGGCATTATTCTCACCATCTTACAGATGAGGAAAGTGAGGCTGGGAGAAGTTAAGAAAGTCTTCCAGAGCCTTGCAGCTAATAGGTGCAGAACAAGGATTTAAACCCAGGTCTGGCTGGCTCTAAAATGTGGGGTTGTAACCTGAAATCACCTGAAATTTAAAATCATACACCTTTATAGGTAACCAATGAAATTATGTAACAGAATGTTGCTTCCACCTGGGTTCATCAGCATGTGCTATCCTTTGGCTTTTTCTGTAGGTAGGCTCCCTGCCACACAGGGCACGAGGGGATCCAGCATCCTTTAGACCAGGCACAGCACTTACACGTCCACACAGCCGCAAGTTCACGCTCACATCTTTAGCTGCCTAATCACTTTGTGGCTCAATGAATTCTGCGCGGTCAACTAAAGCTCCTAGACTTCTTCTCACATGAAGCAAGACTAAATGTATGTAATTAAGTGAAAAGGAAAGCTCACTCCCGGGTGGTACATCTTGCAGGCGGTACTTCACCTCCCTGGCTTTGGCCCAGCATCCGAGTGTGGTGGAATAGCTGTGAACGGTGATCCCGTAACCTACTGGACCACCAGCTTCTTCACCATCTGAACATCTGCTAAGCTCGACACTTGTCTTTTTCCATATAGACAGTATTCTTGCTTCTCTTTCTCAGTTCCTTCTTTCTAGAAATTACAGTTTTTCCTTTCTACCACATCTATTGCTTGCTGTACTCAGAATTTTATCTGTGCGTCTTCCTTTTGTCCCTGGTCATTTCAGTATCTGTCCATCCTGACCAACAAATGCACCTTGGTCTTCCTTGTGCAAAGAACCTGCAGCTCAAGTCACTGGCGGAAAGGAGAAGCGTGCTGGGTGGGATAGACCGGGATAAGCTCTGTCGCATCCCAGCCCGATTCCAGGAACATGGCTGGGCTCAGGCAGGCCACACTGGGACTCCACACTGGATGGAGTCACTACCTACCAGGACTCAGCCTCTCTCTGGGATGGGGAACAAGCTCCTACCCACTTCCTAGTGCCTGATTCCCTGCAGCTCACTTCCTCTAACGAGCCAGACTGGAGAAAGGCTCTTTAAATCTTCTCTTTTTCATCCAAAGCACATATAGGTGGTGCTGGCGGCTGTCAGGAAGGTATACACAGCACACACTCTTCATTGGAGACATCACTCCATCCCTTCTGGGAATCAGGGTGAACTGTCCCTTGACCGTGGATGTTCGGGAAAAGTCCCTGCTTATGCGTCCCTGGAGCCCACACCCGCTTCCCTGGGGGGCCGTTGGTGAGTATCAAGATGTCAACCCTCCCTTGAGGATCTCCTCACGCAGAGCGCACAGAGAATCCTCTGCCACCTCTCACAGACCTCCTCGTCAGGGCAGCAAACACCATCTGGCTGATGGCCTCCACGCCCACTCCCACCACTGCTGGCTTCTACTTCTGGTGTTCGGCTCAGAGGTGGCCACGACACTGCAGGCAGACGGCCTGTGTGATAAACCCAGTACATCCCCCCGGTCTGTCTCCCCTCCCCGAAGATGTTACTCACGTTAAATAACGTGATGACAGCGGTAGCGATAAGGCATCCAGAGTCCGGCAGGGCCTCCTCTTCTTCTCGGGCAGTGGGGAGGCCCTCCTGCTTCTGCACCGGCACAGGCCCTACAGGGAGGGAAGTCAGCATGGTCGAAGCCTGTGGGATGGCACACCAGGCAGCCCCAGCTGTCCAGGATATTCCAGAGGGCTCTTCATTACCATTGGTTGCAATGAGAGGACAGCCGTCTGACGGGGCGTGGGAGCAGTCGTGGGGGCCAAAGAGAGCATTCTCCAATCTCTGCAACAAAAAGAAAGCACCAGGCTGACACGAACAACCTGCAAGCAGGGGGCAGCCTTCTGCCCGAGGTGTCAGGCCCTGGTGTCTGTCAGGGAGGTTGGGTCTGCGCTGGCTTTGACTGATATCTCCCCCAAAGAAGCAACAATAAACACATCCCGGTACCTCAGGGTTGGGCGGTGGCCCGTCCTTCCTCACTCCAGCTGCAACTTCAGACTGAAAAGTAAAAACAAAGAGAATTTGAGAAAAGTTCCCTAAATTTGATGATACACACATTTTTTTCCCCCTCGGCGCAGAAGGGTCCGTTCACTAGACGGTGTTTTTCTCAAGAGCCCAGAGATTTTCTCTCATCCCTTCATCCCTTCCAGTGCCTGGCACTATAATTACTTAGTGCTCAATAATTATTTGTTGGATGAAAGAATAAAACCTTTTATCATAACAAGGCACAATGTGGAAGGATTCCAAAGAGCTTGATAGAGATTCTTCTCTTGTCACCAGCGTTTCTCTCTTTACTTGGAAAAAGTATAGAGCCAAGAAAGAAATTTTAACCTGAAGACAGTAAATGTGTTTATCCTCAGATTCTCTTCTTTTTCACCTTTTCAAAGGGGCTGATTTTAAGTCTTCTGGAATCAATAATCTTTCAAAAAATTGTAAACATGATTTACCACATACTGACACTACTTAGACAAAACATGAAAAACTGTCCCAATAAAACACAAATCAAAACATGCAGGGCTTCCCTGGTGACACAGTGGTTGAGAGTCCGCCTGCTGATGCAGGGGACGAGGGTTCGTGCCCCGGTCCGGGAGGATCCCACATGCCGCGGAGCGGCTGGGCCCGTGAGCCATGGCCGCTGAGCCTGTGCATGCGGATCCTGTGCTCCGCAACGGGAGAGGCCACAGCAGTGAGAGGCACGTGTACCGCGAAAACAAAAAAACAAAAACAAAAACAAAAACAAAAAAGAACCAAAAAAATATGCAAATTTACCTGACATCTTGCATTATCCACACAAGAGCAGAGGCGTGCTGGTGTGTGCGTGCCCATGCGTTGCACATAGACGTAGATGTATGGATCTGGATTATGGGCTGGGGACCCTGCTTTCATCTAAGTTTTCCTAAACTTTAGCATCTCCTTCACAGTTAGCTCTTTCCGAATTCCCCTCTTCTATCCAAGGTTCTCATGTTTCCCATCACCTCGGCTTTATATGTGGAGTGAACTGTCCTTGACTCCATCTCCGTTATTTTCAAATCCACTTGCCAGTCGGGGAATACCTCTAAAGCACTTAGCATCGTGCTCCAAAAGAAATGGCAGGGAAGGGCTTCCCTGGTGGCACAGGGGTTGAGAGTCCACCTGCCAATGCAGGGGACACAGGTTTGTGCCCCGGTTCGGGAAGATCCCACATGCCACGGAGTGGCTAGGCCTGTGAGCCATGGCCGCTGAGCCTGTGTGTCCATAGCCTGTGCTCCACAACGGGAGAGGCCACAACAGTGAGAGGCCCGTGTACTGCAAAAAAAAAAAAAAAAAAAAATGGCAGGGAATTCCCTGGCGGTCCCATGGTTAGGACTCGGCACTCTTACTGCTGAGGGCCCAGGTTTGATCCCCAGTCTGGGAGCTAAGATCCCACAAGCCACACGGTACAGCCAAAAAAATGAAAAAAAGAGATGGCAGCTGTTGTCTCCATCTGTTATTAAGTCCCATCAATCTTTTCTTCTGAAGGTAGTTCTTGTACCCGTCCTTTGCTTTCCATTTCTGTGACCAACACACTCATCAGGGCACTATCACTTCACTCCGGACCACTGCCCGTTTTCCAAAACGAGCTCCCTGTGCTGAGATCCCCACTCCATTTTATCCCGCCGGGTTAACTGCCTCTGAACAACAGCTAACCAGCCCATTAGACATCATTAGACATCACTGACTCGTTGGATGATCAAAGATAAGGTCATGAAAAAAAGGACGAGTTTTAGCTTTTGATTATCATAAAGATACACCCACTGGATTTCCTAAATCCTATTACGTCTTCAGGATTTTTTTAGAATGGAGACCAGCTCAAGTCCATGGGACACCATAAGGAGTAAGACACTGGCAGACAGGGATGAGAACCTGCTGGGTTGGGAACGTTTAGCAGAAAAGCTTTCTTACCTTGAGCAGGGGCATCTCTCGCGCCTGCTGAATTAAAAGATGCATTTCATTGATCTGCTGCCGTACAAGAGGTGGCACAGGGTTACAGCAGGCTATGATGCCCTGAGGTTCCCTGAAGGCAAGCGAGAACACACTCAACTCATCGCCTAGGAACACAGCCCTCAAAGGCTCCAGGAAAGGACAATAACCAGATAAAGCCAGAGCACAGAAAGCTCAGGTGGACACCAAGGAAACACCGTCACGTCCAGGCAGCCCAGCCAGCTGCTCCTAGACGTGCTCCCTGCTGCACTGAGCCTTGAGCAGAAAGCCTCTTACAGCTGCCTCCTGCTAACCGGGAGAGCTTGGAAAAAGGGCCGCAGCTCTGCTGTACTGCGATTCTGCAAGGAGGTGATAGAAGATTATGAACTTTGATTCTCTGCTTATACTTCAATTAACATCATAAAACGTCTAAAATCATAAGATAGCTTGATTTGGAAGAAGGTACAGACATTTTCCTTCCTTGTAAGTGGACGCTATAGGCTCAGAGACTTACATGGGACTCAGTATAAGGCATATCCACTGAAACAGTTCCAGTTCAGAAGTTTTACTGCCTAAATGGCAGCCCAAGGGCAGAGACTCTGCATTCCTTGGTGCTAACTTCCTTGAGCACTAGTCTTCTCTGAGTAAACAGCCTCGAGGCAATAACAATCAGGGAAGCTGGACTGTGAAGGACAACTCTTCTCTACTGAGAAAGTCCACGAGCATATTAATCAGGTCTCACTCACTTGGGCAGTTCCTCAGCTATCTTTAGCATCATATGGTTTGGCAGGACATATCTGGAATAAAACACACAACAGGATCACATTAAATTCAGCCAACAAGTTCCACTATATGCTATAACGCTGGGAAAACAACCAACTTTCATAGCAAAAAGGAAAAAAAGTCCATTATTTCCTTGTTACCAGACCTGGCAAGATTAAAAGAATCTGTAGTCTCTTACCCATAACTTTCATCTTCCCTGCGAGCTGTTTTATCCCTCCAGGCAAACAGCAGTTGAAAGGCCGTTAGTTGCTGTGTGTTGAGATGTTTCTTTTGCTTTCTATACAGTTCCAGGTAAGATTCATCCGTGAAGATAGGTTTGATGAATTTCTGCAAAATATTATCGAATATTCAAGATCAGTGGGAATCAATATTGTGCCCTGGGCTCTTCAAGACACTGGGCTCTTTTCATGAATGCAAAGCAAAGAACAAGTGGGACCTGAGCAGAACCCGGGTGTCGGGCTTTACCTTGAGGCAGATGTCACGGCTCCGCTGCCACTCCACCTGCAGCTGCGTGGGCTGCTCGTTGCCACGCTCCCACAGCTCCAGCCTCATCTTATCATAGATGTAAAGCAAGTAATGAGTGTCATCTCGGGCATAGTTGAGCATTTCCTCAGGCAGAGGTCTAGAGGTGCAACAGAGAACATCGTTTCACACCTTTCCCCCTGGACGGCAATTCAACTTGTCTACGCTGCTGGAGCTAAGACATTTTTGGTTCCTTCTGATATCAAAGATTCTCTCCCGGCCAATACTACAGTTCTACCAGCATCTCCTGCGTCTTCATATGACAAGCCACTCTTTTCACAGCTGGGTAGAAAGGGCGGCAGGGCAAGGATGTGGTTAAAAATAAGGGCCCTGCCGTCCTGAGTTTGAATCTTAGCCCAGTGTATGGCACGTGGCATGGGTTAAATAATAGGTAATGGTTTTTAGATTTTATCATTTTCATCTTACATTTGGACTTCACTAGATTCTCTTTAGAAATTCTGGCATGGAAGTGGAGAAGTGGAGAAAAGCTTGGTGCTTCTCCATACAACAGTTGCAACCTCAGAGAGGAAGCCGGCCATCTGAAAATGACCAAGGTGAGCAAGAATCCCACAAAGTATGGCCAAGACTCTGTTACAGCCTTTGACTATAGTAAACACTGACTATAAGCTAAGTCAGCGCTGTACCTTAGAATCCTCTCACACCTATGGGAGACCATCTCACACATACACAAGCATCCCTACCTGGGAGATGTGAGTTACAAACAAGAGACTGGCATTGACAAATGCTGACATGGTGTGGCTCTTTCAACTACTATTTCCATGAAGCATAACACACTATTTGTTTACCTAAGATAGTAATTCCCAGCTTTTTCAAATAGGAAGCATTTTTTTAACCAATCCATTTAAAAATTTTAAAATTCTTCACATTACAGAACTAAACTGAAATTTACTAACATTCCCCTCTATGTAACATAATCAGCCCAACATAAACTTCATTGTTATTCTAAAACTTCCAGTTGTCCTTATGCAACGAAAACAACTGGAGAAAAGCCCAAGGACATTCAACTGAAGATTCAAATGGTGTTACAGCCTGCACAAAGGTCTCCAGGAGTGGGAGTTAATGAACGCCGAGGCCTTCCTCCGCCATCCCCACTTCCTGGTCAAGAACAAACTAACCGTATTCTCCAATCGGCCAGCTGATACTGCTTGTTTGATTCCACGTTGCAGTAGAGCTTCAGCAGATGGTCGAGGGAGTGCCTGCCCAGGTTAAGAAGGCGTGCTGCCTGATGGGTATCAAACATGTTCACCACGTACAACCCAAAGTCCTTCTGTAGCCATTCTATGTCTGAATCGGCACCGTGGAAGACCTGAAAACAAAACCGTAGTCAGGCAGTACAGTGGCACAAGGCCACTTATACTCTGAAATGAACTCTGCCCCTAGGTTATTAGAACACTGGAATTAGAAGCCAGGATAAAGATTAAGATGGGTTCAGTTTTAAATGCCTCTTTTAATTTGGGCCACAGCCTTCTACACTCCTAATTGCATACTTGTAACCGCTAACAGCTGGTGATTCTAAGAAACCTGCTCTGCTAACGTCAAGGGTCGTCCTTAAGTCCAAACAATCTTGAGAGCATGGGCTCACTGCAGTACTCATCAAAGTGATTTAACACTTTTCTGGGTGGTAACGAGCTAAGCCTTAGCTCTTCTAACAGGGGTTTAGAAACAAAAGCAGTTTAGCATGTGGTACCCTAGTGTGAAGTTACTGTTATTTCTCTCAACTTTATTGGGTCTACGTTGAAATGATGAAAACAGTAAACTGAAAAGCACCTAAATCTTGCACTCATGTGCAAGAGTGGGAAAAGGCTGGCTGACCTTAACAATAGCCGGGTCTGTGAGGCTCTCATTGAGAATGTACATGTCACTGCGAAGCTCCAGGGTGTCAACGATGAAGTCTTCTGTCCGGGTGGAAATCTGCATCAGGCAGGTGAGCCCTAGGAAGCTCCGGTAAGAGTGGTGCTAAAACACACAGTAAGAAGGGAGAACAGGAGAAAAAAGATTTTACCAGGCTTACCTTTACTGATTTTGAAGTCAGTTATAAAGCAGAGTAATATAATTAATTTTTACCAAAAAGTAGATTTAAATTAGTATTAATTCTGTATTTCGTGAGTAGGTCAACTCACAGGAAATGTAAAAATTTCATTCCAGGTCATTAACGAGTTACCTCCAAGTCTACAGCAAATTCTTGACACTTCAGGAGCTTTTCATTGAGTTCCACTAGTTCATCCAGCGAGGACACGAAGTGGCAGGGTGTCTCTCCTACAGGTCTGTATAACTGCATCACAGAAGTACGGGCAGAAAGAGAAGACTGTTAAGAATCATCTTTCATGAAAGTACCAAAATTAAGAGTTCACGAAATAATCCAAAGTCATAACCTTCTACTTTAAAAATATTTAAGGAAAGCCAAAATTACATCCAGTAAGCTATGTATTTGATTCTTCCTGGGCTACTTGGGTACCATCCATCAGCTAAGGTTGGGCACTTACCTGAGGCTCTGGCTTTTGAAGGACTGAGTCTGGTGGAGTGAAGTGATCTAGTTCGTACTGATAAGGATGTGCAAACCTGAATCAAGAAAACAAAAAGAAAAATCTTTTTGATTAATTCCATGATTCAAGGAAGAACAACTGCTTTAATCCAATTCGTAAAAACAAACAAGAAAAGACCATTGTGAAAATATTTTTAAAAGCATCATTGTTTCAACAACGATTAAGTGCATCAAAAAAAAAAAAATTGGGCGAAACTTGTTCACCCTTAAAGTATGATAATTGAAAATCGATTCATTTATACAGATTTGAGCACTAATTTGCCAAACACTGTATGTCTGCTGTTGTGGATGATACAGAAAGGTGAAATATGTAACTCCTTGTGGTTTGGAATAACGAATCTGTGAGGTGAGAGAGAGTGGTCAATACCTCAGTTGGTCATATACCAAATGATGTATTTTTTTCAGTTCCTCTATCAGATACTTGCATAAAAATCCTAAGTCTCTCAGTTCCTTGAGGGCAGGGCTGCCTTTCATTACCTTTATTTCTCTAGCACTCAGCTAGTGGCCTCACAGTGCAGAGCTGGGGCTGAGGCACAAACGCTCAGACACTCTGGCTGCGTGTGAGAAAAAGACCAACACTGACGAAGTTTTCATCACCGTTTTTCTTTGAACTGAAATCAAAGTCCTCTTGTCTGTTTTAAGCAAAGTTTTTCCAAGATGCTTATCCTGCCAGTGAGAAATGTCTTTTCTGTACTGAATTTATTGGTGAACGTTGCCTTCTTGTTTGCGTCCACACCTAACAAGAAAGGCAGAGTGGTACAAAGGAAGGACAATTTTAAGAAAACTTGGGCTTAAAGTTCTAGTTATGTGGGAAGTTAGCATTCCTAATTTTGTTTTCTCATCTGTCCAATGGGGACAAGAGCAACTGGCAGCTCTCAGGACTGCGTGAGGGCTACGTGAGACGGTGCTTGTGCGAGGCCCTCTGCGAACACAAGCAGGAGGTTTAATCGATAAGATGCACGTCAGGATAAGGACTCCTCAGATTCTGTTCTCATTCACACGTTACAGAAGTGACACAGAGTGAAAACGCGGCACGAGGATGAGGGCCACGGCAGGACATTCAGACAGGCAAACACTTACATGTCCTGCTCCACCTGCTGGGTTCTCTGCTGGTGGATGAAATCTGCCAGGGCAGGGGGGACATCCAAGTCCTCTGGTCGGTCCTGTGGGCGCTCCCGCCTTTCTTTAGAGAGTGCTGGAGACCCAAGCAGCGACAAAGACACATTCACATCTTGTCTAGTTATGGAGGGCTAACTGGCTCCCTCTGAATTTGAAGAAAGGAAGGTGGGAGGGATACCTTTTCCCCTTGATTCGTTTTTGTTGGGCAGAGCTGGCACTACTTACCCTGAGGGAGGGGTTTCTGAGCATTGGGCTTGATGAAGATTTTAGGAAGAAATGGCGTGTTGGAATTGTCAATCTTCTCTCGGAATTTAAGCTGAGGCCGGATGATGTTTTTTGCATGAAGCAGCCGGAATGTTTCACATTTTGTTTTTTTGCTATATTCTCCTGCCTATGATCAACAAATATAAATACTTTATAACACGGCAACGTGATGAATTAGAAAACTAAATTCCAATTTATGCCTTCCAAAGACCACTCATTTAAGCATGTATGTGTGTGTGAGACTGGGAGGTTAGACGAGAGGGTGTAATTAGGTTGTGTCTATTTATGAGAACAACTTAGGCAGTGGCCAGTTCTGTGTCCAATAAGTTAAAACAGAAATGCAAATCAGAATGGGCAAGGGCCCTACTGCAAAGCTGACACTGAAAGCTCTAGTTCACCTGAAGAGCAGCCCTCACCTTCCGGTTCCAGCTGGACACTATGGTTTTAGGGACCTGCAATCCTGCAGGGAGGACAGGTTGTTGATTCTTATTCACACCTGATGCTTCATCCAGTAAAATGCCCTAAGAGTAAAAGAGATATTAATTTAGTATCTTCCTTTCAGGGTTAACAGAGCTAATTACCTAAAATTTTTACGAAATACATTCAGAGAATTATGTGCGAGAGTACACACTTATAAGGGTGGATCACTGTAGGAGAGGTGATTAGAGAGTCATCAATCGCAAATAAATGAAGCATTATTTGCTCAACGAGAGGGCTGTTGTCAGGCACTCCCTACCCTTGATCAAGTCTCTTTACAGTTCTGAATTGGGCTGAAAGTTCAAAAGTGATTCAACAGTATGATGTGGCCCACTAAAATAATTAAAAAGACCCTAGACTGTATTAAACATAGAGGTACGGTATTTAGAGTGGGAATGAAGTGTGTCCTGATCTACTTTATAAAGATGTGGAATCTGAGTTTGGGCACCATTAACAGAGGTGCACCCAGCTGATAAATGCCAGGACTTGAAATCATAAAGTATGAGAAACCACTGAAAGACCTGTGGGCATTTAGACCATGGAAGAGATGACTTCAAGGGACAGGAGAGCATGATTTAAATATCTGCAGGACAGTCACAAGGCTGAGAGTTAGATGTGTTTTGGACAATCTGTGTGTATTTCTGTAAAGAATGTTATGCTGTAGTATTAGGTGTAAGTAGACAGTCAGCTAGATCAAATGATTCACATCTCCCTCCAATTATGCAAGTCAGGGTGTTTAGCAGACTGTGGATAATAGTAAAAATAGAGACTAAATTCTGTTTGGGATCTGTATCCAGAGGCCTCTTCTCTTGCAACAAAATGGGATTCGCAAATCTGGAAGGTAGATTACTAATATGGCACTTTAAAAACAGCCTTCCCCCGGGGCAGTGATACTCTGAAGTGATATATCCGAAGACAACTGTGTTATTTTTGGGAAAAAGAAGCCAACTAGCAGAGGGAGGGAATGTCATTACAGGCCAGAAATGCTAAACCTCCTTTCTTTTCATTTCCTAAGGTGCTTGGGTTTCTTTTCTTATTTAATAATACGAAAGCTCTTCATCTGTTAGTAACCTTAAGAGTAATGTGAAATACTCACCACTCTTTCCAGAATAACATCATTGGCATCAACTAGCAAATCAAACTTGTCCTCCAGCTCAGTCACTTTATTCTGGTCCTTAATGTTGCTGCGACATCCATGGTACTGCATTACCCTACTCATGCTAGAAAGGACAGGAAAACCAAAATCAGCTTGTATACTTTTATTCATTTGTTTACAATCTAGGAGAAAGCTCCCAAGGCTTGGCTTAGACTATTCCCAATACTTTTTGATCAAACTAATAAAACCTGCACCCTTTAGCAAAAAACACTGCTAGTTGTATGGCACTGGGCAACTCACTGAATCTCACTAAGACTTATTTTTCTCATCTATTATTTGAGGGGGTGGAAGAAACTATCCCAAAGCTTCCTTTAAATTCTAAAAATATATATATATAACACTATGTAAATAATATACTCTGCATTCATCGTTTTAACATGAAATCTAAAACAGATTCTCTAATTCTGTCATGCAACAGTTAAACAAAATCAATGTTTGTGTAATGCCTGTCCTAATACACTTATTAGAAAGCTATTACTAAAAAAGAAAATAGATTAAAAAAAAAGAAAAAGAAAGCTAATACTTGTGACTTTCCAAGTTGTGTGAGAGAATCTTGGATCTAGGTTTTCAAGTCCCATATTAATTAAAAAAGATTCATTGTCTATAGCTGCAATAGTCAATATATATATTTTAAAAGTAAAACTCAAAATTTACCAAGTAACATTCCCCTAATTAATATTTCCCACTGTCTCATTTTTACATTTTATAGCTCTAAAGCACAGAAAATTATGGTAAGAAAAAAACAAATTTCAGGAAAAATCATCTACTTCTTTATAGTCTTTTCTTTCAACATGAGAAACCAATATACAGTACTTACCACTGAAGCAACCTGTCTCCCTGTGTTTCACAAAATGCCTGGAAGCCAGGAAAACTTCGGTAAAAATCATACTCATCACCAAACTGTGGTAGGCCCCCAGATGCCTTGGTGACTGCCACCACTGCCCCAAGAGCAAACTGTCAAAAACCAGAAAAACAAGCATGTTTTAGACACGGATCACCATTCATTCAGCAACTCATTTTCTTTTCAAGATCTACTATATATAATGAATTGTGCTAGACGATGAAGACCTTCATGCATCCAACAAATATTCATTTACTGCCGATTTTACACCAAGCTCTTATGATACAACAGTGAACATGAAACCACGTTTTGGAGCTTACATTCTTGGGAGAGTAGGGAGAGAAAGAACAAATACATATATAATATGACTAATATTCAAAACAGCCTGGATTTGAGTCTTGGCTCTACTACCTATTGACTGTGACCTTGGGCAAGTTATTTTATTTATTTGAACCTTAGTTTCCGCCTTTGAAAAATAGGCATAAGGGGGACTTCCCTGGTGGCGCAGTGGTTAAGCATCTGCCTGCCGATGCAGGGGACACGGGTTCAAGCCCTGGTCCGGGAAGATCCCACATGCCGTGGAGCAACTAAGCCTGTGTGCCACAACTACTGAGCCTGCGCTCTAGAGCCCACAAGCCACAACTACTGAGCCCGCGTGCCACAACTACTGAAGCCTGTGTGCCTAGAGCCCACGCTCCGCAACAAGAGAGGCCACTGCAATGAGAAGCCCGCACACCACAACAAAGAGTAGCCCCCGCTCACCGCAACTAGAGAAAGCCTGTGTGCAGCGACGAAGACCCAAGGCAGCCAAAAAAGTAAATAAATAAATAGGTGTAATCTCTCATTATTAAAAGAAAAAAAAAAAAAGGGCTTCCCTGGTAGCACAGCGGTTGAGAGTCCGCCTGCCAATGCAGGGGACATGGGTTCGTGCCCCGGTCCGGGAAGATCCCACATGCTGCGGAGCAACTAAGCCCGTGTGCCACAACTACTGAGCCTGTGCTCTAGAGCCTGCGTGCCACAACCACTGAAGCCCCTGCGCCCAGAGCCCATGCTCCACAACAAGAGAAGCCACTGCAACGAGAAGCCCGCGCACCGCAACCAAGAGCAGCCTGCGCTCACCGCAACTAGAGAAAGCCCGCGTGCAGCAACGAAGACCCAACGCAGCCAAAAATTAAATAAATAAATAAATAAATAAAAGTATAAGGGACTTCCCTGGCGGTCCAGTGGTTAAGACTCTACACTTCCACTGCAAGGGGCACGAGCCACGTGGTGCGGCATGAGCCATATGGTACAGCAAAAAAAAAAAAGACAGTATAAGAATATTCTAGATCTTTTGGATGAGCAATTTAGAATGGCTACTATCCACAACTGGACTAGTGTTTATGGCTCAGTTAGTGCCAAGTAGGTCTCTATTTTAACTGTTGTGTGATAATGACAAAAAACCTTAAGTGGCTGTCATAGGTAAATGACAGTTGGTCATATCAAGGCCAACTGACATTACTGTGAGTTGTGTAATAAATGTTTTCCAAGAAAAAAAAAGAGAGAGAGAGAAAGATGGGAACTTGAATCATGGTGGGGTACATGGTAGCACTGAGCCACACAATCAGGACCATGGCTAGTGGCCCAGGAACTATTCAGAACCAAATAAATGAATTAATAACAACATCTGCTAATGATAAATTAGATATAATGTGAGTGGAGTTTTGGAGGATCTGTAGTGCTAACTTACAAACTATTTTAGTTTCATGGTCTTGGAAGAGCTATGCATGAGGTGTTTAATCCCAGGTTTGTTTGTTCATATTTAAGCACCAATAGACAAATAATCTAAATGAACTCTATGTTCCTTCGAGGAGGCATTGATAAATGTTCAATGGCACCTCCAGGAGGGACACTCGGTGGCAGCTGTAACAGGTGACATTAAACCCAGGGTTTGGGATTATGTAGGATTGGCCCTCAGGAGAGGGAAGAAGGGCCATCCCGGCCGCGGGAGGCGTAAAGCAGCCAAGTCTCTCTGGAGAGTTGGTCGGGTGGCTCAGACCTGGGCGGGGGTCGGGGTCGCGAAGGCTGGGGACATCAGGGTGACCAGAAAGCCCTTCCCACGAGGCGGAGACGGTTCTCCATACTCGGGACTACATGGGCTCAAACGGGAGATCAAGGACCCTGGGGAGTGTGGCGTCCCCGGGTGTCAGCGTGCGAGGCCCCATCCCCGGAGGATGAAAACTGTGCCCGGAGCGGGGAGCGGCCCCTAGACCCCCGCCCGAGGCTCCGCTGCAGCATGCACGCGGCCGCGTGGGCGGCCTCCGAGAGGGTCCGCGCCTGCTTCCGGTCAGCCGCGGGCGGCTCCCTGTGCCCCCGAGGCCTCACGAACTCACCTTCACGAAGCTGTCTGCATCGGGGAAGCCGGGCAGCACCATCTCCCCGTCAGACTTGGTATCGCTTGTCGCCGACTGGGCCTTAGACTCTCGGGGACTGGGAAGCGCCATTTTTCTGGCTTGCACGGCTTTTCTCGCGAGAGTGCCTCAGCCAACGCGACGTGCACGCACTGCGCATGTGCGAAGGCTGTTCTTGAGTTGGGGCGGTATCAGCTGAGTACGCCACCCAGGGAATTTGACGTTTTTCTTTAACCTCGTATTATTTCATGACAGCAACCCAGTGACTTACGGTAAGACCTGGAGGACCCAATTATTCTTATATTTAAAGCCTGCTCCTCCCAGGCTCTGGTTCCGTGCCCCCCTCACTCACTTGATTTGACTCCTGCAGTTATCCCCTCTCTGGCGTCATCTATCTTTTCCCTCGCTGCTGGTTCATCCCTAACAAACTACAAGTATTCTGGCATCTCTCCCAAATAAAAGACAAGCTAGAAAACAACACTCCACCCCACACTTCCTTCCAGCCACTGTAACATTCCTCTTGCCCTTTATAGGTAAACTATTGGAAAAGGCGTCTATATGTTCCTACTGTAGTTACCTCCAGTTCTCTGGAACGCCTCCAATCAAAGGTTCCTCCCCATCCACGTCTTAAGGCACTTAGTGTGAACTCAAACATTTCTTACATGAATGCCTGGAAGAGCTCTTGTTAGGAGGTTGGCAGTATTGGGCAACTCAGGGGTGGATTTGGGAAACCCGGTATGGTGCGTCCTCTTTCCTAAGATCAGGAGTGGCACACCCTTGATACAATTTGTTTGGCTTAGTAAATGTTAGCTGTTATCTTTTTTTTTGGCTGCCCCTCACGGCTGTTAGGATCTTAGTTCCCCAACCAGGGACTGAACCCGGGCCCCAGCAGTGAAAGCGCTGGAGTCCTAACCACTTGACTGCAGGGAATTCCCATGTTAGCTGTTAATCAGAATATCTTATTAACAGAATGCTTGTTTTTCATTCTCCCTGCCCCCCATTTGTGTACCTCAGGTACACAGGTACCCTGGCCGAACAAAGGCCTAGGCTAGCCTAGTTCATTTTTACAACTAATATTTTGAGCACTTAGTTCATATGGTTCAACCTAGGCTGTGCTGAGTGCTTTACATGGATTAGGTCATCCTCAAAACAACCTTCTGGGGTAGATCCACATTTTCAATGGAGGAAACAAACACAGAGATTAAGTAATTTATCCAAAGTCACACAGATAGGATGAGATGGAGTTGAGATTTGAAACTAGGTAATTTGATACCACAGCCTTGACTCTTACTGCTTTACCTAGCTCCAAGAGATTTAAGGTCCTCCCTTCACACATCTTACATGAAACTATCCTGGATTGATAGGGGAATTAGACCGTCTTTTAAGGCCTCCGTTAGCACCTCACCTTCCTCTGGTAACTCATTTCAACAAAGTCAGAGGTTTTGCTTAGGTAAAACTTAAAACCCATTGGAGGGATTCCCTGGCAGTCCAGCGATTAGGACTCTGCACCTCCACTGCAGGGGGCATGGGTTCAACCCCTGGTCGGGGAACTAAGATCCTGCAGGTTGTGTGGCCAAAAAGAAAAAACAAAACACAACAAAAAAACCCATTGGATTCACCAAACATCTTAATCCCAAGGACTCTCATGCCCTAAAGAATATGTCCTTACCACTGATGGCCACCATTTTCCTGAGTCCGTTATTTCCCATGGCCTCTATCTTTTGTGAATGGTATCGCTGTAGTCATTGATAGTTATTTCATATGGAATCTGATCATATTTTCAGGAGCAAAATAGTTGATACATAGTTTAGGATAGTTACAGAAAATCTGAAGGTATGAGACTTTCTAGCTGTGAGGGTTAAAACTGTTTTATCACTGTTGAGATTTAAATCCATCTTTTGTTTGTTTTTGGCCTCGATGTGGCATGCAGGATCTTAGTTCCCCGATCAGGGATTGAACCCGTGTCCCCTGCAGTGGAAGGGCGGAGTCCTAACCACTGGCCCACCAGGGAATTCCATCTTTGTTTTTAATAGAGGAGTCCTCCAACAAATGTTCATGGAGCACTACTGTGGGCCTGATCTTCTGGCAGATTTTGGGGATGTGAATTCCCACAAGATATGGTTCCTGGCCCTATAATTCTCTTGCTCCCCCTTATCACAAATTAAAAAAAAATTTTTATTGAAGTATAGTTGATTTACAATGTGTTAATTTCTGCTGTACAGCAGTGCTTTAGCTATGCACATATATATTCTTTTTAATATTCTTTTCCATTATGGTTTATCACAGGTTATTGAGTATAGTTCCCCATGCTATACAGTAGGACCTTGTTGTTTATCCATTCTATATATAATACTTTGCATCTGTTAATCCCAAACTCCCAATCCTTCCCTCTCCCACCTCTCCTCCCCCTTGGCAAACAAGTCTTTTCTCTATGAACAGAGTGAGTCTGTGAGTCTGTGTCAGTTTTGTAGATATGTTCGTTTGTATTGTATTTTATTTTTTAAATATTTATTTAATTTTGGCTGTGCCGGGTCTTAGTTGTGGCACTTGGGATCTTCATTGCGGCGTGCGGACTCAGTTGCGGCACACATGTGGGATCTAATTCCCCGACCAGGGATGGAACCCGGGCCCCTTGCATTGGGAGCTTGGAGTCTTACCCACTGGACCACCAGGGAAGTCCCTGTGTTGTACTTTAGATTCCACATATAAGTAATATCATATGGTATTTGTCTTTCTGACTTACTTCACTTAGTATGATAATCTCTAGGTCCATTTTACAAGTTCCTTAAATAGCTTTTATGATTCAGTATTTCTTACTGGGTAGCTATGGCCCACAGGAATTTGGAAGAACTCTGTGGGCATGCTTTCTCTTCAGAGGAATCTGTATCTAGTACTTGCCAGTTCCATATTCAAGTTCCCTCCTCTCCATTATTCCAACAGTTTTACTAGGCCTTACTAGCTTTTAATTTTCTTTCCACCTGTTTGATACCCGTTTCTCTTAAAAACACTACTCAGGTTCTATTTCTCTGTTTTAAAACTTCACGTGGTTCCCTCCCTATTGTCCACAGCATCAGGTTCAAACTCCTTGCCGCTGAACTGCGAGGCAGGCCAGTCTGGCCTGGTTCTACTTTCTAGCCTCCTTTTAGTTCCTATTATTCTTTTTCCTATTATTCCTTTTATTTCCCACTGACCACCGAGCCAGACATGCTGAACCATGAGGTCCAAGTGTGTGAAACTGCTGTTTCACATATAAAAATGGCCGAATATCTACAGTCTAGCATGGTTCAAGTTAACAGTTGCCATTCCTGCACAGTATTGTGCTTTCATACTTTTCTGCTGAGAACGTCCTCACTTGCTTCATCTGACAAACTCCCACTCCTCCTTTAAGACCCTTGGCAAGTGTCCCCCCTTTCTGTGAGGCTTTCCTGGTTCGCCCAGTGGAAATCAGTGACCCCACCCCAGGCTAGCGCCCTGCACGTGGCTCTCCTCACCACGCAGCCCGGTGGCTTTATCAGTCCGCTCCTGAGATGCTGGCTCCACCTCGTCTGGCCGTGAACAAGCCAAGCATGGAGACCACGTCACGTAGACCCTTGTCCTGCACAGTCCCAGTACTCGGTGTTAATGAATGTTGAAGAAGTAACCGCTTCCTTTATGAACTGACTAATAAGTAGGAATAAAAAGCCACTCATATACATGTTTTTAAAATTCTGATGTCATTTATTGGCACAAAAATTATTCAGATACAACATGGTGTCTAGACATGGCTACACTTTATATTTTTGTGCATTTAGTTTAATATTTCTTTTGCTCCTAATTCCCAACACGTACTAGACCATCCCCCTCTGTGTCAGCACCTCCATGACAGCATTCCTGTATTCCAAGGCCTTGCTCTCAACACAGAGCGTTCAGACCTCACTGAAAACATCCCAGAACCATGCTGGGGGAGGCCATGGTGGGCCTCCTACTGCTCTGTGATCCGTTCCGTGTATCTGCTCAGCCGAGGCCGCCCGGCGCTCTGAAGAAACTCCCCTCCGAGTGGCTCCAGTCTTGAAGTGGGTACGGTGCAGCATCACGGGTGAGGCAGAAGACAGACCTTTCCCACCCATTTTGACCCATCGTGCAAAGGCTGTTGCTGCCGTCCATGGACCAGTGAGGTAATGAGATGGGCGAAGGTGACCAAGTCAACTTCTCCTGCTTCCTTACAGTTCAGAACCCTAATCCGTGTCCTCCAGGACCTGAGGCTTCATGACTGCGCTGAGTTTGCTGTGTCCATGTCGAGAGGATCGACTAGGCCATTCTTCTGTCAGCAAACGCTTATGAGTTCTTCTGTGAGTTAAGTCAAAACCCGTATTTCTAAAGTTATGGAATCTTCTGTTCCCCAAAATCAATGGCTTGATTTCTGTAGTATGACTGCGTTTACTGTCCTGGGAACTAAATCAAGCCTTGTGTTTCTGACAATATATTCTTCAACAGCAGCTAGAAAGTTGGTTCAGGCCAACTTCGAATGTACAGTGGTTCTTCTCATTTACACTTCAAAATAGTTAACAGAGCTGCACTTTCTCACCATGGCTTCAGTTCAGTGGAAGCATATACCAAGTACAAAAGCCTCAAGAGAAATGCTGTGGGCATGTCTGGGCCTCTAGTTACCAGAAAGGACACCTAAGAAGACAGAGAGAAAAGGAGTATTTTAATAATTTGGGCTTCTTCAAAGCTTTACGTGGATACATTGAAAATGGAAAGAGCAAGGTCTGACAACCCCTGGGACGTTCCCTGAGATCTTTCACACCTAATTGTGCAGGACACGCTCATAATTTCCAGTCCAGGGCTGACGCCTGCCGTGGTCCCAGAAGGACGCCTCCCCGCCACCCTCTCTCTCAAGTTTCTACCTTCAAGCGTGCCTCGGGCGATTAATCAAAGCAGACCCCAGGGTGGTCTTGGGGTTACAATCCTGGATGATAAATTTGCCTTTTCATCTCCTTCTCTCTGTCTCTGCTTTGGTTTCTTCTCCTACCCTTCCCGTATCTCTGAATCGACAGCAAAAATCCCAAAAGAACCCGCCCACCCCAAATAAGGGGGCCTCACCTATTCTTCTAAACCAATATAAAATGTAATTTTAATTTATTTTGGTGTTTGCCTTCCAAATACACATCCGCATTTCTCCATTTTCTCCTTTTTGGAACAATGAGCACAAACAGAGAATACAAACTTTTTTTTTTTTTTTTTTGGTACGCGGGCCTCTCACTGTTGTGGCCTCTCCCGTTGCGGAGCGCAGGCTCAGCAGCCATGGCGCACGGGCCCAGCCGCTCCGCGGCATGTGGGATCTTCCCCGACCGGGGCACGAACCCGTGTCCCCTGCATCGGCAGGCGGACTCCCAACCACTGCGCCACCAGGGAAGCCCCAAACTTTTTTTAAAAGAGATTTGAAACATGATTTCCCTTTATGGATACTGCCCCCCGCCACCCTGCCCAAATCTTTTTCTGTGACTCTGGGTTTGGGGCACAGGGTGGGGTCCTGATTGCTTATCTGAACAGAGGTGCTTTGACAGGCCACTCACCAGCCGATGTAGCACTGGCAGAGGTTTTCATGGGATGTTGCTTGTTTGATGAGCAGCTCAACTTGTGTTGGGACATCCAACGTTTCATCGTGAGAGAAGTCCCGACCTAGGACATGAGAAACAAAAGCATCCAGTCTGCACCCGGTTATTCCTCGTTGCCCCATTTGGCTTAACTGTCCCCGCAGCCCAAATCAGTTCCTCCTCATACATGAATATAAAGGCTAGACAATAGTTAGATTTTAAATTCTCCTCCACGTGACTTGGATAACACCAGTCTCCTCTTAATACATACTCGGTTCTGGAGGGTAAAGTCCTACGGTCGGCTGAGTTCAGGAGTGGCGAAGATCTGGCCCATGGGATTATGAAGACTCCTCCTTCTAGTCCATAATCATCCCTGAGTTGGGCAAGTGGCCGAGGAACCCGGTTCTTTTCGATCCTTCCAGCCTACCCTTCGAGTCTTTCCTCCCGCTGGGTGCTTTCATCACACATTCATACTCTCCCACCTCACTCAGGCACTGAGCACTGCCTGGCCGGCCTGTGCTGCTTCTCTGGCAGCGCGCCTTCCCATCTCCGCAAGCGCCACTCCAAGTCCTCTGCTCTCCCTGAACGTCCCAGCCTCTCCTCTGGCTCCTCGCCCTCACCAGCGCCCTCATCTCCCCCTCTGCGATTTAACGGACTCGCTAAATGCACAGTGTGTCGGGCAGTGTTCAAGGTGCTGGCTTCCTCTCCCTCCTTCCCGTTACCCCACTGAGCTGTCCCTCCTCCCATTTAAGGCAGAGATCACCTGCACTTTGCTCCACTGCCTGCTGCTTTCTTAGGAGCCTTACATCGACTCTCCTGCCTCTCACTCTTATCTGCAAACTCTCCCCCTCATGTTCTCACTTTTTTTGTAAACGCATTCCTCTCCTACTGAAGGAAAAAACAGCCTCTCCAACTGCTCCTTCTCCAGCTTCATCCTCTCTCCTCCTTGCACAGCCAAACTTCTCAAGAGTTTTCAAATTTGTCTCCACTCCCTCGCTTCTCTCTCACTTCACATTCTCTTCGATTGCTTTAGTCTGGCTGTCGGGCTCATCACAGCTCCCAGAAGGTCACCAGAGACTTGGAGCCACACTTGATCCCGCCCCACCCCTCATGCCCCATCATCAATCCTCTGGCTTTAACCTTCTAGATGGCTCTTGAATCCACCTCCGCTGCCACCCTTGTCTAATCAACTGTCCAGCCTGCATGACTGTGGCAACTGCTTCCTCCCCTGAGCCCCTGCTCCACCCGTAGCCAGAGCAGGCAGGATGTCACAATGCAAACCTGCCCAGGCCCCCCAACCCCTTAAAACCTTTCAGTGGTTTCCCACTGCCCATAAGACATAGGATAAAAATATAAGGTCCTATATGATCTGGCCCTGGCCTACCCAGAGTCAAAACACTTTGTATTGTGCTCCTCCCACCTTTCTCCGGGGCAGTTAAGACTGGCAGGCTTTCGGACCTTTTTTCTTGCTATACTCCCTCCTTTACCTGGAACAATCTGCCCTGATCAACTCCTCTTTCAGATTTTAAGCTCATGGGTAGTTTGCTGAGGAAAGCTTTTCCTGAACTCCTGAACTTAAATCCCCTGTTACTGGCATCATAGCCCCAGTCTCTCTCTTCCACTCATAACAGTATTCCTCTTTAGATTCTAAGCCCCACGAAGGCAGGGAAGCTGCCTGTTTTTACCGACACCGTTTCTTCAGCATCTAGCACTTGTGGGTGCTCAATAAACCAATGTGCCTTGACGACAAAGCTTATGTGCCAGGCCCTACGCTCAGTGCTGGGCCTCCCATGTCTCAGTTCGTCCTCACCGCCTTCTGAGGAGTCTTTTGCCTCCCCGCCTCCCACCCCCAAGTCACACCATCTGGTTAATGTGACATGTCTCCTGTTCAAAAGTATGTGTTTCTCCCCTTCCATGTTCTCCACTCCGTAACAGCTACCTGAGCACAGATGGGCAACGAATCAAGTGGTCAGATTTGCCCTGATATCAAGCCATTATAATAAAAAAAGTTTTGCCTGAATTTGGCTGACTCTGGACCCAACAGAACTTTACTGTTAAACTTCACTGTTAAAACAAGGTTAGCAACATTACTTAAAGAAAGTTTACTGGTCATTAGAGAATCGGAGAGGGCCCTTAACCGATGGCCTCAGAGACACTCCAGTTAGCAGTACAGGGTCAAAGTTTAGGCACCAGCACCACTGGGAACTGGGCCAACCGCCCACTAAAGGAGATTTTATGTCCCTCTCAAGTAAACACATATACACACTCACCAGTGAGCTTATCTCGAACTCTGTTAATAATCTGAATAGCTTTCTTATTTAGGGCCTCTGGTTTCACCAAACCGTCTCCAACTGGAATACACAAAAGTAGAAATAACAGTAAGATTGGATCATCACAACAGGTTCAATGGACGCCCCTGTTTTCTCAAATATTCGCTTTGTAAATGTTGGGTAATTCTTCTTCTTTGTCTAGCTTTGTCCTCAGAATATAATGAGAAATTCACAGGATCTTTTCTGCTCAAAGGCAGTTTTGTTGCTTCCTCTTACTGACCCTCATCATGGTGCACACAGCTGCTATTTTCTTAATGAGCTAGTCACTGGTGTGATTCCTCAGAGGTTGGACTTACTGAAAGAATGAATAGATTCTGGCACTGTGGTCCCTGTTTTCTTATGCGCTGGTTCCCCAAGTTCCACACCATCCAAAATTTCTAGGAGGAAAAAAATCAGTTAGCAGAAGATTCAAACACCAAGAAGCCATTGTTTCAAGGTATTAGCTCTAATTCTTCATGTACTATATTCCCTTTAACACCTGCCCTACCTATCTCAGAGGGGAAAGGAGAGAGGAAGTGTTATGTCACTCTTTATGTATTTAAAAGTTTTTAGTGAGTTTCTGGGTGGTCTAGTGTTTAGGATTCGGTGCCTTCACTGCTGTGGCCCGGGTTCAATCCCTGGTCAGGGACCTGAGATCCCACAAGCTGCATGGTGCAGCCAAAAAATAATTTTTTTTAATCTGCAAAGCATGAATCTGCGAACATACAGCATTAATAAAATGTTCTGACATACAGAATAGGATCACGAGTCAAAGATCCGGTAACAAAATCTGGTTGGACAGAAACTGGTAATAACATAAAGAAAACTAGCTTTCAAGGGGTCACACACATGACTGAAACGTTATTCCTTGGAGGAATTTATACATCAATTCTGGGGAGAAAAAGTCCACAAGCTTTAGGGTCACCCTCCAATGACTGTGGCCTTCAGGAGAGCAGTCTAGAATCAGAACTATGAAGTTATTTACACATTGTCCTTGGACATCACAGGCCTTCAAACTGAAGCTAGTAATAATAATACTTTTATTAATGAGTCCCTGGAACTTCATTTTAAAAAAATAAATAAATGTATTTATTTATGGCTGTGTTGGGTCTTCGTTGCTGCACGCGGGCTTTCTCTAGTTGCGGCGAGCGGGGGCTACTCTTCGTTGCGGTGTGAGGGCTTCTCACTGCAGTGGCTTCTCTTGTTGAGAAGCACGGGCTCTAGGCGTGCAGGCTTCGGTAGTTGGGGCACACGGGCTCAGCAGTTGTGGCTCATGGGCTCTAGAGCGCAGGCTCAGTAGTTGTGGCGCACGGGCTTAGCTGCTTCGCGGCATGTGGGATCTTCCCAGACCAGGGCTTGAATCCGTGTCCCCTGCATTGGCAGGCAGATTCTTCACCACTGCGCCACCAGGGAAGTCCCTGGAACTTAACTTTTAAGCCACATAAAAACAACCAGGTCCACCAGCACCTGGTGCCACCAGAACAGGCTGTCCTGATTCCCCTCTGCAATAATGTATTAAGGAGGTGGATCCTGAGAGTTAAACCAGTAAGTATCACGTAATTTGGGTGAGGCCAGTCATCTGTATGAGGCCCCCCAGACACCGTGGGTGATTCAGGTATTTATGGTATCCAGTGTAGAGTCCAAGCTATTCATAGATGATACCAATCCAGGATCTCAATTTCCTGCTGAGAACACTCTCTTCCTTTTTACACATCCAGATTCCATCCATCCAGTAAGGCTCAGCTTAAATTGCACCAGCCCACGATCTCCCTAAACCACTGCAGTTCAGAGTGACACCTCCTTTCTAAGGCCCACCATCCCTCTGTTAGCAACCAAATTATGTGCTACCTGTGCAGTGCACTGTTCTTTATTATTTCATATATACTCTGGTCAATTCCATAATGGGACTGTGTGCTTCTTCAGGGCATTCCTGGTATCTCACATTCTTTTTGCACCTCTAAACACTTTGGCTTAGCTAAGTAACTAGTTGCAAATGTTCTGTAAGTATTTGTAGAGAATATTTTACTGTTATACACCCTGACAATACTTCCTAAAGGATGACCGTGTAGGATGTTGTTAGATGTGGAGGTCAAAGGGTTGGGCTCAGGGTAGGGAGCAAAGGGCAAGGGTAAACAAAGTTAAACAGCTTTACTTTGAGACGTGTCAGAGCATTTAATAAGCTGACCCTGTTCTGGCTCTTGGAAGGACATTATCTTCTTAGAACCCTGTTCCATGGACACATTCTTGGAAACAATGTTTCATGTGGTTTCCCAGCTCCTCAGGCAGCAGTGTGAGTACATTTCTGCTGCTTCCATCGTCCTATTTCTGAGCTATTAACAAAGCTTTAGGATTAAGGTATTATAGCTAGTAATTATCACAACTCAGGCACCATTAAAGGGCAGGCTAAATACAGGCTAATATTCAGACATACTTTTTTTTCTTTTTCTTTTCTTTTTTTTTCTGCAGTACGCGGGCCTCTCACTGTTGTGGCCTCTCCTGTTGCGGAGCACAGGCTCTGGACGCGCAGGCTCAGCAGCCACGACTCACGGGCCCAGCTGCTCTGCAGCATGTGGGATCCTCCCGGACCGGGGCACGAACCCGTGTCCCCTGCATCGGCAGGCGGACTCTCAACCACTGCGCCACCAGGGAAGCCCCAGACATACTTTTAATTATGTTTTTACAGATAGATTCAGATTGGATAGTTTGATCAAAATCTCTGAGCTTTAGCTACCCACTCCTTCCTGAGAGGCATTAAATAAAACACACGTTAGGTGCTTACTACTTTAAGTCATGCTTCCTAAAGGCAGTGACAAAGCTCACTCTCTTCTAGAAACACTATGGACAGAAAAGGACAGAATCTGCAACCCTTCAGGGGATGCGCCCACCTACTGACTGGCCAGCAGAGTAGGAATCTGTCCTCGTTCGTGATCGCTTGTTGCCTTTGGTATTTGCTAGGGAAAGAAATAAAGGGAGGATTAAAAAGTGCTTCAAATTTTGACTTGAAAAAAACTTGATTGATATATTTTCTTATAATCATAAAAATATAATTTTCCCAAAAGCTATAACCCCTAAGAGAGAAGAACCAAAGACGTATTGCTCGGGAGAAAACGGGTAGCTGTTAGCACAGGTATCCCATTCTGAGGGACACTTTATGTGGTTGAGCTGGATTCAGACAATGTAAACCAGACAACAAGGTGAAAGTATGACAAGCACAGTGGAAAAGACGCCTCTTATTAGTAAACACCTTCTAAGGAGGTAGGAGAAAAGAATAGACTGAGATACTGCTGAGATACCACAACTGCTTGCATCTCCTGTCAAAATTCCATCTGCTACTCAACATGAAACCTAAACAAAAATCATTAGAGTACTTAATTTACCCTGAAAAAGGTTTCAATTAGTATCTAAACTGATGACTGGAGTTTTCTGTCTTAGTTAATAAAAATACTTGAAATTCATTTCCAGCCACCAGAGCTGCTTTGTGAAAATGTAATGCGGTAGCCTAGTAACGTGTCTTGGGCTCCGCGCTTGAAGGGGGACAGGATCGTGAAAGGGAAAGCGTCAGATACTCCCACTTTGGGAGAGTGCGGACTCCAGTTCCCAGGCACTTGCTAAGACTCACTGTCCATCAGCCTCCAGTTCAGCAAGGGGTCATAGACGAAGGCTTCCAGCACGGCCATGACGCTGTCCTTGTGCTCCCGAAGCACTTCCATCACCGTGTGGCATGTGATTCTGTAGTTGCCGTCCAGGCCCGTGACCTGCAGATGGGCCAGAGCCATTCACCACAGAGGTCACCAACACTGGCCCCTGAAGGCCTTACAACCGAAAGTCAGGCAGTCAAGAAGGCGTGTCACCTCCACTCAGGAAGACGACTTAGCCCATTACTGATGGGCCAGGCTGGGAATGTCTTCAGAGCAAAGGGTCAGGTCAGGACTGTGATTCATATGAAACAAGGTCTGGAGTAAAGGTTGGTAAGACTTTCAAAGACGGATCATTTCTAACACAATGGAAAATACCAGGAAACGACTACAGAATAACCTGGGCGTTTGGGGAACTGGAGATCTAACAAGGAAGCAAGTCTGTCCTCAGAGAGGGTTGGAACTGTATCGGTCCCACTTCAAATCAGCTCATTATCAATATCCACTCACCTCCATAGCATTGGTCAACATTCTTGTTAGTCTAAATGGAATCTTCTCTGGGAATTTCTCTCTGGTCATAGCAACCTAAGGATAATAAAGGGAAAAACCAAGTCCACTAGTTAGACTTTTCCTCAGCTGAAGCCAGGGGCAGGCAGGTGGCTTTCCTTTGCATCACCAGCACCGACTTCAATTAGAGCACAGAAAGGAAGCAGCTTGAGTTTAGTGACGGGTCTTGTCACTGGGATCGAATAGACAACTAAAAATAAAAGAGAGAGGGTGGGGGAGAGGGAGAGGGGGAGAAATGGGGAGAGGGGGAGAGGGAGGGTGGGGAGAGAGAAAGAGAGGAAAGAGGGAGAAAAATAGAGAAAAAAAGAAAAAGACAAGTGTGCATCACGCCCAGGCCTTTGACCAGCAGGCCATGTCGAGGATAAGGGATTTCTCCACTTAAAGAGGGTGTGTGGGGACTTCCCTGGTTAAGACTTCGCCTTCCAGTGCAGGGGGTACGGGTTTGATCCCTGGTAGGGAACTAAATCCCACATGCTTTGCGGCCAAAAAACCAAAACATCAAAAAAAAAAAACCAACAGAAGCATACTGTAACAAAGACTTTAAAAATGGTCCACATCAAAAAAAAAAAAAAGAAACTTAAAAAAAAAAATTATAAAGGACTTCCCTGGTGGTCCAGTGGTTAAGACTCCGCCCTTCCAATGCAGGGGGCGTGGGTTTGATTCCCTGGTCGGCAAACCAAGATCCCACGTGCCGCGCGGAGCGGCCGAAAAGAAAAAAACAAACAAACAAAGGAGGGTTGTGAACCGTGCCCCCATCCCCCTTTTTCTGAGTCCAATTACAGCAAGTATCAAAGAGCATGGATTTCATTTATTAGACTGATTTTCTATCACCTTGGTAGGAGAGGCAGGGGTGAGGATAATGCATTTTGGGCTTAAGTTTGCCTAAGTGGTTGGAGGAGGGTGGAAAGTGATCATCCAGGAAGGTGAGGTTACGTGGTGTTCTGGAACGCGTGTTCACCTCAAAGCAGTCCCCAAAGTCAATGTGCAGGATCTTCCCGCTCAGCCGGTCCAGCATCAGGTTGGATGGGTGTCTTTGAGAAACAGAAGAGAGACCGGGGGAGGTCAAGAGAGCAGCACAGATGAACAAATCCCCAAGTCTGTGAGACTCTAGGCCAGGGGCTGGCTAACTACAGCACTCAGGCAAAATCTAGCAGCACCCCTCCAGCTTCTATAAGTAAAGTTTTACTGGGGCACAGCCACGCTCACTTGTTTATATATTGTTTCAGGCCGCTTTTATGCTACAGCAGCAGAGATGAGTAGTTGTGACGGAGACCGTGTGGCCAGCGAAGCCTAAAATATTTATTATCTGGCCCTTTACAGAAAAGGTTTGCCGACCCCTGCCCTAGGGCTCAAATGAGAGTTTATCTGTGTGAATCACAAGCTGCCCCACGATACCGAGACCATTTGCTCTCCCAAGGTCCTTGGTCACAGGATAAATGGTTTCTGGCAGTGCTGGCATCTCAGGGTGACAAGCTTCTATCTTCGCTACTCGGCACCTATCATAGGGTCTCATCTCCCTGAGCCCCTGAGCCAATTCAACAGGTGTTTTACTAAGTGTTTTTTTTGGATCTTAGTTCCCTGACCACGGATTGAACCGTGCCCCCTGCATTGGGAGCATGGAGTCTTAACCAGTGGACCACCAGGGAAGTCCCTCTGAGTTTTTTAAAAACAGGAATTTATTATTTCTGTGGGATAAAATTTTTTTCACTCTCAAATAATTGCATGAAACATGATCTCAGGAGAAGAACAGTAGATGTCGGAATACTAGTTGTTTTTGTTTTGAATTTCTGAACATTCCTAAACTACTTTTTCAGTCAGTACACTAGGATGAAATTTATCATGTAGGAATATCAGAAGGATCTACTTTGGTTGGTTTCAATTAAGGAAATAGAATTATTTATCTTAGCATGGTAGTGATTGATAAATGTTTATTGAATCAATAAAATCAACTGGATTTAATATGGGTTTTAATACATTAAACCAACCTATGGAGAAAGTAGTACCCTTGAACTATTGTTTTTCTTCTCTTTAGTTTGATGTGTTGTTCTGTTGGCATGGACAATAAATAGGGGACTAAGGTTGATGCCCCAAAAAGCACCTAAAGTACAAAATACAAATACTTTACCAAATGGTCATAAATCTCACTGGAAAACAAAATGAAGCCATTCAAGAAAACTACAATGGCTACAAAATGAAGCCATTCAAGAAGCAAGACTCAAAGAAACAAATTCACTCACCTATCACCCAGGCCCAAAATATACCCAACCATGGACATGACTGCTAAAGAACGGGTGTAATTGGTTCTTCGATCAAACCACACCTAGAACACAGGAGCACACGTGAACCAAGGCTCTGGAAACTAACTTGTTTCAACATAATTATACCCCAATCAGTTGTTTGCTTATAGCCCATCAATAAGCAGTTAGAACGTATAAGGGAACCAAAATCACATTCATAATTACAAACATAAACTATGCTCAGAATAAACTTAATTAGAAATGTGCAGAACTTAGATGAATAAATAAATTAAACTTTGCTTAGAAATATAAAGACTTGAGTAAGTGAAAATATCCATTTAAGGATATCCACTTAAGATTGAAAAGATGTACTATCCTCCCAGATTATTCAATACGCTGAATGTAATTTCAATAAAAATTCACTGGCACGTTTTTGGGGGACCTTGACAAAATGATCCCAAAATTTATCTGGAAAAAAATTATATGTAAATAGCCAATGAGAAGAGACTTGTATTAACAGTGGGATACTTGAGGAGAAACAGGCAGAAAATCAATGAAATAGAAATTCTAGAAAGAAATCCAAAGGCATGTAAGAATTTAGTACATAATAAAAATTTACTCTTTTAAATAGTGGTGAAAGGATGGATGATTTGGTAATACTAAAATATTACTTCATCGTCTTAAAAAAATAAAATTTATGCCCTAACTTTAAATTCCAACTTGGGTTAAGGATTTAAATGTAAACACAAATCTTTTTTTCCCTTGTGATAAGAACTTATGTAGTTTACTCTCTTAACATCTTTTATATTTATCATACAGCAGTATCATATCACATCACAAATCTTATAATTAGTAGAAGAAAAGATAAGTAATCTTGAGGTGGAGACTTTCTAAATATAAAGCCAAAGGTAGACTTTAAAGAAAAGGATTAAAATTCTATTAACTTCTAACATTTAAAAATGCACATCAAAACCAAAACAAAACAAAAATTTCAAACTGAGAAACATACTGTTAACAAAATTGAAAAACCAAATAAATAGGAAATTTATAATACATATGAAAAAGATTTAACAGCCTTAATAAAATACTATCGTAAAGCAATGGCTGAAACTTTAAACTACTAACTACTGCTAGACTGCATAGCTCGCCCATTCAATTTCTGCTCTAAAAGACTGCCCATCATCCACAGCTAATCATTACAGAGACTCGTCCACCAGGTGCACAGGAACAAACAAGAAAACCATTCCTGACCCAAGGGGGTGCACCAAAGGGCAGTGGCACGAGTGGGGTGGGGTGGGGTGGGGTGGGGTGGGGTGGGGTGCCATACCTCGGAGCTGGGGCTCTTCAGCCACAGCAGCCTGGCCAGGTCGTCCCCAGCTGTGTTGTTGACGGCGTGCTCAAACACCTCGACCTTCTGCATCAGAGTCAGGTGGTCGTAGTCTGGAGCCATCTGCACCAGGACACAAGGGCTGTGAGGGGCGGCCTGAGATAGGCAGTGCACACCCAGGAAGAAACAAGCCTCCGTGGCCAGGCAGGGCTGGGTTCTAATTTCCCCACCACCGCCAAAAGGAGAAGGGAGACAAGGAAAAGCAGTGGCCACTCTAACCCAATGACCACAGGAAGTGCCAGGGCGTAAGGGTAAAACGGGTCTTGCCTCAGTACCAGCCTACCGGTATGAACGAGAACACTGGAAGGTTCAAGGTTTGGGGTAACAAACAATTCTCGTTCTCCTCACTCACACACCTACCAAGCATTATTTCCCCTTATGGCCAGTCAGTGCTCTGCATACATTATTAGTATTCAGTAGATACATGTTGCCTGATAAATAATGCTGTCCGGTCTCACGGAGGGTGATGGAAACCTAATTTCTGGGCTTTAGGGTCCTTCTGTTTCTTAGAGAAGGTTATCTGCTTTAGGACTCACATCATTAATCCTTCGTCAACAGCTAATTCCCTCAAACAGATTTTTCAGTGATGGACACGTACAGAAGAACGAGAAAAGCAGCTTTGTACAGACTCCCTGACTGGTGAGTTTTGCCTCCGAGACACTGAAGGCTTGGGCCTGGCAGACTCATCACATACCCGCAGCATGATGCGATGCTCGATGTTGAGAAGGATCTTCTTTTTCTCCCTGTAGTCCCGGATGAGGGCGTGCAGCGTGTCACAGTGGGGGACCCAGCCGATGAGGCCCGAATTGGTTGATAAGGGAATGACAGCATATCTCTGGATGCTAAAACCCATGGGGAAGCAGGGTCATTGAGCAGAAAACAGAGTAGAACTTTTTTTTTTTTTTTTTTTTTTTTTTTTGCAGTACGCGGGCCTCTCACTGTTGTGGCATCTCGGTTGCGGAGCACAGGCTCCAGACACGCAGGCTCAGCGGCCATGGCTCATGGGCCCAGCCGCTCCACGACATGTGGGATCTTCCCAGACCGGGGCACAAACCCGTGTCCCCTGCATCGGCAGGCGGACTCTCAACCACTGCGCCACCAGGGAAGCCCCATATCTATGTTCTTAACAGAAAGAGGAGTAAGAGAAGACAGGACAGGAAGGGCTTGGCAGGGCTGTCATCCTGTAACGGTAGAACACATTGAATTTGTGGAATCTCCAGTCTAAAGGCCACAAAGTGTTCCTTTCTGAATCCTCTGGAGGTTATCAAAGGCATTTCCCATGAGAATACTCTAAAAATCTGGAGAATTTTTCTCTTTGACACCTTGGCTATTGATGACTTCCTGTCAGGTATGTAATTATTTATTTGGCAAAGATACATGACTACCTGGAGAGATGTTAAGAAATAACTAGAAGATTTCTCAAATCAGTGCCATTTTCACGGCATCCTGAATACCTGAGGTTTTTCCGAAGAGATGTTGGGTCATTGGCCAGAAGGGTGTTGACCAGGCCGAAGAGCTGCATCACTCGCTCGTCCTGCCGCAGATCTTCATGGCCCTTCAGGAGGAAGACAAACTCGTGCCCGTTGCTGCCTGTAAAGAATGGGGGCAGCAGTCAGCGAGGATCAGAGGGTCTCAATCCCACTGGCTGGTGGACCACCACTGCATTCACAAGTCTGTGGACACATAACTTACCCAATCATACCGTCCCTACAAAGAGAAGAAACACTCCCTAGAACGGATGAAAAGAATGGCCCTCCTGTTAATCGTCCGCCAATGAGATGTTCAAATCAACATAAGTAAAATTTTTTAAAAATTCTGTCTTCAAGGGCCAGGAACAAGTCTGCACAAAGATGGTCACTCTACCTGTCCCCTCCCCAACCCACTTTCTGTCCCTCTCTGTCCTGCTCTGACCCGAGAAGCCTGACCCCTAGAGACCACATCCCCTGAGCTCCCCTTTGTGCTTGGCCAATGGGGGCAGTGGCGGGAGGTCAGAGGGTGGGAAGAGGGAGAGGTCAGGGTACTTGCCCCTGACAACTGGCCAGGCTACGGTTCTGGAAATAGCTCCCTCCCACTGTCTGAGCCACGGCTTCTAGGGGACGGCCTCTCTTTCCAGGTTACAGCCCTTGCCGGGCTCTGTGCCCTCTTCATGCTGGAGGTTAGGGGTGAGTACTAACTTCACACTACCGGCTCTCTTAACTCAGCCACACCTCTGAAAACAGTCCTTTGGTAAAGTCTCTTTAATTAGACACTGCTGAAAGCTGACCAACACGTGTTTTAGTATTAGAAAAGGCCAGCCCACGGAGAGACAATAACCCGTGGGCCACCACTTGCGGCTGCCCGGTGAATAATCACTGTTTAAAAAACACAATCACTGTTAAAGGCAAGAGAGCTGAGAGGGTCAGCAGAGCACTGAGGCCTCCCGAAACCACACCCTCTAGGTAACGAACCTCACTGTCTGAACCGAGTTCTACTTCAGTCTGTTCACTTTACACAGCAATTCCCACAAAGAGAGAATGTGAGAGTGAACAGGGACACTCGAGCCCGGTGCCCTTCCTTCGACGTGGCCTGTCACCTGCCGTGCTTGCATCCGGGGCCTCCTTCTTGCCTCATCAGCTCCCTGACAGCTGCCCACCCACCCATCCCCCACGTCACAGGCCTTCACAGCTCCCTTCCACCGGTTCTGGGGGCGGGGCGCAGTGTTATGCTTCACTTAAGTAAGCACAGCTGTATGAATCAACGAGGGGTCCCAGGGAGGAGGCAGTAAAGGAGAAACCCACTTTTCCCTACTCGGCTCTCAATAAATGGGAGAAAGATTAGTCGTGTGGACAGCAAGCAGTCGTTTCAGGAGAGGGGAGGGGTCTGCCAGGGTGGGAGGGAGACTTGGGTCCTTACCCGAGTCTCGGGTCCGCACGACGGTCCTTACCCATAAGCGTCAACTTCCGGGGCCTCTGCTTGGATGTGATGACTTGTAGAGATGGTGCAATGGACTGAATGCGAATGATCGGCTGGTTGGGGTCGTATGTTCCCGGCACAGCCAATTCCAGGTCCCGGCACATCAGAAGTTTTGGGGACACGTATTGCAGCTCTAAGGATGTGAGCTGTGAATAATTACCACAGGGTTTAGTTTTCTGCCTCAGGGAGGAATTTAAATGCCATGTAAGTATTTTTCAATGGGTTGCTAATAGCGATGACTTGTCCCAAAGTCTGCAGGTAGAAGTGGAACCAGGTGCTGGGGGGTCAGTGTTAGAATGTTCACAGACAATAAAACGGAAAGGACTATAATGACCGTTAACCCTGCTGGAGCCTCAAGATCCTACCTGAGGCAGCTGCTTTGAGATTCGTCTGAACACGTGGTAATAGAGGTCCCAGGCTTGGGTGAGGTCCTTGACATTCCCTGATTTCATGTACTTCCTGCACCACTCTTGGGCCTCCATTAAATCTCGACCATACGCCTGAGAGGGAATGCAGGGGAAATTTGCAAGTTGTCATTTGTGTTGACTAAGCCACAAGGCTGAGTCCCCAAGCAGACAGCAGAACTCCTCGGGAGCGCACCCTGGCCAGAAGGCACTGGCCTGGATAGCTCAGCAGGGAAGCTCGGCAGTATTCCAGCCCCAAAGTCCCAACCTCAGAATGGCTTCTCAGGTAAAGTAAGTTCGGAAGACAGACGAGATGGCCTCGTGAGGAATCCCATAGTTTTCCCATTAAAGTTTTGGGAGAGTTCTTGTAACTTAGTGACAAATAAATTTCTGGTGTTTTATATCCTATGACCTCCCTCCATCAGAATACATTTTCTTCAAGTCAGTAAAGAGGTTAGAGGGAAAGGGGTCTGCAAAAGGCTCTGGAGTCCCGTCAGTTGACGCTTTTTCATCCCATACCTGGTTGAAGGATGTTTCCTTCAGAGTCTGGGGTCCCCGCTCCATCATAGCATGCAGGGGCTCCAGCACCTCGAACATGCCTTTCACGTTCCTCTCCCCAAAGTACAAGCGAGATGCCTCTTCCAGGCCTTCGTGCCACATCTCATGCCAGAGAATGGCCACTCGGATCAGCTCCTCACTCACCTGGATCAGAAAGGGGAAGGAGGGAAGCACCAAGGATAAGCTAAGCTCAGGAAGGCCAGTCTCGGAGAAACAGAAGGTACTCTATCTGGCAGCCAGAGGGAGTACACAGCCCTGTCATGAGGAAGTAAGACAATTTCACTCAAGACCTCTGCTCGGTGACCAGAGGCCGTGAAATCTGCCCCGGCCCTGACTCACCATCATGGCCTGTTGCACCAAGGTGTTACTGTGCTCGCACATGTTCTTCAGAATCTTGTTGGCCGCGTTGTGACGGGCCGTGGTGGTGGACTTAGAAGCCACCGTCAGCGGGTAGATGAGGGCCTGAAGCAAATACAGAAGGAACATTTCCAAACTCGTGTGAAAGGAGGATGACAAGAATATGATACCGACACTCATCTGAGTCTACCAGGCAGGGGCTATACGATCTTGGCGGGGGTTCTTTCTTTCCTGGAAGGCCCCTGGATCCCAGAGCCTGCCAGCTAGGCAGGCCCTCCCGGGGGCAGGACAGGACGCTTAGCTCCCAGTTGCACTTGCATCTCTAGAGCAGCTTTAGGAAAGGCTGGCCACCAAATCAGAAGGTCAGCAGTTAGATGAGAAACTGCCCCGGGTCTCCACGTACCTGGGGGTGGTACCGACCAATGTCTGTGAGAAGCTGGTGAATGAGACGTCCCACCAAGGGCCTCGGCGTATCAATTCTCGCAATGAGCTGAGGTATAACCTGATATTCAGAAAGAGACAGTGTGCAGCATGAGATGTGGAAACAACTCCAGTTATTTTTCTGAGCCACGAACAGCTCTTATGACTTGTTTGGTAGATGCTGTTGGGCTTGGAAATGGTTCATTCTCTTCAGTTCTCTAAAAGGAACTGAAGAAAATATGGAGTCTTGACCTTGGGGTCGATCCCTACTTCCTCACCACTGTACAGCACATGCTTCCTTGCTACTCTCAACAGTGACTGTAAGAGGAGACAGACGAGGAGCAAAATCTGACCCATCCCCCACTTGGTTAAGTGTCCTCCCCTGTAATCAAGTGTCCTCCCCTGTAATCAAGTGTCCTCCCCTGTAACCAAGTGTCCTCACCTGTAACCAAGTACCTCACCTGTAACCAAGTACCTCACCTGTAACCAAGTATCCCAACCTGTAACCAAGTACCCTCACCTGTAACCAAGTACCCTTACCCATGACCAACTGTCCTCACCTACAACCAAGGAGCCTCACCTGTAACCAAGGAGCCTCACCTGTAACCAAGTAGCCTCACCTGTAACCAAGTGTCCTCACCTGTAACCAAGTGTCAATCTGGATCGCTTTCACCCCTTCCACTAAGGCTTCGTTTACATCTGGCCAGTGACCATAATCAAACCATAAGGTAAGGACTCTGGAAAAGAAAAATGAAAGTCATAGAAAATTAAATTTACCAGCTTTTGTCTGTTTTTTCATCTTCAAGACTCTTGGGAAGAGAAACGGCAGAATTCCGAGTCAGTGGCTCTCCAATGTGTTCGGTCTTGGGACTGCTTGGGAGTGGGTGGGTGGGGATGGCCAGCGGTGCTCGGCCAAACACAGGAAGATTATCCCAAGTGAATGATTATTTAATTCCACCATGGCGTCAGCTCATAACACTAACAGACGAGCCCATGGATAAGCTCTGCACGTGCAGAAAGAGTTGCCTGTAGCACAGCAGCAACTTGGAAACCTGGCACTTAGCCGGTGGAGACCCCCAAACGCAGGAGGGCTGGGCACCTAGAGCCTCTGGACTGGCTGGCCTGTTGCCATTTGTTTAGGCCTCTCAGAGTTGCCTCCAAAAGCTGAAGGAATTTCAGCGATATTGGGAGAAACAGCTGGGTTTCTTCTTCCTACGTAACAAGCCACACACAGGCAGTCCTTGGGCCACTGCTCCCTCCTCTTTGCAGATTTCACCCGCACAGGTGGGCCTGGTCAGCTGCGACTCTGGGACGTGCTCATCGGGGTGGGTAGGGAAAGAGGACTTTATGTGTGACTTCTGTGACCTGCCATCCACATGGCCCACCAGGGCTTCCCTTCCTTTCCCTGATACCTGAGCGTGTCCTGGAGATTGTTGCCTCGTGACAAAGAGATGGATCGGAAGAAGCCCTGGACAGCAGGGACGGTGTACATCAAGAGGGTTTTGGACAAATCCTGTTGGAACACACGTATGTTAGTGACACTCTTGCCTCAGCTTTCTCATCTGTAAAATGGGCATAACAGCATACTAAATAGTATCCCCTTCAAAGAGTGGTTATGAGGATTAAAGCAGCTAATACACAGAAAGCCTTTGGATCAGCACCTGGCACAGAGCAAGCATTCAGTAATGGCAATGGTGCCGTAACTGTTACTATCCTGGGCTAACAGTGGCTTCCTGAACAGGAAGGAGAGGAGGAGCAGAGGAGGTGGGGCTAAGGCCCTGAACATGCTGATCTCTGGGCTGGTCAGCTGCCCCAGGCCCTGAACCGACAGCCTCAGAGGAGGTGGAAGGGGAGAGAAAAAGACAGGGGATGGACTCTACCGGGCTCTGTGCTCAGAGTGGGCCCGAAGATGTGTAGGCTGCCTTCACACCGGTGCAGAGCACTAGGAGAATGAGCTCAGTCACATGGGAAGCATGACAAGGACCTCATTCTTCAGCACAGGGGCTACGTCAGTTCCCCAAACCCAAATATATAAACAAAAGTACTGTCTCAAACAATGCCGATGGCAAACCATGTTTTCTGGCTTCAACCAGAGCTTCAGAGTAGGGCCTCAGGCTCCTATCAGCCTCCATCCCTCAGAGCGCCTGGTGCCTGGGTCCGTCCTTGATGGGGGAGGAAGGAAGGGTACCTCAGTGACCTTCTTCTGCAGAGGAGATGGGGTAGGGCTGTTCTCAGTGCTCTCAGCCTCGCTCTCGCTGTTACTACCCTCGGTGCTGGTGGCAGTGGCCGTGGCCGCCGTGGTGGCGGCAGTGGCCACGTTGGTGATGTTGGCCCCACTGGCGTGACGCAGTTTCTTCTTCTCATCGCGGGCTTGGTTCTGATGTTTGTAGTGGAGCACAGCCTCGAAGTTCATCACAGCCCACGCGTGCCAGGCCTGCGGGCGGGGACGAGAGGACAGACATCGGGGCTGTGACATCAGCAGGGGCAGGAAGCTCAGGCATCAAGGGCCTTGAGGGGCGTGAGGCCACAGCTGAGGAAGAGTGCAGGCCGCCCTTTCTTCTTAGTGGTCAGTAGAGCAAATCCTCACTTCGTGGAACACTGGGGAATGGGGCATTTTACTAAATCCAATGCGATTCATTCATTTTGCGTGCACCTGCTGTATCGGGGGCTGTGGTGAGTGCCGTGGGCGGGGTGGGGGGCACATGAGGAGGAACAAGCTATGGGCCTTGCCTCAGGGACCTGCTAATCTAGTAGGGTAGGTTACTCAAAAACCTAAAAATAGGCAGAACGTGACCGGGGCAACAAGAGACAGACAACGGGAATGCCAGGGACGGGCGGGCAAGGCGTCACAGAGGAGAGACTGCGGTGGGTCTTGAGCAGCCTTAGATGGGCAAGGACGGCACAAGAGGGCGGCAGGGAGGGCGTCCTGGCAGAGGAGGAACAGGGACAGAGATGCAGGCTGGGCAAGCACGGCACAGTTCACAGGAAACAAGCAGACAGATGTGACTGAAGCTTAGGGTGCACGCAGGAGAGCAGTGAGGGGGAGCCCAGCAAAGCGGCAGGCTCAGACCACGGAGCAGCTGGCATGTGAGACCAAGGGCGTCCCATCTCATTCTGTAGGAAATGGAGTTTTTAAAGCTGAGTTAAAAGCTGGGCTTCAAACATTCCTTTGGCAGCAGATATAAAACAGATTATTTAAGAGGGCAGAGGTTCAGGGGGTGAGGGTGAAGGTCTTAACCAGGCCAGAGGACAGTGGGGAAGGGGACACACTGAGAGCACAGGACCACCACGGAGGGTGACTCTTGGTCATCGTTCGTCCCTCGCACCTGGCTCGGGGCCTGTGAGAGAGCCAGTGCTCAGCGACTGCTTGCCAGAAGAAGCCTCTGGTGCTAACCATTCACACCTCTGACGCTTTGAGCTGCAGTGACGCTATGGAACAGCATTGCCTAGTGTACAGAGCATGAGGGAGAGTTTGATTTGGGACCTGGTAAGTTTGCAGTGGTAGGAGGACATTAAATAATCCACTCATTGGGCTTCCCTGGTGGCGCAGTGGTTAAGAATACTCTGCCAATGCAGGGGACACGGGTTCGAGCCCTGGTCCGGGAAGATCCCACATGCCGCGGAGCAGCTAAGCCCGTGCGCCACAACTACTGAGCCTGCGCTCTAGAGCCCGCAAGCCACAACTACTGAGTCCGCGAGCCACAACTACTGGGCCTGCGCTCTAGAGCCCGCGAGCCACAACTACTGAGTCCGCGAGCCACAACTACTGGGCCTGCGCTCTAGAGCCCGCGAGCCACAACTACTGAGTCCGTGAGCCACAACTACTGAGCCTGCGCTCTAGAGCCCGTGCTCCGCAACAAGAGAAGCCACTGCAATGAGAAGCCCGCGCATCGCAACGAAGAGTGGCCCCCACTCACTTCAACTACAGAAAGCCTGCGTCCAGCAACAAAGACCCATCACAGCCAAAAAAAAAAAAAAATCTACTCATAGTTGGACTTTCCAGATAATCAGTAAATTCCTTTGCATCCTTTGCTAAAAACCTTTCTTTAACGTGGAAGTGTCCATTTCCCCAGCTAAGCAGAGTAGATTGATCATAATCAACCTCTATTTGATGAGTAAGAATCCTACAATGACCCAGGTTCAGTTTTCCCATACTTCTGTTTATTCGACAAATACCTCTTATATATGTACCATGAGCTGGGGGTCCCGCTGAACAAGACATAAAGAGTCCTGCACGCACATGGGACTAACATACACCACTGATGGTACAAGACAGTATAGACCCAAAAGGGCCCATGCTAGGAAGAAACTAAAACTAAAAGTCCTGGAGCCAGTTTTTTACTTGTGATTTGTTTCCTTCTGAAAAGCTGAATGAAGAAAAGTAATCTGGTTAGGACACAGTTCTAATTAGTAAGGTTCCAACTAACCAAGGGTACACTGGACATATTCTTCCAGCCTCAGACTGAAGCTGTCCTAGAGAGAATAATTACTGCTGCTTTCACAAAATGAGCATTTTTCAGATCAGACTGAAGCATGCTTAAAGCAGCATAAGAATTTCGTTGATGTTTCTGTGGTCTCCAGATGCAGATTTGGATCCCAGAGGGATTAATTCACACAGTATCAGCCGGTTAAGGAGACACGAGAGAGAAATGGAGGACACCTGCCGCACCATGTAGCTCTTACCAGGAGGCCCCTCAGAAAAGAGAGAAAAACATGAGAATGTGTGCTCTCACCAAAGACGTATACGCCCAAGACTCAGTCCTCTCCCAGTCAATCACATCTTTTATACATTTTCTAATCCTGTTTATCTTCTTGAAAAATTTCCTATAACAGGATGTTACCCGGAGCTTTCCAATAAAAACAGAAAGTTCAGTTCTTAGATGAGGAGCAGAAAGGGATGGGAATCTGAAAGGAGCTGGGAAGGAACAGATGACCCAAGGGAAGATACAAGTTCCAGAGACTAACCATGTGTCCAGATGCTCTAGGAAAACAAGCCGTCGAGAGTCTGTAAGACAACAGCATCCCCAGAGCCATGCACACACTCACGGTATAATAAGTCTTTTTCAAGTCAAAGAATCTATCAATTAGATGTGGAAAGGGCCTCTAACAAACTGGCTCCCAGCACTCAAAGAAGCCAATTCGCGGTATCAGACCAGGCCACCAAGGCCTTGCTGTAAAGCACGAGCCACTAGGGTGCACAGGCAGGCGTCTGGAGGAGGCAGCGGGAGGTTCCCGTCTCTGGTTACCTTGTACCAGCTGCGGTCGTGCTCCGTGGCGGCGCTATAATACTGCAGGACTTTGGGGATCGTGCTCTCATTGATGCCCTGCAGGTTCAGCTGCCACTCCCCGAGTTTCAGGAAACATCTGAAAACAGAGAAACAAGCCCCCAGGTTGCCCCCTCCTCGGAAGAGCCCTTCCAAGGAGAGCAATGAATTACGTCGCAGGAGCACAAAAGTCTCCCTGATATTTATTCCTCCTCTCGGGAAGCAACATGAGGGAACTGTCAAAATTCTTAGCCACGTGGAAGGGAAAAGACAGGCTTTGGGGATCAAGTTTTTCAAGGGATGGTCTCTTCTTGCCCTCTGTCTTTCAATGCTAGCATAAACCAGGTACCTGGCACACGGAGGCCTGAATGGACCTATCTCCCCCACATTCATTATGGTGGGTGGTAGCTGTTGAGAGCAATTTTTCTTTTGATTGCTATATGGCTTCTCCCTTACTTTTTCCTTTTACTGATTGCTAAGCTATTCCAGGTTCTGTGCTAAAGGCCTGATGTATTCTTTCCATTAATCCTCACACCATTTCATTCCACCCTAGGAAAAAGGAACTCTCACTATCCCCTTTTTATGTAACGAGGAAACCGAGGCACAGAGAGGTTAAGTAACTTATCTAAAGTCACACATCAAATTAGCAGCATATCTGGCAGTAGCAGCATATCAAACTCTAAAGCCAGACACCAGGAGAACGGCACACAGGTGCTCCTGGGCTGCTGGATCCTGGGAAAGTAAGTGGCAGCGATTTTGGAGTAGCGTCATTCGATGGCTGCCTGGGACCCCTGCTGGAAACGGTGAGAGATGTAAGCGAGCGGCTGCTCCGGGAGCCTTGAACACGGCCCTTGCAGCAGAGGCTGCCGGTGGGGCAGGGCTGGCATGCGGCGGGCCCGGCCTTGGGGAGCTCACCGGGCCATAAGCTTGTGCAGCTCCTGCTTGTGCTGCTGGTCCTCGGTGGCGATGACGTGCTGGGCCTGCTGCTGCACGGTCTGAACGAAGTGCTGCATGTGCTGGAAGGCGTCGATCTGCAGCGGGACAAAGGCACAGGGAGCCACTTGGCACTGGGCCCAACCTCAGGGGACAGGAACTGCTGTTCACAGGCACCCAAGCCAACCCTCTCCCAACGGAACACCCTAGAACACAGGGTGAGGACCCCGCAGGATGGAGGACCGGGGTGTGATGCTGAGAGATGGCTGGGCTTTTCAAGAAGATTCATATTTTTTCAACGCAAGTCTTAGCTCTCCTTGGCTAACTGTAATTACAAGTCTTAATAAGCCTTAGAAAAACTACTCGCCTGACTACCCCAAAAAACAATTCATATGAAGTAATCTCAAACCACTGCTTACTTCACTATCAATATATTGCCCTGGGGGAAATCAGGCTTATGGGGAATTGTTTCAGGCTAGTAAAACTTTAGCATGTGTTTAAAACACTGTGGTACCTTGGACACTAGCGTAGCAAAAATTACAGTTTAAAAAAATGTGATAGATCCCGTGATAAACCATAATGGAAAAGAATCTGAAAAAGAATGTATATATATGTATAACTGAATCACTTTCCTGTACAGCAGAAATACAACATTGTAAATCAACTATATCTCAATAAAATATCTTTAAAAATCTGACAGAACCCTCAGTACCCAAATAGAACAGAGAGATGGGGTGAGGCCCCTCATACATCAAAGTGGCATGGGGGGGACACTACCCAAGCAAACATTTAGTTGAATAGGGTGGCTTAGGAGCAAAGTCTGCAGAGCGTCCTCCAGCAGTTACATCTCTTTACACTATGTGATTTTATACAAAGTGAGCAGAAGGCATCTGGGTTGGTAACAGATAGTGGAACTAGGGAAGAGCAGAGACAGAGTCAGAGATCTGAGAGTCAGTTACAAGCCATTTGTATAAGCCTGCCATGTCCACACATACTAGCATCGTGATAAATGTGAAAAAGAGAATGTGTTCTTTGCTACAGAAAAGGAGAGAAAAAAACCCAACACTTCAAATAAATGTCAGAATGATATCCTTACTGTAAATCATGTAAGAGTCTTTTTCTTTTTGTTTTTTTGAATAGAAACATGTCAGTAATGATGGCCCTGAAGGAAAATTGAAACTCCCTGGCTTGGGGACCAGGACCAACCTCAGATACTTTTAATATGTAAGGAATTAATTAATTACCTGGCATTGAGAGGGCTTAACCCAGAGGCAGAATGACGTGACAATGATTTAGCAGGCAGCTAATCCACGCACGAGGGCAGGGCAGACACACAGATGTTCTAACAGTTACCAAGACACCTGTGTCCCTCAGACATCTGTCTTCAGAGTTCCACCCCTCACCAGTGGCTGTGAAAAATGAGCTATACCAGCATCTCACACCTGGGAAGTGATAAGTGTTCCTTTAGTTTTTCTTCTATGGGAACTACATTGGCTAGACTTAAATCTGATTAGGAAGAGAAAAAAGAATTGGGAGGGAGTCCTTAAGTGATCCCTCATGAAAAAGGTGGAAGATAACTCAGGGTGGTTAGTGTGTACATCAGGTAAGATGGCAAGAACTGAACTAGGAGCTCGGATGCCAGGTGCTTTCCACAGCCCTCAGGTTCCGTGTCACTGACTGTCCAGAGAGAGTTTAAATTCTCTTCGGGAGACTCCACAAGAACAAAGCGAAAACTGCCAGAACTGGGAAGGCTGGGCATTAGTTTGGATTTGAAGCCCAATGTTAGGTTTAGTCAGTTTACCCAGCATGGGAGACGCTAGTATCTTTCTACTCTGTGGCATGGAGGCAACTTATTTCCAAGGAATTGAAAGTGTTCTGTTAAAAACTCCTTCTTCTCTCCATCCCCAGGAAGCGAGGAGGGGGAGACATGATTCTTTCTCTCTTACGGATGATGGACCGCTCGCCTGGAGGAAGGGGTTTCTCTCAGGCCCAGAGTGTAAGCTGGGCAGACTATTCTGGCTCTTGACTGCCTGCGTGGTTTGTGGGCAAGAACTATGTTCTCGGCTTAGTGAAATTTCACAGAAGGAACCAGCCTGTCTCTAGATTCTGTGAACTGTCTGGTCTAGAAAAACAGTGGACATACACCTATCGCCTGATGTCTTCCTGCAGAACGGGATCTGCTTTTCCCCATTTCCATCTGCCTCAGGCAAAGCAGAGAGTACAGTCCTTATTGATGGAGGAAGAACATAGTGCTCAGAGAAGTAAAGTGACTTGTTCAATAGCACAATTATTATTAAGTAGTCAGTTTTCTTGGAGTAGCTCCTGAGCTCTTACGAAGATGTGCCATCTCTAGCTCCGGGCTTGAAGTTCAAGCACCTAATTTTAAATAGATTTCTAAATCTTTAATCCACGTGGTTTTATGGTCTCCCTCCAGAATCTGGGTTCCTAAGAAAAGGCCATAATCTGTGGAGAAGTTGGGCTGTGGTCCTATGTTGAAAGAAGCCACTCCTTGGTTGAAATATTAGCCAAAACCCTCCTTCCGCCTGCCTTCGGCAAGACATTCAAAGACTTGGAGGCTACATATAGGAAGGAAACCAGACTATATTCAGATCCAGCACCTTCTGTTTTTCTCATTTGCCTGGAGGAAGGTCAGGCTTTGAATCAGAAGTGCTCTGGCCTGGGAGGCTCACAGAGACTAAACAAAACAACCCCCCTCAAACAACAATAAAAGAAAAAACCCCAAACTGCACATTTGGAGGACACTTGGGCCATGATATTTGAAGTATGCCCCAATCAAAGACCCAGTGCGTGGTGCAGGGCTGTGGCTCCCACTCTGGGTGGCATTCAGAGTCACAGGATCCAGCACCCACAAAAGAAATCAGCTTCTGACAGAGCCCAGGGATCTCCCAAGTAAGCCTTCAGCCGAGACTCCACTGCGATTTTATCACATCTTCCACAGCCACAGCTCCAGCGGCTGCTCTGCATTCCTTTCTCATCTCAGGGACACTGTGGGGACAACAACAGGGAGAGGAGAGCTGGGACTCCCTCCTCTGTTTCATGAGGACGATGATGGGGGAGCCAAAGCAGGCGCTGATTTTGCCTCCAGGGCCTACTTTTTGTTAATCATCACCATCGTCCAGGGAGATTGTTTTAAAAAATAAAAACAAAAAGAAGCCACATCTATTTCCCAAGGACCTGTCTGTAAATAAAGTCAGAGGAATTCTACATTGGCTTCAAGGTGACTTTCCCCACTGGTTTCAGCATCACTCTGGGTGTTGCTGCTTCTGAACCCCAAACTGACGACAGGAGAGGAGACGAGAAGTCTGAAAAACCAAGTTGGTCTTACGAAAGTTTCAGTCTGTGTTTTCACAAACATGTTTTTTTGGGTACTTCTCTTAGGGGGAAAAACAACACAACCCAGAAACTTTTTCTATGTTTTAGCACATTCTAGCTGCTAGTAAATAGAACTGTGATCGCACTCGCTGGTTTGATCAATGGTGTATGTGCACCTCCTTGAATACGATTCACTTTTTGAAATGAGGCCAAATAGCCTCCTGACAGGAGTGAACTCCCTGGCATGGTGGTTTGGGCGCTGTTTCCTTTCGGGCCTGGAGGAGGCAGCGAGCAGCAGATTAGGTGAGCATTCTGGAGAAATGTGGTCTCCTGCAGGATTCCAGCACAGACCTTGCGAGCGCTCTTCCACATATTTTTCATGTAGGCGTAGGTCACCTGGGGGTGAACTGTTGGCAGAGGGTGGTCAAGTTGCCGAGATGGATCAACTCCCAGGAGCAGCACTAATGTCTTATGAGCAAGAGCCTTCAAAACAAGAGGTTGGGGTTATACACAGCACTGGGCCAGGAGCACCCCCTCAGACTCCCACCCTACCCAACGGTGGGGACACTCACCAGCCTGCCACTCTTGCCACACAGGCTTGCATACTTGAGCCAGGTCCTCATGTCCTCGTGAGGGCTGACCACTAGCGACCGCACCATGAGGATTTTCTGCCAGTCCTCCACAATACGCTGGCAGCCCTGGAACGTCCAGAAGCGAGGATTAGATACGTGCTCTGCTATAACTTAACCCCTCACAAGCAACAGTGAAACCCAACCTGAAACAAAAAAGAGATGCATTTTCGTAATCTTATCTTTCTCAAGTGAAGGGTACTGTGAGTGAAACACCTCTTAGGAACTTCTCAAAATTCGAGAAGCAGTACAGCAAGGACTCTGGAACCTGAATCCTGGCCCGTCCACTGTACTACCTATGTGACTTTGGACAAATTACTTAACCTCTCTGTGACTGATCTGTAAAATGGGATAAAAATGGTACCGACTTCATGGGGCCATGGTGAGGCTTAAATGAACTAAATTATTTAAATTTCTTTTCTGAATTGTAAATAATGTATTTTTAGCTTTAATTTTTTGCTTCAGTCTCTCTGGTTGAAGATGCCTATCACTGACAAAGAAATTAAACTTAAAATGCATCATTCAAAATTTAAAAAACTAATTAAGTGTAAACAAAATTGAAATAATTAAATTTTCAATTGATGTTGTTTGAAAGTTGGCGGTGTTTATATTTCTGAAGTTATCAGAGCCTAAACTTGCACTCAGATCTTGACCTTGTCTTTCCTCTGCATTTTTATTCGTCTCAGATCAAAAACTGCACATAGAAGGGAAAGGGACTCATTCATTCACACATATAAATTCTTTTAAATTAAAAAGAAACAAAGTGAATTAATCATTATCAAAGGGGCTAAGCTAATTTTATATCAAAAGACTGTTGAGAATGGAGCGAGCCTCTCCTCCTCCACCTTCCTGAGAATAAGTCAGATTCAGAGACAAACACCAGGGGAGATGGGTTTCTGAGATCACTTCATCAGAGAGTTCCATGAAACCAAACAACGAGCTGTCCTCCATGGAGGTAAGTCTAAAAGTCTAGCGACAATGGTTGCAGGCTTTTAAACATGACAAGACACAATCTGAGCCTGAATAAAGAACCCAAGGCAAGAAAAGACCCAATGCAAGTAAGGTTGACCTCTCAAACTGCCCCGCGGGAGCCACTGGCTGGGGAGTTCAGTTTAATTGATCGCAAAACGGCACTCTTCCAGCCTAGGCAGTTGGTTGAGTGTTCTGACAGCAAGCCATCCACAAGAGCCAAATTCCTACCACAAAGTTAACGCTGTATTTTTAGGCCTTGGACCATAATTTTCTGTCCTGTTATGTGTAAAGACAGTAATTTGCAAAGTTAGAAAAACAGAAAAAAGTACACTGAGTGACTGTTTTGGTGACTTCTCATCATCTGCTAGTTTCTCCCAGATGCTGAAATCACTTGGCCCCTGGAAACCTAAAAGCAGCTTCCTATCTTAAGGTAGGAAAGTCATGAAGGCCTAAGATGATGACAGTATCTTGGACACAGTAAAGTTAAACACGGGTCCCTTCTGAGACTCATTTAATCTACCCCCCTTCCAAGTCTCTATTTTGCCCACTTGTTAGAATGGCAGAAGATTCATCAGATCTCTGATTTGGAAACTCTTCACCTCATTATAGGCACTTAAAAACACCAGGGTGTGTACAAGTCAAGTGGGAAATTCTGGCTTTGTGGAATTCCTTTCTGGGGTTCAATGGACAATTTTCCATCAAAACATTCACTGGGCACTTCATAATTGCTAATAAAACATGTGAAAGAACTGCATGTGCTCATTTCAGAGCATAAACGACTGTATTCATAGGCAATCCTTTGCCCCGCTCTTTTCCTTTCCAGTGGAATGTGCCCGGAACTTCGTGGACAGGAATGCAACTTGGAGTCAAAAGGCTCTGCCACAGCCTACTGAAAAGTTGGAAGCACAAACCTCAACTTGTCTGGGGACAGAATTTGGAATTAAGTGTGGATTGGGTCAAGAGGAAACAGCTTAAAATCGACGAAGGTTGATTATGACAAGCAGGGGGACAAGTGGCTTCTGGAGCAGTGAAGGATTTGCCGACAAACTTCTCCTCCCTACTCAAAGAATGGGAGAACTGTCCTTTCCAAGGACACTTAAGACTCCTGACTCACAGATCTGGAATTGACAGCTCCTCAAGCTAAAATGATCAGAATGTACAACGAAAATACTGATGGAAGACTTGGAAAAGTTTCTCGATGAGGGGAAACTTCAGTGGAAAAAAGTCTGCACAGAGATTATGGGATGACTATGACCTGAGGAACTGTAAATGGCAGGGGTTAGTAAATGAACACATCAGGCCACCCCACTTAAAGGGCTGGATGCAGGTGGTCAGCAAGTGGATTTAGAGCAGTGGTTCTCAGCGTCAGTCACATCCTGGAATTATCTGGGAAGGCTGAAAAGATACTGATCCTGGGTCTATCCCCAGAAATTTTGTTTATTTGGTCTGGGAAGTGGTCTGGGTATCCAGATTTTTAAAAGCTCTCCAGGGCGCTTCCCTGGTGGCGCAGTGGTTGAGAATCCGCCTGCCAATACAGGGGACACGGGTTCGAGCCCTGGTCCGGGAAGCTCCCACGTGCCGCGGAGCAACTAAGCCCGTGAGCCACCACTACTGAGCCTGTGCTCTAGAGCCCGCAAGCCGTAACTACTGAAGCCCATGAACCTAGAGCCCGTGCTCTGCAACAAGAGAAGCCACCACAATGAGAAGCCCGGGCACCACAACGAAGAGTAGCCCCCGCTCGCCGCAAACAGAGAAAGCCCGTGCGCAGCAACGAAGACCCAACACAGCCAAAAATAAATAAATAAAATAAATTTATTTTTAAAAAAAAAGCTCTCCAGGTCATTCTATTGTGTGGCTAAAGTTGAGAACCACTGATTTTGAGGTCAAGATTCTCAACTGGCTGGCCATTATGTCATTTATTAAAGATATTTTCTTTTGGGAATTCCCTGGTGGTCCAGTGGTTAGGACTCTGCGCTTCCACTGCAGGGGGTACAGGTTCAATCTCTGGTCGGGGAACTAAGATCCCACAAGCTGTGCAGTGCAGCCAAAAAAGAAAGAAAAAAAAATTTTCTTTTCTTCCTAGAGAAGGGTAAAAGGAGGCCGAAAAAGAGGTCATTCTCTCGCAGCTAGAGGCCTATTAGGTGAGAAGCCTGTGGGTGTTCTGCTCTGAATGCAAACGGAACCTCTGTGAGGAAGCAAGAAGCTTCTGTTGGGCAGGGCAGGAGGGGGCAGGCTAAGCGGGGCTTTCTACCAGGCTCACCTGCAGTCTCTCCCACCAGATCTGGCGGATGATCTCCCGGCGCTCGGGGACAAGTTTGTACTGGATGACCTCCTCCAGCTCGGAGAGCATGTGGCAAGAAACCATGGCCTGATGGAAGCAAATCGCATTCCAACTTAACACAGCGTGAACAATTCGAAAGCCAGGCTTCAGTTCAGTCATTCTTTTTGGTCCCACAGGCATGCTCTCAGCAGCCTGTGTGTCCTCACGAGCCCACTCTGCAAAGAGAACTGAGATGTGCTTCCAACCCTGCACCGTGCAGACGGTCCACACTCACCCCATACGCCCGGCTGTAGCTCTCTCCTGCCATCGCAGTTAACTCAGCGTCCAGCAGGTCCCGGGCTTTGTCGATGCACTGGAAGAGAAAAAGAGAAGCCCTGGAATTGAGCTGTGGACTTGGGAGCTGAGGGAAGGGAGGGCTGTGATTTTCAGGCTTCCCGACTAGCTGCAGAAGTTACCTGTCTCACTGAAATCCTAGTGATGAAGAGAAAAGTTCACTGAAGGAGGGAAGAAACCTTTTACCAGATTTGAAAGCCTAGAGAAGAGCATTATCTGATTTCTCAGAAAAGACAGAAATGTATGGCAGCCAAAAGCTTAACATCTTAGATCCTGTTTAACAAAGGAAGGAAAATTGGTGCTTAGAAACAGAATCACTGTTTTCTTGCACCTCAAGAGGACGACTTGTGGATCTACCTTCTTTCAACTTCTCCATGCTGGGCATGCTGGTAAGAACAGACTGTGCAAGCACTCAAATGGCCCAGCTGGTTGTCGCTGGCTTTTAAGCGCCTTGTCCTCCTGAGGGAGTGCCTCTGAAATTGGCAGAAGAATGCCAATCCTCTCCATGTAAATGGGAGCTTTTGTGCCTGTGACCGGAATGACCCAGGTCTCAGTTCTCATCGTGTAAATCAGAGCTTGGGGTGGTGGGGATGCCATAGGACTGCAGTTTGAGTCTTCTCTGTTTCATCAGTTAAAACCCCTGCACGTGGAGCCTTTCCTTTTTTGAATGTTTAAGGTTAATATGACTATGTCCCCATCCGGTAGCACTCAGGTCATTTACCCAGGCACCTCACCCAGGACGGTCGGGCGCCTGACAGGCTGGATGCGGTCACCTCGGTATTTCATTCTGCAGGACAGCAGAGGATTTCCAAATCAAGTGCTAACTTTCCTAGAAGGTAACCAGCGTGTGACACGCCTGCAGAGCCAGAAGAACCTTGTGACTGATTTCTGCTGCAGAAGGGGGCATGCTGCTCTCTGAATTCTCCTTTGGTAGAACAGTTTCTCTCTACCACAAGCAGTGCTAAAGCAACATGGTAAAAAGGATGCAACGATGACCCAAGAAGCCAACTCCAAAAGCAATCTAAACGGTAACTTCTGGAACACGTGTCCCTCTCTCAGAGCAGAAAGTGGCCCTGGCTGATATGCTGGGAGTCATCTTCTTACCGAGCCTTGCACTCCAAAGCCATTCTAACAAGGCCACAGAGCCAAACGCCAGAGCTGAAGTACAACAGCCTGTTTACACAGGCGCCACGTGCTAGGCGCGGACGGGGTGCACGTGATTACCTTCCCTTTGTAGGTGGTCTGGGTACGTGGAGGTTTGTACCTGCTGCGCCAAGGAGAAGAGGTCCTGATGCAGCGCCAGCACGGCTCTGTAAAATGCCCCGTCGTGGGTATCCCGAGGGATCATGCAGGTGTACTCCTCCATGCTGTCCCACTGACCTACACGCACGCACACGCACACACAGAAAAGCATTAGGGTGGTCAGCTTGCTGGGCTAAAGGCAGCATCTCAAATAGGCCTTGTCACTGTTACTTGAATTTAGCTTGGGGTTCAAACAGGACACACTTGAGCCTGCTGTATCCGAATCCTGCAGAGAGCCTCTACACTCTGTGAGGCTGAGAGCTAGTTTAACAAGGCCACATCTGTCTTCCAAACACAGGCCTCCACTGCTGCCCCAGGGAGTTCCATGAAAGATGGAAGGAGCCACATAAGCACAGGTCAGGAGGGTGTCCCGCAGCACCTCATTAACCTAGAGAACTTGCCCAGCTTTCTCTAGGTGAGATGGAAGAGCTTTCTTCCCAACCAACGGAGGATCTCACAGCTCAATGGTACCTTGGACATTACACTTCCCCATAAACAACTGATATGGCCGTTATCCGGACAGGGGACAGGATGAGACAAACAGTTTGCTTGTCTCACTCTGGTGGTACCTTTGCCTCAGAGGGAGGAGATAAATATTTTAAGAGGCTCTGTTACAACAGAAAGATGGGCTAGGTCATAGCACAGTAGTGTCATATCAGGGCAGACTGGGGAAATGGTGGCATCTGGAAAGACACAGTCACTTCCCCTGCTGGGGTGAGCATGTATCAAATGCCAGGATTTCCAAAACCATCTGCAGGAAAGATACCAGCTTCATTAGCCGCAGACTGCAGGGCTGCTGATTTTACGAGGCCTTTTCCTGCCTTTCACTCCAGACCACTGGTGCATCCATTCTCTATGCCTCTGGGCAAAAGCAAATAACAAATGATGACTCCTCAGGAAGCAGTTTGGTTTTGAAAAACGTTCTGGATCCAGCTCAGAGCTCATGAAAGGAAAGGATATAAGCTCTGTGACCCAGAGGGTGAGAATGGAGGTGGATGTTATGTAACCTTCCTCTGGACTCCACAGGTGCAGCTTCCACTTGGGACATCCATGGGCCCTTTCTCCTCTTACTGAGAACATCCCTGGAACAGACACTGGGAATCCTCTCTGCTGGGGTCTGATGTCAGAAAACGACACTTGTCTGTGGGAAGTTTTTAGGAAATCGCTGCTTGAAAACACTCAGGGAGCGGGAGGAAGCTGGCTGAGTGCTGGGCAGCAAGGAGGAGAACAGAGGAAACAAAACTGCCAGAATGTTTGTAACTGTTGGAGAAGGTGAACAGCATATAGGGGTTCATTATACTAGTCACTTCTGTATTTGTTGGGAAAATTCTATAATAAAAGTTAAGAAATAAAAGGAGATAGCTGACTTCTCTCATTATTCCTGTAGGATAAAGACATGTTGGTGGAGCTCCAGCAACCATACTGGATCATGAGGTGGCGACCCCATGCACAGCAGAAATATGGAAAAAGGCTAATGATGATGGAGCCAGATTACAAACAAACTTCACTAAATATCTCAGTTTTGATGCCTGATCACTGTTTTCCTTGGCCTCCCTGTGAATAGCCATTATTAGACACATCTAACAAAGTTAGTCAAAGTCATGAGATAGAAAGGACAGATGGAGGAGGGAGAAGTGGACGTGAACAGTTTTATGCTTCTATAGCCCTGACATCTCTGCCTGCAGCCACAGTGCCACACTTTTCAGATGCGAGCCCCCAGCCTCACTGTCCTCACCTTGACTGGGTGCCTGGGAGGGGAGCCTTACCTAAACCCCATGCGGCTGCAGCAGCCATCCGGGCCATCTTGGCTTGGGTCTCATCATTAACCAGGGTCCACTTTTCACAGCACTGCTGGTGGAGCTGCCCCCTGAAGAAAAGGAATTATACAGTCGGGTTAACAGATATCACCTCCATCTTTCTCTCTAGCCCCTTAGGTTAGCTGGAGGCTGTGGAGGAACTGGATGATAGGGGCCTGCCTTGAACTGGGAGCCTTTAAAGAAAAAGTACTTTTGACTGTGTGATATAATTGAGAAGTGACTGGTCATTTGTTGTTTCTATGGCCTGGTGGCTCATAATTTGTCTGAGAGCGAGTTTATCTAAGATAGGGATCGTGTCTAACTAGGTGTGACGTGAAATGTGAACATCTGGCCCCCTTCATAAATATGAAATAACTTTTCTCCTATGCCAATGAACTCTGGGCTCTTTCCCTTTGGAAGGCCTACAGAGAAGGCCATCTGAAGAGACACATCTGGACATTCTTTTGGGTTCCAAGCTATAGGGAGAATTGGCTTTTAAAAGTATTATACCAATGCTTGCAGTCTGAAATGAAACGCAAATGCAATCAATCTGCACAGAGGAAGAAGGTGCTACAATGGTCACATCTACCAGAAATCCAGATGTTGCTCACTCTCAGAGTTGCGCACAACTACCGTGAGTGTGGGTGTGACTAGGAGACACTGAGATACGTTTGATGTTCAGTAGACTCTGATACACAGAGAGAGCAGAAGCCCTCAAGAAAAGATGTCCTGTTGGCTGTTAAAACTGCTGCCCTCCCAGGTTGCACTTCTGAAGGAAAGGAAATAAAACTCTGCTACTGGGCAAATACGAGCTCCTGCTTTCATGTGAGCTTCAAGACTCAGCTAGGAGACTCCTTAATCTTTCCTGCTTTCTGAAAGAGATGCTGCAGGATGTTTTAACTTGGTATTGGGAGTGGAGTCAAGAGAAAAGGTACAAGCTCCAAGTGGCCCAGCTCAGAAGCCTCGTGGGACATGAGCTACACTGCACTATAAGGTGACATGGGGGACAGGGAGCGGGGAGGCGATAAAGATGTTGAAGGGATCTGGGCTGGGCTCACCGAGAAGCTGACTGCTGACCACATCTAGGAGAACTGCTCGGGGCCATTATCCAGCATCATGGCCTGGCAGTCATTACCTTTCACTGTCTCTCTGTCACAAGGTCAAGAGAGCCAGGGATGCAAGCATTCTAGCTCAATACACAGCCAAGATAAAAAAGAGGAAGTGGGCAGCCATCCTGCCCTGTGCACTTACTGAAGCGCAGAGACAGCAGCTGGATGAACCTCAGTGTTGTTTTCCTGCCGTCTAAACTGAGAAACCTTCACTCTGGGTCCTGCTGGAGGTTATCTTAGAGCAGCAGTTCTCAGATTGTTATGTGCATCATAATCCCACGGAGGGCTCCTTACACAGATCATAATCCCACGGAGGGCTCCTTACATAGATCATAATCCCACGGAGGGCTCCTTACATAGATCATAATCCCACGGAGGGCTCCTTACATAGATCATAATCCCACGGAGGGCTCCTTACATAGATCATAATCCCACGGAGGGCTCCTTACATAGATCATAATCCCACGGAGGGCTCCTTACATAGATCATAATCCCACGGAGGGCTCCTTACATAGATCATAATCCCACGGAGGGCTCCTTACATAGATCATAATCCCACGGAGGGCTCCTTACATAGATCAAAATCCCACGGAGGGCTCCTTACATAGATCATAATCCCACGGAGGGCTCCTTACATAGATCATAATCCCACGGAGGGCTCCTTACATAGATCATAATCCCACGGAGGGCTCCTTACATAGATCATAATCCCACGGAGGGCTCCTTACATAGATCATAATCCCACGGAGGGCTCCTTACATAGATCATAATCCCACGGAGGGCTCCTTACATAGATCATAATCCCACGGAGGGCTCCTTACATAGATCATAATCCCACGGAGGGCTCCTTACATAGATCATAATCCCACGGAGGGCTCCTTACATAGATCATAATCCCACGGAGGGCTCCTTACATAGATCAAAATCCCACGGAGGGCTCCTTACATAGATCATAATCCCACGGAGGGCTCCTTACATAGATCATAATCCCACGGAGGGCTCCTTACATAGATCATAATCCCACGGAGGGCTCCTTACATAGATCATAATCCCACGGAGGGCTCCTTACATAGATCATAATCCCACGGAGGGCTCCTTACATAGATCATAATCCCACGGAGGGCTCCTTACATAGATCATAATCCCACGGAGGGCTCCTTACATAGATCATAATCCCATGGAGGGCTCCTTACATAGATCATAATCCCACGGAGGGCTCCTTACATAGATCATAATCCCACGGAGGGCTCCTTACATAGATCATAATCCCATGGAGGGCTCCTTACACAGATCATAATCCCATGGAGGGCTCCTTACACAGATCATAATCCCATGGAGGGCTCCTTACATAGATCATAATCCCACGGAGGGCTCCTTGGGTGCCATCCTTGAGTTTCCGATTCGGGAGGTCTGAACTGGGGCCTGAGAAAGTAGATTTCTAACAAGTTTCTAGGTGATACTGATGCTGTGATCCAGGGGCCACAGTTAGAGAACCACTGGCTCAGAGCATAGAACAGCTCCTCTGGGCAGCACATTTTCGCTGGGGTCCTGTCTGGAGGTAAAGGAAAGCGACATGATCTCTGAATGCTCCTTCCAACCCTAGAACTCAAATTTGTAGAGCTGGTAGCCGTAGGCAATTCAGCCTCCCTCTGCTGTTTCGTCAGGACCCCCCATTTCTGTGTCACAGGTCTGGGATTTAGCTTTCCTCTTCATCTCGAGGCAGGGAGCGAGTTCAGTGTGAAACGCCACAAACTGTTAACTCCAGAGACAAAGCAGGGAGCAGTGCAGGATCAGCATCCTGAAAGGCAGCCCCGCCAGGGGACACAGGCACCGACTTCAAGCTGAGGCTGTGTCAACAGCTGTCAGAACCTGGTCGGTGTACACAGAGGCGGGGTTCCTCTCCCACAAACATTTGTTACAAATAAGGATGCAGAATATACTGAGTCATAACTCTCAAAGGCACGGGGGCGAACAAAGTCAAATAAATAAAAAGTATGAGACTGTCTGTGGGGCAACCACTAGGAGGCTCTTTGGCACCTCTCACTGACACCAGGGAGGACTGGGTAAAAGGCCCTCCAAGACTCTGACTTTCCCACCCAGTGCAGCAGCAAAAAGTGTAAGGAGCGTTCTTCAATTGGCAACACCTAAGTACTTGGCTGTCTATGATCTCATTCCTGAGGAATCTGTCCTCAAGGACCCAGAGGCCATGAAAGGAACAGTGCAGGGAGGTTTACTTAGGTTCAAGTAGCTGCAGGTGTGGCTGGGGAGCTGGGGGAGGGGGTGGCTGTCTCTGGTACTCAGCTCCCAGAGGCTGAGCATGGGGAGCGGGTCTTAGCTCACTGGTAACCCTGGATCACTCCTGAGGGCCACCTCCAGTGAACACCTGCCTCGGGCACGTTCAGGATACATACTCAGAGCAAAAGCAATCCAGAAGTTGCACTCTAAATAGAATTGGCTGAATAAACCATATAAAAAACCTGCATATGATCAGGAAAAGAATTCTACTTCTTTCATCCCTTTTTTTTTTTTTTTTTGCGGTACACGGGCGGTACACTGTTGTGGCCTCTCCCGTTGCAGAGCACAGGCTCTGGACGCGCAGGCTCAGCAGCCACGGCTCACGGGCCCAGCTGCTTCGCGGCATGTGGGATCTTCCCGGACCGGGGCACGAACCCGTGTCCACTGCATCGGCAGGCGGACTCTCAACCACTGCGCCACCAGGGAAGCCTTTTCATCTCTTTTTAAAATCTCTTTTAGCCTACTGCATTCTTAGACCCCTTGGTCAGCATCACTAGCCACTTATACTTTATAGGTAATAATAAAACTGGAACGAATTCAAGAGCTCAGAGGTAGATGGCACTGGGTAGTGCAACGTCAGGAGACCTGGATGACTCTGCTCTCGGGAGACCTCGGGCAGGCTATGTCAACTTCTATGAGTCTCAGTTTCCCAACTGTCACACAAGGAGATTAAACAAAATCGCATATAAAGTCTCTTCTAACGCATCCACGCCAACCCTACTTAACCCACCTAAGGACAGTGGTTGTCTCTAATTATGAAAGGCGGGGAGGGCAGGAAAGGTTTTAAGGAGGGAGAAACAGTTCAGGTGGACCTTGAAAGATGGGGAGCATTTCAAAAAGTAGAAAAAGGAGAAGAGGAGGTGAGCAATTCAGGGCACTGAATGAAAGAATGCAAAGAAAAAAATTCTGTGGGGTTTGGAGAATGGCCAATCAACAGCCCTTCGGTTAAAGTTCAAACTCTTAACGTGGACCATAAGCCCCACATGATCTGGCCCCTGCCTAGCTCTCTTGCCTCACCTCTTACCTCTTTTCCGCAACACACTCGACCCCACAGCCTTACTGAACTTTCAGAACTCTAAACATAATAATGTGCTCGCTCCTCCTCACTGTCTGGGTCCGAGATAGTTATCACTTCTTCCTGGAAGCCTTCCAGAACCTTCCAAGCTAGGATTAGGGCCCCTTCTGATATCCCACAGCCCCTGGGCTTCTCCTCTCCTTTAAAACTGTATTCACTCTGTGCTACAGCAGCCTGGTCGTCTGCCCTGTAAGCTCTGGGAAGGCAGGGGCTGTGTCCCTCTTGTTCATGCTGTGTTCTCAGGGGCTAGCACAGACACTGGCAATGAGTAAGCGCTCACTACAACTGTATGAATGAATGAATGGGGCACTCAGTCCCATATGCAAGAGGAAGTTGAGATAATCTGCTCGTGGGGAGGCAGTACAGCATTCTGTTTGTTATTTAAAACTGTAGTTAAACTAGCTCATGACTGCAGGATGGCATTTTGTTTTAGCTATTTTACAAAACTGCACTGGATGCTGGAAAACGGAACAGGAACCATTTTTCCTTTAACATCCCCTAACAACTCCCCAGGCCAAGATGCAGGCAAGTGTTCTAAATCAAGCGTTACTGTCACTTCTACCTGGCACACCCTTTCTCTCTCCCCATTCTCCTTCACCTGTCTCCCAACCGTAGACCTTCCTCCAGGGAGAACTGCAAGATCACCCCGTTCCCCACTTCGGTCTTTCAGAGCTGTGTGCTCAGACCACTCACTGTCCCTGGGCTCTCAGGCTCTAGTAACTGCCTGCAACGTGATTGTCTCATCAGCCTCACAAAGGAAGAGGCCTTTTTTTTTTTTTTCTTTTTAATCTCTGGAGCCTGGCATAGTGCTGAGCCCGTAGTAAGCATTCAATAAAGGTGAAGCACCTGAAGAAAGCAGTCATCTGTTCTTTCCTAAAATCATTAGCAAGAGGTAATAAAGAAAAGAAAAAAAATCAAGGTTGCAGAGTAAGAATATGAAGTCTTCATCAGTCAGTCAAGGTCAAGAGGCAGAGAGAAAACAGCTGTAGATCCCAGGAGCACACCCACACCTGTCCTGTCCCAGAGCATTACAAAGTTTAAGTTAAAAAGAAAGAAAGAAAGAAAAAGAAAAAAAGCGTCTTTCTATTTAGCACTGCAACAGAACAGAGAGAGAAACACTCCAAAGTGATAGATGATTCCTGGGAAAATAACCAAGTGAAACAAAAATGAGAGTCTTAGATGAGAACTCTGGTTGGGAGAAGCATTTCAAATGCAACTCGGCCATCATCCCGCTACAGCTTACCATTCCCCCAAGGCCTCGAGGCAGCGCATGCGGCCCAGCATCAGCTCTGGGTCATCCTTGTTGGTGTCCATTTTCTTATCGTAGGCCACAAGAGCATCCTCCCACTCATGCAGTTTCTCATACCAGGTAGCCTGGATCTCCTGCCAAGCGGAAAAGAAAGAGGACTATTGGGAGGCACAGAGAACACAGAGGTACATTTTTTTTAATCCACAGACTCTCTTTCCCGAGTGTGCTGTGCTGTATGCGTGACACTTCACCCATCACAGTTTGCCTTGGCTTTGACTGAAAAGAACTTCAGAATATCCGGAGGTATGTTTGGTGACAGTGGGAATGCTGGTTCCTTGGCACAGTGATGGAACAACCCTGGGATAATCTGAGAGCAGATGTCAGGCCGTGCTTTCCCCCCATCACTTCCAGCCCAGACACAGAAGGCAGCAGAACTCCAGCATGTGGGGATACAAAGACAGGGGAAATCATTTAGGACGGCAGGAAGCCCCGACCAGGGCTCCTATAAGGATGCCAAGGCCTCGATCTGCTGGAATGCTGACAGTGGGCCACATGGCAGGGGTGGCAGCTGCTTTCCGGATAAGGCCAGAAAGACCAGGTCACATCTGCATATCTGCTGGAGGAAAACCACTCGCTTTTAAAAAGCTCTCGATTCTCTGCGTTTCTTAATGCATTTTTAAACTTTCAGGAAATAATAATTTAAACTACAATATAATACTGCCACTTAAAATTCTTTGGAAAAACTTCCTCCCTTCTTCTAGAGTCTCCCCCATCCAATGTTCCCTCCTGCTTAGCACCTGGCAGCTTTCCCAGTGGCAGGGGCCAAAGGACGGGTTCCATTACCCGGCAGACGGCGCGCCACGCTGCAGTTCAGTGGCGGCCACGTGAATGAGCGGTACTGCAGTCTAGAAGCTGCAGGCTACGGCTCTCTGAATGGCCCGGGGACTGTTTTACGTCTCTGTCTGCCCGCCATCTGCCTCCACCTCAGTCTGTCTTCTGGGCTTCTTCATTACCAGCTTGGTAAACGACCATTTCTCTACTGGGCCAGGGGAGTGGCTCTCCAGGGATTTACTTAACAACAGTACGATCCTGCAGTGGAATTTGTATGATACAATGCAGGGCCCACATTTGCTTCCCCCATTACCTTCCTTTCTCTCCTTTCTAAATGAAAGTCTTATTTGAGCAGCACATACACTAACAGCTACTGTGTGCTAAGCTCTCTGACAGAACCTTTTCTCCTTGAACCTCTGTAAGCAGGTCATTTCTATTTTAGGGAGCTAACTTGTGCCTGCTTCCCCTCGTGTGTTTTCAGCAGAGCCAGCCCCCTCTGCTTCCCCAGGCCTAATTCTGCGGCCACAACAGCCCGTTCCCCAATGTCCATGTACAATGAGGTTTGCCAAAATGGACTCTGTGGAGGGTAGAACCGCCTAAGCTCCATTTCCCAAGCTCGTCTAGAATCATGCCGCTCTACTACGCCTAATATGAAAGCAAAAACTTACAGAGAGAACAGTGACTGCAGAGACTGTACAATTAAAAACTCTGAAATTAAAGAGTAACACTGGTAAACTTCCCATTTTGAATTTCTGTACTGGGTGGAAAAGAAACAAAGGCTCATGACTAATGCATGGCACACACTCAGTATGAACAAGCAGAAAGTAGGGGGAGTGGCGTATGGAGCAGGTCACGTAGGGGGCAGGAATATTTTGAATTGCAACAGATTTCAGAAACTATAAGGTTTAAGCAATGAATCCCACAAAATTCTAATGAGATTGCTGTTACCTAAACTGCGCTGAGAAAGCGCAGGCCCTGCCAAGAAAAAGCAACCACTGTCGAGCTTGATGCGACTCAGCCACCTAAATATAACAGAAAATCCACCACAGGTTCAGCAGCCACCCTGGAGCAATGGCCACCTTTAGAACCTGGAGACGGGGGAACTCTTCATTTAAGGTTGGTACTCTGAGCCACTGGGGTATAAAATGGCCTGAATACCAGATGTTTGTGGAATCCCTGTTTCAATTACTGCGGTCTAAGCGCTAAGGATATCACAGGAGAGGACATCTCTGGGTGGAGTACATGAAGTGCCCTCTTTGCTGACCTTCTTCCCTCTGCAAACAAGGATTCTGGCAAAGATGGATGAGACACAGTCCCTTCTGTTTTGTCATCTGGAGATGCTTTCTTAGTCTAGTCATAGATATGTGCTCAAGATGGCAAAATATTCCCTGAAAGATTTCAGCCCAGTTGAACAGCCCTTGTAGAAGGCAAAAGCCCGTGAAGTAGTCACTTTTCTTCACTCTAACACACTGGGCTCTTGATTAAGGCAGACTGGAGTAAGTGACCTACTTGACTAATAAAAGGTTCCTCATCAAATATATGGACCCAGAACTTCCTGACCTTCCAGGAAGTCAATGTTAAGTTGATTAAGTCGATGCCTTATATATGGTTTGGAGTTACCAAAGCACTCTCCCAGGGCTACAGAGAGTAACGGAATCATTTTAGTATCAGTTGGGCAAAGACGGCAGGAGGCAAGAAGCTATATAAGCAATAATGAAATGGAACAATCCCTCAATATCAGGTATAAATTATGGCATATTTTTTTCTGGAGAATTACCCATGGTTTCCTCTGAAGTAGGTACTGAGCCTGAACTATGGGCCAGTGGCAATGCTGGCTGTCACAGAGGACACAAAGACAACTCTGGTCAGGGTTAAACACCTGGGCTCTAACACCAGACTGCCCGGGGTTCAAGTCCTGGCTCTGCCACTTATTCACTGTCAGCTCAGGTAAGGTTGTTATCCTGCTGGGACCACAGTCTCCTCATCTGTAAAATGGGATAACAATAGTACACATTCAAAGGGTTCCTGAATTAGATGAAGTACATAAAGCACATAGCAAAGGGCTAGGCGCATGCTGAGAGCTTGATAAATACAAGTTATTACTGTTTTTTAGATTCTGCCCTCACGATCTCTGTTCAGCTTGAATACACTCCATACAGCCACTGTCTCCTTCAACCTCAAGATATAGGTAAGTCAGCATCAGATTTTTAACAATTGGCAAAAAAACAGAAAAGGAAAGTAACTTTCTTAAGGTCGTGGCTTAGTGCCTCCCTAGCCAGGTGGCTACCTCTTGCTCTTCTAAAAGGAATGAGGCAACTTACCAGCTCTCCGAAGTGTTTCATGGCATATTCTAATACCCCGGCAGCTGCCTCTGGCTGCTGTAGCTTATTATTAATGCTGGGAAAACAAAAGGAATAGGTGGTTACACTCAGCATGTCAGAGGGTGGGAGGTGCAGGGTCATTTGTGGGCAGATGGCTCACCAGCATGCTGGGGACAATGTCTTACAGATGTAGAAAGAGCATCAATTATCTATTACCACCCAGAAAGCTCGGCCTGAATGATTTCATCTTGATCTCATACTCCTAATTTTGAAGGGGCCACATTTGGTGGACAGGAGGCCTTGCCTGCTCTGGGGCCCTTCCTCCAAGCAGCAGACTGGTTTCCTCTCGGATATCATACGTCAGGCAGCACATGTCTGTTTTTTAACTAGAAACCCTGGCTCCAGAACCGTTCCTGTTGTAGAACACAACCAGATGAGGTACCTCTGAACTTTTAACTCTTACTTCTTCTCATCAGTTGCCCTTGGTGATAAGAATAACCACAATGAATACAAATCATCAGGCTCTGTGGGTGACAAAGAAGTGGCACTGAGGCTGGGTCATCCACGTCAATGACAGAGAACCCAGCAACAGTCTTGACTGCTCCCCTGACAGGGCCCATCTCTTTCAAATTCAGATGTTTCCCTAGTCCCTTTTCAAAGACCATGCCCTCCCTCTGCAGCAGGCTGTGAAGGGATCGCATCCCAAGTCACTTGCCTGGTCTCTCTGGCAGAGAGATGCTTTTCTTAACAACACACAACTTTGCTGATGTCATCTGTGGGCGGCATATGGCCAGTTGGGGCTGGAGAACTGTAAGTGTATTGGGGCAACTGGGCAGGAAAGCTGGAAGGCTTGCTGCCTGAAGTTGGTTCATCAGAGAGGCTGTGAAGAGGTCCTGAAAGTAGGGGAGCTGCAAGGCTCAGACCCTTGTTCCAATAGGGACCTATGTAAGAGGGTAAGCAGCAACTAACCCAACACTAAACATAAGCTTGAGTTATGGAAGGAAGAGAGGGAGGGAGCAGGCTTGAGAAAACCACAGGACAACGACGACTACATCTGTTCATAGGCAGGGAGCAAAATGTGACAGACCACCTTGGGAGTCTAGACTGGGTGTCCAAGCTCAAGGCTCCAGGCTCTGCAACCAGAGGCGAAAGTAACTGCACAGACATCCCTCTCCTTTATTTATAGGAGTAGATGGGCAACCTTGTGTGGGATCTACTGGGCGGACCGTTTTGTGCTTCTGTGTGGGTCCCAAGCAAAGCAATGAGCCCAGATGTTCTCCGTAAGTTTTCTGCTGCAGGATTCAGAAATATTTTTAATTTCAAAGTGAAGCTGTAACATCATGGTCCTTTAGGAAGCCCTATGAGAGTTTTTCTAAGCTGAGAATGAAAAGCCAAGTCCAAAGGGACTAATTCCACTGCATGCTCATCGTGAAGCAGTTTCCCATTCCTCTTGGCCTCAAGTCAGGTTCTCAGCTTTGCTGCTCACTCACATAGGGCTGGGTAAACCGCATTAATAATTAATATTGCTGGGTATAGATTTGTGATAATCTAGCTCCTTGAGCCCAAATAAAGATTTTGGAAGCACAAGAAGGCAGGAAAAAAGAAAGCCAGTATATATTCTATACGTTATACTCAAATATGTAATATATCATATGTAACTATATATAGTAATATAGTCTATATATTATTTTTAGTCCTAATGTGGACTATTGGGATGGCCCTGGTAGGAATATAAAGTGTTCTGATGAGGAAGATAAGGAAAGTGTTTCTTGCCTGAACCAAAAGAAGTTACCTCTAAGAATCAGACATAAAAATCCAGGAGTTCTAATAACTGTCTTCCAGTCTTATGCTCTGGAACATACTCTAATTTTCAAGAACAAATTATAAACATTACCAAAACTTGCCTCACTCTGGGGAATAAAGCAACACAAAAACAAAAGCAAGCAAAAGTCCCTCCCCCCCCACTCGCCCATTTGTTATACATAAAAAGGAGAATTTTACAAGAAACTGATCAAAATCAGGAAGTTGTGACTTGAGACTTCAGAGGAGAAATATAAATTTTACCTTAATGTTGCTATGGCTCTGATATACCTCCTCCAAGGACAGACCAACACAGCTTTGCAAACTTAAAAAGAAAACTCATCACATGGCCCCAACGCCTTTAAGAGAAAGTCCACATAAGTCACCCGCACAGAACTCCCCGCTTGAATATGTGTGGAAGCAGGTGAGGATGCAGACAGCCCCGTGGGAAGGAAAGAGGGGCTGGGCTCACAGCGGACCCACACTGACCAGGCCTCGATCAATGGCCAGGAAAACCGGGGGTGCACCTTGAGATGCATGACAAGCTCTTGTCCAACAGTAAGGACAGTCACTGAAAAAATGACAACTTTGACTAAATGGACTAAAACAAACCCATGAAAAATGAGTGGGAGCAGAGAGAAAGGGTCCCTTTGATAAATTAAGTTCTGGTTTGAGGACCTCAAAGTAAAGGAGATTGTACACACCTACTTTCGACTGTTCAGAGAGGAGAGATTTCAAGTCACCCAGCTGTTCTCATCCTGTTTATTCTTTCCTCCTCCCTGTTTGCATTCTTCTTTCCTATAGAACTTTCTCCCTAAATGCATTTCTTTCTTCTTTCCTTCCGTGGAGTCTCCCATGTGTGCCTACAAGGCTGCTGGAGAACGCAACTGCAGGGGCTGAGGCTCTGGAGGCTCTCCTGGTGCTCGAGAGAGTCTACCATCTTGCTTGGGACCTTAACTTTTTCTCCTTCCTCCACGGCTTCTGGCACTCCATCACGAGAGGCAATGGATTATAATAACAACAAAAAGATACCTAAATTTACTGCGGGCTCACTGTAGGTGCCAGGCACTATGCTGATTACTGCTGATACATGTCATCTTAACCCTACGAGGTAGACATTATTAACACTCCCATTTTACGTATAAGGAAACTGTGGCCCAGCCGGTCAACCTTTCCCTTCGAAATTGTACCATTAAAAGGATCTGAAGTAATAACTAAGGGTACAGCTCTGCGGTGGGAGAGAAGCGTGTCAGCTGTCTACTCTCGGCATCAGTGGGCCTGAGCAAATATGTGTAAAATAAGTGACTGAAAGCATGGCATGGGACGTTTCCACGAGCGAACTCTGTATATAATCTGCTGTACGGGAAAAAGGAGCTGTAATGCACCTTCCCTTTAGCTTCCTCACCCATACCACGGCTAACACCCTGCTCTGACCCCTAAGCTCCCGTTTCCCATCTTTTTATTTCCTTTCAGAAGCCACTGGCAACACCTCCACACCTCCCAGCAGGACAGTCAGCGTGCGGCCACAGGCAGCTTGTTCGAGGCTGCCAGGCTTACAGACAGAGCGCAGGCTGCAAAGTGGGGGATGAATAAGCCTCTGTGGAAACTCAGAAGTTCCCAGCTACTAAGGCCCCAATCTCCTGCTTGCTTGGGTGACACAAGACTGTCCGTTCAAATACTCCCTTTTTAAACTCAGATGTGGTTTTATGAGACTGTATGTGTGGCTCGTGTGCAGAAACCACCTTTGCTCAAAAGGCCCCCTAATGAGGAGCTCTCGTTTTATGGGGCAGCTGGGAGTTTCCTACAGCCCGTTCAATAAACGCTCCCTTGCGTGCCCCGGGGTCTTTCCGTATTAATGCTGGAGGCTTATAAAGGGCAAACTGTTCAAAGCTCAGCCCAACAGCAGAGGAGTGCTTAACAACACAAACCAGGCCTCACCGACGCTAACAAACAAGTGTAGAGAGATGGAGGCTTAGGCAGCAACGTGCCCACGACAACAGTGCACAGGATGACAGGTCAACCAGATAGCCTGTCTCCTCTCCACGCTCACCAGGGCCAGAAGGAAAAGATGGCTGCGGCGCAAGAATTTCTAGGCTAGTGGATCCCGTCCCAGTGCCGTCTTGGCATGGGTGTTGGGGTAGATTTGTATCCTACTTCACTGCGCAGTGAGAACATCCAGTTGAGCTCTTGTATAGTTGCGAGTCGACAGAGCAAACAGAAGCTGCCTACCCACAGAATAAAACGCAGAGCCCACAAGTAAACCTGGTGTTAGAAATACAATGAAGAGAGACAGACAGGGAAACACGATGAATTAGGATATCAAGAGGGGAAAAGGCAATTATTCAGACATATTCACTCATTCATTCCCCACCTCCCCTCCCTCACTCCAAGATTTAACTTTTATTAAAGGAAGCTGAGTTGAAGAGCTTGAAACTGGGAAATTCTTGGCAATTGAGGGAAACACTTTTTAGAACTGAGTCGAATTAACAAATAAGATATGGCCTCAATGCCTCCTACACCAAACAGATTACACCAGGCATCTTTTCTCCACTATCCGAAACTCTTTCCAGACGTAGGGAAAGCGTGTAAGCTGAGTAAGGGACTCCGACGTGAAGGAGCTTCTCGTTGCCTTGGCGACAGCCTTGGCGAGAGCGATGGCTGAGGAGCTAGTGCTGGGAGTGGGGACTGTTCACTTCCCCGTGACTCGCCTCTTCAATCTTTTCCTCGGTGCTTTTCACAGGCAAGTGGTGACCAGTCTCACTGAGGATGAGACTGAAGAAACAGCGGGTCATTAACTGCTCCACATCCTAACTAATGCTGACCCACTAGCAAACCAACAGGAGGGTCTCTGGCTCGGCATCCAAATGCCACTCTTACTACCTGAAGGGAAACCTGAGGAACTGTGTTGTTTCCTAAGTCACTGCTCTTTGGGCTTCTGGACTGGTGTCAAATCCAATGTCATCTGGCCTGGTAATTCCTCATGGTACGGCTCACTTGGTTATCAACCTCATCTCTTAGCCTTGGTGCCTTGATGACCTTCGGCTACTAAGAGCAAAGTGATGCAGGATAGCTCAACACGAGCTGGAGCCCACTGGAAAGCCGGTCACACGAGGAGCATCTGCAGTCACATCTGGGGAACTACTCAGGCCTTCCTAGTGCTCGCATCAGGAATTTACGAGAACGTCATGCACTTGCTTCCCAAATGGCTCTGGGCCTTCTCTCTCCTATTTCTAGTGCAGTCTACATTTTATTTGGTTCTCTGTCAAGTAAAAATACTCTGAATACCCTTGGTGCTGGGCTGGTGACACATGCAACACAGCTGACAGCGGACCTGGGCGGGTCTGGCTGAGGAGCTCCTGAAGAGCCAAGTTGAGGCCCAGATGGACCCTGCTTTGTATCAAGCAGTATATCAAGCAGTCTTTTTTTTTTTTTTAATGAATTTTTTCTGTTGCTTTATCTTTTTAAATTAATGCACTTTTTTTTTTTTTTTTTTTTTTTGCGGTACACGGGCCTCTCACTGTTGTGGCCTCTCCCGTTGCGGAGCACAGGCTCTGGATGCGCAGGCTCAGTGGCCATGGCTCACGGGCCCAGCCACTCTGCGGCATGTGGGATCTTCCCGGACAGGGGCACGAACCCATGTCCCCTGCATCAGCAGGCAGACTCTCAACCACTGAGCCACCAGGGAAGCCCTAATTAATGCACTTTAAAAAAATTAATTAATTAATTTATTTTTGGCTGCGTTGGGTCTTCATTGCTGCACGTGGGCTTTCTATAGTTGCGGTGAGCAGGGGCCACTCTTTGTTGCGGTGCGTGGGCTTCACATTGCGGTGGCTTCTTTTGTTACTGAGCTCTAGGCGCGCGGGCTTCAGTAGTTGTGGCACGTGGGCTCAGCAGTTGTGGCTCACAGGCTCTAGAGTGCAGGCTCAGTAGTTGTGGCACACGGGCTTAGTTGTTCCGCGGCATGCGGGATCTTCCCGGATCAGGGCTCGAACCCGTGTCTCCTGCATTGGCAGGCGGACTCTTAATCACTGTGCCACCAGAGAAGTCCCCCAAGCAGTCTTTCTTATTTCTCTTATAGAGCGGTAGCTGCTTCTGTCCATCCCTGTTACTTCTTCCAGCACCAAGACTTAGCTCTGTGTCCAACGGATGATTAAAAACAAAACATCTTGATTCCTGTACAGAGCCAGGAAGATCCAGGATTGGTGGGGCCCTGATGTCTTTTCATCAAGCAGTTCCCCTGGGACTCTGGGGAGCTCAAGGGTATGACAGTCTCTTTTCAAGCAGGACAGCAGTGAAGACAGAAGGCAACGTGAGAACATCCGAAATGTACAGCGGAGAAAGGTGGTGAGGGGTAATTCAAACGCAGGTGGGTAGGGAGAGCGAAGGGGGCTGGCAGGCCTTAGGGTCCCCCCCTTAAAGCCACAGTCAGGGCATGAAGATAGCACCCCAGGGTCTGGCAGGACAAACTTTCCTTTCTTGCTTCAGAAACTTAGGAAGAGTAAATTTACTCCTTTTCTACATATTAAGAAAAGGAGGCTGGCCTCATTACCTGGTTTCAAAGCTGGGACATTTGGTGTCCTTGGCACCCTCAGGGACCTAAGGCACCAAGACAAAAAAAATCTGGTGCAAGAGAGGTGGGTGGACTGCCTTGGACAATCACATGGGTTCCTGACAACTCAGACCACAGTGGCTTAAGGATAATGAGCTCTTACTTTGTCTTCACCCTTTCCTTTGTCTGCTCACAGTGTAAATGACACGTCTGTCATAATATCTAGAAGACTTGCCAGATCTGTATGTGAGAAAGTGGGGCCTTAAGAATAAAAAAGATAGAATGTTAACAACTGTGTAGATTAGGGAAAGGAGAGACAAAAACTATCTTTTCGAGACTGGTAGGAGGAAGTATATCTTTTTTTTTTTTAATTAAGAAAAAGTGGGGGGAGGGAAGTTCACCACGATATTAGAACGTTACTTTTGCCCATGCATATTCTGTATAAATACATATTTTATGCACAGTGCTAGCTAGAGTGATCATACAGCTTTGGATTCTGCTCTTTCACATATCACAGGCATTTCCTACTTTATCCGGAGTCTTCATAATTATTTTTATTTATTTATTTATTTTTCTTTTGAGGTACGCAGGCCTCTCACTGTTGTGGCCTCTCCCGTTGCGGAGCACGGGCTCCGGACGCGCAGGCTCAGCGGCCACGACTCACGGGCCCAGCCGCTCCGCGGCACGTGGGATCTTCCCGGACCGGGGCACAAGCTCGTGTCCCCTGCATCGGCAGGCGAACTCTCAACCACTGTGCCACCAGGGAAGCCCCTTCATAATTATTTTTAACAGCTGCATAAGAATGTCACCCTGCTGCTGGATGGCACGTACGAGCCCGTCTCGTGGGCGCACCCTCGTGGCTGGGTGAGAGCAGCACTAGTTAAGCCACCAGGGCGCCAGGAGCGCGGCAGGAGCTCCCACTCTGCTCACAGGCGGTCGGTCCTGTAGACGCCTGCGGGCTCAGCCCTGGGAATCAGAGCGGCCTCCCTGAGGATGAGCACAGTGCTCGGCAACAAGCAGGGCAAGCGGGCCCATTTCACCCATCACCTCCACGCCCCTCCTGGCTGAATGCGGGGCCCGGGCTCCCCAGCACAACCAGAGTAAGGCACTGAGAGGTCGCAGAGACCTGGAGTGTCAAAGCACACGATTTGTGCTGGCCGGGTTTCCAACCCAGGGGCCTGTCAGAGGCGTGCTGTAAAAATGATGAATGGCTGTCACATTTCCAAGGCCCTGGCTGATTTAGGGAGCCGCTGGCATGCGCATCAGTCCCAGCGTGTCAGCCAGTTAATTACTGCCAACTTTATCTTTCTTGTCAACACTTCTTGACAAATTGGCCATTATCTCTTTATTCTACAACAGTGAGCACTGCTCCTTTTCTGGTGATGCCTGGAGGTTTTTCTCCTCCTTTCTGCTTCTTCATATCCAGAGTGAAATGAAGAGCTCTGAGAGAGACGATCAGGAAGAAGAAGCTGTCAGGAAACAACAAAGCGGGGAGGGCTGACAGACTGAAGCCCAAAGCTTATTTTCAACTACCTTGACTCAAAATAGAGTTGATGTTTTGGGTAAAATCCTGATTTCTTGGCTTCTGCATGTCCAAGAGCTCTGACTCAGTCTATTATGTGGATGAAGTTGGGAAACAAAAATTAAATGACCTGGCATCCAGTGACTCGGCAGCCTTGAACTCTCCACACTTATAATCGTGTGAGCAGATGTGCGCTGGCCTTGTACCCCAGTACGGAGTTAGGCCACATTGTAGAAATACTGATGCCCATTCTGGGATCAGGAAAAGGAAAAAAATATGCCTACCTTTTTAGTAAGGAAAAGCTGACAGATGAGGAACATAACATACTGTAATTGAATCACCAAGATTCATAGCCAATGAGATGTCCAAAAGAATCTGGAGAGATCAATGGTGTTACCACTGATACATTTCATTGTCACTGGGACAGACTGTGTCAGAGGTGGCCATGGGGCACCTACCGTATTTCATCAATTCTAAGAGGTACACTTTAACAGCTCTGAAACCATGATACAGCTTAGAATTCAAGGTTTCAGAGTGCTGTGACCCAGTTTAATTGCCAGCAGTCTGTTCCCCCTCGCAGTGGTACACGAAAGTCAGAAGCAGCTTTGCTAACTCACCGTAAGAGTGGTCCCACTAAGTCTCCAGCCATTCCTGAGGATGAGCTAGACGCAGCGGAGGAGCAGAGGTTAACTACTGACCGACAGCAAGCGGCACCCTTTAGAATGGTCTTGGGTTACAAGGAAAGACCCTCTGTCCTTTTGGTCAGCTTTAGGGGAAACCCCAGGACTCTTCCCTTTGTACAACTCCTCACTCATGGTCAGCTTTCTGCACTGAAAAGCAGCTTTCCTTGGAGTTTGTAAGATGCCCTATACAGGCAAGCTGTTGTAAAGTGAACCTGTAAGAAGTCTTTAGAGCAGCCAGAAATAAATTTAAGCTCTGCTGATGACTGGTGAGGGACTTGGCCTCTTGGGTAATGGCTGGATGTCAAAGGGCATTAAAGAAAAAGATGGGGCTAAAAAGAAAGATATAATCTGTGCTTGTGCTCGGGCTACAAAGGGGTTTCCTCCATCTGCACACTCTTTGCTGCTTGGAGCTTTTCTACAGGGGTATGGATTCCTCGAGGCACACTGGCACTTTTGAAGGCAGCATGAGTCCAGACGTTTGGAATGTATTTTTACTGAGAAGTGCGAAGCTTTGAGCAAATCCTTCCCCTCTGGACAGAGCGTTTTCTCTTCCAGCAGAGGTGTGGGAAAAGAACAAGACTGTGTACCTTTTCTGGAAGCCTGGAAACAACTGTAAAAGCTGGGCTCATACTTCCAAGCAACGCAACAGAGACACCTTGGGAACATGTGTTTAGAATTAAGACACAGAGTGGGTTTGTTCGTCCATCTAGCCCCTTGCCTGTAGGCTGTAAAGCCCAGTCACCCTCACTGTTAACTGGTAGCTCAGGCACAAACTGGTTCAATTTCTTTAACATTCTCAAAGAGTTACAGGCCATTTCCCATTAGCGCTGCCTAAGTCAGGGAGGCTAAGACCCAGGCTGAAGGGAAGCTCCTCAGTCCCAGGGCGACTGCACATAGACTTGAAATCTTGTCCTGCACCCCGGCAGGAATCCGTCTTTGGCTAAGAGTGATTTTTTGCAATTGCAATGTAATGGATGTTTGATTTCCCTTTGGAGACAGACAAGATTTGTTGGGTTCCTGGATTAATTACGGGGAATACAGCTGCCCAGAGACATGACATGTTACTTTCTGTGTTCTGTCTTCAACATGAGCTGCTGCATGTGGCCCCTCAGGCCGTGGTAAGGATTAACCGACAGGTCGATGCAGGGTCAAGTTATAGGATATGCCATTCATACAGGCCTCCAGAATCAACGGCGGGGGTGGGGGGCTGGGGGGTACAAAACCGTACCACAATGCTCTGTGGCCCTCTCACTCGTCTTCATATGTAAAGAAACAGGGGTGAGACGCAAATCGATGGTTTCCAGGGATACAAAGTGATCATACAATCAGGCTGCTACCTCAAGTTACTGGTTAAAAAAAAGAAGGCTGAACCAAATGATCTCAACTCTTCCAGTTCTCACTCTCTTTGATTCTATAACTAAAATCTATGGAAGAAAATGTTAAAGCAGGAGAGAAGGCAATCCCCTGCAATGAAGGACTCACCATGATAAAATACTGGCAATGACCATGGAGAGAGACTCTAAGTCTCCATGTCAGATGTTTATTTAGGAGAAAAGAACCTTCTGCTGGGAATTCATTCTTTCATTTGACAAGTTCCAATACAGTATCTCTTTTGTCTCAGGCTTTGTGCTAAGTGCTGGTTGCTAGAGCTACTACGGTAGATAAGACAGGTATGGTCTTTGCTTTCACAGAGCTTATAGGTCAGTGAAGTAGATATACAAAACACAAATGGAAATAAGTGCTGTGGAGTTAAACACCATGAAGAAAACAGAGATGGAGAATGGCACAGGGGACTTATTTTAGATTCAGGTGGACAGGGAGGTTTTTCTGATGAAATGATAATCGATTACCTAAATATCAATACTACTTAGTATTTGCTAGATATGGACTATGTGTCAGACACAATTCAAAGTGTCTTACAGCTCATACAACTCAATAACAAAAAAACAAACAACCCAATCGAAAAACGGGCAGAAGACCTAAATAGACATTTCCCCAAAGAAGACGTACAGATGGCCAATAGGCACATGAAAAGATGCTCATCGTTGCTAATTATTAGAGAAATGCAAATCAAAACTACAGTGAGGTACCACCTCACACTGGTCAGAATGACCACCATCATTAAAACGTCTACAAGTAAGGGACTTCCCCGGTGGTGCAGTGGTTAAGAATCCACCTGCCAAGGCAGGGGACACAGTTTCGATCCCTGGTCCGGGAAGATCCCACATGCCACGGAGCAACTAAGCCTGTGCGCCACAAGTACTGAGCCTGTGCTCTAGAGTCCATGAGCCATAACTACTGAGCCTGCGTGCCACAACTACTGAAGCCCATGCACCTAGAGCCCATGCTCCGCAACAAGAGAAGCCACCACAATGAGAAGCCCATGCACAGCAACAAAGAGTAGCCTCTGCTCGACGCAACTAAGGAAAGCCCGCACACAGCAACGAAGACCCAATGCAACCAAAAGTAACTTAATTAATTAATTTTAAAAAATACTAAAAATAAACAAAGGACTAGTGTTCAAAAAAAAAAGTCTACAAATAATAAATGCTGGAGAGGGTGTGGAGAAAAGGGAACCCTCCTACACTGTTGATGGGAATGTAAACTGATGCAGCCACTATGGAAAACAGTATGGAGGTTCCTCAAAAGACTAAAAATAGAGTTGCCATTTGATCTAGCAATCCCACTCCTGGGCATATATCCAGACGAAACTATAATTTGAAAAGATACACGCACCCCTATGTTCACAGCAGCACTATTTACAACAGCCAAGACATGGAAACAACCTAAATGTCCACTGAGAGATGAATGGATAAAGAAGATGTGGTATATATATATATATATATACACAATGGAATATTACTCAACCATGAAAAGGAATGAAATAATGCCATTTGCAGCAACATGGATGGACCTAGAGACTATCATACTAATGGAAGTAAGAAAGAGAAATACAAATACCATATGATATTGCCCATATGTGGAATCTAAAACACGACACAAATGAACATATCTACCAAACAGAAACAGACTCACAGACATAGAGAATAGATCTGTGGTTGCTAAGGGGGGTGTGTGGTGGGGGGAGGGAAAGACTGGGAGACTGGGATTGGCAGATGCAAATTATTCTTTATAGGATGGATAAACAACAACGTCCTACTGTATAGCACAGGGAACTATATTCAATATCCTGTGATAAACCGTAATGGAAAAGAATGTGAAAAAGAATATATCTATGTGTATAACTGAGTCACTTTGCTGTACAGCAGTAATTAACACAACGTTGTAAATCAACTATACTTCAATAAAATTAAAAAAAAAACAAAGTGTTTTATGTGCATTATCTATTTTTAAATAAGCTTCCTGGCTGAAGTACAACATATATACACAGGAAAGTATACACCTAATTGTACAGCTTGATAAATTGTCACAAAGTGAAGATACCCTTATAACTACCACCCAGACCAAAAAACAGAACACAACACACTGCCAGCATCCCAGAAGCACCCAAGCCTTCTCCCAATCACAGCTTCACTTCTCATCCCCAGAGGTAGCAACTCATAAGAGGTAACAACTATCTCACTTCTGATACAATTGGTTAGTTTCACCAGGTTTTGAACTCTATATAAACATTCAACATTATGTTTACGAGATACATACACGTCATTGCATGCCACAGTTTTGTCTTTTTACTGCTGAATAGTATGTCACTGTATGAACATACCACAATTTATCTGTCTTACTGTCGATGGGGGTTTACGCTGTTTTCAGTTTCTATGGTAAGTCACGTTACTACATTCCTTGTTTTTTTGGCCGCACCATGTGGCATGCGGGATCTTAGTTCCCTAACCAGGGATCGAACCCACGCCCCCTACGTTGGAAGGGCGGAGTCTTAAGCACTGGACCACCAGGGAAGTCCGGACAAACATTCCTATATGTGTCTTTGGCGCATGTGTGCTTACATTTCTGGTGGGAACAAATCTCGCAGTAGAATTGCTCGCTTACAGGGGCATGTTCCAGTCTCAGAAGATACTGACAAACTGCCACTTTACATTTCGACCAGAAGGGTATGGAAATCCCAGCTGCTCCACATCTTCGCCAACACTTGGAATTTAGTGTTTTCCATTTCAGCCATTTTGATTGGCGTGTAAGTTGCACCTTCTGGTTTATTTTTTTATTTAAAAAAATTTATTTTTATTTATTTATTTTTGGTTGCGTTGGATCTTCGTTGCTATGTGTGGGCTTTCTCTAGTTGTGGTGAGCAGGGGCTACTCTTTGCTGTGGTGTGGCAGGTTTCTCAGTGTGGTGGCTTCTCTTGTTGCAGAGCACGGGCTCTAGGCACGCAGGCTTCAGTAGTTGTGGCTCACGGGCTCAGTAGTTGTGGCACACGGGCTTAGTTGCTCTGCGGCATGTGGGATCTTCCCAGACCAGGGCTCGAACCCGTGTCCCTTGCACTGACAGGCGGATTCTTAACCACTGCGCCACCAGGGAAGTCTTGCATCGTATAGTTTAAATTTGAGTTTCCATAATGACTAATGAGCCTGAGCAGTCTTTCATGTGTCGACTGGCCTTGTGGACATAATCTTTTGTGAAATAAGTACCTGTTCACATCTCTTGCCAATGCTTTAATTGGCTAATCTTTGTTTGTTTGTTAGGAGTTCTATATATACTCTGGATACAGTATACACAGAAGTATGTACTGGAATACCTTCTTGCCTTTTTACTTTCTTCATGGTGTTTTCCAGTGAAAAGAAATGACTCCTTTTATTGCATTTGATGTTTTCCTTTATGGTCAGTGTTTTTCAAATCTTGTTTAAGAAATCTTTGCTTATCCCAAGATGCTGAAGATAATCTCCTATGTTATCTTCTAGAAGCTCTACTGTTTTCCAATTTAGAATTTAAATCTCCTGGACTTGAGGTTTTGGGTGTGGTATGGGGTAAGGGTCAAGAACCTTTATCTCCCCATAAGGCTATCTAGCCTACCCAGAGGAACTCACTGTTCTATAGTGGTACCTTGTCATAAATCAAGGGTTCATATATGTGTGGGTCTGTTTCTGGACATTCAAATCTGCTCCATTTATCTATCCTTGTGCCAATACTACATTGCCTTAATTACTTACTGTAGCTTTAAGATAAATCTTGATTTCTAATAAGGTAATTCCTCCAAATTTATTTTTCTTCTTCAAAAATGCCTTAGCTATTTTTAATCTTTTGCTGTATTTAACTTAGTCCTCACAAAAATCCTGTGAAGTGGTTATAATCTTTTTTTTTTTTTTCTGTGCTGAACAGCATGTGGGATCCTAGTTCCCCAACCAGGGATCAAACCCATGCCCCCTGCAGTGGAAGCGCGGAGTCCAGACCACTGCACTGCCAGGGAAGTCCAGGAGTAGTTAAAATTTTTATCCCCATTTCACAGATTGGTCAACTCCGAGAAGTTAATTAATTTGCCCAGGGTCATATAACTATCAAGTGATGGGAAGGGATTAGAACCCAGATTTATCTGATTCTAGACTTAATTACCTTAAGTCCTTCAGATACCAACTCCTTAATCCTCAAGCCAGATGAGCCCTTCAGGGCATTTAATATGAATGCATTACAATTTTAAGAAATTCTGATGTTCTAAACCACCCACTTCCAGTTAAAAATCTTGTTTGGTAACTACAAAGAGCCACTGTCCTGGTGAGACTCAAAAAAAAACAAAGCAAGAAGTAAAAGCTTCCTGGCTTCCTTCCACAGCCCCCTGTCTCCCAAGTAACACTTACAGCCTCGCCGGGATGTACAAGGGCCCTGAGGCCCGACGCGCCTCCACTCGTCCAGCTTTAATTCCTGCCACCACCCCTCTTCCTTCTTGCCCCTTAACGCCACACTTGACTACTTAGGCTCTATAAGCCCAGGCTTTTCATACAGCTGCACCTTGGCTCAGAATGCCCTCTCCCACTTCTGGCTACTTCTTCCTTTAAAAAAACCAAAAAACCCCACAGAAACAACAACCCTGGGCATCACTTCCCTCAGGAGACCTTCCAGAACCTCATCTGGGTTGGGCACTCCCCCTCTGCTGTGTCCCCCACCCCAGCATGTCACATTGCCCTGGAGTTCAGCTGTCTGTCTCTCCACCTAGCCTGTGAGGCACCTGAGGCTGCAAATTCCTAAGAGGGTTCACAGACAGACTTTTTTGCTAGGTGCTATAATTAAACAGTAGATGCTAAGAGGAGGCCTGAACGAAATGGTTTCTAATAAGCCCAGGACACACTCTTTGGGAGAAGTGGCAAACTAGAAGGCTTAGGGAAGAGGTGCAAATACCTTCTGTGATGGACCTGGACTTCGGGCTGAGATGGAAGTAGGACTGAGCGGTAGAAGGGTCAGGGATTAAATGGCCACATGTAGTAAGGCAGCTGTGGCTCGTTAGAAGACTTCGGAAGTAAAATATGACCACAAACACACAGCTAAACTAACAACAAGGCAGATTCTTCTGAGATGTATTCATTCAACAAACAGAGCCTGGCACTGAGGGCAGCTGTTCCTCCCTCACCAGTTTGGAAGCATGGTTTAAGAGTAGGCAGGGGCACGAATACACTGGAAAACGAGGAGTCTCTCCAACAGGAACATTTTCAAAAAAATGAGACATGACGCCCCTATCGGGGGAGAAGGAAAGACCAGCTCTAGGCCCTTCTCAGCTCTGGAATTCCCAGGCTGCTCGGACACATCCAATCCTTGGTGCCAGCCTAAGGCAGCACAGCCCAGACTGTGAAGTAAAAGCTCACTGGCTTTTCTCAAAAGAACATAAGCTTTATTTTCATAAACATCTATCTCAAGAGCTCCAAGCTGACCCTCTTTCACCACCAGCAAAATGGAGAAAAGGAAAAACTGTAAGGTGTCCAACACAGGTTTTCCACATTTTCTCAATTAATTCCCATTTTTTATGGTCACACTGTTCACCGAAGGGCAGAGAAGGGATTAAAAGCCTCTCAGAGAAGGGAAAACTGCCTTAGTCTTCCGCATTTGTCCTGGTTTTCTCTACTGGCTTAGCTGTACTCAAAACAAGGACTTATTTTTCCTTCTTTCAGAAATTCAGAATCTAGGACACCCTAGGGTTGTAGATGTTCTGGAGGACAGATAATCCTCTGGCGTGGGATATACTCTTATGTAGCTATTTTTCTCAAAATGGGGGGCGGTGTTGAAGATTTGGGCAGATTAGACAATTTAAGAAAATCTTCAAATAAAAAACGCTTCTGTCTCCAACTTAAGCCTTATGTTAGAAATAAGTTTCCAGAAAACAAATGTCAGAGAGTAGGCACTCATGCTAAAAGCTAGATGCTTTCAATCCAAACTTAGGAACCCCTTCCTACCTTTCCTGGAAAGGACTGCTACATGGGTTGCAAATATGAACGACCGATTCGTTATCTGCCCAGATATGAGAATCTATTCATAACAAAATGTTTCTGTTTGGGCAGAGGAAATGGTTACTGGAAAGAACAAACAAAAAGCCGGCCAGGAATCCATAAAGCGCCATTGTTCCATGATGTTCTCTACCAAGACAGCAGCATCGTGTGTGATGCTACATACAGTTGTGTGCCACACGGTTTAAGCTCGGTGCTCAGTGTCGGTTAAGCTGGGTAGGAGATCATCTTGAAGATCCTCGTGGAGTCTAGCAGACCCTGCTGAATGACCCTGTCGGATGCTGGCCGTCGGGGCCAGGTTCGCCTTAGTGAAGTGAGCTCCATGAGCTAAGGCTGCAGTGACCGGCTGGACTAGACATTTGCAAAGAGACAGCAGGGACTGGCTGACAGTGCCAATTCTAAAAAGACCCTTTTGAGCAGAATGACAAGCTGCTGCAGGACTCCGGCAACATCCTCACTCCTAAGCAGGCAAAGAAGATGAGCAGGTTAGCAAACAAACCCTGATCCACCTGATCCACTCCTGCTTTTTGATTTACAGGAAAAAAAAAAGTGTTTGGTAACTCCAGCTGCCTGAACAGAAATGACTTTCTGAGAAGCAGAAGCCCTGACTGGAAAAAGGCTCTGGGGGTCACGGCGGGAAGGAGGGCTGCCAGGCCTCAGGCTTGTGTGTGAAGGGCCCATATGGAATAGCAACGGTATAAGCACTGCACCCGGAAACAGCAAGAGTATGTTCCGAAGACAGTGACCGTGTACGGACAGAGGGAACGTTGTTTACCTTCTTAGTGAAAAGCTCATTTTAAGGATTTAAGATTTGCTGAAAAGCCAGTTTTTTTCCCCACTTGTTTTCAAAGGAGGAATCTCCTTTAAATACAGTACATGAAAAATTACAATATCCCTATTGTCAGGGATATATATAGAGAATATATATATATCATATACAGAGAATAAATCTGCAAACCATATTTCATAGGAAAAGGGAAATGAGCCTCCAGACATGGATTATTAGGCAATGGGGATGTTCTTCTCTACGTTTTAACATACTTTCCAGGTTTAGAACCATGGGCCGTGGCTGTGCCTGTCGTCTGTTCTGCATGAACACTGGTGGGCGTGCAGGTGCCCATTCCGGGACCAAGTTCTGCGTTTTCACCCCTGCTGCCATCGCTGCCACTTCCATGCCAAATGTCAACTGTGAGAGGCGAACACTGGCCCATTCTTTATTGAAGGAGAAAGTATGTAAAAAGAAAGAACTGGGTAAAGCCTGTGGGTACAGGCTACAAAAAGAGCTCCAAAGCCCTTTTTTGCTTCTTAAGAGATTTCCTCTATCCTTCTATTTCTAAAGCTTTTCTAAGTTGGAAATTTTCAAATGTGAGATAGCGTTAGATCCAGGCCAAAAGAGGGTTTTGTAAAACACTGAATGACGATCAGAGAAAGGAATAATGAGCCTTGTTAAAAGCACATTCAGAAGGATGCCAAAATAGACTAGAGCCTCGTATAAACAGCGTGGATTGCAGTGACAGGCCTCCCTGTGAGTGGAGAGTCTTATTCCCAACTCTCTTTGCCTACCTTATGCTCACCCCACGGTTATATAACCTTTAGAGTGGAATCTGGAAATTCTTCTGACCCTGCCCTGCTTGCTTATAGAGCAGAGCCAGTGGCTGGCAGGGGTACAATCTAATAGGCAAAACTGGAAACACACAAATTCAGCCCTCTTGTCTTAGCCCAGAGACTGTGCAGGCAAGCAAAGAAAGACTGCCCCTGTCTCTCTCCTCCCCTCCTCTGGCCTAAGTTTACGCTGACTTCACCCAACAGGCACCTGACCCTCCCAGATGAGCTGGGAGGGGCTAAAGCGCTATGCACGGCCACGGTAGGGGTGGAGGTGCAGGCAGAAAACAATATTTAAGATGCTGCGTTTGCCGAGCACTCAGTCTTGGGAAGGAAGGCTATAGGATACCCAATTAAGCTGTGCGTTCAGAAACTCAAGTTTTGAGAAAGGCTAAGAAAGAGCAAGGGGAGAGGAACAACAAAGTGCTAAGTCCACCAAGAGCGAAAAGGCTAGGTTCCAATTTGCCGCAGCTCTGCACGCCTCAGCCGGACACAGCCAGATTCCCCCAGAGGAAGAGCCTTCCTCAACCAGGCCCACGAAAGATGCTGAAAGAGACTCTCTCGGCCGTGGCCTGGCTCTGCATTTTCACTGTGGCCTTTGTCAGCCACCCAGTGTGGCCACAGAAGCCCCCTAAGCGCAAGACACCTGCAGAGCTCACCGTGGCCGGCTGCTGTGAGGAGGCGAAGGAGATCAAGGCCCAAATTGCCAACCTAAGCAGCCTGCTGAGTGACCTGAGCAGGAAGCAGGAAAGGGACTGGGTCAGCGTGGTCATGCAGGTGATGGAGCTGGAGAGCAATTCCAAGCGCATGGAGTCGCGGCTCACAGAGGCCGAGAGCAAGTACTCCGAGATGAACAATCAGATGGGCATCATGCAGCTGCAGGCAGCGCAGACTGTCACCCAGACCTTGGCAGGTAAGGAGGACGTGTCCTCACGCTACTCACCACCTTCCCCCTCACAAAGTCGAGCGCCTCCCGTCTGGAGCATTGCTTCTAGGTGACGTGGTCGTCAGAACGATCCCTGGGGGTTCTCATGGAACTTACTTTCTTGGGTACGTGCCACCAGCTCTATTTTCTCTTTAGCAAAGGCTTACGAAGTATTTCTTTTGATTTCTAAGGTTCTGTACGTTTACCCAGCTTTTTTTTATCCCTGCAATGTTTTGGCATATTGAAGGTATGAATTACCATCTTGGAACACAGAGAGATCATGCGGTTTGCTCAAAGTCACAAAGCAAGTCTTAGAAACTGGGTTCAAGTTTTCCTGATTAATCCACTTCCTTACCCAGAGCTGACCGGCTGTACCCTCAGTCCCAAGGAAGCAGGAATGAACACCAAAATCATAACGTCTCTAGAAGCAAAGTTTTGCCTAAAACAGTCCTCTCGGGTCCCTGGGATTTAGTGGAATGGGCATTAATGGACTTCGGTGTCCTGTCTGCCAACCTAATTCTCACTGGCTCAGAATTAAGTGCACAGACACTGCCCAGAGTCATCTGAAGGATTCCTTCATGTTCAAAAAGTACTGACTCCTCAGGGTTCCGCAATTCTGGTATTTCTATTTTTTCCCACAATTGCAAATAAAATTCTCCCCAGTTATACAGGAAAATGCAATGCTGAAATTTACATTTTTAGTAGGCCGAAAATAAGATACGTTTACTGTTTTCTTTTCCAAAACAATTTTCAGTTTCTACTTAGCTTGGCTTAGACAGGCCAAGGTGAATTTATTGTTCAGATAGAAATTTGGTTTGCTGAAATCATCAGGAAATTATTAGTTACAAGGAGCATAGTCTATAGATATGTCATTTCTTGCTGATATAAGAACTTAAAAGAAAATCTTTTTGGTCATATTATAAACCAAGCCAAGAATAAAGAGCAGAGTAAGTCTTACTGGTTATCCTCAACTCAAATGAAGAAAAAGTTTTAACATGAAATTAAGCTTAAAAATTTTGTGTGGGATGAACCGGGAGATTAGGTTTGACATAAATATACTACCATGTGTAAAATGGATAGCTAGTGGGAACCTGCTGTAGAGCACAGGGAGCTCAGCTCGGTGCTCTGTGATGACCTAGATGGGTGGGATAGGGGATGTGGGGAGAGAGGTCCACGAGGGAGGGGTTCACTTCATTGTAGAGCAGAAACTAACACAACACTGTAAAGCAATTATACTCCAATAAAAAAATTTTTGTGTGTGTAAATCACTTTCTAAGCATGTACTTCCTGACTCTCAGTTTGGGACTAGAAAGGTCTTCTCAGGCCATTTTCCAGACAAGTGAGTCCTGATTTGGTCTGTGTGATGAAACCAGACACACAGGAGACCAGGCGAGACAGAGGAATCTGACCAATGCCCCGTCCTGCTCCTCCAAACGGGATTTTCTCATCTCCCAGCAAGGAGTTTCTTGGGAGTCAAATGCAGCTCTCTTGCCGGGCCTCTTACTCTTCCTGCCCAGGACATCATTCCTTACTTTTCTTCTCTGCTACCAGGTGTGGGGTCACCTTTATACTCTGTAAGTAGCCAGCCCCTTGGAGAAAGCAGTAAGTTGATGCTTTCATCAGTAAGAGGAAGTGATAACCTCTGATAGGGAAGACAAGGGTCTCCCGTTTCCCCTCCCCAAAGTGCTCTGCCTTGAACAATTCCCACGGCGGGAAACTGCCAACTGTGTCCTCTTCTTGAAGGCCCAGTGCAGCGGTCACCAAGAAAAGAATCCCAAGACACAGGGGGCAGGAGGCATCTCCTAGACAGGCGAGAGTTCCTGCTGTCTGAATCCTATCTGGAAAGGCTGTCCCTTCCACAATGCTCTTTGATGCTTAGAACAACAAGGAGACAAAATCTTTCATAAAGCACTAGCCCCCAGGGCAGCTGAGGAAACATTAAAATCAACCCCAGAGTGAAAGCCCGCCTGCCCAAATCTCTCATTTCCTTGTTTTAATAATGGTGTCAGGGGAAGGCCTCCAAGGGTTCCTTAGGGTGTTTGCATTTTCATTTGTCTAGCAGTGTTGGATTAAGGAGGGAAAGATAAAATTATAAATCTCTGCTAATAAGGGACCTAGTAGGCAGTAGCCATTACCTCTGAAAAACAAGAAAAACAAACCGAGAAACAATAAAACCAGACCCCATGAGAACTTCATGACTTATTTAGGAATAGAGGCTGGCTGTCCCAGAAGCTGAATCTATTAAACAGGAGGATCTGTTAGTGGCCCTTACACATTGTAACGTTTCCAGAATTCATGCCCTAGAACTACAGGAGGATCATTTCAGCACAAACCTGAAGCCACCTGTTTGTACCGTTGTGCTATCCAGGTGAAGGGTTTCCCTAGCCCTCAGCCCTACCACCAGTGAGGCCAAAACACACCCGTTCCTGGCCTCCTGATGCCCACCTCTCCCAAGTCCAGACACTGCCCAGCAATGAACACTCCTGTGAATTTTGTGGTAGAAATGAAGTCTCCCTTCCTAAACTTTCAATTTAGATGCAGCAGGGATGTCGGCTAGCCACAAAGCCCCTGAGTTTGGATGCTCACCCTGTGGTTTTCTCCTTTTGTAGATGCCATCTACGACTGCTCGTCTCTCTACCAGAAGAACTACCGCATCTCTGGAGTGTATAAGCTTCCTCCCGATGACTTCCTGGGCAGCCCTGAGCTGGAGGTGAGGTCATCACAGCCCCTGTACTACCATCTATCCTCCACCCGCTCAAAGGCTGGGGACAATAGGGCTAGTCACAGTCTAAAGAGAGGGAAACTCAAGACAGAGAAGCAGGGCTTCCCTGGTGGCGCAGTGGTTGAGAGTCCGCTTGCCGATGCAGGGGACGCGGGTTCGTGCCCCGGTCTGGGAGGATCCCACATGCCGCGCGGAGCGGCTGGGCCCGTGAGCCATGGCCGCTGAGCCTGTGCTCCGCAACGGGAGAGGCCACAACAGTGAGAGGGCTGCGTACCGCGAAAAAAAAAAAAAAAAAAAAAAAAGAGAAGCAAACACATCAACGCCAGAGAGCGATCTAAACACTCAAATTTATGGGGGGAAAAAATCCAAGCATCTGTTTTGCTCCTTCAAATCATTAGCAACCAAACACTAAACCTTTTAACATAGTTAGATAATGCTATAACCACCACCTAACTAGCTGCGATCCCTTGCCACATCCTACGGCAGTGACTCTTTGGGGAGAAAAGAGAACGTATAGGGAGTGTGTCAGAAGGACCTGGACTTTTTCCTTTCAGACTCTCCGTGCACTTGCTCTTATCCTCAATTTTCATCTCAGCAAACCACCAGCCTGCCCAGCTTGCCAACCCTGGGGCAGAATCGTTGCCTAGTGAGCCAGTATGGCTGTGGAAGGGCACACGTCCCCTGGCTCTACGGGGTGGGAGAAAGGTGGGAAGCCACGCTCAGGCTCGCGATGCCTGCCTCGGCACGTCCTGACCAGGGAGGGCATCCCCTCTGCTCCAGGTGTTCTGTGACATGGAGACTTCAGGTGGTGGCTGGACCACCATTCAGAGAAGAAAGAGTGGCCTTGTCTCCTTCTACCGGGACTGGAAGCAGTACAAGCAGGGCTTTGGCAGCATCAGTGGGGACTTCTGGCTGGGGAACGACCACATCCACCGGCTCTCCAGGCGGCCAACCCGGCTACGCGTGGAGATGGAGGTGAGCATGAGACCAGGGCCGCCACGCCCAACTGTGTGCAACTCCTGGGCGTCATTCCTACTCCTGTTCGCCATCGGCTGGTGTACTTGTTGTGATGGTTTTCCTGCAGGTTGCAGTACAGGTGAGGAAGAATAGGGCTTTTTTTTCCTATTTTTCACAAAAACAAGGCTGCAGGTAAAGGGAGAGGCCAGACTCAGGCCAGAGCAGAGGAATCCAACTGTCAGCTGGGCTGAAACACTGTGGTCCCTGCCCTGGCCTGGAGCATGAGGTCCTCTACATGCAAACCTTACTGGTATCGGTTGGTGACCCTCATCAAAGGCCCTGAAGCGTCACTATGTTCTCAGGTTACTCTTATGACATCTCAGAGTGGGATACAGCAAAACACACACACGTGTACACCTTACAGACAGGGATGTAAAGGGGAAGAGAATGAGAGACTAACCAGGGCCATATGGTGACCCAGGAGAGAAGTCTGATCTAGGACCCTTGTTTTCTGATTCCCTGGAGGAGGGGAAGATAAGTCCCTGTGGATGCTTGCAAAAAACTGCCTTAAAATATTAAAAGCCAATATAGATATGTCTATTTTTATTTACTTTGTAAGAAAAGGGCTCAAAGAGCTTCCTCTTATATCTCATCTATAAAAAATGGCTGAAACAAGAAGGTAAATGGCACTATGGTTAAGAAATAACTCACGCTGTATATAAGTGTGTTAAATTCACACTGTATATAAGTGTGTTAGTGTGTTAAACTAGAGGTAGACAAGTAATAAAGTAGTAAAAAGTAGTAAAAAGGTGTGTGGCTGCAGCTGGGGAGAGGGAAGAGGTGCAGGATGGTATGAAAGGAGGCCCTGCTGCAGTTTTCTAAGGCTCTGCCCCCCGACAGGACTGGGAGGGCAACATGCGCTACGCTGAGTACAGCCACTTTGTTTTGGGCAATGAACTGAACAGCTACCGCCTCTTCCTGGGGAACTACAGCGGCAACGTGGGCAACGATGCCCTTGTCTATCACAACAACACAGCCTTCAGCACCAAGGACAAGGACAATGACAACTGCTTAGACAAGTGTGCCCAGCTCCGGAAAGGTGAGAGTTGGGGTTGGGAGGTGCGAGTTCAGGTACAAGGCCATAGTCCCACTGGAGGAGAAAGAGTGAATTTATAACTGCAGTTGGTATTCTGGCTTTGGTACTCCTGTTTGACACTGACCCTAATGGCTTAGGTACAGTATAAAAAGCATCACAAATCCCTGCTGCCTAGTCTATCAGCTATTTCCAAGGACATACTAGCACTGACCTGTTTCCTGTCCCAGGTGGATACTGGTACAACTGCTGCACAGACTCCAACCTCAATGGTGTTTACTACCGCCTCGGGGAGCACAGCAAGCACCTGGACGGCATCACCTGGTACGGCTGGCATGGGTCTAGCTACTCCCTCAAACGAGTGGAGATGAAAATCCGCCCGGAAGACTTCCAGCCATAAAAAGAAGCCTGCTCTGGAGCAGGGCTGGAGAAGTGGAGACAAACGGAGGCTGGGAAAAGGCAGAGGAGGAGACGAAGGGAGTATAAAAAGGGCAGGGACGGAAAATGGCCTATCATCTTCAGTCAGACAGTAAGTCTCTTAGGAGAACCAGAAAATCTTTGTACTGAGGATGTTACAGTAAATGGGAGGAAGTATTTAATTAAACACAGTGGGTCCAGACACAGACTTCTCAGGGGGCTGGCCTGAGTGGGCTGTCTGCCTGTGATCCCTGACATAGCAGCAGCTTCTTTTCCACATGATTTTTCTGTGGAAGAAAAATAATTGTGAGTTCACTTTAAGCATTTTCCTTAAGGCCTAGGTTACGTGAGGGCAGAAAATAAATCCCTTTGCTGAAAAGGACCAGATTATTTTGATTCTCTTGGGTGTTAGAGAAAGGAGTGAAGAGGGTGGTAGAGGAGAGGAGTTTCTGCTTTTAAATCCAATGAAATTATCTTCAGTCTACACAATTTTTTTTTTTAAAGACAAAAATTTTTCTGCTGGAGGTGAACAGACCCAGGCTGGAATTGACTGGAAGAAACTCCAGGGCTCTGGGCCTTGCAATTGGCCTCTGAGCACCTCCCCTGCTCGGCCTCGATCAGGGCCCAGCACTGAGAGGCAGGAAGTGGGTCCAGTGGTGGCAGGAGCTCCAGTGGGAGGGGAAGATAAGTCCCTGTGGATGCTCGCAAAAAACTGCCTTAAAATCTTCACAGTCAATACAGATGTGTCTATTTTTATTTACTTTGTAAGAAAAGGGCTCAAAGAGCTTCCTCTTTTATCTCATCTATAAAAAATGGCTGAAACAGGAAGTTAAATGGCACTATAGTTAAGAAATAATTCACGCTGTATGTAAGCATTTTGCTTTGTAGAAATACAATATTGTAGTTTGTTTTAAACATTCAAAGTTTTTTCTTCCTTCTACAATAAACTCTTTTAAACCTCGTTCCTTTTAAAATTATTACTATTACCACCGAGAGCATGGTGGAAAGTTTTAAGTGAAAAATCAGAGAGCGAGCCGTGAGAAAGAGACTCTGAGTGTGTTGCAGTCTTCAGGGAAACCAAGGGAGGAGCAGGAAGCCAAAGACGAAAAAGCGAGGGACAAAAAGCGCAGCAGCATCCACTGGAAGAGGTCAGACTCTGTCTGACCTCCACCCAACCACCACAGAGGCCAGTGCCACCACCTGGCTTCAAAACACTTTGCAAACCAACACTCCTACTTTCTACTTGAGCAAACTTACATATACGCAGAGGGAAAAGAAACATCTTTAGTCATAACAGATGTCAAATAATTTTGACCTTCAAGAAGCAATTTTTCCTTGTAAAAAAGAACCATTCACTTGAACTAGTCAGTGTAAGGTAAGCATAATTCTCGAACTCACTATTTTCTACTGTACCTATAGTCCTTTGATTGTTGGGAACCTACTTAACCTTAAAAACAAGACCCTCAGGATTTTCAGAGAAGTAAAGTGAGTAGAGAAGAAGTACACTGGAGTAGGGCTTCCCATGGGACAGGCAGTCAGACAGAAACTTCCTAAGGCAGGCAGGGGATCTGAGATGCTCATGGGCCAGCACAGTACTGCTTGGAGAGAGGAGAAAAAGACTGGGGGTTAGGAGATGAAGAGAAGGAAGAGCACAAGATGCCTAGGGCACAAGTAGCTTATAATTTTCTCTTATCAGCTATACACCCCACAACTGAAGAAAATTGAGGCTCTAGGCAACAAAAGCTAAAATAAATTAAGTGGGACTACCTCAAACTAAAAAGCTTCTGCACAGCAAAGGAAAACAGTCAATAAATTGAAAAGACAATCTACAGAATGAGAGAAAAATATCTGTAAACCATAACCCAGGGTTACTATCTAAAATATGTAAAGAACTTACACAACTGAATAGCAAAAAAGCAAATAATCCCGTTTAAAAATGGGCCAAGGACCTAAACAGTCCATTTTTCCGAAGAAGACATCTAAATGGCCAATGGGTACATGACCGGGTGCCCAACACCACTAATCATCAGGGAAATGCAAAGCACAGCCACAACGAGATATCACCTCACGCCTGGTAGGATGACGATTATTAAAAAGACAAGACATAATAAGGGTTGGCAAGGAAGTGGAGAAAAGGGAGCCCTTGTGCACTGTTGGTGGGAATGTAAAGTGGTGCAGTCACTACACCACTACACCAGTCTGGCGGTTCCTCGAGACATTGAAAACAGAAGTACCACGTGAGCCAGCAATTCCATTTCTGGATATACATTCAAAGGAAACAAAATCACTATCTCAAAGAGATATCTGTACTCCCATGGTTATTGCAGTATTATTCACAATAGCCAAGATATGGAAATAACCTAAAATGTCCTTCAAAAGATGAATGGATAAAGAAAATGTGAAATATAGTTTGTGTATATATATATATATTATGCATGTATATATATATATGTACATACACACACATATAATATACACATAATGGAATATTATTCAGCCATAAAGAAGGAAATTCTATCATTTGTGACAACATGGATGAATCTAGAGGGCATTATGCTAAGTAAAGTAAGAGAGAAAGACAAATACTGTATAGTATCACTTATATGTGGAATCATTTTTTAAAAACCTGATTTCATAAAAACAGAATAGAATGGTGGTTGTCAGGGGATGGGAGAATGGGGAAGCAGGGAGATGTAGGTGAAAGGGTACAAACTTTCAGTTGTAAGATGAGTAAGTTGAGTATCTAACGCACAGCATAGCAACTACAGCTAATAATATAGTTTTGTATATTTGAAATTTGCTGAGAGTAGATCTTTACGCATTCTCACCACACACACACAAAAGAGTTAACCATGTGAGGTGATGGATGTTAATTACCTAGATCTCAGTAATCATTCCATAATGCATATCAAATCATCATGCTGTACGTTTTAAATATATACAATTATATTTGTCAATTACTCCTCAATAAAGTTGGGGGGGACAAAACATCTATATTACACTAATCAAAACCTATAGTTGCTGAAATTTACTCATACTTTTATAGATACACAATTGAATAACTGAAGTATAAACTTTTAGTGACAAGGTTAATGTCAAAAAAAAATGTCACCATATGTGGTATTTTAGAAATCGACATTTAAAGTCCAATTTATTTGGGCAAAAACATGATTCTATTTCTATCCCTTTTTTTTTTTTTTTCCGGTACGCGGGCCTCTCACCGCTGTGGCCTCTCCTGCCGTGGAGCACAGGCTCCGGACGCGCAGGCCCAGCAGCCATGGCTCACAGGCCCAGCTGCTCCGCGGCACGTGGGATCCTCCCGGACCGGGGCACGAACCCGTGTCCCCTGCATCGGCAGGCGGACTCTCAACCACTGCGCCACCAGGGAAGCCCTATTTCTATCTTTCTGGTCACTTTTAAAAATTTTTTTTTTTGCGGTACGCGGGCCTCTCACTGCTGTGGCCTCTCCCGTTGCGGAGCACAGGCTCTGGACGCGCAGGCTCAGCGGCCACAGCTCATGGGCCCAGCCGCTCCACGGCACGTGGGATCCTCCCAGACCGGGGCACGAACCCGTGTCCCCTGCATCAGCAGGCGGACTCCCAACCGCTGCGCCACCAGGGAAGCCCTCTGGTCACTTTTTAAAGTGTTGAAAGGAACACTTTTTAGCATCTACTCAAAAGCAGAGCTAGCAGAGAACTTGGTTATTTGATTATCCTTTCAAATGAAGGAAGCAACACACACAGCAGGCTGTTTCAGCCACAGTGGAGGTACTTATTAGCTGGGTGATTTTTCCTAGACTATCTGTAGTGAAATAATCAACCATGTTAGCATTTACAGATAATTAGATCCTGAAGCTAATATTCTCTGATGATCATTAGGGGAAGTGAACAGTTCTCTAGGAGCTGTGGAGCTAACATTTAAGGCTGACTGTAATTTCATAACAGCAAAAAATTTATTAAACAACCTATTTTTTTCCATACCCAGAAGACTCAAAACCATCTTATGAGAGAACATAAGCAAATGAGGGAAAAGACCACTGAATTTCAGACTCTGTCTTTTACATTCATAGAACTCCAAGGAGGAAGACTCAGGCACCAACATATTTAGCCAATAAAAACCCACCCTGCCCTTGGGTGGTCTCTGAGGCACAGAATCCAGCTCCTAGTCCCAAGCCAGAGAGCGCGATCTAACCGAGACGTAAAATCTATCCTTCCTAGGCTGCTCCATCCACAGAACTGCTTCTAGGCTAATTTCATTGGGACAAGTAAGCACAGGTTGGAAAAACAACAGAAGCCCAGGTGCTAAGGGTCAACAGAAATGACAATTCTGGCTAGAATACTGGGGAGAGCCATCTGCAACCACATCTCATTTAAACGTGCTGGCCAGGCCTGATGGCAGATTTCATAGAGCAGAGGTCTCCAAGTGCCTCCAGTGAACTATCACCAGGTAGTGGGAGAAGAGACGTCATTTTAGATGAAGGCAGCAATTAAAAAGGGTTTATGGCCTACCTGATGAGAGACTCTAGGATGGCAGGGGTGGGACCCTTCTGGAACTCCAGTTCTTTGTAGTGTAGCGCTTTGGCGTATGCTCGGCACTTGGCAGCCCTCTCACCCAGCAGAACAATGCCATTGTCATCTCTCAATGGCAGGGGGCCCTGGAGAAGAGCAGAACCCCACAGCATAGGAAAATGGCAGACGGGGCACAAGCAAGAGTGGGCTGTGCGGGTGCTTCTCCCCTCTCACCAGGTGGTTCCCTGTCAGGCTCCATCTGGACAACTGGGCAAAGTCTCACCTTGTCGCTGTGTTCCATGAATTCAGCCAAGTTTAAGAGGGTTTGTGTGACTTCAGCGATGTCCTGGGAGGTGAGGGCCAACTCGATGCTTCTGATGAGCTCATCCTGCTGGTCTTCATTCAGCTCAGACCAGCAGGACACAAACGCAGCATTAAAGAGATCCCTGAAGGCAGACAGGAGTGAAGACAAAAGTTGGAAATGCCTCTCCTGCCTCTGCCTGGTGCCACTGAGTCACACCTACCAATCTACTCTCGGCATCACTGATTATGGTTATACAGGCCAGGGCTGTCCAAAAGAACTTGCTGGAAATGGTCTATATCTTACCTGTCCAATACGGTAGCCATTGGTCAATGAACACCTGAACTTTGATACGTGTGACTAAGGAAGTGAATTTTAAGTTCTAGTTAATTTTAATTAAGTTAAAACAAGCACACGTGGCTAGTGACTGCCGTGTTTTACAGTGCAGGTACAGGGCACTGGGGGTGGGGGCGGGGTGTGTGGGGAGAAAGAAGAGTGGAGAAAAGTAACTTGTCTCCACAGCAGTTGCCTCACTTCTCTTCATTGGAGGGGATGAACAGAAGGGGACTTCTAACATAGCAGTTGACATAACAGATTCAGAAAACAATAATCTTCAGATGATTCTTGGGATGCTTCTTCTCAGGCAATGTCCAAAGTCCTAAGATCAGAAGTGGCAAGGGCAGCATCTGCTATTGCTTTTCAAAGTAGAAGCAGAACCTTCAGTAGGATGGTCATAAACAAAATGACAACAGAACTTAAGAAACTAGCAGTATTAGAAAATAGAATCCAAATCCATAAGTCTTAAAAGATTCTCTTAGCCAAACCTCTAACAGCCGGGGCCTTGGGAAGACCTGGAAGCAGAGGTATCATTTCTAGGATCACTGTAACTATTTAAAATCACTACAGCACCACTTTGGTGAATATATTTGCTACCCCTGACATCTGAATTTTAATCCTACCCTCTCTTTTTTTTGAATGTGTGGAGAGGGGAGTTGGAAACCACAGGATATGCCTAGACAATGTATGGGGTAAGGGATCTGATGCTTATACATCTACTTTTCATTACATATTTTAAAAGGTTAAGTCAGATCGATGTATATATAATTTTGGAATCTGATGGAAGAAAACAAAATTTGAAATTCAAAGGATAACATGAAGATCAAAAGAAACCCTGTGTAAATTTAGAAGTAAGCTTTCTGATCTAGGTCCAAGGCCACGCTGGCTCCCAAATGAACATACTTGGCACTAAGGGGACAGACACATATGTGTATATTTATCACAAGCCTCTTTTGGATGACAGTGTGCCCAAAAGGGACTTGGAGCAGATGAGAGGTACGCTACAGTAGCCGAGCGTGTGAAATCTGCACACTATGGAAACAGAGAAGTCCTAGGAATGATTTTTAAGCGTTATAAAATATTTGAAAGAAATCAGATGAACTAAATCATGGCATCCAAGCAACAGCCTCAGGGACCATCGCTATTCTTGCTAAATACACTCCAAATAGCAAACCAACTGTGCTGATGAAAGTGGAATGGAATACCTCATTTTTTGCCTCTTGCTAATGAAAAGGATTGTTAATTAAATCACCATTTAATGCCTCATTATAAATAAGAACTGTCCATTGTAGAAAAATTTAGAAAATAAAGAAAAGAATAAAAAAGAACTGCTCCTTAAATCCTCCTACTTACAGATAATCATTATTGTAGTACTTTCTCATCTTCTTCCTATGTACATATATTTTTAATAGCTGAAATCACACATTTATACCATTTTGTATTCCATTTTATTCACTTACATCATACTATGAATCTTTTACATGCATTAAAACTTTTTATAAACCAAATTTTCAATGACTTTTTAAGATTCCCTGTTAAAGGTTTATAGTATTTTTTATGGCAAATTCTACTTTCCGAAGACGGCTGCAGCACTAGCTCCTGTTCCATGCGCCCTTCTAGGAGCCTTCCACTCCCCTATAAAAAGGTGGCATCCACGTCTCCTCCCCTTGAGCCCCAGTAGGCCTGTGTGACTGCCTTCAACAACGCAGTGGGACAGAAGTAACACTATGTGGCCTCCAAGACTAGGTCATACAAACACCAAGCACTTCTGCCTCGTTCCCTTGGGGACACTCACTCTTGAACCCAGCCAGTTTCCTGTGAGGAAGCCTGAGCAATCCATAGGGCAATCCATGTGGAAAGCAACCAAGGCCCCTGGCCAGCGCTGAACTTCCAGCCAACAGTCAGCCCCAACTTACCAGACATATGGATGAGCCATCTTGGAAGCAGACCTTCTAGCCCCTGGACAAATACCCCTGACACTGTGTGGGGCAGAGACAAGCTGCTCCCACAAGTCCTGCCCAAATTGCAGATTTGTGAGTAAAATAAGTAATTTTTTTAGACTGCTGTTGTTTTAGACCACTAAGTCCTGGGGTATTTGTAATGCAGCAATAAATAACTGGAGTATCACTATTACTGGAAAACAGGTTATATTAAGCTATTATATAGTTGTTTTCAGAGTTATAAATGACTTTGTAATTAAAGTCTTGGACCTAGATCTACTAAGGAAAGGTACACTAGCAACGTTAAAATGGATGTTTTTCCTATAATAAGAGCTTCTTTAATTTGCTTTTTTATCTTTTCCCCCAGAGGTTAACAAAATTAAAAAACCTTTTTACTATTACTGCTAATAAAAACTAATTCTTATACAACATTTTCTACGTGCTGACCCTCTTGATCCCAATCTGAAGCTGGGAGGAAGGGAGCCCTGACACACCATACCTGGCCATCGGGTTGTAGGCCTGTGCCAGGGCCCAGCAGGAGCGCAGGGAGGGTGAGGAGGAGTCCTTCAGCAGCTCCAGGCTCAGCCGCCTCAGCCATTCCAACCAGTCATCTTTGGAGACCCTTCTGGCAGCTCCCCAGGCCTATCATGCCACAGGCAACAAAGGAAAACCATCAACTGTAAGGGCCAATTGTAAAGAGCCCTTGACTATCTAATGATTATTCCACTTCTTTGATTTATAAAATTATACCTCTCATGATAAAATTCCCCGAGCACAAATACAAAAGAGTAATATTTAAAGCCATAAAACAAAAGCAGCAAACTCTCATAAAGAAAGCCTGTTTTACACCTCATTTGCGCTGGACTCTATCTGCAAAGCAGAGACCTCTACAGCCCCAAAGTGGATGGGGACCGTCACACTCAGAATGCATCCAACAAAGCCGAATGGCCTCCAGCAGTGTGTGAGCGGCCCGGGACACCCTGCAGTGGGACACTGGCTCATCTTACAGCAGAGTCACACAGGGAGAGGGGAAATGCTCAGGTTGACACCATCCTCAATAGTGTGACCATCAGGTGGGCAGAGCCCAGAGTTCACGGCAGTAGGGTGGAATGAGACAAAAGGAGTTGAACAGATTGAATTTTTTTTTTTTTTTTGCGTTACGCGGGCCTCTCACTGTTGTGGCCTCTTCCCATTGCGGAGCACAGGCTCCAGACGCGCAGGCTCAGCGGCCATGGCTCACGGGCCCAGCCGCTCCGCGGCACGTGGGATCCTCCAGGATCGGGGCGCGAACCCGTGTTCCCTGCATCGGCAGGCGGACTCTCAACCACTGTGTCACCAGGGAAGCCCTGAATTTTTACTTTGTAGTTTATCCCCTCCAACCTTCCTCAAAACCCTGAGCTCTCCAGGCACCATGAGGTACTAGCAGGGGCAGCTTAGGGCAGTGGATGGAAAGATTCAGGCCCTGGAGCTGGGCAGTAAAGGCGAGTGGTCAGCAGCCACACTCTGTGGAGCTCAGTGGCTGGAGTTCAAATCCCAGGTATGTAACGTATTGGGTGTCTGATTTTGGGCAAGTCACTTAACTTCCCTGTGCTTCAGTTTCTTCATCTGTAAAGTGTGGATAATAGTCCCCATATCAGAGGGTGTTCTTTTTTAAATTAATTAATTCATTTATGGCTGAGTTGGGTCTTTGTTGCTGCACGCAGGCTTTCTCTAGTTGCAGTGAGCGGGGGCTACTCTTTGCTGTGGTGCGCGGGCTTCTCATCGCGGCAGCTTCTCTTGTTGCGGAGCACGGGCTCTAGGCATGTGGGCTTCAGTAGTTGTGGCTCGCGGGCTCTAGAGCGCAGGCTCAGTAGTTGTGGCGCATGGGCTTAGTTGCTCCGTGGCATGTGGGATCTTCCGGGACCAGGGCTCGAACCTGCATCCCTTGCATTGGCAGGAGGATTCTTAACCACTGCACCACCAGGGAAGCCCCCAGAGGGTGTTCTAAGGATTAATTAACTAAGAGACTTCCCTGGCAGTCCAGTGGTTAAGACTCCATGCTCCCACTGCATGGGGCACGGGTTCAATCCCTGGTCAGGGAACTAAGATCCCGCATGCCACATAGCATGGCCAAGATTTAAAAAAAAAAAAAAAAAAAGATTAACTAAGTTAATATGTGTAGCAGATTTAGCACAGTGCTCAGCACAAGTTAGTGCTTTACGCTGAGTGCCTGCTACTCTGAAGTTAGAAACACCTGGTTGGAACCCTGGCCCTGCCACTCATCTGCTGTAGGGACTCTGGGCAAATTACTTGTACACTGCTGTCTGAGTCTTAATCTTCCTCATTTAGCGATAATGCAGCTAAAGGGCCTAGCTGGAATAGGTGAGCAAAACATGGTGGCTCGTATCATCAAAATGACATCTCGTTGAATTGGCTTAGCCCTAACTACTAAATCCCTAACTTTTAAAATATATTCTTAAAAGATTTTTCTGGCAGAACAGACATGTCAATCCTCCCTAAATAGGGAAATCAGATAAGTTAAAGCAGAAGTTCTCAAGTAAAGTAGTCCAGGGAGTGAAAGAGACACCCATGTGCTACACCACCTGACCATCAATGACTCAATCCATCACCTCCTGGGATAAATGGAGATTTGCTATAGCTTTTGATGAGTTACCAAGGAGTAACATTACATAAACTAATATTTTTTGTCAAAAACTGAAGTAGAGATACTACGAGAGACAAATTAAAAATTGATGTGAAGGACTCTCACTCACCATACAATGAGAACCCCTGAACTAGAAGAAGATACCAAAGACTTTTAGACCTTGTTCTGTTGAACGAAATGGGAACATCAAGTCCTTTTCGATCCACAGATTTCTGGCTTCCTTCCTATACAGCGAGTCTCTGGATACCAGCACCGTATTACAAGGCATTTAGAAGTCAGACACATACAAGGAAGCATTACTGATATCTTTTGCCCTCTAATGATACGAGGTTGAGCTTGGGTAAGGCGAAGGCACTGCAACACAGCGGTTAAGAGACTGGTCTCTGGAGTCATACCTGGGTCAGATCCTGGCTCCACCATCTACTGGTTGACATTGAGCAAATTACTTAACCTTTCAGTGCCTCAATGTCCACATCCATAAAAGAGGGATACTGATGACAGCATCAAACTTATAGGGTTACTGTGAAGATTAAATGAGTCAATACATGTAAAGTGCTCACAACAGTGCCTGACACACGGGAAGCGCTCAACAAATGGTGGTGGTGGTTAGTGCTATCATTAGCATCGGTACCATTTGATAAATGGTAGCAAAAGGCTCTTCAAAAAATTTCAGCTTAAGGAACTGCACAATCTATCAAACAGGATATGTCCCTCACCTGGGCCTTTCCCCACTGCTCTGTAATTTAAAACATAATCAACTCTCAATTCTCTGCGTTCTACAGTAACTGTTGAAACTCCAGCCAGTTTCCTCTCCTCACCCACCCACCGCTGACTGCCTCATCTGGTTACACTGGTGCACGCCGATGGAACGCCAGCTTACTCATTTAGAAGGTAAGCCCGAAGAGACTACCATGAGACAGGAAACCTGCTGAGCATCTTGGAAGGCATCCTAGAGGTACACATAAATGGTCTGTATGTTTTCTGTACTATGTAAACCCTCTATTAGCACAGCCAACAGAAAGGTGACTGAGGTGGCAAATTACTATTCTGAAAGCTGGTTAAAACTGACAAATATACCAATCCTTAATTATCATCACATGAATACGTAGAAGCACAATTTACTTTTCGATGACATGGATCTGAGAGTCAGCTGTGGAGAGCTTTGTTTAGGGTTTTTTTTATTTTTTGCGGTACGCAGGCCTCTCACTGCTGTGGCCTCTCCCGCTGCGGTGCACAGGCTCCGGACGCACAGGCTCAGTGGCCATGGCTCACGGGCCCAGCCGCTCCGCCGCATGTGGGATCTTCCCTGACCGGGGCATGAACCCGTGTCCCTTGCATCGGCAGGCGGACTCCCAACCACTGCACCACCAGGGGAGCCCGCTTAGGGTTTTTTAACTTGATCTGTTCTCTCAGGTGAGACAGGCGGAGATTCTTTTTTCTGTTTGGCAAAGGTTATGCTTATTTTTCCAAGTCCTGGGTAGAAAGCAAAACTTTCTGGAAGCAAACTAGACCACTGGGGAACTTCCTAAAATAGAGAGAACAAGGCCCTAAAGCTGAGTGGACAGCTGCCTGGTTGGAAGGACATTCTGAACCTAGGCAGGCTGAAAACATCTGGGTGGAAACGTGCACCTGGCCTCCTTGTCTGGCCCCTCCCTCAAATGTGAGGTGTCAGCATGGTGGCCTCAACAACTGCTTGGGAATGCCAGGTGTTGATGACCTTTCTCCTCCTGAAGTCTTGGACTAGCAGTTACAAAACACACAGAGGTACAGCAGCATCGCTCATGACCCAGGGGTATTTTACCACTTTCATCTTAAATCATCAAACGTTTCTCAGTAGTGGTCACTTTGCAGCTGTCTGTGTGGGTAAAGACTGATGTCAGGAGTACAGGCCAGTGTTTCAAAGCTGTGGGTGAGAACACGCACACAGGTCTGTGTGCAAATCGTTATGGGCTTGGCCAAAAGAAGACACCAAGCCAACTAGGACCCAGCCCTGCCCAGTTCTTTACCTCTACCTGCTGCTACACATGAAATGCAGCTGTGTTGCATCAGCTGCTAATAAAGAAAACTACCACATTGAAATTCAAACTGGGAGCTGCTTACAGTCCCTAGAAGTACTAAAGACTAATGCAAAATGTGGAAAATAAGCAACCTGGTATATTTATTTAAAAGTCAGTGAAGTATATGATTACTCTGTTTAGATCCATCCATTAGAGATGATTTGAAACTGCCTGTTTTTAAGTGCATAGCTGGTGGCATACATGATGAGAAGCTGGTTATATCCCAGGCTTTGGTCAGCATAGAGAATCCAGTACTGATCTGCAGAGATCTAAAACCTTGCTACTCAAAGTGTGGTCTGTGGACCACTGGCATCGGCATTACTTGGGAGCTTGTCAGAAATGGAGACTATCAAGGCCTGAGCTTGGGCCTGAATCAGAACGAGTATTTTAACAACAAGCTCCCCAGCATGTGGTAAGCCCAGTGAGTCTGAGAAGTTTGAGAAGCACTGCTTTAAAGAGCCTGCATCAGGCTCAGTGCTAACTAGGAGGCTCACTGGTTGTGTTCTGGTCATGTAAAAAATGAGAATGCTATTTGCAACAATGCACTCCACTGTCAAAGCTCCAAGGGAACACAAAAGGACACCTTGTTCTTTATTTTCCTTCTATTAAAAAATTGTATAATTCAGATACTTGGAGAAAAAATAAAATGACCTAGGTTCGTGGTATCTAGATTTTCAGAAAGATGCTTGGTTTTTGGTTGTTTTAAACAGAAGACAGCAAGAGCTGAAAGTTTTGAACAAGAGAGAAGAGCAGGGGCTCTCCTTTCCAAGCCCCCCCAGGAAACGATGGACCTGCCTTTTGGAGGTTGATGGTGCTGACATGCAGTTTCTTCATGGGTCCTGTTTCCACTGGTCCGCTAGCCAAGGCATCCCCTTGGCCACTCCGCAGCATTCGATGCTGGTAAATCAAAGGGTCCTCTTCTTCATCAGCAAGGGTGTATCCCTGCAACCAGAGATTTAGAGAACCACTCTGCAACTCCACAAGCTGCTCCCAGTTTAGAAAACATCCTTAAACCTTGGGAAGGCCACACCTTCTGGAAGAGCCAGGATTTAGGTTAAGATTCCACATGTGGACAGAATGAATCATAGGTGGGCCGTATTCCGCACTGAGGCCAGTCTGTGTTGGTCACTCCTAGCCACTGACAAGCACTGACTTAGTAGTTTGAGCATGCAACTGGCAAGTGTGAGACAACCGTGAGTCACAGACGTGACGAAGAGCTGGGCCGGCAAGAAGCTGCTGCCTGTTTTTGTGGGACCTGAGAGCCAAGGATGGTTTTTGCATTTTTTAATGATTGAAAAAAAAATTGAAAGAAGATTGCTATTCTGCAACATGTGAAAATTATTACACATGTCCATAAATGAAGTTTTACTGGGATGCAATCAGGCTCATTCGTTTACATATGCATATGGCTGCTTACAGGCTGCAGGGGCAGAGCTGAGTAGTTTCATCAGAGACCACACAGCCTACAAAGCTGAAAAAATTTACTATCTTGACAGAAAAAGTTTGCCAATCTCTAGTTCAGAGCTAAAAAGCTAGATATACCCCCATTGCTAAGATTACAAGAATACCAGTTGAGAAGGACAATGCGGGACTTGCAAACAGAAACAAAGCGCAGCTCACCTTGACAATCCTGCAGATGAGGACATCATAGCGCTGATGGTTGATTCGGTGTCGCACCAGAACTTTATTTACCATTGGAATGAAAATTTGGTACTATAACAAGAGAGGAAGCAGGTCAGAAACCATTACTTCGGAGAGTGGGAAATAGAAAAAAGAATATTACCCCTACCACATTACAGCTACTACTTCTGGGTTTGGGACTAGCTCTGTGGTTCTTTTGACCCCTTGTGCTACCTCATCCCCCTCACCTTCCATCTGCGTCACTGCAACAGCCTCTGATTTTAATGGTCTTTCTGCTTCCCCTCTTGGCCCAGTCTATTCCTGCACACAGCACTGAGAATAATCATTTGACAATGCTAGGGCAGATCACAGCACTCCTGGGCTCAAAATCTCCAAAGAATTCTAGTCTTGCTCAGAGTGAAAGCCAGCTATAATGGCCTACAACAGTGATGTGCAAATTTTAGTGGGCATCAGAACCACCTGGAAGGCATATGAAACCAGAGATTGCTGGGCTCCACAGTCAGAACTGCTGGCTTGGTAGGTCTGGGGTGAGGCGAGAAAATCTGCAGTTCTAAGGAGCACCCAGCTAAGTAGATGCTAATGCTGCTTGTCCGGGGGTCACATTCTGAGGACCACCGGCCACAATACCTAGCTTCCGTGCCTACTGCCAGCACAGCCTCTACAAGGTTCTCTCTATGCCCTTTTCCAAGTACTTTCCTCCGGCTCCCTCCCCTGAAGTCACTGCTCTCCTGCTGCCCCCACCCTTCAAGCACACTGCCATCTCGCACCTTTGCCTTTGCTAATCCTTCTGCCTGCAGCCAGCTCCCTGGCGTTGGGCCTTTCCTTTATTTAGGTCTCTGCTGAAATGTTACCTTATCAGAGAGGTCTGCCTCTAAAGAAACAGCATCTCTCCCTACTCCCTCCCATCCCTCTTATGAGATAAATTATGTCTCATAACTTTGCTTCATTGGAATGTAAGCTCTGTGAGAACATGGACATCATTCTGTTTACGGCGTTATCCCCAGAACAGCACTCAGCCCACATAGGTGGCTCAATAAATACTTGCTGAATAAAGAAGGAAAAAAAGGCACAGTTCCTAGCTCTTTGTCAGTGATTGAGGCCTACAGATTAACAAGCGGAGGAGTCGAGGACTCCTGCCTCACCTTCTTCCCCAGCTGAAACACGAGTGAGGACAACGTGTCCATGGCTGTGGGACGGAGTTCTGGGCTCTGGTCCAGCGTTCGCACAATCGGGTGAATGATCCGAGAGGCATAGTCAGTGAAATCCAGGGACTCCGTCAGGCGGTCCACTGTCTCTAACGCTGCCCTACAACAATCGCTGACATACAGTAATTGCTAACACACGGCCCAAGAATAAGAGAAGTGGCTGAGGGCTACCTTTACAATCAGCACCCAACGGGAAGGAATGGCTTCTGACATTATTTTGGGTACAGAGATCTAACACACATTCCTGTGGGATGGGGACAGTGAAGATTTCCATAAACCTGGTACATATCTGGACTAAACTAATGAGAGTTGAAATAACAAAAAAATAGAGAGATGGCCTGGGGACTTAAGAAAAGGGCATTTTCAACAAAACATTAAAAGCTTGATAACTGTTAGTCCTAAAGGGTAGGTGCTCACTTTCGAGATGGCAATGGAACTTCAGGGGCATCAAACAACTTCACGATAGGGGGCAATAACAAATGCAGATAGTCATCCAGGTTGGCGCCAAACAGCTGGATTGCAGCAAGCAACTGCAAAAAGGAGTAAAGGCACGGCGATGAACAAATACAGTCAGGTATCAAGTATCTAAGTACCTGAAGGGCGGCAGTGGTATGGATAATTCAAAATTCTTTGGGGACCCTGAAAAGCCTTTATTAAATGGCTCTGAATTACATTCTCTTGTTAGCACTTTTCCCCGTCATTTTATTTCACTTATATGTTACTTTGCTTTCTCTGAACTTATTTCAACTGGTAAGGAATCAGTTGCTGGATAATAGAGAAAACTGGTATGCTAAATAAAATATTTACCAAGAATAATCCATTAAAAGAGACAAAACATAAGGATAATCAAGAGAGGATGAGAAACATTCTGTAAACTGTACACTGCACGCATCAGGTACTACAGCATTCTTTAGAGTCAGTCTTACGGACCGAGCGTCCCCCTGTCACTCAGAACAGGGTCTCTTAGATGATCATCCAGGGACTCTGATGGACTCTGGAAATCTCTCCAGAGGATGTCCCGGGTTACTCACCTTGATGGAGACGATGCGGCCTGGGCTGTTGTCATGCATGAAGACTCGTAGCATGTGTGGGATCAGCTGGGGCAGGTAGAGCTTAAATTCACCCCCAAGAGCTACCACAATCTGCTCAATGAGAAGAATGATCGTGCTCTGGATGGAGGTGTTCATGACCCAGAATTCCTATAAAGAGGGAAGAGACAGAGGAGCAAAGTCGGGGGCCCTTCTGCTGAAATATGAACCATGGAACTGAGACAGCCAAAACGAAGCACAAATGCAGCGAGCATGGTCTGTGCCGTGGGACTCCTTCCTTATCCTCCTCTCCCAAGGCCTCCCTGTATCCTACGTCAGTCACAGTGAGCAACTAAACTGCGTTTCCCCAAAGCACCAGGCTACGTGGCTCCTCCGCGCTTTGCTCACGCTGCTCTCGGCTTCGAATCCCACCTCTTGCTCAGCTAAGCCCATCTGTCTTTCCAGACGTGGCTCAAGCCTCACTTCGCCTAAGAAGGCGTTCCTATCTCCTTCCATTAACCACTGTGGGTCCCTCTGCTCTGCTCTCTTCTAGCACCGGTAATACTTAATTTTCTTTGCCGCCTTCCCTCTACTCGACTGTAGGCTGGTTAAGGGCAAGAAACCCTCGGTCCACCTCTGTCTCCCTGAATCTAGCAGAGCGCCTGGCATATTCCAGCCACCCAAACCCATCTGGCAGAATGAACAAACGACCAGGACTGCATCACTCTAGGAGCTCTCCAGCCGTCTGGGGGTGGTCCCACTTTGGGTAGCACCTGGGCTCTGCCAGAGGGTGACTTCAGTGTTAACAAGATTTCCTGCCCTTTTGGATTTAGACTTTGCTCGACAGCATCTGACATCTGTCCCAAACCATTTTCAGGCCTGGAGAGTGCCACAAGAGGAGCATTTTTCTACATTCATCTAATTATATCCCACATAAATTACTAAAATAAAAACTTGGCCAACTGGCTCCAGATCCTGTCTCGGTACTGCTACGCAAATTGGTCCAAGTCTCTCACTCCAGGAAAAGCTGTCATTTCAAATCAATTCAGAAAGACAGTGGCCTACTGCCTTCTTTAAAACCTCCGGAGTAGGAGACTTAATGATGGCAACATATGCTTATTAGTACTCTTGGGCCCCCATTTAATTCAGAGTAGAAGTCAGTGAAAAAAAAAAAAAAAAAGATAACTCCTCAGATGGAAGGCTTTAAAAGAAGCCTAAGGTATTTTTATTTAGAAAAAATTGTTCTTAACTCATAGTAGTTTACAAAGTAAAAACATTTCCAAAAAAATCTATACTAAAAGGTGCTGGTAAAACTTTCTTTCTCTCTGCTTGGAGAGGTATTCTCTTTGAAAAAGCTATTTTCTCTAGATAAAAAGCTTCGACAAAGAAACACCACAAATTTTATGGCCTCCGTGGTTTGTGTGATGTTCATTCACTGGGACCACACTCTGCCTTCTTTAGAGAAAGCCCGCCTACCTTTCCACTGCAGGGTCATGGGGCTCCTCACAAAGGGCTTTCTCTACGTCAAAGAAACCAGGCAGCCTCCCCAGGGATGCCGGCTGGATCACTGTTCACAAAGCCCCGAGCCCTCCTGGGTGGAGCTCACTGAAATGCCCAGGAGCGAGAGCCAAAGAAGAGCCCTGTTGGCACCTTCTCTGTCTTGGAGGAAATGAAAGCTGTATTTTGCAGGTGTAAGGCTCCCAGCCTCAAACCCCTACATGCTTTGTCGTAAGTCATTTTTGGGGAATAAGTCACAGATTACTTCAGCTTCAACCCCGGAGTGTACTGCTTCCTCCCTCCCCGCCCCACCCCCAACTCCCTTAACACCACCCGCAGGCTCTTTAGCATCCTACCTAACTCTTCCTGTACAGAGGTCCCTGTGGCAGGAGGCAGGGAACAGAGCAGCTTTTACTTATTTATACATACAGGAGTTTTTCAGTTCTGAGACTCATTTTCGGGGAAGTTCCATTTTTGAAGGCAGCCACTTTCATTTTAGTCCTGCTGCTTCTTCCAAGCTAACTACAAAGGTCTGGTGTAGAAGAACAAAAATCACTGGAATTGTCTTCCAGTTCTTTGAGGACACAGCCATCTCTGCAAAGCAATCTCCCTAAGCAGAGACACTGAAATTATAGAGAACAGTAGGAAGCACCCTCCCACTCCCAATACAGAAAAATGATACTGCCATCAATGGGGAGTCCTTTGCACCTAGACTTAAATAGACATTTCTCCAAAGAAGATATACAGATTGCCAACAAACTCATGAAAGAATGCTCAACATCATTAATCATTAGAGAAATGCAAATCAAAACTACAATGAGATATCATCTCACACCGATCAGAATGGCCATCATCAAAAACTCTAGAAACAATAAATGCTGGAGAGGGTGTGGAGAAAAGGGAACACTCTTGCACTGCTGGTGGGAATGTAAATTGATTCAGCCACTATGAAGAACAGTACGGAGGTTCCTTAAAAAACTACAACTAGAACTACCATATGACCCAGCAATCCCACTACTGGGCATATACCCAGAGAAAACCATAATTCAAAGAGAGTCATGTACCAAAATGTTCATTGCAGCTCTATTTACAATAGCCAGGAGATGGAAACAACCTAAGGGTCCATCAACAGATGAATGGATAAAGAAGATGTGGCACATATATACAATGGAATATTACTCAGCCATAAAAAGAAACGAAATTGAGTTACTTGTAGTGAGGTAGATGGACCTAGAGTCTGTTATACAGAGTGAAGTAAAAGTCAGAAAGAGAAAAACAAATACCATATGCTAACACATATATATAGAATCTAAGAAAAAAAAAAAAGGTCATGAAGAACCTAGGGGTAAGATGGGAATGGAGACACAGACCTACTAGAGAATGGACTTGAGGATGTGCGGAGGGGGAAGGGTAGGCTGTGACAAAGTGAGAGAGTGGCATGGACATATATACACTACCAAACGTAAAATAGAGAGCTAGTGGGAAGCAGCCGCATGGCACAGGGAGATCAGCTAGGTGCTTTGTGACCACCTAGAGGGGTGGGATAGGGAGGGTGGGAGGGAGGGAGACGCAAGAGGGAAGAGGTATGGGAACATATGTATATGTATAACTGATTCACTTTGTTATAAAGCAGAAACTAACACACCATTGTAAAGCAATTATACTCCAATAAATATGTTTAAAAAAAAAATTGGGACGAGAGCCTCTTCTCAAACACTGTTGCAGAGACTTCTCTGGTGGTGCAGTGGTTAAGAATCTGCCTGCCAATGCAGGGGACACGGGTTCGAGCCCTGGGCCGGGAAGATCCCACATGCCATGGAGCAACTAAGCCCGTGTGCCACAACTACTGAGCCTGCGCTCTACAGCCCGCATGCCACAACTACTGAAGCCTTCGCGCCTAGAGCCTGTGCTCCGCAACGAGAAGCCACCGCAATGAGAAGTCCGCGCACCACAATGAACAGCAGCCCCAGCTCGCCGCAACTAGAGAGAGCTTGCGCAGCAGCAACAAAGACCCAATGCAGCCATAAATAAATAAATAAATTTATGTATTAAAAAAACCACAACACTATTACAGTCAGAAGGCGGTATTCATGCTTTTGAAGGTAGCAGGGAAAAGCATTACCTTCTTCCTCAGAGCCTGACAGCACTCCATCGTATTTAATGGCCCCAGGAAAACCCAATCCCCAATCCTTTCTTAAGGCCATGGTTTTACAGGCAGTAAGGAAGAGGGCTTTTGTGAGAATAGTAAAGCACTATTGTGATGTTAAAGTGAAACTGCTTTGCTGTGTGTGAGGTAAAGAACTCCAGTTTATTTCTGGCAGAACAATTCCTTCAGGATTTCTCCTCAGATTTCACACCCTGAACTCTTGTACCTGGGAGCCTGTAGCGAGAGCCCCTCCACCCCCTTTCATAATCCAGTGGGATATCTTGCTCCACTTTTTATCCTCAGGTTATAACGTCTCTATGATGACCCATGAAAAAAATGTCCACATCATCCAAACCTGCTGCTGAATGCTACTGGACCCAAACACTGAGGCACAGGCCAAAGCATTAATTTCTACTCACTCTCATGAGTGTGACTATTTCATCCATGTAAGGCCTGATGTGGCTCTTCACAAAGGACACCAACATTCCCAGCTGCTGGAACAGAAACTGAAACAGAGAAGAGGTCAGCAAGTTGGCACCACGAAGGAGGCAGAACTCCCAGTCTTACCCCAAGTGCACGCTAATGAATAAGGACAACTACGGAATCGGTTTCTGCACCACCCTTTCTTCTGAGAATAAGCTTCAAAGAATCAGACTTAAAACCATCGGTGGTAACCATCGGTGGTAACGGTGGTGAGCGCTGAAAAATATGTCAGTGGCTTTACTCACCAGGTGAGGCAGTTTCTGCTCAGCAGGGGCTTCGGGGCCAGACTAGCTGTTCTGAACTGTTTCTGTTACCTACTAGCTTTGTGACCTTCATTTAATCTCTCTGCACTCAGCCTCTTCTGTGGGAAAATGGGAGATAACAGTTCTTGTCTCATAGGCTTGTGGTAAGAGTTAACTGGGCTAATACCTGGAAAGCACTAGAACAGGGACACAAATACTGTTAAATGCCCAATGAACATCAACTATCATTGAAGGATTTCTGGAGTCACTGAACACTTAAAAATGGACATGAAATTTTTAATTAACTGTAGATGTATCTTTTGTTTATTCAGTCTTAATTCACTACCACTTACTTTCTAAAATAAATACAGCTAACTATTATGGGTATTGTGGTTCACTTATAGTAATTAACTCAATTAATTAGGTCTTAATTAATTAGTTAATTGTGTCTCTAAGAAACTGTGGGGACCTCCCTGGTGGCGCAGTGGTTAAGCATCCGCCTGCCAATGCAGGGGACACGGGTTCGAGCCCTGGTCCAGGAAGATCCCACACGCTGCGGAGCAACTAAGCCCGTGCACCACAACTACTGAGCCTGCGCTCTAGAGCCCACGAGCCACAACTACTGAGCCTGTGTGCCACAACTACTAAAGCCCGTGCACCTAGAGCCCATGCTCTGCAACAAGAGAAGCCACCACGAGAAGCATGCACACCGCAATGAAGAGTAGCCCCCGCTCGCCGCAACTAGAGAGCCCGTGTGCAGCAACGAAGACCCAGCGCAGCCAAAAATAAATAATAAATAAAATAAATTAATTAAAAAAAAAAGAAAGAAACTGTGAACCAAAACAGCAAGCAAATTGAGGGAGGGCTGGGATTAGGAGATTCTATTTAGGTTGGTATCTTGCAACTGTTAAGAGATGCCACTCACAAAATAAAGTTGGGAATAAAGATGGCTTAGGTAAGAGAAATCCCAACTACTTTCCAGGTTAAAGATGTCTTCAGGGTGTAGTTTTTATTTTGTTATGATCCTCAGATAGTGCTACATGTCAATAACAAGTTGCAAGTCATATTGTAAACCTCCCTTTCCCCCTCACCCCCTCCCAATTTTTATAGCTCTCTATGCCTTTGCTGCCCTCCATTAACAAGAATAATTTCATACATATGTATTTTCACCCTTATCCACATTTTAAAACTTGGGTAAGTTGGGGAAAAATAAAAAGTATGTTTCAAATAGTGAGTAATGGACTTACAGAACTCATTTCCTGAAGAGGTGAGACTGACAGGACACATAGGACTGGGCTCAAAGAGAGTTGGACTAATTTCTAAGGACAGGGACACCAGTGGATTCTAAGGGGCTTAGAAGCTGGTCTCACATGGCACACAGGTTCAACTTGGTAGAGCCATCTCTACCTATCTCCTGGGCACCTCCTCATAGAATCACTGCTGACGGTTTTTGTGAAACGGTCCCTACGAAAGTATATTACAGAGATCAAGGGACAGGAGACTCTAAAATACAATGGTTTTTGAGTAAAACTTTTGTTATGCAGAACCTGAAAGAAGGTAGAAAATCTAAACTGGAGGAGAAGCAGGGCAGCGGGGATGGCTGGTCAGGGGAAACCTTGAGACGAAAGGACAAAAGCCTCCTGATCCTTGCTGTCACTTCATATGAGGTGTCCATGGGGCAGCCTCTCTGGTGGCTGATTCATAAGGGTCAGCGGATACACCCAGGCAGGTGCCTCATCCCCAGGGAAGGGGCCCGAGTAGCCACCTCATTTCTTCTCCCTTAGATTCTTTCACAAGCTGTTTTCTCTTTTCCCTCCTGAATGTTAGTATTTTAAAAGAACATGTAGCTTTGTTCCTGAAAATATGGTGGGTTAGATCCGCTCCTAAATCCCCTTGCTATGAAAAGCCTAGAAGTAATGCATGAAAGATAAATGTTGTTATTAGATTATCAGAACTGAAACCTTTCACATAAAGCCAGACCTTCAAAAAGCTACATATCAAGAAAAATGGTGAAACCTCCTACCCCCAAATCTGTCCACTGGCAAAGGAGACAAAGTAATCTGTGAGTCTTGATGTGAGGTCTAGGTAGGAGAAAAAAGCCTTCCTAAGAGTTTGTAATTTCAGGCCACTCTCATATGAGTTTAGAGGGTTATTTTAACTACCTGTGTGGCCTGAGAAACTCTAAGCCAAGAAACTAACTAAAAGTTCTCCTAGACCACCTGGTAGAAGCAAATGCAGGCCCTCTCTGGAGAGATGTAACTTCAGAGCAGATATTCCAGTATTAACTGCTCCAGGGGAAGTCCAGCTGAATATGATGCATGATCCAAAATTGTAAAACACATAAGGACAGACTTACAGACTTGCTGCGAGTACGACTCAGCAGAAACAATAAACAACAGAATTAGACTCATCAAAAACCTTCTGTATATTGGAATTATTGGATAGAAAATATAAAGTAAACCTGTTTAAAATGCTTAAAGGAATAAGAGGGCTTCCTTGGTGGCGCAGTGGTTGAGAGTCCGCCTGCCGATGCAGGGGAGGCGGGTTTGTGCCCCGGTCCGGGAGGATCCCACATGCCGCGGAGCGGCTGGGCCCGTGAGCCATGGCCGCTGAGCCTGCGCGTCCGGAGCCCGTGCTCCGCAACGGGAGAGGCCACAACAGTGAGAGGCCCGCGTATCGCAAAAAAAAAAAAAACAGTAACGTTTAATTTGGAGTTTAAAAAAAGTGATACTAGATAGTAACATAAGAGGGAAGGGAGATATAATACTTTGATCAGTCATTCTAAGTTTTGTATATTGTTCAGGGAAAGGATGGAGACAATGACTAATTTTAGACTTTGTTAAATAAGGTATGCAAGTCAAATTTTATGGGTGAAAAAGATAAAATTGGATGCATTCCTCATACTGTACACTGGGACATATTCCAAAGAGCTCAAAGATCTAAATGTAAAAGGTGAAGCCATTTAAGTACAAGAAGAAATAGAGGTGAAAATAATGTATACACAAAGCTTTTCATTGCAGGATTATTTTAAATATCAAAGACTGGAAAAACACAGTCATCAATAGGGACTGGTCAAATAGCTGTGGCATGTTCACACAATGAAGTACCAATTGCCTCTAAAGGAATGAAGACATTCTTACTATACTGCTATGGCATGAACTCCAGGATATGCTGCTGTGAACGTGGAAAAAAGTAAGATCCAGATAGTTTATACTATGTTATTCTTCTGAGGAAGGAGGGTGGGGGACATATATTTCCTTATATTTTCAAAAATAAACACTGAAAAGATAAATTTTAAAACTGATAAAACTGGTTAGCTTAGGGGGAAGTGTGGTAGGCAGGATTTCGGTAACCGAAAACTCCATGTCCTAATCCCTAGAACCTGTGAAAAATTACTTTACATGACAAAGGGGACTTCTGAAGATGTGATGAGGGAGCAGGATGCTGAGATGGGGAGATTATCCGGGTGGGCCCAATCTAATCACAGGAGTCCTTAAAAGCAGAGAACCTTTCCTGGTTATGTTCAGAGAGAAAGATTTGAGGGAAAAAGGAGAGTCAAAGAGATACAATGTTGCTGACTTTGAAGATGGAGGAAGGAGGCCAAAGAATGCAGGCAGCCTCTAGAAGCTAGAAAAATCAAGGAAAGGGGTTCCCCCTAGAGCCTCCAGAAAGGAACACAGTCTTAATGGCACCCTGACTGTAGTTCAGTATGATCTATGCCAGACTTATGACTTAAAGAGCTGTAAGATAATCAATTTGCGTTGTTTCAAGTTACTAAATTGGTGGTGATTTGTTATAGCAGCAATAGTAAATGATAGAGGAAGGAAGAAACAAGGTATAAGAATAGGCATGGAAGCTAGTCTTTGCTGAATATATCTTATAGTTTTGACTCTTGAATTATGCTAACGTCTTACATAACTAGAATGAAAGTTAAATTACAAAAACTCACAAGAAATTTCTAAAAATTGAAAATAAATAGGAACAAATGAGTTTAACTATAAACCAAGTTGGTTGCACAATCACTCAAAGAATTATTTCAAGTGACTTTGAACACAGTATTTTGGTGTATATCCCCAACAAGACACATCCTAAAAACAATAACAAATTGCAAAAGACCTTGAACTGCATTCAGTAATCATATTGTTAATACTAATACTGGTCATGTACTATTTATATGTATACAAAAATACATATATTTTGGAGCTTCCCTGGTGGCGCAGTGGTTGAGAGTCCACCTGCCGATGCAGGGGACGCGGGTTCGTGCCCCGGTCCGCGAGGATCCCACATGCCGCGGAGCGGCTGGGCCCGTGAGCCGTGGCCACTGAGCCTGCGCGTCCGGAGCCTGTGCTCCGCAACGGGAGAGGCCACAGCAGTGAGAGGCCCGCGTACCGCAAAACAAAAACCAAAACAGATAACTAATGAGAACCTACTGTATAGCACAGGGAACTCTACTCAGTGCTCTCTGGTGACCTAAATGGGAAGGAAATCCAAAATAAAGGGGATATACGTATACATATAGCTGATTCACTTTGCTGTACAGTAGAAACTAATACAATATTGTAAAGCAACTATATTCCAATAAAGATTAAAAAAAAAAACCTACAGCAAACATTATACTTAGTGATGAAATCTTAACACTAGTCCCATTAAAATCAGGAACAAGATTAAAGGTTTCCACTATTACAGAGTCTAATCAACACTGCAGTGAAGGTCCTAGGAAAGCAGTAAGGAAAAGTAACAACTGCTTTACCGACCAAAACAAAAAAGCCAAAACTGTTTTTTATGTTCGGCAGACTATATGATTAGCTAGAGTGAAAACCTGGGAAAATTTACAGGTGAATTATTAGAATTAGTAAGAATTCAATGACGTTGATTATGTAAAAATAAAATGCACTTGTATATTCCAGGCAGAAAATTAGAAAATATACTTTCTAAAGAAAATACTATTTCCTCTGAATGTACATCAAATTGAATATGTAATCACAGAAGAAAAAATATTTAATTCCAGGATCTTTAAAACGCAGTACTCTGACCATACACCTTGTGGAATACTTTCTAAGAACAGTAGGAACCGCAAAGCCACCTTGAACTGTATTCAGTAGGATCGCTGTTGGTAGTGGTACAGGTATGGTAATCACAGAACCACTGTGCGTACTCTATGGTTCAGAGAAAAAAAAAAAAAGAGAGAGAGAGAGAGCAAGAGAGAGAAAGAGGGAGGGAAAGGGGGAAATTCTTCTTTACAGAAAAATGCCAGCTATTAAAAGTAGAAGGAGGGGCTTCCCTGGTGGCACAAGGGTTGAGAATCCACCTGCCAATGCAGGGGACACGGGTTCGATCCCTGATCGGGGAAGATCACACATGACGCAGAGCAACTAAGCCTGTGCGCCACAACTACTGAGCCTGCGCTCTAGAGCCCGTGAGCCACAACTACTGAAGCCTGTGTGCCACAGCTACTGAAGCCCACACGCCTAGAGCCTGTGCTCCGCAACAAGAGAAGCCACTGCAATGAGAAGCATGCACACTGCAACAAAGAGTAGCCCCCGCTCGTCGCAACTAGAAAAAGCCAACACGCAGCAACGAAGATCCAACACAGCCAAAAATAAATTAAAAAAAAAAAAAAAAGTCATTACTTTGCAACCAACGTGATAATTGATTCCAACAAGTATCATCAATGGTGGCTAAAATCATTGGGTAAAAGGTAGCTGTGGAATAGGACAGTCACACAGTCTCAACGTATCACCCCACACATTACTTAATGGCTAAGGAAAAAAGGTAACTTTACAATGGAGAGATGTGATACATGCCAACCTCACCATGTGCTCAAACTTAGGACCAACAATAATTGGACAAACTGACATTATGAAGCATTGTTACTGCACCTTTGTAGTATTCCCGCTAAGCGTTTGACTTAAATCTAATCATGCCGAAACAACCAGAAATCCACTGTGGGATATTCCATCAGATTATTGGACTGAACAGTAGATTACGGAGAATAACAATGCTGTCCCACCGCTTCCCCTCCAGCCACTCATCTTTTAGCCATTTTGAGGTATAAAACAGGAAGTTGAGCTGAACTGATTATACCTGTACACTTAGGTGTTAGAAGCTCTGGGGGAGGAAAGGCATTAGGCATAACGGCAAGCAGAGTACATTATTAGGAAGCTGAGGCACAGATGGACTTCCCACGCAGGCATGGCACGGAGCAGGGAGGAGCAAGGGTTGGGGGTTTACCCACTTACTTCCCGGATGGCCCCGTCACAAACCCGAATGACATTCAGGAATGTGGGCATGACCTGGGGCAGGAACTGCACACACTTGAGCCCCAGGGACTTGAAGATGAAGGTGATGGCCTGGACGACCATGGTGTGATGGTGAGAGAGGGACTGGTCTCGGAAGATGCGCATCAGGGCCACCATGGACACGGCTGGGTAGAACTCGTCCAGAGGCAAGTTCCCCATGTTGACCAGCATCTCACTGGTGCTGTAGTCAGCTAGGACCAAACAAAGGTGAGGATCACGAGCTATACGTGACTCTGACTTTGGACAAAGCGTGGTTACTGACAAACAAAAAAACCTCCTGTGGGTCACCAGCATTCACATCTCTCTCCCTGCTATACTCTAACACCACTGGGAATACCAGGTATATTAGGAGCCAGTGAATAGGCTCTCACCATGAAGGACAGTTTTTGGCTTATCTATTATCTAAACTACAAAAGCCTAACACAGTACATGACGGGTTTTCTTTAAATTGCTACGTTTAATTTAGCTTCTTACCATTCCAGTTCACAACTTCAGTAGCTGAAACCATCAATAAAAAGTTACTCCGCCAAATGAAAAGAAAGGGGATTAAATTAGGCAAACATCTGTTCAGCAGCTGCTTGGTCCCCCTAGGGAATTCAGAGACGTTAACAACAAATGCTACCTGACCTGAACAACAAGGACCTCAAGGACTGGGGGCGGAGGAGGGTATGGAAGGTGGGGGAGGGGCGGAGGAGGGTATGGAGGGTGGGGGAGAGGGAGAGGAGGGTATGGGGGTGGGTAGCGCTTTAACAGCACAATAAGGACGCTAAGAAGCAGAACATCCAAGAGACTGGATGACTGGCACTGCTGAGGACGGAGGAAACGCTGGAGGATGTGGCTCAGGCTCTGCTCGAAGGCTGTGGGTCTGACAGGATTAACACGGCAGGCACACTTCTCTCATATACAGAAGAACAAACTGGAAGCAGTATGATCCCATCCACAGGGTTCAGAAACAAATTATTTTATTTGGGGAAAATAACATTTTGCTGAACTAGATGGGAGAACCACTGCTGAACTTTCACACTTTGAGAAATATGCCTGCCCTGATGGACACTGAGTTAAGCCTAGAAAACTCACCTGCATCCCCACGCCCTGCCCAATCTCTTAGGCTACTTATCTAAAGACAAAGGAACTCTACAGCCAGACCACCTGATGCAAGAAAGAGCCCTGGATCCTGACTGCTACTAGTTTTTCCACGCCCTCTGAGCCTTAGCCTCAGATTTCCCTATCAATTAAAACAGGGAGAATAAATTCTACCCTCTTCCTCCTTGGGTGCCATGGGAATAGAAAACATCAAAGATGCACTAACAAAGAATGACAGATGAACAAGGGTGATGGGTTGATAATTCACGTCTCTCTCATCAGCACCTAAGAGTGACTACAGACATAGCCTGTTGACCTTTAACAAAGAACCTGGACAAACGGGAAGACTGGACACACTGGGAAGCAGCGCCCCTGCTGTGACTCAAGAGGAAACTACTGACGTTCCATTCAAGTCACAAGGTGAGTCAATATGCAATAATTTCACAGTTATCCAGCCCAAGGCTCTTTCTGAACACAGCCAGTGAGGGCTTAGTGAGGCAAGAACTTGGCAGCCACTCAAGGTTCTCCTCAACTTACAGGAATCCTGACTTGACTTGGATTCTGACAGGCTGACAGCAGAAGCATCCCGGGACTGGTCGATCATGCCAATGTTCACTTTGTGCTTGTAGGGATCCAAGGCCCCCAAGAGCCCTAACACACGGATAGCCTGCGTGGGAAAGGGGAGGGGAAAAGAAAACATTCATCACAGCACCTGACTACTGCAGCTCTCATGGATACTCATGTTCCATGACGCCCAAATCATATCCCACGACCAGCTACAGGGACAAAACGGAGAGGGACAGGAAGTCTCATCGGTACTGTCAGAGTGTGTTAATGACCCAAACGTCTCTCCATTCTCCCAGCAAAGTCTTTAAACACCAAGCTTGCGGTGTTTCCTACCTCTCGCCGTGTACCCTGGTTCTGCTCAGTCTTCAGGAAATTCAGCAGCACCTCAAGCAATGTGGGGTACTTCCTGTAGGGCTCCACCACGTAGCCAGTGCTGGCCACCAACTGTCCCAGGGTCCACAGAGCCACCTGGACAGGCAAAAGATCACATGGTTTGTAGCACCAGTAAGAGAGAAAAGAAAGCATACTCCGTACTCTTCATTAAATGGTTATAACAAAGTGTTAGAGGCTGTTACAAGAAAAGAATGCCCAGTAAAGGCACTAACCATAAACTAAAATCCTGAGAGCGGGGACATAAAAACAAGGCTACAAACCAACACAACAATCGCTGGAACAAAGGTAAAGAACAGTCCCGCCTTTCTCAGGAAGTATATAGTTCTTCTATATCCTGGATGATTGACAGGAGAAATCGGACTCAAAAGGAAATTAAGGTTGTTCTTACTTTCAGTCTAGCCACCTAATGACCTCGATGACCAAAGCGAAGCCAGGGCCGGGGGAGGCTGAGCTGAAGCTCCGCTTCCCTCCACAACCAGAGGCCAAGACTCTCTGTTTCCCTTTAGGGGCCGGGGCTCTGATAGATGACCTGCATTTTTATTTTTTTTCAGTCTAGAGGAAATGGCACTGGTCAGCCCTGATACTGACGGTGACTCTGGGTCAGGATGAACGCTAATTCTAGCTCCAAGTCTTTCTTCTTTTTACTCAGTTAACAAATATTTCTGAGTACCTACTAGGGCTAGGCATTACTGGCTAAGGTGACTGAGAGAGACGAGGTCACTGGCCTCATGGGGCCTATCCTGCTCACACACCAAGTAGTGGTACTCACCTGCCTTTTGGCCAACAGAGAGGAGTCCTGGAGCATGTCCATGATGATAATAAAAAGTTCATCAACCCATTTCCTCATTTCTAGGCCACTAACCTACAAAGTGAAAAAGGAAGTGGTAGACAGCATTAGAAATTATGGCATTTCCTCATTTCTAGGCCACTAACCTACAAAGTGAAAAAGGAAGTGGTAGACAGCATTAGAAATTATGGCATTAAGAAGTATTTTGACTTCATTAGAGGTAAAATAATTCTTCCCATCCTATGGAAAAAGCAGTTGTCCCCTTACCTGAGCCAACTCTCCTATTGTAGCCAGGACATTATTGATCACACCTGGGTTTGGATCAGGGTCTGGATCTTTCAGTTTCAAAATTAAAGCCTACAGAAAGAAGGTATGAGAAAATGAATGCTGGTTAGAGTCTACTAGAAAACTTTTTTTCACATACGTAAAATTCACCCAAGAGACCATCTCAGTCATAGATAAATTACTTCTAAGGCTTTATGAATCCAGGTTTCCTCTGGAATGTGGATTCTTAAGCCTTTCTCCATACTGCACACAAGTCTGACGTATGAGGGAGCTGGCAAGTGCCATGATCCACAAACATTTCCCATGCCTTCCCTAAACTGTACCTGTGTGATCATGTACCCAGATCCACATAATTGTGAAAGACTTCACATGAGTCTAACATAGACGTGAAGGTGGACTCAGATTTTAAACCTCACTTTTTCTTCATTTTGGGGGAGCTACTTTATGCCACTATCTTACTTCTCCTCGCCAAGCACACTGGATGAGGTGCTTGAAACATCATATCTTATCTCTTAGAAGGAGAGCCTGTCCTGCAACTGGTGAGATTCCTGGTATTCGTGAACTGAGGGTGCTTGATGTGGCCCTTGTCTGCGAGCCGGGGACCAAAGAAATTATCTACTTTGTTCAGTGTACCATTGAGCACCAAAACACTCCCATCATCCCAAGACATCCTAGAGAGAAAGAACCAGTCTCTGTCTGTTGCAAATTACCTTCAGAATAGGCTCCATGTAGGGGCGGATGAGTCGGGGGGCATTGGAGACCAGGTGCCCCAGCATGCGGGCACTCTGTTCCTTGATTCTTCCAATGCCGCTGTGCTCCAGCTCTGTCAAAATCTGTAGGGAAGAAAGGCTTACTATGACTACGGCAAAGGAAAATCGAGAGGGACTGTGTGTTTGAAGCGAGAATGAGGCGCGGAACTAGAGGAAGGAACCAGAACTTTACTGCGGATCAAGGAGCTGCTAGATACTCCACAAGCAAGGCCATCTCTGCAGCTCACAGAACAGTCCTGGATACAGCAGTGACCGGAGGAAAAACTGTTTGAAACCGGCCCTTTCTCCTTCTGTCACAGTACTCCAAGGTCCCTCAGCCCTCTGCAAAGCATAGCTTTTAATAGTGTAGATAGTCATAGAAGACGGAGAAAACCAACAGCGCTCACTGTGAGCAGGGTTTTGCAAAAATAAAGAATGAAGGGGGGGCTTCCCTGGTGGCGCAGTGGTTGAGAGTCCGCCTGCTGATGCAGAGGACACGGGTTCGTGCCCCAGTCCGGGAAGATCCCACATGCCGCGGAGCGGCTGGGCCCGTGAGCCATGGCCGCTGAGCCTGCGCGTCCAGAGCCTGTGCTCCGCAACGGGAGAGACCACAACAGTGAGAGGCCCGCGAACCGCAAAAAAAAAAAAAGCATGAAGGGGGGACTTCCCTGGTGGCTCAGTGGTTAAGAATCCGCCTGCCAATGCAGGGGACACGGGTTCGAGTCCTGGTCCAGGAAGATCCCACATGCCGTGGAGCAACTAAGCCTGTGAGCAACAACTACTGAGCCTGCGCTCTAGAGCCTGCGTGCCACAACTACTGAAGCCCATGTGTCTAGAGCCAGCACTCCGCAGCAAGAGAAGCCACCGCAATGAGAAGCCTGCACACCGCAACGAAGAGTAGCCCCCGCTCGCTGCAACTAGAGAAAGCCCGCGTGCAGCATGAAGACCAAACGCAGCCAAAAAATAAAATGAATTAATTTATTAATTGAAAAAACAAAAGAATGAAGGAAGGACTCTCTGCAAGAAAAATATCTGTACAGACAGCAAATCACTCAGAGTGCCTATAAATAATGACAGTGGAATCAAAGACTAGTCAGAACAGCTGTGATGTGGAAAGAAATACTGATACTCAGTTGTGGTTTCGGGCACCTCTAGATAAACCCAAACAGTTAGGGATTATATCAATAGAATCCCCTCGGACCTTAATGAACAGAGATAACATGTGCCATCTAACTGACACGCTGAAAACACCAGCAAATCAGCGCGTTATGCTCCTGGTGACACAGACATAAACAACTTAATATAGACAGACTTCTGGAGAGCTTAAGTTGCCAGAAGGAAGTCTCTGCACAGTGGGAAAAGTGAGAAACAAAGCTCGTGTTAACTCGGCTACCCAAAGGAGTCGTCTCCAATTCAATGTTATGTTTTGTCTCACATTATTGATTTAATAAGCCTGATTTCCTGGACCCCCTTGGCAGTCTGTTTTCACCTGGTCACAGCATACAGCAGTGAGAGGGGATGGAGAAGGATACTAAGAACAGAAGCATAACTTCAAGAGATGGCTGTCTGCGGGGAAGTGGGTACCAGTGAGGAAAGCACAACTCTCTGGGACAGCGCAGGACCACATCAAACAGCTCCCAATTTACTCCAGAGCCAAAGAGCGCCACTGCACCCTAATAACAATACCCAGTGCCCACCCTGATGAACAAGACGCCAAGGAAAGGCCAAAGCACGTTTCGGCAAGGTCCCTTACCAAGGCATGAAAATGTACAATTCAACTTGGGGAAATCTGTATCAAAGTTTAAAAACAAGAAAAATTATTAAAAATTTTTTCCCAAGCTGTACTTGTTTTATTCATTCCCTTTGCTAATAAAGTGTCTGTAGATTTGCTGCATTCTGTTAAAACAGAAAAGATAAAATTCTGGAGTTTCAAGGGCTAAGTTCAGTACAGAGTAAATTCATTTAATGATGCTTCACATTTTCCAGTATCAGAAAAACAGATAGCCTGATAGCTTACTATAAGCTTCTTGAGGACACAGCCCATGCCTGCCTTGTTCACTGGCATGCTTCCAGAACCCAGCAGTATTTGGAACACAGAAGGTGCTCAAAACATCTGTTGTCTGGATGAACGTACTGATATTCTCATTAGGAGATATTTCTCTATCAAGCTTATTTAGCATGGTTTGAGCTAGCAGGCTCAACAATGATTTCTTTTCCTTCCCCAAACTTTAGCTATTTCAAAGACTTAAAAGGATAGGCACTCCTAACACGGGCCAGCAGTTAAGGAGTGAACCATTAGGCTAAAAACACAAGTGCCAACATAAGTATAATCTTTTAATTTGTTCACTGATGATATAACTCAGTCACTTTAATTATGATAGACTGCGAATAAATGACATTTCTTTAGGGTAGAAGTTACATTAATAATTTTCTATGTTTAAGTTCTTTATATGTTATGAAAAGTGTTTATTTCAAAAGAAACCATGGGGAGGCTCATGAAGCAGAGGGTGTGGTGGGGACAGGATGGAGTCGGGGGACAGTAGATGACCAGGTGAGCCACACTGAGACCCAGAAGAGGTGGGTGGAAATCACTCGAGGCAGGAAGGACTGGACTCCGTGCAGGGTTCACAATGCAGCCAGAGAACTTACTTGGCCGGGTGAAGACAAGAACGAGAAGACAGGCTTCAGCAGGAAATGGAAATCCTACCAGCTCCAGCAGCAATGCCAACCTGCATCTACCTGAGGCTCTAGTCCAAGCAGCATAGCTTGGCATCTCACATTATTTAGGAACGACAGCCAGGGACCACAGACCAGGGGCAAGGATGACGAGAAACAGTGCTGGAGCCATTCCCGTATTCGGCCTCTGTGCCTGGCCTCGCATCAGCAGAAGCAGGAGCGGAAGGATTGCGAGGTGCTGGGCAGACTGACACCATCTGCAGCAGAGGCAGTGAAGAGGGGCAAGGAACGGACTTCCCAGGAAAAAGGAAGAGCCACGTGAGAGGTCAGCTTGCGAGTCACGCTGACAAGAGGCTTATGAGGCGATAAGCACTAGAATCGCAATTACCAAGCCGGGAAAACACGTGGGCTCTTGGCGCCAAACGTGGCTTCTACCAGGCATCTCACTCTTCTCTCCCTTCCTCCTCAACTCTCGTTCCCCAAAGAGCACTCACGATGAACGTGCATTCCCCACTACCGCAAGGTGTGACCGTCACATCCTTACCTGGATGAGCATCTTGCGCAGGAAGGGCATGACGAAGGCTGGGTTCATGCTGCTGAGCCGGCCCACGGTGCAGATGGCCAGCTCCCGGATCTCAAACACCTGGTCATTCAGGGCCACAAACAGGGCCTGCAGATTCTCTGCCTGGGCCAGGTGTGCGTCAAAGCGCTCATCCAGGGATGCCAAGACACAGTAGCGGATGTCGGGGTCTGCAAGAGCAATTGAGCCTTTCAGTGCCTCTTCACTCCTCTCCTCCCTCCAGTCCTTTCCCAGTTTCTGCTTCCACTGCCATCAGCCTAGGGAGAGGATTCCAGATACCCTTCTCTGACCAAACCTGTCATTTTTTTCTCTACTCACAGGAGCAAAGATAATAGAATTTTTTTAAAAAATAAATAAATAATTAATTAATTTTTGGCCGCGTTGGGTCTTCGTTGCTGTGCGCGGGCTTTCTCTAGTTGCGGTGAGCGGGGGCTACTCTTCGTTGCGGTGCGCGGGCTTCTCACTGCGGTGGCTTCTCTTGTTGCAAAGCATGGGCCCTAGGCTCGTGGGCCTCAGTAGTTGTGGCACACGGGCTCTGCAGCTGTGGCTCGCGGGCTCTAGAGCGCAGGCTCAGCAGCTATGGCACATGGGCCCAGCCTCTCCACGGCATGTGGGATCCTCCCGGACCAGAGATCGAACCCATGTTCCCTGTATTGGAAGGCGGATTCTTAACCCGGCGCCACCGGGGAAGTCCAAGATAATGGAATTTAAGGCCGATTATCTTACAGAAATAAGGCTTTGCCAGAGAAAATGCTGGACATCAGCTTGTTGAGGCCATGAAAGGAAACTGGCTACTTCCAACTGCCCCAGGCACCTACACTTCCTTAGAATGCCTCCATCTCAAACTTTACCAGGATCTGTTATCCCAACCACGAGCAGTTTGCTGAGCACATCCGCCACCACTTGCACTGCGGTCTGGCTAACCACGTGAGCATGGCCACTGATGAGGTGGACAGAGGGCGTGAGCAGGCGGGAGCAGGTGCGGGCGGCTTCCATGCGGATCTCCTTGTGCTCGCTGTTCAGGAAGTGATCCGCACAGTGGCGGACAAACTGGGTCAGAGAGTGGCCTGGATACAAAGGCAGAGAGAAGACAGAATAAACACTGCTGCTTTGGACAGTAGGTCTGCAACTCGCTAGCTGCATTTTCCATTCCATTTCCATTCCATGGCTACTAATTTAATTTTCAACAAGATATTCAACCAGCAAGATACTGACCCCCAACTCTTCTCTTAAAAAAGTAACAAATGATCTTCCAATGAGCAGAACGGCAGAAGGGAGGTAGAAAAGGAGCTGGGAGACATAAAAAAGGCATTTCCTCCCTGCCTCCATCCCAATCCTTCAAAAAGTGAATTATTTTGTTTTATTCGGACCCAGCCCTTTACATTCTCAGAGAGTAAAACAATTTTTGATCAAATTTACCTCATCTATTTTAGTTCCCAGATTTAAATACCAAAAAGAGAGTTTGATATAGGCTGGGTTTAAATATAGCTACTTTCTATTCCTTAGAAATAGATTGGGAGGAGATATGGGGATATATGTATATGTATAGCTGATTCACTTTGTTATACAGCAGAAACTAACACACCATTGTAAAGCAATTATACTCCAATAAAGATGTTAAAAAAAAGAAAAGAAAAGAAAAGAAATAGATTATCCTGGGTGTTACTCAGTGTAAATGGAGGAACTGCAACAGGGAAACTAGCGATGCTGTGTAAGTATTCAGACAGCATGTCTATGCTTTTTGTACTTGTTTGTTTCCCTGTAGCCTTAACCAATACCACCTACACAATCTTAAATTTCAAAAGAGTCCATTTTTATCTCCTGAAACGTATCTCCCTAAGGCATTAATGTGGGTTTATCTGTAGCCTAGAATTCCAAACTGAACTACACAGTACAGCAGTCTCGGAAATCACACCGCCATTGGAATGAAAATACCCCCAAGTCCTGCTTATACATTTTAAAGAATTCGATACCATCTCAGCCAAAGGAAGGTGACAAGGTGAGGGGGAGCCATCTCTGCAGCATTAGTTCCTTGGATCAATGCATACTTTTCCTCAACACCATCTGCCCCCACCCCATTTTCCTTTGTCTTTGTATGGGACAAAGAAACAAACGGTAGGAATTAACCACATATGGAAAGACTATAAAAGGATGAGCTGCTGTAGAATCAGCTACCCTGTCTCCAGGACCCCTAGCAAGATCCAGGAATTCTAGGTACCCTCATTCTTTTCTCGAGGTTCCCAGTATCACTGACTATCTTGGCAAGAGCCACCACAATTTCTTGGTTTTTAAAAAAAAAATTTTTTTATTTACTTATTTTTTTATACAGCAGGTTCTTATTAGTCATCTATTTTATACACATCAGTGTGTACATGTCAATCCTAATCTCCCAGTTCATCCCACGCCCCCCTCCCCACCACTTTCCCCCCTCGGTGTCCATACATTTGTTCTCTACATCTGTGTCTCTATTTCTGCCCTGCAAACCGGTTCATCTGTACCATCGCAATTTCTTACCTTCAAATTCAAAACTGCCAAGAGTTCGGAGGGCAAGGGTAATGCTGCCCACATCGCTGGCCTCAGGGAGGGTCGTGAGGCCAGGAGAAGCCAGCTGATGGGCCAGGCCCTTGGGCATGCCTGGGTGCCGGAGGGGTTTGTGCATAAGGACCAGGGACAGCATCTTCAGGAGTCCATCTTGGATGTCCTTTTTCAGCTGTGGAATCTGACGGCTCAGGTCGTAGAGCACAGCTGTGAGGGCAGGGCTGAGGGAAATGAAACCAGTCATGTAAGGGCCTGGATATATGACATTTGGTCTGGTCTTGGGAAGAAACAGCCCTTCTTGTCCAGCAAGGGGACTGGGCCCCATCCCTGCTTAGTCTTTAAAGCAGAAAGGATACAATGAAATAGAATATATATCTTAAACTCTCTTTCAAAACAATCTATGATTTTCTGGGTTTTGCCTTGAGAGAACTTGTTTACTGTAATTCAGTCACTATGGAAAACCAAGTCTCAATAAATAATCTGGGAAGCAGATTGAGAGCATCGTCCTTATTTTATAGATGAAGAGAACAAAAGTATAGGGAGCTTAAGCAACTTGCCCATCATAATATAAATGATAGCTGCAAACACTAACGGAGCACTTTTTTTTTTTTTTTTTTGGCCACGCCACATGGCTTGTGGGATCTTAGTTCCCCAACCACGGACTGAATCAAACCCGGGTCCGGGCAGTGAGAGTGCTGAGTCCTAACTACCGGACCTCCAAGAAATTCCCAGTGGTGCATTTCTTATACAGACTGCATTGTACTAAGAGTGGCTATTTCGTGAACTCTTTCACTTAATCCCCACGACAAACCTAGACCATAGGAACTGCTACTGTACCCACTTTTCAGACTAGAAAGCTGAGGCTCAGAGAAGTTAAATAATTTATTTACGATCACCCAGCTAGACAGTGATGAAACCTGGATTTGAAACTAGCCTATGAGTTTAGTGTGAGCTATCCTACCTATCCAATTTAACGTGTAAATAGCCATGCCTCGCTTTCAACACAGACCCAGGACTGTGGCTCAAGCCTCATGCTACCCGAGCTGGGGACAGCTCAGGTTCCCGACACCCACCTCAGGCCCACTGCCAGCATGGGCTCCAGCAGCTCCTTGATGTCCTGCTGGATGCCCGGCCCCATCGCTCGGGCCAGCATGCTGATGCAGGTGAACACCGTGGCATCCACCTGCATTGCCTTCTGTCTCCTGCAGAGAACCGAAGAGTGGCTAGTTTAGACATAACGGCATTTTGTGATACCCTACCTCAAAATTACCTTGGGGCAAGGAGGGCAGGTTACCCAGGCGGCGCCACCCCATGTGGGTGTGCAGGTTACCTACTGCACAGTCTAGGGGCCCATCACACTGTAGTCACTGCAGACTTGTATATTTACAACAAATGACCAGCAGATGGCAGTAAAGTCTCTTGAGGAAGGGGCCCCACTTCAGAATTCACACAAAAGGCACCATGTGGGTTAATGTGGTGCTGGCCAAGGTCCCTATTCAGGAAGCAAACTGAACAACGTGCACATCAGGGACCACGAATGCAGGGCACAGCCATCATATGAGAAGAAATTCTCCCTATGAGGAGAATGCTGGGCTTGAAACGGGCGAGGCTTATTAATTCACCAGCACAATCCCCGCTACTAACACAGGGAACTATGAAGACACAATTCTAATTAACGCTGACCCTCTAAGACTTGGAGAAGATACCCTAGCCCCGCCACCTTGCAGGGTGCTGAAGGTCTTTCTCATATTTTATTCACTGGGACGTTTCAAGAGGTAGGATAATGTATCCAACTTCAGTGATAAAGAAAAAGGTGACCGTTAGGTCCCCTCGGTTCCAGTCTAGGAACCCTCGCTTTAGTTGTTATCAAAATCAGACCTTTGAAAGCCAGAGAAAAGAACAAAACTAGGAGATTCCCAGTAAATAATATTGAGAACAGCACTGGTATCTAACATGTATTGGTATGAACAGGTATTCAACCTCCCCAAATATTTACATCCATGTCACTTCATGTGGGAAAGGCTGGAACTCAACTGAAGAAAGGCTATTCATTATATGATTTGCTGGTTAATGACGCAGAGAACAGGCTTCAGCTCCACGGAAATTGGGATGCAGCATCCTCCCTCTCCAACCAAATGGGGTGGAAGGTGAAATCATAACAGAGATGCTTACTTATGGGCAAAGTCCTTAGGAGGCAGGGCTGCTCGGATGATGTCCAGCACACGAGGTAAATAGACCTTAAACTCAGACCTCACAGCCACAGAAAGTAGCCCCAGGGCTTGGAAGGCTGCTGTCCGTTCCTTCTCCTTCTTGACACAGCTTAGGACATGGTTCATGGTATCTTGGAGATACTGGGTATCTGAGCACAGAAACGACAAAGTGTATATATGGCTGAAGGTGAGGGGTGGTCTACATATGAAAGGTCAAAGTTCCTATAAAACACTTAAATTTAAGAATAAATTAAGAAAGCCTGTTGGAAAGATATTAAGAAGAATTTAGAGAATGCACTAACCAAACTCTTTGCTTGATAATCACTCCTCTGATACAGCTTTTAGAAATATAAGCTGTTTTTCCTTTAATTTAAAAAAACCCAAAACCTTAAAAGTGTCTCCAAAACAATACTGCATTAATTATCCCCATTAGCATTATATTTTGAGGGAAAGATTACATGCTTTTGTTTAAGAAATATATGTTAAACCTTGGTTAAAAACAAAGAGAGGATCATCCAAGCTATTTTATATTATCTGGAAATTTAAAGTAATATTGAAAACTGTTTGTAATAAACAGGCTATTCCACTCAGCGTAGGCCTAGAAATCACTTTGCTATCACCTAGAGACTTCTGTTACAGTTATATTTAATAGAACAAGATTTAGTCCGTAATTTGGAAAGCCACATGTGTGTTTTCATTAAGTTTACATAAGCCAGTGTGCATGGGCAGGCGGTTCTTGGGCAGTTTAAGCTAAGGTGCTACGAGTCCTCAGAAGGCTGCTATTTCCTGCCTCTTGCTCCTCTTCCATTTCTTCTCTTCCATCTTTCTGGCCTCAAGTCCGTGCACCAGCAGCACATACAAGCAAGACCACGCATCCAGTAGAAAGTGAGGGGTGTTCAAGGCCACCAGGACCACAATTAGAAGACAGTCAACTAGACTCCCGAACAGCACACATACATCACTGCATTTATGCTATCGAGAAATGTCTTCTCTCACAGCTCACGGTCAAATGCCATTGAAGCATGCTGGAGCTTGAAAACAGTCAGAGACCAAGGTGATACAACTCTCAAACCAGAGTGCACCAACGAGAAAAATGGGACCTTTGCAGAGCAGGACAGTGTTTCAGCAGGAAATGAGCTTAAATCAAGAAGGTAACTTCCTTTTCCAGACTTAGCACCCCAAGAGATTAGGAATCTGACATTGCTTGAGATTCCAGCCCAATCCTAGGGGGAGCATTTTTGATATTCCCAAAGCTTGCATCATCAGGAAGTGCAAGCAATGACTTCCAAACTGCAAACTTTAAAAAAGTGGCGCTTTCCCAATGAGACTGTACTTACGGAGGCTGCCCAGGCTGAATTTCCAGAACGTATTTTAGTACATTAATAAAACAACAAAAACTCACATCAAAAGAACAAACCTAGGGGCCCCTCTGAGCCTTTGTATCCTGCTGCTAGGCCGTCTTTTGAACTTACTAAGGTAACCGCTTCTACAGCATGCCAGACTTTGATCAAATTTGGCCTAGTTATTATTCTCTTTTGAGCCACAGACTTTCAAACCAAGATCATTTAAAGTTCTACTGAATAGGGGCATGTCTGTTCATTAAAAAAGAGAAAAGCTGCTGGGTACCAGGTGAGAAGAATGGAAAACTGAAAAAATATGGGTGATTCTCATTATATCCTTTCTCTCTGGTTCAGTGATTTTATGTGGCTAATTGCCTCATCCTCTCTTAACACCTATTCTCACACCCAGCACATTTAACACCTCACCGGCTGTATTTCTCTGCTTTCATCTGAGCTGGGTGGTGTGAAATGAATCTGTGCTAGGGAACAGCATCTGCTGAGGGTCAGGCTGGCCTTTCATTTCCCATCCTGCCTCTCACTGGGTCCTGAACGCTTATTAAGCACGCACCATAGTGAAGAGGAAAGAGATGTAGGTCCGGGGTCTCTACACTCAGCAAGGAGGGAGGTGAGACAAGGACACTAAGTATGAACAGGCAACTGGAGTATTATTATAATTTTTACCTTTATCTTGTTTCTAAAATGGCTTTGAAAGAGCTAGGGGAAGCAGCAACAATAACGGTTTCTATTTCTTGGACCTTACTCTGTGTCAGGCACTTAGACAGGTGCCTAGACATTAAAGCAGCTCATCTCATGAGGCAAGGACTGTCATTCTAATTTGACAGGTCAGGAAGTGGAGGCCCAGGAAGGTCAAATAACCTGCCCCAAACCTCACAGTTAAGAACAGAGGCAAGATTCACCCCAGGTCTGATGACGCCAAAGCCTTTCCACAGCTGGGGGCTGTAACGGAAGAGGAAAAGCACGTTTCTAGCTAGAGTGACCCAGCAAGGCCTCAGGGAGAAGCCAGTGTCTGAGCTGGGCCAGCTTCAGGAGCCAGGAATTCATACCGCCCAGTGAGAACAGGGCAAGAAGAATTCAGGAATTCGGGAACCCAGTCTATTACCCGTGAACCCAGCCTCTGAAGCATCCAGTCCTTCCTCCTTGTGAGGGGGGGGCAGCCCGGTGCCCACCTCAGGAGCAGACACAGGACTGTCCCCGGATCCTCCCTGCCCCACAGACTGGATGCTGCACACCACTGAAACCGAAACTGCCCTTCCTGCGGTCCCTCAGAAGTCCACTCACGAACGTGTTGGCTTCCACACACGAGAACTCGCCTGGCTCTAGAAGCGCCTCTCTGCCTGCACGTTCGCATCGTTCCTGCGTTTGCTGCCGCAGATGTTTACAGAAAACCTGAACTAGATGCCACTGAAGCTGGATAGAGGCAAGAGACCAGAGACTAGCCCCTCAGCAGGCACTGCTTCAAATGAGAAGCAGACATAACTTTCTGGCATCTCGTCTTCTCTGTATAATTACCCCTGAATGGGTAATGACATGACACGTCCACGGACATCCTCACCTGTGAAGGCAGAAGGTCGGAAGGCAGCCAAGCGGGGCAACAAATTCAGGATTGTCATTTGGATCAGCGAGTTCTTGCTATTCCTGCACTTCAGCACCCACTGGCACACCTGAGACAGGAAGGACACAGGGTTGGCAAAGGAAAGGGAGGCGTGGAGCTTGGGAGAAGAGGGAGCGGACCTCCTGCCACTGACCTGATCAAATTTCTCCTCCATCAAGTCTCTGCAGCAGCGACTCTCCACCAGGGTGGACTTCGCTGGGCTGGGGGAAGCCCCGAAGCCCATGAGGCCTTGGTGAGAGCTGTACCCCAGCAGTCCCACCAAGGCGTTTGACTGCTGGGGCTGCATGGCCTGGAAACTGGTGAAGGGGGTGATGTGACGAGGTTTCGTTCCGAAGCCCATGAGATCCTTGCAGTACTTGTCATGTACCAATTGCTGCTGTGTGATTTCTTCCATTTCTTCTCTCAGGCGCTATACACATGGGGGAAGAGTCACCTTTACTTACAAGTGGCATTTGCCTAGGCACCAGGGAGTCTGCCGACAACACGAGCCCAACCCTGAAATGCAACTCTTCCCACAGTGGGCGGCGGCCACTCTTCATCTCTAGGATTCGATTTCCCCAGAACCTTGCAGGGGGCCTGAATCTGTTCTAATTTAGGCAGAAGAGAGCACCACCTACTGAACAATGAAGCAGCAGCAGGGGTCTGGCCCCCAAGAACCCCCTACCCCACCCTTGGTTTGGGAAAGCTGACTTGCGGATGGCTGCGACAACAGACCTAGGATCTAGCAACGGAGCCTCCTGCGAGGGTGAGGGGCAGCCCCAAGCCAGCATCCTGCTAAGGACGTTCTGCTCTCCCTCTTCTCACCAGAAATGCAGGTAGAGACAACTCAGGCAAGTTAATGTTCTCAGAGTCCTAGGAACTCCATATGAGGCATGGAGTACACTGACTGGCTGAGAACCCCCATCCCTCACCTACTCAAAGGGCTGCTTAATAACTCATTCTCCAGCTTTCCAAACTGAGAAAGATACAAACCAATTAATTTCCAAACTTCTAACTCTCTCCACAGATATCTTCAGTTTTCAGAACGTCTTACCCACTCTTCTCGTCAAGGTCACCAGGACCCTTAGGCTGCCGAACTGAAGAGTCCGCAGCCCCTGATCCAACTTAGTGTTTCCTCCTCCTTGAAACCCCTTCTTCCCTTGGCTCCTTGGACCCTGAGCTTTGCTGGCGCCCCACCCCCACCCCTGCTGCTGCTCCTTCTTGGTCTCCCTTGGTTCTTCCTCATCTCCCGACCTCAGGTTCTCAGCCCCCATCTCTCCTCCAACTACCCTAGTTCCCCGGGGGTCCTCATCCAGTCTCACGACTGGAAATAACATCTATATGCCAGTGACCTCCCCAATCTGTCTCTCTCGCTCAGATCTCTCCCAGAGCCACTCAATAACTCCCCTCAGACGCCCAACACGCATCTGAAACTTAACACGCTCAAAAGCAAACTCCTGACCTTCTACCGCAGACCTGTTCCTCCCATCTCAGTAGATGGCAACTCTACCCGTCTAGTTGCTCAGGCCCCAAACCTTGACCCTTCTTTCTCTCCTATCGACCTCCAAATCCCTTGTACCCCGACAGCTCCCACTACTGCTGAGATGCTGCAGTTCCCCCCTGACTAGACTCCTGGCCTCAGCCCTGGCCCCTCCCGTAATCCATTCCCAACAGTCTGTACAGGGGCGTCTGAGACCCTAGGTGACGAGCCCCCTCCCTGCCCCAGGTATTCCCCCAACCCCATCTCCCAGCTCCTCTCACTCAGCTCAGTCACAGCGGCAATCTTGCTCCCTTCCTAAAGCAGCACGCTCCTGGCACGGGGCCTCATGCTCCAGGACCAGCGGTCTGGAAGAAAGCTCATCCCCAGAGGTTTGTATGGCTTTTTTCTTACCTCCTTCATGGCTGTGCCCAAACACCATCATATTTTAAAATGTAATCCCTGATCCACGCTAGTATGCCCTATTCCTTTTCCCTGCCCTACTTTTCTCCACAGCATTTATCACCATATGCTACACTATGTATTTTTACTTATTTATGTATTGTCTGCCTCCCCTTGCTAGAATGTACTGTTTTATTCATTGCTGCCTTATTCTTCTAGCTCTTAGGACACGGTATAGCTGGCCCATAGTAGGTGCTCAATTAGTATTTGTTGAATGAATGAAAAAGTTGTGAAATTGTTAACACCTTACATTTGGATAGTTCTTTATAATTTACAAAGCACCATCACAAGTACTATTTCATTTAAACCTATCAGTTAGGTGATATTGCCCTGTTTTACTGGAAGAAAACAAAGATCCCAGAGCTGTGTGGGGTACAGTGGAAAGTACCACATTATACTTGGGTGGGGAAAACTCTGAGGGTGACCATTTACGGAATGCCCACTAGGTATCAGGTGTTGTGCTAACCTCACACATATTTAGAAACTTCACACATATTTAGAAACCTCACTGAAGCCCAATGAGGTGGATAAGATCCCCATTAAAATTGAGGAAAATAAGGAGGGAAAGTAATTTACCCAAGTCACACAGTATAGAGGAGCGGGGATCCAAAGCCAGACTCGCTGTGTTTCTACACATACGGCAGCACACGCTGCTCCCACATCTAAGGCACAGCCATCACCAAATGATCGCTGGGTCTACGAAAGCAGGAAGCCCTGGGGGGAAAGTCCACACCACCCAGCTCCCCACAGGAAGACTCACAGGTGGGGCTCTACCTCCCAGATATACCCTGAATCTGGTGTCAGTGGACTGACCCTGAATCTACTTTTGTGTCCACACTGCCAGTGCCAGTCGAAGCCACCACCGCTGCTCGCCCAGGTGACTGCAATCGCCTCCTGGGGCAGCCGTGAGAATAGGACCTCCAGCTACCAGGAGAGAAACCGACCCAGGGCCCCAGCCGCTACTCTGAAATCCGTGGCCATGTCTGTGCCAAGGCCACACTTTCTGTGAGCTGCTTCTAGCCGATGACGAACACAGTAGGAAGGCTACGGTGGGCCTCCTCTTGACGGCCAGCTCTGGCCTGAGGACCCTGTGATGGCTCCGCACAGCAGACTAGGGTGCTTCCATCCAACATTTCCTCCCGCTCTTGTTCTCTCAGGGTCAGATCCGCACTGAGGCCTGATGGTTCTCCCAGCCTCTCCCAGCTCCCTGCGCATTTTCTCTCAAAGCTTATTTCCCTAATACAGTCCTTGCACTTTTAAACCCACCTTTGCAGCTGCTTCTTGAGCCAGCACACCTCCTAACTCACCTCCCTGCTTCCCTTCCTGCCTCTCCACAAGCTCTTCCCCACAAGTAGCCAATGACTGTTAAAGATGGATGCCATCATGTCATCCTGTGGACACAGCCCTGTGAGGAGAACGGGAGCCAGTAGGGGCCATGAGCTGTGAGGCCCCCGGTGCGGCCCCTCCCGCCCTCTCCCTTGCTCACGGTGCACCAGCCACACTTCCCTTCTCGCCTGAACTTATCAAACGCTCTTCCACCTCAAAGTCTCTGCCTGGAGCACCCCACCCCGCCCGCTGCAAGGCTGGCTCCTCCATGTCATGCGGTCTCAGCTCAAACGGCACCAACCTCAGGGAGGGAGTCACCCGCACCCCCGTTACCCACCACCCCATTTCCTCGCAGAACTTGCTGCTACCTGAAATGTTCCTATTTATTTGTCTATTGCCTGCTCCCCCCACAAAACGTCAGCTCTTTGAGGACAGGGATCTCGCCTCGTCTCGCTCCCAGAATGGCACGTGAGAAGACTGGACACCCTCAGACGCGCTTCTCACCTCTCCCTCCATGCTGCTGATGCGAACCAGCTCGTTGAGGATCAGTAAGGCTCCGTGGATCCGATCATCGCGATTCATGCCCTTCTCCTTGGCCAAGGTCTCATCAAACCCCTTCTCTGCTTCCTCAAACGTGTGCTACAGAGAGATACAGAATGCCTAAACTACCCAACGTCCAGAGTTAGAAAGCAGCCCCACCCATCTATATTGGGGGTTCTGAGGTTACCATGCCTGCTAAGGGCCTCGTGCCAGTGTCACCAACAATCCCAACTCATTGAGCTCTCTCGTTTCATTTAGCTTCAACTCTCACAACAATACCACGAGGGAGACACCACTACCGCCCCTATTTAATAGAGAAAAAACAAGAGGCTCAAAGAAACTAAGTGACTTGTCCAAGGTCACAGAGCGGGCAAGACGAGAACCCAGGTCTCCAATCCCAGGTTCCCATGTTCAGGGCTCTTTCTGTAGGACAGGGGTCCTTAGCAGGTTCACTTGGCAGCAGCAGTCAGCACAGGACTCTCGATACTACAGGAACACTGGCATCTCTCCAGAGACGCCCATATTTCTATATTTTAACACCTCTGAAAAAAGATGTCTTATAATTGTTGATAAGAAGGCAGTGAGTTTAATTGGCACTATAGTCTCACTCTTAGTGGTACATAAAGCAATGGTGTGGCTATTGATAAATCTTTGCTTTTGTGAAAAACAATAAAATAACTACTGATTCATACTGCGCTTAAAAAACCATGGGAGACCAAAGCAGACAGGATACTTGTTCTTTGGCAAGGGGCCTGCTGCTGCCCTGTAGGCCCGATGATACTCTACGCAAATGTGCTTTGCTGGAGGTTGGAATGGAACCATCTCCTCACCCTGTACCACTGTGGCTTCTGCATCTCCTTTGGCTCCCGCTGGGTGGTGAGGATCAGACAGGCACGAAGGGCAGCAACAGCTCCCTCACGGATGGCCTGTTTGGGGTCCCACACGGCCACAAAAATATTGTCAAAGAAGGGCTGCACTTGCTGGAAGAAGAAGGTGGGGACGCTGATGGCCAGCTCACGAAGAACCAGGACCTGGGAGAAAAGGCACAGAGAACTTTCATCTGGGTCAGAGTCTTGTTCTCTCAGGAACACAGCCTCCTGTCATCCTAGAGCCTACATACACTAGCAAAAGAGCACACTTGCCCACTCTTCTAGCTCAGAAATTCTGGGGACCTAGGAAGGAGAGTGAAATTGATCAAACATCTCAGTGTTCATTATCCTAGGGTGTTTAGAGGCAGAATGCTTGTAACGTTAGTACACAAGTTCTGAAAGGGCAGACGTGTTTAATGCTTTGTACACTGCTCTACTGATAGCCTAGAATGCGCCCGAAATACAGCAGGCATTCAATAAACATTGTATTGAATGAATGAATAATCCTGTTTAATATTTAATCTTGCTATTATTTTCATCTGACCCTGGAAAAACTGAAGGTTCAGAGGCTGCCCCAAGTTACAGAGTGAGGAAGTAGCACCAGGGTCCACGTGTGGGCCCCTCACCCAGGCCGGCTCCCTCCTTGTGGTGCTGTCCCTGTCCCCGAAAGAGGGAACCGACTGGAAAGGATCCAACTGAAGCTTCTGATCCCCATCACATTCATTCCTAGATTCTCTCTCTTAAGGACAGACTCTCCCCCATCTCACAGCCTGGATTCCTAGCCCATCAAACCAGCCTCTTTCAGGGATGAGCCTCAGAAAGCAATGAGTATGTGCGTCTAGAAGAAGAGGGTAAGAAGCCAGCACTTCCTCAATTGAAGAATAGCCAACGGGAAAGAGGAAGTCTGGACTATGCACCAACCGATCAATAAATGACTAAAAAAGGCCTGGGAGAAGGCAGATCAACTCTCCCAGCACGGGGAGTGAGTCCCTCCCCGGCTCCTCTCTTCAGCCCAGTACTCCCATTTTCCCACAGGATATGGAGGGACCTTGACAGAGGGATCCTACAGATAGCACGGTTGTCTGAGGCTTTGTAAGCCTCTTGGCTTGTGGCTTCTTCTCTTGACTACAGCTGAGGGGGTGCCTTCTGCCTGGGAGGCATTTTTGATTCTGGAAAACTGGAGTTCAGGATAAGCACTGCACAGAGGGCTGCCTCTCAAGCAACAAAAGAGGACGTTAAGCCTCCTCTTCAGGTACGGAGCTCAGGGTGAAGAGAGAAAGGGATTCAGGACAGAACCGAAGGCGACCAAGAAGCCCAGTGCCTTTGCCTGGAGCGTCCCCTCTCATTCTTTGCCTTTCAGGGACCTGAGCACATCGTGTGAAGGACCCCGACATGGAGCCACCACTCGCCACGCACTCACAGCCGCATGTCTCCGGCCCTCGTTGCGGTCAGCACCCAGCCATTCCAAGGCTCGCTTCACCTCAAACTCCACATACTCAGCGGTAAAAGTGTCCCCTGCCATGGCGAGGCGACCGATGGCCTTGGATGCCATTTCCATGACAACTGGGTCATTGGAGGGGAGGAGGTTCCGAAGGTAGTTAGCAAATCTTCCGATTCGGGTGGCATTCCCACCTTCCACTCCTATGAGGCTGGCTGGAAAAGAGAGGAAAGCAAAAGGTGAGGAAGGGCACATGCTGTCCAGGAAAGTATACTGCCTTCAGAGGAAAGCTAGCCAGTGACCCCCTCCTTTTACTTTAAGAGCAGACTGCAATTTCCAGACAGTAAGGATGCAAATAATTTTCATCTTAACCAACAGATTTCATATTTGTGCCAGAACTACTTATATAAAGCAAAATAACCTCATTTTAGTATACATAATTTGTTTTCCCAAGAAGAAAAGGAAAACAAACTGGGTCTGAATAACAGTTCATAGGATGGAAGACCAGTTCCTGGAGGTTGAAAATTACCTGCCTTTCATTCACTGCACCCCAACTCTACTTTTCTATTCGTAAGCCCCACTATGCCAAACTTTGCTCTACAGAGAAGCCAGAGCCTGCATTTTTGCAGTGGAAAGAAAGCAGGCTTCTAGTTTCAGTTCGGGCACACTGGCCCTAGAAAAGTCGCTTAACAGTTCTGAGATTCCATATCTGAAAAAACCTGCTTTGTCGATGTCCCAGGACTATTGCTAGAATTAACAGCTGGAAAAGTACACTGAAAGCCACAAGCCTCCTTAAAATTCATTAAACAAATGTGAACTAAGTGTCCAGTAAGAAGCAGACCCAAGGTGCAGTAGACACAAAGCTGAAGAGTCCTTTATTCCCAGTTCTCACCTTACCAGAAACTCTGTCCTTACCTATGGCCAAGATGCCACCTTTCCTCTCATTGGCATCTGAGCTGGAAACCAGTTCAAAAATGTGATGGTTCAGCTGATCATAGAAGCGAGTAGACTCTTCTTGACTCATCTACAAAAGAAGATGTGCTCAGAACAGTTTATAATGTCTCCCTAGTGGTGGGGTGGCTTCCAAAGACTAGGACCCGAGAGGCAGCCAGGAGGTACAGTTCCAGCCAAAGATGACATGGCTACTGCCTATTTCTATAGTTTTAAACTGAAGAGCAATTCATCGGTGTATTTAACAAATACTTATCGAGTATCTACTCCTTTGCAGGACATGTCCCGTCCTAGATTCTACCTAGTACCAAGGGTATAAGAATAAACAAGACATTGTCCCTGACCTCAAGTCTGGTCTCTATTTAGAAAGCCCCAGGACTTCCCTGGTGGCACAGTGGTTAAGAATCCGCCTGCCAATGCAGGGGACACGGGTTCAAGCCCTGGTCCGGGAAGATCCGACATGCCACGGAGCAACTAAGCCCGCGAGCCACAACTACTGAGCCTGCGTGCCTAGACCCCGAGCTCCGCAACGAGAAGCCACAGCAATGAGAAGCCCCCGCACTGCAAGGAAGAACAGCCCCCGCTCAACGCAACTAGAGAAAGCCCGCGCACAGCAGTGAAGACACAACACAGCCAAAAATAAAAATAAATAAATAAATAAAAATTAAGGGAAAAAAAAAGAAAGCAAGCAAGCCCCAAACAACCAACTCGTCAAACCCATCCCAACCACTGTTATCAGGCAGAAAGAGTGGAAGGTCTGGAATGTGGCATGAAAAAGAAAAAAAACGAAAAGAAGCAGCCGACTCCTAAAATATCACAACATAGAAATGTGTAACCGCAAAGGAACCTGCCCATTCTACAGACGTGAGAAATCGGTGCCTTTCTAAAATGGAATCTCTGCATTTTCCGAATCCTCACTTAGCTGTCAAGAGGCATCTAAACCAGGGGTGGTATATGTCACCCCAACACTCCATGATGAACGGCCCCGAACCACAGCAATCCCAACCTCTCGGAGCTCCATGGTGACATAGTGCTGGAGCTCCTTGGCGGCTTTGGCCCTGGTCTCCTCATTCCGGCTCTTCAGGCCACAGGCAAACTGCTGCAGGACGCTCACATTGCTGGATGCGGTGGTAGCTGTGGCAGCGGCGGCAGGGCCGGTTCCAAGCATCTTGCCCTGAGGTTCTTCGGAGAGAAGCTTCCTTTAATATTCTGAATAACAAACCATGGCGATGAACTCATTTATGGCCCCAGCTCCTCAACACAGATCTTCACCCTATCCACGTCAGGCTGGGGATCCTAAAAAGGTTGGGATACCTCACTAAAAAACATGCAGAGAGACTTGATTCACTCAACAATGACTGATGTTTAAAAGAGGCAGCATAGGAGAGAGGGTCAAATTATGGGCTGTGCTGCCAGATACCTGGGTGTGAATCCACAGTCCAAAGTTATATACCTTGAGGAAAGATACTTAAGATGTCTCCGTTTCCTAAACTGTAATAAGAGGATAACAGCACCTAACTCATAGGATTGATGTAAGGATTAAATGAGTTAACACACTAAACAGTTAAACAGTTAAAAAGTGCTTAAAATAGTGCCAGGCGCACAGTGAGTTCTGAATAGTTGTTAGCTATGATTATCATTATGACTACTATGTACATGGCACAGAGTCAGGTACTAGAGGTGGGGAGGTAGAGAGAAAATAAAGCATGCCTAAGACTGTCCTTTTCCTCCAGGAGTTCATTTTAAAGAGGGAAATTGATTATTACTCTGTAGCAGCACTGCCCAATAGAAATACAAGCCACAAATGTAAAAATAACTTTAAATTTCCTTGTAGCCATATCGAAAAGGTAAAAGAAACAGGCAAAATTAATACATTTTATTTAATCCAGTACATCCCAAATATCATTTCAACATGTTATCAATATAAAAATTATTGATATGTTTTTCTATTCTCTTTTTTGTACTGAGTCTCCAAAATCTAGTGTGCATTTTACACTTAGGGCAATCTCAACTTGGACCAATCACATTTCAAGTGCTCTAAGCCACATGTGGCTGATGGTTATTGTATAGGACAGCGCAGTTCTATAGAACATTAGGACTTGGAATGTGCTCTAAAAGAGACTGATTCGTTTCTCAGATCACTCATTCCTTCCTCAGTTATGTCCTGTCCCTTCCCTCAATAAGCTTTCAGTCTAGGGGGAAATACAAATAATCAGACGACCACAATAAAGTGGCCATGATAGCGCTCTGGCAGACTGCTATCACAGTAACATATGCACCTTTCCTAGGTATGTCCGGATTATATCAGAAAATCAAATTTTCTTATTTTTCAAAGAATTTGTGAAATGCAGAGAAAAAAAAACAAAACAGGGAATAATTGGCTCTGAAAAGCTTTTAAATACTCCAGTGCCGAGAAGAGTGCAGAGGGAAGTGTCAGCCTTCAGGGCAGAGGAAACCCAAGGACTCCAGAAGAGAAAACCACAGAGTGTGTGCGCTTGTCTGGGGGATGGAGGCCAGCAAGGGATTTCCAGTCTCAGGAAGGAACCAGCATATCTTAATAAGGTCTAAGGCCCACAGGCCATCTGCTCCAGGGAGAATTCAATTAAAATACTAGAAGTTAAATCCGAAGGGTCTTGGCGAGGGCTTACAGAAGTTAAGTCAGGTGGGGGCGGGGGAAGCTCGGATAGAACCGAGCTCACCTCCAGGGAATGGGTCCTTGAGAGGCCTCCACGGTGGACCGCAAGGGGCTGATACTGACGTTGGTCCTCTTTGAGGACAATTTGTAGGGGGCTCTGAAGAAGGGGTGACTGATGGGCAAGGAGACCCAAAGGCGCCCCGGCAATACAGGAGCTGATGGGCCGGCCTTCGTGGCGCCAGAGACGCACAGCAGGCTAAAGGGTTCGGGGGTTTCCTGCGGGTTCGGGAGGAGGTGGGCGTTGCCTCGGGGGTGCGGGTCCAGGGCTCAGGCGGCGCCCAACTCCGTGGGGGCCAGTACCGAGGGGACCCCACGTCCCAGACGGACGACTTCCCGGGGTCTCCCCACGGACCAGGCTGACCGTGGGTCTGGAAATTCCGCCGCCTTGGAGGGGTCGGTGCCAGGTCCCAGACTCACCGCGCGGCTTCGGCGAAGGCCTCAGCTGCCGCCGCCAGCGCCGGTACCGCCGCTTTCAGGCCCCCGACCCCACCACCCGCCTTCCCCGCTGTCCTCTAAGCCGGGCGGGAGGGAAGGCGGGCTCCCAGCCCTAAGGACCAATCGACGGGCGTAAGAAGAAGATGGACTGGAACATCGGCCAATAGTCATTAAGGAGAAGTGAGGCTTCGGGACCCGGCTTCTCAAGGGGGCGGGGACTGTTCAAATAGACAAACCCCGTGGCCAGTGGCAGGCGAAAGGAGGCTTAGGTCCACTCGGGAGAACCAATCAGTCGTGAGTTGACTTCAGTCACTTCCACGCACACATCCGGTGCATCGTTACTATAATTCCCCTCTGCACCTGGGCCGTGGAGGTGCGCATTCCGCTGTCTGGGTACCGTGGAATGGAACCACGAGGCGGTAGGCGGAGGTTCGCGACCCCGCCGGATTTAATTTTCGAGACCAGAGTGTGAGCGATGCCAGCGCCTTGTAATCACTGGAGCAAAAGAAGTGGAATTTTCGGACTAGCGCTACTTGTGCATCCGTGATTTCTCTTTTGTGAAATGTAATACGCATTTGAAAGCGTTTTTAGATTTCCCCACTTTTCCAAAATTATCTAGCTCACAAGATCATCCACGAGAAACCGTAGACAAGTTTTAGCTAAATAAGCTGCTCGTAAACAAATAATTTCAAAGTAGTATCATTTAAAAAACATCCTTTCGAAAATCAATAGCAAAAATGGAATTTGACTGCATCTCTTTTTTAAAAAAATCACGGTCTGTTTATTATAGTAAGCACTGAAAATTCCTAAGTACCTCACAATAGGAGTCCGATTAAATAAAATATAGTAATTTATATTAAGGAAAATGTAGGTAGCCATTAATAATCGTAATGTAGATGAACATTTGCTAAGAAGGAAAAGGGTTCACAATTATACCATGTAAGTATAATATAACCTATTAAAAATGTATATGTTTCTTATGTGTCTATGTTCACATGGGGAAAATATACAACTAAGATGTAATGGAATTTGGGGAAGGCATATTTTTTCTTTACACATTACCATCATTTACTTTTTTACTTTAATTAAATAAAAAGTGTTCGTTGAAGAGGTGTGAGTTTCCAGAAGTACTAAATTAGCAAATAAAAGAGGTTTGGTAGTGTTCTGTGGCTAAAAAACGCTTTGGCAGATTTAAGAGAAAAAGAAGTTATGACTACTTTTTTTTGATGTGGACCATTTTAAAAATCTTTATTGAATTTGTTACAATATTGCTTCTGTTTTATGTTTTGGTTTTTTTGGCCATGAGGCATGTGGGATCTTAGCTCCCTGAGGGGATCAAACCCACACCCCCTGCACTGGAGCGTGAAGCCTTAACCACTGGACCACCAGGGAAGTCCCATGACTACTTCTTTAGATTTAGAATCTTTACATTGATTCTTCTGTGAAATAATTGTTCCTCTGAATTTCATATTTTTCACTTGTTTTCAACATCTCTATATTTAGTCGTTAAACATTTTTGAATGTGTAATACATTCACTATTCAAATCTCAAAATAATTAAAAATTATGCTTATCATTATAAGTCTTGCTCCACCCCTGCCCCTTCACTACTTATTTTCTTAGTTCTTATGTATCTCTAGATTTTACATTTTTTATATTTCTATGTAAATAAAAGACAAATATAAATATATATTCTTTTTTCCCTTTTTTGTTACGCTATATACACTGTTCTGTACTTTTTAAAATTCTAGGATACCTTGGCTTCCCTGGTGGTGCAGTGGTTAAGAATCCGCCTGCCAATGCAGGGGACATGGGTTCAAGCTCTGGTCCGGGAAAAACCCCACATGCTGCGGAGCAGCTAAGCCCGTGCGTCACAGCTACTGAGCCTGCGCTCTAGAGCCCGCGAGCCACAGCTACTGAAGCCCGCGTTTTGCAACTACTGAAGCCCACGTGCCTAGAGCCTGTGCTCCGCAGCAAGAGAAGCCACCGCAATGAGAAGCCCATGCTCGCCGCAACTAGAGAAAGCCCGCGCGCAGCAACGAAGACCCAATGCAGACAAAAGAAATAAATTAAATAAATAAATTTATTTTTTAAAAAATTCTACGGTATCTTAGAGTTCTTTCTTACTGTATAGAAGGCTTCCTTGTTCTTTTGTTATTCTTATAGCTGCATAGTGTTCCATCACATGGATATATCATAATTTATATTTCCATTTCTCTGTTGATGGACACGTGTTGTTTTCAAATTCATGCTATTACTAATGATGCTGCAATGAATGCCTTTGTAGATATATAATTTTATTCCCTGGTGGCTATACAAAATAGTACCAAAAATGCGATTATAGGGTCAGAGGGTAAATGCATGTGTAATTCGATGGATATTGTCAAATTCATCTCTGCAAGGGAGGTATCAATTTTTACTTCCACCAGCAATATATGAGGTTTTTGTCTCCCTAAGACGTGGTATGGCCCTGTTTTCTAATTAACAATCAAAGATGGTTTTATAGCGATAGTAATCAGTGCATTTATAGGTCTCTTTTCAGTTTACACAGAGCTTTCTTGTCCATTATGCTAAAATAATAACTAATATTTATTGAGCACTTACAAGCTATCAGGCATTTTGGCGGACCTTATAGAGTAGTGGCTAAAAGCATCTTGGAGTCAAAACTAACCGAATCTGAAACTTAGCTCCAACATTTACTGACTATATGAGAAAGCACTTATGTACCTATTTCCTTATTTATAAAACTAGAAGGATTATAATGCACCTACTTCGGTAGGTGGTATTGTGTGGGTTAAATGCTAATACCTGTAAAATACCCAAAACACTGTATGACACATATGAACAGTCAGCAAATGCTGTCACTGCTGTTCCTGAACATCTCTATGAATGAGGCAGTTCATATTGTTCCCACTTTGTATAGGAGTAATCTGATGTCCAGAGGAATTGGGTCATACAGTTGGTAAGTGGTAGAGCCAGGATTTGAATATATCTGCTTCTTCCTCTTGTCTGATTCGGCAGCATTGGATATTCAGGTTTGGCCAACATTGCAAGTACGTGCTGGGTGGTGGAGTTGTAAATGTTTAACAACCAGCTGGGATGGGAGGGCGGCATGTATGTATATACTGGGCTTCCTTCATCATGTGTGACTTGTGAGGTCAGAATGCTCTGTCTTGAAATTCTTAATGATTTTTGAACAAGAGGTCCTGCATTTTTATTTTGCACTGGGCACCAAAATCATGTAGTCAGTCCTGTGTCCATATATGTTATATGTGTATTATAACGCTCACTAATACGAAGAATGTGTAGCACAAAACTTACAAATAATAATAAAATACACGATACTCTTTATTATAAATTCCATATAGCCAGTTGATTCTAACAGTATGCTTTCTTTGATACTGTGTAGCCTCTGTGGTTGCATTGACCAATGAGTGTAGTTCCAACATGACTGTTGGTTGATATTATCTTTTTTTTTTTTTTTAAAATATGGGCTTCCCTGGTGGCACAGTGGTTAAGAATCCACCTGCCAATGCAAGGGACATGGGTTCAAGCCCTGGTCCAGGAGGATCCCACATGCTGCGGAACAACTAAGCCCGGGCGCCACAACTACTGAGCCCGCATGCCACAACTACTGAGCCTGCGCTCTAGAGCCCGTGCTCCAGAACAAGAGAAGCCACTGGAATGAGAAGCCTGCACACTGCAATGAAGAGTGGCCCCCGCTTGCCGCAACTAGAGAGAGCCCACAGCAATGAAGACCCAATGCAGCCAAAAATAAATAAATAAAATAAAACAAAAAATGTATGTATTTTAAAATATTTATTTAGGCTGTGCTGGGTCTTAGTTGCGGCTCGTGGGATCCTCGTTGTGGCATGCGAGATCTTTAGTTACGGCATGAGAACGCTTAGTTGCAGCATGCATGAAGGATCTAGTTCCCTGAACAGGGGTCAAACCCGGGTCCCCTGCATTGGGAACGCGGAGTCTTACCCACTGGACCACCAGGGAAGTCCCAGTATTATCTTTTACGTTAAGGAGTAGGTGGAAAGTGAAACAATCGAGATATATTGAACTTCACTAGTTCGTCAATGACATGAATGGCTTCTTTGCTGAATTGGATAATATTCTAATACTGGAAGTATATTTCCTCAAATTTTTGCTGCTACTCAAAACGAAACAGCTACAGAGTTGACACACTTAAAATTTAATTCGGGCCTTCCCTGGTGGCGCAGTGGTCGAGAGTCCGCCTGCCGATGCAGGGGACACGGGTTCGTGCCCCGGTCCGGGAAGATCCCATATGCCGCGGAGCGGCTGGGCCCGTGAGCCATGGTCGCTGAGCCTGCGCGTCCAGAGCCTGTGCTCCGCAACGGGAGAGGCCACAGCAGTGAGAGGCCCACGTAACGCAAAAAAAAAAAAAAAAAAAAAAATTTAATCTGCATTATTAACTTTTCTCTCTCACTTTCTTAATTCCAGATGATGTACAAAAAATTATGAAGCATTTGCTGATTTGTGTGGTATGAATACTCCCATCATGGCAGATTTCAAACCACCAGCGGATATCACTGAATGAACAGGTAGGAAGAGATAAGCAGCAGCACATCATTATGTAGTATTTCCACAATGCAGATAAAATAGACATAAATAACCTGAAGAGCATAAATGGTAAAGTGTAGTGAAATAATTAGGAAGTAATGAGTTTTGAGTATTTGTTACCTTGGCTTTTAATATAATGGATCTACTTGCAAGTTTGTATAATTTAATTTAATTTTTTTTTTTTTCAGTACGCGGGCCTCTCACTGCTCTGCCCTTTCCTGTTGCAGAGCACAGGCTCCAGACGTGCAGGCTCAGCGGCCATGGCTCACGGGCCCAGCCGCTCCGCGGCATGTGGGATCCTCCCGGACCGGGGCACGAACCCACGCCCCCTGCATCGGCAGGCGGACTCTCAACCACTGCGCCACCAGGGAAGCCCTAATTTAATTTTTAATAATGCCTTTGCTTAATGACTGCTCACAAAATTCCTAAAAATCTAACAATTGGCTCTCTCCAGCCAGAACAAGCTACAGATATGGACCATAAGCTCCCAGAAGGCAGGAAATGGAGATACAAAGCTGGCCAACTGGTGGGTGGGGAGGAGGGCAGTTCTGTGCATGAATAAGTAAATAAATTAGAAGAAAGATAAAAAGGCAGTCAGGGCAGTATATGGAATATGCATAATAAAAAGTGGGAATTATTGCTGTTGTGATTATTACCAGAGCTAATAATTTCTTTTTTAAAATTTTAGTTTAGTTTTTTTAAATTGAGCTATAGTTGATTTACAATATTGTGTTAGTTTCAGGTGTACAGCAAAGTGATTCAGATACATATGTGTATATTCTTTTTCAGATTCTTTTCCATTATAGGTTATTACAAGATATTGAATATAGTTCCCTGTGCTGTACAGTAAATCCTTATTTATCTATTTTATATATAGTAGTGTGTATCTTTTAATCCCAAACTCCTAATTTACCCCTCCCCCCTTTCTCTTTGGTAACCATACGTTTGTTTTCTGTTTCTGTGAGTCTGTTTCTGTTTTATCAAAAAGTTCATTTGTATTATTTTTAAGATTCCCCCTATGTGATATCATATAATATTTGCCTTTCTCTGTCTGACTTCACTTCGTATGATACTCTCTAGGTCCATTCATGTTGCTGCAAATGGCAATATTTCATTCTTTTTATGGCTGAGTAATATTCCATTTTATATATATCTTTATCCATTCATCAGTTGATGGACCTTTAGGTTGCTTCAATGTCTTGGCTAAGCTAATAATTTCCTAGACATCGTCATTCCCCATTTCAGAGCTTCGGTTTTCTCATTTGGAAAGGAAGTTTAATTACACCTTTCTTATCACCCTCAATGTGCTCCCTGATTTTTAGCCGTTTTATTCACTGCTGCGTGCAATAGTAGGTGTTCAGTAAATGTTGCACACAGTAGGCTTTCAATAAATGCGTGTTGAGTGAAAAAAAATGAATGAGTCCTATTTCCGTGAGAGAAAGCTCTTGGTAAGTCGTAAAGCGACACGCATTCGTGGCCCTTCTCGAGATACTAAGTGAGGCTGTTTCCAGCAAGTCCGGGAGCAACTGCCGCTCGCGGACCGTCGGGGAGAGGAAGGGCTGGACCGCTGGGTCGCTGCACTGTCCCGGCCCCGCCCCCGCCCCAAGCCCCGGCCCCGCCCTCAGCCTGGTCCCGCCTTCAACCCCGCCCCGGCCCGGGCCCGCGCGTCCCGTCCCTGTTTCCCGGCGGGCCTACAGTGGCGAGTGCCCAAGATGGTCGCTCCCGCGGCTGCGTAGAGGCGGCAGCGGTTCAGTCTCGGGCTGTAGGGCGAGGCGGGCGTCTGGAAGCGGTCCTCGCCCAGGTGACAGGAGGTCGGGGAGGTGCCGCCGAGCCTCGTGGGGTGCCAGGCCCGCTCGCTGCAGTCCCCGGGCCCCGCCGCCTCCCTGTCCCTGCCCCCGGGTGGAACCGAAGAAGGTCAGGTCCGCCGCCCCGCCTGTACTCGCCTCAGGGCGGACGCTGTGTGTGGGTGGCTCACTGTTTAACATTGACTTCACCCAAGTGCGTTCTCCATGGCGGCCTTGCAGGTCCCGGGGGAGAAGGTTAACATCCAGGCAGGAGAGACGGCCAAGGTCGGGGACAGGGACCTGTTGGGGAACGGCTGTCCGGAGCAGGACAGACCGCCGCAGCGCTCGTGGAGGCAGAAGTGCGCCTCCTATGTTCTGGCCCTGCGGCCCTGGAGCTTCAGTGCCTCACTCACCCCGGTAGCCCTGGGCAGTGCCCTGGCCTACAGATCCCAGGGCGTCCTGGATCCCAGGCTACTGGTGGGTTGTGCCGTAGCTGTCCTCGCTGTGCACGGGGCTGGAAATTTGGTCAACACTTACTACGACTTTTCCAAGGGCATTGACCACAAAAAGAGTGATGACAGGACACTGGTGGACCGAATCTTGGAGCCCCAGGATGTCGTCCGGTTTGGAGTCTTCCTCTACACCTTGGGCTGTGTCTGTGCTGCTTGCCTCTACTACCTGTCCCCTCTGAAACTGGAGCACTTAGCTCTCATCTACTTCGGAGGCCTGTCTGGCTCCTTTCTCTACACAGGAGGTAAGAATTGGCCTGTTTGCTGTGCTGCAGGTCTTGGTTGCAGGTATCGGAAACTGCGGTTTGCATAGGAATTATAGGGTTAGTGGAGAGGTGTCAAAGGTTATTTTATTTTTTCTTTGGCGCACCATGTGGCCTGCGGAACTCCCCCCTACTCGGGATGCAAGTGGCGCCCCCTGGGAGTGGAAGCTGGAGTCTTAACCACTAGACCACCAGGGAAGTCCTCAAAGGTTATTTTCTGAATTAGGCCACTTTATGTGAAATCTATAATGTTTGGGTCGTGTGGATTTGGGGGGTAGCATTCCTGGCTTGGCTTATGGATGTTAGGAATAACTTATATATGGAAATTTTTTGTGTCTAGTTTCCACTGGTTGGTCATACCTTATAATGCCACAGTTTCAAATTTTACTGTAATTAAATTTGAAAAGCTCAAATTATACACCTGATTATTTTCAGCTAGTTTGCTAGGTGATCCCTTGCAGCAGGCTGATTAAGGTAGTGATGGGCTGGTGGTTAAGCCCTATTTATTGAGCACCTATTATGTGCCAGGCTCTGTTCTATGTGAACACAGCAGTCAAGTCCCTGCCCTTGTGGAAGTGATTTTATATATCATGAGAAGAGACAGAAAATAAAAATAGTAAATTATCGGTAGGATGACCAACATCCTGGTTTGCTCAGCACTGAGTGTTCCTAAGATGTGGGGCTTTGGAAACCAGGAGAGTTCCTGGTAAGCCAGGATGAATTTGTACCTTGGTTACAGTACCTGAAAAGAAGATAAATGCTATAGGAAAAAGAAGGAGAGCAAGGAGGGAGGACACAGCTTTCTGCTTTAACTAGTTTGATCAGGGTAGGCCTCTTAAAGAAGGTAACATGTGAACAAAGATTGTAAGAGGCGACAGGTGAGGGAGTTGCCTGAGCAGATATCTGGAGGAAGAGTATCTTGGAACAGCAGTCGCCAAAGGCAGGAGTGTCCCTGAAGGGTTGGAGGAACAGCATGGAGTCCAGGGTGTGAATGAGGGAGAGAGTAAAAGGAGGAAAAGTAAGAGAAGTTTGTTGTGGGGGGGCAGGGTGGCACAAAAATGCTGTAAGCCTTAATGTTTTAAAAGAATCACTCTGGCTAAGGTACTGAGAATGGATAAAGAGGGGTAAGGGTAGCAGCAGGTGCACCCAGAGGAGGCTGTTGAGTAAACCAGGCAAGGGATGTCTGGTGGCTTGAATCAGGGTGGGAGTAGTGGAGAGGGACGTAGTCAGATTCTGAATTTATTTTGAAGGTAAACAGGGTTTTCTGATAGCTGGGATGTGAGGCAGGAGAGAAACAGAGAAATTAAACATAACTCTAAGGTTTTGTCCTGAGTAACAGGAATAGTGGTGTTGATGTCTAGTGAGAGAGAGAAGGTTGAACATAGGTCTGTGGAGAGAAAGTTGAGAAATTGACTTTGGACATCTTAATGTATTAGATCTCCAAGGGGGTGTCAAGTTGATAGTTGGGTATGAGTCTGATTTTGGAGAAGAGGTCTGAGCTGGAGATAGAGACATTTGGGAGTCTTGCACATAGATAAAGTGGTATGACTGGGGGAGATCCCGGAGCGGGGGCAGTGTTGATAGACCTGAGGGTGAGCCCCGGGGCACTCCAACATTAAGAGGTGGGGAGAGTAGAAGGAAGGCAAAGGGAACTGCAGTGGAGCATCTGGCAGAGAAAGAAGAAACGCAAGAGACTATGGTATCCTGGCAGCCAATTGTAAAAAGTTCACTGAGGGAAATCAGCAGGGTGCTGAAATAGAATGAATGTATCAGGTAGTGGTGGATGGAATAGGTCCTCTCTGTGAAGGTAACACTTAAACTAAGACTTGACAGATAAGGAGCCAGCCATGGGCAGAATTGGGGTCTGATTTGGGTCCTTCAGGGATGAAGGAACAGCAAATGCAAATGTCCTGGAGTAGGGTAAGACTTGGCATCATTTAGTATCTGCTGAAAGGCCAGCGTGATCAAGAGGAAGACTGAGATGCAGCTGTCGGGGCAGGCAGGGGCTAGATCACGCTGTCTCATAGGGCCTCAGTCTCCGCCGGTTCCTCCTCACTCCCAACCTCCAAGCCTAGTCCTTGGACCTCTCTTCTTTAGCTCCATTTACTCCCTTAGGGATTTTAGCCCGTCTCGTGTCTTCTATTGCCATCTATTAAGCTGGTGACAAATTTCTACCTCCAGACCAGATCTTTCCACTAAACCCCAAACTCAAATCCAACTTCTTACTGAGTAACTTCTCTGAGAGGTTACAGGCATCTCAAGCTTGACACGTCTGAGACCAAATTCCTCATCTGCTCACACAGAAATCTGCTCTACGCTCAGCTTTCCCTGTATCACTCGATGGCAACTCCATCCTTCTCGTTCTTCAGGCTGAAGATCATGGGCATCATCCTTGACTCTTCTTTCTCACATCTTGCATCCAGACCATCAGCAAGTCTCATTGACTCCACTTCTTTTTTTTTTTTTTTTAATTTTTTTTTTAATTTTATTTTTTTATACAGCAGGTTCTTATTAGTTATCCATTTAATACATATTAGTGTATACATGTCAATCCCAATCTCCCAATTCATCACATGCCCCCCACCCCCACCCCCCAGCCGCTTTCTCCCCTTGGTGTACATACGTTTGTTCTCTACTTCTGTGTCTCAGTTTCTGCCCTGCAAACCGGTTCATCTGTACCATTTTCCTAGGTTCCACACATATGCATTAATATACAATATTTGTTCTTCTCTTTCTGACTTACTTCACTCTGTATGACAGTCTCTAGATCCATCCATGTCTCTACAAATGATCCAATTTCATTCCTTTTTATCGCTGAGTAATATTCCATTGTATATATGTACCACATCTTCTTTATCCATTTGTCTGTCACTGGACATTTAGGTTGCTTCCATGTCCTGGCTACTGTAAATAGTGCTGCAGTGACAATTAGGGTGCATGTGTCTTTTTGAATTACGGTTTCCTCTGGGTATATGCCCAATAGTGGGATTGCTGGGTCATATGGTAATTCTAATTTTAGTTTTTTAAGGAACCTCCATACTGTTCTCCATAGTGGCTGTATCAGTTTACATTCCCACCAACAGTGCCAGAGGGTTCCCTTTTCTCCACACCCTCTCCAGCATTTGTTGTTTGTAGATTTTCTGATGCTGCCCGTTCTAACTGGTGTGAGGTGATCCCTCATTGTAGTTTTGATTTGCATTTCTCTAATAATCAGTGATGTTGAGCAGCTTTTCATGTGCTTGTTGGCCATCTGTATGGAGAGATGTCTATTTAGGTCTTCTGCCCATTTTTGGATTGGGTTGTTTGATTTTTTAATATTGAGTTGTATGAGCTGTTTATATATTTTGGAGATTAATCCTTTGTCTGTTGACTCGTTTGCAAAAATTTTCTCCCATTCTGAGGGTTGTCTTTTCGTCTTGTTTCCTTTGCTGTGCAAATGTTTTTTAAGTTTCATTAGGTCCCATTTGTTTATTTTTGTTTTTATTTCCATTGCTCTAGGAGGTGGATCAAAAAAGATCTTGCTGTGATTTATGTCAAAGAGTGTTCTTCCTATGTTTCCCTCTAAGAGTTTTATAGTGTCCGGTCTTACATTTAGGTCTCTAATGCATTTTGAGTTTATTTTCGTGTATGGTGTTAGGGAGTGTTCCAATTTCATTCTTTTACATGTAGCTGTCCAGTTTTCCCAGCACCAATTATTGAAGAGACTGTGTTTTCTCCATTGTATATCCTTGCCTCCTTTGTCATAAATTAGTTAACCACAGGTGTGTGGGTTTATCTCTGGGCTTTCTATCCTGTTCCATTGATCTATGTTTCTGTTTTTGTGCCAGTACCATATTGTCTTGATTACTGTAGCTTTGTAGTATAGTCTGAAGTCAGGGAGTCTGATTCCTCCAGCTCCGTTTTTCCCCCTCAAGACTGCTTTGGTTATTCGGGGTCTTTTGTGTCTCCATACAAATTTTGAGATTTTTTGTTCCAGTTCTGTAAAAAATGCCATTGGTAATTTGATAGGGATTGCATTGAATCTGTAGATTGCTTTGAGTAGTATAGTCATTTTCACAATATTGATTCTTCGAATCCAAGAACATGGTATATCTCTCCATCTGTTCGTATCATCTTTAATTTCTTTCATCAGTGTCTTATAGTTTTTTGCATACAGGTCTCTTCTCTCCCTAGGTAGGTTTATTCCTAGGTATTTTATTCTTTTTGTTGCAGTGGTAAATGGGAATGTTTCCTTAATTTCTCTTTCAGATTTTTCATCATTAGTGTATAGGAATGCAAGAGATTTCTGTGCATTAATTTTGTGTCCTGCAACTTTACCAAATTCATTCATTAGCTCTAGTAGTTTTCTGGTGGCATCTTTAGGGTTCTCTATGTGTAGTATCATGTCATCTGCATACAGTGACAGTTTTACTTCTTCTTTTCCAATTTGTATTCCTTTTATTTCTTTTTCTTCTCTGATTGCTGTGGCTAGGACTTCCAACACTGTTGAATAATAGTGGTGAGAGTGGACATCCTTGTCTTGTTTCTGATCTTAGAGGAAATGCTTTCAGTTTTTCACCATTGACAATAATGTTTGCTGTGCGTTTGTCGTATATGGCCTTTATTATGTTGAGGTAGGTCCCCTCTTTGCCCACTTTCTGGAGAGTTTTTATCATAAATGGGTGTTGAATTTTGTCAAAAGCTTTTTCTGCACGTATTGAGATGATCATATGGTTTTTCTTCTTCAGTTTGTTAATATGGTGTATCACGTTGATTGATTTGCATATATTGAAGAATCCTTGCATCCCTGGGATAAATCCCACCTCATCATGGCATATGATCCTTTTAATGTGTTGTTGGTTTCTGTTTGCTAGTATTATGAGGATTTTTGCATCTATATTCATGAGTGATATTGGTCTGTAATTTTCTTTTTTTGTAGTATCTTTGTCTGGTTTTGGTATCAGGGTGATGGTGGCCTCATAGAATGAGTTTGGGAGTGTTCCTTCCTCTGCAACTTTTTAGAGGAGTTTGAGAAGGATGGGTGTTAGCTCTTCTCTAAATGTTTGATAGAATTCACCTGTGAAGCCATCTGGTCCTGGACTTTTGTTTGTTGGAAGATTTTTAATCACAGTTTCAATTTCATTACTTGTGATTGGTCTGTTCATATTTTCTATTTCTTCCTGGTTCAGTCTTGGAAGGTTATACCTTTCTAAGAGTTTCTCCATTTCTTCCAGGTTGTCCGTTTTATTGGCATAGAGTTGCTTAGTCTCTCTCTCTCTACTAAGAGAGTGGTAGTTTCTTAGGATGCTTTGTATTTCTGTGGTGTCTGTTGTAACTTCTCCTTTTTCATTTCTAGTTTTATTGATTTGAGTCCTCTCCCTCTTTTTCTTGTTGAGTCTCGCTAATGGTTTATCCATTTTGTTTATCTTCTCAAAGAACGAGCTCTTAGTTTTATTGATCTTTGCAATTGTTTTCTTTGTTTCTATTTCATTTATTTCTGCTCTTTATGATTTCTTTCCTTCTACTAACTTTGGGTTTTGTTTGTTCTTCTTTCTCTAGTTCCTTTAGGTGTGAGATTAGATTGTTTATTTGAGATGTTTGTTGTTTCTTGAGGTAGGATTGTATTGCTCTAAACTTCCCTCTTAGAACTGCTTTTGCTGCTTCCCATAGGTTTTGGATCGTCGTGTTTTCATTGCCATTTGTGTCTAGGTATTTTTTGATTTCCTCTTTGAATCTTCAGTGATCTCTTGGTTATTTAGTAACGTATTGTTTAGCCTCCAGGTGTTTGTGTTTTTTACGTTTTTTTCCCTGTAATTGATTTCTAATCTCATAGCGTTGTGGTCAGAAAAGATGCTTGATATGATTTCAGTTTTCTTAAATGTACTGAGGCTTGATCTGTGACCCAAGATGTGATCTATCCTGGAGAATGTTCCGTGCGCACTTGAGAAGAAAGTGTATTCTGCTGTTTTGGGATGGAATGTCCTATAAATATCAATTAAATCTATCTGGTCTGTTGTGTCATTGAAAGCTTGTGTTTCCTTATTAATTTTCTGTTTGGATGATCTGTCCATTGGTGTAAGTGAGGTGTTAAAGTCCCCCACTATTATTGTGTTACTGTCGATTTCCTCTTTTATAGCTGTTAGCAGTTGCCTTATGTATTGAGGTGCTCCTATGTTGGATGCATATATATTTATAATTGTTATATCTTCTTCTTGGATTGGTCCCTTGATCATTATGTAGTGTCCTTCCTTGTCTCTTATAACATTCTTTATTTTAAAGTCTATTTTATCTGATATGAGTATTGCTACTCCAGCTTTCTTTTGATTTCCATTTGCGTGGAATATCTTTTTCAATCCCTCAGTCTGTATGTGTCCCTAGGTCTGAAGTGGTTCTCCTGTAGACAGCATGTATATGGGTCTTGTTTTTGTATCCATTCAGCGAGCCTGTGTATTTTGGTTGGAGCATTTAATCCATTCACGTTTAAGGTAATTATCGATATGTATGTTCCTATTACCATTTTCTTAATTGTTTTGGGTTTGTTTTTGTAGGACCTTTTCTTCTCTTGTGTTTCCCACTTAGAGAAGTTCCTGTAGCATTTGTTGTAGAGCTGGTTTGGTGGTGCTGAATTCTTTTAGCTTTTGCTTGTTTGTAAAACTTTTGATTTCTCCATCGAATCTGAATGAGATCCTTGCTGGGTAGAGTAATCTTGGTTGTAGGTTCTTCCCTTTCATCACTGTAAATATGTCATGCCACTCCCTTCTAGCTTGTAGAGTTTCTGCTGAGAAATCAGCTGTTAACCTTATGGGAGTTCCCTTGTATGTTATTTGTCATTTTTCCCTTGCTGCTTTCAATAATTTTTCTTTGTTTTTAAATTTTGCCAGTTTGATTACTATGTGTCTCAGCATGTTTCTCCTTGGGTTTCTCCTGTATAGGACTCTGTGCTTCCTGGACTTGCGTGGCTATTTCCTTTCCCATGTTAGGGAAGTTTTCCTCTATAATCTCTTCAAATATTTTCTCAGGTCCTTTCTGTCTCTCTTCTTCTGGAACCCCTATAATGTGAATGTTGGTGTGTTTAATGTTGTCCCAGAGGTCTCTTAGGCTGTCTTCATTTCTTTTCATTCTTTTTTCTGTATTCTGTTCTACAGCAGTGAGTTCCACCATTCTGTCTTCCAGGTCACTTATCCGTTCTTCTGCCTCAGTTATTCTGCTATTGATTCCTTCTAGTGTATTTTTTATTTCAGTTATTGTATTGTTCATCTCTGTTTGTTTGTTCTTTAATTCTTCTAGGTCTTTGTTAAATATTTCTTGCACCTTCTCGATCTTTGCCTCCATTCTTTTTCCGAGGTCCTGGATCATCTTCACTATCATTATTCTGAGTTCTTTTCCTGGAAGGTTGCCTATCTCCATTTCATTTAGTTGTTTTTCTGGGGTTTTATCTTGTTCCTTCATCTGGTACATAGCCCTCTGCCTTTTCATCTTGTCTATCTTTCTGTGAATGTGGTTTTTGTTCCACAGGCTGCAGGACTGTAGCGATTCCACTTCTAACATGCATTTGGGACTGGACCACTTCCCGTCACTTCCCACCACTACCACTGTCATCTCCCTCAATTATTGCAGCTGATTCTTTACCTGTCTCTGTGCATGCACCCTTGTCCCTTTCCCAGTGCTCCCAGATCAGCAGCCAGAGTAATCCTGCAGCTGTGTCAGTCGCCTGCTCAAAACTCTCCAGTGGCTCCCACCTCATTAGAGTAAAGGTCGGGGTCTTTACAATGACCCTCAGGGCCGGACATTATCTGCTCCACCCGCAATTCCCCACAACTCTCTGACCTGCTCTCCTCTTCACCATGCTCCAGCCACACTGCCCTGCTAGCTATTTCTGGAACACGCCAGGCATGCTCCTACCTCAGGTCCTTTGAGATGCTGTTTCCTCTGTTTAGAATGCTCTTCCCCCATCTGTGTGTATGATTTGCTTTCTAACTGCCACCCATTTGCTCTAATGTCAGCTTCTACCCTATTTAAAATTACAAAACAATAACAATTTTTTTCTGCAGCAGCTGAAAAAAATAAAATCACACACACACCCTGTGTCTCCCCTACAGTGCCTTCCCTATTGCTCTCCTCTGCTTTTTCTTCATAGCACACATTACTTTCTAACCACATAAAGTACTTACTTTGTTAATTATCTTCCCCCTTAGACTGTAAACTCCCTGGGGGTAGGGATTTCAGTCTCTTTGTTCTCTCCATCATGCCCAGAACAGTGCCTGGCAAGTAGTCAGCACTTAATATTTATTGAATGAACAAATGGAGAGACATTGAAATGTATTGAGCAGGTTAATGACATAATCTGATTTATGTTTTTTTTTAACGTTGACTTTTATCGATATATAGTTGACGTATGGTGAAATGCATGGATCTTAAGCGTTACAGTTTGATGAATTTTGACAATTACATACAGCTGTATAACCCATACCCCTACCATAATACAGAACATTTCTGTCACCCCCAAAAACTTCCTTGTGCTTTCTCCCTGTCAACCCCACTCTTCCCACCCCATCTAGAGGCCACCACTGTTGCGTGGTCTAGAACATCATGTAAATGGAATCATTCAGTATGAATTCTTGTGCCTGTTTTTGAGTTTCGTTGTGTTGTCATGTGTATCAGTAGTTCCTCTGTATCACTGAGAGGTAGCCATTGTATGGACATACCACAATTTGTTTATCCATTATCCTGTTCAGCGACTTTTGGATTATTTCCATATTTTGGCTATTACGACTGAACATTCATATTCAAGTCTTCTGTGGATATTTGTTTTCATTTTTCTTGGGTAAATGCCTAGGAATCGAATTACTGGGTCATAGGGTAGATGATGTTTAACTTTATGAGAAGCTGCCAAAGTGTTTTTGGAAGTGGTTCTACTGCTTTTACCTCCCCACCAGCGAGGCATGAGAGTTCCATTTACTCCACATCCTTTTGATGCCAACATTTTGGTTTATGTGTTAGGAAATTCATTCTGGCTGCTGTGTGGAGAACTGGCGCAGTGTCTCACCGTGCTGGCTCACGTGGAAGATGGTGTTGGGAGCAGGGGAGTGCCTAAAAGGAAACTCCCAGGTGGGCCACATCTCTGAATCAGGTGGAGCACATGAGCCTTGGGTCGGACGCTCAGGAAACAGGGCTTTCTGCTCAAGGGCTTTGTCATTTTCCGGTGTCAGATAACCTCAAGAAGCTTTGCTCATGTTGTTTTTTGCCAGGCGGTCTAAGGTGGTGTTCTTGGGTACTCTTGCCAGAGGTCAAGAGCCCCGAAGTCTGCTTGGAGAGCTGCAGAAAAATGCAGAAGAAGAGCAGACAGCTGGTGGAGAAATTTGCTAGACTGGTGCTGGGAGCATTCCTGCCTGGCATCTTCCTTGGGCAGGGGTAGTTGCCTAAACGTGTGAGATACTGCACAAGACATCGATTTCCTAATTTAGAATTGGAGCCGAGGTGCTGCTTGAGAGACCTTCCTCCTGGAGGGCATGTCCTCAGACAACCAAGTTACTTATCAAAACACTGCCTGGGGAGTACAGAATTAGTTTGCTGTGTGTTGGGGGTATCAGGGGCCATGCCTGTTATACCCTTTCCTGGAGATGCTTCCTTCCAAAGAATCAAGGGTGGTCCTTTAGCACTAAAGAATCCCAACCGCTAGGTGTGGAGGTAAATTTGGGCTGCATCTTGTTCTTTGGCTACCATGCTTTTAGATCTTGTACAGATCATTGTCCCTTATCGTTTTAGGCTGTTTAAAATGCAATTGATGACCCAATAGTTTTTTTTTTAATTTTCTGATCCTGAGGCCATGCCTTGGTAGCTTGATTAGATCAGAGGTTTCCCAAGCTTCTGTAGCAATATATGTGTGGATCACCTCTTTGAGTGGGTGTCTCTCACCCTTTCCATGCTGCTTTGCCTGTTTCAATCCAAGTGGGACATTTTTCATGACCTTGGTTCCAAATTCCAGGTGCTTGTTACTGTAGCTCTGTGTTCAGCTCACCCTTTGTGTCAGGCACTGGGCAGCCAGCTGTTAACTGGCCAGACACGAGGCCCTGCCCTCACTGAAACCTACGGGTTAGTGGGAGAGACAGAGATTAAGAATTAGAAGTGCGGGAATTCCCTGGTGGTCCAGCGGTTAGGACTCTGAACTTCCACTGCAGGGGGCACGGGTTCCATCCCTGGTCGGGGAACTAAGATCCCGCATGCCACACAGTGCGGTCAAAAAAAAAACCACCAAAAACTAGAAGTGTGATGGAGTTTATGAAAGTGGAAGTCAGGGTGCTGTGGAGCATATTGCAAGGGAACCAAATGTGGTCTAGGGCTGAGGAAGGCTGCCTTGAGGAATGGTCTTTAAAGTCTTGAAGGATGAGTAGAAGTTAGCCAGGCAAGGGGTCGGGGTTGGGGGAGTGTCTGAAGGCCCTGAGGAACTGAAAGAAGTATATGTGGGGGCCAGTTTGAAAGATGGGGATTAGACAGGATTTGAAGTAGATTAGCAGTATGGGAGGAAAAGTTAGGGATTATGTAGTGTTTTAACTTCATGGGAACCAGAGAGGGGAAGCAGTGTTATAAGTTCCCTGTCTTAGCTGTCTTACTCATTATGTGGGTGAAAGTTGCTCTCTGTGGAGTTTGGGAACCCTGAACTTTCGCTGAGATTAACTGGCGATTTTCAGAACCAGAAGATGCTTCCAGAGGTCGTGGCTGAAAAGTAAGAGGCTGGGGTGGGTATTCCGTGAGGGGCTGATCTCAGGGCATTCCTGACAGAAGCAGTGTCTTGCAGGGGTTGGTGGAGGATGAAAGAAACGCAAGCCCTGGACCATAAGACCTGTGAGACCCTCAGGGCTCTCCCGTTGAGCTGTCTGTGACTTGGAACCCCCTGCTCTTTTTTATTTTTTTCAACGTTTTTCCATTTTTTATACAGTTTTTAAAGGTTACCTTCCACTTACATTTATTACAAAATACTGGCTGTATTCCCCGTGTTGTACAACACATCCTTGAGCCCATCTTACACCCAGTAGTTTGTACCTCCCACTTCCCACCCCTGTTTTGCCCCTCTACCCTCTTCCCCACTGGTAGCCACTAGTTTGGGAGGCCCCCGCTCTTTGTGGCAGGCCTTTGTTGGGGGACAGCAGGAAGGAAAACTCGGGGATGACTCTGAGACTGAACTGGGTGCTTAACGATTAGTCTTCTCTGTCCCTCTGTGCCACTGGAGAAAAAAAGTCAGATTTTGCTCTGGACGGGAGGGGAATGCAACCACTGCCCCGCTTCATAGCCTAAGAATATGCCCCATGCAGCCACAGCAGCCTGCCTTTTGACTGCCGCGGTTTCCAGCCCCTGATCTCACAGCAGCTCTCTGTGTTTTCTGGCCTAGGAATTGGATTCAAGTACCTGGCTCTGGGAGACCTCATCATCCTCATCACTTTTGGCCCGCTGGCTGTGATGTTCGCCTACGCCGTCCAGGTGGGGTCCCTGGCGGTCTTCCCGCTGGTCTACGCCATCCCCCTCGCCCTTAGCACCGAGGCCATCCTCCATTCCAACAATACCAGGGACATGGAGTCTGACCGGGAGGCTGGCATCGTCACGCTCGCCATCCTCATCGGCCCCACTCTCTCCTACATGCTCTACAACACGCTGCTCTTTCTGCCCTACCTGATCTTCAGCATCCTGGCTGTGCACTGCAGCATCAGCCTGGCACTGCCCCTGCTCACCATTCCCATGGCCTTTTCCCTTGAGAGACAGTTCCGAAGCCAGACTTTCAACAAACTGCCCCAGAGGACTGCCAAACTCAACCTTCTGCTGGGCCTCTTCTACGTTTCCAGCATCATTCTGGCACCGGCAGGCAGTCTGCCCAAACTCTAAGGGGATCAGTAGCCGCACGCCACAACGTGTCCCCCTTTCTTAGAACGTGTTGAAGGCAGAGTGTCTGAGGAGGGAAGGTGATTTGGCAGTGAGGGGCTTAAGGATGGCTTGTGAACGCCCACCTTTTTTATGATTACATTCTTAAAGAGAATGTTTCGTTTTTGTTATTTTGTTCCGTTTTATGGGGACTTCTTGAAACCACTCTGCTGTCAGAACAAGGTAAATTGGACGCATGGCCCTTGTTTTATTTATAATTTCCACTAGAGGGTGTTGTCAGGTCACTTTTAGTGGGCTACGAGGCCCTACGACTTGGTGAAGGAACCGCGCAGGTTGGCCTCCTGTCCTGAAAGAGCCATAGTAACTGGGCCAAGTAACTGGGCCAGTAAAGTGTCCTCTGCTGTTTTGGTCTGGCAGGATGCGTTGATGATCCCCAGTGACAAGGAGTACCTGTCTCTTACCCTGAGCACTTGGGTCCTGAAATACACTACCTTGAGAGAGAAGGCCCCTTATTAACAGCCCGACCAGGCTCTAGGCTTTTTGCCTAAATTGTGATTCAGACCCTTTTGTCCTCACTTCACTTATTGGCACAGTTGAGGAAAAGCATCAGATGACCCTGCAGCAGGACAGTGGAGCCGAGGGCTTGGAAGGAAAGAAAAAAAAACAAAAAAACAACACCTTGGAGGCAGCTGAGAAAATCACTATGCTTTTGGATAGAAACTGGTAGGGCGGCTGGTTTCCCCTTGTAGAGCCCGCTGGCATGACAGGAAGGACTCCCAGCCCTTTCAGTAACTCGCCGCGCTCTGAAGTTGTAGAGGCCCTGGCTGTCCTTGCCGACTACTGAAGGCCCACAAGGCCGCTTCTTCGCCTGCCCCCATCGTGTTTCCTCGCACTCCCCTATGCCCGCCCTCCATTTCTTTCAGGTCCCCATTTGTGTGTCTCCCATCCGTGGAGCCCTGCTGTTTGGGCAGCAGCTTAGCAACTGAGTCAGGGATGGTTGCCCCTGTCCACAGAACCAGAGGAAGAGCAGACCAAGGACAGCAGCTCCTCCATGAGTGAATAAGCCAGTGGTCAAACAGTCCTGACCCAGTTCAGCCAAAATGACAGGCTCATCAGTGAAGAAACTGCATCCTCCTCCTTGAGGACAGACACACAATACTGACCCGGCTTTTCCCAAAGGCTTCCGTTGCCTTGTGCAGAGATAGTTTGTACCCAGGATGGGGGAATTCCAGCATTGATCAAAGCCACCTCTTGTTTCAGTGGCTGTGAAGTATAACTTCTGGGCTAGAATTGCTTGGTTGCATTGGGTCCAAGACCAAAATAGATTGAGACCATCGTCATCATGCTTTTCTGTTGTGATTATAGCCATTCTGATAGGTATTTCAGGGTCTTGGCCCGCAGAAAATGACATCAGAACTAGCTCTTAATCCTTAAAATCAGGCCAATTACGATTTGGCTCCTTGAGTTAGAATTGGGTAGCTTACTTGGAAAAAACATATTTGGAAATTGCAAAAGTTCCTCTAAAGTTAAAGGTGGTTTGTCTGCAGAGTTCCAGAATCTTCAGATAGTGGTCAGAGCCCAGTAATGAGGAAAAGGAGGACAGCCGTCTCTCCTGTCTTGTCTTCTCCCAGCACCATTTTTGTTTTATGCCAGGCTAGTGGCATTTTGGTGCTCACAGGGGTCCTGCCTTCAAAGAGACAAGCTTTTCGGGCTCCTTCCCAGCAGGCCATTGTCACATAAGGCTCACCCCTGAGGCCGTCGGACTGAGAGCTCCCTGCGTCCACAGACCAGACCACCTTGGTAAGCCCTCCCTTCGGGGGTGTCAGTTAACCTCTGCACTGTGTTCCGGTGCAGGGTCTTTTTGTTTTTGTTTTTGCGGTATGCGGGCCTCTCACTGTGTGGCCTCTCCCGTTGTGGAGCACAGGCTCCGGATGCACAGGCTCAGCGGCCATGGCTCACAGGCCCAGCTGCTCCGCGGCATGTGGGATCCTCCCGGACCGGGGCACGAACCTGTGTCCCCTGCGTCGGCAGGCAGACTCTCAGCTACTGCCCCACCAGGGAAGTCCCTGGTGCAGGTTTTAATGCATATTTTTATATATAAATCTTTCTAAAAGGCCAAATTTGATGCCAGGTTTTATATGCAGGTCACTATAATTTGTATTACATCCCCTGATTCAATGAAGGTTTTCTTTAGACTTGTTAATAAACAAATTTTTTTAATTAAAAAAGGAAAATGCTTATCAGTGGTCTGGCTTCCCATTTCCCTGTGCTCTCTCCTGCTGCTTGCCTCATCGTCTGCTTGTGAACTCTGATTCATAAACCTCAGGAGACCAGCGCGGGCACATTTAGTGGGGAGGGGGTGGGGCGCCTGATCTTTGGCGGTGAGTTTGACCAGATTTGATGAGCCCTTAGGAGAGACAGTAGGGATTTGCCAAGAGCCAGGCAGGCCAGATTAGCCTTGTTTCCTTCTGTCGTTTCCTACTCTCATTTTTCTCGAGCAGGTCGCTGCTGATAGGTTGGGAACGTGCAGCAGATAGAGGACATTTGGGTTTCTGCTGGGCATTTGACGGTGTGTCCTCATGAACACAGCAGAGATACGTGGCAGGGATAATAGTCGAGCTAGGTGAATTTCTGGGAGACTGAAAAGGCTGCTTTGATGTGTGAAAGGAAAACTTTGCCATGAGTAAATACAGTAAGAAGTCCCCTACATTCGAACAAGTTCCATTCCGAGAGCGCGTTCGTAAGTCCCATTTGTTCCTAAATCCAACAGAGTTAGCTTAGGTACCCAGCTAACACGATGGGCTGTATAGTACTGTACTGTAATAGGTTTATAACACTTTTCACACAAATAATACGTAACAGACACAAAAAAGCAAACATTTTTCGTCTTACAGTACAGTACCTTGAGAAGTACAGTAGTCCCAGCTACATCACCACGGCTTTTACGCTTGCTTCTGGACATCCTGGGCTTGAAATAAAGATACTGTACTGCTGTACGCTATACGGTACTGTACAGCAAAGCCCACAAAAGCTCAGCCACCTGGAGAGGGTGCACGCACGCGACAGCGTACGCCAGACATACGAACTAACTTACGTGACTGGACACGCGTCCGCATCTTTGAAAGTTCGCAGCTTGAAGGTTCGTGTGTAGGGGGCTTACTATATAAGCAATACACTTGGGTCCCCCAAACCAAGTATATTGGATTGGCCAAAAAGTTCGTTCGGGGTTTTCCGGCTGATGGGAAAACCCGAACGAACTTTTTGGCCAACCCAAGGTAACATCAGAAGGGGAAGATCCGTGGAGTGAGAGCCGCAGGTAGGGTGGGTGTTGATGGCTCTGCAGGAGAGCATCACGTGCCTTTATTTCTGTGAGTCAGACTCATTCTGCTCCCCAATGGGGGTGGCTGGAAATGCAGCCTTATTCACCTCTTGGGCCTGCTTCTGTCTCCCTGGGAGCACCCAGGACCCCTGGGCCTCCGTGGGGCAGAAGCCAGAGATGCTGGCTGGGTCCTTGCTCCATGGGCTCGCTGTCCGTAAGGTTGCGTCCTTGCTGCTTCATGCTGGGGCTCGGCCCTGGAATCTACCCTTGTTTCTTGGATACTCTGCGCTAGAAGGGTTCAAAATGCCCCTGACAGCAGCCTTCCTTGCCGAGTACCGTGGGCCTTGGAGAGCCCTTGTCCCCGTCACTCCATCCCCATTTCTGCCCAGTCTTGGCAGAAGCTCCCACTTTCTCTGTGAACTACCTCATCCACCTGACCTACTCAGAGCATTTCCCTCCTTCCTCACCCCTTGCAGGACCTTTGCACAAAACCCCACCCAGGGGCCTTTAGGAGCTCAATGCTGGCCTCTTCTGAAGTGGAATGATGAAATACATCATATGTTATCTTACCAACTCTTCTGTTACTCCTTTATTTAAGCCAAAATCTGAGCCTGTGACCTGGCCCAAAGCACAGTTTGAGTCAGTGATGAGCTTTGGCTTCCATGTTGGTTAATGTGACCCGAGGTGGAATTAATAGGTTAGTGTCCAGAACAAGGAAGGCTCATGTCCTGCCCATCCCTGTGCTGTCAACCACACATGGTGGGCTGGGCCCATTCCTGGGCATTTTTCCTTCTTTCTTAGTTCCTTTTTTTAAAAAATGTATTATTTTTTTGGCCTTGTTGGGTTTTCATTGCTGCGCGCGGGCTTTCTCTAGTTGTGGTGAGCGGGGGCTACTCTTCGTTGTGGTGCACGGGCTTCTCATTGCGGTGGCTTCTCTTGTTGCATAGCACGGGCTCTAGGAGTGTGGGCTTCAATAGTTGCAGCACTAGGGCTCAGTAGTTGTGGCACATGGGCTCTAGGGTGCGTGGGCTCAGTAGTTGCGGCTCACAGGCTCTAGAGCACAGGCTCAGTAGTTGTGGCGCACGGGCTTAGTTGCTCTGCGGCACATGGGATCTTCCCGGACCAGGGCTTGAACCCGTGTCCCCTGTATTGGCAGGTGGATTCTTAACCACTGCGCCACCAGGGAAGTCCTCTTAGTTCCTTATTTATTTATTTATCTATTTATTTATTTATTTATGGTTGCATGGGGTCTTCGTTGCTGCACAAGGGCTCTCTCTAGTTGTGGTGAGTGGGGGCTCCTCTTCGTTGCGGTGCGCGGGCTTCTCGTTGTGGTGGCTTCTCTTGTTGTGGAGCACGGGCTCTAGGTGCACGGGCTCAGTAGTTGTGGCTCATAGGACCTAGAGCGCAGGCTCAGTAGTTGTGGCACATGGGCTTTGCTGCTCCGCGGCATGTGGGATCTTCCCGGACCAGGGCTCGAACCTGTGTCCCCTGCGTTGGCAGGCGGATTTTTAACCACTGAGCCACCAGGGAAGTCCCTCTTAGTTCCTTTTTTGATAGAGCAAATGTGATGATAAATCAAGAGCATGCCTTGGATGTAATACACTGGGATTTCAGCAAGGCGTTCAACAATATGGGATGAAATGTGGAGTGCATGAAAATACAGCTCCAGGAATTTCATTTCTACCTGCACACACATGTGTGTCTTCACACTGGTAACAGCTGCGGCAGAGATTTTACGTCTCTCAGTGTGGCACCACATTCTGAAGATGTGTTATTCACAAACTGGATCTTGTCCAGAAAGCAGTAGGCAGACTGGTGAGGGCACTTAAAACCATGTCAGCATAGAAAGGAGAGGGCTGTCTTGGGGAAAAGGGATTGGGGTGGGAGTGTGTGTGTGTGTGTGTGTGTGTGTGTGTGTGTGTGTCTGAAACTTCAAAGGCAAAGCTAGGACCAACGGGTGGAAGTTATTTGATCTCAAATTTAAGCTCTGAGGTCAGGAAGAACTTTCTAACCATTAGAGGAATCAGCAAGGGAGATGTTTGAAACATCCCAGTGGGCAGTGAGGTCCCTGTGACTAGAGGCATTCAGGCGAAAGGAAGATTTCTTGTCAGGAACATTGAAGTGAAGAGTTGGACATCAGAGGGGGGTGTATGAGAAGACCTTAAGGGTCTTCCCATCCTGTGATATGGGTGTTTTATATTATTATGGGATCATCTCTCAGACCTGCCCCCAGGGGTTGGAAGGACAGAGTACAAAAAACATGTTGACAGTTCTCTGTGATGTCAGATCGTTGTCTGCCGACTTTAAGGGACACGGCTGTGATTGATATTACTTCCTTTTTTTTTTTTTTAAGATTATACACGCTTGCACATGCACACAGAGTTGATTTCCCCCTTGAAAGCCCTTGAAGGGAGGTGGATGACAGCTCCTTTCCTCCGAGCCCCGGAGACTACCCTGCTGCTAATGGACTGTCAGCCTCTTTCATTACGGGCTCCAGACTGTGCAGGCTGGTGTAAAAGTAGTGCCTCTGGCGAGAACCTGGCACTTGGGTCTCAGCCAGTTGACATTTGTGATTTACCCTTTTTCCAATTGGGACAGGCCTCCCACAGTGAGTGACGAAGCCAGGATGCCAAACAGTGGTATAAACCGAGTCAGGTCCCCTGCTTGAACAGGTGACAAGGGCTGAGCCTGGCTCTTCAGGAGGGCCTGCAGACAGCTTCCTGGGGTGGGGGAAAGGCTATAATTGCAGGGCAAACCCCCTTCATTGCCCCTGACCCACCTCAAGATGCGGGAGTTCTGGGAGGGTCCTGAGCATCTTGGGAGGGACAGTGAGGGTCTTGATCACATGATTTCAACCAGGTTTCGAGGGTAAAGGGAAGTTGGCCTGGGGCCCTTCTGTGATGCCAGTACATCCAGAGAGGCAGCCCTCTGCCTTCTGCTACTCTAGGAGCACCCCAGGTCCACACTCCCGCACTCCTGCCATATCCCTGTCCCTCTCTCCCCCAGCCTGCCTTCGAATTGTCCGCATTAGGGTCACAGTGGGTGTAGCAGGGCAGGCCCGGGCATGGTGTGGGTGTTACACATCTGTTAGTTTGTCAAATGTCTATTGTCGGCCGCCCCCAGGAGGTGGGAGGACTAGGGTGCTTTACTCACCATCCTAAGTCATCTCGAGCGCAGGGCTTGGGACTCAGAGCAGGTGCTGAAGGACTGAGTCACCTCCGGGGGCGGCAAGACTTGTAGGGCTGACCGACAGGTGTTAGAGTTTGGGCCACTGCATCACATCTGCTGCCCCTGAGCGGTAAGGGGCTGGGAGAGGAAGGGAAACTTGGCAGTAACTCTTAAGATCTTTTAAGATCCAGCTCATCTTCCTGGTACGTGGAAGCCTCTAAATAAATGCTTGCTGAATGACTGAGTGAATGACAGTAATAAAACCATCGCTGTGTGCCAGGCATTGTTCTCAAAGCTTAAAAACATCCTTTTAAGCCTCAGAACAACCCCATGAATGGTGTATTAAGGTCTTTTTTTCATGAGAGAGGAAACTGAAGTGGAGGGAGAGTCTTATGTTTGCCCTGGGTCACCCAGCTAGTAAGTGATGGAGCCATGATTCTAACCTTGAACTATTTCAGTGCAAGTTCTGCTCGTCTTCTCTGTCTTTGTATGTCCTGCAGCACCTTGTACACTCTGGACGCTCAGTCAGTTGGTCCGCCCCTGGGAGTGGGAGGGTGGTGAAGAAGGGGAAGTACGGCTGCTGGTGGTGTGTGCCTGAGAAGGGGGTGTCAGAAGCGTCGAAAGTGACACAGCCTTCACAACTTCCTTGGTCCCACCAGTGTTCTTAGGCAGGGTCTCCTGGGGTTGCTCTCAAGAATATGCGAGTGGCCGGGCTAGTGCAGGCCCACAGAGGTGGCTTAGGGCCGGGGATGTGGTTCCCATCCAGGTGGGACAGCCACCTCCTTGCTGGTGGCGCTCTCACGCAGGAAGCAGAGAGCCTGCGACCTGGGGAAAGAGACAGACAAGCAGTTGGAGGTAGAGGAGGTGCCGCGGGCTGGGCACTGCCCTTGGCCTTGGCACTGGGCTGCTGCCCTCTGGTCTGCCCGGTGAGGCCCCCTCAAACCCTCTGCCCCGTGTCCCCAGGAGGCTGGCTCTATGGAGATAAAAATTAAGCCCACTTGTCTGACTTGCTCCGGCTGGATGGACTAAGGTTTGGGGTCAGATCTTCCCGTCCCTGAATAACGGAGAGTGGCTCCTGTCCGCCCACAACACAGCAAGGTGCGTCCTCAGGTTAAATTTCTCCTCCTGTTCCCCCAACTGCCTGCCTTCGTTTTCTCTCCTTCTTGCAGTCCTCACGCAGCCACTGAGTCAGAGCGCCCACCTCAGGAATGGTGACTGCTTCCGGCTTCCATGTGACTCAGCACCTGGCTGCGGGGGCCTGAAAGAGCCCCTCCCTACCTACAGGGTGGGCAGCGCCTGGAGCTGAGAGTTACACGTGTTTGGGACACAGAAGACTCGCTCTCTGGGTTCAGGGAGAGGCGGCTGACGCCTGCCAACTGTCGAATAAACCCTGACAACCACTGTGCATTGAGGGTAGGGGTGGAGGTGCCAGATGGAGCTAATCAGGAAGGCTTCCGGGAGGAGGTGATGAGGAGTTGCGATCAAGGCTTCTAGGAGGAGGTGGCCATGAGGGTGATGGTTTCCTCAGAAGCTGAGGTGCTGGTGGGCAGCTGTCCCCAATTCACCCAGCTGGAGAAAGTCCCTTGGTTGCCGCCTGAGAGCGTGGGCGAAGTTTTCCTTAGTCAACCTCTTCGGCAGCGCGGCCAGACAAGACTGCAGCATCGAGGTAGGTGTGCTAAGGGCCATCGCACCACTGCCAAGGTCAAAGCCTGAATAATGAAAAGCCCTGACACCTCCTTGCTGAGAAACAAACAGGAGGGGATGGTGGGGCATTTAATAGCCAAGGCTGCCAATACCTAATCAAGATGAATGGCCTTGGGAGACGAGGTCCAGGGAAGGCATCGTGTTAGGAGAATGGGAAGACCGCCTCCCTCCGGGCTGCACTGAGACCGGGGAATGGCAGGCGAGGAGTAGCACAGATGCAGGGGACGTGCTGAGGGGGTCAGAGGTCAACGAGGGCCTTCTAGCTGATGCTTCCAGGGCCAGAGACCCTCACTGAGAGCCCACTCTGGGCCAGCTCTGTCCTAGGACTCAAAATGAATAAGCTTGCCCTTGCCTTTTAAGGGCTCGTAGTAAGCTGGGGAAGGGAGCGCACATACGTAAGTTATTCTGATGCCATCTCAAGTGTCATAACAGGGGCACAAAGGGCTGTGGGAGAAGGAGGGCAGCAGAGGTTAATTTCTCCCCACCCCGCTGTCACAGACCCAGATCAATTCACCGCTTATGACAAAGACCTGTCTCGCCTCTGCTTCTCTGGCGCCACCTACAGGTGGCTGCGAGACCAGTTAATCATTCACAGTTAAATGAGCAAGTATTATGTTCCAGCACTTGGCTAGGCTCTGGGGTATAATGGTGAATGAGACCTGGTCCGTATCCTCAGGAATCTTACAGTCCCAGAGGAAAGACAGACAAACAGGCACTCCTGACATGACTCATGGAGCTTAACTAGTGAAACACTCATGGAGTCTGACAGCACTGGGTTCAGTTAAGTCCAGGCTGTATCACTCGCCCTCTGGATGTGCTCAGCCAAGCTATGTAACCCCTATGAGCTTCCAGTTTCTTCTCTACAAAGGAGGATGAAAATATTTGCCTCGTAGGGTAGTTTTGAGTTTAAATGAACTATTGTTCAGAGAGTACTTAGCATGGTGCCTGGGATGTAACAGCCACCTCATAAAATGAGTCCCCTTTCCTCTCCTACTGAGGAATATTTCAGAATGTGGTCGTTTCTGTATAATATCAGGCTTCCGCACTAAAGGGCAGAGCATCCCTGGCTGGCGTGATGGTGTGCTTCACGGTGCTGGCACAATGCCCAGTACGGTCATTTCGCTCAGCAGACATTCATTGAGCAGCTGAAAAGTATCAGGCACTGTGTTAAAAACTAAAAATAGAAGGTGAACGAGACCAGGTCCCTGCCCTCACAGAGCTTCTAAATAGTGAGGGAGACAGAAAGGAAAAGAAACTACTCATTGTGAAACTGTGTGTGTGTGTGTGTGTGTGTGTGTGTGTGTGTGTTTGGGGGCGTCCCTTTGGTGATTTCCTGGGGGGCTCTGCTCTGGCACTCACACGAGATTCTATGAGGAAACCGAGGCAGGACCCATTTGTAGCCTTTCAGGGAGACTGGAATCCCAGTGGGGTGACCATGGGAAAGTTGCCCCTCCCCCTACCAGAGCCCGCTATCCCTGAGGTTCTGGCCTTGGGGCTCGAGGCTGTCAAGGTGGCTTCCTATTTTTTTTGTGTGTGTGTGTTACGCGGGCCTCTCACTGCTGTGGCCTCTCCCGCTGCGGAGCACAGGCCCCGGACGCGCAGGCTCAGCGGCCACGGCTCACGGGCCCAGCTGCTCCGCGGCATGTGGGATCTTCCCGGACCGGGGCACGAACCCTTGTCCCTTGCATCGTCAGGTGGACTCCCAACCACTGCGCCACCAGGGAAGCCCGGTGGCTTCCTATTTGAATGCCCTACGGCCCTGGGAGGCTGACCTTTGAGCAGGTGCTAAGAGAGAGTTGGATGGAGAGACAGGTGGTCTTATATATGGTTGTGAATGGCCTGTCATTCAAAGGGGCTTCAAGAATCTCTACGTTAGGGCCTTCCCTGGTGATGCAGTGGTTGAGAATCTGCCTGCCGATGCAGGGGACACGGGTTAGATCCCTGATCCAGGAAGATCCCACATGCCGCGGAGCAGCTAAGCCTGTGCGCCACAGCTACTGAGCCTGTGCTCTAGAGCCCGTGAGCCACAACTACTGAAGCCCGCGCACCTAGAGCCCGTGCTCCGCAACAAGAGAAGCCACTGCAATGAGAAGCCCGCGCACTGCAATGAAGAGTAGTCCCCGCTCGCCGCAACTAGAGAAAGCCTGCGTGCAGCAACAAAGACCCAACACAGCCAAAAATAAAAATTAATAAAATAATAATAAAAAATCTCTAGGTTAAAGGAATTTCCAAGGTGTCCTATTTCCCAAATGTGCTATGGGGACAGGTAACATCATCTCCTTGGGCTCCTGTCAAAGTTCATCCAGGGAAGGACATCCAGAAAACGTCTGAAGTCTATTTTACCAGGGTTGTCATTATGTTAAAAAATTTTGCCCACTTGCACATGTGTGCACTTGTGTACGTGTGGGACACCCACTCCTCTGCTTCCTCACCAACAGGGCAGTTATTACTCTGGGTGTTCAGAGAAGCTGAAAATTAATGAAACTCAGTGCAATGAGCGACACCTTGTAAAACAATCTCAATTACCAGATAACCAATCTCCATGCAATTGCAGAGAGGATAAACGGAAACCACGGGGGCTGTGAGCAAATGATAGCCCCGAGCCGATCGGGCAGAGGCAGGGAGATGGAGCTCAGAACAGAGGTGGGGCATGGGGGCGGGCTGCTGTCCTGAGAAGAGCCATTCCTTTTTCAAGAAGGGACAGCGGGTGTCTAACAAAGATAACCGAGTTAGTCAGGTGGGGAAGGGTGCTGTGTAATCCGTGCCCCAAGCCATCAGGTGCAGCTAATCTTGCTTTGCCTGAGAGCTGGGAGAAGACCTGCTTCCCCAGGTGGGGCCCCGTCTCCTGGGAGAGGCCAGGCCCTGCCCCAGAAACCCCACTGCTGGCCGGGGAGATCTGTAGTCCCCGTTCTCCAGTCCCTCCTGGAGGGTCTGATGACCCGCTCCTGGAAGTGGCCTGGGCTGCTGGGAGGAGGGCGTCCTCACGTTCACCCCCTGGAGTCTAAGCCGTGGGAGTGGAAACGTCCGTCCACACCGCCCAGGCTTACAGAGTCTCCATCCCCCGAGTTCACCACACCCTCTCCTCGTGGGTCTCTGCCCCGCCTCCCCATGGCTTTGAGAGGTGTGCTTGCTGGGCAGGTGACTTGCTCAAGGTCGCAGGGCCACAGAATGGCAGATCCTTGACCTGAATCGGTTCTTCTCCGACTCTAAATGCAGCACTCGTTTGGTTAAAAATCTTTTTCATTTTCAATGCTTCTCTTTACGAAGACAGGGTGGTGGAAAGCGTGATTTCTTTTTCTTTTTTATAAATCTCATTTTCAATTTAAATCTCCTTTAAAATATTGAAAGAACCACAGCTGCTTCTCTCGTTATTGTCTTCCTCTCCCATTTTCTTTCCCGTCTCTCCTCCCGCTTCCCTCCCTAACCCTTCTCCCGGCTCCCCCTGAGCTCTCCCTGCACATGGGGGCTTCTCACGCTGGTTGCCCTGGGTGTTTCTTGAAGGAGAGATAGGAGAAGTAGGGTTGAGGAACACATCAGAGAGAGGGTCTTGGTGTTCCCACTGTTTGAGAGGGGGGTGGATGATTCTATTTGCTTTGTGCAGTCTGACCCCCAGAGTCATCTCTGTCATCCCTCTGACCTGGAGTAGAAGCATGGCTCCTGCAAATTTGGTAGATATCACCTTTGAGTGTGAACAGCCTCAGACAAAATTGCCTACAGAAACCCACGCTGCAGGGTCTCATGGCCCTTTTCCTCAGTTCTGCTGTCTGGGCTGAATTAGGTTCACATACATGTATATCACATCTGAGACTCATCACAGTTCTAGGATGGAGTTATGATATATGATGCCCATCTTATAGATGAGGAAATTGAGGCTCCTGCAGCAAGGTTCAACACCTTGCTCTCAAGGTCCCCAGACAGGTTTATCCTTGCAAGGTCACAGAGCCAGTGGCCAGACTGGGATTAGAAGCCAGGTCCTTTACTCCTCACCCAGTGCTCTTTCCACCAGGCTCTGTGGTGTGGTCCCGCATCCTGACCTTGGTCCCAGCCTTGAGAAGGCAGCACTGAGACTGGAGGACTCGTGGCTTCCAGGTTCCTCTTGAGGCAGGGGCCCAGCCCATGACAGAGATGAAAAGCAAGCAGAGAGGCAGGGCTGACCCTGTGGAGAGCAGCGATAGCTCCCCGGGTGAGGATACAGCAAACAGCAGGAGCCGCCGACCGGGAGATAATCTCTGAGAAATGATGGAGTGCCAGTTGCTTCTGCAGCTGGGGGGCCGCATCTGGGCCCCCGTGCGGACGTGAGCTCCGCCTCCAGATCCGCATTGTCACCGGCTTGTTGGAAAAACAGATGTTATTGTCCTCTGTTCCCGTCCCTTTGTCCCTAATAGGCATTTAGTGCAGGAGGGAGAATGGAGAAACTGCGACAGAATTGTGTGTCTATTTCAGGCTCTTTCCGGAAGGTTGCACTTCTATGGAACTTGGAGTTTGGGATAGAATGGGTGCGGGGAAGGACCTCCTCCCTTGCCCTGAGTGGTCCTGGGCCAGACTTGGGGAGGAGCTGCCCTGGTGGCCCCTCGTCCAGGCCAGTGGGTGCTGAGGACTGGTTCTGGAAGGAACTGCCTTCCTTCTCTCCTAGGTCCACCACCTGGACTGGACCCTAAATTGATGTCAGGAGAAGGGATGATGGGGACCTCTGGCCTTCTACCTTGACTCTCAGAATTTGGTAGGCTGGATGAGGTCAAGGGCTGATGAGATCAAAGTCTTGGGTTGCATTTTTTTTTTTTTTTTCGCGGTACGCGGGCCTCTCACTGTTGTGGCCTCTCCCGCTGCGGGGCACAGGCTGTAGACGCACAGGCTCAGCGGCCATGACTCATGGGCCCAGTCGCTCCACGGCCTGTGGGATCTTCCCGGACCGGGGCACGAACCCCTGTCCCCTGCATCGGCAGGCGGACTCTCAACGACTGCGCCACCAGGGAAGCCCTTGGGTTGCGTTTCTGTTTGGGATTCATTCATTCATTCATTCATTCAGTGATCTGCTGCTGGGCACATTCTTAAAGGCCGAACTCTGCACTTGACGGCAGCATGCTGGTTTGCAGGTGAAAACTTTTCATGGGAAGAACAGTATATCTTCTTATATCAGGTCACCGTGACTATGATTTAATGGGAGCTCGAAGGCTCTCCTGCACGTAAATAGCTCTGCAGCAACCTGCCTGGTGCCTCAAATTCCATCATCAGTCAGTCCTGTGAATGAAGGCATTATATCTCCCAAAGGGCCATGCTAAAATATAAGTGTCTAACCGAGGAGGGCTCACAGAGGGCAAAAAACAAAAAACTGCCTGTCATCATTGTGAACAGAGCATGGGCCCCAAAATGAATGCTACTCAAGATGCGTGAGTTTTGATGGGAGACAGATGAGAAGAGAAACGTCCAGCCCGTGGGCTACTGCCCTGGGAGGGAGGGCCTAAGGGGCTGGATGAGAGACGGATTTAGGGGGAGCCTTTCTCAGAGGGACTTGGCTCCACACATCACTGGATGCCCCATTCTGATTTGAGACTGACGGTGTAAGACTAAAGAACTATCCCAGCCCTTCTGCCCCTGTCTGGAATGTGGGGAAAACTTAATGCTCTGCTGACCCGCAAACCCTGGAGGCCTGGAGATGGGACCACCTCTGTCACCACAGGTGCCTCATCCACATCTAAGTGGGGTATAAGGGGCAGAGATGGGGGGGATGGAGGCCCCAGTGTCCCATCCATCTCTCACGCCCCTGTGGCCCCCCCCTCGAGCCACACCCTGCTCTGCACCTGTCTCCTCCCCTAGCTGGGGTCTAGGGGCTGATTGCAGGTGAGCCCAGCAGAGAGTGCCCTGGTCCACCCGGACAACTTCGATGAGAGAAGAGAGAAGCTAATCCTTGAGTGGGAGCGGGGAGACCCTGTTCTGCCATCCCCTCTTACCTGATGGGTATTAGGGGGCTGATTAACCAGGGAGGTGCCCACCAGGCATAAATGCCCTTTGTAACCTCTTACTACTTAATATTCAGAACCTATTTCACCGCCCTGTAGCAAAAAAGTCACATAATAAAGCACATTAGAATTCATCCAAGGGCTTCCCTGGTGGTGCAGTGGTTAAGAATCCGCCTGCCAATGCAGGGGACACGGGTTCGAGCCCTGGTCCAGGAAGTTCCCACATGCCGCGGAGCAAGTAAGCCCGTGCGCCACAACTACTGAGCCTGCACTCCAGAGCCCACGAGCCACAACTACTAAGGCCGCGTGCCACAACTACTGAAGCCCATGTGTCTAGAGCCCGTGCTCCGCAGCAGGAGAAGCCACCGCAATGAGAAGCTCGCGCACCGCAATAAAGAGTAGCCCCTGCTCGCTGCAACTAGAGAAAGCCCACGCGCAGCAACGAAGACTCAATGCAGCCAAAAATACATAAAATTAAAAGAATTTATCCGAAATTGTTTCCATAAAGATGTGTATTATTGCCTAGTGATGGTTCTAGGTGAGCTCTGAATATGAGAGCTGAGGGGGGGCTTGCCCCCTTCCCCTGGGGCCCCACCACTTTGTCCTGTTCTAGGAAGCACTCAGGAAGAGCCTGCTGAATGTTTCCTAAGGCCCTCCCACCCTCCCCTCCTCACTTCACCCCTGCCAGCTCACCTGCCTTCCACACCATCCAACAGCTTGCTGCGTACTCCCGAGTGACAAGGGGTTGGATGAGGACCATTGTCTGGGAGAAGATAGAAGGAAACTGGCCAGAGCCCTCAAAGGCTTACTCACCTCTGGTCACTCCCTCTTCCCTCCCCTCACTCTTCTGCCCACCCCGGCCCCCACCACTCCTGTTCCCATGCTCAGACCCGGTGCAGCAAAAGAGGTGCTTTGCCTTAAGGACGACACTCAGGACTCAGGATGGAGAGGAGCCCTGAGAAGTTGGAAAAGCATCCCCTTGCCCCAAGCAGGGATTCCTGATCCAACAGCCCTGAAGGCGGTGACTATGCCTTAGCCATCTCCCAGGTCTGGGACCTGGGCTGGGCAGATGGGTCTCCTGAAAGCGTGTTCTCTATGAACACACAACATTTCAAAACAAATAATCTATGGTGTCAAAAGTCAGGAGAGGGAATTCCTTGGCAGTCCAGTGGTTAGGAGTTGGCACTTTCACTGCCAGGACCTGGGTTCAATCCCTGGTCAGGGAACTAAGATCCCGCAAGCCACAAAAGGCGCGGCCAAAAAAAAAGGAAAAGTCAGGAGAGTGGTTGCCCTTTATTGGGGTGGGTGGGTCCGAGGGGGGTCTTCCTGGTGCAGATTACACAGGTACATTCACTTTGGGAAAATTTGTGAATCGTGCTGAATGGAAGTTACACCTCAATAAAATATTTACCCCTAAAAGCCCTTTGTCAAGTAGAGATTGTTAATACTACCATAATTATATCATTGAAATAAAATAACCGAAATAATCTCTGTGAGGGTGGGATGGAGCAGGTAGTCAAAAGCAGTGGATAATCCACAGTTACTTTGGACTTGGACTTGGAATGAGTGCCTCACATACAACATGCACTTGTTGGCAAAGGATTTGCTTCTTAAGTGTGTGTGCTCTTGGCTATTAAAATTAGCTGCAATTTCTTTTTCTTTTTGAATTTTATTTTATTTATGTTTTGTGAAGCAGGTTCTTATTAGTTATCCATTTTATACATATTAGTGTATACATGTCAATCCCAATCTCCCAGTTCATCCCACCCCCCCACCCCCCCCGCCACGTTCCCCCTTGGTGTCCATACGTTTGTTCTCTACGTCTGTGTCTCTATTTCTGCCCTGCAAACTGGTTCATCGGTACCATTTTTCTAGGTTCCACATAGATGCGTAAAATTAGCTGCAATTTCTGAATACATACCACTTGGCCCCGGGCGGTCCAGAAGCCTCCCGGTAACAGCGAAGTCAGATGGAGGCAGGACGGACTTTGACGAGCTCCACCTGCTATCCCCTGCCTCAGTGCTGGGTGTGGTCACTGTTCAGGTCACCGCAGTCCACATTTCTCTCCTGCTTTGGTGGGTACCAAAGTCAACTCTTTTTTTGTGTGTGTGGTATGCGGGCCTCTCACTGCTGTGGCCTCTCCCATTGCGGAGCACAGGCTCCGGGCGCGCAGGCTCAGCGGCCATGGCTCACGGGCCCAGCCGCTCCACGGCACGTGGGATCCTCCCGGACCGGGGCGCGAACCCGTGTCCCCTGCATCGGCAAGCGGACTCTCAACCACTGTGCCACCAGGGAAGCCCCAAAATCAGCTCTTGAATGAGAGCCACTTCCTCCTGGCATGAAGGATGGGGAAGAAACTGCCTACGGCAGGAGGATCTGAGAGCCTGATCCCGGACTGGTGACTGTGACACCCTGTTTGCAACAAGCCCCTCCCTGTGGCAGGCCCGCCTTGCAGGGTGCCTTTGCCCCACTCTTCTCATCAAGAGGCAGAGTCTCCTTCCCAATCCCTTTTTTTTTTAAATTAATTAATTAATTTATGGCTGCATTGGGTCTTCGTTGCTGCGCGCGGGCTTTCTTTAGTTGCGGCGGGCGGGGGCTACTCTTCATTGCGGTGCGCGGGCTTCTCATTGCGGTGGCATCTCTTGCTGCGGAGCACGGGCTCTAGGTGCACAGGCTTCAGTAATTGTGGCTTGCGGGCTCTAGAGCACAGCCTCAGTAGTTGTGGCCCATGGGCTTAGTTGCTTCGTGGCATGTGAGATCTTCCCGGACCAGGGCTCGAACCCGTGTCCCGTGCATTGGCAGGCGGATTCTTAACCACTGTGCCACTGGGGAAGCCCCTTCCCAATCCCTTGAATCTGGGTTGATCTTTGACTTTGACCAATAGAGGATGACGGAAGTGATGCCTTATGACGTCCCCGCCCAGGCCTCAGTAGGCCTTGCAGCTTCTGCTCTCCTCCACCTGGGGCTATCCAGGGACTGCCAGGTGAAAGGGTTGAGTCTGGCCTCCTGAAGGGTGAGAAGCCACACGAAGCAGAGATGAGCCATCTAAGCTGAGGTTCCTAGACCATCCACCCGGCGGCAGCCTGTACCAAGCACCAGGCATGTTCATGAGGCCAGTTTTAGACCCTCTGGCCCTCCCAGCCACCAGCTGATAGCACACGAGCGAGCCCAGGAGAGACCAGCCCAAGTAGTCCACCCACAGAATCACGAGCAAATACCTCTGTTGTTGTTCCAAGCCACAGCAATTCATAACGGAAGCAGCTGCTAACACCCTTGCCTGAGCACCTGCTGGCTGATGCCAGCATCCCAGGGGACAGGACTGTGCCCTCGAATGCTGTCCATTCTTCCATCCATAAGCCCCAGAAGTAACTTTCTGCCCAAGATTTCTTTCCTCGCACATACCCACCAGTTTCCAGGGCAGACACGGCAGTGCCCATTGCTCTTTATTAGTTTAATATATGTTGAAGCCTCCAAATAAATGCTGGGGCCCAGGTGGAACAGATGAAATGGGACTAAGTTCTGGGGGATGATTGATAATGAGTAGGGACTGGAAAATCAATTGTGTTAATTCCTGGCCTGTCACTGGGACCGAGAATTAATGAGAAGATTTGTCCAACTTAATGGTATTTACACATTATACAGAGTGTGATAAACTCGTCTGTAGGTGCTGCCTGGCATTCCAATTATATAAGGCCTGCACAGCCTGAGGGGCTGGCAGGTCTGAGCTGTCCAGGACCTGGGCCGGGCACGTAGAGACTCACTGAGGTGACCCAACTACCAACTAACCTACGAATTGGTCCCAGGCCCCCGAGTGGGTCTCACTGGCATGGCTGGCCCCTGCCTGGTGTGGGCTATCCAACTGGCAGTGTCTCAGGAATGTGCTGGAGGGCACATCTACGAGCCTGCTTCGAGGATAGCCCCTCCAGAAGCCACGTGGGCCGTTGGATAATGACGAGGGACGGGTTCTGTCTTATGTGTTGGCATGCTATGAGAGACACAGATGGTCCTCCTGGCCCCCAGGTCCCTTCCCCCAGGGAACCTGTCCTGCACCATACCCACTGGCCAGTCACCATTGGAAGGCGTCTTGAAAATCCTCATGGAAACTGATGGAAAAGACTTCCTCAGAGTCTGTTTGCTTTCCTGAAATTCTATAGAGCAGAGCTTGTCCCGACTAAGGCTATCAGGGAGGCATCCCCGAGAATCAACAACTCCTGGTAGTCACACCCTTGTGTGGTCTTCTTTCATATTGAAGAGGGCTGCTCTGAGGGTCCAATAAGATATTAAAGAAATTACTGTGACTTCTGAGGCCAGTTTATATATATATACATACATATGTGTATGTGTGTGTGTGTATATATATATATATATGTATATATAGGAAGTGGGTCCTCCAGCCCTGGCCAAGGCTTCAGATGACCACAGCCCTGGATGACATCTTGACTGCAACCTCAAGAGAGACCCAGAGTGAGCTTGCTCCCAAATTCCTGGCACATAGAAACTGCTAGAGATAATGATATAGAGGTTTATTATTGTTTTAAGTTGCTAGGTTTGGGGGTAATTTGTTATGCAGCCCTGGATAACTAATGCAGATGGGGAAGGAGATGGGTGGGCAGGGCCAGGGATATCTCACGTGGGGTGTGGAGCTGATGGAAGACACCCCCTTGTAACTTCTCTACACAATTCAAGTGAAATCCTCTTCTGTTTTGCTGCTTCCCCCAAACGCCTTGCCTTTCCCACCTTTGTGCCTGAATATGCTACTTTCTTTGCCTAGAATGCCCTTTTTGCTCCCCCTCCTCTACCTCTTCTCCACTTTCTCTTTTTCCTCCTGAGATGAACTCCTCCTAGCCAGGCTTCAAGACCCAGCTCAGATGTGCCCTCCTCTGGAAAGGCCTTCCCAGTCTCTCTTGGGCAGTTTTTGTCACCTTCATTGTCACCCCCCATGATACCCTACTTTTTAATGGATACCTGAGTGGATTGAGCTATAATGATTGGTTCCGTGAGCTCTGGCTGGGGTTTAGAACTTGAATTTCATTAATCAACTCTGCCCTCCTTCCATGTTCACTGGCATCCATGGGATGTTCAATACAAGGGTATCGAATGAATAAATGAATGAATGAGCGACATCCAAGGCCATCTTGGGGAGGAAGGAAGTGTCCACATGAAGTCTGCAGAGTGGGGAGAGGGCAGAGCTTGGCCTATGTGAATGGAAGCGGTGCAGGCTGGTTATCGGTCTGTGTCTGTGAGTTTCAGGTCTGCTCATCCTAACACCAATGAGCTCTTTCCTCTGGCCGCCCCCAGAGCTTCCCTGGGTCAGGGAAAGGGGCATCCCTTGGGAGGCCCCCCCCTTCCTGATCCCTGCCCTTCCCCGCTCTCTGTTTTCCATGCCCAACAGGCAGCCCTCCAGAGTTCACCTTCCCTTCATCCAAACCTGGAGGGCAGGTGAGCGGCGGCCAAATCTGATTTCTAAAACAGGTCTAAGGGTCTTTGCCCAGAGCCCCTGAGCTCGTTTCTCCTTTCTCTGTCTCTGAAGTGCCAAGGCAGCAATTCGGATCTCAAACACCCAAGCAGAGGTGCAGCCAGGTTCTTTACTTTACAGAATGAATTTGTTACGTGGGGATTCTTTGGCCTGAAGGATTGCTTAACGTCCTGATGTCACATGGTATCCCAGCCTGGCTGGTGCTCGGAGGTGGGATAATTGCCTTGCTTGCCAGTTTACTGAGAGGAAGGCTGAGGGGGACTGAGGTCAGGGAGGGGTCACCTGCAGACCCTAGTCCTACTGCTGGCCACGCCTATTTATCGAGTACCCAGCAAAATCAAGTCCCAGAGAAAGAAGTCATTTGTCGGAGGTCCCAAGGCAGGAAGTGGCGGAGCTGAGATTTGCTGCCAGGCCTGTCTGAATTCAAAGACCCCTGCTCTTGACCATTAGGTCCCACTGTCTCAGCCTAGCACGACCGCTCCGGGGGTCACGCAGCCCCTCCCCTCCCAGCTCCCAGACCATCCAGGGGCCTCGCGCGTTTTCAGTAGGACTAAGCCAGAGGCTGAAGGAAGTGACAGCCTGGGGTGGAGGTTCCTGGGTCCCTGACACCCATGGGCTCCTCCAGTTCCCAGAAGGCAATCGGAGATCCTGTGGTTTCCTGCTTGACCGAATTCCACTCCCGCTGGAGCGGAGGAGGGTGGTTTGCCATGTCTGGTAGGGGGGCTTATCTTCTGAAACTGCAGTGCATGTGGAAACCTATGAACCAAAGGAGGTGGAAGAGAGATTAAAGAGGGAAAGGATTAAAATCTACAGGGCTCCCCGTGCTCTGCACAGCCTCTCCCACAAGCAGCGCTGCGATCTTTCTATTAGACAGCCAGCTGGCCAGCAGCTCTGCGGTGAGAAGGGCTGAGCCCCTGACCCCAGCCTTAAGTCACCGAGAAAGCAGCATTTTCGGGCACAGAGGTGCGAAAGGCAGGCTGTGTTTGGGAAGCAGCAAAACATAGAAGTGGACTTCACTTGGCTAAAAACAGGGTGGAAGTGAAGGGGAGATACATGGGAATGTCTTCACTTCCATCAGTTCCACATCCCCGGGGGGGAGATACCCCTGGCCCTGCCCACCCATCTCTTTCCTCACCTGTATTAGTTACTCAGTGCTTCACAACAATTACCCCCAAACTTAGCAGCTTAAAATAATAATAAACATCTATATTTATTCTCTCTCCCATTTTCTGTGGGCCGGGAATTCGGGAGCAAGCTCACTCTGGTCTCTCTTGAGGCTGCAGTTAAGATGACAGCCAGGGCTGTGGTCATCTGAAGGCTTGACTAGGGCAGGAAGACCTGCTTTCAAGACGCTTCACTCCCATGGTGCTGGTTGCTGGTGGGAGGCCTCAGTTCCTCTCCACATGGTGGTGGCTTCCCCGGAGTGAGTGATACAAGAGAGAACAAGGCAGAAGCCGCCGTGTTTTCTTTTTTTTCATGAACTGGCCTCAGATGTCGCAGACAGTCACAAAGCCTGGCAGTTACTTTTCCCACTTTCCCCTACATTCCAGATGATCACTGCTAATAGTGTAGCTGCTGGGGGTCTCTGGAGTGGCTGTGTCTGCCTCCAGAGTGGCCAGTCCTTAACAGTTGTGATATCAGTGTACCTGTGACTCTTTTTCAGAAAGCATGACATGAGTAACTGCAGTCTGGGAAGGCAGACCCTTGCTGCACAGCCACTCCCAGCTCTGCCACCATCCCGTGCCCATTTCTACCCTATGCTTGCTGCCATCCCACCCCCTCCCCCAACAACTGCTACAGCTTTCATATCCAAAGAAGATGCTATCAGCATTGCTTGAAGCATAGGGAAAACTGGAAACAATTAACAGCCCACTTTTATGGAGTACTTACTATGTGTTAGGTTCGTACCAAGCATGGTAAAAGTGCTAACTTCTTACAGCCTCTCAATGGGGTAGGTCCCTCCCCCACTACCATTTTATATATGGGGAAACAGAGGCACAGAGAGGGTAAGTAACTTGCCCAAAGCCACACAGTCCTTAAGTGGCAGAGCTAGAATCTGCCTGCAGAGCCCACTCTGCTAACCTTATATGTATTGCATCTGTGATGTGAGGCAACATTCTCTTTTATGAGGAAGGCACAGTTCATCAGACAGAGATGGGAGTTCACAGTACAGCAAGAAACATGGAGGTCAGACACATGGAAGGCGCTCCAGGCCACAAGCTGTGAGGCCTCAGAGCAGCTTTGTCCCTGCGTATGTTCAGGAAATGGGGTCTTCCAGACTGCAGTGACCACTCAGGCAGCAGCTGGGCCAAAGGGCTGTGGCCTTTCTTTTTTAATTTTAAAAAATGGTGGTAAAATATACATAACATAAAATTTCCCTTTTTAACCTTTTTTTTTTTAAGGCTCCGGATGCGCAGGTTCAGCGGCCACGGCTCACGGGCCCAGCCGCTCCGCGGCATGTGGGATCCTCCCGGACCGGGGCACGAACCCGTGTCCCCTGCATCGGCAGGCAGACTCTCAACCACCGCGCCACCAGGGAGGCCCCCATTTTAACCATTTTTAAGAGTGCAGTTAGTGGCATTAAGCTCATTCACAAATTGCATGATCATCATCGTCGACCATGTCCAGAACTTTCTCATGGCATCTTGAGGGCTCTGCTGACCCTCAGTTCTCCTGCCAGCTTGGACCCCTCCCTCCTGCTGGCAGGGGTGGGATGGGCAACAGCAAAAACAGGTTTTCCTCTTCTGAGGGGAGGAGTAAAATGATCCACCTTTGAGGTTTGCTCTCTGCTTCAAAGGCCCACAGCAGCTGTGCAGACGATGAGCTATAACAAGGGCATGAAAGGGAGTTTATCAATAGTAACTGGAACTCAGTAATTCATAAACCTTTCATTAGTTTTACATCGATGACGGCTCAAGTCCTAGGAAGTAGCTTTAAGCTGGAAGACAGATGTCTCCATAAATCATCATCTCTGAAAATTAGGGAAATGGAAGGAGGGTTTTTATAGGATTCCTCAACAGCTCACTTGGGGAGCTTTGCTTCTTACTCCCTTTCTGAGCTGATGTTGGATTTCTGGCCTCATGTCCTTGGATGGAAAACACAGTCAGAGGCTCCGAGAAGGGATTAGAAAAGGAACCAAACGGCCCTCCCCTTTCCTCGGGCCCCTCCAAGCCTGGAGGCTGCAAATCTTGTATCTGGCCGTGTAGTTACCTGCAGAGGGCTCAGCGAAACAGCTCTCTGGAAGGTGCTTCTGTGAGAGAAAGAAACTGAAGCAGCAGCAGGAGAGCAGACAGAGGAGCTTTAAAATCCAGCTCTCACCGGAAACAAGAAAAGAAGATGGGGCCTTTTTCTTGCTAACGAGAATAGTAGTGATGACAACAGCGCTTAAAACAGTGCCTGCCACGCAGACAATTCTCAGTATGTATCAGCTATTATTTTGGACATTTCTTATGTGCTGCATACTTTATCAATGAGTTACTGGGACTTCCCTGGTGGTCCAGTGGTCCACTGCAGGGGGCACAGATTTGATCCCTGGTCGGGGAACTAAGATTCCATATGGCCACAAGGTGTGGCCAAAAAAAAAAAGATTTATTATTGTTACCCTCCCATTTTACAGATAAGAAAACCGAGGCCTAGAGAAGTTGTGACTTGCCTAAGATGACACAGCTAAAGGTGGCAGGGCTCGGGCCTGACCCCACCCTACTCAGCTGCTCCTCGTCCCAGGGGTAGCCTCTCTTGGGCATGATTTTGACAATGTCACCTTCTCCTTTCCCTGCCACAGTTTCTTCATCTCTAAAATAGAGAACCAACTTCAGCCCACCCTGTGCTCCAGACGTGAAGTGAGAGGTGAGCCAACCCAGGAACACCAAGCCTGGGACTTTGGGGGAAGATAAACTTCCTCAAAAGGCAGGGAAGCTGTTGCTTTCAGGACGATGTCCGCACCTTTGATTTCGTGGTGTCTTTACCGTGTGTCATGGAGGCTTGGCAAATATTGCTTATTTTCATCTTACAGATGAGGAAATTCAGCCCTGCCCTCTCCCTCCCTCCCCTGCCCTCCCAGGTTCAATCACATAGCTGGTAGATGCCTAGGCAGCCTGCAAGCAGGTCCTGGCTTCTACTGTGGTGTCAAAGGCCAGCAGACAGCTTAGCCAGCACAGATGAACATGCTGGAAGGAAGTGTCTCCAGACAGGATGTCAGGGCATGGGTCGCCACTGCTGGGCAGGGGTCCTCTCAGCTGCTTCTCTTCTGCTTTGCTCTGCAGCCCCCGGCTCGGGAGCTCCTGTCCATCCCCTACGCCCCCGCACCACCCCCTGCCCCGGGGGCTGCCCTAAATGCTCAGACAGACTAATTACAAGAAATAGCAGAGAAGCACTGACAGAGAACAAGGTGGTGGTTTGGTGGCCAGGGCCTTGGTCTCAGTGATCTTCTCCGGCGCAGCGCCGGCAGACTCAACAAATCAAAGACTTCATTTCCTTCCCTCTCCTCTTCTCTTGCCCCTGGAGGATGAGCCAGCAAGCGCCCAGCCGGAGGTGAACTGCTGCAGTGTTTTCTGCGTCTGGCTGTGGAACGAGAAGCCTCCTAGCAAAAAGTGTCCCAGGAGAACTTTTACTCAGGAATAATCTGCGTGAGGATTTATTTCCTCCTTGCTGGGCTTCCCGCCCAAGTGCAGCCTTGTTTCCGCTAGGTTCCGGCAGGAGGAGAACTCGGCTCAATCCAGCGAAGCGGCTGAAGACCCAGATTCGATGAGCGTTTACTGAGCACTGTGTGGGAAGCCCTGTGCCCATAACTTTGCCCACGCCATCCTATTTAGCCTTCCTAACAACCTTCTGAGTTTGGGATTCTTATTCCCATTCTACAGATGGGGAAGGTGAGTCCATAATTAGTAATAACACTACCAGCTTACATTTCTTTACTGCATTTACTTGCCACGTGTCACGTCTACTCAGTGAGCTCATTTAATTCTCCGACAACCCTATGAAGTAGATACAGCTATTATGCCCATTTTTCACCTGAGGAACCTGAGGCCCACTGAGGTTACGTAACTGCCCCAGGTTATAGGGGTTGAAGGTAATAGAGCTGGGATCAAATCTAGGCTAGCTGGCACCAGGGACCAAGTGGAAGAGCTAGAAATCAGGTCCAGTTCTTCGGGTTCATGCCCAACTCCTAAAAGCCATGGTTATTCTTGGTTTGATGCCCTTCATGCCCATGGGAGGGATGGATTTTGGAGGGATACCATCCCAGGTACCTAAGGATCCCAGGAGCTGTAAGGCCAAGACATGGCTGTGTGTTGCGATCAGGATATTTCAGTGGTAAGCTATAGAAACCCAATGTAAGTAGTTTAAAATAAAGGGGCTTTAATCTGTGCCAGTGAAAGGGGACCCCAGGGGTGGATCTAGAGATCAAATGATGTCATCAGGGCTCTGCCAGTCTGACTCTGTCTTGACCTCATTCACCAACAGTTCTCTCTTCTGTCCTCGGGGCAGGGAGGATGGGGGCTTTGTATGTTGGCTGTTTAGGCACTGCTCAAAGGCTCCCACCTATGGGGCTGAGTGGGAGCTGAAATGCATCCAAAGCTCTGCTTGCCGAGCTCTGTGCCCTGGTACAAGGCAGTGTTGGCCCAGAGGGCCACTTTCCCCATTTCATCTACTAGGGAGACTCACCTATTCCTAATACATATAAGATGCGCTATAGGTTACAGATTATCCTGAGCCCGTCTCCTGGTGCCCAAGGCCAGCCTCACACCAGCACCCCCATCCCCAAACTTGGCAACTCTATCAAATTCATCCACTCAGTGAATATTTATGGAACCCCTATCATAGGACACAGGTACTTCCCTGCCCTTCTGCAGCTTATATTCTGGTAAGGAATCCAATTGGCTTAGCTTGGGTCATGTGACCACGCCTGGACCAATCACTGTTGCCCGAGGGAATGAGTGGATACTGTGATTGGCCTAGCGGGGCCAGATGCCCATCCCTTTGGGCATTGATTGACAGACTCACCAGGACCACCTGGAAGGAGGAGTGGTTTCTCAGAGGACATAGGAGGACTAGACTGTAGAAATAACTGACTAGACTGTAGAAATAACTGACATCCACCAAACTGTGGGATCCTAGGAAAATCATAGTCCTTCTCTTCCTTGACCAATAACCTTCCCATCTGCAGTGGGAGGTGCCTGGGGCCCATACTCTGAGAGGAGTGGGTCAGGGTGTCCCTAAAGTGTCTGCCGCTGGCCTATCACAGGTGAAAGCTCCCTCTGGTCCTGTTCAGGAAGGTCAGGGGTCAGGATTGTTTACCCAAGATCAATGCGGTCTGACTTTCAGTTTGGGGAAAAAGAAAAATGATGGGGTGTAGGGGAGAGTCAGGGGTGTCCATGTCGGGGAACAGGTACCGAGTGGGACTCCTGGTCCCACTGTCGGTGGGGGCTTCATTGGGTGTCATAAACACCGAGTACTTGTTATGTGCCAGGAGCTTCCCCTGCTTTGTCTTATTTAAACTCCACACCTGCCACGTAAGTGTTATCACCTTTTGTTGGTGAAGAAACTGAGGCTCAGAGAAATTCAGTAAGAGAAATACGCTCACTCAGGTGTGCTGACTCCAGGGGCCCTCCTCTGAGCCCACAGGACCCTGAGGCCACAGAGGCATCCCCGAGCCACCGCTCACAGGCCCAACGAGGAACCTCGCGTGGACCCGATTTCATTTTCTGATCCCTGGCCTCCCATCCTCCAGCCCGCCCCCACCTAGAGAGCAGGCAAACCCTGTGGCAACCTCATCTCGCACCATCTCCTCTGCTCCCACTCACATCTGGGCGGCATCTTCCAGTTTCCTGAGCACTTTCCTGTGTTCTCAAAGGATGAACATCTTCTGGGCCCTGAGGCCACCACATCGTCCCAGGACACCTGCCTGTTCATTTCAGGAGGAAGGTCAAGCCCAAGCTGAGTTAAGGGGCTTGCCTGCCTCTAGGGGAAGCTCCCAGTGTGGCCTTGTGCCTTTACGGGGTGCTGAGAGGTGGGGCCTGGGGAGTGGGAACAGCCCTGGGAATGCCTTGCCAATAGTCTTCTGGAGACAGGATGTCCTGACGGGATGACCCCACCTGGAGACCGGGAGGCTCTGGCCTGTGAGAACAGCATCTTTCTTTCTCTCTTTCTTCCTTCCTTCCTTCCTTCCTTCCTTCCCTCCTTCCTTCCTTCCCTCCTTCCTTCCTTCCTTCCTTCCCTCCTTCCTTCCTTCCTTCCTTCCTTCCCTCCTTCCTTCCTTCCCTCCTTCCTTCCTTCCTTCCTTCCTTCCTTCCTTCCCTCCTTCCCTCCTTCCCTCCTTCCCTCCTTCCTTCCTTCCTTCCCTCCTTCCTTCCTTCCCTCCTTCCCTCCTTCCCTCCTTCCTTCCCTCCTTCCCTCCTTCCTTCCTTCCTTCCCTCCTTCCTTCCTTCCTTCCTTCCTTCCTTCCTTCCTTCCCTCCTTCCTTCCTTCCTTCCCTCCTTCCTTCCTTCCTTCCTTCCTTCCTTCCTTCCTTCCTTCCTTTCCTTCCTCCCTCCCTCCCTTCTCTCTCTCTCTTTCTTTCTATTGAAGCACAACTGATCTACAATATTGTGCTAGTTTCAGATGTACAGCAAAGTGATTTGGTTCCCAATCTCTATCTATCTATCTATCTATCTATCTATCTATCTATCTATCTATCTATCTTCTTTTTTTCCCAATTCTTTTCCATTATAGGTTATTACAAGATATCGAACATAGTTCCCTGTGCTATACAGCAAATCCTTGCTGTCTATCCATTTTATATATGGTGATATGTATCTGTCAATCCCATACTCCTAATTTATCCCTTCCCCCACTTTCCCCTTTGGTAACCATAAATTCGTTTTCCATGTCTGTGAGTCTGTTTTTGCTTTGTAAACAAGTTCCTTTGTATTATTTTTTTAGATTCCACATATAAGTGATGATATAGTATTTGTCTTTGTCTGATTTAGTAATCTCTAAGGTAAGACACTTAATGTCTTTTTCTTTCTGACTTACTTCACTTAGTATGATAATCTCTAGGTTCATCCATGTTGCTGCAAATGGCATTATTTCACTCTTTTCTATGAATGAGCATCTCCTTTATTAAAGTGCGGGTCTGGAGAGATGCAAATGGCTGGAAAAGGAGCCCCAGCAACCAGGGCTGGGGGCTCAGACTCTGCCTCTTCTGCCCTGTCCACGCCTGATGGTCATGCCCACTCGGAATCAGAGGAGAGCAAGTGCGACTTAGAGCAGCCCAGCAGCTGGTTTCCCATTCCTCATTCATTGACAGTGACTCCTTCATTCAGCAAATATTTAGTGGGTACCTACTATGTCCAAGCACTGGGATAAGCTTTGGAGATACCATGATAACCCCTGCTATCGTGGAGTGTTCAGCCTTGTGGGGAGAGACAGATGCATAAACAAGCAATTGTCATGTTATATGTTAAGTTCGAGCACAGGTGTAAGCCCAGGAGACTCCAGGTGCAAAAAGGAGGTACATAACCTCTGCCTGGGAGACAGAAGGCTTCTCAGGGAAGAGATATCTTAGCTGAGACCTGAAGGATCTGGGGAGTTAGTTCAACAAAGTGAAAAGCGTTCCAAGCAGAGTGATCAGTTTGTGATGCCCAGAAGTGAGAGAGCATTCATTCATTCATTCATTCGTCATCCATTCGTTCACCCAATACTTTTCCAGCATCTACTCTGTGCCCGGCACTCTTTCAGATGCTGGGACTGGCTGTAGCAGCGAACCAGGCAAACAAAGTCCTTACCTCATGGCACTTACATGCTAGTGGAAGGTGGCCATTCACTGAATCCAAAGAAAACTTGATGACATAGGGAGACATGTGTCCCCTGCTCAGCGTCCCCTGGGCCCCATTCTCCATCCTCTTCCTGCCAAGCCTGGCAGCCAGTCCCCAAGCCTGCCCGCACCGGTCAGCTGTGGGGAGGTCACCCAGTCCATGGGGGCAGCCTGTGCCGATGTATTAATAGCCTGGCTGAAGGCCTGGCGAGCAGTTCCGCTAACTACAGTGATTAATGGCTTTAATTTACTTAGTAAGAGTAATGTGCTGTCACTCTACTGTCAGAGCTCAGCCCCAGTGCCTGCTCCCTCCTTTCTCCCCCAAAAGGTGCCCACCCAGGATCTTGCAGCCTGCCCACTGGTGGCCCAGGCTCCCTTGAGTCCAGGCACATGCCTGCTCATCATTATGTCACCTTGGGAATCTGTCTGCTGCCCCCTGGTGGCAAGGGCAGAATTCTTACCTGTCCCCACTGTAGAGGGCTATGGGGCCGCAGTTAATTGGGCAAGGTAGACCTTTCCATCCCTCCATGTCACCTCTGTACTTGGCAGAGAGAGCCCCCTGATCTCTAGTTGCCCCCTCACACAGCTCTCTCTGACTTATCCCTATGTGGCAGTCACCCTAGCTGAAGTCATTTTATGTGGTTTCCTGTGTCATGACCACCTTCCGGCTCCAGAGCACAAGCACCCTTGAGGACATGCACCCTCTCAGGTGCTCTGTTTGTTGAATGAATGAATGACTACATAAGGGTCTTACTCCCCCATCCCACGTGCCTCAGTCCTTGTAACAAGATGACTTCGGATCTGGTGCTTTTCTTCCCTCAATCCCTGCTCAGCAATCCTCCCAAGTGATGTCTATAGGTGACAGGTGGCCCAGTGTCTTCATTGTGCAGCCTGAGAAATGCAAGAGCATGCAGCCAAGGCTGAACAGAAGTTGAGGCCTGATGATCTGAACCCATTGTCCACCGGAGCGAGGACATAGGGACCAGTGCCTTCTTTGAAGCCCAGGTCTCCATTTCAACGGGATGGTTTCAAGCCTCCAACTAGAGCTTCCTTTGACTGCAATCATTTTTCTGGTGATTCCAGGGAGGGACAAAACTTCCTTGTGCTTGGCAGTCTTCTCCTGCTGTCTAACCTGACTCCCTCCCTTTGCCCCCAGTGCTACTCTTCATCAGCGTACCTGGGTGGCTAGGGTCGGGCTGTCTTCTCAGGGGAACTTTCTTCCACTTTCCAGGCCAGTCCTGAGACCAAGAGGGTCCCCTAGTTCCTCCTGGCACCGGGACCATCTTGTTGCCAAGCCTGCCCTAGCCTTGAGCTGTGGCATCAGCTTTGTCACGCCCCGCCCTTCGCCGCCCCAGGGCAGCTGTGACAAGCTTGGCTGAGTGGGTGGCCACAGGCAGGGGAGAACGGGGTGCTGTTTGTTTTGTTTGTTCACTGCCACGCTTGCCCGAGCAGGCAGCCGGCTGGCAGGATGCTCGAGGGAACCCTTCCTTCGACCAAACCAACTGTGACTGGTGCTGTCAGGAGTGCGGGGTTCGGTGGGGATAGGGCTGTGTTTCCATTTTCTCTCCCGGCAGGGACAAGAAACTCACCTGTCAATCCTTCAGCCCAGTTAGAACAGGACAAAGGCAACAATGCAGCAAGAGGGATTGCAGCCAGACCGAAAGGAAAGAGAAAACATATCTTCCTGGAAGGGCAGTGAGGGAGAGATCCCAGAATGTCATCCTAGGAGTGACAGCCTCAGCCTAACCTATAGCCATCTGTGACTGGCGCAGGTCACACCTCCCTTGGCCTCAGTTCCTCCATCTGTACCGCAGCAGAGAAAGGCCTGGATGAGCTGAAAACTAAGGTCGCTTCTAGTTCTGGGATTCCCCATCTATAATTCCTGCCCCAAGGCACATCCAGGAATGGAGCAGGGTGGACCCCTGACCCCTCACGGGATGTCTAGCAGTTGCAGGAGGTACTGACACCTCATGACCAGCTCCCTGCAGAAGTGAGAGCCCTTGGGTCTCAGCAGGCGAGAGGCCAGACTGATAATTGACTCCAGCCATGGGGGAGGCAGCCCAGTCTAATCAGTATGCAGTGCCTGTGCAGAGCGCTTAAGAAAAACTTATTAATTTCCCCTCCACAAAGACTGAGAGTTCGACAGTAATCACGGTATCGAGTCGTTAAAAAAAAAATCCCTCCATTGAAAATAGCGGTTGGGGTCTGGAGAGTTCAACAGGAAAAGATTGTATTAAGATAAAGGAGATTATAGCAGAGTGGACGTTAAAGGTTGTCGTTGTCTGGTAAATCACATCAGGGAGGCCCTGGGACTGCTGTGTCCCAGCGAGGGAGCCGGGACCCCGTTCCTGACCTGGCAACACACCAGCCGGCCCACCTCTCTCCCGTCTCTCTCCTGCCCTCCGAGACTGTAGCAAACTCAGGAATCTGATGTCCCTGCCACCTGAAACTGACCCGAGGACCCTCATTAGGGGCAGAAGGTGGAACAATCTACAGATTCTGGAGGACAGATCTCTGCCCGAGGCACTCTTATCGTCTAGCCTGATGGTAGGGGCTTCCAAACATTTGCCCAGCAGCAGAGGGGCCTGGGGGGGGGGGGGGGAGGATGGAGTGTTTCTGCGTCACCTGTCCTGTTGGCATCTTCCCGGTAGGGACAGAGTCTCAGGACCTGAATCCCCTTGGACACTGCCTGACCTGCCTCCTAGACATAGGCTGAGTCAGAGAGGGTGTCCCGACTTGCCAATGGGGAGTTCCAATCCTGGTGGAAAAGCCCAAAGAATTCTCATGAGGAATTATCAGGATGAAGCCACATACACTCAGGTGCTAGATGGCCATAGCCCTCTGGGGCTCTCACCAAGTACTGGCTGGCTCGGTGAGATGCAGGGCAGAGCCAGGGGGTGGGAGCCCTGCGCTTTGACATCTTCACTTGGGCCAAATGAGAGGCTGTACAGACTCCAAAGATGCAGTCTGATCTGAAAGTTACACTGGACTCAGGACAAGAAGTTTCCAGTTGTTAATAGTTGGGAGGCCACCTGGAAGAGTGGAGTCATGGTGGGCTTCCCCTGCCATCACTGAGGGGACAATACAACGCAGAGGTTAAGAGGATAGGCTCCTCGGCTTTGAGTCCTGACTCTGCTATGTATTAGCTGTTTATCCTCAGGCGAGTTACTTAACCTTTCTGTGCATCAACGTTCTTATCTGTGGAATGGTGGTAACGGTAGTAATGGTATCCACCTCACAGGGTTGTGATGAGGATTAAATGAATTATTACACACGAAGAGCTATAAATAAAAATCTGCTCTTATCTCCTAACTGCACTGGCCTCAGGTCACACAGTCAGTAGGTGGCCAAGCCACATGGTGTGACCACCTCCTGCCCGTCACCTTCTTTCTGCAAGCTACTTCTTGGGGAATGCAGTGTGGTGGCCAAGCGCGTGGTGTTCAGATGCCCAGAGTTCAAATCCCACTTCAACTTGAGTGAGTGACTCAGCTTCTCACACACTCAGCTTCCCCTCCGTTAAAATGAGGTCGCGGGCGCCAGGTGAAGCTGCTGGTACTGTGAGGAACCCAGAACGTAATGGTCTCGGCCTATGGGCATCAAGGCCAGCAGGGCAGTGCTCTCCAGGTGACGTTCGCCCTCTGCAGCTGTAAGCCTTGGGCACGGGGGGCAGCTCTGGAGTCACCCTGAGTTTATGAGGCTGAGCTGAGGGGACCAGGCGAGTTACGTGTAGTGGGGCGAGTGAAGTAGCTAAGGCGAGTCATTTTCCCAGTTAATATGCCCATTTAAGGAAGATTTGAGAGTGTGAAAACTTTGAAAAGGAATGCTAATTTTAGCAGGAGAGAGAAATTCTGGGAAGGGGACCTTTCAAGGAAGGACCGAGCTGGGGTGAGGCTGGGGTGGAGGTATCAGGCAGGCCTGATCAGAATTCAGCCCCACAGGGAGGTTCTCTGAGGGCCTCTCTGTACCCACCTGTCTCCAGGAGCTCAGGCCTCTAGGGACACCCAGAGCAGAAACTGGGTTGGATGGGGTGATCCTGGACCTAGGTCGGAGCCTTGCTGTTCTGGAACCTTGTGGCAGTGGGGGCCCTTGTCTGTATTATGGAGAGTAGGGAGTGGAGAGGTGTGGCTCAGAGGGGCAAAGGCAGGGTGAGGGCTGGGAAGGCTTCATGGAGGAGGTGCCACTTGAACTGAGCCTTGAAAGATGGGTTGGGAGGAAGGGGTGAAACCTTGTGGACATTGGACTTTTGATCCAGGAGATTCAGGTGGGATGGGGTGCCCACAGACAAAGTGAGATCCAGGCTTCTTCAGGCCTGTGCCCAGGCTCTAGAAGGGTGCCCATGAGCAAGCTTGAAGGAGGCTGGAGGAGTAGCCTCTTCTTCTTCTTCAGGGGAAAACTCCCTCTCCTGGAGCCTGTTGGTGGGAAACGTGGAATCTCTGCTCCCATACACTGTAAATGTCACATGGCCCCCTCAGCCCTGGCAGTGAGATTGGAGAGTAGCTGTGGCCCTCACCCCCCATTCTCCCCCTCAGAGCAGGCCCTGCCTTCCAGAGTCTCATCTCTCAGCATTAGAAAGTGTGTCACCCAGGATCTTCCAGGGACCCCTGAAGCTCTAACACCCCAGCCCAGCCCATCCACTTGTCCCACTTAAAAGTGGGGTGAGCCCGCCACCATGTTTGCTTGTTTCTTCTGTCTCCATTGGAGACCTGAGCACTGAGGAGTTAGTGCCGGCTGAGATGAAAAGCCTTTCCAAGAGCCCAGTGCGGTTATTAATAACATCTCTCAGCTCTGAATGCCTCTTTAATTCCTCTGCGTAAACCACTCTGGAATCCATAACACTTGCCCCTTAGCCTGTGGTTATTCCACTCCCTTAATGGCCTTTTATGGAGGGACCTTATTGAAAGTTTTTCCCCAGCCTGAGTAAATCATGTCCTCTGGGTAATCCTTGCCTGCAATTTTATTAACTTCTTACGAGAAGTCAGAGGGACCAGAGGGAGGCCAGTGTTTCCTCTGTTCTTTTCCTGCAGTCCCAGTGCTCACCTGGGTCCCTTACCTGGCTAAGGTCCTCAGAGGAGGAGGTGGCTGGGGACCTTGGAGAGCAAGGATGTTGAGGTGTCCCACCCAATGCCCCTCCCTCTCTCTCATGAATCAACCTTTCTGGGTGGGTAGAGCCTGGGACACCTCGTGATGTGAGCTGGGCACGGGGGGGAACATGGGCAAGCACCAGGAAGGGTGGCACCCACATCAGTTGCCTGGTGCCTCTGTTACCTGGTACTTTGGTTGCCTAGTGCATTAGTTAAGCGGTACATTGGTTATTTGGTGCATTAGTTACCTAGTGCATTGGTTACTTGGTGCATTGGTTACCTGGCGCATCAGTCATGTGGTGAGCCCTAGATTTGATAGCAGGGAGGGGGAAGCAGAACCAGAGCAGGACACTGGTGCTCAAAACTGGGAACGGGAAAAGGTAAAGGACCATACTAATGCAGGATACTAATAATGGGGAAAGCTGTGTGCAGGGGAAAGGCGAGAGTATAGGAACTCTCTGCACTTATTTCCATAGACCCCAAACTGCTTTAAAAATAAAGTCTATTAATCAAAAAAAAAAAAAGTCGAAGGAGACCCCAGGAAATGGAGATGCGAGAAAAGATCAGGGGGTTCCCCTGGAGGTCTGGGATGACTTTCAAGAGGCCTGTATGCCTCTCTCCTGCCCCAGGAGTGGGAGGGTAGGAGTGGGGCTGGGACTGTGTGTCCCCAGGGAGCAAGGGGAGTTTCTTAATGGAGACTAGACCCATTTCTATGGTCTGTTCCTTGGGTGGTGGGCAGATGTCCCCACAGAGAAGGACCATTTCAAACTGATAACCAGCTGTCCCTTTCTCCCCAGCTCTGAACCCCCGCAAAGATGCCAGCTCCTCCGCTCTGGTCCGGGAGAAGATGGCAGCCCCGCGCCCAGCTCTGGAGCTCTGGGAACTTCCTCCACACAGGGAGGGTTATAAACCATCTCCATGAGCTGGAGGAGGGGGAGAAAGGCAGGAGGCAGGGCTGAAGGCCCCTGTGGGAGGGGCCTGCGTCTGCCTCCGGCCACCCCCAGGAAGGGTCTCAGAGGGGTTTCCAGCCCTGGGTGGCCGGGGCAGCAGAGGCTTTGAAAATTCCATCTGTAACCTGGAAAGACTGGATCCCCCATGGGCTGCGCTGTGAGGACCCAACATCCTTGGTGTCCTGCCATCTGGACCCAGAGCGCAGGTCATTGGAGGAGGGGCCTGGGGGTCCCCTCTTCTTCTCCCATGCTGGGAAGTGGAGCGAGAATCCGGAGTCAGGAGTTGGGCTATTCCCGCCCACCCATAAGAGGGTCCAGGCCCGAGTTCCGACCTGTGGCAGGGGGAGAAAGCAGGCTCCGGCTGCCCCGGGCTCCCCTTCATCCGGCTTGGGCTTGGAGCTGAAGGCCAGTTCTGACGCCCTCACCTTCCCTCCTGTGTCCCTAGCAATAGTGGCTAGCAGGCACTGGCACTTACCCGTGTGCTAGGCTCTGCGTTGAGGGATGCACACATATGATCTCATTACATCCTCACCCTATCTAAATAGATCTCCTTCTCCTAATTACTACCTTCCATTGCACCCCTATTTTCCACTTCTTAGCACGAATCGCAAGTCATAGTATTAACTGTTGACTTGTTGCTGTCTTCCCTCTGAGGCTCGAAATTCTCGCATTCGTTGCAGCATCCCCAGCGTCCATGATAAGGCAGTCGGTGCTCACTAAATATTTGTTGAATAAATGAAGGACTTAAGTGAATAGCTTTAGAGAGGTAAGTCATTTTCTCAGGGTCACACAGCTTGGATCTGGTGGATCTGGAATTCATACCCAGGTTGTGGATGGCACATCTGAGCTCTCTTACTTGCTTTCACTTGCTCTCCCGTGGTGCTGGGAGGAGCTTGAATCCCAGGCCCAACACAGAAGCCGAGTATAACCCGAATCCTAGTGCCTTCACATTCCCCCCTGCAAAATGGGTTGAGCTTCTCAGTGGTGCTGCGAGCAGAGTCAGATTCTCCCTTGAGCTGGAGCCTGGCCGCTGGGCAACCTTTCTGGTGCGAGGTCTTTCTCTTCTTCCTTCTGGCTAACCGAAGACATGGATTTATAACCCAGCTGGGAGTGAGAATAAGCCTCAGGAAGGGGAGGCAGGGGGACAGTGAAGGACACAGCCCCAGATGACTGGCTGTGGAAATAAAGGGCACATTCCTCTCCCTGCTGTGAGAGGAGGCAGTGGGAGAGGCCTGTTAGACCTGTGAAATACACCTGATCTGCTGCATTCCCCTCCCACTGCTCAGTTCCCCATCACTTGGCCCCAGTACAACCCAAGGAGCCTCCCCCTCCCACCTGACCCCTGCAGGCCACTCTCCACTCAGGAGCCAGAGTGATCGTAAAAGACAAACCTGATTAAAACTCTCAATGGCATCCCCATACTACTTACCAAAAAATCCCAAGTCCTCTTGGTGCCCTCGGCCTGATCTAGCCCCTTCCTCCTTGCCCAGCTTCCTCTCATCCGTGACCCCTCCTCACCAGCCCACCATCCAGGCCCTCTCTGCCGCAGGAGCTCCGCCCCCGCTGCGCACCTTTGCCCTTGCCATTCTCTCCTTCCTCAGATCCTCTCAAGGCTGACTGCCTCTCATCGTGCAGGTCTCAGCGCGACTGTCCCCTCCCTTGAGTGTTCTCTCCAGATCCCAGGCATTCCCTAGCTGCTCTTCCTGTTTCATTGCCGCATCTCACTTAACACTGCAAGTCTAAAATCTAGCCTGGACTCATTCATTCATTGCTTGTTCATTTCACGTCTGTCTGCACCCCCCTCCCCCCACTCCCCGACCCCCTGTCAGCTCCACGAGGGCGGGGACCGTGTCTGTTCACTGCTCTGAACCTGGGTCCTAGACCACTGAGCGCCTCATAGTAGGTGCTCAATAAATGTTTGTTGAATGACTGAATGAAACTTTCACCTCTGGAGGGAGGGTCCCCTGGGGATCCTTGCTGAGAGGCTCAGCTCGCTCCTGCCACAGGCCTTGACATGCCAATGCTGGGAAGTGGGGGACAGGGGGAGAGAAGTGGGGGTGGGCCCGGAGCTCCCAGCCTGAGCGCTGCCCTTGCGGGTGCTGAACACCCCGAGTGACACCGAGACGGAGGCCCCTGCAGCGGACGGCCACCTGGGGAGCCAGCGCCTTATTAATAAGGGCCATAGCACATGCCGGGAGGTGGTGGGGAGGGAGGCAGCTGCCCCGCCGCTCCACAGCCCTCCCCCACCTCCCCCACAAGATGGACTGCGACCAAGTGGGGAAATGGCATCATATTTTCTGGAATGTCACTTTTTATTAGGGCTGCCTTGTAAATGGGTTTGTGGCTAATCCTGGGCTCTCCCTGCAGACGGCCCCTCCATGGGAGTTCTGCCCTGGCTGGGTGGCACCTGCAAGCCAGCCAGGGGGAGGCAGAGGGATGTCGCCTTCCCATCTCTGGCCTTGGCTGGCCTGGCTCCCACAGAGGCCACAGCTGAGGGGAGAACATCTGGGCCCTGGGACAGGGGAGGGTGGACTCTGCCCAAACTCCTCGGGACTTCTGCCTTGCAGGGTGTCGGGGCGGAGTGGGAACTGAGGGACAAAAATAAAGCTGAGTGGGAGGGAAGAGAAGGAGAGAGGGAGACAGAAAGGGTGCGGGCCGCTTGGTGGTAGGAGGGCCAGGGCAGGAAGGCCTGATTCAGACCCCAGCCGACACCCGGCTTAGCCCTGGAGCGTGCGGGGGCTTTGAGGAGACAGCAGAGCTGCTGACAGAAGTGGAGTTGAGCTGTTCTCTGTTATTTTTAGGGGAAACACAGCACTCTGTCACCTCCTGGAAGACCTCCTGTCCCCGGCGGGCAGTAGCTCTCAGTAGCTGCCAAGCTGGGGCGCTGCGGATGGCCCGGCCTCCGCGTGGAGCTTCTCCTCTCCGCCCAGCTACCTCAGCAGGACCCCTGAGTGGCCCAGCTCTGCGGCTGTCCTGGGTCCCCGTCCTCGGCCTGTCTGGAGACCCCACCCACCTCCCCCCTCACTGGGCCGTGACCCCAGCTTGGTCTCCGGCTGGACCTGCAGCCCCTCCCTCTGGTGGGCCCTGCTGTCGCCCAGCCCTGACCCCTCTCTGAACCCTGATCCTCCATCCTGAGTCCTGTGGCCCAGACAGGCCCGCCCCACACCCTCCCCCCCCCCCCGCCCCTGCCACTGTGTGCCATGACCCCTTTCTCTCGGGTGTGTTCTGCAGTTGGCAGGGAGGTCTGAAGGCCCGCTCACTTGGTCCTGAGCTGACGGAGAATGTCATTAGCAGGCTCCTAACTGGGCCATGCTCCCCCGGCTGTCGAGACAGGCTGTGGACCGTGCCGGAGAAATATCACACTCCTTACATCTCGCTCCCTGGGGTGGTGCCTGACAGCCTACCTGTACCTATGAAATGTCCCGGGCCCCGGGCTCCCTCCTGCTGCCTCTCTCTGTTGCCTCCCTCTGCAGGGTTGGGGATGTGTGTTTCTAGGGGTGTCGTTGTGTGGCCTTAAGCATCATTGTTAGCTCTCCCATCAGTTGAGATTTCTGCTCGGAGCCCCTCCACTAGCTCCCATGCCTCCACTCAACCCTGGAATAATCCTTGTGACTCCCAAGGTGGGAAGTAACATTATCCCCATCGTCGGTCCAGGAAACAACGACCAGAGACGTCAAGTCACTTACCTAAGGCCACAGAGCCAGACACTGTCAGAGCCACGATTGGGATGGAGCTCTGGGTGGCCCTGGCCTGGGTCTCTGGGGCTCAAGTTGACCCATATCTGATTGGAAGACCCCATGTGGGCACTCCCAGGTGGCAGAGCCTGGGTGAGGGGTGCAAAAAGAGCAGCTAAGTCTGGAGCAGTCTGTGGGGTCAGATACTGTGACTACCTCCCTCACGGCCTAATCGCCTCTCAAAGGGCCCACCTCCTAAAACCATCAGGTTGGGGATTCAGTTGAACATGTGAATGTGGGAGGGACACGTTCAGTCTGTAGCACATAGTATACATATAGCGTATCAATACGTGCCATGCATGTATTGTGTGCATACCGTGCGTGTATACTGTACCTTGTGTGTATATGGTGCGGATATACCGTGCCCGGCGTACATGCAGTGCATATGCAGGGCGTGTACACGATTTGTGCATGTGAAGTGCGCAGTGGTGAGGCTCCCCACCCCGCCCCCAGCTCCTGGTTCCCTGGGGGGCAGGCACTGCCATCTCCACACTGGCTCCCAGGGCACCACCCGCCCTGCAGGAACCATCAGGGGAGCAACCGCCCATCACACCCCATGGAAGCAGGTGGAAACATTGCTTTTTATTGAGACCAATGTGTTATTGAAACAACTTGAATCAGCTTCAAAGTAAGTTAAGTAAGAAGAGATCATCTCCCCTAGTTTCATAAATCAAGGGGGATACAAGAAAGAGGGAAACGAAGAGATCATGGAAGCCAGGAAACAGATGGGCTTGGGTGGCCCCGAGTTCCTGCCCGAGGGGAGGGGGAAGGGTTCTGGTGTGGTGTGCTGGGAACGAATCTTCTTTTCCTTCTTCCGACTGAAGAAGAACCTGGTCCAGAATGCCGTTCCTCCTCCTGCTGCCGCATCGCTGGGGAGAGGCTGGCGTCTCTGTGGTGCGGGTGGATTTAAGTCTGGGTCGCTTGTGTTTCTCCTGCGGGCAGTGGACGTGCCCAGAGGTGCCTTCCTCGCCACCGCAGGGTTCCCGGTGCACTGGGGCTGTGGGGAGGTACATCTCTGTCTTGGGGTGGTTTGGGGCTGCAGTGGGGGGTCTCTGGTTCCCGGCCACCTGTGGAGAGCTTGAATTTTCTAGCGTGGTTGTGAGGCCATCTGAGGCTGCTCAGTGGGCGTTTACTGTGCTCTGTGTCTCCGCGTGTGCGTGCGTGTGTGCAAGCACCTGGGCGTTCAGCAGGGCCTGGCTTGGAATATCCAATCCACGCTGGATGAAGGGAGCTGCTGGCTGCCTGTTCTGTTTCCCTAACTACGGCCACCGCCTCGCCTTGTGGCAAGCTGCCTGCAGCTGAGAGAGGTGTGGGAGTTCCCTCTCCCCGTAGCAACTCCTGCACGAGAGACCCCACTTTCCCATTCTGAGGCCACCTGGACCCACTGCCCGGGGTCAGGGAAGGGGCACCTGCAGCCCTTAGAGATTAGAGACCAAGGCCGATTGCCAGTTGAAAGATGGGGAACCAAGGACAGGCATGAGAGTGAGACCCGGGAGAACACACTGGGAGGGAGGCAAGTAGGGAGAGACATCATGCAGGGATAGAAAGTGCCAGGGGCAGCGAGACAGATGGGACAGAGGAGCAGAGAGGCTGACCTGAGAGAACAACTCCGAGGGAGTCAGACCTGCAGAGAGAGAGAGGCAGGTCACAAAGTACCAAGCAAGAGAAATCTAAGGCGAGGGAGGCCAGAAACACTGCAGGGACGAAAAGGCATAAACCAGGACAAGAGAGACAGAAGGGACCAAGCTGCCCCCGGTGGGGCTGGTGGGGCAGGTGATGCTGACCCCCACCGGGGCTTTGACGGGCTGCTGGGAGGTGTGCGAATTTGTGATTTCAACCCGGTCCTCCAGAGGGTCTGCAGAAAAACAAACCCCGCTAAACATCTCTCACGCACTGTCATCTTCGTTCGCTTTTGTCTTCAGAATGAAGAGAATTAGAAACTCCTGAGGTCGGTTTCTACGCGGCCGACTTTCGCTCTCCCTCTCGCCCTCCCGCCCTCTTGCCTCATCGTTCTCTGCTCTGTGTGTCTTGTCCCCCAGCTACCGGCCTCTCTGACCTGCTATGCGGGGGTCTCTGTCCGGGTCTTTGTCGTCATCTGGAGTGTCCGGCTCTCTCACCTCCTTGCCCGCCTCGTCCCAGCCCCACCCCCACGCCCCTCCTCCCGCATCCCCGCTTGGCCTGAGGGATGGCCGCTCCAGATGCCTGCTTCTCCCAGCTGTCTCCACAGCTCAGCCCGCAAGCTGACAGGGCCCATAAATCACTGTGGCAGGCGGGGCGGGGAGAGGCGCGGGCAGCATGTGCTGACGCAGCGCCAGCCTTAGGAGCTGGGGTTCTCAGGTTTGTGGTGAACTGCTGGGGTGCAGAGCCTGTGGCTTCTCTCTTTTCGCAGTTCAACAAAGCAACCTGGTTATGGTGCCTGTATTGGAAGCTTAGCCTTGCCCAGCTCCATGGAAGGTGGACGAGAAGAAATAGATTGAATGCAAAGCAAGGGGGATTTAGGTTAGACTGAAAGAAGAACTTACTGTGGTGAGGATTATCCTTAGAAAGGACAGACTTGGGGAAAGGTGATATCTCTTGGCAAGGAGTCTATAAATTTTGGAGAGATTCTGTCTGGTGGTTTAGACGTGGTGCTGCCTGGAGAGCCTGGAGACAGGGGGATGGACTAAATGATCCGCTCAACACAGAGCCTGTACTTTGTTTGAGGGACACCGAGGGTCAGAAGATCTTGATTCCAGGCTCTGGGAGGCCATAGAGCCAAGAAGTAACCAGTGGGGACCCAGGAGATAAGCAGCCTGGCATCAGGCCTTAGCTGCCCCTCAGACCCTCTGTGTGCTCTTGGGCAAGTCCCTCGACCTGGCTGGTCTCCATCTGTAATGTGGGGATAGTGCCATTTCGTAGAGTTGTTTTGAGGTTTAAAGGATGAGGCACGTAAAGGGCTCTGCACAGTGCTTGGCACAGAAAGCACAGTTATAATTGCTGCGCAAGTCACTCCACATTGCTAAGCCTCAGTTTCTTCATCCATAAAATTGGATGCCTAGCCCTCACTCACCCATCAACACACATCTACTGAACCCCTGCTATGTGCCAGGCTCTGTTCTAGGCACTGGAGATACAACAATTCACACAACAGACAGGATTCCTAACCTCATGGAGCTCACATTCTAATTGGGGCGGGGGTTGACAGACAAAAGACTAATATATGTTCTATGATAAAATGAGACAGGATGTGTAAGTGATGGGGGTGGGAGAGGCTATTTTATATAAGGTGATTGGTCAGGACAGACAGCTCTGATAAGGCAACATTTGAAACAGAGACCTATGGGGATCAAGAGAGTGAGCTGCAAAGATATCTCGGGTAGGAACATGCAGGCAGTGGGAACAGCAAGCGCAAATGTCCTGGGGCAGGAGTATGTTTGGTGAGTTTGAGGAACAACAAGGAGGTGAGTGTGGTAGGAGTGGAGTGAAGGAGGCAAGAGCAGTAGGAGAGGCCACTGAGGAGGAAACACAGCCCATTGTAAGGGTTTCATCTATTGTCCCAAGGAAATGTGAAGCTCTTACAGGATTTTAGTAGTGAAATTCACCTGCACCAGGAGGCCCTTTGGTTGCCACATCCTAGAGCAATTGAACTTCCTGCTGCTCCTACCTGTTCAGGACCTGGAGAGCAGCACGTCTGAGGCTCCATCCCTTGCTTACCACGGTCTGATTCTGGTCTGTAGAATGTAGGGCTTTTAAATAATCATTAAAAAACACAAATCCTTCTTGCCAAAGTGGAGGGAAGAATTTAATGAATCCAGCCTTGTTCCAAGTGGCAGCTTCATCTTTGTTTTGTAAATGTGGCAATGAGGCTCCGGAACGTTCTGTGCTGCTGAAGGTCATATGAGCCGTATGGTGTGGAAGAAAGGAATTTCATTGACCACTGATTTATGGGCATCTTTGTCAATGTATATCTTTTGAAATTACAGACATGCACACGCATAGAGAACTCCCAAGCCCAGAGTGACACAATCACAGCATCCTTCCCCTAAAGGCCATCTATTGCCAAACGTATCATAAGTGCTGAGAAAGTGAGCACATGCCCTGAGCACCACCTTCTCTCAAGCTGCAGCCAAGACAGACATCCCTAATCAATAACAGAGCTCCTTCATGCTGAGCTCAGATGTAGCCTCTGAATTCTGGAAAGCCCACATGCAGTTGGTTCCTAAAAGGAAACATATTTGCCATTTCTGCTGTAGGGGCAGGCTGTCCTGAGGGGTGGGGAACAGCATGGCCTAATCTCTGGACTTGGGAACTTTTGCTGCCTGATTTATAAACTGACCACAACTCTAATATATGAGACAGAATCGGGGCAACCTCAGAGGGTGCTGCCGTGATACTTGGCTTTCCAACCTCTGGGTCCCCTGCCCTCCCAAAGGTGTTCAGAGTGACTGAAATTGTTTGAATTCCTCATGGGATTTGTTCCAGCTGCCAGAAATGGATCAGGCTTGTGACTGGTGAACCCAGACAAGGGTACCTGCAGCTAAATGAGCTGGAGATGGAGGTAGGTCCCGAAAGCAAGCCCTTCCCTTGGCTCGGGTGCGGATCAGATATGGAACCAAGAGAGCTGCCTCGCCGCCAAGCACGGTGACCAGAGGGAAAGGAGCGATGATGATCTGACAGAGAAGAATGAGGGTGGGGGGAGAGGGGAGGGAGGAGGGGAGGGGGAAACTGTGGACCAGCCTTTGGTCAGACCCCAGGGCTCTGCTCAGGCTCCCCAACCCCTAAGGTCTTTTCACATTGGATTCATGTCATCATGGACTCCTGGAGGTCCTGAGCCCTTGTTTCTGGGATCTGTTGAGAGCAAAAAGCAAGGCAGAATAATGTGGGGAGACAGACAGACCTCGGTTTAAATCCTTGTCCTCCGCTCACTTGCCTCAGTCTCCTCATCTACAAAATGGGCTTCATATCTTCACGAGGAGCGTTGTAGCGCTCCCAGCCTTTCCCCACGCGGTCACAGTCTGCAGCTGAGCTTTCGGCAAATGCTAAAGCCGGCAGTTAGACTTTGTTTGTGGGGTTCCAGTGTCTCTCGGTCTCAATTGGATCTGCACTCGGGTGTCGAGACAGTGAGTTTATTTATTGGGACCTGTTAAACCCTAACAGTACCCACCCCGTGAGCTTGGTGTGAGGATGGAGAAAGTGCTGGTATATTCTACAGCCATCTGTATCTACATCTACATCTACATCTATATCCTTTACCGCATCTATATGCTATATCCTCCCGAGCATCTCTACCATCTGTATACCTTAGGGCCCAGCACAGATTGGAACTCAATCTAATTTTATTTGACGGGTCCTTCCCTTCCAGGCTCTTCCTCTGGTGCCATGGTGGGGAGGGGCCAGGGAGGGCCTGGGGGCATTCCCCTGCTTTCCTGGAAGAATAAGGCCACTTATCACCATGGGGCAGCTCCCTGCTCCTCAGCTGTGATTTGGAACAAGCAATTCGCTCCCTGTGCAAAACCTCAGAGAGTCCAGGAGATGTTTGTAATTTAACTCTGCTTGTCACCAACAGCAAGGGGTGACCTCGGGGAAGCTTGGGGTCTGGGGCTTGGGGCTCTAAGGGGTTGGGTGGCAGGATACAGTCTCCCAGAAGGTCAGGGAAGCAGGGCTAACTCCAATCCTTTTTCCAGCCTTCACTGGGTGTTTACGTAGGGCAACTCTGTGCCAGGCATGGTGCTGGCTGGTGGGCACTTGCTATTACCACGCCATCAATCATAAAAAGCACGAGAATGCTGTTGATCCATGGTTCCTTGTAGAAACCTTTGGGGCTAGATGCACTTCTGAGTCTGAATTTTTTCCAGATTTTAGAAATGTAATGTTCTATAAATTATGGAACACTCAAACATATTCATATTTCATTTCCTAGGTAGCAAAGTACATGTGAATAGTGCCAGCAAGTGAGATAAAGACCATAAGTACCTCGAAGGTCAGTTCAGTTCAGGTTTTGCTGCCAGATGAGTTTTCGTTTTTTTATAAATTTTTTTATTTTATTATTTTACTTTATTTATTTATTGCTTCTGGCTTCATTGGGTCTTCGCCGCAGTGCGCGGGCTTCTCATTGTGGTGGCCTCTCTTGTTGTGGAGCACGGGCTCTAGGTGCGCGGGTTTCAGTAGTTGTGGCATGTGGGCTCAGTAGTTGCAGTGCACGGGCTTAGCTGTTCTGCGGCAGGTGGGATCTTCCCAGACCAGGGGTTGAACCCGTGTCCCCTGCACTGGCAGGCGGATTCTCAACCACTGCTCCACCAGGGAAGCCCCTGCCAAATGAGTTTTAAAAAGCGTTTTGGTTTTCAGAGCTTTGGGGCTGCTGGAATTGTGGAGAGGGGATGGGGGACTGTCCCCTTTCTGAGCTCTGGGCAGGCATTGGGCCAAACACTTTCACTTGATTAATACATTAAATCCGCATAAAAGCCCTACCAGGTTGATTCTATTTTATAGATTTTATATATTGTTCCAACTTTACAGAAGAAGAAATCCAGGCACAGAGAGGTTGAATAACTTGCCTAAGGACACACAGCTGTAAGTGGCAGAGCGTGGATTCCAGATGAGGTCTGTTGAGTGCCAGAGCCTGCTGTCCTCACATAGTTTATAATCCAGTGTGTGTGCATGGGGGAAGGGGACATTAACAATAATTATCGTCATAACAGGGTGGGACAAATGCCAGAACTGGGGCATCCGTGTCCCCGAAGGCCAGAGGAACGGCCTAACACAGCTTAGGGATTTGGAGAAGATGACCCAGAGGAAATGGCATCTACTGGAGACCTGAGGGTTGAGTGGACACTAGCCAGGCATTGGTGGGGAAGGGAAAAGCATTTCGAGCAAAGGCAACAGCATAAACAGCAGGTGCAAAGGGCTGGAGGACAGAGAGAACAGTAAAAGTCAGGAAGACAGTAAGGAGTTGGGGCCTGGAATGGGAGGCAGCGTGAATCCAGAGAGGTAAGTAAGGGCCAGCCTCCAGGGGGCGCCCTGCAGTTTCTGTGTGGCTCCTACAGCCCCGCCCCCTGTGGAATCCCACGACGGGAGGAGGTCAGAGAGTGCAGCGCTCCGGATCAGGCAGAGAGGAAACTCACGCGCCGGACGATTTCCCCGATGCACAGAAATCCGAGTCTGCAGCACCAGCCCCTTCGAGGGCCGGGCAAGCAGGGGTCTCAGCGGGCACACACGGAGAAAAGGATTGTTGATCTTTGAGTGGGAGTCCTGATTAAACGCCGGGGCTCGCAAGGCTGGGGTGAGAAGTGGATCAGACTGTGGAGTGTCAGGGTTCCCAAGCGGCCAGGCGACACCTCCTGCCTCCCGAACCGTCTGGGCGCTGGGCTCTCGAACACCTCTGAGTTCGAGAATGCACAGGCTGCCTCTCTCCCGGAGACGAGGCCCCCCCAGCCTGACAGGTGAAATCTTTATTATGATGATTTTTATTTGGGGGCGTGTGTGTGCGTGTGTGAGTGCGTGAACATCTGGGGCCGAGGCGGCGGCAGCTGAAATCCCCGCAAACAAGGCTCATGAATATTCCACGCAGGTGCCCGCCGCGCTTTGCAGTCATCCATTATTTATACGTGAAATAACGAAAGCTTCGTAAATAATGAAAGTACCTGCGTCCCAGCTGCATCTTCCGCTTCCCTCTGCCGGCCCAGGTGAGGAGCCGGCCCTGCAGGAGATGGGCGTCCCCGTGGGATTCCCAAACTCCCCTCTCACATCAGAATCCAAGTCCTTCATAGGAAGGAGGCGTGTGTATACACGTGTGTACGTGTGTACTCACTTGCACACCCAGGGAGGGGTCTGCACGCACAGGGCTGGACAGCTGGGGTTGTCTACACTGCAGACTCTACTGGGAGGGCTCCGACCGACAGAGAGGAAAGCCTTGCATTATATTAAACATGAGCTGGGCAAACATCAGACACATCCTGGCTCAATTCAGTTCCAACCTCATCTCTGGGGCTGTGGTACCGATGTCCCAGTGTCTGCTTCAGGAGGGGAAACCGTTTTATGAAGTGCTTCCCCATTTTACTCCTTTAGATACACGGCAGCTCTTTACAGAGACGGACAAATCCTCCCATAAACCTTGGCCCCTAGACTCTGTACTATGCAGGCTGCTTCCAAGTCTTTGGGGGTGGACGTGTGGCAGGAACGCAGGTGTGCCCAGGCCGAGTAGAGGCCCCTGGGGTGGAAGTGAATACCTACACCCAGTTCCTAACCACCCCCAAGAAATTTGACAGCACCTCTGACCACCAACCATCTTCCATTTTCCGTGCCTCCTCACTGCCCTATCTCCAGCCTGCCAGCCACCTTTTATAGCAGTTGTAATTAGTGTGCCACTTTGCAAAGGTGCTTAGAGAGGGTAAGTAATTTGCCGGAGGTTGCAGAGCTGTGAGTGGGAGAGGCTGGGTCTGTCCAAAATTCCCCTCTTTCCGTTGCTGCACAATTAAGAAGTTGTCTGTTGTCTGACTATTGGGCCCACCCTGGATGGACACCCACATCCTGAAGGGGTGCATGTTTTCTCCTGGACCACTGAAAGGCAGAAGTGTGTGGACTCTATTGACTGGGACATCGAATGCTTTGTTTTAAATAAACATTGAATGAAAAAAAGCTAAGTATGAAAAATGTTCTCATCCCTGGTTGAACAGAATCACTAGGGGGAGCTTTCAAAAAATGTTTAAATCGAACTTTTGATAAAATTGTAGAATTTTTTTTGCGGTACACGGGCCTCTCACTGTTGTGGCCTCTCCTGTTGCGGAGCACAGGCTCCGGATGCGTGGGCTCAGCGACCATGACTCACGGGCCCAGCCGCTCCGCAGCATGTGGGATCCTCCCGGACCGGGGCACGAACCCGTGTCCCCTGCATCGGCAGGCGGACTCTCAACCACTGCGCCACCAGGTAAGCCCAAATTGTAGAATTTGACTTAATTGTAGGTTCACAGGCAGTTGTAAGAAATAAGACAGAGAGATCCTGTGTGTTCTTCGCTCAGTTTCTCCCAAGTGTTAACATTTTTCAAAGCTATAGTATAATATCATGCCAGGAAATTAACATTAATATAATCCACCAGTCTTATTCAGATTTCATCAGTTTTATATGTACTAGTTTGTGCGTGTGTGTTTATGCAATTTTATCACATGTGTAGGTTTGCGTATCTGAATCTAGTCAAGATACAGGAAGTTCCATCAGCACGAGATCCCTCGTGTCACCCTTTGATAACTACATCCATCCCAGCCTCATCACCTCCACACACCAACCACATCTCTGACCCCTGGCAGCCACTGATGTGTTCTCTACCTCTATAATTCTGTCATTTTGAGAATATTATATAAACAGAATTGTACAGTATGTAATCTTTTGGGTGACTGGCTTTTTTCATTTAGCATAATATCCTGAAAACTCATCGTAGTTGTTGCCTATGTCACTAGTTCATTCCTTTTTCTCTCTGGGTAATATTCCATGGTATGGATGGACCACAGGTTTTTTTAACCATTCACCTGTTGAAGGACATCTGGGTGGTTTCTAGTTTGGGGATATTACAAATAGAGCTGTTATTGGGAAGCTTTTGAAAAAACTCAGCCAAACAGACCTCTCCCTTGAAGGTTCTGACTCAAGTGAGGGTGGGTCTAGGGTAGGGCCTAAGGTGTGAAACTGTGTGTGCCACTTCAGATTTCTCTGGGATTTCTTCTCCTTCTCCTTCTCCTTCTCCTTCTTCTCCTTCCTCCTCTTCTTCCTCTTCTTCCTCTTCTCCTTCTTCTTCTTCTTCCTCTTCCTCTTCTCCTTCTCCTTCTCCTCCTCCTTCTTCTCCTTCTTCTCCTTCTTCCTCCTCTTCTTCCTCTTCTCCTTCTTCTCCTTCTCCTTCTCCTTCTCCTTCTTCTCCTCCCCCTCCCCCTCCCCCTCCCCCTCCCCCTCCCCCTCCTCCTCCTCCTTCTTCTTTTAAACGGGATCTTATCTTCCCTACCAGGGATTGAATGTGCACCCTCAGCAGTGAAATTGCGGAGTCCTAACCACCGGACTGCCAGGGAGTTCCCTGGGATTACTTCTATCTTCTTTTTATATGAATAGGGAATCTGGGTTTAGGGAGAATGTTCTGGTCTGGATTTTGGGAGATGTGTGTCCCACCACTCTCTTTCTTTGTACTATACCTTTTATCCCATTATGGCCTCGCTAGGGGCTCAGTTTCTCCATCTGCAAACTGGGAACTGTATTTCACTCCTGTAGCTTTCTAAGATAGAAAAAAGCAATTGTGGCTATGAGATTCTTGGGGTTCCTCCAGCACAGAGCCTGGGTTCACCCGAACGAGGGTGATGAGCTTCCCCTCTTAGCTGCCTGTAAGCTGGAAAGGCTGAGAGCGTCTGGGAGCAGCTGACCACTGCTGCCTGTCCTCCTCCGCAGCCCACGCGGTGGACACTGCTCACATGTGAGCTTGTCACATGCAGCTCAGGCCCCAGCCTCTGTCCCTGTATCTTAGAGAAAAGACAACCTCAGGGTGGACTAATGAGGCCAAATCATACAGCCCTCCTCCTCCCTCTACCCCTGCCCTCCTCCCCACACGATGGCCCCTTGCCTTAATTCTTTGGCTCCCCTAGGCTCTCCCTTGGGAAGGAAAGTTCCAACTTCTCTCTGTTTCCAGATCAAGGCTGGAATTATTTAATGCCAAATCAGGAAGTGTCAGCAGCTTGCAGCTGAACTCTAAGAGGAATGATTCATAACCCCACGCCAGGCACCGAGCATTTCCTCCCCATCTTCACGGCCCTCCCCTCGAGGGAAAGGAGATAAATTACTGTCGATGCTTTATGATACACATAATCGGGTGGCAACTTGGAGACTCGACTCACCTCAAAGTCATTTACACTAAATTATTCATTTGGCTGAGGAAGTCTTCAGTTGGAGGGGGAAATAGCCTCTCTCCTCTCTGGCTTTGGGATGCCCTCTCCATACTAGGCCTGGAAAATCCAGGTTCCCCTTGGCAACCTCTGGACCTCAGAGCCCTGGAGTGGAGTGAGGAGGGCAGAGGAGGGTGTCTGAGCTGCAGGAACCTGCTTACCTGCTTAATCTTCTGGAGGATACGGCTGGGGTCTGGATGTATCCATCTCAATCACTGCTCAGAGGGGACCACAGGTCCTTATTCACACCCCTCCCATCTTCCTTTCCTCCTCCCCCCTTTTCCTCCCTCCCTCTTCTCTCCCTTCTTTATTTCCTTCTATAAACATTTATTAAGTCTCTACTAATATGTGTCCTATCAGTCAGGAAATGGAAGGATATGGTGCAGTAACAAACATCCCTCCAATTTCAGTGACATAAGATCACCAGGTGTATTTCTCACGCAAGTTACTTGTCGTCACAGGCCATCCCTGGGTTCTGTTGTATGTGATCTTCAATTTGGGAAACAGGATGGTGGAACAGTCACCATCTTGAACATTACTGTCACACATACCTCTTCTTGAAGCTTCAGAAATGACATATGTCACTTCTCTTGTTTCATGGGCCAAAGCAAGTCACATGGCCACATCGAAACTTAAGTGGGTAAGAAAGTGTCACCTTACCATGTGCCTTGATGACTATCTCACAGGTGCTGTATCAGGCCTGGAAGATAACAAAGAAAGGGGCGTGGTCTTTTCTCTGGGTGAACTCACGGCCTAGTGCAAGAGGTAGGGGGAAGAGGCAGAAGCACAGCTGATGGTGATCCAGGGGGCTCAGTGCCAGGAAAGAGCTCTTCATGGAACTTGCGGGAGGCAGGGTGATGTGGGATCTGGCATCAAGGGGTGACCCCTTCGGGCTCTGTGATTGTGGGCAAGGGAATCCATTTCTCTGAGGTTCAGTTTCTTCCTCCTTCCTTTGGGGGTGATGATGGTGATGCACCAACACCTGACACACAGGGTAGTTGTGACAGATGCGTGAGGTAATGTCTGTAGAAGCCTTTGCTATGAATTCATTTACACTTTTTAAATAGTAATAGCGCTGAGTGGTTTGTCACGCGTATATTCAGCTCCTGAGCGTGGCCACCACCCTCTGTGCCTCTGGGTCAAGGCTCAACCTGCTGGGCTTGGTCTGCTGGGAACTCTCCAAGGAGCTGTCCTCAGCTCTATGGAGACACCAATTACCCCGGAAAATGCCACTGTGGGCTGGGGGTGTGGGCTGCCTCCTGGCAGGTGGGGCTTCAGGCTGGAAAGACACGCCCCAAGGCCCAGGGGCAGCTCTCTCTAAGCCCCAGACCCTGGGGCATTCATTCATTTATTTAACACATATTTACTGAGTATGGCATCTGCAAGCATTTTGCTGGGGCTGAGGAGACAGCAAATGACAAGACAGACAGGCTCCCTGTCCTCAGGGTGCTGGCAGCGGAAGAGGTCATTTTTGTGGGGGACACCCTTGGTTGACCAGATGCCCCTGGGATCCCTGTGACCACTTCTGTGTTCGCAGCCCTCAGCTTCTGCGTGCTTTGCTTCTAACGCCCCTGCGACTCTCTGCAGAAGCCTACCCGTGGGCCACCTGAGCTGGCGTGCCTACGTGTGCAGAGAACCAGCAGTTTCCCCAGAGGCGGCCCTTAGCCAAAGACTCATTGAGAGTTGGAGAATGAAAGTCCCACCCCCTTGCCTGGAGTTGGGACAACACCTGAGATGTAATTTCTGCTCCAGAGCCCGTAGAGCTTCTCTGTCCTGCTTTCCTGCTCCCTTATCAGTTTCTTCTAGGAGCACTTCCTTACACCAGCACACAGATCTTCATCTCAAGGCTGGCTTCTGGGGGCCCTCACTTAAGACACCTACCTGAAACCCTTCCTTTCTCAGTGGGGCCGAACTTTAGTTTTGTTCCGGGGTCCTTTCCTCCCTCCATGTGAGTCAGCATGAATACTGGTTAGTCTGATCTGTTGTGCTCACCTTTTCTCCCTTGCTCTGGGGTGGGTTAACAGGGAGAAGGTGACCCAGATGTGGCCAAAGACACATGATGGAATATCCATTGAGGGCTTCTAGAAATGGTTTTCTTAAGATGAGACACAGAACAGAATCCCCTTCCCTTACCGGCCACACTGCATGTGAGGCTGGAGCCCTGATGGCCACATGGAGGAAGCTAAACTGACACCCCGAGGGTGGCCCAGCTCATAGGTGAAAGGCACCAGGGTCCTGGATGCCAGTGAAGCTCAGAATTCACCAGTGGAGCCAGCCTACCTCAGAATGTGCCGTTCTGAGAAAAGATTAAATCCCCTATTTGGTGGAGCCATTTTGCGTCGGGTCTGCTCTTATTTGCAACCAAAAACATCTCAGTGGCTATGATTTTAGATGGGCCCAAGCTGCCGTGCAAGGGGGACCCCTTACAGGCCTCTATCTTGCAGGTGGGTCCCATCTGGGTTCTCCATCATGCACCAGGTTTGGGATAAATTACACAACATCGCATGGCATGGTTAAAGAATAAGCTTCATTGGAGAAAGAGAAAACTAACAAGGCAGGACCAAGAAGCAAAAAAGTGAAAGGGTGGGGTCAGATGCTAGTGGGGAGGACTCTCTGTGGGCTGGGGATGTAGCCTCATCTAATTTTCCCTCCATCATTTCTCCTGAACCATCATTTTTTTCCCCTTATAGACTGTATAAATCTCATTACCTTCTTTGCTGTGGCCATCAGGAAGCTCAGAGTTGGATTTGTGGCACACCTCACTTATTGTTAGGACCTTGCATGATTGTGTTCTCCCTTAGCCAGCATTATCTTATTTTCCCTTTACTCCATGTTCCTCATCCATTTGTTTTTATTCTGTTAGGCTCTGTGTATTTCTGTAAATCCTGTGAGTTATTCTTTAGAGTGAAGTAAGATGTGTCTCAATCAAGCCCATCTATCCCCTGAAGCTGCACTGGAACCTCCCTGAGGACAGTGGCTGTTAAGTGGCTCTTGAGAGCCTCCCCAGGCATCTGGCAGAATGACGAGGAGCCTACAAGCCCTTTTCCTCTGCAGCTTCGAGGAGGTATTTATTGGCTACCTTCCAGCCACATTTCAGCTGTCAGTCCCAACATTCCTCAACCTTATTCTCCTTTTCTAGGCCCAGGGGATGGTCCACCCCAGTCTCCCAAATGCCAGGCCTTGGCAAGGGAGTGGAAAATCCTTTGAAATTCCCAATAAATAAATAAAAATAACTTTGAGGCCTTGTCACCATGGATACCAAAGGCTTGGTTAGTCGTCATGGTGACCCTTGGGTAGGCTCTCTGCCTGAAATGATCAGCATCACTGAAAAAGAAGACCAAGAGAAGGAGAGATAGGACCACGAGCTCAGAGTGAGAGCTGGGCACCAGTAAATTTCTAGAGGCAGGTCGAGAACAGGGGCAGTGTGTGTGTGTGTGTGTGTGTGTGTGTGTGTGTGTGTGTGTGTGAGGGGGTCAGGGGGCCAGTAGGGAGAAGCAAAGTGGAGAGCACACTGTCTTCTGGAACTTTCTTCTCCAGCAAGCTGCCACTCTGAAAGTCACATTATTCTAAGAGGCTCCTGATCCTTTCACCTCTTGTGCCCCATGCCCCTAGGGTTTGAGAGGGGAACCAGGCCTCCAGCCTTGGCAATGCTGCCAGGGAGTCTCCATGACAACGCCAGCCCCAACCTGTGGGAGCGGAGCCCTTGGCTGGTACCTCCAGGGAGTTGCCTGGGTAACCAGGCTCCCTTGCCTCACTTCCCCACCAACCAAAGCTCCTCAGCCCTTCCCCCCAATTCGTGATGGGAGGGTGAGTGGACAGGGTCACCATGGAGACCTGGCTTTGCTCCCTCTGCCCCTTTCCAGAGCACCTGTCTCAAGATGGCTATTGGGAGGGGTCTCTGGGTGAGATCCTCGACCAGCTAGGGATGAGGGGTCTACTGGGTAAGGAGAGAAATAATTGAGACTCTTCTGGCCAATGAAGAAGGTGGAACTATGGCGACTGCTTCTTGATTCTTCTAGAAGTGTCACTCATGGCATTTGCCTGGGGTACGAGTCAGGAGACTGGATGGTGACCTCCTTGTCCCCTGTCCTGCTGTCCCCATCACTCACCAAGCCCTGGGCTGAGGAGCTGTGGCTCATTCGGCAGCCAAGAACTTTCAGGTGGTTACTGGGCTTTTATTTCCCAGATGAGGAGACAATTACATGATTAGTTGTTATTTTATCTTGCTAATGAAAATGCATAAAAAACAAAACGGCCAGTTAGCAAGGCCATTCATTCCCCAGGTCTTGGCTGTTTTGTTTTGTAGATTGGAGAGTGCCATTCTCTGGGCGCGAGGCTGGCCCTACAGTCAACTGCTTGAGGTCCCTTCTCCCTATCCCCACCCTCTGCACCCTACCATCCTTGCCTTTGGTTCCTGTTGTGTCTCATCTGCATGCAGGAGACCCCTGCAGGCTCCTCCCCTCTTCCACAGCTGACAAGATACACCTGGTTTCTCTCTTCCTTTTCTAACCATCTCCTTCTTTCCCTTCCATTAGAATTCCTCATTTTCTCCACTTCTCCCGCAGTCAGACTTCCTCACCATCCCCATCCTCATTTCAACATTAGTTTGAATCCCTCCTCTTCCAAGAAGCCCACCTTGATAGAATTGGGTTAGGCCAGTGAAGAATTTTCATTTGCTTCCCATTCAACCAAGCTTCCCAGGAAGCCACCTCCTCAGTGTTTGTTGTCCAGAAAAACTGGAAGAATCCACCTATCCCCCCAAATCATCAGAAGTGTGGAATTTGGGCTCCAGTGGTGGTGGCTTTGGGGTTTGCCTTGACCCTGGATCTCTTTCAGATTCTGGTAGCACCTAGGCCATTGTGAGCACTCAAGTGGATGAGTGAAGCTATCAGTCCTCTTTCCACAGTGGGTGAGAAGGTTCTCCTCTCCTCGCAGAAAAGTGAGATTGATAAGTTCCATATTTATAGCCTGCTGAATTAAAGGTGGACAGGTGGAGAGCAGAGAAGAGACAGTCAGGCAGGGGTGCTGAAAGGGACCCCAACTGTCTCTGGCAGGCTTGGTAAGCAGGATTCAATGCAGCATTTTGACCGGTTCCCTGCAAACACAGAGAAGCTTTATCCCCGGGGAGATGAGGGAGTGCCCCCTTCCACAGCAAAAGAAAAGAAAATACAACATGCGCTTAACCTGCATCATTGCAGAAGACTAGGGCAATGGGGGACAAAGCTGAGGAGCCACTGTGAGGGAGGGGAGTGACCAAAAAAGGGACTTTGTGGATAGGGGTCCCCATGGGCATAAGCTGGAGAACTCAGAAACCCCAAATTCCCGGGAACCTGGAAGCCACAATGGACCCAGCCTGACCCTTAAGTGTACAATCTGCAAGGTGGGTACTATCATCCCCATTTTATGGATGAGTAAACCAAGGCTCAGAGAAAAAGCAGTATATCCATGAGGAGGCTGTAAGTCAGAGTGGTTAAGAGTATAGAATCTGGAGTCACTCACTCTACTTAGCTCGGTACTTTCTGGCTGTGGGACATCACGTGAAAACAGAGCCTCAACCTCAGTCTTCTTATCATAAATGGGCTTATGATTACTCAACTCATATGGTTGCTGTAAGAATTAAATGAGAAAAATGCATGTCTAAAGGACTTAGCACAAGACTGCACAAAATTTAAAAAATGGTAGAGCTACAATCACAGAGTGTCTCCTGGGCAGATCTCTCTCCATCCATCCATCCGTCCATCAATCAATGAATCCATCAAACTTTGATTGCCAGACACCTAGCACACAAGTGATTAAGGAACAGCTCGTGCGACAAGGGGCTTTGCAAGCTAGTGAGGGCGACAGACACCCAGACACATGATCAAATATGGCAGGACTGTGAGAGAGGTTAGAACAGGGCCTGTGACAAATGACGGTGTCCCCCAAGAAGGGACTGGCCAATTTTACTTACAGAGGAGGGTCAGGGGCTAGAGAGCTGAACCCCAAAATGAGGGTTACCACAGGGGAAAGGGGAGAGGGATAAATTAGGAGTTTGGGATTAACACATACACACTACTATATATGAAACAGATAACAAACAAGGACCTATAGTAGGAAACTATACTTGATATTTTGTAATAAGCTATAAGGGAAAAGAATCTGAAAAAGAATCTATCGATATATATTTATTAATGTATATATATTAAAGTGAATCACTTTGCCTGTTAGTGTGAAACTAACACAGCACTGTTGATCAACTATACTTCAGTTAAAAAAATAAATAAAACATATACACTCTGAAAAAAAAAGTGAGGGTTGGGAGGTTCCTCTGAGCTGGGAAGGCTTTGCTTCTGGACAGTGTGTGGCCAAGCCCGCCTCAGCTCCTTGGCCTTCCTACTCCACCCGTTCCAAGGAGACCCTTGGGTAACAAGGGTTATTATGCGAGCTGCTCATTTCCCCGTTCACGGTCACAGTGCAGTGGGGCCTCACCTGGCGGCAGCGGGAGTGCTGCAAGCATCAGGTCCTCCCGATGTCTTCTCAGCTCAAGATTGCTGAGAAGAGGGAGGGGCCCCCCAAAGACTGCCCTCTCCCTCTACCTCCTACGCGATGTCCTGGCTTTGTAATGCTTTGAAGGATTTGGTCCATTGCCATGAGCAGGCTCAGTTACCTACAAGTCCAGGGACTGGAGTTTATGAAGCCCAAGCTAGAACACATGGTCTGGTGGATGATTTGGCGACAGGACAGATCGGGAGTGCCATGAAAATGGTAAACATGCAGGTGGAGGGTTGTACCCGTGTGGCCAAAGGGACTGAGTGACATGGGCCCCCAGCAACTACAACTCCCCCCCCCACACACACATACACTCCCTACTTAGCTCCTGATACCTGGAATTTCACCATCAGAGACGCTTTCCTTTGTCTATGATTTATTCATAAATTAAAGCCCCTGTGTGTACAAGAATGCTTTCAACAAACACCTATTGAGCAACTCTGAAGTACAAAACCCTGGGCCAGGCGCGGAGGATCAGAAATGAACGAAACCCAGGTCCTGCTCAGCATTGCAAAACTCACTCTTGGCTGGAGGAAGAACACTCACAAACAGGCAAACAAAACACAGCAAGGCCTGAATGAGGCCTGTGCTGGAACATTGTCGAGGACCACCAAGCATTGTTGAAGGCCAGCCTTGAGGAGGGGGAGGGCAGGGGAGGCTTCCTGGAGGAGGTGGCTCCTCAGCTGGATGTTGAGCTTGAGTAGGAACCTGCCTAGCAAAGGGGATGGGGTGACGGGGGTGGGGTTTTTTTAGCCAAAGGTGAGTCCTGGGTAAAAGTGCAATAAGGTGTCCCTGGCACATGGTTTTCTCAGCTGCCACTCCAGGGTGTGGGTATCATGGAAACTCTCCTGAGAGCACATGGGAATGGAGCGGGGAGGCTGTTGGTGGTGGAACGGGAGCCCTGAGCCCTGTGTCACATAAAGGAGGTGGGGGCAGCTTCCCTGGGCTTCAGCAAAGAGGGGACAAGGCCAGGAAGAGGGAAGGAAAGGAAACGCCACCACCAGACACCTACTTCTGTTTGACCCTTTATACTTGTTTTGACAAAACGTGTCTATTTTATCTCTGTCTCTTATTTGGGGCTTTTTATCCTCAGTTCCCCACAGCTGGCTGGTTGAGCAGTGTCTGGGCCTTCTATTCCTTTTATTTTTGTTAAAACAGCTAATTCAGTCTTTGCACTTAGGAAGTGCTTAAGAAATGGGACCTTGGTAGTCAAATGAGGTTCTACTCAGGTTTCCAGAAAGTGTACCTTTGGCATTCACGCTTCACAAAAATGTCCTCAGGATACCCCGGGTGGCAGGCGTTCCTGTGGGAAATCTGGGGTTCTGGGTCTTAAGCATGGGAGCTTGGCTAAGTCCACAAACCTCTCTGACCAAAGTTTCCTCGTCTGTGAAACAGGGGTGGGGCGTTTGGTGACTCTGGAGGGTCTCTGAAGTAAGACCTTCTGTAGCAGCCCAACTCCATCCCGGTGCAATGTCAGCTTATCTGCATGCCCTGTCCTGTTTTTCCTCCTTGGCCACCCACGATATCCTGGGAAATTGTTACTTCAGGGCAACCACTGGATCAGTAATACGTTCTTTTAATAAGTTCATCAAGCCGCAGGAAGGTTACTCTGTCTGCACTGTGTGTCCAGCCACCGCCCTCTGTCTCTGTACCTTGTAGGTATTCCAGAAACAATTTGCATCAATCAGCCCACTGTGGCCACTCAGTGCATCTTGGGGAAGGAGTTCAGGCTTTCACTCTCTGGTAGGTACAGGGGGAGGGAATAGAGGGGAGGGAGAGGAGCAAGAGCATGCATAAGTAAACAAGCGTATTCGTCAGCACAGTACAGGTTATGCTGTGTAACAAATCAACCCCCAAACCTTAGGCTTAACACAACAAAAGTTTATTTCTCACATTATATATCCAGTGTGGTTTAAAGGGGATGGGGGAATGCTCTGGTCAGCACAGTCACTCAAGGACCCAGGCTGATGGAGGTGCCATCATCTTGGGGTGCAACATCTGGAAATGAGGTCTCCATGGTTGCCACTGCAGGAGGTAAGAGAAGTGAAGGTCACACACTGGCTCTTAAATGTTTCAGCCTGGAAGGGAATCATGCTACTTTGTCTTATAGGCTTTTGGCCAGAACAAGTTGCATGGCCCTTCTTGACCACATGGGGGTAAATGTGGAGAAGGTGGATTTTTAGTGGGTTCTACAAACATCTCTGCCACAGTGACTGAGTGAGTGAAGGAGGGAGGGAAAGAATATCCGAGTGAAGAAGCGAATGAGGTGAGGAGTGAATGAACGAAAGAGCGAGTAGAGGGTGTGCGTGAGCGCTTGTTTCCCAGCCTGGGGGCCCTCTCAGTCCAAGCCAGAGCCCCAAGGTCCCTGCACAGAGCCATCCCTCCCCTGGGGGCTGTGCCAGCCACAGTCTACCTGCCACTTCTCAGATTACATTTCAGAAACTCATTTTGAGAGAGACAAGCTGGGCCCAGGGGGGCTGTATCTCTACGTCCTTGTCCTTGGAAGGTGGAGAAAGGAGAAGGGGAGGAGGAGAAGGAGGGGCCGTGGGGTGGGGGAGGACGGGCTAGACGTGGAAAGCAATTAGCCAAGAATAGGAAATTACTTTCTCTCTGTGTGTTTGGCGTTGGCAGCTGAGCTGCCACCATTCCCCAAGGCTTCAGTCGGGCTGTGCTGAGGGTCAGGCTGTGTGGCCTTGGGGTGGGGGCTTAGGGTTCAGGGGACTGAGGGCTGTCCCCTGGCCTCTCCCTGGAAGCCCCTTAATGTGGCCTTGGCTGCCCTGTGCCATAGGATCTTTCCGCATGTTATTATATTTAGTTGTGTCAAGAGCAGGGATGATGGCCCATTTCATCTCTGCGTCCCCATGGTGCTGACGAGTACCTGTATATCTTAGTTGGGGTTGGCCCCCACCGGAAGCAGGGCCTGGGACAAGGTCTTGGGTGCTGGTGTTTTTTTTTTGTTTGTTTTGTTTTTTTAATTTTTTGGCCACGCCAAGCAGCTTGCAGGATCTCAGTTCCCTGACCAGGGATTGAACCCGGGCCCATGGCCGTGAAAGCATGGAGTCCTAACCACTGGACCACCAGGGAATTCCCGGGTGCAGGTGGTTTAATTGGGATGCAGGGGTAAGTGGTGAGGAGAGTCAGGGAGGGAGAGAAAGCCACACACGGTGCCACGTGGAGGTTCATGCTGTGGGCAACAGGTGCTGATCCCACGGGACTTCAGAGGAGAGCAGAACATCTCCCAGAATGCTCAGCTGAGGGACAGGAGTTCCCAGCATTCATCCAGTGGCTCCCTTCCCCATCAGCTGAGGCTTGCCCTGGGGGTGCCTACTCCCCTGACTTCTGAGTAGCATTTGCCTGAGAAGGTCTTTGATCTGCAGTGCGTGAGGGCGGAAGGCTGTCAGCCCGAGGCATCTGAGCCCTCATGGAACTGTCCTTTGCAGCTGCAGCTACCGTCAGAGGTGGGTTCTGGGGATGCAGCGCTGGGTACCAAAGCCATACAGGGTGCTGTGCCCTGCTTACCAAGTGGTACTGAGCGGAGCACAGCCTTGGACGATTGGGATCCAGGACTCCCTGGATTGATGCCAGTCTCACTGACACCTTTCTCCCCTCTCCACTCTCCTACCACAGGCTGCGAGCTCCTGAGAACAGGGATCCTGACTTTACATTTCTGAGTTTCCAGTGTTCTGCCCAGAGTCCAACATGGGTCTCAAGAAATATATGTTGTGAAGAAAACTGAATCCTTGGAGGGGGCAGGGGGCAGGACATGTGCAGTGACTTGACCCTAGAATGGTTTCCTTCCTGCTCACCTACATGGACAAGTCCAGGGATGCCCAGAAAGCTCCCTGAGGATGTAGTTCCTGAATCCCTTCTCTGGCTCTGGGATAATGGTCTTTTGAAGGGCTAATACTCAGTTTATCTTGACCCATAGGAAAAAAGCAACCCAAGCTGGCCTTGGGGTTGTAAGGGCGCAGGCACCACTGGAAGGGTAGAGGGCTTGTCTGCAATTTGTGTTTTCTGTCCTGCTTCTCCCCTTATTCTGACAATGCCCCCTCCTTTGGGAGAATCGCTCTCTCGTCACTCCTTCCTCACTCCATGTGCTTCTGAAGGGACTACCAATCACATTATCCTGTGACCATGTGACCCAGTCACAGCCACAGTGATTGGCTCAGGAATGGGCACATGACTTAAGCTGGGCCAATCAGAATCCTTTCCTGGGGCACATGAACATTTGGAGAAAGAGAAGCCTCTCCTTTCAGCCCAGACTTTGGACTGGAAGGGTGATTCCTGAGGTCCAATGGCTGTGTCTTCCCAGGTGAGGTAGCCACCCAGAGAGAGGGTAAAAGGGGAACGAGCTCCTGGGGCAGCCCCAGCTGTCTGGTGGCTTGTCACTTCTAGATGGACCTAGGCGGGGCCTTGTCCTCCTGTAGGGAGACCCTACTGTGGCAGCCTCCTCTGGCCTTTTCATTATGCCATCATGATTGGCTGCCTGTTCTAATTTAGGCAGCCGGGCTGTCATAAACAAAGCCTGACTGCTTTGCAGGTACAAAGGTTAGATTTGCATGAAGAGGCCTGTGTAAATCCCACTGCTTTTCTGTTATCATTTCTCGCCTCTGACATCACAAGTTGGGCCCTGGTTGAAACACAGGCTATCCAGCTCCTGGATTCCTCTCCTCCGCTGGGCCTGAGCCCGACCCTCACCCTGCTCTCCAGATGTCACAGCAGGACCCTCCTCTGGTATTATACCACCTCTCCGCTCTAGGCCAGCACTATCCAGTAGCAACATAACATGAGCCATGTGGGCAATTTCAAATTTTCTAGCAGCCACATTAAAAAATAATAATAAAAATAAATGGATTAAATTAATTCAAATGTATTTTAGTTAATCCAGTATATCTAAAATATTATTATTTCAACATGTAATTGATGCAAAAAATTATTAATGAGATATTTTATAATCTGTTTTCATCCTAAGTCTTTACTGTCACAGGACATGTCCATTCGGACCAGCCACATTTCAAGGGCTCAGTAGCCACATGTAGCTGGTGGTCACCATGCCAGGGCATTGAAGCCCTTAGTCCCCACCCGGCGAGGGAAGCGGCCTACCACCTGCAAAGGTTTGGGTGAGTTTGGTCTTTTCATTTCAGCACAGTTTCTCATTTGCACTAAAATGCTATTATGTGTTCCCTACTTTGGATCTGTGATCAGATCTTGGCAATTAGCCCACCGGTCTGAAGAAATGAAGGCTAGGTCCCAAGGTCAGAAATTGCTCACCTCTCTGGTAGGCAGAAGGGAGTCATGGGGGGTGTTGTTTGTTTTTAGCTTTTTGGCGGGGATCATTTTAGATTTACAGAAACGTTACAAAGATGATACAGAGAGTTCTGTACATCCTTCACCCAGTTTCCTCTAATGTTAGTCTTACATAATTACAGTACATTTATTAAAGTTAACAAATTAACCTTGGTATAGTTTGTTAACTAATCTCTGGACTTAGTTCAGATTTCATCTGTTTTTCCACTAATGTCCTTTTTCTGTTCCAAGATCAAATCCTGGATTTTTTTTTTTTTTTGCGGTACGCGGGCCTCTCACTGTTGTGGCCTCTCCCGTTGTGGAGCACAGGCTCAGTGGCCATGGCTCACGGGCCCAGCCGCTCCGCGGCATGTGGGATCTTCCCGGACCGGGGCACGAACCTGTGTCCCCTGCATCGGCAGGCGGACTCTCAACCACTGCGCCACCAGGGAAGCCCCCAAATCCTTGATTTTTAATAGATAAATTCATCTATCTATCAATCATCTAGCCATCTATTTATAGATATATTGAGGTGTAATTTACATACAGTGAATTACACGCATATAAACACACTCCTTGACAAGGCTGACGTGTGTACACTGTGAGACCATCACACGGTAGGTGTTTCAGCTGAACCATAAAGTAACAAATAGCCAAACTTAGAGTTTACTAAGTACCAAACATTATCCTATACACTCTACATGAATAAACATATTTAACCCTTGTAACAGTTTGTGGGAGATCAGATTACTACTGCCATTTCTTTATTCCCTGATAAAGATGTATGCCCCTACACCCTTTGCCATGTGATGTGACAAGACCTCCCTCTAGAATAAGGGGAATATATTTCCCACCTGTACGGACTGAATTGTGTCTGTCCAAATCTGTATGTTGAAGCAGTAACCCCCAATGTGACTGTACTTGGAGATAGGGCCTTTAAGGAGGTAATTAAGGTTAAATGAGGTCATAAGGGTGGATCCCTAATCCAACAGAACTGGTGTCCTTATAAGAAGAGGAAGAGACACCAGGGGCACACAGAGGAAAGGCTATGTGAGGACACAGTGAGAAAGTGGTCATCTGCAAGCCAGGAAGAGAAGTTTCACCAGAAACCAACCCTGCCAGCAACTTGATCTTGAATTTCCAGCCTCCAGAACATGAGAAAATAAATTTCTGTCATTTAAGTCATCCAGTTTGTGCTGTTTTGTTACAGCAGCCCAAGCAGACTAATACACAACCCTACTGACAGTGGGCTTGGCTGTGTGACTGGCCTTGGCCAATGATATGTTAGCAGTGTGCCTCTTTAGTGTAGTTTTAGTGTGCTTGGTGGATTTGGCTTGTCCTCCTATCTCCTGTGATTCCCTATGAGAGAGACAGATCCAGAAAACAGCTGGTCCATGGAGAATGAGGAAACATACAGAGCCAACCTGAACCCAACCCATGGCCTGGAGCCAAGACCTACTGGTCATGACCAAGCCCAGCAGAACCTCAGCTGACTCAGAAAACCCATGAGAAAGAAAATGAATGTAGACATCGTAAGCCACTGAGATTTTGAGATTGTTTGTTACGCAGCCAAAACTGACTAATAACCGATGATTTGAGATACTATTGTTATCCCACATTTTATCAGTGAGGGAAGTGAAACACAGAGAGATTAATTACTCGCTCAAGGTCACACAGCTAGTTTGTGTCCGATCCAGGATATAAACTCGGGCAGCCTGGCTCCAGTATCCATGCTCATAACCACTACATATACTGGTCCTTATAAGATCAGAGTTCTCCACCATTCTTTGATTGGGTGATTTAATCAATTCATTCTTTGACTTGTTAATTCATCAAACATTTACACAGAATAGCTTTCCCCATTAGTTCCTCTCATAATATCCCTATCTTCTCCTTAGCAGTTAGTAATATCTGTCATTTATAAGTGTTTGTTTCTACATCTGTTTCTATGCTGGTTGTTCTAAAGTCTCTCTTGCTAGACGTTAAGCTCTATGAGGACAGGGACTGTATCTTTTTTGTTCCCACTGTATACCAATCAATAACAGTCAATAAATGCTTGTTAAATAAAAATGAGTTAACTGTTAAGTGTCAGATCTGGCTATGTTTTGGGAACACAGAAATAAGGGACTTCTTAGCTGAGTGAAGGAGATAGACATCAAGATGGCGATGCAAGTAGCTAGTGTGAGTGAGGTATAGACGGCAGTGGCACAAAGAGTGTCATTTATTCTGCTATTGGGGGGATGCATCAGAGGTTTCACAGAGGAGATAAGTAATTGGGGCTTGAAGGATGAGTGGGGAAATTCTCTGATTCACGAGAGAAGGCAATCCCTAGCAGAGAGAACAACCAAGGAAAAGGCATGGAGGTTTAGATGCATGGTGGGTGCTGGACCTTGCGAGTCACGTAGGTTGGCTGGAACACAAGGTGTACAGGGGAACTACCGGGAGGTCAACTCGAGGAGGGGGCAGTGGTCTGATCCCCGAATGCCTAGCTAAGGAGCTTGGCCTCTACCTGCAGGCCATGGGGAGTAGTCAGTTGCCCAATCCTGAAAGTGTCTGATCTGACACTACAGGCACTTTTCTTAGATTGTGTAAAGAGTTTTTATGCATCAGAAGAGGGCAAAGGCTGTGAAAATTAATGAGGGGAAACCTCACTAAAATGGAGTTGGGATGCCAGAGTGGGAGCTCTCACGCACGTACCGATCAACGTCAATACAGATCCCAGCAGGAAGAGGTGTATCTTGCACCTCTGGCAGGAAGGAAGTCAAAAGGAGGAAGAAAGATTTTTCTCCATGCTTGGCAACAGCTCAGCCAAAGAAAAGACACTATACTTCAAACTCCCAGTTTCCTCCAATGTGCTTTTTGTTTATAACAGCACCTCCCAACTTTACCTTCTTCTCTATAAAATAGTTCCCTCTCCTTTGCTTAACAGGACTTGCAAGTGGTTCACCATAGTTGCATGTCCTGAGTTGCAATTCCTTGATGCTCCCAAATAAATCCACTCTGCTGGTAATAGAACTGGCAGTTCTGTTGTTTTAGGTTAATATTACACAGAGGTTCCATTGAGATGTAGAGAAGACCCCCGACAACTCTGAGGCTGGTGAGCAAACAGGTCATTGTACCCACAGAGCCCACTGAGCTCACTGCTTTCTAGCCAACTCTGGAGTTTGAGGGTAAGTTTTCCTCCTGGATTCAAGCTCCACTCTTTTTGCATTTTGAAGCTCTCCAGGCTTTATTTGGGATCTGTTTAAAGGCTTTGTCCTTTTTTGTTCTGTCTGTGAGTAGTCAGTTGGCACTTTGGCCTCAGTCTTGAAATCAGACTGTTCCTGCTGGAACTCTTCTGTTATTTGACCTGTGTCTATTTAAGAATGGTTCTTTTGCTCTAAAGAAAAACCTCTTAAAAATGGGATCCAGTTATCTAAGTGCTTTGAGGGCACTCTCCTTTCAGGTACCTGGGCGATTTTATGTTTAAAAACCATGGTCCTCTCTCTTGCACGTTTCTAACTAAATGGACTGACTAACCAAAGCAATTTAGAAAATCGATGAGGAACTACTGAACTCCCCAAACTTACTTTTCTCAAAACTGTAATGGAGAGCCATTGCTCTGAAATCACCAAAACAGAATTGGACGCCTATTTTGATTGGTACTTGGAGGCCTCCAAACACCATCAGGAGTCTAAAATGGCCTCTCTGAAAAACACAATAATTAAATTAACTGAGGCAAACAAATTATTAAAAAAAGACAAAGTGGGGGCTTCCCTGGCGGCTCAGTGGTTAAGAACCTGCCTGCCAATGCAGGGGACACGGGTTTGAGCCCTAGTCTGGGAAGGTCCCACATGCTGCAGAGCAACTAAGCCTGTGAGCCACAACTACTGAGCCAGCGCTCTAGAGCCCGCGCACCACAACTACTGAAGTCCACGCACTTAGAGACAGTGCTCCACAACGAGAGAAGCCGCCGCAATGAGAAGCCCCTGCACCGCAACGAAGAGTAGCCCCCGCTCGCCACAACTAGAGAAAGCCTGCATGCAGCAACGCAGACCCAAGGCAGCCAAAAATAAATAAATAAATAAATTAAAAAAAAAGAGAAAGACAAAATGGCTTCATTCGTCTCTCCTCTTTGTCTCAGGCTCCACCCCCAGTGCCATCTTCCTCCTCTGGACCTATTAGAACCTGACCCTGTAAAGTTACATCTTCTGAGGATCCAAATAAACCCCAGATTACCCATGTTCCCTGGATGAATTGTGAGCCGTAGTTAAAGCATTTCTTAAAGTAACTGAGGACCTCCACAGGTTTGCTGAAGATTTTAACATAGTTGTTCAAACCTACCAGCCTAGTTTCTCAGATTTATATCAGTTAGTCCACGTGCTTGTTGGTGAGGGTCAAGCAAACACTGGATGAAACTAGCCCATGGGAACATTCTGGAGGGGATTTAGAAGGGCAATCCCCTAACTTTTGGCAAGAGGCTAGAACACTCACTGAAAACCTCCCCTGAGGAATTACAGTCGCCTTTCCTAAGCCTATTGACTGGAACAAAATTCAGCCTTGCATACAAAAATCTGATGAACCTGTTCATGGCTATTCTAATCGACTTCAGGTTATTTTTAAAGAAAACTCTGGTCTTCCTTCAGATGTTGCGTCCACTAGGGTAACTGTCACCTCCATGTTTATTAATGGGCTGAACCAGGATCTTGTTCTTTTATTTAAAAGGACCAGGATGGAGCGGGAAACTGTGTCCACTCTAGATGCATTTGGCAGATCAGCTCACTTGCACCCTAGATGAGTCACCAAAAAGAAAAACCACTAAATTCTTTTTTTTGTTTGTTTGTTTTTTTGCGGTACAAGGGCCTCTCACTGCTGTGGCCTCTCCCATTACGGAGCACAGGCTCTGGACGCGCAGGCTTAGCGGCCATGGCTCACGGGCCCAGCCGCTCCGTGGCATGTGGGATCTTCCCGGACCGGGGCACGAACCCGTGTCCCCTGCATCGGCAGGCGGACTCGCAACCACTGCGCCACCAGGGAAGCCCAAACCACTAAATTCTTAATCTTCAACTCCAGCAAATGAAGGTCCATAAACAAAACCAAAAACCTAACTTCGGCTATTGCAAAAAGCCAGGGCATCGGAAAAAAGACCGTTACAAATTTAAGCATTCTAGGAGTTTTCAGCTCTCTCAGCCTTTCCAGTGTCCTCCTAATGCCCAATGAGGGGGCCCTGAGGAACTACAGGGGCTCTTCCCAATCCTCCCTGTTAATCAGCTCGAAGAAACAACTCTCCAGATTGGGGAGGAATCTCTGTCCTTACTGACAGCGGAGCCACAGTCCCGGTGCTCAGCCCCACTGCAGAGCCCTAATACAGTTCCCATAGTGGCGATCTCTGATAATCCGCAACAGGCTCCTGTCTCTGAACCTTTTCCCTTTTGTTTAGGCCCTTTGAGAGAGACACACTTTCTCTCCTTAGCTCGTCTCCCTCCATTCACTTATTAGGCCAAGACGTCTTGGAAGAGTATTATGCCGAATTTCTTTCTCCCAAAAGGGGGAAATAATTCTAGAATTTGACAGTAGCCATCTAAATAGCCAACCTGGTAAATTAAAAGACCCTTCGACATCTTTTATTTGTTCTGTTTCCGGCACTGCTGGGGCCGATTCTTGAAACACTGATCATTTGTCCCTATTGAATCAGCCACCACCCTCCTTATAGGCAAAAATCTCCAACTGATATTGGCAAAATTCACAGTGTACCCTCCCATTAAGATCCAAATAGATCCCTCTAAACTCTCTTCAGAATTAATCAGTACCCTGTAAGTAAAGAAGCCCTTCAGATAGAAAACCCGTGATAGAAGATTTCAAGGCTCAGGGCCTCACTATCCCTTGCACTAGTCTCTGTAATACACCTGTTATACCTGTGAGAAAACCCAAGGGCTGAGGATGGAGGTTTATCCAGGTCCTCTGAGCAATAAACATTGTTATCTCTCAACACCCAGTTGTTCCTAACCACTGCATGCTACTGACATCCATTCCCACTTGAAGCCAGTTTTTCACTGTGACTGATCTATGCAGTGTATTTTTCAACTCATTCTAGTTGATAAGGCTAGCCAATATCTTTTTGCCTTCACCTGGGACGTACAACAAGATACTCGTATAGCAGTGACCCAGGGTTTCACAGACTTTCACAGAAAGTCCTTCTTTTCACAAATCTTGAAAGCTGATTTAGATGATGTAAAGTTTCCTGCAGGTTCTACTTTGTTACATTATATAGATGATTTGTGCCTATGCTGTCCTTCTCAAACCTCCTCACAGGAAGACAGCATCCACCAGCTAAAATTTTTGGCCTTAAAAGGACATAAAGTCTCCAAAGAAAAATTTCAGTTTTCTCAAATTCAGGTTCAGTATTTAGGGCACCTGATCTCAGAAGAGGGACTACATTTGGATCCAGATAGGCTTCATGGCATCCTGAACTGCCCAGAATCGAAACCTACGTGCCAATTATGAGGTTGTCTCAGGCTATCTGGCTACTGTTGGAATTGGATTCCAAATTTCACTCTTACGGTCACCCTTATATGTTCATTAAAACCCAGCAAATCTGACCCCATTAATTGGGGAGATCAAGATGACACAGCTTTTGAAACCTTAAAGAAAAACTTAATGAGACCACTTACCTTTGGACATTCTAATTGTCAGCTGCCATTTTTCCTCTCTGTATGTGAGAAGGCAGAGAATGTCCTCAGAGCACCCACCCAAAAACATGGGGACCATCAACGACCCGTAGGGTATTGTAGCCAACAGCTGGACCCTGTGGCACAGGGATATCCCCATTGCCCCAGAGCCATTCCTGCCACTGCCCTTCAGGTTAAGGCCACCGAAAAGATAATCATGGGATCCTCTTTAACCATCTTTGTACCCCATGGTGTGGAAGCCCTCCTAAATTCTCATCCACTCAACCCTTTTCAGTCAGTTGCCTCACCTCTTATGAAATCCTTTTGCTAACTGTTCCTCACATAGCTCTTTCACATTGTACTAACCTCAACCCTGGTACTCTTCTCCCCTCCTTCACTGACGAAACCCCTCACCACTGCCTGACGCTGATAAAATGATAGCACCCATGAACCAATACTGATGGGGAAATATTAATAAGGCCACAAAGAGTGCCTACCTTCTTGTCCCACCTGTCCAAAATATAATCCAGAGAAACCTGTTTGCACTCCTCCCAGACACTTTGAATTGGTCAATGAGCCATTTGAAGTTTGGCAGATGGATTCCATATAGCGGCCTGCATCTCACTGATATAAATATGTTTTAGTCATGGTCTGTATATTTTCTCACTGGGCGGAAGCCTTCCCTTGCAGACAGACCATTCTTCTGTAGCTACAATGTTGTTAGAAAAGATTATCCCTACCTAGGGAAACCCTCTCGAACTTTATACTGATCAAAGAACTCCTTTTACTGGTCAGGTGCTTCAACAAGTCTGTGCTGTTCGCCTGGTCTTACAGAATTTTTACTGCGCCTACTATCTTCAATCCTTGGGGTTAGTCGAACTTACTAATGGCACTATTAAGACACAATTGGCAAAATTTGTAGAGATCCTCCAAATACCCTGGCCCAAAGTATTGCCATTGGTCCTTCTCAATCTCAAACCCACACCCTTTGGAACTCGTAAACTCTCACCTTTTGAGACAGCCACAGGTCACCCAGTGCTCCTGGCCCCTGCCTCTTTTGATCTTCAGCTGATAAAAGAAGATAAAACTCAATATTGTAAAGGCTTAATTGCTTCAATTCAAAGTAACCATGCTCCGATAGAGCAATCTTTTTACCGTGTGCTCTCAGGAGAGGAGGACCTTACACATCACACTTTTCAATCTGGAGAGTTTATCTACTGGAAAAGACACCTCCAGAAGGACTCTCTTTAACCTCACTGGACTGGCCCCTATCAGGTACTGCTAACCTACCCTTGTGCCAACAACCTGCAGGGATTAGCCTCCTGGATGCATGTGACACACCTAAAGAAAGCACCAGACCCTGAGACTGGACCTGTATACCATCTGGTGACTTGAAGGTAAGGATTTTCCGGAATTGAAGCAGACAACATCTGATGAGACAGGTTTCCCAAGATGTCTGGACCAGGCCTGTGAGAAGGTTTAGGATTTACAGAAGTCTCTCTCTTTCATGTAGACTATAAACTAACTGGATTTCTAGCCAAATACATAGTCTTTGAATTTGCAAATATTGATAAAACATTTGGTTCTAAACAGTTTCTTTTGAGGTAACAAACTGTTTAATTACTTCTTGTTTATTCCTGCACTGTGTCTTCATAAAGCACTTGTTTAATTACTTCACTTTTAAGTGTGCCCTTGCAGTATTCACTATTCCAAAATACAGACTTTAGATGGGAAATGCCTGCGAGATCTCCCTCCCATCCCTCCTTGTTACTCAAACATGACCACAGTAGGTTTCTAATCTGTGCATTTTTCCCTCCAATATGGGACATGGCACCCAGGAAATGCCCTTCCTGGCATTGAGGGACAAAAGGCCACTGAATGTTGGTAACAAAACAAAACAAAAACCTGGCTCTTGATTATTGATGCTTTTGAAGAAATATCTTGATCAAAAGGGGGAAATATGAAAAGTAATAAAGAGAAACCTCACTAAAACGCAATCAGGAGGCCAGAAGGGTACCATCACGCAGGTACCATTCAAGGTCAATACAGATCCCAAAAGGAAGAGAAGTATTTTGCATCTCCGGCAGGAAGTGACTCTACTTGACTCGTGCCAGCAGGTGGAAGAAAAACTTTCCCCTTGCCCGGCAAAAGCTCACCCAGTGAGAGACTGTCACAATTCAGCCAATGAAAAGACACTATACTTCGAACACCAAGGGACTTTTTGTTTAAAACAGCCCCTCCCAATTTCCCCTTCTCCTCTATAAGAGAGTTTCTTCTCCATTGCCTAACTGGACTGGCACATGGGTCACCATAGTTGCCTGTCCTAACTGCAGTTCTTTGCTGTGCCCAAGTAAATCTTTTTGCTGGTAAAATTACTGGCTATTTTATTGTTTTAGGTTAACAAGGAAAAGATTCTCTTCAGCTCTGAGATTTGTCGATTGGGCTGACCATGGCGCCGCACCACAGCAGGTATAGACAGGGGTGGAGAAAGAACTGGGTGCTGTAGCAGAAGTTATGTGAGCCAGGGTAGGGGGAGGCAATGATGAGAGGAAGGGGGCCAATAGGGCAGGTATTTAAAAGAACGGTGACATGAACCTACTGAAAGAGCAGAAGGGAATTTGAGGTCCAAGTTTAAGGCGACAGAGCTGAGCCTGGGAGTTGCCGATGATGCGAGGGGAAACGTGGCTGCTGAGGTTTGGACACGAGGGTTCAGGAATCAGTAGCCAGTGACCGACAGTTCTTACGCAGGAAGCAGTGACCTGTGATCTAATTAATGGCACAGCAGTAATGGCATCCAGGTCATCTAACTAAGTTTTCGTTAAAAAGATTTTTTTATTATGGTAAAATATATGTAACATAAAAATTAGCATTTTAATCATTCTTTTTTTTTTTTTTTTTTTTTTTTTTTTGCGGTACGCGGTCCTCTCACTGTTGTGGCCTCTCCCGTTGCGGAGCAACAGGCTCCGGACGCGCAGGCTCAGCGGCCGTGGCTCACGGGCCCAGCCGCTCCATGGCATGTGGGATCTTCCCGGACCGGGGCACGAACCCGCGTCCCCTGCATCGGCAGGCGGACTCTCAACCACTGCGCTACCAGGGAAGCCCTTAATCATTCTTAAGTGGACAACTTAGTAGCATTAAGTACATTCACATTGCTGTGCAACCATTATCACTATTCATTTCCAGAACTTTTTCTTCACCCTCAATAGAAACTCTGTACTCAGTAAGCAATAACGGCCCATCCCTTCCCCCACCCCCTCAGGCCCCGGTGGCCTCTTTTCTACTTTTTTCCCATGGATTTGCCTATTCTACATATTTCAAGTAAGTGGAATCACACTATATTTGTCATTTTGTGTCTAAGCGTCTGGTTTATTTCACTTACCTTAATATTTTCAAGGTTTGTTCATTTTGTAGCATGTATCAGAATGTCATTTTTTTCATGGCTGAATAGTATTCTATTGTATGGTGATATCACATTTTGTTTATCCATTCATCTGTTGATAGACACTTGGTTGTTTCCCCCTTTTGGCTATTGTGAATAATGCATCTGTGAATATCCAAGTATCTCTTTGAGTCCCTTTTTCTCCTTTTGGGTCTACACCTAGGAGTGGAATTGTTGGGTAACTATGTTTTGCCATCAATTTGCTGTGTGCCTTTGCTTAAAACACTTTCACTCTTTGGAATTATTTATTTCCTGATATCTTTAAAATATAAGGATTAAAAACTTTTTTTACAAGGCTTAAAAAGAGATAGGCGGGGGCTTCCCTGGTGGCGCAGTGGTTGAGAGTCCGCCTGCCGATGTAGGGGACACCGGTTCGTGCCCCGGTCCGGGAAGATCCCACAGGCCGTGGAGTGGCTAGGCCCATGAGCCATGGCCACTGAGCCTGCGCGTACAGAGCCTGTGCTCCGCAACAGGAGAGGCCACAACAGTGAGAGGCCCACGTACCGCAAAAAAAAAAAAAAAAAAAAGCTAGGGGGAATGGTTGACCCACTGAAAGAGAAAAAAGGAGAGTGTGTGTGGAGGCCTGAGGGGCCAGCCTAAGCCTTGAGTTACCAGGGGAGGATTGGTGACAAAAGAGGAGCTAGCAAAGGAAACAGATGAGGAGTGGTGGTGGAGGAAGAATGTCTTCCCTGGGATCAGGAGGAACAAGGCGGTGAGAGAGAAATAAAAGCCTGACCCAAAAGAGTGCTCACAGCGAGGCTGTTTTTTGGTTTTTTTTTAGTTTATTAATTTATTTTTATTTATCTTTGCTGTGTTGGGTCTTCGTTTCTGTGCGAGGGCTTTCTCTAGTTGTGGCAAGCGGGGGCCACTCTTCATCACAGTGCGCGGGCCTCTCACTGTCGCAGCCTCTTTTGTTGCGGAGCACAGGCTCCAGACTCGCAGGCTCAGTAGTTGTGGCTCACAGGCCCAGCTGCTCTGCGGCATGTGGGATCCTCCCAGACCAGGGCTTGAACCCGTGTCCCCTGCATTAGCAGGCAGATTCTCAACCACTGCGCCACCAGGGAAACCCGAGGTTGTTATTTTGATTTGATGAGCTGAGGTTCGGCTCAGCATAAAATCTGGGGCGAGAGCCAGAGGTCTCATCCTCTGGGAAGCAGGAATTGTGTGGCAGGAATGGAGGTCACTGGCTGGCAGGGGGCTGGAGAGGAGGCTGGAACAGCTGTTGGGTATAGCAGGGTCAGGTTGGAGATTTAAAAGGACTGCTAAGCCAGCCTTTCACCATTGAACTCATGGTACAGAAATGATGTTTCCAAAGGGAAATCAACATTTGTGATGGATATGCATATTACTTTATTTATATGTACCCTACCTGTTCCATATAAAATTTAAAGCGGACAGATTAGGTATTAGATAATGAACACCATACTTTTTGGACTTGGGGAAAGATTGTAAATTTGTAGAGTATGATACGCTCCTTTAGTTAATGTTTCGTAGTAACTGTTATTTATTGAGCTGTGCCTGACCCAGGGTTATCTCCATTAATTTGCACACCAAAAACTTGGTTACCTTTTCGGGGTATCCTTGGCCAGTCAGCTTCTCCGTGTGTGTGTGTGTGTGTGTGTGTGAATGTGTGTATGTGTCAGTGTGTGTGTAAGAGCATATACAGCATATATGGTGTAGGGTGTAGAGTGTGTCAGTGTAAGGATGGGTGTGTGTGGGGTGCATAGGGTATGTGTGTGAATGTGTGTGCGTGGATGTGTGGGGTGTGAAGAATGTGTGTGTATTGTAGGTGTGACAGGGAGCACATGGGTATGTAGGAAGTGCGGGTGTGTTTCTGTGCGTGTGCCTGGCACCCCACCCACCTGCCTTCCCGTCCTCCAGCCTGGGCTGCTCCCGGCGGCAGCTTGGCTGCCATAAGATGCACCAGCAGCGGCCTTGAGGCATCTTCCCGTCCTGTGCTCTCTGTCTCCTCCTCCACCCCGGCCCATTCCCAGACGGGGAGCCCCTAAGCGGGATCCTGTTCACAAGGGTGCTCTCAGGGCTGGCTGAGATTGCCTTCCTGTTCGGCTCCTGGAGCCGCCCTTGCTCAAGAAGACTTTATATCCCTGGCTTAGGACAGCTTTTGGGGTCCCTCCCACTTCAGCACCTGCCCAGGTGTGTTCAATTTTAGCCTTGGACGGAAGACTGAACTCAACTGCCCAGGGTAAGGGGCGCAGATCCCCCTCTGTAAGGGGGTAAGGGGGTGGGGAGACCTACTGCCTAGGTGGCTGGACTAACTGCCAGGTTTATAAGACCCATTGTCCCCTGGGGTCAGGACAGGGCTGATGTTTAAAAGAATTCACAAGCCATTTGGCCTGGGACCTACCACTCAGAATGGATTCCACCCTTGAGGGTTAGCCAACCATTTCTGTCCCCCACCCCCACCAAGGCTCATAAATAATCATCTGCAGAAAGACAAGGAAGGAGTAGACCCGAGCCCCAGGGAACTCTGACACTGGGGCGCTGGACTGTCCCTGGTCTCTGCTTCTCTTACGAATAATAGTGACTTCCATTTATTGAGTGAGCGTCCCTTTGATTTGCACCAGGCACTGTGCCAAGCACTTTATACGTACTATTTCATATAATCCCCACACAACCCTCTGAGGTAGTGCTATTATTATTCCCATTTTACAGATGGGAAAGCTGAGCCCAGAGGAGTTAGGTACCTTGCCCAAGATCACACAGCCAGCAAGAGCCAGAGCTCAGATTTAATCCTAGGCGCTCTGGACTCTTCCAGTTCCCTCAATGCTCTCATTTCCCTGCTGGGGAAGCCAGCTGTGGGTGGCGTGGGGACTGCCTTGGAGGGTGGCTGCTGCAGCTCTCCAGGCTTTCTGCGTAGAATCCCCTGTAATTTGATTATAAATCATATCTCTAACCTAGCCGACTCTGAAGGTCATCAGTAATCAAACTGTCAGCAGGCCCTCTTCAGAGGCTACTGTAATCAGGGCGCCAAGCCAGGAGAACCCACGGAAATCAAGCTTCCTGCCTGCACCGTTGCGGGTGGGTGAGAGGCCGGAAGTGGGAACCGGTTCCCAGGGCTTGGGGCTGGGGGCCGGGTGACAGCTGTGCTTCTGGCTTCTGGGTAATGAGGGAGGGGGCAAAACTCCGCCTCTGGCTCTGAGCTCTGGGTGCTTCCCGCTGTCAGCAGAAACGGCCGAGTTGAACCTCCCGACCCAGGAAAGGTCAGGTTGCAAAGTTCTGATGACGTCCCGTGGATGTGAGTTGGGGATCTTCCTCGGGACACGGAGCCTCGGGGAAGAGGCAGAGGAGTTACATTTTCTAAACCACCAGCCAAGTGACAGACGCGCGTCACCCTGCGTAATCCATCAGCTAGTCCCATGTGCTAGGAAACTTCTCATATACTCTCCATTTCCCGGGGGCTCAGATCGGCAAAGGGGCCGTAGCTTGCAAGTTTCCGGATTGGCATTTAGACGAGTAGCTAGGTTTTATCTTTTAACTCTAATAGTATTTTCCAATTTTGAAATGTTGAAATGAGGCTGAGAAATGCTGGGGAAACCAAAGAGAAACCAGTGTCTTGTCTGCTGGATTGTGCATAGCCTTTAACCAACTGTATCATGTCTCTTCATGGGAGGAGGGATGGGAAGAAGCCCGGGACCCCGGAGGCTCTGGAAGGGAAAGGAGTAGCACCTCATCTCCACTCCAGCGTGTGGAAGACCCCGGCCCACCAGGGGAGCACGGATTGGCTTGCTCTCTAAGCCTCTGTCCCCCATCTGGATGCAGCCTACAGTGGGGTGAGTGGGGTGAGGAACCCCCTGGAACAAGGCAGGCTGACACCTGTGAGTGTCCCCCTCTCCTGGGCTGCTGGGGGTGCTCACAGCTCACCAGATGCATGTGGATCGTGCTGCTCCAACCCCCGGCCTCGCCTCTCACTTCTGCTGGGGCCACAGCAGGCTCCACCTTCCAGGTCCCTCTGTACACCTGTGTACCTGGGTTCCAGACACGGCTTCCTCTGAGGCGGACACTCCTTCAGTGCCCTGGGGCAGGGCTGGATGGACGAGGGCTCTCAGAAACCTCCCAACTCTTCCTCATTGCTGCCATCCAAGTGAGCTCCTGGACTTCATCTGCGGTCGGCCCTCGGCCCCCAGCCCAAGAAGAAAGAGCAAATAAGTGAAACAGATGGGCTCTGTCTGCTGCAGGCTCTCAGTACTGCTCCTTATTGGGAGCAGGGACCCAGCTTCCTCACTGCGGCCCAAACTGTCCTAAACGGTTTCTCCTTTGCTCCTGGCACATAGCTAGACTATATTTCCCAGCCTCCTGTGTGATCAGAGGGGCCCTGGGCCACATGACCGAGTTCTGGACAATGGAATATGGGTAGAAGCGGTGACAGCCACGCCTGTGAACCTCCCAGACAATCCCTTTCTCTCTCTCTTCTCTTCCGCTGATGAGATGCAGAAGGTCTAACAGAGAAGTCCAAGGCCCTAGGAGATGGTGGGGGACAAGCTGGAAGGAGCCGTTAAAGTGAGATTTTTCTGGGTAGAAATCCTAACTTCGCATTTAAAGTTGTGTGATCTTGGGCAAGTCACTTACCTCTCTGAGCTCAGTTTCCACACCTGTAAACGGGGGATAATGATAGTGCTTTCCTCGTAGGCTCGGAGAATATTCTCTGATTTGAGACAACTGTGAAGGTCCATCCAAGTCCCAGAGCTCCCTGGAGTATTGTCTGGGGCCTCTGCTGTCACTGCATCACAGTTCAACTTCTCTTTCTGCCCAATTCTGTTCTCCTTTACTGAAATCCCTACCTCTGCGTTCTGATTGAAGACAGTTAGTATTGAAAGAGGTTATAGGAAACAGGCTTTAAAATAGGGTTTTTGAGCTGTATTACTCAACTTAATTAGCAGTTGCTAAAACTGTCACTGGTAGGGGTCTGGGATGGAGAATCTGTGGAAGGGAATGCCATATCTCAGGCATCTGAGAGGTTTGGAGGAAGTAATAACTATAAGGACTGTGGAGTCAGATCACTATTGCTGGGCGTGGGACCGGGGTGGGGTGGCTACCAGCATATTGGAGAAAAGACCAGGAAGGGCTGAGGTGATTAATCACACATTTAAGTGAAGTGTGAAATCCAGAGAGCTTCCTTGGTAGCGTACATCAGGAGACACTCATCTGTGCAGCTCGAGGACGCAAGAGCTGAGCATCAGGCCCACTTAATTATAAGTGGAGCTACAGAGGAGGTCGAATTCTCAACTCTGGCAAGTCGGCTACTCCGAGGTCAGTGTCCTGATTAGAAAGGGTGGGACACTGATATCTGACGTGGAGGTGGGGACGTCTGGGTTGATGCATCTGAAAATCTTGAATCCCTGAGTTCTCCTAAACCCTCTGGGCCCTGCAGAGCCTGCCCGATCCTCTTGGTCAAAGGCAGGCACTCCCTGCTTGCTTGAGATCATGCAGAGGTCTCTGGTTGCAAGGCAATGGGTACCTCCACCTCCTGGTCTCTAGAAGCCAAAGCTGACTGTAGGAGATGCTGTGGCAGAACAGGGCTCCCTGATAGAAAGCGGGATGATGGGATCCTGAGATCATAGAGGTCCACTGGTGGAACTTCAACATCATAAGCAAGGTGGGCAAAATGACTTAGGTGAGCATCAAGGTCGGAGTGGCAAGCAGGGAGCCTGCAGGGAGTTAGAAAGGTGGTTCATAACAGAACACAGCGTCCCAGGGGCAAGATAGGCAGGCGGCCAAAAAGAGGGTCATGTAATTTACTCCACTGAAAGAATTCAAGGATGGATGTCCAGAGGCTGAAGCAGCTGCCCCAGTAAAAGCACATGATCCCTTGCTCAGTTTCTAGGCCTGAGCTAGCACTCAGACCCAGAACCCATTCTATGAAGGAGAGGCTGGATCTCTGAGAAGAAGGAGCCTGCAACACTTGGCACGTGTCCATGGTAAAGACTACCCCAGTCCTTCTGCAAAGGGACTGACAGCCATATGCTTGGGTAAATGTACCCCGAGAATGGGAATAACCAGATATTTCTAAGACTGTTGGATACAGGGTCCAAGATGACATTGACCCTTAGGAATCTGAAGCATCGTCATGACCTCCTGTCAGAATAGGGCAAATATAGGGCTTCCCTGATGGTGCAGTGGTGAAGAATCCACCTGCCAACATAGGGCACATGGGTTCGAGCCCTGGTCTGGGAAGATCCCACATGCCGCGGAGCAACTAGGCCCGTGCGCCACAACGGCACGCCTGAAGCCTGTGCTCTGCAACAAGAGAAGCCATCGCAATGAGAAGCCCTCGCACCGCAATGAAGAGTAACCCCCGCTGGCCGCAACTAGAGAAAGCCCGCGCAGCAACGAAGACCCAACTCAGCCAAATAAATAAATAAATAAATAAATAAATAAATAAATAAAATAACTCTTAAAAAAAAGAAAAGAAAAGAACAGGGCAGATAGGAGCCGGAAAATAAATAGAATTCTGGCCCAGGCTTTGGCCTTAGTGGATCTACTGAATCCATGAACCCATCGGTTCCCTGGTTCCTGAATGTGTAATTGGGATGAACACACATAGTTGACAGAACTCCCACATGTTCCTTGGCCCGAGGGCTAAAAGCTATTGCAGTGGGGAAGACCAGCTGGAAGCTGGAAACAGCCCCTCATCCTGGCCAAGTGAAAAACAAAACAAAACAAAACAAACAACCCAAAAAACCCAGTGTCACACCCGAGATTAGTGTCGCCTTTAAAGACCTAAGATGCTTGGGTGGTGATCCTCTTAACTTTATTCAACTCAAGAGTTTGGCCCCTGCAAAAGAAAAAGAAATGAATTCTAGAAGATGAGAGTCGATTTCCATAAATGCAACAAAGCAGTAGCCTTGATTGCAGCCTGCTGTGCTCTGTTTTATCTCTGCTAGGGCAGAATCACACAGCCTCTGCTATGTGGTATGCAGCCATTGATCTGGCGAATACATTCGTCTTCCATTTCTATCAGGAAGGGTGATCAGAAGCAATTTGCATTTGTGTGGGATGGATAACGGTGTACGTGGACGGTTCTGTCTTATGCATATGCTAACTTTGCCACCCTCTGTTATAATATAGTGCAAAACAGTGGGTCTCAATGGAAACATTTGGCAATGTCTGGAGATGTTTCTGGTTGTCAAAACTGGAAGAGGGGTAGGGGTTAGGGACACTATAAGCATCTAGTGGGTAGGGTCAGGGATGCTGTTAAACATCTCCAGTGCACAGGGCAACCCCCCAAACAAAGAATTATCTTGTCCAAAATGTGATTAGAGCCAAGATTGAGAAAGCTTGGACTCAAGGGATCTGGCCCACCCCATCATTCCATAGAACACCACACTGTTCTTTGTATCAATGACATCACGTTAATCAGCCCAGATGAACGAGAAGTGGCACGTACTTAGGAGACCTTGATAAGACGGATGCACTTCAGAAGGTGGGGACTGTGTATCAGTGAACTGTCATGGGTACAGTGGCTTGGGGCATGCCAGGACATTCCCTCCAAAGGCAAGGACAAATGATTGTACCTTGCACCTCCCAAGTATCAGAGGGAAGCGCAACATCTGATCGGCTTTTTTAGCTTCTTTAAGCAACATATTCCACACTTGACAAATACTGCCAGCTCATTTCACCAAGTGATGTGGAAAGCTGCTAGCTTTGGAAGGGCTCAAGGCAGGAAAGGGTCTCGTCCGCAGCAGCTACAGACTGCCATACAAGCACTTCCACTATTTGGGCCACGTGACCCCGCAGACCCTGATAACAGACATTATCTGTGGTGGGGAAAAACACTATGAAGAGTTTACGGCAAGTCCCGATAGGAGAATAACAACATAGATCCCTAGAGCTCTGGAACAAGGCCAAGCCATCTGCAGTGGAAAATTATACACTGTTTGAAAAATAGCTTTCGTGTGCTTCTAGGTCCTGGGAGAGCTGGAGCATCCGATCAGCCTGGCAGAGACAGCTTAGATGACACCCTGTGAGCATGGAGAGTCAGCCTCTAGCACACAGTACACATCCCAAATTAATGGCCGTTATCTGGTGCCATGTCCCCAGTAGGTAGAATACACGAGTCTGGAGTCTAAGGGGTGAAAGCAAGTGTGGCTTCACTTATTGTCACTCTCGGGAAACTTACGTGTCCTGTCCCTGCAGCGTTAAGCTCTGTGGATCTAAAGGTCTGTTCTGGTTCCCTAATGGGGAATATGTTCACCCAGATACAGAGTAAGAGTTCCATTAAACTTTAGCCTACATCTGCCACCTGGTCATTTCAGATTCCTTGTACCAAAAGGCCAGTAGGCAAGGAAAAGAGCCACCAAACTGGCAGGAGTAATTGACCCCGATCAACTGGCGGAAGGTGGGATTGCACAAAAGGGCAGGGAGAGGGTCAATTTTGGTACCCAAACGATCCATTAGGTTGTCTCTTGGTACTTTCTTGTCCATTTTTGACAGTAAATGGACAAGTGCAGCAATCATGAACTGAGAATGGCGTCGGGATCAGGGTCGCAGACTGGTTAGAGATGAACCTGGGTCATCCACTAGGTAAATTCTCTAGACCAGCAGAGGAGCTAGCTCTGGTGAAGAGAATCTAAAACGGGGAGCAGAGGAGGAAGAAGACGGGTCCCAGTTGCAGCATCAGGACCAGCTGCAGTGCCAGAGAAGCTGTAGTTCAACCCACTATCTTCCTTTAAGCTGTTTTTTTTTTTCAAATTTAGGTACTTTTTATTTTTTAAACATCTTTATTGGAGTATAATTGCTTTACAGTGGTGTGTTAGTTGCTGCTTTACAGCAAAGTGAATCAGCTATACATATACCACCATATCTCCTCCCTCTTGCATCTCCCTCCCACTCTCCCAATCCCACCCCTCTAGGTGGTCACAGAGCACCGAACTGATCTCCCCGTGCTATGTGGCTGCTTCCCACTAGCTATCTATTTTACATTTGGTAGTGTATGTATGTCCATGCCACTCTCTCACTTCGTCTGATCTTACCCTTCCCTCTCCCCGTGTCCTCAAGTCAATTCTCTACGTCTGTGTCTTTATTCCTGTCTTGCCCCTAGGTTCTTCAGAACCTTTTTTTTTCTTTTAGATTCCATATATATGTGTTAGCGTACGGTATTTGTTTTTCTAACTTACTTCACTCTGTATGACAGACTCGAGGTCCATCCACTTCACTACAGATAACTCAATTTTGTTTCTTTTTACGGCTGAGGGGTAGTCCATTGTATATATGTGCCACATCTTCTTTATCCATTCATCTGTCGGTGGACACTTAGGTTGCTTCCATGTCCTGGCTATTGTAAATAGAGCTGCAATGAACATTGTGGTACATGACTCTTTTTGAATTATGATTTTCTCAGGGTATATGGCCAGTAGTGGGATTGCTGGGTCATATGGTAGTTTTATTTTTAGTTTTGTAAGGAACCTCCATACTGTTCTCCATAGTGGCTGTATCAATTTACATTCCCACCAACAGTGCAAGAGGGTTCCCTTTTCTCCACATCCTCTCCAGCAGTTATTGTTTGTAGATTTTTTGATGATGGCCATTCTGACTGGTGTGAGGTGATACCTCATTGTAGTTTTGATTTGCATTTCTCTAATGATTAATGATGTTGAGCATCCTTTCATGTGTTTGTTGTCAATCTGTATATCCTCTTTGGAGAAATGTCAATTTAGGTCTTCTGCCCATTTTTGGATGGGGTTGTTTGTTTTTTTGATATTGAGCTGCATGAGCTGCTTGTATATTTTGGAGATTAATCCTTTGTCAGTTGCTTCATTGGCAAATATTTTCTCCCACTCTGAGGGTTGTCTTTTCGTCTTGTTCATGGTTTCCTTTGCTGTGCAAAAGCTTTTAAGTTTCATTAGGTCCCGTTTGTTTTTATTTCCATTTCTCTAGGAGGTGGGTCAAAAAGGATCCTGCTATGATTTATGTCATAGAGTGTTCTGCCTCTGTTTTCCTGTAAGAGTTTTATAGTGTCTGGCCTTACATTTAAGTCTTTAATCCATTTTGAGTTTATTTTTGTGTATGGTGTTAGGGAGTGTTCTAATTTCATTCTTTTACATGTAGCCGTCCAGTTTTCCCAGCACCACTTATTGAAGAGGCTGTCTTTTCGCCATTGTATATTTTTGCCTCCTTTATCAAAAATAAGGTGACCATAGGTGCATGGGTTTATCTCTGGGCTTTCTATCCTGTTCCATTGATCTATATTTCTGTTTTTGTGCCAGTACCATAATGTCTTGATTACTGTAGCTTTGTAGTATAGTCTGAAGTCCAGGAACCTGATTCCTCCAGCTCTGTTTTTCTTTCTCAAGATTGTTTTGGCTATTCGGGGTCTTTTGTTTCCACACAAATTGTGAACTTTTTTGTTCTAGTTCTGTGAAAAATGCCATTGGTAATTTGATAGGGATTGCATTGAATCTGTAGATTGCTTTGGGTAGTATAGTCATTTTCACAATGTCGATACTTCCAATCCAAGAACATGAGAGACAGATGTTCTCTCCATCTGTCTGTATCATCTTTAATTTCTTTCATCAGTGTCTTATAGTTTTCTGCATACAGGTCTTTTCTCTCCCTAGGTAGGTTTATTCCTAGGTATTTTATTCTTTTTGTTGCAGTGGTAAATGGGAATGTTTCCTTAATTTCTCTTTCAGATTTTTTATCATTAGTGTATAGGAACGCAAGAGATTTCTGTGCATTAATTTTGTGTCCTGCAACTTTACCAAATTCATTCATTAGCTCTAGTAGTTTTCTGGTGGCATCTTTAGGATTCTCTATGTATAGTATCATGTCATCTGCAAACAGTGACAGTTTTACTTCTTCTTTTCCAATTTGTATTCCTTTTATTTCTTTTTCTTCTCTGATTGCCATGGCTAGGACTTCCAAAAGCAGCCGCAAGGCACAGGGATATTAGCTCGGGGCTTTGGGACAGCCTGGAGGGGTGGGAGGGGGAGAGTGGGAGGGAGGGAGATGCAGGAGGGAAGACACATGGGAGCACATGTATATGTATAGCTGATTCACTTTGTTATAAATCAGAAACTAACACACCATTGTAAAGCAATTATACCCCAATAAAGATGTTAAAAAAAAAAAAAAAAAAAAAACAAAACTATGTTGAATAATAGTGGTGAGAGTGGACAACCTTGTCTTGCTCCTGATCTTAGTGGAAATGGTTTCAGTTTTTCACCATTGAGAACGATGTTGGCTGTGGGTTTGTCATATATGGCCTTTATTATGTTGAGGTAAGTTCCCTCTATGCCTACATTCTGGAGGGTTTTTTATCATAAATGGGTGTTGAATTTTGTCTAAAGCTTTTTCTGCATCTATTGAGATGATCATACGGTTTTTATCCTTCAGTTTGTAATATGGTTTATCACATTGATTGATTTGCATATAATGAAGAATCCTTGCATTCCTGGGATAAACCCCACTTGATCATGGTGTATGATCCTTTTAATGTGCTGTTGGATTCTGTTTGCTAGTATTTTGTTAAGGATTTTTCCATCTATGTTCATCAGTGATATTGGCCTGTAGTTTTCCTTCTTTGTGACATCTTTGTCTGGTATTGGTATCAGGGTGATGGTGGCCTCATAGAATGAGTTTGGGAGTGTCTCTCCCTCTGCTATATTTTAGAAGAGTTTGAGAAGGATAGGTGTTAGCTCTTCTTTAAATGTTTGATACAATTCGCCTATGAAGCTGTCTGGTCCTGGGCTTTTGTTTGTTGGAAGTTTTTTTTTTTTTTTTTGCAGTACATGGCCTCTCACTGTTGTGACCTCTCCTGTTGTGGAGCACAGGCTCCAGACGTGCAAGCTCAGCAGCCATGGCTCATGGGCCCAGCCGCTCCGCGGCATGTGGGATCTTCCTGGACTGGGGCACGAACCCGTGTCCCCTGGATCGGCAGGCAGACTCTCAACCACTGTGCCACCAGGGAAGCCCTGTTGGAAGATTTTTAATCACAGTCTCAATTTCAGTGCTTGTGATTGGTCTGTTTATATTTTCTATTTCTTCCTGGTTCAGTCTCGGAAGGTTGTGCTTTTCTAAGAATCTGTCCATTTCTTCCAGGTTATCCATTTTATTGGCATATAGTTGCTTGTAGCCTGTGTCAGTTTTCACTTCTCCTTTTTCATTTCTGCCTATTGATTTGAGTCTTCTCCCTTTTTTTCTTTATGAGTCTGGCTAATGTTTTATCAATTTTGTTTACCTTCTCAAAGAATCAGCTTTTAGTTTTACTGATCTTTGCTATTGTTTCCTTCATTTCTTTTTCGTTTAGTTCTGATCTGATCTTTATGATTTCTTTCCTTCTGCTAACCTTGGGGTTTTTTTGTTCTTCTTTCTCTAATTGCTTTAGGTGTAAGGTTAGGTTGTTTATTTGAGATGCTTCTTGTTTCTTGAGATAGGATTTTATTGCTGTAAACGTCCCTCTTAGAACTGCTTTTGCTGCATCCCATAGGTTTTGGGTCATCGGGTTTTCATTGTCACTTGTTTCTAGGTATTTTTTGATTTCCTCAGTGATCTCTTTGTTATTTAGTAGTGTATTGTTTAGCCTCCATGTGTTTGTGTTTTTTACAGATTTTCTCCCTGTAATTGATATCTAGTCTCAGAGTGTTGTGGTCGGAAAAGATACTTGATACAATTTCAATTTTCTTAAATTTACCAAGGCTTGAGTTGTGACCCAAGGTATGATTTATCCTGGAGAATGTTCCATGAGCACTTGAGAAGAAAGTGTATTCTGTTGTTTTTGGATGGAATGTCCTTTAAATATCAATTAAATCCATCTTGTTTAATGTATCATTTAAAGCTTGTGTTTCCTTACTTATTTACATTTTGAGTGATCTGTCCATTGGTGAAAGTGGAGTGTTAAAGTCCCATACTATGATTGTATTACAGTCGATTTCCCCTTTTATGGCTGTTAGCATGTGCCTTATGTATTGAGGTGCTCCTATGTTGGGTGCATAAATATTTACAATTGTTATGTCTTCTTCTTGGACTGATCCCTTGATCATTACGTAGTGTCCTTCTTTGTCTCTTGTAATAGTCTTTATTTTAAAGTCTATTTTGTCTGATATGAGAATTGCTACTCCAGCTTTCTTCTGATTTCCATTTGCATGGAATATCTTTTTCCATCCCCTCACTTTCAGTCTGTAGGTGTCCCTAGGTCTGAAGTGGGTCCCTTGTAGACAGCATATATATGGGTCTTGTTTTTTTATCCATTCAGCCAGTCTATGTCTTTTGGTTGGAGAATTTAATCCATTTACATTTAAGGTAGTTATCAATATGTATGTTCCTATGACCAGTTTCTTAAATGTTTTGGGTTTGTTATTGTAGGTGTTTTCCTTCTCTTGTGTTTCCTGCCTAGAGAAGTTCTTTTAGCACTTGTTGTAAAGCTGGTCTGGTGGTGCTGAATTCTCTTAGCTTTTGCTTGTCTCTAAAAGTTTTAATTTCTCCATCGAATCTGAATGAGATCCTTGCTGGGTAGAGTAATCTTGGTTGTAGGTTTTTCCCTTTCATCACTTTAAATATATTCTGCCACTCCCGTCTGGCTTGCAGAGTTTCTGGTGAAAGATCAGCTGTTAACCTTATGGGGATTCCCTTGTATGTTATTTGTTGTTTTTCCTTTGCTGCTTTTAATATTTTTTCTTTGTATTTAACTTTTGGTAGTTTGATTGATATGTGTCTTGGCATGTTTCTCCTTGGATTTATCCTGTATGGGACTCTCTGCACTTCCTGGACTTGATTGACTATTTCAATCAATTATAGTTTTCAACTATAATCTCTTCAAATATTTTCTCAGTCTCTTTCTTTTTCTCTTCTTCTTCTAGAACCCCTGTAATTCAAACGTTGGTGCGTTTAATGTTGTCCCAGAGGTCTCTGAGAATTGAGGAATTCTTTTCATTCTTTTTTCTTTATTCTGCTCTGCAGTGGTTATTTCCACTATTTTATCTTCCAGGTCACTTATCCATTCTTCTGCCTCAGTTATTCTGCTATTGATTCTTTCTAGAGAATTTTAAATTTCATTTATTGTATTGTTCATCATTGTTTGTTTGCTCTCTAGTTCTTCTAGGTCCTTGTTAAGCGTTTCTTGTATTTTCTCCATTCTATTTCCAATATTTTGGATCATCTTTACTATCATTACTCTGAATTCTTTTTCAAGTAAACTGCCTAATTCCTCTTCATTTGTTTGGTCTGGTGGGTTTTTACCTCACGCCTTCATCTGCTGTGTGTTTCTCTGTCTTCTTATGTTGCTTAACTTACTGTGTTTGGGGTCTCCTTTTCACAGGCTGCAGGTTCGTGGCTCCTGTTGTTTTTGGTGTCTTCCCCCAGTGGTTAAGGTTGGTTCAGTGCATTGTGTAGGTTTCCTGGTGGAGGGGACTGGTGCCTGTGTTCTGGTGGATGAGGCTGGGTCTTGTCTTTCTGGTGGGCAGGTCCTTATCCGGTGCTGTGTTTTGGGGTGTCTGTGACTTTATTATGATTTTAGGCAGCCTCTCTGCTAATGGGTAGGGTTGTATTTCTGTCTTGATAGTTGTTTGGCATAGGGTGTCCAGCACTGTAGCTTGCTGGTCGTTGAGTGGAGCTGGGTCTTAGCGTTGAGATGGAGATCTCTGGGAGAGCTTTTGCCATTTGATATTATGTGGAGGTGGGAGGTCTCTGGTGGATCAATGTCCTGAACTCAGCTCTCCCACCTCAGAGACACAGGCCTGACACTGGCTGGAGCACAAAGACCCTGTCAGCAACACAGCTCAGAAGAAAATGGAGATAAAAAGAAAGAAAGAAAGAAAAATAAAATAATTAAAATAAAAAAATTTTGAACATAAAACATTAAAAAGTGATAAAAAAGAAAAAAAGAAAGAAAGAAGAGAGCAACAAAACCAAAAAACAAATCCACCAATGATAACAAGCACTAAAAAACATACTAAAAAAAACCCAAACCCAAAACCAAAACCAAAAACAAACCAGACAGACAGAACCCAAGGACAAATGGTAAAAGCAAAGCCATACAGACAAAATCACACAAAAAAGCACACACATACACACTCAGAAAAAGAGAAAAAGAAAAAAAAATCTATATCTATCTATATATATTAAAAAAAAGGAAGAGAGCAACCAAATCAATAAACAAATCTACCAATGATAGTAAATTCTAATTACCAAGCTAAGATAAACATAAAACCAGAAACAAATTAGATGCAGAAAGCAAACCCCAAGTCTATAGTTGCTCCCCAAATCCACCGCCTCAATTTTGAGATGATTCATTGTCTATTCAGGTATTCCAGAGATGCAGGGTACATCAAGTTGATTGTGGAGATTTCATCCGCTGCTCCTGAGGCTGCTGGGAGAAATTTCCCTTTCTTTTCTTTGTTTGCACAGTTCCTGGGGTCCAGCTTTGGATTTGGCCCTGCCTCTGCCTGTAGGTCTCCTGAGGGCATCTTTTGGGAAGTCTGAGGTCTTCTGCCAGCGTTCAGTAGGTGTTCTGTAGGAGTTGTTCCACATGCAAATGTATGTCTGATGTATTTGCAGGGAGGAAGTTGATCTCCACATCTTACTTGATCTCTGCCAACTTGAAGATCTCACCTTCCTTTAAGTTTTGATGGGGAGTCCTAGAAGAACTGTTTCTACATGGGCAGACTTACAACATGGAGTGAATGGGTCCCAGCAGAACAAGGAGCGGACTGTAGTGGATGCTGTAGTGACCCACACAGATCTCCCTTTGAGGACCAAGACACTCATCCCCCAGCTGCTGGGAATGTTGACTGCCAATGGTCCCTTCCTCAGAATTGCCCTCTGCCAAAGGGAGTTGTCTCACCCAAATTATGCGCCCTCTCCAAGGGCAGCCTGATTCCATGATGGGTCAATTCAGGGGTGTGAATTTTGACCCCCTTGCTTTGATTTGGGACAGCTTCTAAAGGCCAGCCCTGCTCCAGATCTCCCTGTGGGCTCAGCTGAGGCCTCTGTTTCAGCTGCCTCACACTTCAAGGTCTCCCTCTGACAAATCCTTCTTCCCTCAACCTCTCAAAGTCACCGTTAAGGAGAGTTCTCTCCAACAAAGCTCCCGCATGCAAATCTCTGCCTCAGAGCCTGCTACCTGGGGAAGCTGACCTAAGCCACTGCAGTGATGAAGCCCAGGGTTGTTTTTGTTCCTGGCCCATTGGTTTAGCATCAGGGAAGCCACACAGGGCTGAGCTAAGCCATGATGCTGCCCACTTTCCATACCAGACCCCAAGAGGTCAACAGGCAGCTCTGGGGTTTCCCACTGCCTGCATTCCCTCCGTGGATTCAGAAATGATCAGAAATTCTGTGGCATGAAGGGGAGGAGGTATAAGAGCCAAAGATGAAAAATACAGCACAAATGGGCAGGTGGGCAAGTTAGGGATGACGAGGTAGCACATAAACTTACACCCCAACTGTGAGCACTCAGGCTCACAAAGCAGGTACTCAGGGAAGCTCATTTTGTTTATGAAAAGAATCACCCAGAACTAACTCACAGAATATGCTTCTTGTGCGTTTTATATACATATATGTATATTTGGGGGGTGGTTGTTTTTCTGTTTTTTTTTAAAAAATATTTATTTCTTTGATTGCGCCAGGTCTTAGTTGCAGCAGGCAGGTTCTTTAGTTGTGGCACGTGGGCTCCTTAGTTGTGGCATATGAGCTCTTAGTTGCGGCATGCGTGTGGGACCTAGCTCCCTGACCAGGGATCGAACCTGGGCCCCCTGCATTGGGAGCTTGGAGTCTTATCCACTGCGCCACCAGGGAAGTCCTATATTTGAGTGATAAAATGATAGTTGTGGGTTTATGGATGGTATGGTTTCCAGGCACCATGCTCTTGATGAAGGCTCATGGGAACCCTATGAGGATGGAACTATCATCATCTCTACCTTAAACAAGGGGAAACTGAGGCTCAGAGAGGTTAAGGGATGGGTCACTTTCACACGCTAAGCGGCAAACTCGGGTGTCAGACTCAAGTCTGCTGCCACCAACAGAAGGGATGGTGGTAATGAGGGAGTCCTGCTGCTTGGGGACCTCACACAGGAAGGTGTGGCCTTTCTGTGCTCCCTTTACTGATGCAACCATCTCACACCATCTTCTGGGCCTGTACTGGCCCTGCCCCAATTCTAGTTCGTGGGGCTGGTGAAAGGACCACTAAACAGAGCTCCAGGTGAGGTCCTGGCCCCTCTGCCTCCCTCTGCCTCCCCTGCTGCCCTGTCGCTGGGTCTACCTGCCTCATCCCCTATGGAGGCTGCGGGACTCGGCTGGCCTCACCCAGCCCCTCTCCTCTCCCTCGCCTCGCCTCTGCCCTCTGCTGCTCTCCATCCGTTCGCAGGCCTCGGAACCTCTGCTGCTATTCACCAGTTGCCGGCACCTCAACTGCCCCCTGGTTTCCGGTGCCCAGTTCACTGCTGCTATATTTGATTACATTTCCAGTCTCTTTTCAAGGTTATTTCCCCTGGGTCTCCTGGCTTGCCTGGATCCAGAAGGGAGCAGAGGTGGCTGAATCTCTGGGAATGGCTAGAGAGTCAGGAGATGATGGGGAGGCAGGGGAGAGCAGCCATTCCCACTTTGGGGGGTAGTACCCAGTACCTTCCCAATGCCCTATCCACATCCTAGGGTGGGGTCACTGAGCTGACATCATCGTGGACCTTCTTTCTCCAACCTCTGCCCACTCACAGCTATCCCGGTTAGTTCCTTTCCCAATTTCATCTGCTGGTTCTACCCAAGTCCTTGTTCCTAAAACACTTCTTGCAGCCTAAGGCTTGGCCAGCCCAGCCCAGCTTACAGTCTCCCTCACCCCACCCTGAGATCACTGGAGTGAATGGGTGGCCATCTTCCAGTCCCCACTCCTGACTCCCCAGACTTGGGCCTGCTGTGATTTCTCTTCCACGTGACCTTCTCTCCAGCTATCATCTGCAAGGGCGGGACCTCCTCCTTCTGCAGGAGGGATGCTGCCTAGTTTGGGCCAGTAGATGAGAACCTAGGCCTGGGAATAAGCATCCGGAGTCCCAGGCCCCACTCTGTTCACCTGAGCAGTTGTGCGACCTTCGGCAAGTCATGCAGCCTCTGCTTATGAAACGCTCTTTGAGTTGGAGAGCATCATGGAAGGCCCAGACTGGGCAGCATCTCCACTTGGTAGCTGGTTCATCAATCTTCCTGAATCTTACATTCCTTAATGACCCCCTCATGGGGCTATTGAGGAGGTTAGAGATGATGCATGCAAAGTGCCTGGTTCAGGGTCCAGCTCACTTCATGGTCTGTGCTGAATGGTAGCTATTGTTATAACTAATATTGGAGTGGGGGACTTGACCCTTCCTTAGAGTTTGGAAGACTAAACTTGGCTTCACCGAGAGGAACTCTGGTACCAAAGTTATGGAGTAGACTTCTTTGTTTACCTTGTTTGGACCAGAAGGAGACTTCAAAGAGATAGTGAAATCACAGGACAGAAGAAAGAGACAGAAGAGGAGAAGAGACGAGGGGAAATGGGGAGGGAATCAAGTAGTCAGTCAAGTGCACGATGGAGGGCTGTACGTGAGTGTGTATGAGAGTTAAATAGGCTTTTTCTTTGGGGGGGTGGGGGGGTGGACCATGCCGTGTGGCTTGTGGGATCTTAGTTTCCCAACCAGGGATTGAACCTGGGCCATGGCGGTGAAAGCTCCAAGTCCTAACCACTGACTGCCAGGGAATTCCCTAGATAGGTTTTTAAGAAGAGGACGCCAAATACTAAATTTCCTGCCATGTCTACTTGCTCTGCCCCCCAAACCCTCAATAAAGTTGGTACTCACCATAAAGTGCCGTGGGAGGGTTTCACTTTCCCCTGTTGAAATCCAGGAGGGGGACCAAGTGCAAAACAGGAAAAGCCACATAGGATGGAAAGATGGGCTACAAAGTGAACTAATTTGGATGAAGACGGAGCTTCCAAGCCAAGGAGACCAGAACAAAACAGAAGAGACCCCCATCCCCTGTTACAGAAATGCCCAGAAAAATTGGGAAGGATATGGAATCATTTGACTCCTTTTAAAAAGTCTTTTCCTCTTACGTGTTTATTTTTAGATTTTGAAATTTTCAAACCTACAGAAAACTTGAAAGAGCAGTCCGTCGAACGTCTGTGTATCCTTCACATGGATTCACCAACTCTTGACATTGGCTGCCTTTACTTTCTCTTTTCCCCTCTGATCACGTGAGAGTAAATCACAGCCATTACAACTCTTCATCTCTAAATACATCAGCACGTGTCTTTGAGCAAGGACCTTCTCCTGCGTAACCGTAATGATACAGTTATCACACCCAAGGACATTAACACCGACCCAATAATGTTATCTCGTATGCTGTTCATATTCAGATTCCCCAACTGTTCTAAAAATGTCAGTTATAGCTGTTTCCCCCTCATTCAGGATCCACAAAAGACCGTGCATTGCATTTAATTGTCATGTCTCTTTCATCTCCTTTAATCTAGTCTTTTGGTCTTTCTTGCAATTGACATTTTTGAACAGTCTTTATCGGATGTCTTGTAAAAATGCCCCACAATCTGAATACGTCTGTGGTTTTTCCTTCTGATTTGATTCAGTTCAAACATTTTTGGTGAGAATACCACATAGGAGATGTACTTATTATTGCATCGCCCCGAAAAGGCACTTAATATCACTTTGTCCGATTTTCAGTGACCCAACTTTGACCACTTGGTTAAAGTGCTATCTGCCAGATTTCTCTATTGGAAAGGTATCTTTCCCCGTTAGTGATGAATAAGTAGTCTGTGGATTTATTGGGAGACTGTGTGAATATACTGCTGCATCCACTGATGATCCTTGCCTGGATCGGATGCTGGAGTTGCAAAATTCATTTCCCTCTTAAAGGGCCAGAGCTTCAGCTGGCACACAGCTTATATGCAGAGCCATGTGAGCTATGTCCATGCACTGGCCCGGGTGGATGGCTTCACAAATGTGACGGGCAAGGATTGGCCTCAGTGGCCTGTCTCAGCCCCCTTTTATGAGCCTTTCCCTTTGCTGTCCTTGACCACAGGGACTGGCTTTTCTGACCAGACATCTGCTCTTCCATCAGCTAGAGAAACTTGGTCTCCTGGGATAGGCGAGTTGAATGGCTGCCAGTCCACTGGGTCAGCCAGCCGGTCGCTGGGAATGTGTATATGCGTGCACGAGTGCACACGCGCGTGCGCGCGCGTGTGTGTGTGTGCGCCTGTGCACTGGGTGGGAGGGGTGTCTCGGGACTTGGAACCCAGAAGCATCACATCCTCCATGTGCCTGGGAGCTGCAGAGTGCTGGGCTCTGGCCTTGGTTTCCATGGCAATGGGCAACCTTCTTCTACAGTCTGTCCCTCTCTGGACCAGCTGACAGTCATAGGGTCGAGGGCTTTGGTTAAAGACAGAGGATGGGGAGGGGGCTCCATCAGACCCTCTATGAGTATCTTGGAGAAGAGAAGCACCAGACCCTCCATGGATATCTTGGAGATGAGAACTTTGGACAACATCTCTCCTCACTGTATACAGGATGGACTTTTCCAGAGGCTCCTGGCTCCCTCTCCCCACTTGCTGCAGAATGAACTATTCCACCAGAAAGGGTCCAGCACCTTTCTTGTGAATTCAACTCAAGCATTAAACAGATTCAGGGACTTCCCTGGTGGTCCAGTGGTTAAGATTCCATGCTCCCAATGCAGGGGGCCTGGGTTCGATCCCTGGTCAGGGAATTATATCTGCATGCTGCAACTAAGAGCCTGTGTGCCGTAACTAAGACCCAGTGCAGCCAAATAAATAAATATTAAAAAAAATAAATAGACAGATTCAGATCCTTGACTTCTTGATCTGCTGTAACACATGATCTTGATATTTTATTTACATACACTAGCTATCTTGCTCCATAAGTCAGACATCTGAGGGGGGTGTTTTTATTATTTCTATTTTATAGGTATAGAAATGGAGGCTCAGAGAACTTGCCGAGTGTCATGTAGCTAGTAAGGGGGTGAAGTAGAATTGGAACTCAAGGAAACAGTGTGGCCTAACGACTAAGAGCATGAGTTGCAAAGATAGGCAGTGCTGGTTTTAAATCTTGACCCTTTCACTTATTAACTGGGTGATTGTGGCAAAGATGGAGGCCCACTGATGGCTACGGCCGGGACTCCTGGGGCCTCAGATCTGCTCTCAGATCTACAAGTTCAGGGGCTTCATTTTCTTAGTTCATCTAAGGCTCTCAAGGGAACTTATACGAATCAAAGTCCCCAGAGATAAATGTGTCCATATGACTAAGTTCTGGCCAATGAAAAAGTAAGCACAAGTGGTATATGGGACTTCTAGGAAGTCTCTTTAAAAGACAGGGCTGTCCCTTCGGTCTCTTTTCTCCCTTCTTCCTTCCTGCTGCCTAGAATGTACTTGTGGTGGGTGGAGCTCCAGCAGCCATCTTGAACTTCAAGGTGGCCTTGAAGAAACGGAGAAAGATCCTGGGTCCCTGGCAACTTCAGGGAAAGACCCTACCAGTCTTGTACCGCTTACATCTGAACTTTCGTGCATGAGAGTTTAAATCTTTGTGTCTTTGAGCCACTAGTTCATAGTGATCTGATACTTGTGGCTGAATGTTATTTCTACCTGAGGCACCAAGTGATCAATCTATAACGAATAGAAGGCCTTCCGATGACCCTGACTCCTGCCCACCCACCGTTTAGGACACCTGGACTGAGTATTCCCCAGAGGTTTCAGCTGAGTGTGGAACTGGCAGAGTCATGCCCTGGGAGGTGTCTGATTGTGGACAAGGACGAACCTGGGGCTCGTTTCCTGCCCACAGCAGGGCCCACCTCTCTCCTAAGGAGCCAGGCACTGCTGTCAGGCAGGGTCCCTCCTTCTCTCCTGGACAGCACAGACGGACACTCTTTGCATATGACAGGCAGGTCATAGCATGGTTGATTAGACTTGACTCTCCAACCTCACAGAGAAAGTTTCAGATGTGTCCCTCTGCCCGAGAGCCACTCTGAACTCGGATTAGATGCACTGGATGCCTGGCCTCCTTTCTTTCCTGCATCACCGACCTACCACCTCTGAAGTTCTGAGTCGTTAGACGTTAGTCCTGCTGACTTTGAAGGGTGGCATGTCCTGGTCTTAGGTCCCAGGTCTATGGATGGTGGTGGGCAGGGTGGGCAGCTCCTTTCTGGAATCTCCCACCCATCATGGTGGACCGGCTGGTTTAGGCTGCGTTGCGCGGCTCCCTTTTCTGCTCTGGTTGCTCCTGCCTGAAGCTCAGGGTGTTGAGCTGTGACTCGCAAATTGCCCAGCTGCAAGGTGCCCGTCCTTCCCTCTGCCTTCTTGACTCTTGCTTTCTCTGGTGCACGTGGGCAAGAGAAATTCAGTGTCATACTTTGGTAATGTAACCTCGGGAATTATACGAGCGCCAGAAGGGAGGCCATCAGCGTGAGTTGAAAGTGTATTTTCTACATTGTAACCTCTTGGGACTTTTTACCTATTCAGTCATCCTTCCGTCCACCCAAAACCCATCCGTTCACTGAGCCAACATTTACTGAGGGCTCCAAGTTCCAGGCACTCTGCCAGGCATCGGAGATAAAGAAATCAATAAGAAAGGGTTCCTTTTCTCAAGGAGCCCACGGGTACAGGGCAATGGCATGTGGTTATATGTGCTAGGAGAGGGGAGAAGACAGGGGTCCGTGGGAGCACAGGAGGGGCATCTCCCCCAGCTGGGGGTGAGAGGGGTCTTGGAAAAGTTCCAGCTCAGGCAGTTTTTCGGCTGAGACCTGAAGGATGAGCAGGGCCTAGTGGTGGGGGTAGGAGGAGGGGGGGAAGCAGTACGAGGGCCCGAGGCCAGAGCACAGAGTGCTCACAGTGGGGTTGGGTCTGGCTGTCGTGGAGAAGGTGCCGGAGGGTGCAGGAAGCCACGAGGCAGAGGGGGGCAGGAGCTGCAGGCCTGAACTAGCTGAGATGCTAATGGCGTCTTCCCTCTGCCCAGTTTCACGTGGTTCGGGTTTGCCCAGGGAGGTTGGGAGGGGGTGAGAGGCCTGACCACAGCCCTTCTCCAGCAGGTCTCTGACCTCCAGCCCAACCCTGGCTCCAGGTCTAGCTCACCCCCAAATGACCCAGATGTCGGAGAGCGCTCCCCCTCCGCCCCCCACATAACTCAGCTCAGCTCACCCCTCCCCTCAGGGCTGCTTGGCGCTTTCCAGCCATCACATCAGCCTCTCTCCCTGTTTGTTAACGCTCTGGGCTGTGCGCAGCCAGAGCTCCCCAGTTGCCTCCCCTCCTTTCCCTGACCCTTTCCCCAGGGCGGGGCAATTCCCCTGGGACATGGTCATCAGAAGTCCTTGAGTCCCTGGGGTCGGCCCACTGAGTTGGCCATTTTGGCTGACAAAGGGCTCGTGCAGAAAAGGGTGGACAGCTCAGGACTTATCTACATCCTGGGTCTGATCCGTACCCTGAACAGAGGGGGCCCTGGAGGCCGGGTTTCCTGAAACCTGAACTAATTCAAGGGCAGAGCGTGCGCCCTACACCACCCACATACCACACAACTCACACAATACACAAACCGCCCCCTAGGCAACACACAGTATGCACACACTCCATACTACACACCCACCAAAGCCGGGTACGCCACAGCCATGCCGCCTCCCCTATGCACTACACACAGACGCAACACAAATACAACGCACGCACACACACACCCCCCACAGACAGCGTCACGGCACGCAATGCATCCATTGCGATATGTCCAGAACTTTATAACATTAATCATGCTAATAGCTAATGTTAACTGGGCACTTACAATGCCAAGCACTGTTCTAAGGACTTCACACACACGAACTAGTTTAATCCTTAGAGCAACTCTGGGAAGCGTGTACTATTAACCCAATTGAACAGCTGTCGCGCTCCGGGGTACTATTAACCCAATTGAACAGCTGTCGCGCTCCGGGGTACTATTAACCCAATTGAACAGCTGTCGCGCTCCGGGGGAGGGCAATGTCCTATCTCTCTTGTGTGTCACCTGTTGCCTGGGAGGGCAGGGTCTCCCCTGCTGCAGATGACTTGCCTGCCGCTCCTCCTCTCCCTGGGCCTCTGGGCCTCCTGCTCAGGACACGGCATTGTGACAACCGTGCCTCATCCATCCAGGCCTCTCTCCAACAGAAAGAATGCAGTTGCCATGATTCCCTTTGTTCGCAGCTCCCCAAGGACACAGCCCACCTACCAGGACCCCACAGGCTCCCTGGCCTCTGTTTCCCTGCACAGCGCCCACTCCAAGTCCTCCAAGCTGCTGCTCGGCTTCTGTAGGTGGTGGACAGGTCACAGAAGCCAGGAGCCCGGACTGCTTTCTCAGCATCTTCTCCTCCTGGGCCTCAAGGCCTGCTCCAGGCCTCTCTCCAGGCCAGAGAGACCTGTCCCCAGGGCCGCCCCTGGGCCGCCCCAGTGCATTAAGGTGTCCCACTAGTGGAAATTGTGCCCAGTCCCCAGCCTCTCTCTGTCAGCTCCCTGCTTTCTGTCTGGGCAAGTGCTGGGGTGTGTGTGTGGGGTGTGGACTTGGGGGTCCTGATAAGGGCAGTGGAGCCTCTGGAGACCCCAGGGCAGCAGCCACATAGAAACAGACCTTTACCCTTGACAGAGAGCTTCAGGGAGGCTTGGGGGCTTTGGAGCGCCTGAGGGGCTCTGCCCCTGCCCGGATGAGTTAACGAAGGCCACCGGGGGAAACCTGGCCAGGGGTGTTGGCCCGTGGCCGCGAGGTTTCCTGATGAGTCAAAATCCTATAAGGCCTCCAGAAAGGCGGAAGGAAAGTGCCAAGCTTTCCTCTCAGCCTGTTTCCTCCGTGAACAATCACTAGTTTACAGGTGAGGAAACGCACCGAGAGAGGCTGACACTTTTTTAACAGCTTTATTGATATATAATTCACATCCCATAAAATCCTCCCAATTAAAGTGATTGCATCAAGTTTTTTTTTTTGTATATTCACAGAGTTGTGTAATCCTCACCCCGATCATTTTTAGAATATTTTCATCACCCCACAAAAAGCATCCTCTAGGGCTTCTCTGGTGGCGCAGTGGTTAAGAATCTGCCTGTCGGGCTTCCCTGGTGGCGCAGTGGTTGAGAGTCCGCCTGCCGATGCAGGGGACGCGGGTTCGTGCCCCGGTCCGGGAAGATCCCACATGCCGCGGAGCGGCTGGGCCCGTGAGCCATGGCCGCTGAGCCTGCGCGTCCGGAGCCTGTGCTCCGCAACGGGAGAGGCCACAACAGTGAGAGGCCTGCGTACCACAAAAAATAAAAAAAAATGGCTAAGATGATAAATTTTATGTTACGTGCATTTTACCATAATAAAAAATATTGGGGGCAGGGGGTTAGGAGAAAGACCCCGGACCAGGACGGGAGTCATGGGGCTTGAGTTATAGTCCTAATTTTGTCTTTAACTGAGTGTGTGACCCTGTGCAAGACAGCGGCCTCTCTGGGGACGCTAAGAGGTCTGTCTGAGTCACACGGTGACGCAGGGGAAGTGACTGCAGCCACTGTGCAGGGCAGCGAGCTCCTGGGGCCTCAGCCACAGAGGCTGGAGCAAAGGCTGTCCCAGCAGTACCCCGGGACTCTGCTGCCATCTGCCCCCAAATGTCTCTGGTTTCCTGGGACAAGTCATTGACTGGGTTCCCAAAAGACCCATTTTCAAATTCCAGTTCGTTCCTTACCAGCTGGGTGCCCAACCTCCCTGAACCTCAGACCCCTCATCTGTGAAATGGGATGACACTCACATCTACAGCATGGGGCTGTTGAGGACCAGATGCGATAAAGCACGTGGCCGGCACACAGTAAGCACCTGGCCAACCATCCGCATTCTCTTGTGGAGAGAAGAGCTCTCTTCCTGCCAACTGGCTTTCCCTTTGGGGTCTGAAGCTGCAGCCCCTCCCCCATTCCATGTTCAGCCCCGAGGCTGCCAGGTGGTGTTGGGGACAGGGTGCCAGGATGGGGTGGTGGAACGGGTACAGCTGCTTGTTTATTCCCCTGCCTGGAGCGCTGTGGTCTCCTTGCCGGACCATCTATCTCAGTGGAAACCTTTGCTGAGTTTTATCATCCTGTTCCTGCTGGCTACAGACTGTGAGAAGGTAAAAAATGTCCTTTTTGAGGCAATAAAATAGAAAACAGAACCCAATTTCTCTCCAGGGTAAGAATCATTATGTTTGACAATGGCTGTAAAGTGTGCATCAGTGAGGGGTGGGGTTGGCAGCCAGGGGCCTGGGTGGAGGAAGGGCACGGGTGTCACCCCTGCAAGACGGAGCAATTATGCGGTCACCGAAGTGGGCCTGGAAGGACGCCAGGGACCAGGGAAGCCGCCCATAGCCCGCTTGATGCCTGGGTGTGCTCGAGATCCTCATCCTTTGAGGCCCCATGTGGATTCAATCAACATTTATCAAGTGTCTTCACTGGGCAGGAAGAGCTAAGAAAGCCGCCTTGCTTGCTGTACCCAGCACTTTGGAGAGAAAAAAAATAAACATGAAATTTTATAAACAATAAAATTTATTTATAAAAAATAAATTCAAGTCAACTGAGTGTTAAGGAGTTTGGATCTTATGCAGAGGGCACCAAGAAACCAAGTTTTAAGAGTCTGTGTGTGTGTGTTTACATTTTTTGAGATATAAAGCACCCAAGTCTTAAGTGTACAATTTAATAAATTTTTTTCATATGGACATATCCATGTGATTAGCACCCAGATCAAGATGGAGAACGTTTATAGGCTCCAGGAAGTTTCCTCATGCCCCTTCTGTATAAATGCTTCCCAAGAGAACCACTGTAGATGCATTTCCTCTCTTCTTGAATGTCATTTAATTGGAGACATACAGCAGGCACGCTTTTGAGTTTTCCCTTCTTTCACTCATCAGTAAGATTCATCCATGTTATTGTATGTGGCAGTTCATTCTTTTTTATCACTATTTATTGTTCCACATTAGGAATATATCACAATTTATTCCGAATGATGATGTAAAGCGGCAGTGAACATTCTTGTACATACGTTTCAGGGGATGTAGGGAAATTCTGAGCAAAGGAGTGACATGATTGGATTGGCTGTTTTGCCTTTCGTCCCTTGTGATGGTTAATTTTATGTGTCACCTTGACTGGGTCATGAGGTGCCCAGATATTTGGTTAAACATGATTCTGGGTGTGACTGTGAGGGTGTTTTGGATGAAATTAACCTTTGAATTGGAAGACTGAGTAAAGCAGATTGCTCTCCCCGAGGTGGCGGACCTCATCCAATCAGGTGAGGGCCTGACTAGAAGAAAACCCACTGACCCTCCTGCAAGTAAGGGGGACCCCCTCTGCCTTGAGTTGGGACATTGGTTCTTTCCTGCTTTTGGATTCGAACTGAAGCATTGGCTCTTCCTATGTCTTGAGCCTGCTGGCTTTTGGACTGGAGCTACCCTAGTAGCTCTCCTGGGTCTCCAGCTTCCTGACTGCAGATCGTGGGACTTTCAAGCCTCTCTAACCGTGAGAGTCAACTCCTTATTTTTTTTTCTTTGCTATTTCCTCTAAACTGTTGTTTTAAAAAATTGAGGTATAGTTGGTTTACAATGTTGTATTAGTTTCAGGTATACAGAAAGGTGATTCAGCTATACAGACATATTCTTTTTCAGATTCTTTTCCATTATTTCAAGATATTGAATATAGTGCCCTGTGCTCCACAGTGGGTCCTTGTTGTTCATCTATTTTGTATATAGTAGTGTGTATATGTTAATCCCAAGCTCCTAGTTTATCCCTCCCCTGCCCTTCCTCTTTGGTAACCACAAGGTTGTTTTCTATGTCTGTGAGTCTGTTTCTGTTTCGTAAATAAGTTCATTTGTATCTTTTTTTTTTAGATTCCATATATAAGTGATATCATATGATATTTGTCTTTGACTTACTTCACTTAGTATGACAATCTCTAGGTCCATCCATGTTGCTGCACGTGGTATTCTTTCTTTCTTTTTTATGAGAGCCAATTCCTTATAATCTACCTCTCTCTCTGTCTCTGTCTGTCTCTCTCGATATATGTGTATCTCCTAAAGATTCTGCTTCTCTAGGATACCCTAATACATCCCTCTAACTTTTTATTTGGAAAGATTTTAAATTTACTCAGAAGTTAAGATGGTAATACAGTTGTGGTGAATTGATTGCATTAATGACACTTACCTCCCCACTTCACCCTCTTTGGAAGTGTCTTCCGGTGCTGACTCTGGGCTTGGCCACATGTCTTTCTTTGATCAATGGGCCAGCAGTACCACTGATATGAGCAGCGGCTTAGAAGCATGTATTCCTTTTTCTCTTCCTCTCTTGGACTCCTGCCACCGCCATGAGGACGCGCGTGGGCCAGCCTGCCTGCAGTACACGAGAGAATTGTGGAGGAGAGCTGAGCTGTGCAAACCCTTGACCAGCCAGGCCGCAGCCCACTCAACAGCTGATGACAGACTCCTGAGCACGCCCAGCTGGGTCCGTGGAATTGCCTGGTCAATGACCCGTGGGCTGACAAGAAATCATAAATAGCTATTGCTTTAAGTTTGGGGATGGTATGTTAACACAGACAACAGATATAACAACAAACATTTATCCTTTACCTGGATTTACCTATTATTAACATTTTGCCATATTTACGCTATTGTTTCTTTAATACTTCATTTCAGGAAATATTTGAAAGTTGCCGACCTCATGACACTTTCACTCTACCTACTTTACATCTGTCTCCTAAGAACAAGGCCACCCTCCTGCATAACCATCCATCCATGATCACACCAAGGCACACTTATATTGTTACAATAATATCATCTAACATAGAGCCCCTATTCAAATTTCCCCAATCACCCAAAAATGTCCTTTATAGCTATTTTATTTATTGTTTTAGATCCAGGATCTAATTAAGATCATCCCAGTACTGCCCACTTCCACAATCCAGTCACTGTACATGGATGATTGTAGGCCCGGCCCAGTGTCCAACCATGAGGACTGAGGCAGGGCAGCCATGCTCTCTGGGTTCAAATCCCTGCATTGCTACTTCCCAGCTGTATGACCTTGGAAAGTTGCTTCATGTTCCTTGGCCTTGGGTTCCCGCATCTGCAAAACAGGAATGTTACTATCATCTACCTCATAGGGTTATTGTAAGTATCAACTAAATTACACACGGGGGCGGGGGGCTGATATGGTAAATCACTGTGCTTACTCCATTAATGGTCTTGGTCCGCCCCCCCTTCCTTCCCTCCCTTACTTCTTCTTCCTTCTTTCAGTTTAATTGATTGAAGGTATTTTTCCTCCCTCATTCCATTTTCTCCCTATTCATTTGGAAGTTATAATACATCGCTATTTCTAGTCTCTTGTAATTACCCTAGAAAATTTAACACGTGTGTTTAGGTTATAATTGTCATCTATAATTCCTATCTTCACTCTCTTCCCACACAATTCCAAGACCTTAAAAAGCTTTGACTCTGGTTGCCCTGTAGTTTGAGTCTCTCTTTTTTGTTTCTTTTAACCCCACAAATTAAACATCTTAAGTCGTCAGTGTTTGTTTAAATTTACCCAGATGTTTGCCATTTCTTTTTTGCCCACTATTCTTTCTTGCATCTCAGACCTTCCTGCTGGGCTCCTTTTCCTTTGTTCCTGAAGTTTGTTCTTTAGAACTTCCCTTAGTGAGGCCCTTGGTTGTAAACTCTGACGGTTTTTGTCTGAAAATGTCCTTATTTTGTTCTCATTCTTGAAAAATAGTTTCAGAGGTTATAGAATTCTCAGATGACAGTTACCGTCTCTCCTTTTGGAAGGTGTTACTCTACTGTCTTCTGGCTTCCAGAGTTTCTTTGAGAACGCTGTCATCAGTCTATTTGATGTGCCTTTTTTGGGTAATCTCTTTTATCTCAGGCTGCTTTTAAAGTTTTCTCTTAGTCTATGATATTCTGTAGTTTCCCTGAGGTGTGTTAGGTGGAGATCTCTATTTATGCTGCTTGGGGTTCACTGAGCTGTCTGAATCTGAGGATTTGCATCTTTCACAGTTCTGGAAAACTCTAGCTATTTTCTCCCGGAATTTGACTTTCCACTTCTCTCTCTAACATCTCCTTCTGGAACTTTAATTAGATACATGTTATATCTTCTCATTTTATCCCCTCATGTTTCTTAATCTCTTTAAAAATTATTTCCAGTTCTTTGTCTCTCTGCTGCCTTCTGGGAAAGTTAGTCTTATCCTTTTTCCAGTTTACCAATTCTCTTTTCAGCTGTGTCTCATCTTCTGTTTTACTCATTAATCAAGTTTCTAATTTCGATTATTATGCTTCTCATTTCTAGAGATTTTATTTGATTCTTTTTCACATCAGCCTGGTAGTTTTTCATGATCTTATTTTCCGTTTTCATACTTTTGGTATTTCCTTCTACATTTAAAAAAATTAATTTATTTATTTTTGCCTGTGTTGGGTCTTTGTTGTGCACGGGCTTTTTCTAGTTGCGGAGAGCAGGGGCTACTCCTCGTTGCAGTGCACGGGCTTCTCATTGCGATGGCTTCCCTTGTTGTGGAGCACAGGCTCTAGGCACGCGGGCTTCAGTAGTTGTGGCTCGCGGGCTCTAGAGCGCAGGCTCAGTAGTTGTGGCGCACAGGCTTAGTTGCTCCGCGGCATGTGGGATCTTTCCAGACCAGGGCTCGAACCCATGTCCCCTGCATTGGCAGGCAGATTCTTAACCACTAAGCCACCAGGGAAGCCCCCTTCTACATTTTAAACATACTTAGGTATTTATTTTATATTCTATATCTGATTATTCCAACATCTGTAGTCTTTGCAGGTCTGACTTGTAGCTGTTTTTGCTGACCCTTGCTAATAGTAGCCTACTTCCTTGCGTGTTTTGACCTTTTAAAAAACTGTGCACCCATATTTCTTAGGATTTTTTTCTATAAGAATTCTGTGAGGCCTGGGTTTAGAGGTATTTTTTCAGAGAAGGTTTGCGTATGCTGCTGCCAGGTGCCACTACCAATGGTGGGTCAATTTTCTGCTTGTGTTTTTTTTAGGCCACGTGAGTAGAATGAACTCTGGCCCAAGCCCAAATTAGGGTGAGCTTGTGGGTAAGAATTCTCACAGAGAGAGATTTGTTCCTCCGTGTTTGCCCCTTCCCACCAGAGCCAAGGCAAGCTTTACTTAGTTCATGTTGGGAAGACCCCACTTTATGCAGGGGTGGAAAGATTGAATTCCCACCTTGCCTCGTTCAGGCTCACACTTTCTCTCCTGTCCCCCTAACACAGTGTGTCAATGTACAGGCTTGGGGTTGACCAGATGCCCCCAGGGAAACGCTCACTTGCTTCTCTGGAATTGCATTTCTTGTCCTCTCTGAGCTCTCAAGGTTTTCTTTACTTTCCCACAAATCCATCTGTGCATTAAAACTATTTGAAATAATTCATCCAGTAATTTTAAGTTTCCTGTTTGGGGAAGATTCCTTGAGATTAGAAGTCAGCCATGCAGCCCAGTTTTATTTATTCTTTTTTTTTTTTTTTTTTTAATTAATTAATTAATTTATTTATTTTTGGCTGTGTTGGGTCTTGGTTTCTGTGCGAGGGCTTTCTCTAGTTGCGGCGAGCGGGGGCCACTCTTCATCGCGGTGCGCGGGCCTCTCACTGTTGCGGCCTCTCTTGTTGCGGAGCACAAGCTCCAGACGCGCAGGCTCAGTAGTTGTGGCTCACGGGCCTAGTTGCTCTGCGGCATGTGGGATCTTCCCTGACCAGGGCTCGAACCCGTGTCCCCTGCATTGACAGGCAGATTCTCAACCACTGCGCCACCAGGGAAGCCCCAGTTTTATTTATTCTTCATTCATTCACTTATGCAACAAACATTTCCTTGAGCACCCAGCCAAGTGCTGGGTTAGACGAAGGGGACGTGGATATCAATAAGACACGTTTCCTGCTCTTGGGAGCTCGCCGTGACGCAAAGGCCCTTGAAAAGGTAATTGGACCGTGTTTGGAGAAATAATTCAAATTATACAAATAATTTTGCCATTTATGGAGCTCCTTGGCTGTCCAGGCACTGTGCCAAGTACTCTACATGTATCAATTCATTGATTGCTCTTGACAACCCCCTAGGGGAGGCAGTATTATTAACCCAGTGATGGGGAAAACTGAGGCTCAGAGAGGTTAATTAACTTTCCTGAGGTCACATCATTGCAAGAGAGTAGAGCCATACTTGGAAATCAGGCTGTCTGGATTAGGAACTGGACCTTAACCTTTGTGCTAAGGGATGGTTCCCCACCTTTCTACCCTCCTGCCTTGAAGACTTCCCCTTGCCTCCCCCCTCAACCACCTGGCTCATCAGGGACTTCCTGGTCCTGCCATGAAATCTGGGCCAGATATGTGATAGGGCGTGACTCCCTCCCAGGCAGTCCTTAGAAAGACATTCTTCCTGCCAAGAAGCAGCTCTATAAAAAGGATATGGTGAGGGCAGCCTCATTAATATTCTTTCCTTCTGTCATTTTGGCAGGAAGAAGTGTGATACTGGGGGAGGAGGGCTGTGCACTGGGCAAGGGGAAGGATCTGGTAGCTCATTTAGCTCAGCAGAGGGGTCAGGCTGGGTGGAGGGATGGGGGATGTCCTCAGGAGGGGGTCCCCAAAGGATGGGGAGTGATGGCCTGGAATAGATGAAGGTTGGGGGGACTGGGTACTCACCCCAGGAGGTCAGAAACAGGGCCACCTCCCAGCTGGGGCTGACTTCTTTGGTCTTATAGGGGTGGGGCGTATTCTTTATGGCCAGCCTGACCCGTCCTGTGCTATGTGTGTGCATGTCACACACACACACACACACACACACACACACACACACACACACTGTGTGCACCCTAAGGAAGGGCCCAGCTTCCTGAGTCATGTCCCCAGCACACTTAGCTAAGAGCCTGGTTCCCAACCGTAAATACCTGCTGAATGGATTATGATGATAGGCATTTAAATTAAAAAAAAATACATATATTATATATAAATAAATGCTATTGTGTGATTTAAGCACTAAGGAAACATAATATATGGAAAAAGTAAAATCCCACCTCCTTTCCTCCCCCTCAAAAGTAACCACTGATAGCAATTTGGTATGTCTCCTGCCAGATGGTTTTCCAGGATGCATGAATTTGTTTTCTCTCTCTCTCTCTCACACACACACACACACACACGTATGCACACACATCACGTGTGTGTCCTCTCCACCCCACCTTTGCTGAGATACCCATAGATCTTGAGGGACACCTCCTCCCATTCCCGCTTCCTCCTGTTGCTAGGTCATGCTTTCTCCAAACCCCTCCAGGGTCCTGGGCTCGGCAGGGACCCTGAGCAGGGTGGCAGGTGCTGCCCCCATTCCCAGCACTCCTGCTCTGCCAGAAGGAAGGGGATGGGGCAGGGGAGTGGGGGAGGGGTCCCCAGGAGGGGATCCCTGAAGGGGAGGGAGAAAAATCAGCAGACCCCAGAGTGTCCCCATATTCAGCGGAAACTTCTTCCCAGAGGTCTCCCCTCCTCTCCCTTCTCCCTCCTCCTTCTCATCAGCCCTCCCAACCCTTCACCCCTACAGGGTCCCAGCCTCACATCGCCTGCTCCGATCTGGAACCCTGCACGGAGGTCTCGGCTTGCTCTGCAGGCTTGTCATGTCTGCGTTTAATGAAGTTTAATTATCTTCCAAGATTCAATGAATAATTATAAATCTTTTCAAGATGCAATCACATGGGTTCATGCTTCATTAACGGTGGAAAATCAATTGTAATTCGCCTAATTCCTCTCTTCTGGAGATCAGTCTGTACACGCTCTGCCTTCTCTTCCCGCTTTGTCTCCCCCAAGAAGTACATCAGATGCCTGGCTTTTTCCTTTAGAACTGATGATTCCTGGGGGTGTGGTGTGGAGGGTGAGGCCCAGGGGGAGGAGGACGGAGGAGGAGAGGGAAGGAAGAGAAGGATGGTCCTAGTGGGGCACAAGGTAGCTATTTATAAGAGGCTGGGAGAAGGGAGGGGAAGAGAGAGAGGAGGTCTCTTCAAGTCCATCAGAAAGCAGAGTGTTTCTTAACCTTTCTGTTGGGAGGGGGTCATAAAAAGGTGAAAATCTGATGAAAGCCACTAACACCAACTGAAAGATACACAGCAGAGGGGAGCGGGGTCCTATCTGGGTCTTCGGGGGCCGCGAGAACACAGGGCAGTCTGCATGAAGTCAGCCAGACCCATGGAGGGAGCCAAGGGAAGCCTTTTTGCAGAGATCTGGGCTCTTCAAAGTGAACAAAGGATGAGGACCCATGACCCTCCCCTGCTGGTCCACTTTCCTCCCCTGAGCTGTAGTTTGAAGTCTCTAGGCAGCTCTGTTAAGAGAACTTTCTGTAGTGATGGAAATGTCTCACACTGTCCAAGACAGTAGCCACCAGCCATATGTGGCTGTTTAAATCTAAATTAATTAAATAAGAGAAAATGAACAATTCCGCGCCTCAGCTGCATCGGCCCCATTATGCCCCATGGCGGGCATGATGGACAACACAGATATAGAACGTTTCCATCATTGCAGAAAGCTCTACAGGACAGGCAGGGCTAGGGTCCTCATGCAGGATAGCACCCCAGCAAATATCACAAGCTGCGCCTAGACTCTGTGTTTAACATCTCCGATTTGGCCCTGTATTAGGTTCCTATTGCTGCTGTAACAAAATACCACAAATTAAGTGACATTAAACAGCACAGATTTCTTATTTGTTCTATAGTTCTGTGTCTTATTCCTTTCTATATCTTCAGACACAGCGTCTTGCCCAGACTGGATGCTCACTGAGTGTTTGTTAACTGACTGTTTGTGACCTTTGCTGGTCCCATGAGGTGTGTTCTATTATCCCCATTTACAGAGGAAGAAAGTGAGGTTGAGAAGGGAGTAAGACCTGGGACACAGCCTCATCCTGGAGACTCATTTTCCCAAGAAAAGATGCCCTGGCAGATTCCCAAACTCCAACAGGCTGAGGATGAGGGTGGAACTGCCCACAGCTGCTTGGATATCTGAGTTAGATGAACAGGAACTGCAGTTCCTGCCTAATGAATGATTCCTTCTCCACACGTACGTTTCTGGTAATCAGTCGGAATGTCGTTGGCCCACGGCAGCGGTCTCAAGTCCAAATGAAACGCAAATGTAATTGGTTTCCTTAGGTCTGCTGGGCAGGGCCTAGCCATGTGCAGGCTTCCCTCTCAGGAGGGGGCCAGGCCCCCTCTCCCAGACTTGAGGAGGCTCCAGACTGCAGGGCCTGCTCAGTGCACTGACGGGAGGCTGGACCGGGTTTGGGAGAGGTGAAATAACCCACCCACACTCACCCAGTGGCTGGGGACAAGGGCCGGACTCCAAGTTGGGGATTTGTGGGGTGGGGAGGCAGAGAGGACAGGGGTCCCCATTTGCTGCTGGCTTGGGCAGAGATGGGGCCAGGGGACCTCCGGTGCCTGAGGAGCCTTTCCCTCCACCACAAGACTTGCTGAGACCACCACATGGCCCATTGAGAGGCAACATGGGCCCATGGAGTCTGGGGTCTTCTCCCGTCCCCACACCACTTGCCAGATGTACCGCTCGGAGCCTCACTTTGTACAGGGGACGTGACATCACCTACCTTGCAGGGAGGTTATATGGATGATATGCGACGTGCCTGTGATGCCCTTTTCAGGGTTGGAGCTTAACAAACAGATGTTGTGATGATCATAATCTCTCAAATTTGGTAAGTGCTTACCTGTGCCAGGCCGTGTTCTGTTTTGCATCCATTATTTCATTCCATCCTTTTAAGGATACTGTGAAGTAGGTGCTATTATCCCCATTTCACAGATGAGGAAACTGAAGCATGGAGCAATTAATTTACCCAAGGTCACACTGTAGCAGGTGGGGGAGTCAGGATTGAAGCCCAGGTCGTCTGTCTACACAGTCTGTGCTTGCCATCTTCACTAGACCACACTGTCTCTGACCACGCATCCTCCCCTTGGTCCTGCCTAAATGTCCTTGCTTTCCCCCTTACTCCCTGAGACCTGCCAGGCTGAAACTGTCTTCTCAGGTCTGTTAACTGCCCCTTGGGAAACAGGTGTGACCCTCCCTGCTTCTGGAGTCTGGTGAGCTGACCCCACAAGGGTAGTTTGTTGGTGGGTCACATGGTCTGAATATCAGTCATTTGATGGGCAGATCTTAATTTGTCCCCAGAACCCTAGCTGCAAGGGAGTCTGGAAAATACAATTTAGGTTGTACGGCTTCTACAGTTCAGAAACCCACACTAGAAGGAGGTGGAAACTTGCTTTTGGTTCATCTTATGCAAAGGAACAAAGAATCTCTGCTCCCTCCAGTGTCGTTGGCTCCTTGGCTCTCTCTGCCTCTTCCCTCCCCCAGCTCTTAGACTTTGATATTAAGTGTGGCAGAGCCAGAGCTCAGTTCTGGCGGGCTCTGCCTCTTTTTATCTGTGTGACGTTGAACGAGTCACCTAACCTCTCTGACCTCATTATTCTTATCTGTGAAATGGTAATAATAGTACCCTCCTGGAAGATGTTCTTGTGAGCATTAAATGAGATAATGTAATGCAAAGCGCCCCCATCAGAGCCAGCCCAGAGCTTGCACATGTGCCTTTTCCTCCCTCTGGTGGTTACTCCATGGGTTAAGTGGAGAGAGCTTTGAGCCGTTGCTGGAGCTGAATTATTAAATGTTTCCAAAGTGGTAGCTGTGGCTTGATTGAATTCTCTCTCTGCCCCAAGCCCCTTCCTCTGAGTGGCTCTATAGGGCAGGGGACAGTGACAGAGTCTGTGATGGTTTCGGGGAGGGTGAAGGTCAGAACTCTGGAACTGCTGGCAGTGTGGGTCCCTGAAGCAGCTAGGTCCCTGGGGAGGAGGAAGGTGGTTCTGGCTGGCTTAGCAGGTGGTAAAACAGGACAAATTCAATCAAATCCATCTGCTCAGCTATTTGCTAAGAAATAAACAGAATCACATGGTCCTTCCTCTCTAGCTGTCCAAAGCCTTCTTGTCTTCAAGGGTCACCTGAGGGGCTGCCTCCTACAGGAAGCCCTCCTTGACTGCCCAAGCTCATCTCAGGCTTTTGATTTCTTTTGTTTGCCACCTCGGGATGCAGTTTGGTTGTGCGTATGTGCAAGCAATGTGTCACTAACAGCCATTGAAGTACCAACCCCTGTGAGTAATTTGCTTTTAAAAAAATATCAAACGGAGTAGATTTAATGTTATCTCTCTAATGAGTTCGCTGTCACTCATCCCATGTGCTTCCTTGAGGGGAGGAGAGCAGAGGCATTATATCTGGGAACTGCTTGGCCCCCGGGGCTGCTCATCACTTTGGCAGCCTGACGGTCATAAACCGTCAGGGCAATTGTGAGTGATCGTGGGGCATGTGCGTTGAGACTTCATAGCTACATCCATTTTCTTTTACATGCTGGATTTTATTAAACTCTGGATGAGCTCAGATGGGGGAATTATTGGACTGCCTATAATGAGTATAGTTAACCCCTCTGGAGCACTTTCCCACATCCCAGGTACTGCGTTCAGAACTCTGTGTGCAGTTATCTTCTTAATCCTCCCACAAGCCTACAAAGCAAGTTCTATTATTCTTCTCATTTTAGAAAGGAAAACTGAAGCTCGGAGAAGTTGAGAAACTTGCTCAAGGTCACCCAGCTGGATGGTGGAGCAAGGATTTGAACCTAGGTTTATCTGAGTCCAGAGCTTGCTTTTTAAAAATTCTTGCAAAATGTTTGTCCTTTGAGCCCCTTTGTGTCCATTCATTCACCCACCAAGTGAAAACTGGGCATCGTGCTGGGTGCTCAGGAACAACAGAAGACAGGCTGAGGGGGCCAAGCCCAGCGGCCCCAGGGTTCCCTGCATCCCTGGGGAAAAGTTCCTACCCAGCCAAAGCCCTGGTGACCCATCCTCTCTCCCCAATCAGTGCTCCACTGATTCTCTCCTCCCGCCCTCTCCTGCATCATCTATCTCCCCTCTCTATTGGGTCATTCCTGACACCATAAAGCATGCCATGATTTTTCCCATCTTAAGAGAAGAATCTTCTCTGCACCACACCTTTCTCTTTCCTGCCTCCCTATTTCTCTTTCCCTTTATAGTAAAACCCCTTGAAAGAGTTATCTTGCTGTATCCACTTCCTTCCCTTCAGTGCCTCTTGAATCCACCCCATCGGGCTCTCATCCCCGTCACTCCATCAGAACTGCTCTCATTACGCTCACCAGTGACCTCCTCGTTGCTAAACTCAATAGTCAATTCTTAATCCTCTTTGTACCTGTCCTATTTGCTGCCTTTGACCCCAGCAGTTCCCTCCTCCTTGAACCTGTTCTCTTGGATTCCAGGATACCTCCTCTCCCAGCTCTCCTCCTATTTACCCCTGGTTGCTCCCTCTCTGGCCCTTTCGCTGGTCCTTCCTCATCAGCCTGACCTGAGTGCCCCGGCACTAGGTCTTCAGACTTCTCTCTATTTACACACACTCCCTAAATGTTCTCATCCAAGTTCCTAGTATCAAATGCCATGTAAAGGCTGACGGTTCCCAAAGGTCTATTTTTTTTAACTTTTAATTTTATATTGGAGTATAGCCTATCAACAATGTTGTGATAGTTTCAGGTGTACAGCAAAGCAACTCAACCATACATATACATGTATCCATTCTCCCCCAGAATCCCCTCCCCAAAATGTCTGTTTCCAGCCCCAATATGTCCCCTGAACTCCAGACTTATATATCCGACTGCCCACACGACATCTTCGCTCAGATGCTCAAAGACACTCAAACGTGTAACACACACAAAACTGAGCTTCTGATCTTTCCCTCAAACCTACTCCATCTCCTTCCTCTGCATCCCGGATGATGTTAACTGCATGCTTCAAGCTGCCCAGGCCAAAAGTTTTGGAGTCACTCTTGACTCCTCTCTATCCCTCACCCTCCATATCCAGCCCATCAGCAAATCTTGTCTGCCCTGCTTCCAGAATATGTCCAGGATCTTGTCCCTTCTTACCACCTCCACGGTTACAACCCTGCAAGCACCCATCATCTTTCTCCTAGGTTATTGCAGTGGCTTCCTGACCAGTCTCTCTGCTTCTGCTCTTGCCCCCTTCACTGTATTCTCCACCCAACAACCAGAGGGGTGTCCTGTTGAAACATAAATCAAATCATGTGACTTCTAAAAACCCCTCCCATGGCTTCTCATCTCACCCAGAATAAAAGCCAAAGTTTTATTATGACCTGTGAGGTTTCACATGATCTGGACCCCCCTTTTCCTCTCTGACCTCATCTCCTCCCATTTGACCCTTGACGGCTCCAGGCTGACTTCCTTGCTTTTCCTCAAACAGCCTAGGCATGTTCCTGCCCCAGGACCTTTGCACTTGCTGCTCCCAATGCCTGCCGTTCTCATTCCCAGAAATCCACAGGTCTCGTTCCCTCCCTTCCTTCAGTATTTTACTAAATGATCCTCTTCAGTGAAGCCTTCCCTGGCCTCCTAAAATGTCCACCCCCACCATTACTCCTATCCCTTTTGCACACTCTACTTTTTCTCCTTTGCACTCATCGCTAACCCAACATGCATTTTGTTGATTTGTGTGTTGATTGTATCTCTCACTGGAATATCAGCTTTACGAGAGCAGGAACTTTGGTGCTTTTTTAAAAAAACTGCTGCACCCCAAGTCTCTGGTACCCAGTGCTTGATATATATTTGTTTAATGAACGAGTGAATGAATATCCTCTCCCATCCAGCATGAATAGATCCAATTAACCACAGCATCCATGCCACCCAGGTGTGGGGTGGGGTTGTAGAAGAGTATCCCTAGACAGCACATGGGCCCTGAATATAAGGCGATTCTCCACTTTCTTGAGGAGAACATTAAAAACTATTGTTGGGCCAAGTTGAATTTATATTTTCTTATGCCACTGGAAAAAAGTGATTAAAGATCTACTTATAATATTTAATTGACTAGTTTAGTGCCATACATCTACTTAAAAGCACGTATCTAAAATAAGGTGTGCTAATTCCGAAATGTGAGTTTTTCCACTCAGTGCATTTCATGAAATTAGTGGCCCCCTGTCAGGACTGGGGATTTGTCAGAGCCCTGATCCCAGGGGCCTTCAGAAGGCAGACTGCTTCGTCCATCTGGGGTGTCTGAGACCTGTCACCTTTTGAGGTCTTGTGTGTCGCTGCCACTGAAATTTCAGCCAGAGTTACAGGTGCCTATTCACTTCAGAATAAGAAAGGTATTTTTGTCATTCATCCACTGGGTGACCACAGTCAGTGGTCTGTAGGAAGCTGACTGACTGTCCTGGCTTGCCTGGGTCTTTCAGTCCTGGGAAAACCAGCCCAAGTTGGTCACTACTAGTAAAGGGCTAGTTCACAGCCTCGTCCTTGCAGTTCAGAGGTCACACACCCAGGAACAGGGAATACATTTGGGTCAGTTTACCTTCCTGCCTTTTATAAGTTGATCTGCCAGGAGACTCTGTAAGTATCCCAAGCTCACTTTGATTGAGACTAATATGTTTTTCCTAAACGGTACTGCGTGGGCTGAGATAAAGAATTGAGAGAGGACTCCAGAAAGAGGCTGTTAGGACCCTAATATAACTCGAACGGCCAGGCCTTCTTCGGGGTGTTGTGAGGCTTCAATAGTGGGAATCGCCTCATCTCCCATCACCCTCCCTGCTGCCACTCATCCAGTGGGATTTAGAGTAAATCGCTCACTGCCCCTGACTCGCCACCCGAGAGGCAGGAATAACAGCTACTACGTGCCAGGTTCCGAACATGATTTCGGGTCCTTATGGTGACTTATCTCCATTTCAGAGATGGGAAGACTGAGGCTCTGCGACTCGGTCGAGGCCCTGTATCTACTACCATCCCTGCTCTGCGCCTCCAGGGTGGAACTCACATAAGAGACTAGCCCCACCCACCCGGCCACTGTGTGGGTGACTCGAGGCTCATCTAGATTTACCCTCCAGCTGGAACAAAGGTAAGGCTTTTCCCGGCATTTGGCCCCCATTCCTGGTGTGCGGGCTGTGACCCAACCTCAGACCTTTTGCCTTTGGGGATCCAGTCCCTGAGGCCCCAGCTTCCAGAAGCCCCAGCTGGGGACAGGGTGGAATAAATGGTTTTTCATTCGGCTCCCAGGCCCCTGGGCCCACACGACCCCCAGCATTCACGCTGAGTATACACAGAATTAAGTAAATTAGCCCCAGTTTTCTTAACTGGCTTTTTTAAAAAATTAATAATTTATTTATTTTTGGCTGTGTTGGGTCTTCGTTGCTGTGCGCAGGCTCTCTCCAGTTGTGGCGAGCGGGGTCCACTCTTCATCGCGGTACGCAGGCCTCTCACTGTCGTGGCCTCTCCAGTTGAGGAGCACAGGCTCCAGACACACAGGCTCAGTAGTTGTGGCACGTGGGCTCAGTAGTTGTGGCGCACGGGCTCAGTTGCTCCGCAGCATGTGGGATCCCCCCAGACCAGGGCACGAACCCGTGTCCGCTGCATTGGCAGGCGGATTCTTGACCACTGCGCCACCAGGGAAGCCCCTTAACTGGCTTTTAAGTCATAACTCTCAGCTCAGCCCTCCATACCCACAACTGACTGGCTCCCTCCTGCTTGGGAGGGGCTGAGAGGGGAGAGCGTGGCCCAGTAGCCAGGGGGAGGCAGGGCTGGGGGCTTGGGAACACAGGTGTGTCTGCAAGCATTTTTTTGAGCTCCTACTGTGTGCCCGGCAAGGCGTGCCTGCCCCGCTTCTCCCACACTTACCCTAGGCAGAAAGCAGGGCTGTGTGAGCTGGGAGGGGCCTTAGGACCTCCCTGCCCCTGCCCTCACCCGCCATCCCTGTCCCCCACAGGCCTGATCCTGTTTCCATGGTCTCTCCCTGCCTCTCTTGACTTAAACTCTTCCTGCATGTTAAATCCCACCTCCTCCGGAAGCCCTCCCTGACTGCCCCAGCTCACAGCTCTCCTTCCTGGTGTCCCTACCACCCGGTTGGGCAATGAGCCAGAGAGAGCAGGGGCTCCTAGAGGGTGGGGACCAGGTCGCTTGTTCCCTTTATCCCCAGAAGCAATAGCCCTAGGTCTCTGATTTCAATAAATTGGAGAATCAAAGAAGGTCCTAGATGGAGGGAAAAACTGAAGGTCAGAGAGGGGCAGTAACTTGCCTGAGGTCACACACAATAGGTTAGTGGCAGAACTAGGACTAAAACGCTTCTCTCTAGAGTCCTTCCCGCTCGTTTTGGTAATACCCAACCTTTCTTGTGCGTTTTTATTTGTCTGGACCTGTCTAAGCACTAAGGCACATGGGCTCACCTAGCCTATCAACAAGATCTTCAAGAAAAGTATTAATATCATCATCCCCCTCCCCGCTTACAAACACGCTACTTGAGGCCTGGAGAAGCTCCAGAACTGGCCTTCAGATGCTGCATAGTGTGTCAGTGACGGATCAACATTCCAACCCAGGGGAACTGCCCTCAAACCCATGCTCTTTACCACTGCATCACATCATGGATTCAGAGTTCATCAGGGGGAGCTGGATAGGCTTCGGGGGGCTGCGACACCCTGAAATTGTGTGTGTGTGCATTTTGGGAGGGAGAGAATCTATGATTTTTTTTTATCAGATTCTCAAAAGAGTCTAACCCCCCCCAAACTAAGATTCACTGTTCGATGTGACATTAATTGGATGGTTACTCACAAGGCTGGTGGTGGAGATGGGCTTAGGAGGTGTGAGAGGTTGTGTGTGTGTGTGCGTGTGTGTGTGAGCTGGGATGGAGGTGAGGGACAGGTGCCCGCTCTCTTCATTTTCCTGTCCTGCCCCCCCGACGTTCCCTATCGACGGGCCTTCCCATGCCGGCAGCCCGTGGACACCGCAGGGCCGGGCTGGGTACCTGCGTGTGCTTCCACGTGCAGGGGCTGCACTCAGTGCCCGTTTGCACGCCGTTTCATTTCTCTTCTGTGCATCAGCCGGACCTCCCCAGGGCCTAATCTCCATGGTTGTTTTATGGAAGGTGTCAGCGCCCCGCTCTACTCTCTGGCCTAATGTAGTTATTAGGAACAGCGACAAGAAGAGACAAAACACCGGGCAAGAAGGCGGGGCCCGGGGTCCTGGAGCAGCTGCTGAGAACGTGTAAATCCCTCATTCCTTGTGTCACCGACACAAATTCTCCCCTCCTGCCATCACCTCCTAGTTAGAACTGCATAATGATTAGGCTGCGTATTTGGAAACAATTAAAAATGAGCTGCCAGCATGCGGCTAATTTTGCTCAGGCCGCGATGATAATATTAATCCAGAGGAAGGAGGGGAGGTGGGAGGCGGAGCCCACGTAAATCATCAGGAACCAGGCGGCTCTGGTTTGGCGGCTGGTCTTGATCCAAAGGCCCCCAGCTACCCCCTGGCCTGGGTCCTGGGCCTGGTGGAGGCAGAGATGGCTCAGGCCACCAGCTAAGGACCCTGGTGGTCAGTTGGCAGGGCGGGCTGGACGGGAGGACTCACCTCTTCCACGTGGCCCCTCAAGAGCTGAGTCCCATGGACCTCGTCCACTCGCCCTTGGCCGGTTCCCCTGCTTCTGCATTCCCCAGGGCTCTGCTGCTCTGACAGGTGTCTGTTGTTCCTGTTTGTCCATATACACACGATGCTTTCACTCACCTTGTGCTTTGTGAACCATGGAGGTCCTGAGTTTGAGTCTTGCCTCTGCCTCCAATTTCCTGGGTGGCCTTGGCTGAATTCCTTTCCTTCTGTTCCCATCACTCTCCCTCTGCTGCTCCAGACACAAGAGGATCTCAGCTTTGACCCCAGACAGAGCTGGTTCCAAATCTAGCTCTGCGCCTCCCCAGCGCTGTGATTTTGAGCAAGCCTCAGTTTCTTCATCTGCAAAATGGGGATAACAGTACCTACCTTCTATAGGTCATACGAGGATGAAACGAGACCACCCACGAAAAGTGCTTTAGCGAAGAGCCTGGCTCGTGGTGAGTGTTCAGTAAATGTCAGATGCTATCGTTAGGCTGTTCGTTCGCCCCTCTTGTCGGAGTTTGGCCACTTGTGAGTCCTCCACACAAAGAGACTTGCCTCTATAGTTTGCTCTCCCTGCTCTGTCCTGGGCAGTGAGCTCTGAGAGGGCAGGGACCAGGTCCTGGGGGCATTTTGTGTCCCCCCCATGCCCCACCCTCAACATTCAATGCATATTTACCAAGTGCCCTCCTGGATTTTAAAAAAAATATTTATTTATTTAATTTATTTGGCTGCGCCAGGCCTTAGTTGCACATATGAGATCTTTAGTTGTGACACACAGACTTCTTAGTTGCGGCATGCATGTGGGATCTAGTTCCCTGATCAGATATTGAACCTCGGCCCCCTGCATTGGGAGCACGGAGTCGTAGCCACTGGACCACCAGGGAAGTCCCGCCCTCCTGGATTGTTGCTGTGGTCTCGTAACCTCCTCTCTCCTTCCAACCTTCCTCCCATCATCTGTGTTTGGTAAAGCAGACACCAGCTCACATCTCCCTGCTGTTCAGAGCCCTCACATTGGTTCCCGTTTCACAGTGAATGCTGGTGTCCTTACTGTGGCTTCCATTCTTGTTTGCTGTGGCTACAGTGATATATTATCACAAATGTGGTGGCTTTAAACAACAGAAATTTATTCTCTCAGAATTCTGAACCCCAGACATCCAAAATCAAGGTGTTGGCAAGGCTACACTCTCCATAGGGGCGAGTCCTTCCTTGCCTCTTCCGGCTCCTGGTGGCTGCCGGCACTCCTTGGCTTATGGCTGCATCCCTCTCCCCAGCTTCACATCGCCTTCTCTTCTGCATCTGTGTCCTGTCCTGTTCTGTCTCTCTGCCTGTCTCGTGCAAGGACACTTGTCACTGGATTTAGGGCCCAGCCAGATAATCCAGGAGGATCTCCTCGTCTCAAGATCCTTAATGTAGCTACATGCGAAGGCCCTTTTTCCACATAAGGTAACAGTCGCACGTTCTGGGGATTGGGATGGGGGCATATCTTTTCGGGGGGCCACCATTGAACCCACTCCACCCTGATAGAGATTCTTTCCCTCTCCTCCCCCCATCTCCCCCTCACTCGCTCTCTCTGACCACATCAGCCTTCATGCTGTTCCCGAAACATTTCTGCCTCAGGTAACCTCTGCCTTCCTACCTCCCAGGAGGTAGGAAGGCAGAGGTTACCTCATTTCTTTCCAGCCTCTGCTCGGATGTCGCCCTTTCAGGGAGGACTTCCCCGGCCGCTCTATTTAAGCCCTATTGCAACCCCTGCCCTCTTTCCTGTTTTATTTCTCTCCAGGGCACTTATTGCCTTTAAACATGCATCATTTTACTTATTTATTCGATGATTGTTTCTCTCCCCCCGGGAGAATGAGCCCCCGGGAGGACAGGGACTTTGTCTGTTATGTGTGTTGATCTATCCCCAGTGTTTAAAATAGCCCCTAGCACACAGTAGATACTCAAAAGCCGTTTGTGGGATAAATGAATGAAAGGTCGAAGCACTGGGCTGGGCTGGGGACTCCAGGGGGACAGAACGATCATGCCCCCCACCCTGCCCGTGCCCTCGGAGCTCACCACCTGGGGAGGGGTGGCTTCTCCACCGATGTTTGTTCTGCTCCCCTCTCCCCGGGAGAAGGGGGTCAACTGTGACGAAGATACATGGGCTGAGGGTGCAGAGAAGGATTTCCATCTTCTTTAGCTGTGGTGTCAGGGGCACCTCCTATCGCCCGGCCCTGAAGCTGCAGCCGGGTCTTCACAGGTAACAAGATGTGACCCAAGAGGGCAGCTGCCTTGTCTTGTTCCGCTGTGTCCTCGTGCTCAGCCCCTTCAGGTTCTCAGCAGAGACTTGCTAAGTGAATGAATGGCTCATCTCTGCCCTGACCTGAGACTACACGATGGGGCCAATCAACGGGAGGGTGGAGTATTGGCCCAGAATGCAAGTCCTCGGCCTGTAAAACCAGTGTGCCCGGGGCGAGGGGTCTGGGGTCCACAGCAAGCCCTCTGCCCTAGGTGTAGGTTGGGGAGTGGGTTGCCGACAGGGACTCTGTCAATGCGGCTTAGCAGCAAATCCCCCTGAGAACTGGCTGATTTCCCCATTGGGCGTGGGACTGCCCAGTGAGCAGCCCAGACCCTCAGGCTTGGCCGACTCCAGGGCAAGTTGCCCACGCCACCATGGAGCTTGCCGTCCACATTGCATCAGCTGGCTGGTGAGAACTGCCCCTGCCGGGAGGCCCACCTGGCAGCTTTGGAACTCGTCTGCACAGGGTAGGACACTCCGCTAATGACCGCTGGGCTGGGAGCAGCAGACTGAAGGGCCTGTCATCCACTAAGGGTCCAACCTCTCACTCAGGAACACACACGTCACCACGTCATCTGTCACCCACTCCGCCCCCTGCAACTGCTGGCCGCATCTGCTCCCCAGGGATCCTCTCCTACAGCTCACGGAGGGAGGTGTGAGGGGCCTGTTTCAGCCCCCAGTGAGCAGAGAGCAAATGGCTGGGACGGCACAATGGTGCTCCCTGCGGCTGCCCATCGAGGGCACTTCCTCCATCCCCACCCAGGCCCCCATCCAGCACTGATGCCGGGGAGGACCGAGGCAGGCCCAGCCACCTGAAACACTGGGCCCAGAGGTCCAGAGCCGGACCACATGCCCCTCTGGGGAGCAGCTGGGCAGTGCATCCTGGTAACGCTTTCCTCCCAAACACCACCAGGCTCAGATTCTGTCTCCCACACAGAGTTCCCGTCCCCACCTGGCTTGCAAGCAGCAGGCGGTCTTCCTCTGGGCAAGCAGGGCCTGGACGTCACCCGGGGCTCTCCCACCATCATCGCCCATCATCTGTCCTGCCCTCAAAAGGGGCCTGGCTCTGTGTCTCCCACAGACAGGATGTGAAGCTTCCCACCCACCATAGCCTGGCAGGCTCCTCAAAGGCAGTAATTGTAGGGAGAAATTTCCCAGCAGAGTGAAATAAAGGGCCTTGAAGGTATAAAGAGTTGGAGCTGCCGATAAGAAGCTGTTTTATATAGACTTTCATTCTCCAGATCAGAATGAGAACACAGGGGTTTGTTTTTCTTCATCTGAGCCAAAGCCTTTATGCCCGAAGAAGGCCAGTTTGGGTGCAAGAGAGATTGATGGTGGGACAGACAGGGGCGGGGGAGCCCAGCTGCCCAAAGTCCCCATGGTGGCTGGAGAGCTTCCTTCAGGGCCTCCTGTCCCCCTGCTGCCTGGGCCATACCCCTCCTTGTGTCCACCCCCTCCCACCCAGCTCCCGAACAAGGGGGCCAGGGCCAGGCAGGCCCAGGGACCCCGCTCCTGCTGCCCTCAACAGGACACGAGGGAGGGAGAGTGAAATTCTCTACTGATGCCCTGTGGTTCCCTCTCCTCCACCTTGAGGTCCCCCTCCTTTTATATAATTTGGTTGAAGTGACACATCTTTCCGGTAGAATATTGAGAAAAAAGATGAGCACAAAGAGAAAAATGAAAATAGCCTGTGAATCCTGTCACTAATTATCGTGTGCTATGCCTTTCTGGGCCTTTCTCCTTAAGTGTTTACACACAGGGGCTCCTACTGTACACTTTCCTTCTGTGAGCTGCTTTCTCCCCCCATCCCTGCAGCTAACAGTATATCGTGAACACGTTCTATGAAGCCTCTTGCTTCAACCTCCATCTGGTCCACAGGGTCTGACCTGACGTTGGCTGTGCTTTCCCACTCTTTGGTTGAGAGCATTCCATGTGACAACAAGCAACTATGAATCCTGCCAACACGCACACATGAATTTATCCTTAACAAATCAAGACAGCATCTTTATACGCTCGAAAACGGTCTTGCGTAGATGGGCAAAATACTTTATCTATTTAATCTGCAGGCAATCTGTGAATGTGTGTGTGGACTCTTGTAATCAATCTTAGGGTCCATGGCTGGTTTGGGTAGGAAGGAGCCAGTGAACATGCACAGTGGTGTGTGTTGAAGTTCAGAGAGGGACGGTTTTGGACCTACCATGTGTCCCACATGTAGACTGAGCCACTGGAGATGTAATTTGTGATTTGCTGTATTTGCTTCCCAATCCCCTCCCCCCTTAGAGTCACTTCCTTAGGTTAAGGTGGTGTCTCTGGACCTCTCCCGACCCTCCCCACCCTACGAATGACTGGGACAGGTGACCCATTAACCCCTTGAAATCCACCCACTTAGACATCAGCGGAGATGAGCTGCTTAATCTGTCGGCTGGATATCAAGGAGGTGGCACACGGGAAAAGTCAGTTTTGATGAGTGAGAGAGTTGGAAAGGATGTGGGGCACGGAGGACCTAGGAGGGTTGGCTGGGATGGGGCTCAGAGCAGGAGCTACAGTGGGGGCAGCAGGAGAAACTTTGAAGTGAAAGGAGGAGGCTCCCCAGGTGGAAGTAGCCAGAAATAGAGGTGTAAAGACACAGGGGTCCAGCCTTCTTCAATATTTGGCCAGCAACCAGCAAGAATACAAGATCATAATACTGGGCTCACCAATATCAACATTTTCCTCGAGAGAAATAAAAATCAACAGCCCTTCCTTCGTGGCCCCAGCGGGGAGCTGCCTAGCTGGTGATGAAGGATCTCTCTAAAACATAAATCAGACCCTGTCACTCCCCTCCAATGGCTTCTACTGCTCTTAGACTCAGATAAACTCCCGACAATGGTCCACGAGACCCCATGAGATCTGCCCCGCCTGCCTCTTCCACTTCATTCTGTACCTCTCTCACCTCCCTAGGCCCCAGCTGTCGGGCCTCCTGTTGTTCCTCTAACACATCAATCTCCGCCCTGCCTCAGGGCCTTTGCACTGGCTGTTCCCTCTGCCAAGGATGCTCTTTCCCCAGACCTTTGCGTGACCACCTCCTTCCCAGTATTCAGATTTCTCCTGACATGTCACCACCTCAAGGAAGCCCACCCTGTCCACCCAAGCTAAAGTAGCCAGCCAGTCCCTTTCTCACCCATCATTCTGCTCAATCAACTGTATCACTTTTCACCACCTGAGATATTCTTGCCTTTTAACTTGTTTATATCTTTACCATCCATCTCTCTCCTTACTATAAGAGCCACTAGGACTTCTGTCTCCCTAAAACTGTGCCTGGCATACAGTAGGTGCTCAATGAATATCAGTTGACCAAATGAACAAGGTTGGGATTCTTAGTCCCAAGTGAGGCAGTCCATTGCATCTTGGGAAATTTATGTTTGTTAGAACCAACCAGAGATGGTCAGGAAAGGTTTCATTTCACATACCGGGGCCAATTAATTGGCAGGGCTGCCTGGAGCACTAGGTTGAGAAAAAGTTTGAAGTCACATTTGAACTCTGTAGGAGAGAGTGACAGCCGTGATTGATTAGTAATGTCTGCCATGGTCCTAATGGCAGGACTAGTGGTATGTGTGCCACATATCAGCCACATCCGGATTAGACTAGAAGCCCCCTTGAAAGGAGGTAGGGCCTTCTTATTCTCCTTTACAGTCCCCCAGTATCTGGCACATGCTAGGTGCTTGGTCATGACTGATGCTGGCTGGCCTGCCAACAAGGATCATTCAGCTTTGAGGCCCAGGCTCCTGAAGAGATAGGAGAAAACATCTAAGCCAATGGTTTTCTTTTTTTTTTTTAACCTGCAGTGTTCTTTCTTCAAAGGACATCTTACATAAAGCCTGTTATATATTAACAGACAAAAGTAAAGCTGCTTTGGCTGAAGCTGGGTTTGGAGCTCAGAAGCCCACCTGCCTGTACCCTCACCACCAGAGGGAATCCTGAGACACCCTTCAAGAACCTAGTGGTTCCCCAGAACCCAGTCTGAGAACCCTGGATGAGAAAACCTAGGTCCAGAGAGAGAAAGTGACTTACCCAAGGTCACGCAGCAACTTAGAGCTGACGATGGAGTATCAGCCTCAGGACTCCCAGTTCAGTGCTCTGTCTGCCACATCTCCAGGGTCTCCCATGGGGCAGGTGCCCTCAGCTCTAGGCTGGCCTTGAAGCCAGGATAGGACATTCTCCACCTCCGCGGGGGGCAGGGGGTAGACACCTGAGCAGCCACCCCAGCCCAGACCCTGGGAGAGGAGCATCACCCCTCCTGGCATCGGCACCAAGCAGCTGGCTTCCGCTTTGTTTATCTTGCCTCTGGAGCCCCGGGGCGCGGCGTCAGAAAAGAGCTCCCTCTCCCTGACTGTGCTTTATTAATTAAAGCGTTTCCCCTCTTTGGTAGCAGCGGCTTCGAAAGAGCTCAGCGAATGTTTAATTCATCGGTTCAGAGCTTGTCCCCCCAACTCCCCCAAACACCTCCTTCCTTCAAAGTGCTTTCCCGGGAAACCCTCCGGGCACGAGGGCTGTTTCCCTGCTTCTCCGTGGAGCTGCCTTTAGGTGAAGGTGATCAGTTATTCGGCTCGAGAAATCTGTAAGGAGTGATCAAGGCCAGGTGCAAGCCCACGCTCTCCTCCTTGAGATGGTTTAAAAGGCCGCGATGTGTCGAATTTCTACATGAGTATTTAATGATTATCTTCCTCAGCCATTTAGAGGCAAAAAATGAGGGTATTGATTACCCAATGACGTTGATTAGAGGCCGTAGCTCCTCAAGTGTGTGTGTGTGTGTGTGTGTGTGTGTGTGTGTGTGTGTGTGTGGTGCTGTCTCTGGGAGGAGGCTGGGGAAGAAGCCTCTGGCAGACATCCCCCCCGGCCCCGCCCCATCCTCTTCACAGCTGTGGTCGGTAGAACAGAAGGGTCCTGTGGCCCAGGGTCTGACTGCAGGCTCACCTCCAACGGGGCCACACAGGACGCGAGTAGGGGCGGCTGTCTTCTGTGGGAGTATTCCAGTCCCCAGTGATGGGCTTGTCTGCTCCCCTGCACATGCACGGAGGCCCGCACCCCACCCCAATTTCCTGAGCTCTCAAAGATCCCATGTGAGCTTGGTGGTTGGATGTACATGAACCCTCCTGAGACTGCGGGAAGTGAGCCCCTTTTCCTCCCGCCTGTTAGGCTTGAGAAGGGGAGAGATGTGTGTGGCCAGCCCTCTCCTCCTTTGGCCCCGCCTCGAGCCCCCCAAGGCTGTGGCGGCCTCCATGCATGACCCCTTCCATGGGTGTGTCCCAGGGTTATGTCCAATTTCTCTTTCTCTTCCATCCAGGGAAGCACGACAGAACGTGGGAGCTTCATAATGCCAACTGAATTTATAATAAGAACTACATGCTGTGCAAACATGGGAACTTTAGGGTATCAGGAGCAGACTACCTGGGTCATGCCTCACCAAGGACAGGGACACAGCCTTCACCCTGGTGTTGGGACCCTCTGAGTCGGTGGGCCTGGCCCATAGTCCCATGGGCGCCCCAATCACTACATTTGATCTACCCTAGTCCACCCAGCAGATAGCCTGGCAGGGTGGCCCTGCCACCTTTGAAACACTGGGAATATTTATTAGACAAATGGCCATTTACCGAACACTCGGCACACAGAGGTGCTGCGCGGCTAGAAGCGTTAGCTCACTGGATCCTGGCCCAGCTCTAGGAGGCAGGCCATTTCGTGGATGAATAGACTAAGGCAAGTTGAGAATGTGTAAGGCTCAGACTCACTCAGCATCAGGAGGTAAGTGTGGGTTTGCACCCGGGCCTGAGCCCACACCCACACCACTAACAGAGATTGCTTCATCACATCTGGCAGTGCAGCTCTGCATCAACTCCAGCCAAACAGGGTGAGACCCAGGCTGGTCATTTCTGGGCAGCATCAGGCCGTGTCAGAGCGCAGATCTGGGGTCAGATCCCGGGCATCTCACCTAATGCCTGTGTGGCCCTGGGCGGAATACTGAACGTCTTTCCTTCTGCCTCAGTTTCCTTGTCAGTAAAGTGAAGATAATGACAGGGCTTACCTCCTAAGGTTATTATGAAGATTCCTTTATGGAGACAATAAATATTCATGGAACGCCTAATATACTTCCTGCCTCCATCTCGGGGTGGGAGATAGACAACACACATACCAGGCGAGTTCATGCTGTGATATATTTAAAGAACAAGGGAAAGAAGGGCAGGACAAAGAGCCCCCGGAGGGTGGAGGAAGGTGTGTGTGTGTGTGTGTGTGTGTGTACGTGTGTGTGTGTGTGTTCGCCCGCGCGCGTGCACTCGTACACACCCCATGCGCCATGGAGCAGCGGGTTGCAGGATTAATGGGGGACGGGGGTCAGGGCAGGCTGCATGGAGAAGGGGATGGAGCAAAGTGGGCTGAGCAGGTGTCCAGGGAAGGAGCGTTCCGACCAGAGCCGGCACAGCGCCGGCAGGGGCACACTTGGTGTTGGCTGAAGGTGGAGGGGGTCAGATTGAGGGTAACAGAGGCAGTGGGAGGGCGCGTCACGGGAGATGAGGGAAGACCCCGTGGCGTCTCAGGGGTCTTCGTAAGGACTCTGCCTTTCCTCCGAGTAGAACGGGGACCAGTGAGAAATCCAGGCGAAGCACTGAGCACAGGGCCTGGTGCAGGTAGTGTGCACTAAATAGAAGGTATTCTTTGTTATTCCTTAAAAATAATTCTCTTTTTTGGTAATGGGGCTGAGTGGGGTCCTGGTGTGGCCTTGGAGAGAGGCTCCCCCTTGTTCCTGGAAATAAATAACCTAATCAGATGCTCGCCCCATTGCAAGGGAGCTTCTTTTCCTGTCTGCACGATGGAGACCCGCTCCTGTGTCTGGCTTCCTACAGGGAATGAGTGGATTCAGCAAATTGAGGGGGCGCCTCGGGCAGGAGGGGGAAGGGAGGAAAGGGAGAAAGAGGAGAAGGGGAAAGAAGAGGAGAGAGGGAGAGAAGGAGGAAGGGAGGAGATAGGAGGAAGGGGAAGGAAGAGGGGGAGGATGGAGGGAGCCCCAGAGCAGGGTCAGAATGTCGTTCAGCCCCCCTCAGCCAGGGGGATCCCCGAATGGCTCCCTCCCAGTGAGGCCCTGCCACAGTCTCGAAGAGGTGGTTATTTTGGGTGGCAGCGTGATTGGGAGCTTGAAAAGCAGGAAATTGAGAGGTGATTAAGGTGGTAATAAGTTGACAACATCAAATATCATTACTCCCAGAACACGCAATGATCCCATCTTTACCTGGGATTTGCCATGCAAATAGCAATTAGCAGAGAAAGCATTCGCCTTGATGGTGGGGGGCCGGTTCTCCTTCCAATGCCTCCCTCACCGCCACAGAGGGTAAACAAACAGGAGGGGCACAGTGGCGAGGGGGAGGAGGGGCCGGACTTGAACGCCACCAGCAGAGGAGAGGGGATCCACAGGGTCCCCTGTGGGGTTTAGATTAGACCGCTAATCTTGTGAAAGCCTGCCAGAAACTCAGCCTAGACAAACCCACCAGAGCCTCTGGCTCTCTCAGGCCTCAGGAGCTGCTAGAAGCTTCTTGAACCAGCCCCTGGGGCAGCTGGTCTCTGCCCTGCATATGTCCCAGCTGGAAGCAGACCTGTGCAGTCTTGCAGCGTGGGCATCCTCACGCCATCCAAAACTCATTTTCTGTGTCTGGGAGCCACATAGCTGACGACGCCCTGCAGAGGAGGGGTCTGCGATGAGCCACGCAGGGTGGGTTTGAGGCTGTGGCCCCAGAGCGCTGGCTCTACTGTGTCTTAGGGATAGACCTCTGAAGGGTCCAGGGCAGATGGCTGAGAGTCATTGGGTAGTTTCCTTCTCTTGGCCAGATATTTACTCCCTGCTCCAGGGCAGCTGGTACCGCGGAGGTACCATTGCTCATACTGAGATGAACATGGCATAGTGTCTGCCCTCAAAGAGCTTCTGGTCCCATTAGGCAGGTAGAAGTCACTGTTGCCAGAGACTGCAGACGATGAGGTGTAAGGAGAGCGGTCCCAACAGAAGCATCCTAGACTGTCCGCAGAGATGAACTCGCCTTTTGCTGTGATGGCGTGAGAAGATGCTACTGAGTCTGGGCTGAGCCTTGAAGGAGGAGTAAGAGAAGCGGGGACTGGAGGGAGGGAGCTCTTGGTGGCAAGAGTGGCAAAGCCAAGATCTGGAGGTTGGAAAATGCATGCTGTGCTCTAGGGTCAGTCAGTCTGCCATCCGTCCTATCAGACCACCCAACTGTCCAGCCCTTATCTACCCATTCAACCCAACACAGCAACACCCCACCCAACACCAACTACCTCTCCACACACCACTCAACCCACCAAGCTAACCGACTCCTCCAAGCCAGCAGCTTACCCACCCTCAAGTCCATCAACTCACCACCCAGCCTCCCCACCCATAGCTCAATCCACTTCACTCTCATGAACGCACTTACCCACCCGCTACCCAACCCAGCAGCCCGGGTGAAAATCATAAACTCTGGAGAAGATGGCCAGACTTCTCTAAAAGGGGGTGACGGTTATATGTGGGTCGTTGTGAGGAGCTGACGTCACCTTGGGCTAAGGCGCATCGAAGGCTTGGCCCAGTGTCTGGATTTAACAAGCGCTCTGTATATGGTGGCACATACTATTTAGGTTGATGTGACCTAGTCCAAAGCCGATAGGACCCACTAGGCAGGGGAGCACTGGGGTTGAGCTGAGATGGAGAAAGTTTAACCTGCAGGGAGTTATAAGTGGGATCGGTGGGGGGCAGAGCCTGGAGCTGGGCACCCAGTAGGCCGTTTGTGCACTCCTCCATCCGCCTCAGAGGGGTACCCATGTGGGAAGCTGGGCACCCCAGAGCTTGTCAGCAGGGAGTTTCTTCTTATTTATTCTCAACCCTCATGTCTGAAGCTTCTGCTCATGGCCGCAGCCCCAGCAAGCTGGCCCAAGCAGGGTGGCAGGCGACGGGCTGTAGAGCTGGAGATCTTGTGGCACTCTGGAGTCCCCAACTGGCCCATCCCCTTGTCCGCCCTCCATCCCACCAGGCTCCTGCAGAGGGAAAGGAAGGCTTCCTGCAGCCCACATCCATCCAGAAGCTTCCAACAGCCACCTCCAGAAATGCTTTTGATCATCTAAATCCAGGTTGTATTAATTCTCCAAATCCCTTAAATTCTCAGGGATTTTCTCTGATGTCTAATGGACGTCCCTTCCCCAGCTTCTTGGAGCATCCTGGGGCCACTCAGGGCCCAGGACATGGATGAACTTGAGAGGAGCTTCTCAGGCAGAAACCCGGCCGCTGTGGCCACCCCTCACCTCCCACTCCTACGCTGGGCCCAGCTGGGCAGTGCGGGGCCTGGGTTGCCCACCCCAGAGCGCCCGGGAGGGTCAGGGCTGACCCAGTGGCTTTTTAGCCCCTGGCCACTGGCTGGCAGAGCTATTACAAGGCACAGTGCAATTTCATGCCCTGTTTCCTCCTTTCTTGGCCTGCAGTTTCTGCTCTATTTGTCCAAAATGAACAGAGATGAAGTGAAATGAATTAGTCTCTCCCTCCCCTCGCCCCTGCCCCCTCCCCTCTTTTCCTCCTGGGCATTCCCCAGCCCTTCGACTCCGCACCAGCTCCTCTGTCTGTTTTCTCTCCTGCTCATGATATCTTAGGCTCTGCCTCTCCGCTCTGTGCTCTCTCTCTCCCTGCTCTGTTAACATCTTCCACTCTCTCTTGCTCTTCTTACCCACTCATTCGTGCAAACATTCACTGAGCACCGGCTATATACCAGAGAATGCACCCTGTGCCTTTGTCTGGCTCCCACCCATCCTTTCCCTTCTGCCATCCTGCCTGGGCACAGAGGTACCTGGTCGATCTCCAGGAGCCCCCAGGAGCCCCGCTTACTCTCTTGGAGTAACCTGAGGGGGCAGCTTACACTCTTTCTAGCTCTGAGTGCTTCATCCCTATTTTAGCTCAGGTGGTTATAGCTGGACCTCTGGCCCTAGTATACCCCTAACTGTCAGGGTCACTGCCAGTACTAACCCCTCCCCTGGGTACTAACTTTGACGCCCAGCCACAGCCTCACAAGGCCTTGGAGTAGGTGTGTCTTGGGAGTGGTCCAGCCCAGCCCCTCTTCTCTGAGAACTGCACTGACACTTGAGAGCAAATCCTTGCGCTGCCCAGCTACCTGGGGTGGGGGAGGGGTAAACCCGGGGTATGGGTGATGGTCCGGACCGGGCCCCAAGCAGCCCCCTGGTAGAGGTTTGGAGTTGGGCTCCGGCCGATCCTGCTCAGTCTCTGACAGGCAGACACTTGCACTGGATGTGATGTGGCCTCCGTGGCCACATCCGACCCTCTGCGTGGGACAAAGGGAGAGCTGGTCTGCAGAGAGCAGAAGGACCAAGCAGACCTGCAGAGAGGCGCCCGAGAGCTGGTGCTGCAAGCCAGGAGAGCGCAAGACAGACACAGAGAGAAGAAAAAAAAGAGAGGGAGGAAGCCAGAGTGCTGTCGGCAGAGAGAGGCCCGGGAGCAGAGAGAGAGGGACACACAGAGAGGAAAAAAGACAGGAACAAAGACAGACAGAGACACGGAGACTGAAAGAAAACTGTGAAGGACAGCGAAAGGGACAAAGAGAGACATGTTGATATATACACAGAGAAAGACACAGGGGCAGCCCCTTGAGTCCTATCGTTCAGTCTCCACCCCTACCCTTCCTGCCCTTGGGTACCAGGAGGCACCTTTCAGACTGTAGAGTAAATTCTCCTTTTTTTTTTTTGTTTTTTTTTTGTTTTTTTGCGGTACGCGGGCCTCTCACTGTTGTGGCCTCTCCTGTTGCGGAGCACAGGCTCTGGACGCACAGGCTCAGCGGCCATGGCTCACGGGTCCAGCCTCTCCGCGGCATGTGGGATCTTCCCGGACTGGGGCACGAACCCGTGTCCCCTGCATCAGCAGGCGGACTCTCAACCACTGCGCCACCAGGGAAGTCCTAAATTCTCCTTTTTGTACAGGTCAGCATGACCAGGTGTCTTGATGTGAACTTGATTCCTTCAGGCTCATACAGGGAACGCAGCCCAGCCCTGCTCCCGGGGCCCCTCTGCTGCTGTCCTCCTGTCTTGCTGCCCCTCCGTGGCCCCCCTCTTACTCCGGCTCCACCTCCATCCCCACTGCAGCCTCAGCCCTCTCCTCCCCTCCCCAGCGGTTCTCAGTTTCACGCAACACCTCTATTCTTCTAAATTCATTTCAACAGGTCCTGTCCAGCCTTTACTGAGCATCTGTATGGTGGGGAATATGCTGGGCCTGGGACTTAATTTCTTCCTTCCATCATCCCTGTGAAGTCGGCGTCATTCCTCTCATGTGCAGAAGAGGAAAACCAGTTCAGAAAGATTACACAACTTGCCCGAGCTCATACGCTGGTAAGAGGAGAAGCGGCTTTGCTTGTTTTCCCACTCCAAGTCCAGAGCTTTTCTCTATTGCACTCCAGTTAAGCCCCCACTATAGATGGCACACCGTGCAAGACACCACAGAGTCCTTTTCTTAGAAGAGCACTGAGTGACCCTCCCCCCAATCTGAGCTACCTCACCGTGGCTGCCTCGGTCCTGGGTGGAGTTGGGGCCACAGAGCCGAGCTAGAGCATTTGTCCAGATGGGCTGAAGTTCAGAAGGACACAGGAGCTGCCCAAGGTCACCCAGCAGCTGCCCCATCCAGGGGCCACGGCTCCCGGCTCTCCCTCCAAGCTGGACATGGGGAGGGTTTGGGGATGATGGTAGTGGTGGCTAGTCAAGGACCAAATTACTCATGAAAATGTCCAGCAAGACCCAAGACTCCCCTGCCCTCTCTCACAGCGGTCTCTGGTGCTAAGGCTTCATTTCTGGAACAAGTGTGCTTTTGGAGTTAGCTAAAACATGATGGGTTGGGTCTTCCCCACCTAGGAGGTCAGTCTGTGGGCAGGACAGGGGAAGGTAGGAGCTACCCCTTACCCAGGCATCTCCCTTCTCCTCGATCAAGAGCTAGCCCCCTTCTGGACTTCTGCCTCCTCTTAGCTCTGCAATTCCAACCCTCTTCATCCCTACACTTTCCAAATTCTAACCCAAGAGCCGCAAACTCAATGCCTACAGTGCTCAGACAGGTGAAGCAAATGGGCGTGACATAATAGGGCATGGTGGGGACTGTGGTTAACTGGAGATGAATGCCTGTCTCCAGGGGACCACATCACTCAGCCCAGCCCACTGTTACCATGTGGGATTGTGGTCCCACACAGCCATGTTTCTCCACTGTTCAAGAAGGATTATAAAGCTGAGTTCTTTTTTCTTTTTTAAGGATCGTTTGATACGGATGATTTTTAAAGTCTTCACTGAATTTGTTACACTCTTGCTTCTGTTTTATGCTTTGGTTTTCTGTCCCTGAGGCATGTGGGATCTTAGCTCCCTGGCCAGAGATCAAACTTGCGTCCCCTGCGTTGGAAGGTGAAGTCTTCACCACTGGACTGCCAAGGAAGTCCCCTTCTTTTCTTTTAAACACGATGCAGGCCAACTTTTTAAAAGAGGCTTGCAGGCCAGATTTGGCTCAAAGGCTGTCAGTTTGTAGTTATTATTCTCAATGCCCTGAGTTCTAAATGTTCCAGAACTCTCCAGAATGCCAAACTCCCCCCGATGCATGTTGACATCCAGGATGGATGGGTCCCATTTGCTGGGCTGAAACTGTTTCCAAACTGCTGTCTTCGACAGCAGGGGTAGTAATTACACTCTGACATTAATATTTAAACCACAAACAGAATTAATGTGCTAATACCATCCCCGAAGGCTTTGGACTTGTTTAAGTTTTATCCTTGTGAGACCTAATTATTGTCAGCAATGAATCCTGTAAGGCTGCAGGATTGGAGCCAGGAAAGAGGAGCTAGGCAGATCCTTGGGTCTGAGGTACATGGTGGGAGTGGGGGGGCCCATGGACCTGAGTGGATGCCCACTGGTCATGTGGGCCATCGGAGAAGCCTAGGAGGGGGGCAAATGGCTCCTTGTGTCCTCCTGACTATCCCCATAACTAGGGAGTTTGCTCCTAAACCTTCCCCCGCGAGGACGGGGGCACATATGGCCCACACTCTGGGAAGGTCACAACAGTCTCTGACCTTTGACCTCTCGGCCCAACTGCTAGGTGACTGTGGTCAGTCACTTAACCTTGCTAGACTTAGTTTCCCCCTCTGTAAAATGGGATCATTTTTGGGATGGGGCTTGCGGGAAAGAGAATATACGCAGGGAGGGCTGGATGGGCGGTCCCTACTAACCTTATTTTAACGCTAGTGGTTTCTCCCTTGGGGACCACGTGCTTTGCTGAGGACACTTTACAGGGAGCAGAGCAAATGGATTGGGGCCCTTCCCCTGTTGGTCCTTGTGCCCCATCACAGCACAGGATCCACCCACCCAGGCCTGAGCCCACAGCTGCTCCCCACATTGCCCTGGTGGTCTCTCTTTGCCTCCCTGCTCCCAGCTTGCCCCAGACGATGCTAGGCTGTGAATTTTCTCAGTTTATTTGGGGGAAAGAAAGGCCCAAGATAAATACCTTTGGTTGAATCTACTCAAGGAACGAATGGGGCTGTAACTTTGCCGAGGCCTTCCCGGGAGGGGGAGGAAGAGGCCCAGGCTGTAGGCCGGGGGTGGCGGAGACTGAGTAACCCCGGGGGACTAACTAGAGAAGGGGCTGAGCCTCTCCCAGGCCTGGTTTTCTGGCTCAGGGGCAAGAGTAAGATCTTCCGGGGGCATCCATTCCAGCAAGGAGGACAGCAACTGGGGAGTCATCACCTGCTCCTCTCAAAGCCATGGAGAAGCTACAGGAGACCCTGGAGAAACTGAGTCTGGCTCAGCCCCTCAGCTGACATCCCCTCCCCGAAAGGTGGCACGTACCTGCCCTCAAAGCAGCATCCACCGTGGGCCAAGCCACCTCTTTGGAGGGTGATTAGAGGCATCTCTCAGGATTTAAAATGCACAAATCCTTTGATCCAGCAGTTCCAGTCCAAGAAATTCACCCTACAGAGGGATTCACCGTGTGTCCAAAGGGCAGCATGTCAGAGAGACTGGAAATTACGCCACGCCCATAAACAGGGCTGGTCGGATAAAAGGTGGCTCAGCCACATAGCATCAAAGTGAAGTTCAAGAAGCTGTGAGGCAGTGCTGATGTGCAGGCGGGGAATCACTGCCAAGATCTCCTGCTGACGGACTGAGGGATGGATACACGAGGAGCTGGGAAGAGTGGGCGCCCTAAGAAGTGAGGCAGTGTCACGGAAGGACAAATACTGTGTGATCCCACTTATCGGAGGCTCCTAGAGGAATCAAATTCATGGAGACAGAAAGTAGAATGGTGGGGCTTCCCTGGTGGTGCAGTGGTTAAGAATCCGCCTGCCAATGCAGGGGACACAGGTTCGATCCCTGGTCCAGGAAGATCCCACATGCCGCGGAGCAACTAAGCCCGTGTGCCACAAATGCTGAGCCTGCGTGCCACAACTACTGAGCCTGTGTGCCACAACTACTGAGCCTGCATGTCTAGAGCCCATGCTCCGCGACAAGAGAAGCCACTGCAATGAGGAGCTCGTGTACCGCAATGAAGAGTAGCCCCCGCTCACCACAACTACAGAAAGCCTGCGTGCAGCAACAAAGACCCAGCACAGCCAAAGATAAAATAAATGAAATGAAATGAAATTTTAAAAAAGAAAGTAGAAAAGGCGGGTTCCGGGGCCTGTGGAGGGGGACAATGGGGAGTTAGTGTTCAGTGGGGACAGGGCTGCAGCTTGGGAAGATGAAAAAGTTCTGGAGACAGTGGTGGTGATGGCTGCCCACCAATGTGAATGTACTTAATGCCACCAAACTGTACACTTAAAAATGGTTGAAATGGTAAATTTTGTGTTTACAGATAGCTTACCATGAAAAAAAGAGAAGGAAAAAGGAGGGGAGCAGGGCTATGGTTGAGGAGAAGCTTACTTTTCAGTCTATTCTCTTTCATACCACTTGACTTTTTAAAAATCACATACCTGTATTATAAAATTTATTACCAAAAACATTAGTTATGCCACAGAGATGTCTCTTCTGCCCACACCGGCCATGCTCGGCACAGCCCGCCTAGGCCGTGGAGGTAGAGGTCAGAGTTGGAGCAATGGGTTTGGAACAGTACTAACGGTCCCAGCTCATGCAACACTTGCTGTGTGAGTTGGGAGAGACCAGCGCCCTCTCTGTGCCTCATCCATGCAAAGAGGAGGATCCAGGCAGCTTGGCTGGCAGAGCATCCCCGGGAGGGCTGGATGAGAGGGCCTTGCACGTGGAGGCTGGCGGCAGCCCTCGGGGGGCGCTCTGAGAAGAAGGAACGGGCCTGAGCCACCTGCTGCCGCCGGCCCCGCCGGGCTTCATCCATCTGAGCCTCGGGCTGAGTGCGAGCCCCGCCTGTGCCCCGCCCCCTACGACAGAGGAAGCGAGGCCCTCCGCCTTCCAGCTCCGTTTCTAGCCTTCCAGCGGCTCCTCAGGACTGGGCGACGCCGCCACCAGCGCACACGGACCTGAAACAGAGTGAAATAGAAACGGGTGCCCTTCCTGCAGACCAGGTGCTGCCGGGGTGTGAGTTTGCCCCTCTGTATGGGCGGGGCATCTATGGCTCAGGGAGTGGAGCCATCCGTCCTGGGTGGCCCGACCCTGTGGCGATGACACTGAGCAGGGTCTGGGCTCCCACCCCCATCCCCCAGGCCAGGTGGCTTCCACTCCACCAGGACCAGACGCTGCTGAGCTGTGACTGCGTGGGGAGAGCGAGGAGGGGGATAATGGGGCAGAATCACGGCACTTTCCGCCCGAGTCGCCAAGCGCCTGGACCTGGGCTTGAGGGTGGGAAGGGGGCGTGGTGGCAGGAAGATGAAAAAGACTCATCACTTGGAGGAGGAGGGGGCGAGAGCTGGAGATGCCGGGGCGCGTCTCCCGAGGGGCCAGCTCTGGAGCCAGGGGGCCTGGGTGCGAGTCCCCAGCTCTGCCTCAGAGTCCCTGCTCCTGTCTGGGCCTGTTTCCTCCCTGTAAACTGGCAGTACACTCACACCCACCACTTAGGGACTTGTGAGAAAGGAGATGAGCGTGCAAAGCACAGAGCCTGGTGCCTGCTCGTCACGGGAGTGCGAGGCGGAGGCTATTACGATTACTGTCATCATTGTTGTCCTTACCTGAGACGGTGGGTGGTTTCAGCACCTGGAGGGCTGTTTTTTGAGGTGCATTTGGAGAAAAAGGAAGTACAGAGGGCAAGAGCTAGGTAGGGGCTGGAACTGGATAAGGGTGATGGCAGGGCAAGGGTGGGCTGGGAGGAGGAGGAATTTGGCTCTCGACTCAAGGGCAGGATCTGAGAAATGGGACACGGGGACTCCTCACTCTCCTTAGGGGCCCTCCACTGGTCTTCCGGGCTGCACCCCCAAGCCCCCTGCCCTGCTTTTTGCGGGCTCCAATCTGCCCTCCTTTCCAGGATCCATCCATTCACAGGGCACCGGCTCAACGTTCCCCAGGAGGGATTTGAATGGGAGCAGGAATTAATTGCGAGAGAGGTGGTGCCCGGTGAGCCTCGGTCAGGAGCTGGACGGAGCTGGCAGACTGGTTGACGGCAGGGTGTGGACCTCGTGCTCAGGACTCCCCCAGGCACCTGGCTTGCCTCTCACTTCTGCTCATCCCACCTCAACTGCAGGAGAGAGAAAACTGAGGTCTCGAGAGACCAAAGGTCTGGTTCAAGGTGGAGAGACAGACCGTGGCCTACGTCCCTGGGCAGAGCAGCTGCCGTGTGGCGTGAAGGAAGGAAGCAAGCTCTGGGCGGGCGACCCAAACGCTTAGCCGCAAGCTCCTTCCTTGGAGATCTCGGTGGCTGGGGACCGTTTGTTTAGGAGGGTGTTGATCAAATGTCTCATGAAAAAGAGAAGGGTTGGGCTGTGAACGGGTGGTTCCACTAACATCCCAGACTCTGTTGAATGAATTCATGAATTGAACTGAATCTCAGAAGATAGCTGAGGGGAGGGTGTGTCATCCTTCCCCCCAGACTGGTACGAGATTGACCCTTCCTGCGCACTTGCTGTGTGCTTGGCCGGTATGGGGGCTCTGGATGAGGACCACCTCTTCCCTGAACGTGGCGGGGAGTCGCAGGCTCGGACAGGCGCTGGGCAGACCTGAGCTCAGATGTCACTTCTCATGGATCTGGTGCCCTGATCAGCACCATTTGACAGAGAGGGAAACTTGAGTCTCTGAGAAGCTGATGGCTTGTCTGAGGGCCCACGGTCAGTGGGGAAGCTGGGACTTGAACCCTGGTTAATCTGACTCCAGAGCTTGTTCCATTCGCCAGGGCACTGCCTGGTCAGCGTGGTCTAAAGGAAGCTGATGACATCTTTGGCAGAGCACAGAAGGAGGGTGGGGGTCCCTGTGTCCCATTTCTCAGATCAGGTTCTTGAGTCCAGACCCAAATTCACTGTCCTATCCCCAGCCTGCCCCTGCGCTACCATCACCCCTGCCCTGTCCCAGCCCCTGGCTAACCTCTAGCCCCTTCTGTGCTTCCTCTGATGTGGAACAAGTTTGATACGGGAGACAGCCAGGCATCCCGGGCTCCAGTCCAGGCTGCAACCGTGACCTTGAGTAAGGCACTTCCTTTTCTGGTCTCAGTTTCCACATCTGTGAAGTGGGGTCTGCATTTGACTCAACTGGGTGGTTCAGACTCAACACTGTGGGAAGGAAACTGACCAAAAGATGCCTCCACCCATCATGAAGGGCCCAGAGACTCAAAGCAGAGGCTACGGGGAGTGGGAGGGGAGGGGAGGCAGCGCTTCCTCCCCGCACCGCCAAGCTCCGTGGCCTTACAGGTAGCTCTTACCCCACGGGATCCGGCACACGGACCGACCATCCCCAGACAGCCAATCATTCTGGCTGAGCCTGAGGAGGCGGTCCACTGTCATTGCTAACACTTGAGTTACCCCTAATCCTGCAGGCCCAGGAGGCCGTTCAGATGAGCCTGCCTTCCCTGAGCAGTCAGGGGAAGAACTGGAAAAGAAGCAGAGGCTGCGGAGGCCAACGCAGGCTGACATCGGGCCCTGGGAGGGGGCTCGGCAGGCTGGGAGTGAAGAATGTGGGCTCAGCCCCGTCTGACCACATGCTGCCTTGGGCAAGTCCCTTCCCATCTCTGCTGGGCCTCTGCCGAGGGCTCCCCCTGTTCCATCCAGCCCGGGCACATACCCAGCCCAAACCCGCATGCAGCAGCCACCCTGCCCATCTAGCTCACTCCCGCAACCCCTGTACTCGGCTCTCGGAAGGGTGCCAGTCCACATTTGCCTCTGATGTTCTCTCTCTCCTCCCCCACCCCCCCATCCCATCCCTCACTTCCCACCTGAACCAGGGTGCCTGTGCATGCCTGGGTGGTCCGAGCAGAGGATGACATGCCCGCACTTTGCAGGACTCCATCCTTTGCTGGTGACCCAGGACCACCGGATGGTGTGAGCCCCAGGGCGGGGTGAGCCGTGTAGCTGGACGGTGACAGCGGGAGGACCAGACGACCTTACCCAGAGCATCCTGGGCTGCGGGGGCTTTAATTTATTTAATCAATTCCGGCCCCCAGGCTGAGGAAGGGAAACTGCAGGATATTAAATCTGTCGCTCTCGCCAACCTGTCAGGGATGTCGGAACACATTGATTCCCCTCTGCCCGCCTTTATTAACTATCTCCTCCAGGGGCCGCTGGCTCTTCCAGGCCCAGCCTGGACCCTGCCCGGGAGCAGGGAGCAGATTGCAGGTAGAAAGGAGGGGCGTGGCGGGGGGGGGGGAACACAAGAACCTTTCAGGGGACAGTTACAACAAGAAGGTGTTGGGAATTGCGAGGCAGGGACCTTGAAGATCAACTGTAATCCAAATCCTCCTGTTTGCGGATAGGGAAACTGAGTCAGGAGAGCAGAGGGCGTCACCTCAAGTAGTATAGCTAGTTCGGGGCAGAATGGAACCAGACTCTAAGGCTCCTGATGCCCAGGCCGGGATTCTTTTTATTCATTGAATCAACATATTTTCCTTGGGTGACTGCTGAGTGGCGATAGTATTGATTGTTCAGTGGGCCCTGTATTGGGTTCTTATTACTGCTGTAACAAATCACCACAGCTTAGTGGCATAAAACAATACACGTTTATTATCCTGCAGCTCTGGAGGTCAGAAGTCTGAAATGGGCCTCAAGGGCTAAAATCAAGGTGTTGGCTGGGCTGTGCTCCATCCCGGAGGCTCGAGGGCAGAAGCCACCTCTGTGCATTTTCCAGCTTCTGGAGGCTGCCTGCATTCCTTGGCTTGCAGTCCCCTTCCAGGTTCAAAGTCAGCAGTGGCTGGTCGAATCTTCCTCACATGGCATCACCTTGACATTGACTCTCCTGCCTCCCTCGTCCACTTCTAAGGACGCTTCTGGTTACCTTGGGCCCACACGGATAATCCAGCTTAATCTCCACGTCTCAAGGGCAACTGATCAGCCGCCTTAATTTCATCAGCAGACTTGACACCCTCTTGCCACATGAGGTGCCACATTCACAGGTTCTGAGGATTCGAACGTGGATGTCTTTGGAGGCCATTATTCTGCCGACCACAGGCACATCCTCATGGACCACGCACCAGGCTGAGCATTTTACATTCAGCAACTCACTTCATGCTGACAACAACTTGACGAAATCGTTGCTAGCTTGCCCCCATTATACAGATGAGAAAACTGAGCCTCAGGGAAGTTGAGACTTGCTAAGCCACACAGCTGGTTGGTAGTGGATCTGGGATTCAGACTTGGGTCCAGTTGAACCCAGAGGCCAAACTCTCCCTCCCCAAACCATCCGGGGAGGGGTAGCTTGGAATCGCATGCTGTGAGTCTAGGCAAGGAGAGCAATACGCAGCCTTGGCCCATAGCGCCAGGTGAAGAAGCACACTTTGAAAGAAGGGGGATGTGGACAGAGCCCCAGACTTTGGGAAACCCTTTCTGTCCTAGATAATTGAGTGCCCTGCCCTGCCTCCCTCTCACCAGCCTACTCTCTCTCATATGATTTATTTGCTCATAAAATTGAAGGCCTTCTTCTCTGGTACCATTTTCTATTTAGCTTAGACAAATATTTAGCATCCAGACCTGACTTTAATTTCCTTAAATATCAGGGACCCTGGAAGATGGAGAGCCTGCCCAGTGGGTGAGGACACCGGCGAATCTGGGGTGGGGAGAATCTACCCCTTCCCCAGGTAAGGACCACATCTCCCCGTGACCAACCAGATACATGGCTCCTCCCTCTTCCCCCCACCTATCAGAGCTCCCCACCCCTGAGGCTGCAAGAAGAGATGGGATGCATATGGCAGGGTCCCGGCCACTCTTGGTGCCTGTTGGAGCTCGCGTTCTGGACCAGGGTCTCTCTGCCCAGGGGTGATGGGGAGAGTGGCTGCGGGGCTCCCTCCCCTGTAGGGTGTGGGCTGGGGGAAAGGGGAAGCAAGAGTGGCCAGAGGGAGGGGGGGCCTCATGCTGGGGCTGCCGGGGGGGGGGGGGGGGGCGGCGGGGCGGGGAGGGCTGGTGACTGTCATTTGCCCTCTTTCCCACACATGCATTCATTGACTTATTTCATTCATTGAGAAATGTTTCCCGTGCTGGGCCTGAGGATCAGAAATACAAGTCCAGCACTGCTTTGCAGGGGCTCGTGTCCTGGAGGTTGGCCAGTGAAAGGAGGTGTATAGAGTCCTGTATGAAGCGGGGGTCGGGGGGAAGGGGAGAGGTCAGGCTGTCCTCATACAAGAGGAGTGACCAAGGTGAGTCCCGGAGAATGAGTTAAACAGGCTCCCTGCAAATGGCCGCATGTCTGAAGGAGGACGTGGGACGGACAGGACGCAGGGCTGGCGATGCTGGCGGGGCCTGGAGGGTGCAGCTGGGAAGCCAAATGGCTGGTGCCATCGGGGGGTAGGGGTCCTTGGGTCCTCTTCTCAGATCCTGCCTCCGAAGTCAGCTGCCAAGCCCTCGTCCTCCTGCCTGCCCCTGCCCTGAGCCCGTCCCTCCCTTCTCTTCTCCCCATTTGAGTAAATGGGGCCATTTGGGGAGCAAGGCCTCTACAGGCCAAGGAACACTGAGGATTGCCGGCCGTCTCGAGAAGCTAGGAGAGAAGCATGGAGCAGACTCTCCCCCCAGAGCCTCCAGAAGGACCCAGTTCTGCCAACACCTTGATTTTGGACTTCTAGCCTCTAGAATGGTAACAGAATGAATTTCTGTTGCCTTATGCCGCCCCGGTTTGTGTTGATGTGCTAACAGCAGCAACAGGAAACTAACGCACTGCTGTTATGATAGAGGAACACCTCTGAACATGCGTCTGGGCACACACACTGGTGCTCGAGAACTCTGGCTCCCTTACGTCTCCTTGGTGCTGACCCTCTGCCTTTGCCATCTCCTCCTTCTCTTCTGGCACCTCCATGCCCTCCCTCTCTGGCTTCTCAGGCCAGGCCGGTCTGGGCTGGGGGTGACTCAGGCCCGAGCGGCTCCTGGTCCCACAGACACCTCATAATCAGGTAGAATGTAGCGCAGTTTCACCCATGGACAGCGTTGAAAGCCAGGCCTTTGCTGGGGTAATGGAGGGGCTGGAAGCTTCTGTTGGCGCCCATCCCGGGCCTGGCAAATCTCTGAAGCACCCAAGAAGCTGGCACGCATCACGCTTCGCAGCTGAGGCGCACAGATAAACCTCAACAGAGCGCTGGGCTGTTTGGTCCCGGGCCTGGAGCAAACATCAGGAAATTAATGGGTCTTTCTGTGGGCAGCGCCTCTCACTCCGCTCGGCCCCCGCCCCCAGACCTCACTCCCGCCTGCCCATCTGCCCCTTCCAGCAGCTTTGTTTCCTCTTTGCGATAAACATGATTCACGCCAGCCCAGCCGGGCCCTGTCACCCTGCCCAAGGCCGGCCGTATATCCCATGATGAGCTGCTGTGGCTGCCGCCATGGTCGGTCTCAGGCACAGCAGCGAGGTCCCGACAGGAAGTGGCACTGGGGGCGAAGGCAGAGGTGATGGGGGTGCAACAAGCAGGCAGCAGGGTGCCAGGTCTCTGTGCAGCGCTACTGAGCACCGGGCACCAAGGGGGACACAGAGAAGTGATTGTGGCCGGGCTCTTGGGAATTAACCCTCTCCACCCTGAGAGCTGTAAGTAGTTTGGCTCCTGGGTTACTTCCTATGGCTGCTGTAACAAAGGATCATAAGCTGGGGGCTTATAAAACCAGATGCCCTCACAGCTCTGGAAGCCAGAAGCCCGCCATTGAGGTGTCCGCGGGGCCACGCTCTCTCCGAAGGCTCCAGGGAAAGCTGCTTGCTTGCTTCCTTCGGGGGTGGCCAGCGATCCTTTGCATTTGAGGCTGCATCAAAGCCCTCTGACTGCACCTGGCCTTTCCTCTCATGGGTCTGTGTCTGCACACGGCATTCTCCTCCCCGTGTCTCTCTTATCTTCTTATGAAGACACCAGTCACGTTAGAGCACCCATTAGAGGGCCCACCCTACTCCAGTACGCCCTCATCTTAATTAATTACATTGGCAACGATCCCATATCCAAATAAGGTCACATTCACAGGGACTGGGTGTTAGGACTTGAACATATCCACGTGACATGCGGGATCCTGGTTCCCCGACCAGGGATCGAAGCCGTGTCCCCTGCAGTGAAAGCGTGGAGTCCTAACCACTGGACCACCAGGGAAATCCCAGGACTTCAACATATCTTTTGGGGGGGACATGATTCCACCCATAACAGCTCCCAGGGCTCCCCGAGGTCTGGTCCCGGCCTCCCCCTCTGTATCCGTCTCTCATCACAGCCCCTCACACACCTGACCTCGGCCATCCTGGGTCACTTGCCAGTCCCTAGATGGGCCACTCCTCTCTATGTGTCATTCCTCTGCCTGGGTGCCTGGCTCGTGTTTAGCTGCCCACCTGACCCCCCAATACCAGCCAGTTGGTGAATGCCTCTTCATCCATCAAGATTAGCTGTGACCTCTCCAGGGAGCCCTCACTGACCCTCTGCCTCTAGGCTCCCTTAATGCCCTGTGCTTACCTGCACAGCAGCTCACGGCCCACAGGGTGGTCTTTACCCATCTGCCACTCCTCCTCAGGCCCTTAGCTTACAGGCTCTGAGTCGGCAGGGTCTGCATCTCCCCTCTGCGTCCCCAGCACACGCATGCCCAGTGAATTACTGCATGAAGAATCCTACCCACCGGCATTTACTGAGCACTTATGAGGTCCTAATGCCAGACGCTGTCCTGAGCCCTTTATTTGTATTAGCCCAGTTTGCCCCCACAATGACCCTACGAGGTAGGTGCTATTGTTATCCCCATTTTACAGGTGAACAAACTGAGCTCAGAGTGGTTAAGCAACTTGTCCAAGGTCTGATGATTATTAAAAAACTGCAGAGGTGGAGATTTGACTCTGGCAGCATGAGGGAGAACCCTACCCTTCCTTGAAGGACCACGTAGATGAGCAGCAGGGGGGGAAGCACGTACTTCCGGGTCCAAGGAGACACCCAGGAGCATCGGTGTGTGATGTGTCCCTGGACTGAGGGGGTAGTATTCTCCCACATCACCAGGCTGGGGCCCTTCGTCTTATCCCTGAGATTGTGAGCTCCCTGGGGCAGGTCAGGGCAGTGATTCCTCCTGCACCTCCCCACCTGGTTCTTACAGAGCCCTGCCCACTTCACAGCAGGCAGAGCCCGGCATCTCAGGCGTGATTCCTAACCAGCTGGGCCTCTGTGTCCTTCTCCATCACACCAGAGCGACCCACCAGTGAGGCTCAGAGAGAGGCAGCTGAAAAATGCCCCAGCTCACCATGGGAGGGAGGAAAGCTTGGCTTTGGGGTCAGACTCACAGGTGTTTCAAGCCCAGCACTACCTCATATCAGCTGTGTGACCCTAGCCCAGTCACTTGAGTTCTCTGGGCTCTCGTTTCCTCAGGTGTGCAGTGGGGAAGACAACGAGGGAGGCTGTGACAGACAAGTAGGGAGCAGGCCCAGAAAGCCAGCAGGCAGCCGACGGCGGCCATTACCGCCTCCCGCGGTCTCTTCCTCCCGTGATGCCCAACACCATCCTCCGCGGGGTGATGGACGCAGCTTCCGTTGCCTTTGCATTTAACTCACTTACTTAAATTCTAACAATTTTTTTTTTAAGAAATGAAGCAAAACACAGATAAACAGCCATTTAGAATTATGACTCCATAATTCAGGAATTCTCCTTCCAATGCAATCTGCTCAGCAATTGTGAGGTGGGAGGGAGAGCATCATGGGAAACAGCAATATGCAAATTCCCCGGGGGGTGGGAGGAGGGGAATGCCCAACTTCTCCAGATTGGTCTTTTCTCCCCCAGAAACGTAAGGCTGTTTCTCAGTTTGGAAATCTGACATCCTGAGTCTCCATGAGCTTCAGGGGAGAGGTGTCTGCATGCCAAGTGGGGAGTGGGGTGAGGGGCAGCCACATTAGGACAAAAGCTTCAGTTTACTCTTATTAAAATGGCCAGTGGATGTCCTCGGGGACAGCCATGCACAGGGGCCCAGGAATTGGCCTGGGTCATTCATCCAGTGGCCTTGGAAACAGCTGGGCTTAGGGTCAGGCTCTGGCTCTGTCACTTGCTGGCTGTGCCGTGCTGGGCAAGTCCCTTAGCCTCCCAGGACCTCAGTTTCCTTGGCTGTACAATGGGTAACAGCAGTACTTACCCGGTAGCTGGGTGGTGAGGACTGAGAGAGAATGCACGGCAGTACTGGGCGTCATTTCTGGCCCCCGGGAAGGGCTGAACACACAGCAGCCTGCTGTCAATAACCCCAGGCAGAGGAAAGAACCAAGAGTTCTGGCCGACAGGGCGGGAAAGGCTCCTAATAGTAGACGGTGTGTCCATAGCATTCCCCTGGGAGATGGCATTTGAGCTGGGCCTCGGATGAGGAAAAGCTGGATCCCTGTAGGGCAGGGAGGCACAAGAATGCAAACCCAGGTCAGGAAGCTGCCTGCAAGGACCGCTGTGAGGTTAAATCCCCACACAGGGCTTGGTGAGCAGTAGATGCTCAATGCATGTCGCCCTCACACAAGACTCAGTATACGGCCATGTTCAATACATGCCCGCATCTTTCCCCTTCTCATCCCTCTTTAAGAGCAAGGGCTGCATCTCCTCTTCACTGCCCTGCCCCGCTGCATCTCTCCCATGGCTGAACACACAGTAGGTGCTCAGTAAGTGTGGGCTGAATGGACCTCGCCCCTCCTCCCTCCCAGACGGACTGAGCCCAGCGATGGGAGGGGTGCAGGTGAGCAGAGAGAGGGCAGCTGCTCCACCTCCTTGGAACTGGCCTTGATGTGTGGGCATGACTGCAGTCCTGGTGCCTACTTCCCCAGCGCTCTGGGGTGAATAATCTGACTGCAGCCAGCGCCTCACTAACCTGCCCATTAGCTGCTTGCTGGAGACGCGGGGATGTCTCTGTGGCCTCGCTCCCTGCCTCCCACTTTCCCGGGAAGGTGCCAGGCCGGACGGGCTGGGCAGTGCACCTCTCAGCACCGTGCCAGGGCCAGTGCTCGACTCTGAGTGACAGAGGATTGGCAGGTGGGAAGTCGGCCGATACACGGTTAGAATGAGGCACAGAAGACACTGTGACTGGGAGCGTACTGGACCCATGCGGACACCCTGCCCCCGACACTGGGAATCTGGGTGCCTCATTCGATCGCATTTGTCTTGAGCAGCTATCCTTACCAAGCTCAGGGCTGCGTGCTAGGGATCCCGTTGCTCCCTGATTTCCAGGAGCTGCAGTCCACTGAGGGAGACAGATTGTAATGCAGAGGCGTAACGCAGGTGGGAAGTTCACCCATCTTCAAGGAAGCTCAGTTGTCCCTACCTGGAGGCATGGGGCTGGGGGGGGTGGGGGGGGGGAGGGGGTGTCACCGAGGAGGTGACATTTGACCTGGGCCTTGATGGCTGCATAAGATAAGTCCAGAAGAGGAGGAGGCAAAGAAGAGTGCGTGAGATGTGGCAAAAGACTCTGCAAAGCGTGGAGGTGTGACAGGGCATGAAGCTGGGGGCGGGTCACCCGCCTTCCGACACCCGCCTTCTGACCCATGCGGAGGCACCAGCTTCCACAGCTTTCTTAGAGCCAGCGGAGGAGAAGGGGGAGGACAGAAAAAGCACCAGTTCCAAGGTCTGAGGCCCACACTTGCCATTAACAGAGGTGGAGGCATTCTCAGAGATCAGGGAGCATCTGGGGTCGCAAAGAGAGTTTAATTTTGGTGCCAACCCTGACCACCTGGGAGGGCTGCACTCCCTGAGGGTGGCGGAGGCAGGGGAAGGATGTGCTGAGAAAAGCTCTCTGGTCAACCGAGGCTCAGTGGGAAGCAGTGCTGTGATGGATGAGCAATGTCTGCCAGGGGAACACTGTGTGGGTGGGGCAGCCCTGATCTGGTCCAGTCCCCACCATTTCCACATGTGGAGATGGAAACCCAAGGACGCACAGAGCTGAGGGAGATGTCAGATCTCCTCTCCCAGTCCAGGGCTCTCTCCATTATACCAGCAGTTCTCAAACTTGAGCACGTGTAGGAATCACCCGGAAAAGCCTGTTAAACCACAGATTCTGGGTCCCACTCCTAGAGTTCTGATCCTGAAATTTACTTTTCTAATAAACTCCCAGGGGATGCTGTTGCGGCTGGTCTGGGGACCTCACTTGGAGAACCCCTGCTCCACACCCTCCTGCTGGGTTGAAAAATGAGAATAACCTCATTTCTGAAAAGTGGGGAGAACCATACCCTCCTGAGCTCCTAGGGTTACAGCAAAGAGCATAGGGGGTCCAGTTGGGAATGTCTCTGTAAAGTGAAAGCAATGGTCAACCTTGGCTGTACATTTGGGTCACCTGCTGGACACTAGAAAGTCCTGCTTGAAGAGAAATGGCATTGATGTGGTGTGATGAAGGTGTCAGCTAATGCTACCGTGGTCATCACTTTGCAGGGTATACGTGTATCAAATCAACACGTTGTACACCTTAAACTTACACGATGTTAGATGTCAATTATATCTCAGTAAAGTCCTGCTGCCCAGGCCACAGCTCAGAACAATTAAGTCAGAATCCCCAGGGTATATGCAGGCATCAGGGTTTTCTAAACCTCCTCTGGTGATCCTAACATGCGGCCAGCCTTGGGAGAGAGTGGGGGGCCCTGCTGAAAATGCAGCTTTGCGTTCAGTAGGTCCAGGATAGGACTGAGAGTCTGCATTTTTAATACATGCCAAGGTGTTGCTGCTGCTGCTGCATGGACCACGCTTTGAGAAACAAGGTCCAGAGGAGAGAAAGAACCTGCTCTTATCATCTGTGAGGCTGGGCACATTTCGGGATATTTTAACCAGGCAGTTAAGGGTTCATTCTCATGTCTGCATCCTCCCTTCCTGTTCCCAGTGTTACCAGCATGCCACGCTGAATGCACTGTTTCCATCCTCTCTGCAGCCCTGACTGGGGGGGAACTGGGGACTACTCCAGAGCTCATTGCCAAGTGCAGCCCCTGCAGACCCCACGCTGCTTTGTCAGACAGGAGCGAAGCACACCATTCGCCACCCCTCATTTCCATTCTGATCTTTAACAAACAGCATCAGATATGATAGATATTTTCTTTGCAAACCCAGCCTCGAGGCTGGAAATGGACATCTCCTCTTTCTCCTCTTGCATCCTTTGTATCCTACTGCCTTTTTGCCCACGATTCCTCCTTGTCAGTTGCCCACACGGTATTTCAGCCAATTCATGCATTGATTGAGCACCTACTGTGTGCAAAGGGGGTGACAGTTCGCTCTATGACCTTGAGCAAGTCTTTCACTCACCCTAAGTGAGCAGCTTATGGGTCAGGACCTTATTTTAGTCACCTTAGTGTCCTCAGAGTCTGGTATAGTGCCTGGCAAGTAGACTGCTCATCCATTTGGTAAATGGATGCTGCTTGAATGAGTGAAGTCAGGACCTCTCAGACCTCGGGTTTTTGCCTGTAGAACGGGAGTGGTAAGGCCCGTTTCATAAGAGTGTAGCGAGGCTCATCATTAGTGGGGAGGCCTCCAGGTTACAGGTGGCTAAACCGATGTCAAGATACACAAGAAGCAAGTCACTGGAGAAAGTGAAACTAGAACCCAGGTCTGTTACACTCAGGAAACTTCATTCAGGGCAAAAGAGCCATTTGCTCTCAAGGAACAGTGGCCAGACGGGAAGTGAAGCTGGATCCAGGAGCTGTGGCCAGGCGGGAGGCCCTGTGAGCTGGGCCAGTGGCAGCTTCAGCCCTGGCAGAGGGATATAGCCCAGGAGCCAGGTCAGCCGTTGGCACTTTTGAAAATTGTCTCAGCAGGTAAGGAAGCCAGAGTGGAGTGGGAGCCTTCGTTTCCCTTCCTGAAATATCTGCTCAGAAAGGTTAGCCAGCACGAGTGGGCACTGATGCCACGCTGGAGGCTGGCACACTGGGGCCAGGCCCCTGGCACAGGGGACTCCAGTCTGGGGCAGGCTTCTCTGCCGGCCAAACGCAACCCTTCCAAGGGTCGTCCTCAAGGTCCACCTCTCCCTCTGTGCATCCCTGTGCTCTCCAGGCCCTTGTCTGCGGCAGCCTCTCCTAGCAACACTGCTCGCATCGCCCCAGGCCAGCTCAGACCCCATCTTCTCCTTGGATGAAGGGCTGAGAGTGCCTTGTAGGAGCACAAACATGAAGGGCTATAAGTTGATGTCATTGCTGAGACCAGGAAGCTGGGATTATGCATCTCATTCCACCCAGCCCGCCCGGGCTAATCTATAGTCTGGTGTCTGGTGCTGCAGGAGCTCCTGGTACAGGACAAATGTGCTGGCATCAGTGGGGTTGCCTAAAGATACCTTGGTTCCTCCCCTTCTCCACACCCATAGCTCCGGGACCCTCTCCATGTTCCTCTAAGTCATGCTTAAAGTCTAAGGACTTCAACTCCCTGGGATGCAACAAACTGATGATTTGAAGCATCCTTGGCTCTAGATGTCCCATATTTTATGATTAAAGGAGTCCAAGTTTACTTGGACGCTTTCAGTTGTAAGTGACAGAAAAACTGTTCCACCTGGTCTCATAGCTGAAAAATCCAAAAGCAGTTTAGGACTTCAGGCGTAGCTTGATCCAGGAGCTCAAGTCAAGTCTGTCTCTGTCCCTCAGTTCACGGCGATATTGGCACACTTTATTCTTGGAATTGACATGGTGGCATTGCGGTTGCTGGTAACACAAAGCCTATATCCTCTAAGTTCGAAGTCCTGCAGGAAAAGCAGTCTCTTTCTGGCTTCCTCTAACTCCTCATATCAAGCCCAGCAGTTTGACAAAAAGCCCAGGACTGAATTCTCATTGGCCTTAATTTGCTGTGAGTCTATCCCTGAATCAATCTCTGTAGCCACGGGGTGATGGGATACTCTGGCCTAGGCCCAGGTCACATGTGCGTTGCCCTCACCGAAATCACGTGGGCTGAACGGGAATGGTCGTTCTCTGTTGGAAACTGGTGGGTAGCTATCAAAAGGGTGGTGAACAGAGGCAGGAAAGCAAAAATTAAAAGAGGTTCTGAGGCTATGTAGATTAGTGATCCTATGAGAACTTGACTCAAAGCTTTGAGGGATCCCTAAAGCTCACCTTTCAGATTTGGGACAATGGGTGGGGCTGGAAGGTGAGGGTGAAGATAACTCTCCACTCTTCCAGGTTAAACAAACTGCATGCCTCTTTACTCTTCTTTTACGTTCAACTCGTGGAGCCTGAGTGTTCTCCTTACATCTCTTCTCTGCTGTTATTTTGAAAATAGCATGGCTAAGTTTCTGATGGGGAAGGTGGAGAGTGAGCTAAAGGCTCTGTGATTAGTGGCTGTAAGGAAGCAAGCTGGGGGGCCTGTCTCGTGGCTTTGGGGGGCAGTCGGTTATCAATTTGAATCTGTAAGAGGAAAGGTAGAGGCATAAGCACAGCACAGAGGATTGAATCATTGGCCTCAATTCTTCACTCTCCTGGAGTAATATTTCACATTCACACCCTTGCCAGGGCTCCATGAGTCTACTTCCTCACCACTTGACCTTGGGCTTGACCAGGTGACTTGCTCTGGCCAATGGGATGGCAGCAGATACAACGAGAGAAGAGGCTTGAGATGTGTTTACGTGGTTGTGCTTGCCCGCTTGCACTCCTGCCATAGCCAGAAAAGGAACTTAACCGGAATAGCCGCGGCCCCCAACATGACACTTGGAGCAGACGTGAGCGGGCTCACAACCCGAAGCAGAGCTCTCCAGCCGCGTCTAGACCTGTGAGCCACATAGGAGTGTCAATGTTAAATGCCACTGAGACTTTGAAGTGGTTTGTTTTGCGGCGTTATTGTGGCAATAGCTGACCGATAAAGGTAGCAAGGAGAACGGGAGGCTCTGGGTGACAGAGAAAGGGTGTGTGCCACAGCCCTACAACTGGGACTTTGGGGCCCCGGGGTCTACCGTTAGGTCATGTGGCACTATCCCACAAAGTGCCATGTGATCATGGGAACGTCATCCCCTCCTTCAGTGAGCCTCGATTGTCCCATCTCTAAAATGAGCAGAAGAATGTCTGACTCTGACTTCTGAGCTCAGCATCCAGGTCCCGGTAGAGATGGTCCCGGAACTCCAGGTTCTGCTGCTTCTCATGGTCTGCCCCGCCTGCCCCCAGCCTCAGCCCGGGAAGCGGCCGCCCTGCGGAGTCTTCACGCAACCTTGCACTCCGTGCGTGCTCACACAACACTCTATATAGAAAACAAGTCAGACTGTGACAAATGCAGAAATAGATGTGTGAGATCGTTCTAGGAGCAAAGAAGAGAGAGAGTTGAAACTCTTTGGGGGAAAGGGTGAGGGTCGGTTTGGGAGTGGCCTCATCATGGAAGGAATGAGTTTGGCATTGAGTATGAGTGATGTTTCAGGCAGAGGGAGGGATGTGAGTCAAAGCTGAGAGACACAAAGGAGCCTGGTGTGCTTGAGTGATGAGGGGCCAGCTCTTCAGCTAGGACCGAGTCAGGGCTGCTGCGGGGAGGATTGGGCTGCCGGTCGAGCAGGTTGGAGAGAGGCCACTGAGGAGAGAGGGCCTTGAGTGCATATTCAGGGTCAGGACGGTGTCGTGCAGGCCGTGGGGAAGCGTGGGGCCATGGAGCAGCAGACTCTCCTGCAGGGAGTAGCAGGTGTCATCAGGGCTTCCTGGGAGCCCCGAGAGATCTCCCGGCTTCCCCAGCCCTCCCGTACCAGGCCCAGGAGAGGGCAGGGCCTAGATTCAGGACCTTCATAGGCTGACCCTGGGCTGCCCAAATGTACATTGGGAATAGAAGGATGAGAAGGTACAGAGAATGTCACAATTCAGGGAGGGAGATGAAATCAGCTTAGAGTTTTAAAGGAAAATCAAAAGGAAAAAAGCATTTGCCGATCAATCCAGTCAATGCCAATCAATCAACGGGTTGCACCGCATCTGGCCCTCTTGCCCTATGTGTGATGAGGTTCTACTGTCCCCAGCAGAGCAGAAGGACAGGAGAATGTGGGCTCAGAAGCCAGCTGGGCCTTACAGACTCCGACCTCTCTGAGTCATATTTTCCTCAAAAGGGAAATAATTACTCTCCAAGGGCTATCATGAAGATGAAAGAATATGGTGCATGTAAAACACTTGGTATGGGCTTGTCACACAGTAAGTGCTCGATATATGTTTACTGTGGCCATTATCAAGGGAAGGAAGACATGTAAAGGAGGAAAGGTGGGGAGTTTGGGGGTGCTGGGGGAGAGATAGGAAAGAAAATAAGAAGGAAAAGGAGGAGGGGGGAGTAAGGGAACATGCCATCGGTCTGCATCCCCAGACACACCCAGCCATGCCAGCCTGGCCTGGTCTAATCCCCCAGTGGCCATTAAGACCACTCACGCATTCCCCCTGCATCCTTCTGCCACATCTGTCAGATGTGGCCCTGGATGCCAGCAAGAACAGCTGTCCCCAGACGTGCCCAGCTGCAAAATGAGGACCCAGCGGTGTTGTGAAGGACACAGAGGCCTTGAAGGGGTGGCCAAGAGGACAGTTCTGTCAGGAGGCAACCACACCACTGCGATCACTGCGCTGGATCTCAGTCTCCCCAGTGGTAAAGGAGAAGCTAGGAGATGACGTGGCATTTCGTATCAAGGGATGTCAATCCCATGATGTGTCCGCAGCCAGAGACCTTGGCCCCTACATCTTGTCCTGGAAGGTATAGGTATGACCCTGCCCTCCTGGGTCCTGGGAACTGTCTTGCCATTTTGCCGGATAGCCCTTCTAGTTTGTGTGAGAGAATCTCATCAGACAAAACGATTCTCAGATTAGAATGTCAGCTCTGTCTTAGGATTTTTTGGTAGATTGGGGCTCACAGAGAGAGGCGGTGACTTCCCTAAGGATGAATAGGGAGGTGAGTTTTGTTGTGTTTTAGACCTAGGATAAGACCTAAGTGCCACAGTAGGGGTCTCTGAGAGTGGTATCTTAACAGGGACCAAGTTCATCGGGGAGCAGTAGAGTAGAGCAGATAAGTGTAGTATCTTGGTTCGAATCCTCTCCATGGCTGACTCTTTCTGTGACCTTAACCAAATCCCTATCCTCCCCAACTCTCAAGTTCTCCATTTGTAAGATGAGAATAAGATTGTGGTAAAGGACTTGAGCTATGGAATCAAACGGCCTAGGGTTGAGTCTTCAGTACTTACCTGCTGTGTGACCTAAAGGAGCTTATTCTCTGGGCCTCAATTTCCTCACCTGGAAATGAGGATGATAAGAGGGCTCACCTCATGGGGTGAGTTTAAATGAAGTGATGCACGCACAAGGCCTGGTACTCAAGAAATGGTAGCCATTCATTATTACTGGTGCTGACGTTAGCAGAATCCCTTGGTGCCCAAAATGTATTTTAATTGCCTGGGCACTGATGACCTGTCTACCAGCCCTTCATTCCGGCTCAAGGACCCTGGCCACAGAGTTCTCTGGCATGGAATGTTCCTTGCCCTGCCCACACTGGATGTGCTAGAACAGGAGCTGGCACTGGGGCAGCCCATCAGAACTGCACAGATTCCTGACTGGGAAAATGCCAGAAAAGCTCTTTCCTGCTGCCACTGCAGAGGCCCAGGTAGAGCCTGATGGTCAGTGTTAAAGCGGGCCCCAGCCAGGCTGGTAGGGGCAGGGGGAGCTGCTGACCAGCCTGTGCCAGGAAGCCGAGGCCAGAGGGATAAAAGGGCAGGAAAGGGTGGGAAGATGGGGCTGGCATTCCATGCTGAGTCATGAAGGAGCTCACACACAGGCAGGAGCATCGGGAGCCTTAGGTATTCCTGGTGCACCTGCCTATACATGACCCCACCCTCTAATGCTTGCGCAGCCCCACTGGGTACTCAGAAACCTCCATCAGGTGTAACTGAGTTATTCTGGAGCCTCAGCACTGCTCACCCTGAGCACCACACCACCTCCAAGGGGCCAGAATGTCCTCATCCCTTTGCCCTTGCCTCAGCTATGGCTCAGGGGTTTGGAAGATGTCGTCAGCCACTGTCCATTGTTCTAGAACATCTCCAAAGACAAGAGCTGCACCGGGGACTTCTACTCAGCCTCTCCCAGGAGCTCTGCACCAGGCGGCGATCTTTTTCTTCCTGTCTTGATCGAAGGGATGTGGTTTCTTTTACTGATGTAGAACCAACAGACTCTAGGCTTAACTGCGTAACTGGTTTCACGTTCTTTTGGCAGTTCCATCACATTTACCATTGATGCCATTCACCCTCTTGAAGAATTGGGGATTCCACACTCCCCACAGCTTCCCACCCACCCTACACTCACTCCCTCTACCCACACTCTCTTGGAAGATCGTAGTTAGAGGGGCTCTAGAGCTCATCTAGTCTCATGCCCTCATTTGTCAGGTTGGAACAAGAGGCCAGAGTGGAAAGGGCACCAAGACCACACTGTGAGTTGTAGCAGACCTGGGGTCAGCATCCAGGTCTCCTAACTCCCCAGCTACCTCATTCCCCATTGCCCCACACTTCCACTCCCCTGCCAAGGGACAGGGGACTCACAGGAAGCATAGAATCTCTTTCCAGGGCTCCTTCCGTATAGAACGCAATAGCTACCATTTATTTCCAGCTCACTGTGTGCCACTAGCTGTGCTACTATGTGCTACTGTACAGTATCTCCCTCCCTGGGGAGGTGTGGCCTCTGTGGCAGGTTTATACGTAAGGAAACGAGCTCAGAGACATGAAAGGATTTTCCCAAAGCCGCAGCGCTAGTATGTGACTGAGCTGGGATTTAAACGAGAACTTTTTGGGTATTTCTGACCTCTCCCTTTCAGAAATCTATGAAAGGGATTTATAACCTCTACTGTGAGGGAGGTTATACTTTCTCCCTCACAATGAGACAGTCTCTGGCTAGTGCCTTAGCCCCGCTGTGTACAGTGTCCCTTGGGGCCTAACCCCTCATTGACTTTCACTCTTGAAGGCCTCTACTCGGTCTTCTCCAGATGTTGAAGTCAGAGCAAAGGCCTCTAGAAACCTGGATGGGGAATGAGGGGACGGCGTGTTGGGAGAGGATTATGTGGCAGCATGAACACTGATGATGCTGTAATTGGCTCCCTCTTTCCAAGCCGAGGTGTCAGCCGGCCCAGGCGCTGGGGCTAATTGTTGCAGGCAGCTAATAACTTGGATCGTATTCACTCTGGCATAAGTTGCCTGCTTCCTTGGAGGAGGCAGGCAAGGCTGGGAAAGGAGTGCGAAGCCTGCTGCTCGCGAAATTCTGGAGAGGCAGGAGTGAAGGGCTGCCACCTGCCCAGCCTCCCCCAGGCCCCGTCTGCAGCATCCCCACCCCAGCCTGGCCCCATCACCTTTCCCCAGACCTCTTTTTCTTCTCTTGAATTATTGGCCCCTCTATCCTCTTCCCCCCATAAACTCACACTCCCCTCCTGAACAGAACTTCAGGGAGAACGGGGCTGGGGAGAGGAAAGACGCTGTCTTGGGAGAAGCTCGAGACTGAAGAAGGCCTGGATCCAACCCAAACTATTCCACTGACCTGCTACACGACCTGGAGTCAGAAATTCATTCACCATGAACTTGGGCAAGTTTCCTGAGCTCTTTTGCGTCCATTATATCACATGATGAGCAATCGACCTTGAAAGTCATGGAAACAGGGATTGTTCATTCTATCTAGCATATGGCTCTCTGACTATATATAACTATATATATGACTAATTACCTAACTGTTACCTATAAATCTGTGCTCCACCTCAGCTGAAAAGATAATTGCAGGAGTATTATAGGCAGAGTTCATTATTACTCCCATTTTGCAGTTGAGGAAACTGAGTCTCAGAGAAATGAAGTGACTTGCCCAAGGTCATACAGTTAATAAACAACACGTAGAAAAATCAAAGTCAGTTTCCTAAATCTAGAACTCTTTACAGCACACCCCATTTCACTTGCCTCTGGGAATCCTGGAGAAGGTGAGATTAGAGGGAAACCTCTAATCTCTTTGGGTTGGGGCCAAACTCAGTGTGTTAGCAGACTGAAGAGGGAAACACCTATAAATACAGTTACTCTATTCCTTGATGGGGGGGATAATGGAGAAATTGCTCAATCTACTGCACTGTTAAAAATGAACACCCCATCCATCACCATATACTCTTTCCCTTAGTTGCTTTAACATTTAGTGGGAGGACTTGATCTGCACACAGTCCCCCTCACCAGGGTTACTGGGAGTAGTGGAATCAGATGCTGGGCTCAGAGGCTCTGCTTCAGACATGGTTGGAGAGAAAACAGAAATAAAGGGATGAGAGTTAAGGACAAAGCAGCCCTTTATAGCTCCAACTTCTTACAGAAGAAGGCCTTTCAATTAGTCGTGAAGACAGAGAACAGGGGAAGCAGCTTATCGGCACCAAGAGGCATTTAAATCAGACCCTGGAAGGACTTCCAACAGACATCACTAGAGTGGGGGGCCAGGGGAACGCAGAATCTCATTCTCTGCAGCCCTGCAGTTGGGTGGATCATTTGACTCTCGGAGTCATCTTTAATTAACACCTGGAGGGAAAGAAGGCTTCAGGGAGGGGCCCCGAGGTTGGGCAGGGATCTCTGAGTCCAGCATTCCCAGGCCCCTGTAAACAGGCATTCTCTCCTGCAGGCAAAACATGGAGTAGAGGGCAGGGGGGAGTCCGAGGATGAGGCTCTAGGAGGGGGATTCTTGTGACTTTCCACACCGGCGCCAGCTTCCGCTGCCACCACCACCAGTTCCACTTTATGGCAGGCATATTTCAAAGGCCCAGTTCCATTTGCATTTTTAAAACCCCGCTGATGGCCTGAGAAAATTGCATGCTTCCAGTGTTCCTGGGTACCACACTCCCACCTCCTCCTTTGCTCCATTGGGCCTCTGCCTCTGGACCTTCTCTTCCCAGAAGATCCCACATCAAGGGCTGACCAAACCCAGCCCCCACTGGAGATCATCTGGAGGTCCCAGGAGGCCAGGGAGGACTCCAAGGAGGGTGTGGCTGAGGGGCCACAGCTATGACCTGCTAGACAGCATGAAGCTAGGACCCAAATCCACTAAAAATAGTTCCCAGGAAAGTGAGGGCTGTGTCCCCAGGCATGGGCTGAGGGTGACACACGGAGCACATCAATATTGCTCCCTGTGGATTTGTCCGACTGGGAGGAACAGTGAATGAGCCTTGGAGAGCTTTGAGGAGGCTCCTGGAAGCAGCCTTCAAACAAATGGAAAAGCGTAAGCCATTCACCCGCAGAGAAAACCCTTTGCTCTCAGCTGGGCTTGGGAACACACTTTTGTGTCTCCCTTATAAACAGATCTTCTCCTGGTTCTCCTTCCTCCCACCCTCTCCCATGGTGCCACGTTCTCTGCCCTCCCTCTGGGATGTGGCAAGAGAGACTAGACGTTTGCAGGGCCATGCTGAGTCTGTTCCTCTGTGCACATGTGTCAGATTTGGCCTCTGATCTGGGGGCAGTCACACACGCCCTCTCCACTTCTCGGGAAAGGTCTCCTGTCTCTCTCTCCGCTCACAGCTCAGGGAGGCACCCATCACACAGGAGCTGTCCTAAACCCTAATGTCTTCGAGGCCAGATGGGACCACTGGGAGTTCCCTGATAGATTTGGCCAGCCTGGCAGTGGTTCCCATGACGATCTTGAGTACATAGGGAGTGAGTGCCAGGATAGAAACACCAGCTCGGGCCATTCGCTTCTGCATAGATGAGCTCTCAGGGCATCCAGAATCATAAACGTCCATGTGTCCAGTTGGCAGCCAGCCACTGGGAACAGCCCCCAGGGGCTGCACACCAGAGAGACAGAGCAGGGGTGGAAGGTGAGGAGCAAACAGAAGCTCCACTCAGCCCTTCCATGTTAGAGGTGCTCCCAACTCAGTTTTCCTCTTTTTTTTTTTTTTTTTTTTTTTTTTGCAGTACGCGGGTCTCTCACTGTTGTAGCCTCTCCCGTTGCGGAGCACAGGCTCCGGACGCGCAGGCTCAGCGGCCATGCATGGCTCACGGGCCTAGCTGCTCCGCGGCACGTGGAATCTTCCTGGACCGGGGCACGAGCCCATGTCCCCTGCATCGGCAGGCGGACTCTCAACCACTGCGCCACCAGGGAAGCCCCAGTTTTCCTCTTTTAAAAAGAAAGGCTGCGGCATGGATTGAGCATTCGTGTGTGGGTATGGGGCCTGGTGTTTCATTTTAGAATTCAACCGTGTTTCTATCTGCCCTGTAAGCTGGGAACTTCCTAGAGACAGGGGTTGCATTTCGACCCCCCTCTCCATTTCCTCTGTTCTGCTCTCAGCACACACTGAGGATGTATCGTAAACTCCTAGCTCACCCCTCACACAACAGTAACAATGGCCTCCCTTCGTTCTGGCTTCTATAAGTAAAATCCCTCCATCCGGCTGCTGGGGGCTGGCAACCGGTCCTCTTTCAAGGCATCCCCCTTGGCTCTCCCTGGGTGACACCAATGCTAATGTCCTCTGAGTCTTTCTCTCCTGATGGAGAGAAATGAGCCAGGCAATAATAGCCTTGGCTCCCTGGCCCCTTCTCCTTGTGGCCCGCGAACCAGGGATATAGGCAGAGCGTGTACTAAGGCTGGAGGGATGCCCGGTCCCAGGAGCTGGCATGGCTCTGGGCTCTGGTGCCAGAGAGATGAATGGAGATGGGAGGAAGGGACGGCGCCAGGAACCTGGGCTTGGCAGCTCCCTCCAGAGGAGACCTGAGGATGCCCTCCAGTGTCCAGGAGGCTGGTGACCTGCCAAGGCCGGGCGGACGGGGAGAGGAGCGCGGGCTAGGAGAGAGGTGGGAATCTAGGAAAGGGAGGGTGGGGGGCGGGGGGCGGGGCAGGGGACCCTGTCAGGGCCGTTTGCAGAGGCGGGGACTGACCCACAGGGGTCGCTGCGCCCCTCGCAGTCCCCGCCCGCAGGCTTTGCGAGCCCGGCTATACCACAGCGCGGCTCTCGCAGGGGGTGCGGCGGCCACCGTGGCGCCTGGCGGCGGGCTTTGGAGACAGCAGGGAGCGGCGGAGCGCCAGCCTTCGCCGGCTACTGACTCAAAGCCGGGCGGCGCGGAGGCCGGCGGCGCCAGGGTCTGGGGGGCGGTGTGGCCCCAGAGCCTGCCCTGCACACCCCCACGCCCCGTGGTAGGAGCCCGGACCCAAACAAAGGCGGGCGGCGAATAAAAGGCGGCGGCGGCGCAGCGAGCTCCCGGTGCGCGCTGGGGAGCGAGACACACAGCTGGCTGAGCGCGGTCTGTGCGCTCTGGAGCGGAGCGGGGAACGCCGGCCTCCTGCAGCTCCGAAGAGCTTCTCCCTGCGACTCCCGCGAGGGGACAAGTCCCCACGGCAGAGTGGCCGCAGCCCTCGGCCCCCTACGGCGCGCCTCCCTCCCGCGCCCGCGGCTCAGCCAGCTCAGCTTGGCCAGCCGAGGTGAGTGCGACGGCCGCTGGGCGCCATCCGGGTCGGGGCAGGGGGATGCATTGCTCGGAGGAGGGGGGCAAGCCCTCCGCGCCGCCCCCACCCCGGCCTGCGCGGCTCTGTATGTGAAGTTCTCCCGCTGTCCAGCCAGCCCGGGATGCGGGCCTCGGACCCTCCGGGAAAGCCCACTGGTGGGGCGCAGAGCCCAGAGCTATAGCCCCCCGCGGCCGAGCTCCCTCCTCACCAACTCCCCGCGAGGCCCGAACGGCCTGGGTCTGCACCAGCCTGTTTGATGCCCACAAACGGCGAGGCTTCCGACCTCTAGTCCCCTGCTAGTCCCTGCGGATGGATGACTGATTCCGGAAAAGTTGAGCATCAGTCTGAAGCCGCCCGGGATCAGTCTCTCACCCCAGCTGGAGCTCAGGGAGGGGACTGGAAAAGATAACGACCTCCTCTCCATCCACTTTCTACCTTAGCGCACTCATGCTCTCGACTGGACCTTCCCGGAGTGCTGGGGCCCAATTAACCTGGCAACCGGTCCAACCGGGCGCGCGGGAGTTCTGGGACAGACCGGGTAGGCTCTGGAAGCTGAGCACGAGAGGGTCTCCGGGCCCTGCTGAGAACGCTAGTGAGTGTGGAGATGGGGTGGGCAGCCAGCAGTGGTGGCGCTGAGGGTGTGGGGAAGATTCTCGGCGCGAGTGGCGCCGACTCCTGGGAGCAACCCCGCCACTGGGAGAACTTTTCCAAACTCCCTGGGGGGCCCGCAGCTGGGCTAGGAAGGCGCCTCCTAGGAGGCGTCCTTTCCTCGGCCCCTCTTTGCTCCACAGTTGGCCCCAGGTTCCTCTTGAGACTGGGCGCAGGTGCCCGCCCGTCCACGCCCGGGGTCAGTTCCGCGGACAGCCCCTGGAGGCGGCCTTGGAGACTCACAACCCCCGCGCACGTGCCCACGGGCCCAAGAGCACACAGACCCACAGTCCATGCACACACCGACACGGGTCTACCCGCAAACCACAGACCCGCAAACAATCCCCACAGATTCATAGTCCACTCACGCGATATACATCCACCCACACTCCACACAATCGGCACATGGAGGGAAGATCCACACGCACGTGAACAAACACAGATCTTCCCACAAGCACCAGCAAGCCGAGCAATATCTTCCCTCAGGTCCTGCTGTCTCTGGACACCTGACTGAGCCTCAGACTTCAGAGCTCACCTCCGGGTGCTCACAGGGATGCCCAGTGACTCACAGAGCTACTCAGGCTCCCTCCCTCAGCCTCAGCCCTCCCCCCCGCCCATGCACACACACCCTTTGAGGGAAGCAGCGAGTCACAAAGAAAACCCTCCCCCCACCCCAGTGCAGACTTGGTCAGGAGCCAGGGTATATGCCAAATGGAAGGAGTAGCCTGGCCCAGTGGAAGCGGCAAACAGAGCCCCAGCCTTGCAGAATCTTGGTATTGGGCTCAGAGTCCATTTTTCTCAGCTCACCACCCTCATGCCTGCTCCCCTTTCTTACTTCAGACAAAGCTCCCGCAGCCAAGGTCCACATCCGTCTCTCTGCATATTCTTTGCTCGCACTTTCTGTCTCTTTGTTTCCCTGCTCGGTTCGCCTCCCCCATGTTTATCTTACACACACACACACACACACACACACACCCCTTTTGTCTTTCCCAATTCCTCTTTCCCAGCTGCCTTCATTCTCTCCCCAACTTTCCTGCAGCCGGGGTCTGATCCAGTCAGTCTTTGCTCCAATGCGGCCACAGCTGACCCTTAGGGGGAGCTGACTTCATTCCCCCAGCAGAATCCACACCCCCATACGTCTCTCTTTGGAAGTCTGACCTTCCTCCCCATGGGGAGCTTCTGCCCCCTCCCCGGGAAAATCTCCAGGGCCAGATGACACAGATCCCTCACAGTCTCTCCAAGGGGCCAGGATTCCTCAGTTCTGGAATCGCAGCAAGCCCCTTAAAATCCAGAAACTGAGCTGAGAGAGGAAGAGTCACAGAGTGATGTAGTGGAAGGAACACTGGAGTGGAAGTGCGGAGCGGGGAGGCAGATCCTAGATTCAGCGTGGCCACAGGCTCCCAGTGTGTCCATGGGCAAATTCCCTTCTCTGAGCCTTAGGCTTCCGCATCTGTACAAGGACAGGGCAGGTTGAGGTGACCTTCAAGGGTCCCAGTTTGGCCCTAATAACGTGGGACACTGGCTTTCTCCCGAGTCTCCTTTCTCCTGAGTGTGGGTGGGATTGAAAATTGTGATTCTAACCCCAGAGTTTATTGTACCTTTCCCCTTCCTCAGAGCACCCACCACCGGTGAAGGCGTCCTGTCCCCTGAGCAATGGATGTTCAGATGATTTCCTTTATAGGACCAGAGATGTCAAGTAATTTTCTTGAGGTCACACCACTGGAGTGCCATCTCCACTGGGGCAGGCGTTGATTCTACTGTCAGTATATCCTCTGCATGAACCACTGCTTGTACTGGTGGCAGCTTGGTGAATGAATGAGTGGAAGGGTCAGGACTAAAACCTGGATCCCCTGACCCTCGGAATCTTGGAATTATGGTTTAAGCCCTTTTCTCTGATAGTTTAGACATGTTTCCCTTGTCTCCTCATTTCCCCTTCCACTCACCTGGTCATTCAAAGGTGGATGGAATTGTCTGAGTCCCTTCCCCCCTTAAGGCAGACTCTGGGCTGGTTGCAGATGACCACAGAGAAGGGGCTAGCTGAGAGCAGCTTTAGAGGCCATGCCTGGTGGGTAGAGGCTTGGCAGTCAACTCCAAGTCCCGAAGACTCTACCGAGTAGGCTGTCCACGGGCAGTTGGCCAGGATCTGCAGCCGGGTGGGAAGACACTCATCGCTACCATTTGGCTAAGCAACCACTTCTCACAACCCCACGAGCTGGGTACTGCGAAAATCACCTCTACAGATGAGCGAAGCGAGATGCTGAAAGATGAGGTGCTTTCCCTGAGGGTAATCAGCCAGCCCGCTCTCAGTCATAAAAATAGGTGCCCCAGGGCTTCCCTGGTGGCGCAGTGATTGAGAGTCCGCCTGCCGATGCAGGGGACGCGGGTTCGTGCCCCGGTTCGGGAAGATCCCACATGCCGCGGAGCGGCTGGGCCTGTGAGCCATGGCCGCTGAGCCTGCGCGTCCGGAGCCCGTGCTCCACAATGGGAGAGGCCACGACAGTGAGAGGCCCGCGTACAGCAAAAAAAAAAAAAAAAAGTGCCCCCAAAGGGTGGTGGTGGCGGCAGCAGTGGTTGGTAATGGTGTTATTGGTATTGAGCATGATGGAGCATTATGATGGCTGGAAACTCAGTGATTTGCCTCTTTGGTTCCCTTCCCCCTCGTTGAAATTGCTCCCCACCCGAACCGCTTATATTCTTCCCCCACCTATACTTGGAGAAACCGAGAGCTTGGGCAGGGAGGCAGGGGTGTCTGATCATCTGTCACTCTTAGCCAAGGAAGAGGGCTTGTCATCTGAAATCTTCCTTCTCTTGCCCACCCTTCCCACACCTGAGCATGTTTCCAGCCAGAGAAGCCTGGAGCAGCGTCAAAGTCTGTCAGAACACCCTTGCAAGCTGGGTTCCAGATGCAAAGCCCAGGGAAAATAAGTAAAGAGGGCAGTGTTGGCCCGAAATAGAAACACGCACCAACTCACAAATATGCATGTTTTCCAAAAGTTGCATTTCACGGGCAAGACAGCGTGGCTCACGCTCCAGCTGCTCGACTAAGGCCGGAAGCAAGTATGCTGCCAGGCCTGGTCCAGGGAAGGTGGCAGAGCCTCCCCCGCGAGCTCACTCCCTGCCTGGCCCTGGGAGACCGGACGGCGCTCTGTTCCTCACCAGCTGGAAGGTACACAGGTGGGAGGACTGAGATAATGTGTCTCTGGTAGTCAGAGCTCTTTCGAAATGGGCACCAAACAAGGCTGATGGCCTTGGTTCCTCTGCCTTACAATGGGGGCAGCAGGCTTGTAATTACAATCCTGATAATAATAGCTGTCATTTGTTGAGGACCTACTATGTGCCAGGTGCCAAGCATTTACACGTGTAAATGGAAGGGGTCACTTAACCTCGCAACCATCTCATGGCATGTGGATTTTTACCCCATTTAATATGAGGGGAAACCAAGGTTCGAAGAAGTCAAGAGGTCTGCCCAAGGCCACACAGCTAGAAGGGGCCAAGTTGGGGTCAGATTTTCATCTGAATGAAGCAAGAGCCCCTATTTTGCCCAGTGCTCTGCATTGTTTCTGCCATTCATTCATTCATTTATTCAATACATTTTTTTTTTCAAGAAACACACTTATGTGATGGTTTTCAAAAGAATGTAAATTCATCTGCCGGCTGGGCCAGGGGGAAAGGGCAGGCTTTAGCTCTGGCCATCCCAGGATCAGTACTCCAGGCTTCCAGGCTGGGGCTGGAACTGGGTGTCTTACCTCTGCATCTTGGGCTGTGTCCCCAACCATGAGAGCCCAGACCTGTCTGCCTGGGGGGATGGGCTCAGATGGGAGTCCCGCTGTGAAGCCTGGACTATGAAAAACAATTTCACTCCATAAGAGGTTAGGGCTGCGAGAGGCCTCTGCAGATGGGGAAGTTACTTCAGAGAGGGCAAGTGAGTTGCCCAGCATCACACAGCATGTTGGTGGCAGAGCCAGAATCTCAGAATCCCAGGCTGGTGTGCCATGTGGCCAGGCTGGCCTCCTTGAGTATGTGGGAAGCGTCCACATGGCCCCAGTGAAGGGGATTGAACGGGTGCAGGCAGTAAATCTAACACTCCCCTTCCAAGCACAGAGGTGAGATGCAGCTGGTTTTCACTGCCAAGCCCTCTTTTCCGCATCCCCCCTGATATCAAGACTGACCCTGCTGACCTGCCCAGGTCCCCCCCGTTCGTCACTGTGAACAACAGCACTAACAGATACAGAACATTTGCCGTGTTCCAGGCACAGTGCTAAAAGCTTGACGCGGGCTAATTGATGTAACCCCCACAGCAACCCTGCAAGGTAAGCGTGTACTTATTCCACTTTGCAATTGAAGGACCCAGGCTTGAGAGGTTGACTCACTTGCCCAAGGCCACACAGCTAGGAAAGAGGCATGTGGAGCCCCGCAGAGCCCCTGCTAGCAGGTTTACTCTGGGGGTGAGGAGGGAGGAGGTTTGGAACCAAAGCCAAGGGGACGGAGGAGCTCGTGGGCAGTAGCAGCCTATTTATATCACACCTTTAGGCCTCGTCACACTTGCTGGCATCGGTGCCAGCAGAGGCTGACCCTCTGCCAAAACCTGGAAGGAAGAAGCCCAGCGCAGGGTCCTGGGACCAGCCCCTGGGGGACGTTAACGAAGCGTAGGGTCTGGGTATGTTTCTTCCTGAACTCAAGGGAAAGAACCCGCTAGGCATGTGGGACTCCCAGAGATGCCCTTAGTCCTGGCATCTTGCTTTCTCTTTGTTCCTCCCTCTGAGGGAACTAGACTGGGAATCTGGGCAGTTTGGAAAGGGCCGTTAGGTGGAAGATTTGAACTTGACCACTGGGAATTAGGAAGTAGTGGTGACAGTGGGAAGGACTGGCTTGGATTTAGATACCAGCAGGTGCCATCCGGGTCTCTTATAGGGGACACTCCCTGGAACTAGGGAATGCTGTCCTGGGATACAGTGTCCAGAGGCTTAAATCTCCTCTACCAGAAAAAGCCTTCTCCTTAATCCCCCATCGCATGAGTGTGCCTGCGCAGCCCCACTGTGTGCCAGACATGCAGAAGTGGGAAAGCCTCAGTCTCTGTCCTTGTAGAGCTCACCAGAGTCTCCCATCCCTGCCCCAGCACCGCCTACCTGGACCAGAGGTGATGGATGGTAAGTAATAGCTCACCCAGGTCCCCCACCGGAAGTAGAAGAGGGACCCAGGTGCCCTCTGGGGCAGGATAACATGATCCAGGCCAGTGGTCATTTCACAGTGAGAAGGGAATTTCCTGTGGGTGGTGCCTGCAGTACACTCGGGTTCCCTCCCCAGCTCGATGTCTTGGTGGGAGAGGGGGTATGGTAGGGAAGGCTCATTTCCGCCCAGCCATCTGCTTGAGGCATCCAACACACATACTAGCACCTGGACGATGCGTCCTTTGCCAAACCTTGTTAATAGAGGAGACATGACTGCCCGCTGGAAGCCACTCCTGTCATGAAGGAGAATGGCGATCTTGTCTCGGAGGAAGGCAGCTTAAATGGGGTCGGAGTTGGAACAGCTGTGGCAAACTGGAGTTCCTGGGGTGTTTGGGGAGGAGTATGTGTTTCACCCCCACCCCTCTTCCCACTGTATCGGCCTTTGCACTGTCCTGGAGGATTTCTCGTGTTCTTAGTCGGGAGGGTCTGCGGGGTGATCACCCCAATGATAACGATGATTATCCTAGTGGCCAACGTATTTTGACTGTTTACTACCTGCTAGGCACTGGGCTTAGGGCTTTATAGGTATCATCTTATTGCATCTTCATACCTGCTCTGTGAGAGAGTTCCCATTATTGTTCCATTTCAAGGATGAGAAATGTGAAACACAGACTGAACAGCTTGCCAGTAAGCCGCGGAAACAGGACCCAAACCCAGGCAAGCTGGCCTCAGTGCACGATCATGACCACCATGTGACGGTTGTGGCTCGTGCTTTGTGGCCTTTATATCAACTTGATTTGGGTCCTTACAGATGAGTATGATTGAAGTCAAACGACCCTTTGGATCCTTCAGTAATCTGGGTAATTTGTACATATGGGCTCGGTCTGCGTCCTGGTTGACAGGGTGACGTGGATTGACCATTTGCTCCTTGACTACCAAGCCACCGAACGGATCACTTTTTGGATATCCAGATGTGGGCAACATCTGGCAGACTGGCAGGGCTTTTCTGGCTTTCATCCAGAAGTTTCCCCTTTGCATCCCACGTAGATACAGCTGGGACATGCATACCTCTGGACACGATTGCGTGTGAGAACTTTCTGTTTGAAATGTTATTTGCTGGTTTTATAATATCACCTTGTGACTTGACAAAGGCAGGATGCTGGTTTTGGTTCCTCTCTGCAACCCAGGCCTGGGAGACATTCAGCTAAGCTAGAGAGAAATCAGGCTTTGGTCTCTCAGCAGCCAGAAGAAAAGTAACCCCCTTCCCTTCTCCAACCGGAGAAGCTGGGAAGAGGCTGTGGGTGGTAAAGAGCCTTGTAGGTTAGTAGCTGCTGCATGTTCCCTGCAAGGGTTCCTGACTTGGTGACCTGGTCTTCCAGGGGCTTTGAGTGGATGATCCCAGAGTAACAGAGCCAGAAATTTGTGATAAACAGGGACGAGTCAGCCAAGAGGCACTCTTGGGCATTAGTGCTCATGAGAATAGATCTGGGATGTGAAGGTTCATGGAGCCTTACAGAGGAAAGGAGTTCAAGACACCACAAAGCCCTTATTTTATATAGCAAGCACCAACAAGTGAATGAATGAAGACGATGAGTGAATGAATGCATAAACGTAGAATTGGTGAATGGGGCCAAGAGACTTTGACAGCCAGGACCTGGATTTGGCCACACCTGACCCCAAGTACTGACAAGGCAAAGGATTCTGTTCTTGTCCGCTGGAACCCCCTTCAGCTCAGAGTCAGGGAGACAGTCTGAATCCTTGAACCTGGCCCTCTCACTGCATATCCCATCCCCACCCCATTGTGCAGGGCCCTCTGGTCACTGGGCTCCTCTGGCCCCTGGCCGTGGCAGGGATTGGAACCCAGGAGACCGCAAAGCTGATGGAGGCTGCAGCCCCAGCACCCTGAAAAATCTGCAACCCTCTTCACCTTCCCAGCTGCTTCCCTAGCCCTAAGCCACCCCGTCTTCTCTTTTATCACACTTCTGTGTCCTGGCTTTTTGAGGGCTCCAAATGACAGAACTAGGAAATACCTGAAATCTCATTGAGTCCAGCCCTCCCATTTTACAGAAGGGCAAACTGAGGTCCAGGAAGGAAGAAAGACTAGCCCAAGGTCATGAGCAAATAGGAGACTGAGCCCTATCATTGTAGGAAGATTTGAGGGAAGTTCCTATGAGGCCTTGGATAACACTGCATCACAGAGCAGGGTGGGGGTGGGACAGAAGGGGCCTGACATTCTGGAGCCCAGGTGGCTTCATTGGGTCTTTCCTGGCCTCTGAAGCAGGGCCAGGAGCAACAGTTCTGAGTTCCTGGGGCCTTGAATCTCCCAAGCATTTCATGGGAAAGGCAGCAGAGTTGGGGAGGGGTGCTACTTGGGGTCTGTTCTTCATCTTGGACCCTCTGCTCCGGCAGCTGAGCTCCAGCCCTCTGTTCCTGTCTCTGTAGGCAGCTACACCATCATGGAGGGTGGGCTGAGGGCCAGGGTCAGACTCCCCACCCTGCCAGGGGCCTCTCTGCTGGCCCCGGCTGTGGAAGGGCTCTGAGTGCAACTCCTGGACTGACCCCTCCCTCCCAACTATACGCACCTGCACTGCCAATCAGCAGGGTAGCCAGGAAGCACTTCCCCGTACAGGAACGGAAGGTGCGTTTCTACCCAGCCAACCAAGATGATGAAGTTGGATGTCACCCCCTGGTGCTTTTTCTCCTCCCTTCCCAGGAGCCAGGGTTGTGCCTGTGGCCAGAATGACTCCTGGGGGCAGAGGCTGGGCGGGGGGATGGGGGGCAACATGTGCACACACCAGTGGGGATTGGGAAGGCAGACTCTAGCACTGTGAGAATTTTCCAACACATGAGACTCAAATAAAACCTAGTATAATGAGACGAGTACTGAGCTTATCAGAAGTCAGTTTCAAATAAATCCCTTTACTTCTTTTAGCCTCAGTTTTCTTGCTTGCAAATTGGAAATAATTCCTAAGACTAGAAAACCTATATGAAGATCACCTACAAGCTGTAAGTTGCTACAGAGATGAAGCATCATTCAGTCCCTCAGGATGAGAGGATCAAGGATAGGATCAAGGCTATGGCTTAGGGACGCAAGAGCCCCAGCAGTCGCCAACATCTTTGCTGAGCTGCTTCCATCTGGGGCTAGCCTCCTTGGCCTTCCACGAGCCCAGGCAGCAGGGGCTGGGGGAGCCCCAGGTTCTCGGAAGGGGAGATCTGTCCTAAGCCTTCTCATTTTCTTTCTGGGCAGTGAGGGTGGGGATACAGCCCCTTTCTACAGCTCCATCCCAAACCAGTCGTGGTGGCCCGTCGGTGTGTCTGAGCACTTTGCATGTCTGCTTTCTATCTTTCAGCTTCCAATTAGCCCTCGAGCTTCGCTTTTGTGGTATGGGGCCAAGAAGAGTCTTGGAACGTCCCCAGACCCACAGATGTGGTCTGGGTATGTGGGGGGAGAGGAGGGGTAATGGTCTCCAAAGCTTTCCTCAGAGCTAAGGACTGGCAGGTTACCACCTGCTATGTCCCAGCGAAGCAGATGGCACCCAACCAGCACACTTTATCTGGCTGTTCCTGCTTCTTGGCTTGATGATACAGGACCCAGCCTGGGTGTCCCCACCCCCATCCAGTTGTATGTTAGCTTCTGAATAGGGATGAAGGGGAACCCCTCCCCTTCCTCTGCCTCCCCGTCTTGGGCAGCAGCTAACAATCAGAGGTGGAGAGCTTAGAGAGCATCTCTCCCAACCCACGGTCTGACAGATGGGGAACCACCCACCCAGAGATGTTAAGTGACTTGCTCTAGGTAACACAGCAGGCTGGTGGCAGGGCAGGTCCCTACTCCCAGCCTCCAGGGCCACTGCTGCTGCCCCAGGACCCCTCCCCCACTGACGCCTCCTCTCTTGTCCCTGAGCTTGAGCTCGCAGGAGGAGCCGGCTAGGGCCGGAGAGGAGATGCAAGGGGAGTTGTTTTACATATTTGTTAATTGGGTCTCAGGGAGAGAGAAGGGCTCTGAGCTGGTCAGCCAGGAAGGAATCCCATTTGGCTTTTATGGCCATTGTTATTAGTTGTATTTCGTGGAGATCTTTTTATTTTTTATTAATCCAGCGGTCTGGGGGCTGGGGAGCTGACCGGCTGCTGGGCCCCGTGGGCCCTCCTGCTCCCACGAATTCCAGGCAGCAGCCAGGACTTGGGACTGGGGGTGGGGGAGAGGTGGTGGGAAGGGGCGGCCTGGACAGGTTGACCAAGGTATGCAGTGAGGGTTTTCAGGAATCTTCTGATCCTTTGGGCGAGGGGTGTCTGGGTCCCTGGCTGTATTTCACAGGCTCTGTAAGCATCGCTGGGTTTATTAAGCTTTTTTTTTTAAATATTAATTTATTTACTTTTGGCTGTGTTGGGTCTTCATTGCTTCACGTGGGCTTTCTCCAGTTGCGGTGAGCGGAGGCTACTCTTCGTTGCGGTGCGCGGGCTTCTCATTTCGGTGGTTTCTCTTGTTGCGGAGCACGGGCGCTAGGCACACGGGCTTCAGCAGGTGCGGCACGTGGGCTCAGTAGTTGTGGCTTGTGCTCTAGAGCGCAGGCTCAGTAGTTTTGGTGCACAGGCTTAGTTGCTCCGCGGCACGTGGGATCTTCCCGGACCAGGGCTCGAACCAGTGTCCCCTGCATTGGCAGGCGGATTCTTCTTTTTTTTTTTTTTAAGATGTTGGGGGTAGGAGTTTATTAATTTATTTATTTTTGCTGTGTTGGGTCTTCGTTTCTGTGCGAGGGCCTTCTCTAGTTGTGGCAAGCGGGGGCCACTCTTCATCGCGGTGCGCGGGCCTCTCATTATCACGGCCTCTCTTGTTGAGGAGCACAGGCTCCAGACGCGCAGGCTCAGTAGTTGTGGCTCACGGGCCTAGTCACTCCGCGGCATGTGGGATCATCCCAGACCAGGGCTCGAACCCGTGTCCCCTGCATTAGCAGGCAGATTCTCAACCACTGCGCCACCAGGGAAGCCCGGCAGGCGGATTCTTAACCACTGCGCCACCAGGGAAGTCCCCTATTAAGCTTTTATTGCCTTTTTCTCAGAAATGCAGGACTGCTTGGCGGGCAGGCCTGATGGGTATGGGCTGTGAGGCCTGAGTTGTGCAGGTGGGACAGGGTGGGGAGAGAGGGGACAAGAGTGGGTCAGTGAGTGGAATTCCCTTGGGCAGTGGAGCACAGTGGCTAAAAGGATGGGCTCTGATTCAGGCCTGCAGAGGCTCAGATCCCAGCCCCACTCCTGCTGCCTTGTAGAGCTGAGGCTGGATCAGACAAGGCATAAACAAGTAAAGCACCAGTGACGACACACAGCAGTGCTCGGTGGATGGGAAGCCCCTTGCGTAGGGCCTTCTATTTTCTTTCGCTGCCTGTCCCACCAGAAAGAGCTGGATGGCAGATCTGGATGGCCCGTGTGTGTCCTTTCTCTGGACATAAAGTACTATTCCTGGCCCAAATGGCATCATTTCTCCCCTCCTCATGGCTGAAGAAAGGGGTGCTTGGAGGAGTGAGCCCTGGCCAGAAATCCAGGAGCCTGAGTCCATCCCTAGAGCCGGGGGTAGGACAAGCCTGAGGAGAGGCTAGTGTGAGCCCCAGCAAGGGGAAGGCCAAAGGCAAGGTCACCTGCTGGAGGAAGCCACTGGGAATAGGGGAGGGTGGCCAGGGCAGCAGGGTCTTTCACAGAATAGTCCTGGAGTACCTGCAAAAGAATCACCTGGGGAGGTGGTGTAAATACAGATTCCTGGGCCCCATCCCCTGAGCATCTGATTGATGGGATCTAGTGTCTGGCCCAGGAGTTTGCCTTTTAACAAGTGCACCTGGTGACTGATCCATATTAAAGTGTGAGGGCCGATGTAGCAGAGAATAGAAAAGTCAGCTCCAGCCGACCTGCAGACCTGGCCACGAGCAGGGGCCAGGTTTGGGGCTCTTCCCATCTTTGAAGCTCATCATGACCATACCAGCTGCTGTGACTCAGCCAGCAGGGTGTCACCACCCCATTTTTCAGATCAGGAAACTGAGACTTGCCCAAGGTACCCAGTTAGTGGCAGAGCCAGGGTTTGAACCCAGGGCTGTCTCTCCCCCTTCCCCCCCAAATCAGGCCCTGGTGCTCTTAATACCTGACATCCCTCTTAGTGTTTGGGGACCAGTTCTGTTCCACAGAGCCCACCAGAGAGAGAACACACAGAAAGGGGGAAGCTTAGGCCGTTGTGACCATTAATGTTGGGTTCCTCTGGTGCTGGCTGGGATGTTTCCCCGGGTGATATATTGATGAGATCAAAGCTGGTTTGCCTGATATATATCGAGCTGTTGGGCTTCCAAGTCAGTGCCCACAGTTTCCTGGCCGGCTGTCAACCTGGGGAGGCCAACCGTCCTTCATGTGATCCATCTCCGCAGCCTGCCCTTCTCTGAGAAATGAGGCGCCTGGATGGGCTCACCACAGAGCCCCTCTCCCAGATCCCTTCCCTCTCCCACCCGACCTGGGCTCCCAATAAATAAGCCCAGACTTTCTCTGGGGGGAGAAGTGGTTGTGTATATCCCTCTTCCTGCCTTCTGTTGGCAGATTTAGCCGATAGAATGGTATTTCTTAGGGGGCAGGAGGTCTAATGGGGAGTGGGTGCAGGTGTTTGCTTCAGCTGCAGCTGTGAAGCCAGGTTTCTTCAGGGCTGGGGCAGGGAGGATGGGGGTGATAGATTTAGGGTCTTCTTGTTGGGGAAAAGGCTCAGAAAGCCACCCAGCTACACTCCTTCCTTTGTGGATTTGAAGGGCATTCCCTGTCTCTGTTGCCATTTTCATCTGAGATTCTGGATAGGACTTGGGGCTTCTTGAGAGAAGAGTCCAGGAGGATCCTAGGATCCAGCTGCTGGGATGGGGTTCCCTGCTTCACCCCCACTTTCCCTCTGGGGAAATTATATTAGTGGGGGTCCTCCAGAGAAACAGAACCAATAGGATGTTGATTAGGTAGAGAAGAAGAGAGAAAGAGAGAGAGAGAGAGAGAGAGAGAGAGAGAGATTGAGAAGAGTTGAGGCATCCCGACATCTGCAGTTGGCAAGCTGGGACCCAGGAGAGCTAATGGTGTAGCTCCAGTCTGTGTCCAAAGGCCTGAGATTCAGGAGAGCTGATTATGTAAGTTCCTGTCTGAAAGCCAGCAGACTCGAGACCCAGGAAGAGCCAGTGTTTCAGTCCGAGTCTGAAGATTGGAAAAGACCAATGTTCCAGCTCAGGCAGTCAGCAGAAAGCATTCCCTCTTACTCAGCCTTTTTGTTCCATTCAAGTCTTCAACTGATTGGATGAGGCCCACCCACACTAGGGGAGGCCATCTGCTTTACTCAGTCTGCACATCCAAAATCATGTTTGGTCAAATGTCTGGCATGCCATGGGCCAGTCAAGCTGACACATACTATTAACCATCACGTCCATGCTTTCCTTGAAGGGAAGGCCAAGCATCCAAGGCTGGTGGAGACTTCCTTTGCATCATGCCCTGAGCTGCCTGTCACCTACTAAAAGCAAAATTGCTGAGACCTGCATGCTTTCAGGTCTTACGGGGATGCCACAGGCTTGCTAAAGGGCAGTGGGTTTCCTCAGTGAGTATTTACATCTCAGCTCTCAAGGAACTCAAAGGCTGCTTGGAATGGTGAAAAGAACATAGGCTTCGGGATTAGTAGACCTGAGGTTCAAACGCTAGTTCCATGCCTTATTAGCTGTGTGACCACAAGAGAGTCCCTTAACCTCTCTGATTGTTTATTACTCTGTAAGGTGGGGATGCTTATAAAGCCTCCCTTGCAGGGCTGATATATGAGGGAAGGTACTTGCACATGGTAGGTGCACAGCTAATTATGTTATGATTCTCTTCCTGGGTGTCAGTTTCTGCATTGAGCTACTTGGGTTTCTGGCTTCATCCCATCTGTGTGATTTTGACCCAGTTTTGTTTTGTTTTGTTTTTTGCGGTACGCGGGCCTCTCACTGTTGTGGCCTCTCCCGTTGCGGAGCACAGGCTCTGGACGCGCAGGCTCAGCGGCCATGACTCACGGGCCTAGCTGCTCCGCGGCACATGGGATCTTCCCGGACCAGGGCACGAACCCACGTCCCCTGCATCGGCAGGCGGACTCTCAACCACTGCACCACCAGGGAAGCCCCTTGACCCAGTTTTATCACCATGTCTCCAATGTATCTGCAGCCTCCTGGCCTGAGATGGAGTACTCAGGTATCCAAGAAGAATTTGGAATTCTGGATAGCAGGCACATAGCTGGGGCATATGGAGGCTGCCAGACTCTTAGAAGATGGGGTATTAGGATTTAGAACAGTGACGCCTAGTAGGGACCAAGCCCTCATCTTTCCTTTCCTCTCTTCTCTACCTCTGATGAGCTAAATTCACCAAAGGGGTAGATCCATAACCAGAGAGTGGAGAAGGGCACAATGTCCCTACTGCAGCTCATCAGGAGGAAATGGAGCTGTTTCACTCAAAATATCTCATTTTGAATTTCTGCCCAAATCTCTCAGCCCAAGAGTAGGAAAATCAAAGACCCCAAGATGTTTCCAAGAACCAGAGCTGAACCAGGGAGGCAAAACACACCTAGACTGGAAGAAAACGCTGATTAGCTCCTAATTACCATTAAATTATATATACATGCTTTAAGCCGAATCTGCAAGGCTAATGTGATTCTTTTATTACATTTTAATAGTCTGGCTGGGATGGGGAAATGAAGAAGGAAGGGTTCTGTTACCCTTCGTCAGAAGGAGGGAAGTTGTAAACAGGGATACAGGCGGCTCAGGCATGGGGCCACATCCCTTGGAGGCTTTCTGGAGAGGAGCAGGGCCTCGTGAGGGGCTGAGGATGTCTGAGACAATACCGCCTCCCACCAAAGCCCCGTTCTGTCTGGATGGGGAAGTCCATCTGGCTTGTGACTTGAAGAATGCCTCTTTCCTCGACTTTAAGAATAGCTTCCCTATGTTGGCTCTTTGGGTCCCCATGTCATCTTCCCCAGGCCTGGTTATTCCCTAGGGCTGCCAAAAACTGCCTCCAGAATCTGATGACGGAGCAGATAGAGCACTCCTTTGAGCCACGTGTCCCGGCTCTGCCATTGAAATATGACCTTGGGTAAGACCCCTTGCTGGGCTTAGTTTCTAAGCGGTGAAATGAAGGAGTGGGATCAGGTGTGCTCTGATGGCCCTTCTGAGTCTGATAAGACAGGATCTACTTCCTGGTCATTTTAAAGACTCCTCTGTCCATCTCAGGGGAATAGAAGATCCCACACTCACTCACTCATTGGGCATTTGCCATCTCCTGCTCTCCCCAGGTCCTTCTGCTTTCTAACCAGGATCTCTCTTGCTGCAACTCTCCATGTTGCCTCTCCTTGGAGGACAGAACCCTCCACCCTCCCGTGCCTGTTATAGTAACTCCTCAAAGAGTTGAAGGCTGTTAACAAAATCCCTTCTACACACATACACGCATGTTCTATTTTTAAATAACGTTTGTTTCTGATTCTAGAAGTCCAGCTGTACCTGATCCTTGTAGAAAAATTGGAAATAGACAAGTATAAAGAAGAAAATAAAAATCACCCATAATCCTCCCAGACAGAGAGATAACCACTATCAATGGGGTTTTTTTGTTTGTTTGTTTGTTTGTTTTTTTGCGGTATGCGGGCCTCTCGCTGCTGCGGCCTCTCCCATTGCGGAGCACAGGCTCCGGACGCGCAGGCTCAGCGGCCATGGCTCACGGGCCCAGCGGCTCCGCGGCATGTGGGATCTTCCTGGACCGGGGCACGAACCCGTGTCCCCTGCATCGGCAGGTGGACTCTCAACCACTGCGCCACCAGGGAAGCCCTATTAATGGGGTTTTTTAATGCATATATATGTAGATTTTTTTTCCTGTTATAAAATTGGGATAATGCTGCAAATGTGGCCTTGGGTTGCCCCAAGCCTGGCCCTTGAAATTGGGCCATGTTCTTTCTTCTGAGACTCCTTAGGGTCTGCTCTTCCCTTGTAGGCTGCTGTCTCATTTGCTTTTCTCAAGAGGAGGGAAACCATGTTCCATGGATGTGTGTCCACCTTGGTTCATGGGCCCCCGGGAGGCCCAGAGTTTTGACTGTCTCTGAGTGTGTGTGTGTTTGTCAGAGACAGATGGAGACGGAGGGAGAGAGCAAACCTGTCAGTCACTGAGCAGGGGCACCCTAAGGGGAGATCACGAGGGCAGGGTGACAGTCCCCCGTGATCACAGCCCTATTTTGGGCTCTTTGTCTGAGTCAATGAGAGGTATTGAAGGCACCGTCAGCTTTGTGAAGAGCTCCAGCATGGTGCAGCTGGAGCTCTTCACTAAGCTAATCAATTCCCATAATTTGAGAAAGGCAAACACATCTGCGATCTGCTGCCCATCCTGGGAGGGGCCGCTGAGGACAGGGTTGCCAGCTGAGGCATTGGAGTCGGACCCCAGCTGCCAGCCGGGCCTCCCTTGGTTTGGTGGAATCTCTCAGATTGTACCCACCTCCCCTTGGCCTGCAGACTAGGGCTTCTCAGAGAGTCTGGAGGTGTCACAGCTGGAGGGACCTGGGCTTTTACCATCCCACTGCCAGATGGGAGAGACAGGGTACCGAGAAGGGATGGGACATGCCCAGGGCCACACAGACAATTGGAGGCTGAGCTGGGTCTGGAGCCATGTGTAATTTCCCACCTTGCAACTTTCCTTTTCAGGGGTAGACTGAGAAGGCGGGCATGGTGGTGGAGGCGGGGAGGGGCGTGCTAGACAACTCATCAGGTCCACTTCCTCCTCTTCCATCTCATCCTCTCCAAGATCCTTCCCACCCCAGGCAGAAGAAACCGTACTCTCTGCCCTATGCTAATACTGTTTGGTGTCTGACTGTCCTCTGTCCAGGGGAAAGTTCTACCTAATATCAAACCCAGCTTCTTCAGAGACTCCCTTTCCTTCCTTCCTTTAACAAATACCTGCTAGGCACTAACCTCCCTCCCCAGAGTATTTTAGGCCACAGGAACACAGCAGGGAACATGACAGCCAAGTCCCTGCTCCCTTGGAGCTCATGTCCACTGAGCTGTGGGGCTCTCACTGGGAGGCAGAATGGGTCACTTAAATCTAGCAAGTAGTCTGCAGGGCACAGAGTCATACATACGCGACAGGGCTCCACTGCAACTGTTCAGTTACTGTTGCCATGGAGCAAACTATCCCAACACTTAGTGATGTATGACAGCTGATATGTTATGTTCGTGGATCCTGTGGGTCAGGATAGGGCAGGCACAGGAGAGGGTGGCTTAGCTCGACTCCACAGCACCTGGTCCTCAGCTGGGAAGACTAGAAGGCTGGGGGAAGCTTGATGGCAGGGGGCCCAGAATCACTGGAGGCATCTTCATTCATATGCCTGGTGGTTGAGGCTGGCTGGCAGCCAGGTTGTCAGCAGGAGCTCCCACATGTGGTCTCTGCATGGGCTAATTTGGGCTTCCTCAGCATGGTGGCGGGGTTCAAGGATGAGTGTCCCAAGACAGCCAGGTGGAAGCTGCATCTCCCTTTTTAGCTAGCCTCAGAAGTCACAGAGCATCTCTGCTGTGGCCACAGCCCACCCAGATTCAAGGCAAGGAGTGCAGACATTACTTCTTGATGGGAGAAGTCTTAAAGTCACATCATGAGAAGCACATGTGAGGTGGGAGATATTGTTGTGGCCATCTTTGGCAAATACAATGGGCCCCGTGGGTGTTTTAGGAGTTCACAGCCTTTGGGGAGAAGCAGAGTGTTACAGAATAGTAGCTGGCATTTCCTAAGCACGTATACCTACCAGGCACTGTGGTCAGCCTGCTCTGTATATCATCTAGCAACCTCGATGGTGAGTACTGTTAGCCCCGTTTTGCAGATGGAAAAACTGAGGCTCAGAAATGCTACACTGTCTGCCCTAAGTCATACAGCTGGGATTTGCACCCAAATCTGTCTGCCTCCAAAACCATGGCTCTTAACAATCTGCTACACTGCCTCTCCCTCCCTGTCCCTAAGTAGTTTTTACCCCCAAAGTGTGGTGAGAAGCTTAGACAAGTAGCTTGGGGGTGGGGGGTGCGGGGTGTTCAGATCTGGGAAGGCTTCTTGGCAGAGGTGACACTTGAGCAAGGCCTTGAAAGATGTTTTAAACTTGGACATCTGGGGACGGGAGTAGCATTCCTGATGGAGTAGCAATGGGATAGAGGGATCACCCAGGGAGTGCTGACATGACTCGGAATCCTGGTCTTAGACCCGCTCACACACCAACACATTGTAAACTGTACCCTGGGCAAGGCAGGCTGAGGCTGGCGGCCAGTGGATGAACTTAGTCCCCAGAAAAAAAATGCAAAATTGGCCCCTGTCCCTTTGCACCATATTACCATCAGCTTCCTCCTTCAGTGGCTGGGAATGGGGTGGAGGTTCCCCAAATCCCCCACCTCCACATGCAGACCTGGGTTTGCCCTTTGGAGATGGGGTGAGTCTGAGCTGCCTCTGGTTCACTTCCACAAGTTTCTGCTAAAGCAAATTGGGCCTCAGTGCAGGTAGCCATCCCCTTGGCTTGTGTTAGGGCCTCAGAAATGGGAAGTTAAATGTTTGCATCCATAGGAATCTCGAATATTACAGAAGCAGTTCCCGCCCCTTCCAGGCCTCTCTCCCTTTCAAGTTTTCCTCTCCCACCCACCCTCGGCACCCCCTCCCTCCTCTTCCGTTCCCTAACTCCACTCTCCTGTCCCTCTCCAGTTTTCATCTTTCTCTGTCTCGCATCTCTCCCATGTCCCATCTCTCAGTCTCTGTTTCCCTCCTTCTCCTTGCCCTCTCTCCTTCACTTTCTTTGGGCTGAGGGCAGCCCCCTCTCTTCCCGGACAGACAGTCTAATTGAAATGGAGCATTCTAGAGAATGTTAATAGGAAAGACAGCATTAATTAGCCAGCGCTGGCATAATTAGCTTCCCCTTCTCACTGCCTGGCCTCTAACTGGATAATGAGTCTCTCTCCGTCCAAACAGAGGGCAGGCAGGACAAGGGGACAGGCCATGCCCGGGGATGCCGGAAGGCCTCTTGCCTTTGGACCACCCTGCTGGAGTCCTCAGGCTGCCCTCTCCTGCCAGGCCCTCCTGCTGCTTGTGCCCACGTCTTGGGGAGACAGATGCCCGGCCCCTGTCTGTGCCTAAAGGTTTGACGTCCCTGGAGCTGCATATTAAGTGGTCTGAGCCCGACAAACAGTGGCCACAGCTGCAGTGTCCCAAAGAGGGGGTGGAGAGCTATTGAGAGTTCTTGAGCAGAACTATGACAGGCATCTAGCCCTGGCAGAGCCGCATGGGCACTGGCTGAGCACATTACAGTCCCCAGAGAGGAGCAAAGAAATCTGCTCAAGCGACAGATAATATACTACACAGACTGAAAGTGCTTCCACCCTTGACACGCCCCACAGCCACGTGAGGCAGGAATGGCCACCTCTGTTTTACAGATGAAGACTGAGGTTCAGGATGCAAACTAGGGTCTGACTCCGAAGAGCACGCTCGTTCCCTTCTACCCTGATACTTTTGGATGCCTTTACAGTTGCTCGTTAAATAAAAGTGATTGCAGCAAAGTCACACCTCACATTGGCTTTGAGTTCTAAAATCAGAGGATGCAGCAAAAATTGGGAAATCATACATCGTCAAAATTGCCCTCGAATATCCCTTACACGGGGAGGAATTTCTCTTCTGTTTGCAACTGGGCTGTGATTCTCCTTTTTCTGTGACCTTGAAAGCCCTGATCTAGTTGGGAGACGTGATGGGCAAATAATAGGATTTTTCTTTCTGTTTTGTACACATGTGGTTGAATTCAGTTAAGTGCCTGCTTGATGCAATTCCATTGTAGTATTTGTCTTGGTTATGAGTGGGCAGGGTTAACGCTCAGGGTGGGCGACTGCAGCTACAGGGCACCATCCTCTCCTTCTCTGCAGCCTGCTGACCCTCTCCCTCTCCTGTAGGCTATGGACTCGGAGGATGACCCTTTGCTGCAGGATGTGTGGCTAGAGGAGGCGCAGGAAGAGGAGGAGGAAGCAACGGGTGAGGCCTTTAGGAGGGCCCAGAAGCCGGGGCCCCAAGCTGGGGCAGGGGGGCAGTGTTGCTGGTGGCACTGGACCTTGCCCTCCCGGCCCCCAGCGTCAGGCTTCTGGAATACACTGGGCTGGGCCTTCACCAATCCGTGCTGTGCGGGGCTGGTGCTCTTCCTCGGCTGCAGCATCCCCATGGCTCTTTCAGCCTTCATGTTCCTCTACTACCCGCCGCTGGACATTGACATCTCCTACAATGCCTTTGAGATCCGCAACCATGAGGCCTCCCAGCGTTTCGACGCCCTCGCGCTGGCGCTCAAATCCCAGTTTGGGTCCTGGGGGCGCAACCGGCGCGACCTGGCCGACTTCACTTCTGAGACGCTCCAACGCCTCATCACAGAGCAGTTGCAGCAGCTACATCCAGGCAATCGCTCGCGGCCGGCCGCCCGGGCCCCGTACCAGGTCCCTGCCGCGCTGAAGCTTGGCCCAGGACTGTGGGACACCTCCACCGCTCAGAAGCCAGCAGCCAATCGGAGCGGGCGTCTTCGGCGAGCGACTCCACCCCTGGGGAGCCTGGCAGCCAACCAGAGTGAAACCCAGGTGCACCAGGGGCTGGACAGGAATGGGCGGCGCCAACCCAGCGCCCCTCCCCCCACGGCGGCTGCGGCCAATCAGAGCCGTGCCCGCCGCGGCGCCTCGCGTTGGGACTACTCACGCTCCTATGTGAGCGCCAACACCCAGACGCACGCTCACTGGCGCATCGAGCTCATTTTCCTGGCGCGTGGCGACGCAGAGCGCAACATTTTCACGAGTGAGCGGCTGGTCACAATCCACGAGATAGAGCGCAAGATCATGGACCACCCGGGCTTCCGGGAGTTCTGCTGGAAGCCCCATGAAGTGCTGAAAGACCTGCCGCTCGGCTCCTACTCTTACTGCTCCCCGCCCAGCTCGCTCATGACCTACTTCTTCCCCACTGAGAGGGGTGGCAAGATTTACTATGATGGCATGGGCCAGGACCTGGCCGACATCCGGGGTGAGCAGCCCTGGGTGTGGGTGGGGCGGGGCCTGTAGGGACCAGGTCTGAAGGAGGTTGGAGGCGGGGCTTGTAAGGGGTGGCGGCTGAGGGTAGGTGGGGCTTGTAAGGGAAGTGGGTGGTTAATGAGGCTGGGAGCAGGGCTTGGAGGTTAAGGGAAGGCTTGATTCTTGACTCAGTACTTTACAGACTGGTCGGAGGATGGGGTCGGAATTGGCTGTGAGGTGGAGTCAGGCTGGAGCTGAGTGCTGGGCAGGCCTGGGGGCCATCATTGAGGAGGGGCAGGGAGTTGGGGTTGGGTGTAAGATGGGATCTGAGGGAGGCAAGGAAGGAGGTTTGTGTGCACATCTGGATTGAGGGAGACTGGGAGTTATGCTGTGACCAGAGTTAGGCTTGGGGTGGGGCTTGGGCGTGAGGTTGGTTAGAGGGAAGGTGGGGTGTGGTTACAGAGAACTGGGCATCTGGAGAGAGGCTGGGGTTGAAGGAAGACCAAGGTGCATTAGTTTGAAGTACGTTAGGGGTGGGACTTGAGAAAGGATGGGGAGGGGCCAGAGGCTGGCTGTGGAGGCGGGGCTTGGGTTTGCCTTTTAAGGGGCACATGGGCGGGGTTCTAAGCAGGTGGAGGTGGGACTGGCATGGGAAGGAGTTACAGGACTGCAGAGTCTGAGCCTTGGAATTAGGTGAGGTTCAAACTGAAATGGAGGTGTAAACTTAGTGGGAGTCGCCTGAGCATATCTGGGGGGCTGCTCCCCTCAGACAGCTGTGATTTCTCTAAACCATCGTTCTGTTAGAGACAGTTGGAGGTAGCCCAAGCTGGGACAGTTTTCCATTTCCTCAGAAAGGGGGTGAGGTGTTGAGGAGGGCAGGATGACCCTGATGGAGGGTTGTTGGGAGCTGACCCACTGAGCTCCTTGGACTCCTTGACCTCTGCCCCTGCAGGCTCCCTAGAGCTGGCCATGACTCACCCGGAGTTCTACTGGTATGTGGACGAAGGCCTCTCTGCAGAAAACCTCAAGAGCTCCCTCCTGCGCAGCGAGATCCTCTTTGGCGCACCCCTGCCCAGCTACCACTCGGTGGATGATCGCTGGGAGGAGCAGCGGGCTAAGTTTCAGAGCTTTGTGGTCACCTATGTGGCCATGCTGGCCAAGCAGTCCACTAGGTAGGCAGTCCAGCTGCACCCGGTGTGTGCCTGGCCTGTCCTTGTTTGTACCAGGAAAGGGCTGTATCAGCATAGGGAATTGGTTTCCAGGTGGTTCTTTTCTCATAAACCCCAGATCCCCTTACCTGCAACCTTTTCCCTAGGAGATCTTTCTTTTCAGATCAGGGGCGGAGCCAGATACATCCTCATCATCACTCTGACAGATGAAAGGACACTTTTCCTGATCAGTGCTGTTGGTTTAGTGAACATGACAGCTTTGGAGGAACTTCTGCCCTGGAGGTCTTTGGTATTGATTTTCTCCTGAGGTGGTGCTAGAAGGCTTTCTGGAAAGAGTATTGACCAGGGCATAAGGAGTTCCTCTCTGCTTCTACTATCCAGGGAGATAGTGGGCAAGTCACTTCACTTCTCTGGGCCTCTGATACTGGTAAAACGGGGATGATGACTCCTGCTACCCTTCTGCAGTCATTAGGAGGAGACGAACTAAGAGATATGAAAGAGCTTTTGGGCAGTGGGTGCTTTGATCGTCCTCCAGCCCTTGGGATGTGTGTCTGAGAATACAACTGGGCCTCTCGCCACCAGGAAAGACCATTGGATAGCTCATCTGTCAGTCCTGCAGGGCAGTAACTCCAGTGCCTCTTGGTCCTCTGCCCTGACAAGTCATCCCCCAGCACAGGAGGAATGAATCTGACTGAAATACCCTCGTTTCTTTATTGAGCAACTACTGTAATAATCAGAGCTAACATTTATTGAGTGCTTACCGTGTGCCACACACTGTTCTGAGCCCCTTATACACACCACAAGCGTCTTAAGTTATTAGGTTATTATGGGTAACTTGTGGATTTGTTTCTGTGGTCTGTTCTTTCACTTGGTTTTTGGTCATGTGGTCCTGCCTGTGAGTATGCCTGGTAATTTTTACTGAGTGATGAACATTATATATAAAAACATAGAGGTCCAGATGATGTTATTTCTTCCGGAGAAAGTTTATCCTTCCCTCCACTAGGCAGATGGAGTTGTGACTGATCACCTTTTTAGTCAGCAGTTACACAAAGTCGAGGCAGGTTTGCAATACTGAAAATTCTCAGCCTACCTCTAGTTTGCCCTTGGTTCTCTAAGATGTTCAACTGAGAGCCTGGAGTATTCTGCAGAGCCCCTTCCCCTGACAGGTTTCAGACCCTAATCTCTGTCTCTCGAAACTGCTAAAAATATCTCCACTCTGGTTTTTCAGAGCCTTTCTGCTTAGCTTTGTAACCTCATACTCCACACAGCCCCAGTATTTGGCAGAAGTGCTGAGGAAGAAACTGGCTTTATGCTATGCTGGTCTGCAAGTCTCTGCCCAAAGCTCTGCTAGTTTTTCTGACTCCCCGCCTAGATTTTTAGCCTCATGCCTGTGTTCAGAATCAGCAAATACCTCTAGGGTAAATGCAGCTGTAGAAGGGAAGCTTACCTTTTGTAGGTTCTTTGCTTTCTGGAGTCTTAGCCCTCTAGTTCTCATTGCTTCAGGAAGTCTCTAATGTCATTAAACAGATGATTCCTCAATTTTATCTGACTTTTTAGTAGTTCTAGGCAAGAATATTGTTCTTGCATGAGCTATTCCTTTCTACTTGAGAGTAAAAGTTTGGGCCCATGTCTTTTTTTTTTTTTTTTTTTTTTGCAGTATGTGGGCCTCTCACTGTTGTGGCCTCTCCCATTGCGGAGCACAGGCTCCGGACGCGCAGGCTCAGCGGCCATGGCTCACGGGCCCATCCGCTCCGCGGCATGTGGGATCCTCCTGGACCGGGGCATGAACCCGTGTCCCCCGCATCGGCAGGCGGACTCCCAACAACTGCGCCACCAGGGAAGCCTGGGCCCATGTCTTTTTATAGCCAGTAACTAAGACAGGACCTGGAACCTAGAAGGCATTCTATAAAAGCTATACAAATGAATGAATGAATAAACAATTGATTGAACTTGCAGTTTTCTACTCTAATGAAAGATCAATTAATCCATTTAGTTCAACAAAGTAGATAATCCAAAGATCTTTTCTACTTGGTTTTTAAATGTCCTGTTTGGTTTTTTAAACAGCTTTATTGAGGTATAATTGATATACAACCAGTTGCATATACTTAAAGTTTACAATTTGATTAGTTTTGACCCATGTATATACCATGAAACCTTCACCACAATCAAGATAATGAAGAGACCCGTCACCCCCAGAAGTTTCTTCATGTCCCCTTGATAATCACTCCATCCTGCCTCACCTTGCCTTCCCACTGCCACCCCAGGACCACTTTCTGTTTTTTATCACTGTATATTCATTTTCATTTTCTAGAGTTTTATATACGTGGCATCATATAGTATGCACACTTTTGATTGCTCTCTTTCACTCAGCCTAATTATTTTGAATTGTATCCATGTTGTTGCATGTGTAGATGGTTTATTCTTTTTAAATGCTGAGTAGTATCCATTGTGTGGAGATGCCACCTTTTGTTCATCCACTCACCTGTTTGTGGGTATTTGGGTTGTTGCCAGGTTTGGCTACTGCAGATAGAGCTGCTATGAACAAGCCTTTGTGTGAACAAGTGCTTTCATATGTCTTAGATAAATACCTAGGAGTGAAATGACTAGATCATATGGTAGGTGTGTGTTTAACTTTTTAAGAAACTGTCAAGTTGTTTTCCAGATTGGTTGTACCATTTTGCATTCCCACCCAGTGTATAAGAACTCCAGTTCCTCCACAGCCTCTCTAACACTTGGTATGGTCAGTGTAAAAAATTTTAGCCATTCTACTAGGTGTGTGGTGATATCTCATTGCAGTTTGAATTTGAATTTCCCTAATTACCAGTGATGTTCACATGCTTATTTGACATCCATTTATCTTCACTGGTGACTATTTAGATCTTTTGATCACTCTAAAACTGGTTTTACATTTAGATCTGTGATATTCCATTTTCAATTAATCTTTGTATATGGTGCAAGGCATACACTATAAACACTTTGTATATATTGTAACATGCCGATATTTATTTATTATTTTTATATGACTATCCAGTTGTTCCAGCATCATTTGTTGAAAAGATCATTCTTTCTTCACTGAATTGCCTTTGCATCTTGGACAAAAATCTTTTGTCCGTATATATGTGAGTCTGTTTCTGGATGCTCTGCTCTGTTCCATTGCTCTATTTTTTATTTGCACACCAGTATTACGCTGTCTTGATTATGGTGGCTTTATACCATGTCTTGTCCAGGTGTTAGTCTTCCAGCTTTGTTGTTCTTTTTCAAAGTTGTTTTAGTTATTCTAGGTCCTTTGCATTTCCCTATGAATTTTAGAATCAGCTCGTCCATTTCTCCAAATAAAAGTCTGCTGGGATCTTGATTATGATTGTGTCAAACACACAGATCAGTTTGAGGGGAACTGACATCTTAACAATATTAGTCTTATGACTAATGAATGTGGTGTATATGATGTCTTTCATCAGATTTATCCCTATTTCATATTCTTATGCTATTGTAAATGGTATTTTAAAAAAAATTTCATTTGACAATTGTTAGGTGCTAGCATATAGAAATATAATTGACTTTGGGTCCTGCAACCTTGCTAAGCTCCCTTATAAGTTCTAGAAGATTTTTGGTAGATTACATTTGATTTTCTACATAGTTAATTATGTCTTTTGCTAATAAAGACAGTTTTACTTCTTGCTTTCCAATTTGGATGCCTTTTATTTCTTTCTCTTGCCTGAATGCACTGGCTAGACCATCCAGTACAATGTTGAATAAGTGATGAGAATGGAGAACGCTGTATTATCCCTGACCGAATTATGTAGGTTTTTTGTACATGTCCTTTGTCAGGTTAAGGAAGTTCCCTTCTATTCCTAATTTGCTGATGTCTTTTTTTTTTTTAATCAGTAAGAAATATTCAGTTTTCTCAAATGTTTTTTCTGCATCTAGAGAGAGATCATACAGTATTTCTTTTTTAGTTTAATATGGTGAATTACATTGATTGAGTTTTTAATTTTAAGCCATCCTTGCATTCTTAGGGTAAATCCCCCTTGGTCATGATCTATCATCCTTTTTATATAGTGTTAGATTCTATTTGTATTCTTTGTTCATTGGTATATGTTCATGATGGATACTAGGCTGTAGTTTTCTTGTAATATCGCTGTTTGATTTTGGTATCAAAATGTTTTACAGAATGAGGTGGAAAGTATTCTCCTCTCTTCAGTTGTCTGGAGAGTTTGTATAGAACTGGTATTATTCTTCCTTAAACGTTTGATAGAATTCACCAGTGAAACTGTCTGGATCTGGAGTTTTCTTTATGGGAAGGTTTTAACTACAAATTCAATTCTTAAGTATACATATAGGGCTGTTAAAGTTATTTCTATATTCTTGTACAAGCTTTGGTAGTATATTTCATGAAATTTGTCCATTTCATTGAAATTGTCAAATGAACTTGTCAAATGACATTTCATTAAAATGTCAAAGTGATTCATAATATTCCCTTATTATCTTTGAATATTTATAAAAACTGTAGTGATGTCCCTTCTTTCATGTGTGTTTTATCTCCTTTTCTCGTGATCAGTCTGGCTAGAAGTTTATCAATCTCATTGATCTTCTCAAAGAACTAGCTTTTGGTTTCATTGATTTTTCTTTAGTATCTTTCTGTTTGTTTATTTATATATTTATGCTCTGATCTTCATTATTTCCTTTCTTACACCTACTTTATATATAATTTCCTCTTGTTCTTCTTTCTTGCAGTAGAAGCTGAGGTCATTGATTTGAAAGCTTTCTCCTTTTCTAATATCGGTGTTTATTGCTATAGAATTACCTTTGAGCATTGTTTTAGCTCATCTCACACTTTTTGACATATGCTTTCGTTTTCATTCAATTCAGAATACTTTCAATTTTCCCTTTTGATCTCTTCTTTGACCCTTGTATTATTTAAAAATGTGTTAGACTCCAAATATTTATGAATTTCCCAGATAGTGTTTTGTTGCTCATTTTGAATTTAATTCTATCATGGTCAGAGAACATGCTTTGTATGACTTAAGTTATTCTAAATTTATTGAGTTTTGTTTTATGGTCCAGAGTATGGTCTGTCTTGCTAAATGTTCCCTGTGCACTTGAAAAGAATGTGTATTTTGCTGTTGTTCGGTGGGGTATTCTATAAATGTCAATTAAGTCAAGTTGGTTGATTATGTTGTTCAAGTCTTCTATATCCTTACTGATCTTCTGTCTAATTGTTCTAGCAATCATTGAGAAAAGGGGTTTTGAAATGTTCAACTATAATTGCAGGTTTGTCTATTTCTTTTATTATTTCTATCAGTTTTTGCTTCATGTATTTTAAAGCTCTGTTGTTAGGTCCAAAGCATGTAGTATTGTTGTATTCTTTTAATGAACTGAGCCCTTTATCATTTTTAAATTACTTTCTTTATCCCTAGTAATATTCTTTGCTCTGAAATTGATTTCATTTGTTATTAATGTAACCACTCCAGCTTTCTTTTGATTCATGTCAACGTGGTATATTTTTTTCTGCACTTTTGTTTTTAACTATTTGTGTCTATATTTAAAGTGAGTTTCTTGTAGGCAGCTGGGTCTTGATTTTTTAAAATCTAATCTGACTGTCTCTGCCTTTTAATTGGGGTGTTTAGACCATTTACAGTTAATGCATTGTTAATATGGTTAGACCTAAGACTGTTTTATTTTATTCTCTTTGTCCCATATATTCTCAGTTCCCTTTTTCCTCTCTTCTGCCTTCTTTTAGACTGAGAATTTTTTATTATTCCATTTTATTTCCTTTGGTTTTTTTAGCTCTAAATATTTAGTTTAGTGGTTGCTTTAAGGTTTATAGTATACATCCTTAAATTATCAGTGTATCTTCAAATGATGCTAAACCACTTCATGTATAGTGTATACTATATATGAATAGTATACCACCATTTCCTTCTTCCTGGCCTTTATGCTATTGTTGTCATATATTTTATTTTCATATATGTTATAAACCCCATGCCACATTATTATTATTTCTGTTTAAACAGTCAGTTATCTTTTTAAAAGATTTACATAAGAATAAGAAAATTTTGTACATTTATTCATGTTGTTACCATTTCCAGTCCTTTTTATTCCTTTGTGTAGATGTATATTTCCATCTGTAATCATTTTCCTTCTGCCTGAAGGACTTCCTTTAACATCTCTTGTAGTGTAGGTATACTGGAAATGAATTCTTTCAGCTTTTAAAAAAAATTATTTATTTTTGGCTGCGTTGGGTCTTAGTTGCTGTGTGCAGGCTTTGTCTAGTTGTGGCAAGTGAGGGCTGTTCTTTGTTGTGGTGCGCAGGCTTCTCATTGCAGTGGCTTCTCTTGTTGCAGAGCACAGGCTCTAGGTGTGCAGGCTTCAGTAGTTGTGGCATGCGGGCTCAGTAGTTGTGGCTCCCGGGCTCTAGAGTGCAGGCTCAGTAGTTGTGGTGCACGGGCTTAGTTGCTCCACAGCATGTGGGATCTTCCAGGACCAGGGGCTGAACCTGTGTCCCCTGCATCGACAGGCAGATTCTTAACCACTGTGCCACCAGGGAAGCCCCCTTTCAGCTTTTGTATACTGAAAAAGTCTTTATTTTGCCTTTGTTTTTGAAATATATTTTTCAAGATATAGAATTCTGGGTATAGAATTCTGGGTTGACTTTTTCCCCAGTTGGTAAAGGACCTTGCTCTATCGTCTTCTCACTTGCATTGTTTCTGAAGAGAAATCTGCTGTTATCCTTACTTTTGTTCCCCTGTGTGTAATGCATCTTTTTCCTCAGGCTGCTTTTTAGATTTTATCTTGGTCACTGATTTTGAGCAATTTGATCATGATGTGCATTGTTGTTGTTTTATTCATCGTTTTGGGGGGCTTGGGGTCCATTGCTTGAGCCTTTTGAATCAATGGGTTTATAGTTTTCATCAAGTTTGGAAAACTTTCAGCCTCTTTTGAGAAGTCACTAAGCCATATATTAGGCTGCAGTGAAGCCTGGAAACTCTCTCAAGCCAGTAAGTCAGGGTAAGCATAGGGTCCATTTTGCTTCTCACCTCTCAGAGATCACCATTCTTTGTTATCTCATGTCTCATGTATTTTCTTATGGTTTTCACTAGTTTCACTGGGAGGGTAAATCTAGATTTCACCTTGTTACTCCATCTTGGCCAGAAGCAGATCTCACTCCTGTTTGTATTTTAAAGCCCAACTTGACCAGCTCAGTTAAGTTTTACTTATTAAGAACAACTGCTGTTAAATGCACACTTGCGGTGTAAAACAGCATCTGGAAGCTGGTTTGAATTTAGAATTTTGCTGTGGATAATTGAGAATTGGAAGGTGACATAGAATTTGGCTATAATTGATTATTATTTGTGTAGAGCAGTGGCCTCAACCTCACTGATAATTCAGTCCCACCCCAGACATTCTGATTTCATTTGTCTAGAGTATGGCCTGGACATCAGGAGTTTTGGAAGTCCCCCAGGTGATCATAATGTACGGCCAAGGTAAAGAGACACTGGTGAGATGGATGGCTCCCAGACGTCCTCTGTCTCTGATCCACTCCGTCTTTCCTCTCTCTGTGTCCTCTCTCCTTCAGCAAAGTGCAGGTTCTGTATGGGGGGACGGACCTCTTTGATTACGAGGTTCGCAGAACCTTCAACAATGACATGCTCCTGGCCTTCATCAGCAGCAGCTGCATTGCCGCCCTCGTCTACATTCTCACCTCCTGCTCAGGTAGGGTTTCTTCAAAAGCCCCGCGTGGAGCCAGCCCCTTCTCTTCTACCAGTGTGCTTCTCTCTGGACAAAGCCTTCCTGCTCAGGAATGCCAGAAATGGTCTTGAATCCACTATGTCAGAACTGGTGGGGGGAGGGGTGCTCAGACATCACCTTCTAACCCCAGGCAGGTAGACTGAGGTTCAGAGGCAGGTTGGGCCATGCCCAAGGGCCCCCATCCCCATGACCTCCCACAGTTGAACCTTTTTCCCTTTGACCATCTTTTTCTTGCCGATAAACTTGCTGATAAGTGTTGGGGAGTCTGGAGTATCGGACACCTTATGAATTATTCTGTAGCCTGTTCTATAGTCCCAGTCAGCTGCCCTTAGTCCCCCAGTTTACTTTTCCACCACCATCTCCCCATATACCCTAGCTGCTTCTTTCTGCATATACAGTAGGTACTCTCAGTTGCTCAAGTGAATGAGAGATTGGTCATACCTTCAAAAATGGAAAAGACATTCATTCATCCATGTAACAGATATTAACTGGGCACCAACTATGTGCCAGATGCTCTAAGGTGCCAGGGATCCAGACACATGGTGAACATCACAGACACACTTCCTACCCCCATGGAACCTCTAGTCTACTGGGGTGACAGATGTAAATATATAATAATTCCCCACTAGCACTTGAGACAAGTTCTGCAAAGATGGACCTACTCAAAAATGGCTTCATTTGCCCCTCAGCCCTCCTGCCCAGCCCCTTCTCTGGGTGCAGAAAACTGTGCTGGGCTCAGGTGGGGTGGTAGAGGTACTCCCTGGGGTTGGGGGGGTGTGAGGCAGGACCCAGCAGGGGCCAGGGACACTGAAGAGGTGCGTTCCTCTGGGTCCACCCACTCTATCCGTCCCCTGTGCCTCTTGCCCTGCCCAGTGTTCCTGTCCTTCTTCGGAATTGCCAGCATCGGCCTCAGTTGCCTGGTGGCACTCTTCCTGTACCATGTGGTCTTTGGTATCCAGTACCTGGGCATCCTCAATGGGGTGGCTGCCTTCGTGATAGTGGGCATTGGTGAGTTGCCTCTGTTGCCATGGTAATGGGCCTTGGGAACTTGGGAACTCTGTCCCCAAAAGGGCCTTCCTCCAGGAGGCAAAGCCTGGCTTCCATGGGGGATCCAAAAAGTCCCCTTCCAGACCTCGGAGCCTTGGAATTGGGGTGGTGGGTGGGTAGAATATGAGTGGTGGGTGATCCTTGGCATAGGATAGGTGGAGCCCCCACGGGGTGGAAGGAATGGGTAGCTTTTCTGGGTGGAGGTTAAGAATGGTGGGAAAGGTGGGAAGGGGGCTGAGGTTTGGAGGAAAGGGCCTGGTGCTGGTGGGGACGGGGGTGAGGAGCAAGGAGCATGGAGGGTGGGGCTTGGGTTCCTGGCCCAGGCTGGGTCTGACCGTGGACACAGCAGAGTGATCCTGAGCCCTGCTGGCCCGGGGCTCCCTCCCACAGGCGTGGACGACGTCTTTGTATTCATCAACACCTACCGCCAGGCCACCCACCTGGAAGACCCGCAGCTGCGGATGATCCATACCATCCAGACGGCGGGCAAGGCCACCTTCTTCACCTCCCTGACCACGGCTGCCGCCTATGCAGCTAACGTCTTCTCCCAGGTGGGAGCCCGCCCTCCCCCCCCCGACCTGACCTCCCCGTCCCTCCCGTGCACACCTGGCCCCTGGTCTCTGCTCTTCCTACCCGCACCTTCTCTTGGGGCCACGCAGCCTCTGCCTCAAGGCTCCTGCCATGTCCCTAGAGTCCATTCTTTTCTCATTTTTTAAAAAAATTTTAATGGAGTATAGTTGATTTAGAGTGTTGTGTTAGTTGCTGGTATACAGCAAAGTGAATCAGTTATACATTTACACATAGCCACTCTTTTTCAGATTCTTTTCCCATATAGGCCATTTCAGAGTATTGAGTGGAGTTCCCTGTGCTCTACAGTAGGTCCTTATTAGTTATCTATTTTCTATATAGTAGCGTGTATACGTCAATCCCAATCTCCCAATTTACCCCTCCCCCGCTTAGAGTCCATTTTTGCTACTCGTCGTCATTACCAGAACTTAACAAATGGGAGAATTATAATAATACAAATAGTGTTTCTTACTGAAACAACCTCTGTCCTGAAGGGCGTTTGGCGGTTTCCAGAGGCCCCCGGCTGGTAAGTGGTGAGCCTGCCCATGTCTCCTGACCGGGGTCCAGGGCCCTCTCCACCCACTGGCTTCACGCCACATGGTCACGCCTCACACTCACTTTTCTCTCGCGGACCCCACGCTCCTTCACGTCTGAGCTGGGCTCAGGGGAAGGATCTTAGGCCAGGTCCTTGGTGCCAACAGAGCCTAGAGGACAGTGAGCCTGCCTGAATCTGAGAGGTTTTATGACCTGGGCTGAGGATCCTGTCTAGAAACCACTAGGTGCTTTGGGATTCTCCAGGCCTTCCTAGAGAACCACATCCAGAAAACAGGCAGAGCTGGGTTCACATCCCACCTCTGCCATTTTCTGGCTGTGTGGCCTTCAGCAGGTTGTTTAACCTCTCTGAGCCTCACTTTCCTCACGTGTGGATCATCAGGGTCTGACATGAGATGATTGTGAAAGTGTTTCACAAACAGTGAAGGCCTGTCTGCTTGTGGGCTACAGTTTCCTTCTGACTGCCACACCCCGTGCAGGTCCCTGTGACCCTGCGCAGGGAGCACACCCAGCCTCCCTATTCCCATCACAGCAGCTTTCCCTCCCTTCCCCCTCGCTGACACGTGGCCCGCTCCAACAGGGCACGTCTTCCTCTGTCCTTCATGTAATAACTGTTATGGAGCGCTTGCTCTGTGCTGAGTACTGTTCCGGGCAGAGGGCTGCAGTGTGGACCAGAGGTGGGACTCTTCCTCCCCTGCCCTGCCCCTGGCACCAGCCCGGCCCTCTGACCACCTCCTAGGCCAGTGCCTCTGTTCCAGCAGCCCCGGCCTCCTCATCCTGCCTCAGTCTGAGGGTGGTTGGGGGTCCTGAGTGCCTCGCTGCAGAGTCCCCAGGCTCCCTGGGCTCCAGGCCTGGTAGTCCCACATCCCTCCTCTACTTCCCCATTGCCAGATCCCGGCCGTCCACGACTTTGGCCTGTTCATGTCTCTCATCGTGTCCTGCTGCTGGCTGGCTGTGCTCTTCACCATGCCTGCTGCCCTGGGCATCTGGAGCCTTTATATGGCACCGCTGGAGAGCGCCTGCCAGACCAGGTGAGCCAGGCAGGGGGACGTGTCCTCCTCTCACAGAATATCCATAGCAGGCCCTTGGGGGGCCATTCAGCACACCCTCCTATCTCCCAAGAGCCTCGTGATTCACCATTGAGCGCCTTCTGTATGCCCAGTCCTATGCTGGGCTCTACTGGGGGAGCAGAGGAAGAAGAGAAGCCTGTCCAGTAGTTACATCTGACCACCTGCTATGTGCCAGGAAGTGGGCAATGAGCTTTCGTACGAGATCTTATTGCCACCCTCCCCAAGGACCCTGGCAGCTGGGTCCTCTTATTTCACCCATTTTATAGACAAGGAAACAGAGGCTTGGAGCAGTTGGGCAACTTTCTCAAGGTTACCCATTTAATAGGCAGTGGAGCTGAGATTTAGACCACATAATCTGACTCTGGATCCCATGCTCTTAGCCGCCACGTTAAATGTCCTCAAGGTTCTCATCTTGGGAGAGGAACGATATTTAGGTGCAGTGAGTGGTGTGCAGAGTTGAATGGATCAGCCCGGAGCTGCTGCTGAAGTTTCTAGGGGTTTAGGGGTCTCGTGGGCCAGGTGGTCAGTGGCGGTGGGGGGCGGGGGCGGTGGCGGAGACAGTGACCAAATGGAATCCAGCCTGGGTGGCTGCCTGGGTTGGGAGTCCTGAGGAATGATGGAGGGTCTGGGCTTGGGGCAGGGCATGCAAGGGCAGGACTGTCAGGGGTCCATGACAGTGTCCTCCTGACCATGGCGAGCCAAGGAGGGGCAGCGAAGAGCTCAGACTCAGGCCTGGGACACACTCAGCTCTCCCACACATACCCCCTGCTTCAGGGCCACCATGTATGGTGGTACGGGTTGGGCACTGGACAAGGGCACTCTGGCCGAGGCATAGCGGTCTGCACTATAGACATTCAGATTTGACTATTTCTATGACAGTTTTGTGACATAGAAGCAAAGTGTCTTGGGTAAAGGGCTGCTTGTTTCTAATCTCTACAGAGACAGCAACTAAGCTCGCCCTGTCCCGCCCCCCAGTCTGGGGCAGTGGACGCAGCAGTCTTCCCAGTCCTGGGCTCCAGGCTCAGCCTCTTTGCCTGGCGGCTGCGGACCCTTGAACATGTTACCTAACCTCTCTGCATCTCAGCTTCCTGTTCTATATAATGGGTACATGTAACCCCGTGAGGATTAGTGAGAGAATCTTCCTCACTGCCTGGCATGTAGTATTCCTGGCACATTCACCGTGTGCATTGTTCTTGTCCGCAGTCCCTAGGGTGAGCCTTGTCTCCTTCACATTCACTCCAGCCGAGGCCTCAGCTGTGTCCTCAGCCCAGCCCCGCTTCCCCGTCCTCCTGGTGTCAGGTCCCTGGGCACACGATGGGGGAGACACGATTCCCCTGCTTTGGTCACCTTGATGCTTGGGCTGCGAGTCACCATCCCCTCTCCCTGGGTAATGGCTGCTGTCACCATTTGTGTCCCCAGAGGAAGAGTGGCACCCAAGGGCCCCAGGAGAGATGGTGCTAGAGAGAACTCAGGTGCAGGCTCCTGGAAACCTGTGATGAGTGTCCTCTGTGAGCTGTCAGCAGCGGTGTGATACCTGGGTTCACATGTAGCCGGGACCTTCGCCTCCTTCCCTGGACACCCAGGACTCACCCCCTCCTCCCACTGTCTCCACAGCTGCCACCAGAAGTGTGGCTGCAGGAGCTCCCTGCACTTCCCCGGGGACGTGTTTGCTGCTGCTGAGTGGGCTGGGGGCAGCCCTGCTCAGGGCCCCATGCCCTACCTGGATGATGACATCCCCTTGCTCAATGTGGAGGAGGAGCCAGGTGAGAGCTGGTGCGGGCCTCCCGCTGAGCCTGCTGGGACCCAGGGGCTGCCTCGGCCAGGGGAAGTAGCCCTTGGCGAGCTGGTATGAGGACAGGCTTGTCCTGAGGGCGGGGCAGGACGAGATCCCCATCGAGCATTTGGGCTTCCCTGGAGAGGGCAGGGACCAGGGTGGGCTCTGACCCGCTTCTGGGCTGGCCCTCTGACAGGCCGCTGCTCTGCCCCGGCAGTGTCGCTGGAGCTGGGAGACGCATCCCTGGTGTCTGTGCCCCCCAAGGGCCTGCAGCCAGCCCCCGATGGGGGCAGCCGGGGGCAGCTCATCGCCCAGCTGCAGGAGCTGCTGCACCACTGGGTCCTGTGGTCGGCCGTCAAGAGCCGTTGGGTGATTGTGGGTAAGTGGGCTCTCCACTCTCCTTTCTCCCATCTTGCAGCTTCTCCCAGTGCCTGAGGCGTGGGGGACAGACCCCACCCCATGCAAAGAACGTGCAGGCATTGGGAGCCCACTCCTGTTCCCCAAATGAGCTAGAGGTCAGAAACCTGGGCTGGTGTCCCTCACTCTCGGAGCTTTACCCCACTTCCTGTGTAGAATAAAGCTGGTTCCACGATAGCTGTTGCTTATTGAGCACCTACTGTGTGCCAGTCGTGAGGCTGGGCAGCAGAGCAGAGCGCCCAGTGCTTGGGCTCTGGACTTAGACCAGCTTGGCTAAGTTGGAATCCTAATTCTGCTGTGTACTAGCAGTGTCACCTTGACTGTGCCAGTTAGTCTGAGCCTCTGTTCCCTGTCCTATAAGTGAGGATAAGAATAGTATCTATCTACTAAGGCAGTTGTGAGGAAAGCCACAGTGTATGTAAAGAACTTAGCCCAGTGCAAGGCATGTAGTAAGTGCTCAATGAAAGTTAAGTGCTCCTATTACTATTATTATCATTGTTATCATCACTGACTGTATTCAGGTCTGTGTAAGATCGAGTGGATATGCTGGCTGTTTATAAACTGTTAAGGGCTCTAAGATAGTGGCTGGTTCTTGTCCAGGAATGTGAGCTTATAGCTTACAGTCTGACCACCAATTACACGTGTAACAACCCTACCTCCAAGGGACGGACCCCTAGCAGCCTCACCCACAGGTTGGCACGCTGGGCCTTTGCCTGCTCCCTTGGGATACCTGTCCCCCGCTTCCCCCTCCCGTCCCCATAGAGGGAGCAGCTCTTTCCCAGGGCTCTGGAAGCCCCGGCTGCGAATGCCCACACCCCACCCCACCCCTGGCCCCAGCCCTGCCTAGCGCAGCATCCTTTCCTCGCAGGGCTCTTTGTCTCCATCCTCATCCTGTCCCTGGTGTTCGCCAGCCGGCTCCGCCCCGCCAGCCGGGCCCCGCTGCTCTTCCGGCCGGATACCAACATCCAGGTGCTGCTAGACCTCAAGTACAACTTGAGCGCCGAGGGCATCTCCTGCATCACCTGTTCAGGTGAGGGTTTCCTGCCAGGGTGTCCCCTGTGGGCCCCTGACCCTTTTGGAGTCCACGTCTCCAAGACAAGAGATGTGAGATCCAGGCTCCCCATCACAGTATGACCTCAGGCAAATCACCCCACCTCTAAGCCTCAGTGTTTTCACGTTTCATTAAACGAATACTTACTGGGTGCCAGCTGTGCTGGTGCTGGGGAGGCCGCAGTGGGCAGGACAGGCTTCTCGAGCTCAGGGAGTTCATTCCACTGCTGGGGCAGGCCATATAATAGTAGATCTGAGCTGTGGTGGACTAAAAGGAGGGTGACTGGGGAGCTCAGCATCATGGAAGGCTTCTTCCTGGAGGAGGGAATGTCTAAGGCAAGACTGAGCCTGCCTGGGTGGCAGGGAGGGAGGGAAGGAGTTGACCAAGCTGGGAGAGGAGAGGAGAGAAGCGGTCTAGGCAGAGGCGAGCACCAGAATGGGAGAGACCAGGGCCAAGTTTGAAGGAGGTAGTTGCAGGAGCTAAGGCTAGCCAGGCGGGCTGGGCCAGGGCCTGCTGGGGTACAGTGAGGAGTCTGGATTGTATCGTAATTGGCACTGGAAGCCAGTGGAGGGCTTTAAGCAGAGAAGGGCCAGCGTGGAGCGTGGCTGGGAACCCAGGTGGGAGTCTCGTGCAGTCATCTAGACAAGAGACAGTGGGGGCTGGAGCCGGTGTGGCCGATGGTGACAGTGAAGACACGAGGTTTTTAGGAGGTGAAACCCACAGGACTTGGTGATGGAGCGCGTGCCGGGGATGAGCTAAGAGGTGAGATAAAGATGTCTGCTTGCCTTACAGTTAGTCTGATCCAGGCTCTCGTCTTACAGAGGGGAGCCTGAGGTTGGAGTTGGGGCGGGGGAAGTCGACCCAAGGTCATACAGCTTTGCCGAGTGGTTAGAAACCAAATGAGAAGACGCTTGGGTGACTGCTTCCAGCTCCCGGGGGAAGACCTGCTGACTGCTGTAATTGCCTTCATGTAATTAGGGTGGTGTTCAGATTAACCTGGCCTTCCCCTTGGTAAATGGCATTAGCCGAATGCATGATAATTGGCTGCAGCTCAGAGAGGTGCCCGAGGAGCCCCTCCTAAATTGGCCACATCCCTGCTCCTCTCCCACCTGCCTGGGCATCGAATTTCGCTCCAATGTCACTGCCGCTGCAAGGCCTCCCACTGTCCCTCAGGGCCTGTCTGCTCCCACTTCACAGATGGACAAACCCTGGGATGGTCCCGAAGTTCCTGGAAACATCTGGAGAAGGGCCAGGACCCCAGCCAGAGTCCAGCCCCAGCCCCTCTCTATCTCTTAGCCTCTGAACTGCCTCTTAAAGGGGCCCTTCAGGCTGTAGCAAAAAGATTTTCGGCTTTAGGGGCAGACAAGACCGATCCTGATGGGGCTCTCACTTCCCCTGAAGGTCATGTAACCTCCCTGAACCTCTGCTTGCTTGGGGCGAAACAGGAGGTCTCCCCTATCTCTGCTAGTTGATAACATGCCATTTCTAATTATCCCTATTTATCAAGCATTCATCACAAGCCAGACACGTTGCTAAGTGCAGGAGATGCAGCATCCCCTTTTGTCCCTCACCCACCCTCTGGAGGTACCCTCTGGGTGTCATCCCACTTGACAGAGGAGGGAAGTGAGGCGTGGTGAGGATGAGTAGGGTAGGCTGCGAGTGTCCTTCCCTGGATGGGGCTGGCAGGTTCCTTTCCTTTGCCTCAAGATTCTTGTAAATTCAGCATTTGGCCTTTCTTCAGTTCCATCTAGTTTCTTTCAGACCCCTGATACCACCCCCTTCCCAAGCTGAGGGCCCTGGGGCCCATGTCCCTCAGGTCGTCTGTCTCCCAGCCTTGGCCAGGCCCCGTCAGGGAGGCCCTGCTGTCTGACACGGTGCGGGGGTTGGGGGGGATGGGTAGGTCTGTTCCAGGAGAAGCCCCACAGCCTGCAGAACATCCGGACGTCCCTGGAGAAGAAGCGGGGCTCGGGGGTGTCCTGGGCCGGCCGGCCTGAGGCCGCCCTACAGGGTCAGTGGGGAGTGTGCACTGGCTGGGTGGGACAGTGGGGGGTCCTGGTACAAGGGTGCAGGGGCCCTGTGGGGAGAGCACATTAAATCCATGGTTTGATTCCCCTTCGGGAACAAAAGCCTGTGTTCTTGGGTCACCGTGGAAGGGTCGGTGCGGGGGTGAACCTGAGGCCCTTGTCCTTCGTCCCACCAGCTCTCTTCAGCCAGAACGGGGCGATCCCTTCTTGCCACCACCCCAGCCTGGCTTGTGGTGCACTGTGAACCTGCCTTGTGTGCCAGATCCATTCTGAGTGTCTGGGGGAGGGCAGGGGTGTCCTGAACACTGGAGGCTGGCTTATCCCTGCTGGGGTCTCCATCAGATGTGGGATGCCAGGGTGCATGTGGGAATAAACCCCCCACATGGGGCAGTTCTGCGTGTCCTTGTCATCACACGGCCATTGTCACCCCTCTGTGCCCACCATCCTCACCAGCAACACACCCCCACCGTTCACGCCATGCCTGGGGCATCGTTGTTGGCGTCACTTCCACTACCCTAGTTCCTACTGGCACATCACACCATGGCTCCCACCATCACTGTCATTCCCTCTACCCGTGCTGCCACCCCATCCAGTATCCACCACCACCTCCCCTCCATCTATACCTCCACCCCATCCAGTATCCACCACCACCTCCCCTCCATCTATACCTCCACCCAATCCAGTGTCCACCACCACCTCCCCTCCATCTATACCTCCACCCCATCCAGTGTCCACCACTACCTCCCCTCCATCTATACCTCCACCCCATCCAGTATCCACCACCACCTCCCCTCCATCTATACCTCCACCCCATCCAGTGTCCACCACCACCTCCCCTCCATCTATACCTCCACCCCATCCAGTGTCCACCGCCAACAACCAGTCCCCCGTCATTGCCATGGGCTCGGTCCGGTAGAGAGGAACAGAGCCACCATTCAGAGATGACCCCAAGGTCAGGCCCAGCTCCTCAGTCAACAGAGCAGAGGCTGGGCTGTTGTAGGGTTAGGGGAAGCCAGTCGAGGTGATTGTCCCTCCTCCTCCCCTCATTTGTCCTTAGACTCCCCGGGCACTGTGTACGTCTCCAAGGTGAAGAGCAAAGGCCACCCGGCTGTCTACAGGTTCTCCCTCAACGCCAGCCTGCCTGGCCCTTGGCAGACCGTGTCCTCTGGGGACGGGGAGGTGCCCTCCTTCCAGGTAAGCCTGACTGTCGTTAAGTGAGCTGCCACTACCAGGGGAGGGGGCCCTCAGTGCCACACTGGTGGGCACTGGCCACATGGGGGTGGGGGCAGGGCCTGTGAGGATGGAGCTGCTCCAGGCAGGTGAGAACCCTCTCCCGCCGTCAGCCAGGCCTGCGGCAGGGACCTGCAGAGTGGTGAGAGCACGGGCTGCCGAGTCAGCCAGGCCTGGGTTCGAGTCCTGGCTCTGCCATTTATAACCTGTACGTCTTTGGGAAGATTATGTAGTCTCTCTGAGCCTCAGTTTCCTCATCTGTGATACGGGGACATGAAAGGTACCAGCCAGGGATGTTGGAGGTACGTGAGGCAAGGCCTGTGCGTTCTGTAACATCTGGAACGTAGTAAGTGCCCAGTAAAATGGGAGCTGTTAGTTAGGTTGTTGTTCTCAGCCGTCTGTTCTAGCGCCCCAGAAAAGGGGCTCCCAGGGCCAACCCAGGCCTCTGATTTTTCCCTCTCAGGAATCATTTGTGTTTCTTTAACATGTCACACCTCCAGGGTGACAGTTACACATGTCACCTCATTTGTTCGGGGTTTATATCTCCATTCGAAAGATGGGGTGTGTGAGGCGTTCCCTGGCTCTGACCTTTGCACTGCGGTTCTCGCTGCCTGGAGGGCTTTCCTTCCAGCTTCATGCGTGGCTGGCTCGCCGTTCAGCCTAAATGTCACCTCCTCCTGGGACCCTATCCTGGCCATCCTTACCAGTTTGGCCTCCTCTTCCACTGCCGCATTCGTTCTGTGCCTTATCGGCCTAATAGTTAATTCAAGGCCCTTCAAAGAATCTGAAGCCATCGTAATTGGCAGGTCCAGGAGGGCAGGGACCAAGCCCGTCTGGCTCACAGCCACACCCTCAGAGCCCAGCTCAGGGCCTGGCCTGGAGTAGATCCTCAGTTGAAGGAAGGACTGAGGCTCAGAGAGGTAGGGATGGATTTGCTCTGTCTTTAAATTTGAACCCAGGCCTCCTGCGCCTCTGCCCAGGGCTCTACCCCCCGACTCTGGGGGCTGGAATGGGGGCAGGGGGCAGCGAGCTCTCCAAGGAGGGAGGGGACCGAGCCTGAGGCTGGGCCCAGGCCAAGGCAGCCTCCCAGAGTCACCTGTCTTGTCTCTGTCAATCCACTGCTTAGGTGTATAGAGCGCCTTTTGGTAACTTCACCAAGAAGCTGACCGCTTGTATGTCTACAGTAGGGCTGCTCCAGGCGGCGAGCCCCTCCGGCAGGTGGATGGTGACGACCTTGGCCTGCGACACCAAGCGGGGCTGGAAGTTTGACTTTAGCTTCTACGTGGCCGCCAAGGAGCACCAGCACACCCGGTAACAGCCTCGCAGATAAGTTGGTTTCCACCAGCCCGGCCCACCCGTTTGCCCCTCCCACACCTTTCAGAAACCCCAGTCCGTTTCTACCCATCTGTTCAGACGCTTCTTGCCCAGGACTGGGGATCGGGGGACACCAAGACGCCAGGCCCGCAGTTCGCTCCCCCACCTGCGGCCTTCCCTCTGCATGGCTCCCGCAGGAGGCGCAGCGGCTGTCTGGCCCCTCAGCACCCAAGCAGTTCCCAACTCAGAGCCTTTGCGTTTGCTGTTCCCTGGGCCTAGGCTGCTTTCCCCTAGCTCCTCCCGGGATCGACTTGTTCTCAAGATTCAGGTCCTTACCCAGATGCCTACCCACCCCCAACAAGGTTTCCCTCCCCGGCGAAAATAGCCGCACCCGCCTCTCCCCATACATCACCCCGCTGCTCTCGTTCTGGCTTCTGCCACCACCTGGAATCATACTGACCTGCTGGCTTATTACCTGTCCTTGCTCAGGAGCACGCAGGCATCCCGCGTGAGCAGCTTACTGTTCTGCGCTGTGTCCCCTCACCTAGTGCTATGTAGCGGGTGCTCAGGAAACACTTGCTGAGTGAATGAATGAGTGAGTGAGTGCACTCTGCCTTCCTCTCCGAGGCACTATCCACACTCGCAATACCTACAGTTAATTCAGAAAACAATTATTGAATGTCCCCCCTCCCTCGGACTGTAAGGTGATGGGAGAGAGCCCATGTCTGTTGTCTTTACCTACTGAACACGCACGCCCTACCTGGTGCCTGGCATGAAGTAAGTGCCCGTGATCACCTAATGATCAACTGCACTCCGTGCCCCGGGGGTCTCTGAGCCAGCTGGGGCCATCTTTTCCCAGGTTCCCCCCGCCACGTTCTGACCATTGAGGCTGTGTCAGCCGAGGGCCTGTCTCTCATCCATTCATTCATTTAACACTGAGCACCGACTGTGAACAGGCACGGGGCTAGTGCTGCGGATGGGAAACAAGACAGATGTGGCTCCTGCCCTCGGGAAACAGCACAGAGTCATTGCAAATTACGATACGTGCTCTGAAAGGAAGAGCGCACCGCTGCTGTGGTCCAGAGAGCAGCAGCGTGGGGCCTGCACTGGTGACACCAGGGGCCCGTGGTCTCTGACAGGGCCTGGCCTCAGGACATTGAACGCCCACACGAGGCTGATGCCTGGGGCAGGGGGATGACCAAGGTGGGCTCCCTGGGCCCTTCTGGCCTGGCACACCTCGGCTCGGGGCATGAGGGGGTCCCTCCGCCTCCCCTCCATGGTCGGGCTCACGCTGCACATATATATACAGTAGCCACTGGGGTCAGGCTGCCTGGCTGAGCTTAGAACATTCCAGAAAGAGCCTTGAGCTACATCAAGTCCAGTGGTGAATAAGCTAACCGTGGAATCCTTTCTTCAAACAGAATCTTGAGGCTCTGTCACTGTTCAGATTAAAGTGGGGCAGGGGGCTTCTGAGCACCGACCCCCAGGGCTAGCCCTGGGGCCCCTTGAGGACCGTTTGGAAGCTACTGGTCTCTTCCACCCCTCCTGCCACAGGCGAGGAGACACATGCAGAGAGGGGAAGTGCCTTGAGCAGGACCACAGGGTGGGCCTTGGCAGGGGCGGGACTAGAACAGGTGTCCAAACCCCAGGGCTGAACCTAAGATTAAATCCCTGTGCTGGGGGAGCCCGAGTCCGTCCCCTGCGCTCTTCCAGCCCCTGCGCACGGCCGCCTGTGCCTCCCCTCCCCCACTGCTCCTGGCCTTCCTGGCCTCAGTCCTGGCCTCGCCTCCTTTGCCTCCACAGGAAACTGTACTTTGCCCAGTCCCACAAGCCCCCTTTCCACGGGCGTGTGTGTGCGGCCCCTCCTGGCTGCCTGCTCGGCTCCAGCCCCGATGGGCCGACCAAAGGCTTCTTCTACGTGCCCAGCGAGAAAGGTACACGCGGGGAGGCCGCGGCGGGGCCTTGGGAGGCTGGGCCCCGCCTTCCCATACAGCTGTGACTCCCTCCACAGCGCCCAAGGCCCGCCCCTCTGCAACCTTCGGCTTCAACCCCTGCGTGAACACGGGCTGCGGGAAGCCGGCGGTGCGGCCGCTCGTGGACACAGGGGCCATGGTCTTCGTGGTCTTTGGCATCGTTGGCATCAACCGCACACGGCAGGTGGACAACCATGTCATCGGAGACCCGGTACGCGTGCCCACGTTGGGCAGATGCCAGAGGGCCCGGCCACACCAGGCTTGCAAGCTAGCGCCAGCCCAGGGCCCGCCGGCCCGGCTCCGCACACCCCCTCTCGGCTCCCTGGCTGCTCACCTGGCCCACAGGCTCTGCTACGCGGCACCGTTTCTCTTGAGGACTGAGCAGCGTTGAGCTCTTAGGATCGCCCAGGAATCTGGGTACAGTGGGGCCTGAGCCAGCGGCCCCACATCATTAGGGGTGGCACAGAGGGGAGGGCAGTACGGGTGTGCAAAGCCTCCCTGCCCTCCTCCTCCTGCACGGGAACCTCCCTGTGCCACAGCCCTTGCTGCGTGCCTCGGCCATGGTGCCCTCGCTTGGGGTGGTCTCCCCCACTTGTACATGTTTGTGCCAGGGCTGGGCTCTTGGGCGTTGGACGGGAGAGGAACTGACACGGAGGTGTGACTAGGTCTGTGCCTGGCACTTGCTGGGTACTGAGACATGGTGGGAAGGACCGTGGACGTCGGTACCCTTGGTCATGACCCCTGCCTTGGGAAGTCAGCCTGGCTGGGTGTACAGGGTTTCAGACAGAAGGTAATTCGGGAGCCAGGTGGGGTCAGAGGAGATCTGTCCAGTCTGGACCGGGAGTCCGCAGGTGTTCAGAGGAGGGGTGGGGAGGCGGGGAGGAGAGGAGGCCTGCGCTGGAGGACAAGGGAGAGGGGAAGGCAGGGAGCCCAGGTGAGCGCGTGGTGAATAAGATCAAGGAGGGGAGGCTGAGGGGGCCCGTGCGGGTGGGCAGCAGTGGCAGCAGAGGTGCTGCCGGGGGCAGGGCAGAGCAGGCTCGGGCAGGACCGCGGGTGACCAGGCAGAGGGCTCCAAGTGCTGGCGACGACGGTAGCAGGAGCTGCCCGAGGTTCCTCCCCGGGGGTGGGGCCCAGGATTGAGTTCCCGACTCACTGAGCAGTCGCACTGGCTTGTGTCTCCTTGGGAAAGGGCAGCGTCATCTACGACAGCAGCTTTGACCTCTTCAAAGAAATCGGGCACCTGTGTCGCCTCTGCAAGGCCATCGCGGGGAACTCAGAGCTGGTGAAGCCGGGTGGGGCCCAGTGCCTGCCCTCAGGTGCGTGTGGGGGACCCGAGGGTGGACAGCCCCGAGGGCGCATGTGCCTGGCGTGAGGGCGTCTGCAGACATGCGTCCAAGCTTATGTGTGTCCACACTAGGGTGGGGGGTGTGCGAATCTTCCAGATGAGAGTGGGCTCGTGCCTAAAGGTGAACCGGCGCAGAGCCGCACGGACGTGGGGAGGTGTGCGGTGTGCAGGGCGCACCTGCAGGAGGAGCTTTTCCGGAACTGGGAGCGAGGCTGGGAGCCGGCACAGACGATGACCTGGGTCCGGCCGGGGCTCTTCCTGAGAAGGCACGAGATGTCAGTTTCTGCCCTGACGGCTAATGGGTGTTGTAGGTTTCCCGATGGCATTGCCAGTGGTTCCAGACGCTTTTTAAACTAGGAGGTTGGGGGAAGGGTGCGCGCCCCTGTGCGTACACACCCAGATGGGTAAGTACACCTGCGCAGGCAGGATGGGGGGAAGAGGTGCTCCCTTCCCGGGTCCCCGCCCCGACCCACCTCTCCCCTCTCCCCGCAGGCTACAGCATCTCCTCCTTCCTGCAGATGTTGCACCCCGAGTGCAAGCAGCTGCCTGAGCCCCACCTGCTCCCAGGGCAGCTGTCACACGGGGCCGTGGGCGTCAAGGATGGCCGAGTGCAGTGGGTCTCCATGGCCTTCGAGTCGGTGAGCCCCGGGTGGGCCGCCGGGTGCAGGGCGGTGTGCTGACCTCACAGAGCGCAGTGTCACCACGGATCCCCGGACCTCGTCCCAGACCAGAGCAGAGGGCCGGCTGAGGCCAAGAGGGGTGAAATTGCTTTGCCCAAGGCCACGGGGTTGGTGAGCGTCGGCAGCAAGTGCTAAACCAGCCGTCTGACTGCCAAGCTCGGCGTTTCTGCCACACGGGACGCCACCCACCCCCCACCACCCTCCTTCCCCGACAGCCCGAGGTCCACATCGTTTTCCGGGGACAGGTGACAGTCCAGGACGCTCCCCTCTGCCACTGTGAGGGGGCAGGTTTGGGACCACAGAGCCCCCGTGCTGGGTGCCCCCAGGAGAGATTGGAAGACAGGGGACCAGCCATTCGACACCTCACTGCTTCCTCTCTCACCCCCTAGGCTCTGCCAAGGAGACACCCATGGACACACATGTGCACACACATATACACACTTGCACACACGCACGTCCCCGACCTGGGCATTGCGGGCCTGGCCCTAGCACTTGGCACTGTGAGACTTGCCAGGTCTGCCCCTGTTGTCTCCGTGCTGAGCCCCGGGGTCCAGTCCTGGCTCTGATCCTGCTGCGCTCTGTGTCCTTGAGCAAAGCACTCATCCCCTCTAGCCTCCAGTTCCTCCTCTAAAGATTAGGGTTACGGCTCCCTGCCCGCCCTCTGGCAGTCATCGAGAAGCTAGGGTAGGTCAGTCACGTGAAGGTGTTGGGGAACGAGAATTCATGTGACAAGGGCGATTCTTGTTCTTCGGCCCCAGCCCTACTTTCTGTCCCACCACCTGTGCCACTCACTGCGCGAGCAGCCAAACCCCTGGCCACCACGAGGAGGACCCAGACCCCCTCCAAGCCCTCAGTGAGCCCCAGGCTAATGCAGACACCCCTTCAAAGCCCCACGTAGTTTTTTAAAATTGTGGTAAAATATACATGATAAAATTGGCCATTTAAGCCATCTTCAAGTGTATAGTTCAGTAATACTAAGCATAGTCACAGCATTGTACGACTGTCACCACCATCCATCTGTAAAACTTCTTATCTTGCAACACTGAAACTGTCCCCATGAAACACGGACTCCCCAGGCACCCCCTTCAGCCACCACTCTGCTTTCTGCCCCCATGGATTTGACTACAGCGGCGGAATCCCACAGCGCTGTTCTTTTCGTGTTTGGTTCGTTTCACTTAGCACAGCGTTCTTCACATCCATCCATGTTGTGGCCGGCGTCTGAATTTCCCTCCTTTTTCAAAAAGGCCGAAGCCGCAGACAGTTGGAGGAGAGAATCCCTGCTCAGCCTCCCCCACCAGCACGCAGACACACACGTGCACACAGACACGCCGTACACTGGTTTGTGCTCAGGGAGAGCAGGACTGGACCAGCGAGGTAACATATATAAACGTTCCAGAGCTGGGCGCCGTGAACCAGACAGGTCACCTGCCCTCCCGGACTCACAGTTCAGCCAGGAGAGGAGGGCCAGGTTGCCGGGCAGTGACAAGAACTGTGATGGGGAAGCACCGAGGACTCGCAGAGCCCAGAAGATGACCATCTTGGGGCATCAAGGAAGGCTTCCTAGAGGAGACGGAAACCTCACGAGGCTTGAAGGAGGGGTGGGAGCAAGCTGTGCAGAGGGCAGAGGGACAGCGTGGGCCGAGGGTGGGACACGGAGCTGGGGGGATCTGGAAGTTGGAGGTGGTTCTGTTGGAAAGGGACGGGGACTTTGCTTGAATGGGGACCTGCCGCTGCTGTGAGAGTCACACGTGCACCCAGAGGCTGGTGGGAAGTGATCTCAGATGGGCTCACCCTTCACACAGCACACTCTCTTTGCAAGTGGCCAGAGGCCAGCTGCAGCTGTCACAGAGCAGACCAGCTATCACCAGGGCAGCAGCGTGGGCCACAGCTGCCCGCCTGTCTCACTGGCTCATGTCCCCGCAGACCACGTACAAGGGCAAGTCCTCCTTCCAGACCTACTCGGACTACCTGCGCTGGGAGAGCTTCCTGCAGCAGCAGCTGAAGACGCTCCCCGAGGGCTCAGCCCTGCACCGCGGCTTCCAGACGTGTGAGCACTGGAAGCGGATCTTCATGGAGATCATAGGCAAGCGGCAGCCCAGCCCGCCGCCCACAGGGTCCCGGTGGGGTGGGTGGTGGCGGCAGGGACACGGGGAGGTGACCTAGAGCAGGAAGGGCACGACCTGGCCTGTCTGAGCCACACTGGTCTCAATTCTGGCCGAGAGCCCTGGAGAAACTGGGATGACACAGTGGCTGGGAGCGCTGATCAGAGACCAGAGTTTGGGTCCCCTCCTGCTTGGGGGGCCACATTCTCTGATCCTGACCTTGGCCACCTAAAAAGTAATGACCCTCATGGCAGTGGTCTCTCATTTGGAGCCCTTCTTGATGCCAAGCCCTGGCTGAGGCCTGACCTATGTTATCTCTTTAAACTCCAAACGAGGCCTAGGGGGTAGGTACTATCATTACCCCATTTTACAGATGAAGAAATGGGGGCTCAGAGAAGTCAAGTGGCTCACCCAGAGCGGCACAGCTAGCTGTGACGGTGCCCACCTGCATAACCCCAGTACCTCTGGTCCATGAGGGTGAGGGGACTGGGGGTGCCCCCAGTGTGGCCCAGCTGAGGGCCCCCTCCCCTCCCTTCCAGGGGTGCAGAGCGCCCTGTACGGCCTGGCCCTCTCCTTGCTCATCTGCGTGGCTGCGGTGACCGTGTTCACCACCCACGTGCTGCTCCTGTTGCCCGTACTCCTGAGCATCCTGGGTAAGTGGCCCGGGGGTCAGGAGTGGGCAGGGGGCTCGCTGGTGGCTTCCGGTCAGCAGGTTTCTCTCCACCCTTAACGGTCCCGTCTTTTCAGCGCAGGTTTCCCGACTCCCCACCCCAAGCAAAAAGAACCTCTGTCACAGTCGTTCATAGGACCGTGTGCTCCCCGGGGGGAGCCAGGTGTCACCAGGTGGTAGCTCTCGTCCCAGGGACGTGTTGCTGCACTTGTCCCCTCTTTCAGCACCACCCCCGAACCCAGCTCTCTCTGGCCCTGGCCCTACTCATCACACCTGTCACCAGAGCTGGGGGCTCCACCGTAGACGTTACCACCTTCCCCAGGGGCCCTTAGAATTTGTCCAGCAACCCTCCAGGACTGTATGGGTGGGACCAGGTCCAAGCTGCCTCCCCGCCGCCTCCCGCGCCCCGCAGGCAGCGTCTGCCTCGTGGTGACCGTCATGTACTGGTGCGGCTGGGAGATGGGCGCCGTGGAAGCCATCTCCCTGTCCATCCTCGTCGGCTCCTCCGTGGATTACTGCGTGCATCTGGTCGAGGGCTATCTGCTGGCCGGAGAGAACCTGCCCCCGCACCAGGCCGAGGTGAGCACCCTGCCTGCCCCACCGCTCCCCAGCAAATCTTCTCCCCTCTCGGTGCCAGTGAGGACCCCCAAGCGTAGCTGGACACCCCTGGTGCCAATGCCCAGCCAGGATGTGTTCCAGGAGGCTCAGTTTCCAGGGCCATTCTCCACATCCAGGAGACTCAAGTTCTAAAGCAGCTCCACCCAAGCATCGCTGTGGGTGGTGGGTGGTGGGTGGTGGGTGGTGGGCGGGCCCACTACCCCCAGCCTCTGTCTCCCTGAGTGAGCGTGAGGGGTTGAACCAGGTGATGTTCAAGGGCCCTTCCTGCTTCTCGGTTCCCTGAGTCTAAGTCTCACTCTGGAGCCCGGGAAGCAAGTCTGAGCCCTTCTAGTCGTGACCCTGAGGCCACCAACCCCTGCCCCCACTGGACCTCGTGGCTTAGGGAGGACATGCCCGTGTACCAGTGCCAAAACTAGCTCTGGGTCTCGTAAAGTTTTTGGCTTTTCTTAGTTTGGAATTGTGTTGGTGTGAAACATTCATAAATATGTAAATTAAATCGGTTATACATTTAGCTGCTCTTGGTCAGAAGGAAATCAGTTCCAATCACGGCTCACATGTTTGAGGACCTGCTGTGCAGATCATCAGTGCTCTGGTTGTCATAGCCACATTTAACGCGCCCCTACTGTGTGCTGTGCACCGTGAGCTGCTGCAGGGGAGCCGCTTCAGCTTCACGCCAACCCCAGGGAGCAGGTGCTCTTATCACCCCCGTTCACGGAGGTGGAATGGGGAGCCCGTGAGAGCAAGGCTGGCCTTGGACAGCGATGCGTGTTCATCCCGGGTCCAAGCCCCCACTCCAAAGCCCCAGGCAGGGAGGCACCCCCTCCTGCATCTGGGGCCCCAGCTTTCTCTCACCCACACCCAGGATGCCCACTCGCAGCGCCAGTGGCGGACGCTGGAGGCTGTGCGGCATGTGGGCGTGGCCATCGTCTCCAGCGCCCTCACCACAGTCATCGCCACGGTGCCCCTCTTCTTCTGCATCATCGCCCCGTTTGCCAAGTTTGGCAAGATCGTTGCACTCAACACTGGAGTCTCCATCCTCTACACGCTCACGGTCAGCACAGCCCTGCTCGGCATCATGGCGCCCAGCTCCTTCACCCGGACCAGGACTTCCTTCCTCAAAGCCCTGGGTGCCGTGCTCCTGGCAGGGGCCCTGGGGCTGGGCGCCTGCCTGCTGCTCCTCCAGAGCGGCTATAAGATCCCCCTGCCCGATGGGACCTCCCTGTAGCCCTGGCACTACGTCCGGCCTTGCACACCTTTGGTCCAGTGGGGCGGGGACGAGATGCTCGTTCTCTGACCCCAGGGGCACTTTGTTCCCAGCTTGGCTACAGCTAGTTATGTTCCCAGGCCTGGGCCAGGCGACACTCACCTGTGTGACCCACACTGCCTTCATCTCAGTGCCATCCACCGCTGGGTGGTCAAGCTGGCAGCCGCCCTGGACTATGCCCGGCGGCGGAAGAGACCAGCCTTCCCCCTGTGCCTGGTCACCATGAGGGTCAGGTGATTTTTGCAGGGGGCTTCCCTCGCACACTGCCTCAGTGCTCACAAGAACTTTCTGATGTGGGTGTTACAGTTCCCCCATTCTACAGATGTGAAAACTGAGGCATCAGGAGGCAAAGCGACTGACCTGTGGCGGCACAGCCAGAGCTGCCTCCTTCGGGGACTTTGCAGGAAGAACACAGTGGGCACAAGGGCAGGGCCTCGCGCTCCCTGCCCCCGCCTCCCCATCAGTTTTACAGCGGCCGGTGCTGGGTGGTCCTGTGATCTTCCCCAGGGCTTTTAGTCCTGGCCGGGGAGCACAGAGGGACCGGCCTGGGGTACTGCATGTCCCACCCCTGGCCCCAGCCTCAAGGGGCTCCTGCCCTTTGGAAGCCATGGGGCCCCAGCACAGCCTTCCTTACAGATCTGAGCCCCTACCTCCCCCACCTGACTCTGGGGGTGGATTTCGGGGAGGGGGGCAGCCCCGGGAGGGGGAGCTGGCCGTGCCTGCCGCCTGCTTACAGCAGATGGTTCTTATTAAAGTGAAATGAAACTGCAGACCGCTGCCGTTAACACGAGCGTTGTAAGATCGTTGGCTCCATCGTGTTCTTAAAATGGAAATCACTAAGTGTCCGCATGCCGCCCGGCCGGAACCTGGCACGAGGGGTGGGGCCGGGCCTGGAAAGAGATGGAGGTGGGGTGGAAGGTGCCAGACCCTCTGGGGAGCAGGGTCACAGCGTGCTGTGCAGGCTCAGGAGGCTGGGTACCACTGGGGGAGCACCGTGGGAGGGGGCCTGTCTGGCTCCCCACAGGGACGTCCGTCGGCCCCTTCAGCGCGTCTGGTATTGTGCTGTGACCTTCTGCCTTGGGACAGACGTTGGCCCCTGGGCTTTCGGAAGGTGGACACAGACTGAGCTGGGACTAAACCCTTAGGGCGGGGTAGACATCCCTGAGGGTTGTCTCCAGGTCAGCTCACCTGGTCATCTGTGAAGTTTGACCGGGGTCGGGGGGTGCTGGGCGTGCACGACAGACACACAGCACCGTGTCCCCACCCGGTGCATGCCTGGCGCCCAGCAGGTGCTCAGTATTTGCTGAGGGAGCATCAGACAGACACCAAACGCGATTAATGGTACAAGTTGACACAGCACTGACTGTGCCAGACGCCCTTCTCAGGGTTTGTGTTAGTCTGCTTGGGCTGTCAAAACAGAGTGCCCTAAACTTGGTGGCTTATAACAGGTTTTTTTTCTCTCACACTTCTGGAGGCTGGAATTCCAAAGCAAGGTGTTGGCAGCGTGGGTCCTTCTGGAGGTTGGTCTTTCTTTCTTTCTTCCTTCCTTTCTTTCTCTCTTCATTTATTCATTTATGGCTGGGTTGGGTCTTCGTTGCTGCGTGTGGGCTTTCTCTAGTTGTGGCGAGCAGGGGCTACTCTTCGTTGCGGTGCACGGGCTTCTCATTGCGGTGACTTCTCTTGTTGCGGAACACGGGCTCTAGGCACGCGGGCTCAGTAGTTGTGGCTTGCGGGCTCTAGAGGGCAGGCTCAGTAGTTGTGGCACACAGGCTTAGATGCTCCATGGCAACCTGGATCTTCCCGAACCAGGACTCAAACCCATGTCCCCTGCAGTGGCAGGCGGATTCTTAACCACTGCGCCACCAGGGAAGTCCACAGCTCATGGTCTTAATGAGCTTTTGCCAAGCGTTAACAAGATGCCCTTCATTAGCTCAGGCACAGCAGTTAGCTTGGGGTCTGTGAGGGTGTGCAGGCATTTGGTGGGCTAAGGAGGGGCAGAGGACAATGAGAGGAGCCCATGGAGAGGGACCCCTGTCACCTGCAAAGGTTCCCTGAGCCCTTGCTTCTTTCTCCTTCACTTGGAAGCCAGGAAATCACTGAGAGCCGGGTGCTTTGAAGTGCCGGCCGTGTCCCAGGCCCCATCCATGCATTCTTGGGAATTCTCACAGGGAGTGTTTCTGTCCCATTTCACTGCTAACAAAACTGAAACCCAGAGACGTGAAGTAACTGGCCTGAGGTCACACAGCTTGTGCGAGATAGAGTTGGAATTCCCACCCAAGGCTGATGGCTCCTGAGTATGTGCTCGCTCTCTGATACAGCCTCTCCTGCAAGCAGATTTGACTCACAGAAGCAGCCAGCCCCAGGCCAACTGGGCCACCAGGGTCCTCCCTCCTTCACAGTCACCCACCTGTGTGCTACTTGGAGAAGGGAGAGTCCAGGCCTAGAGGGGAGAGTCCAGCATCCAAGTCTAGGTTCCAGCCCTGCCTGGGTGACCTACAGCAAGCCACTGCACACTGATTCAATGCCCTGGAAAGTGGGGCAGGGGACAGCGTGGTGTCCGGGGCTCTGCCTCCTTCCAGTGCTATGCTACCAGGATTTGAGTCTCCTTAAATCAAGCTGCCCCAGTGCCCACTGTCGGTGGCCGTCTTCTCCTGTGAGTCTCTCTTGTCCTCATCACGTTCACATCCAATAAGCAGGAGGATGCCCACTGGAGCTGTCGTCTGCTCAACAACAATTTATTGAACACCTACTATGTGCCAGTCACTGTTCCAGGCCTCAGCCATCCAAGAAAACGCAAAAACAGACCCAGACCTGACCACACGGACCTTACAGTCGAGGTGGGGGAAATCTTTAATAAAAGAACCCCTCAGATATTTAACCACAAACCAGAGAGCTGTGAGGGAGAAGAGTGAGGGGTAGGGGCACAAAGCCCTGTGTCTGGGGCTGGCAGAGGGGTCCCTGCCCTGGATTGAAGGGATGAGGACCACGTACATGTAGAGCTGATTCACTTTGTTGTACAGCAGAAACTAACACAACATTGTAAAGCAATTATACTCCAATAAAGATGTATAAAAAAAATAAACAGAAGGTTAATGCCTTAAAATAAATAAATAAAATAAAGGATAAGGACCAGTTCCCTTGCCTCTGGGGGTTGGTCCTACCAGACACAGGCCTTCTTGAGCTACAGGACAGCCTACCGCAGGCTGATGCTAAGGCATAAAAGGAGGGATTCCGTTGTATCTTAGGGGACGAGGCTGGAGCTTCTGGGGGCAGCGGACAGGGAAAGCGGCAACACACTGGGTCAGGAGAGAACATCTGGCTGTTCTAGAAGCTCAGTGTCACACACACACCCCACCCGGTGACTCGAGAGAGAGGCATGGAATGGCCTGCACAGTTCTCAGTCCTGCCTCGGTCACCACAGAGAAAGTTACCCAGATAGAACCGAGTCTCCTTTTCCTCCTGGGGCCTCCAGAGGAGTTCAGAGTGGCATTCGTGTCCTCTCCAGCAGGCTAAATACCACTGCCTTTGGCATTCAAGGCTCAGTGGAGTCATGTGAAAACCCAGCCACTCCAAACGGACTTAAAATAGGAGCCCAGCATCTGGAGGCCCTGGGTCCACACACCACCGTGCCTGGAGGTCTCGGGCTGGCATAGGGCCTGATGTCTTTGCCCAGCCCTGCCCGCCAAGGCTGCCTGGCTCTGCCTGAGACTAGCTCTGCCGTTTTCACCTTGTGACCCGGTTGCAGCAGCGGGTGGGGTGCGCCTCCCGGCCACAAGGAGGCGCTCAGGGCCCCGCACCACACCTCCAAGGGAGGAGCTCAAAAGGAACCTCTTCTAGTTCCTTCTTCCTCTTCCTGAGCTCTACAGCCTCTGCTTGGGTTTCCCCACCTTTAATTGTCTCCGACATAAGCCCATCCTTCCCTTTTCTGGACACTGCACCTTGATTTTTCTTTGGGAATCCTCCCCCAATCCAGACCTTGTGATGCGGGTGAAGCTGAGGCAAACTCGCCATACACACTCCTCCTGTTACCCCCTTACATTATCCCTACCCGCCTCCTCCACCAGGTGGGTAGGCATGTGCCCCAGACCCAGCCAATCAGTGCATTCCATCCTCCTGGCCATAGTGATTGGTTGAGGAATTGACACCTGACCCAAATCAGTCCCACGAGCATCTTCTTGGGAAAGATACACTCTCTTTTGATCTATATTTCTAGGCTGTGGGAGGAAAGACTGGAGCCTGCCTGGGGACGAGGCAACACAGAGGAAAGCAGAACCAAGGGTGAAAGACAGATTTCTGATGACATCACTTAAGCCCCTAGATCCAACCATGCCTGAAGCTAATGTATCCCTAGATTATTTTCATAAATAAGGCAATAAATTCCCCTTCTCCTTAAGCCACTTTGAGTAATATTCTCTCTGACTTTAAGTCAAAAGTCCTAGCTAAACACTCCCTCCACCCACCCACTTCACACACCCTCTCAAAAGCCTTCATTGTGCTCCTATCACTTACAGGTTAAATCCCCAACTCTCTCTCACGTGACATTCAAGGTCCATCGTGACCTGTCCCCAACCCCTCTCCAGGCTCATCTCCTTCTAGGTCCTCCAGCCATCCTGGGCTCTTCACCCTCCCCAGACATTCCCCATCTCCCTTGTGGTCTACACCCACACAATCCCCCTCTCTTTTCCCCCACTGACACCTGTCAAACTCTGACCTGTCCCTGAAGGCTTAGATGCTTAGATGCTACCTCCTCCCTGAAGCCGCCATCTTTTTTCTCACTGCTCTTTGACTGGAACACCGAGTCCCATGCTCTGGTTGAGCTGTGTCTACATCCATCTCCCTGGCTGGGAAAGAGCCCTCGAGAAAGGACAGGGCTGTGCTCACCCCTACACTGTCCAAGGAAGCTGGACTCTATGCAAGGGGGATGGGGATACAGTGAAGGGTTTTTAAAGCAGAAGACCATCTTATGCCTGTTCAGTGGTAAAAATCTAAACGTTCGGTAACACACTCTGTTGACAAGGCTACATATGCAAACAGGCTCTCATATGCATTGCTGGTAGGAGTTTAAACTGGTTCAACCATCGTGGAGGGGAATTTGGCAGTAAATATCACAATGGCACGATCTTTTTGATTCAGCAGTGCCACTGCTGAGAATTTATCCTGCGGATAAAGTTCCACAGGGCAAGTTATTCACTGAAGCCTTGTCTAGTATATCAAAGGATTGGGAGCTCCTAAACGTCCATCAGCGCAGTGACAAATGAAATAAGTTATGACCAGTCCATTCAGACAATAGGATACTCTGTGGCTATAAACGAAAAATAAGGGAGATCTCTAAGTGCTGATATGCGAAAAACCACCAAGCTATATTAAAAGAGAGGAAAGTTGCAAAAGTGTGTGCAAAATATGTTGAAAAAATGGGTGGGAGAGAGGATGTATGCTCATTTTGCTTGTATATGCATAAAGAAACTGAAGGGAATGCAAGAAAAACTAAGGCAGTAGTTACCTGTGGGAATTAGGGGCAGGGGGTGGGGGCGACTAGGCCGATGGCAGACAGCCACGGGAGGAAGACTTTTATTACAAGTCTTCTCACACTCTTGCATTTTTTGACAGCAGGAATATATTATCTGGATGGTTTTTTTTTTTAAAGCAGAAACGAGACATGGTTTTTGTTTACTCCTTAGAAAGTTCACTCTGGCTGCGGGGCAGAGGATGCACTCAGGAGGATATGGAGTGGGGCAGGGACAGCAGTGAGGAAGGACGGAAGGGGTGCCCCCACCCCGAGAAGGCATCAACAAACATCATCTGAAGTGCTCTAAACCCAGGCGCTGCCAGCATCCTATGGGGCTAGCAACAGCCTCCCTTCCGCCGTGTCTGAGTAGAGGTGTGGACCATCACCCGCTCTGGAGCCAAAGAGACCAAGAGCCTTTGGAGGGATCAGGAGTGTGGCATTGCTCCATGCCGCTCCCTCGCCTCTTTGTAGTTGAGCAGGCAGAGGGCACGCTTGGAACAGGGTAATAGAAAGAGGCTGCAGGGCTTCCCTGGGGGCGCAGTGGTTGGGAGTCCGCCTGCCGATGCAGGGGACACGGGTTCGTGCCCCGGTCCGGGAAGATCCCACATGCCGCAGAGCAGCTGGGCCCGTGAGCCATGGCCGCTGAGCCTGCGCGTCCGGAGCCTGTGCTCCGCAACGGGAGAGGCCACAACAATGAGAGGCCCGCGTACCGCAAAAAAAAAAACAACAAAGAAAGAGGCTGCAGTTGGGCTCTGTGACCCTCCTGGTGTGGAGTTCCAGAAATTGGGGGTTAGCCTCCTTACTCTGCCTCCATTAACTGTGAATTAGGGCAAGTCATTTTCTCTATTTTAACCTGTTTTCTTGTCTGTTAAATAGAATAACAATATCTATCATGAATGGTTGTTGTGTTTTTTTGTCTGTTGGCTTTTTTGTTTTGTTTTTTCGGCCGCACCGCGCAACCTGCGGGATCTTAGTTCTCTGACCAGGGATCGAACCCGCACCCCCTACGGTGGAGGCACGGCGTCTTAACCACTGGACCGCCAGGGAAGTCCCTGGTTGTTGTGTTTTATTAATAAATGAGGTAATATATGCCAAGGGCTTGGCCATAGCGAGAGCTACTAAACCATCATAATTCCTGTTATCATTGTTGTTCTCCTAACTCAGGATAGCATTTAGGTGCTTGGAGTAGCAAAGCGCTTCAATAAATAGGAACGACTCCCTCTCTGACTAGTTTCTTTCTGACCACGGGTGGCATATGTCTTCGCGTCCCATCGATGTTGGGTCTCGCCGTGTGACCTGCGTTGTCCACTGGGATGGCAGCAAGAGTGCAGCAGACCTAGGCTTGAAATGTGCCTGCCCAAGGGGACTTGCCCTCTGAGCTTCGTCCTCGCCATGGGAAGAGCATGCCCCAGGGAGCCCACTGGTTCCAGGGGGTTGAGAGACACATGGAGCAGACTTGACCCACACGGTAGCCTGGACCAAGCCCACTGGACTCTCAGCTGACATCGCTTAATGATTGTTTTAAGCCACTGAGTTTGGGGAGATTTGTTATGCAGCATTATGGCAGCAATAGCTGATGGAAGCATTGTTCATTCCATCCTGTGCCCTGTATGTTTAATGACCTCCTACTTGTCTCTCTCCCCACGAGGGCACACCCCGTGAAGGCAAAGCCCGGGTGCCCCCAGTTCCTGGCGTACAGTGTGTTCACTGTAGATGCTTATTGGCTGAATGGACTTCCTACCCCTTCAAGTCTCGATCCGCCCACCTGTTAAATGGGGATAATCACATCAGAACTGGGGCAGAGTGATGCCTGTGCCTTGTTTCACTGCAGGGAAGGAGTTAGCAGGTACCTCACACTCTCCAGCCACCTGCATCCCCTCCTTGCTTTTAGACTCTTCCCCTGCCTCTTCTCAAAGGGACTCGAGGTGAAAGACGTGTTTTGTCAGCAGAAGATCAATGCAGCCTTTGTTCTGCACAAGTCTATCTACCTGACAGAGATGCTGCCTGTACTCACTTGGCTTGCTCAGGGAGAGGAGATGGGTTTCTGACTGGGCTGTGCCCACTCACTCCCTTCTGCCTACTTGAGTGCCTTCAGGACTGACCTGCCTTGTCCTGGTGAGGGCAGGCAGAAGCGGGGCAGGGGAGGGAAGGATGGAGGGAAGGAAGCTGAGATGTAACTGGGTCTCTTCCACATGCTTTCTCTCCACCCATGAGCTCACTTCAACCCCACCACCCACCTTGGAAGGAAGGTGTATCCCCATTTCTCAGAAGAGAAAGTGACTTGCCCACCTTCATCCGGCATTGGGAGTCTAACCCAGGCTGGCTGACCTCCAAGGTCAATTTCTACTACTTGTAACTGCCTCCACAGGGAGCAATGATCCCGAGCACCTCGGTGTTGCAGGTGGTATCAGAGGGGACAGAGAGCATCAATGACATTATTACAGTAAAAAGAGAGACCCCCCAAAATGTGTACAACCCTATGCAACGCACAGAATCTCATGGGTTCCTCGCAACTTTGCAAGGCAGGCTCATTACCACCACATTTTACAGAGTAGAAAACCGAGGCTCAGCAGGGTGAAGTGACTTCTCCCAGGGTCTCAAAGCCAATGGTATAGCTGTTGTAAGACTCCTCCCACCTTGTCTCCTGGGTCACTGAATTCCAGAGGTCCCACCCAGTGGGGCCCTTGTCCCAGGGAGACTTTGAGGAATCTGACACCTTACGACACATCCTTTCCCCGTGGTGTGGTAATCAGACCATCAGCCTGCCTGGGTGCCACCTACAGCTGCTGTGCGACCTTGTGCAAGCCACACGATCCCTCTGAGCCTCAATATACCAGTTATTTTTTGCCACCTAATAAACCACTTCAAAGTCTAGTGGCTTAAAACAACAACAGTTAATTTAGCTCACGAGTCTGTGCGCTAATTAAATTAGGCTGGGCTCAGCTGGGTGGTTCTTCTGATCCTAGAGGGCTACGACATGTGTGCGCTGTCAGCTGTGGGTTAGCTGAGTGGTTTTGCTTTGGGGGCTGGGCTGGCTGTCAGGCTGAGGGAACAAGGGTCGCAGGGCCATGTGTCACTCACCAGGCTTGTTCACGAGGCAGCGTCAGCTTCCTGGAGGATGAGTGGTCATGCCCAAGGCCTCCCGTTATGACTTGAATTGTGTTCAACCCTCCTGCTATGGGTCGAATCCCAGAAGAGAGGATTATTAAGCTTTGTTTTAGAAAAAGAGAGGAAGCAAGGAGGGGAGGGAGGAGGAAGGATACACACATTTGCCAACCCCAAAATGCAATTTATAAAATGAAAATCTAGTGTGACATTCAACTAAATTAACAATTTATAGATAATTCACAATGCTCACACCATTAAGCAAATGCACTTTAAATTGATTTCAAATTAGTAGGCCAATGATTTCCCCCAGGTCCAGTCTCTGCCAGCCCCCAGTGCAGTGTTTTTAATAAGAGGTAGGTGTGCAGTAACAGCCTCTTTATTCCATAACTGAAGCCATAGTTGAACTTGAGGTCATATTCAAGGGCCCTATTGATCTACATAAAGAAGGAGAGTGCTGACAGTGACCATCTTCAGGCCAGAAGGGTGGAGTGGGCCATGGCAAAATCCTGCAGCTGTGACAGATTTGGAGATCCCTTCCTGTATGACTTGCAGGTAGCCTAGATGGCTGACGGGAATGTTAAGTAAACTTGAGACAGACAGAGCTCTCAATCCCAGTCCTGCAGGGACTCCCTAAAGTCATGTGAAGAATCTATGTGACCCTCCAAGATTCCTAGAGCTCCAAGGTGAACACTGCACCCTCTCTTGTCCCACCATGCCTATCTGACTCCCAATTCCCCAGGCCAAGGGAATTCAAGCCAAGGTGCAACCACAAATGTGTTCTACTTTCCCTCTTCATTCCAAGTATCAAGTCCTTTAACCCTCAGCCCAACCCAGAGCTCCCCAACCCCAACTCAGAAAGGCAGGGTGGAGGGTCTTCAATTCTTGTTGGCATAGCCCTGACTGCTGTCATTTCATGAGGCACAAACCATTACCCATCTCTACTGCTGTCCCTAAAGGGGCCATGAGAAGCTTTGACTCAATCTCCAAAGAACACTGTTCTGAATCCAGAGACCTTGTCTCCAAAGAGTATGCCAAACAAGTGGAGGTTGGAGGAGAAAGAGACAGAGAGAGAGAGAGAGAAATTGATTTTACAGGGGAGTAAGTGTGGATTGGGAAATCTCATGACCCCAGAGTCAGAGAGAACAGTCAGGAGGGTGAACAGACTGTGGGCACTTAGTCTGCTAATGGATGGATCAATGTTTAGAACAATCTGTAAAGTGCTCCATGTGTGCCCTCGAGGTTGTTGAGCTGTCTATAATACAGTCCAAATGTGAACCCTAAATTATCTAAACACTATATATTAGCAGTAGATATAATGCTCTAAAATCTCATAAAAACTCATAAAGTTGGGAAAAGGCAAGAGAGGAGAAGAACAAAGCATAAGGAGCCTGCTCTTTTCCCTGCTCCCTGTCCCCCTCCTATTCTTGGAGCACAAAACTCCTTGCAGATTTTCAACTGGGCTTTGAATGTGTGGCACTCCCAGGATTCCTCCACTGGCACTGGGGGTAAATACCATGCTCCTAGCTCTCCTTGGCCAGATTCTTCTCTCAGACGTGTTGCAGCCTGGGGTGTGGAGGGAGGGAAGATTATTCATTCTAAACTCTGCATCATCTCATTCAGATTCCATTACAGGAATCAGTCATGGTGATAACCAAAAAGAAGAAAGGTCTGAGGGAAGAATGTCTCTCGTTTCTAGAAAGAGATTAGTCAGGAATAGTCATCTAATCAATATTGATCAATAAAGTGTCCCAGAAAAATCTAAAGCCACATTACTTAAACAGACCCTCCCCGGAACATCTCTGTTGATCCAGAGAATGCAGAAAAGGCAAAAACAGGAAGGAGGGATTAATTTCTTTTAAAAATGACTGTAAAGTGAAACAACCACTTTGGAAACATGTGCATACATTATGGCCAGCAGTTCCACTCCTGGGTACATACCCAACACACTGAGTGCTTTGTCCTCAAAGGACGTGCACAAGAAAATTCATGGCTTTATTCATAACAGCCTCAAACTGGAAACAATCCAAATGTCCATCAGCAGTAGAATGGATCAATAAGTGGTGTTTTATTCACACAAAAGATTACTATAAGCCATAAAGAAGAATGAACTACTGACACGCAACAACATGGATGAATCCCAAGACACAATGCTGAATGAAAGAAACTAGAGACAGTAGAGTGCCTACTGAATGATCCAATTTATATGACGTTCAAGAACAAGAAAAACTGGTCTATGCTGACAGCTGTCAGAAAAGTGGTTACCCTTGGTGGGAGGTGGCACAAGGAGGTGGTGCTGGAAATGTTATGTATTTTCACCTGGATGGTGGTTACACACACACACGCGCACGCACGCACGCACACACACACTTTTAAGTTGTATACTTCAGATTTGTGTACTTTATATGATATAACTCAAAATTTTTAACACATATTTTTAAGCTGTCACTCCAAAATTTAAATCATCGTGTGTCATTCACTTTTTGAGGGCCACGATATGCACACAGTTTGTGCTTTACTTTCTGTCTTGAGGAAAATGGAAACATACCTGCCCATAGCGCAAATGAGGATACTGAGGCATGGAATGTCCAGGTAGAGGCACCATTACAGACCATGCTGTCTAAGGTTGGACAGACAGGTGTCATGGTGGGTGCAGACTGTTATCCGTGATCTGTGGCACCCCTATCATTTCTCGTGGCATTATTGATGTGGTTCGCAACGCCTGAGGCTGGACACGCCCCTCCAAGTTACCAAAAGGGCTCATCATCCCATAGCCCTGCCACTCTCCCTAGAGCAGAATAGGATGGTTATTGCAGCAGCTCCAGGATGAACTTCAAGAGATGCCAAATGAAAATTGAATTAGAGACCAGCCTTGTGGTTTCCAGCAGCTGTTATTGCAATGTGACCCAACTATGGCAGGACACGGTGACCACGTACTGCCGGGCAGCTCCCAGAGGCTGTTTCAACACCTCGGACAGAGATGCCCCTGCGTGAAGCTCAGGCTCCCGGCTGATTCTATTGTTTCAGCACCAGGGACAGCGGCTCATGCATTAAATGGGCATAGAAATAGACTGGGAGAGCAAAACGTATTTGTGGAAAGCAATCTTCTCACGGTTTGCTCTTTACACACAACACTATTGCTTCCAGCTTTGTATAACAAATTAAATTCTGACAGCATTAAAAACGTATGTGTGATGAGAAGATTGTTTTGGAAAACACGCCACATTTACCTCCTTTCTACCTCCACCTCCTTCCTCCAATCCAGGCGTTCCCCAACGGACCTGAACTTCAGGGAATGCCCAGGTAAATGGAGTTTCTCATATTTAGAATTGTCAGTGGAGTGCCAGAGTAGAACAGAACCCCTGGGACCCAGCTTATTTTCCTCTGAAACCTAGATGCAAGAATACCATCCACTCTGAGAGAGTGAAAAGGGAGGTTATTTAGAAATCTTTTCTTCAAAATACGGGCACCATGAGCTCATTCTTGTGGAAATGCTAATACTTGTGGAAAGCCTACTGTGTGCCAGGCCTTGTGCTAAGCGCTGGAAATACAATGATGAACCGAATAAATTCCCTGCCCTTGTGGAGTCTACATTCTAGTGTGAGGGAACAACAATAGACACATAAACATATCAATAACTAGGATCATTTCAGTTTGTGGTAAGTTCTATGAAGAAAGCAAGTAGAGTAACAGGCTGTATAGTGAGTGGGTGAGAACTACTTTAGCGAGAATGGCCAGGAAAGGCCGCTTTGAAGAGACGGTGTTTGAGCTGAAACTTGAACAATGAGGAGGAGCCAGACTTGTGCAGATCTAACAGAACTGCATTCCAGGAAAACGGTGTGGCATCTGCAAAGTGCTGAGGTGGAAACAAATGGGACGCGTTCAAAGGATGGAAAGGAGGCCAGTGTGGCTGGGGTATAGAGCACGAGGGGAAGACGTGGAGGAAACAAGCCTGGGGAAGTAGGAGGGGACCAGATCACGTGGGCCTTGTAGGTCTAATAAGGAGTTTGGGTTTCAAGCAAAGGAGTGATATGATATGATTTATGTTTAAAACAACCTGGTTTTTTAGCTGCCATGTGGAGAATGGACTAGCGAGAGATTGGGAGGAGAAGCTGGAAGACCAAGTTAAGCTGCTACAATGGTCCCCTGAGAGATGATGGTGATGGTAGCCTCTCCTTACCTCCCTCCACATGTAATTTTATCTCTCAACTTAAGGATGCAGTTCTCTGAGTCATCCATGCTCCCTTCCTCTGGTCCCTCCTCTAACCGATGCCATACATTTGTGAGATATTATGAGAGAATAGGCACAGGGTCACATGTTATGTCCTATTTACTGCTGAAAGAATGGATGAAATGATGACTTCAGAGCCACTTGGCTCATCTAGAAATGGAATCTATTGCTTCTTTTATGCCAATTCTTCTCAAACTCTTTCAATTAATGGACTACCACTTGGGGAGGAATGGCACGCAGAGCACTTAATCCACTCCTCATGGCCCATCATCCCAGAAACAAACCTCACCTGATGGGATGTCAATGGGGGAGACTATACACTATGAATTGTGCAGTGAACAAAAGCATCAACGTGTATGATATTTAAAGCATTACTACAACAGGGACACCCCTTCCCAGACTAGCCGGAAGACGCACAGAGACCACAAATGCATAGTGGGCAAGACCATTTGCTACCCAACTAGGCTCACTAGCCATAAGTGCCTTGGGAATTTGTACCTATATGACCTAGATGAAAAATGAGGGGAAAAACAAGGGTCACTTGGCTTAGCACCATAGCCCCTGGTACTTGGTCTCATCTCATTCATTAACTCACTCAAGGATGTCAGGCAAATCTCTTCCTCTCCCTGGGTCTCGTTTTTCTCAACTGTAAAATGAGGGCGTTTGTTTGAACTCCATGATCCTCTGGCTCCAGCAGTCTGTAAATCTGTAAATGGCCTAGGACCTGCATTTCCCACGTTTTCTGTATCTCCTTTGGTCCTCCCAAAACCCCCCAAAAGTAGAGAAAATACATATCATTGTGCCCACTTTTCAGATGAGATCGGGCACACTCAGGGTGGTATGGCCATAGACTGTGCCCACTTTTCAGGATGGGAAAACTGAGACCTCAAGATCACAAGGACTAATGACAAATTTACAAATTGAGCTAGAGGGAGTCAGATTCCATTACAACTCACTCAGGTAAATCTTAACTCTTCCAGAAACGTATTCTGCAAGGGCTTACTCCCCCACTCTCCAGGTACCCTCTTACCCCCACACACAGCCCCTTCAAGCCCCCGTTAGGCCCTGGCTCTCCTGCAATCTCACCGGTCATCATCAGGAGGTGTGCTGGGACTACAAAGATGCCTGTGCTCCACACGGCCTCTCTGTATGTATTGCTGTTTCAATTTCGAGGCCATCAGCAAATCCCATCATGGCCAAGCCCTTCCACTGGACCATGACTGTAATCTGTCAGCTCATTAGCATGGGGAAGGGGAGGAAGACACACTCGGTTTTATCCACCGGTCCTGATTTAGTAGGTGTTCCCTTTGCAGCTCCAGAGCCTTGGAGGAATCTCCGTGTGCCTGTGTTTGTTATGGAAATTACCACTCACCCATACGTGTAAATCTGCAAGAGAGCCTCTTGTCATTTCTAATAGTTCCACAAGCTGCACTGAGAGAAGCCTGGGCAGAGCTGAGGCTATTTTGGAGATTTTGAGACCTCCATCCTTATACTAACGTCAGAGAAATCTTGACCACCCAAAGAGCTCAGAGCTCATGTCAGTTTTCAGTCATCAAGAGTTTGCAACGTGCCCAGCACTGTGCTCAGGGTTTCCCATGTACCATTTCATTTAATCCTCACAATAACCCCATGATCTCCATATTTTAGTTGAGAATACTGGGGCGAGGAGAGATCTAAGTGGATTGTTTTAAAAATCACAGGAATGGAAAGGAGCTACGTTTAATTACCCAACTTCTAGGTCATCTCCATGATTCTTGGATTCTTTGGGATAAAATCATGGTGGAAGGAGAGGAAGGAATGGAGGTGATATACTCCATGGAGGGTGGGGACCCCCCCAAAGCAGTCTCCCAGTCTCCCACTATTTCTTCCCTGGAAGATGACTGTCCCTCTCTGGAGGAAGTTTCTCCCCCACAGAATGAGACTGGGGGCTCAAAATCTTGGCTACTATACCTTTGGGGTACAGTCATCCCTCTCTCCGCTGCTCTATTATTAAGAATTCTTTTGGTTGTGTCAGAAACATGAAAATCCTGGACAAGACCTGGTTGGGGGCACGACTCTACTCATAGCTCAGGCAATGTTGTGAGAACTCTGTCTCTCTCCAGCTCTAAGCTCTGCAGCTGTGTTCTTGGAATCATTCTGCAAGTAGGCTTGCCCCAGCTGGCAGCAGACAAGGTCAGCACAGCTCTACAATCTCATCCTTCCAGAAAATTCCTCTCCCAAATCCATAGATCAACACCTGGGGGAACTCTAATGGCTCTGCCTGGGTCGCATATTAACCCCTGAACATTTCACTGTTGCCAGAGGGATGGGATATCTGACTGACCAGCATAGACATGGTGACCACTCCTGGGGGGACAAAAGGGACACCATAATCGGCACATGAAGACTGAGTGTATATGTATTGTGTTTTCCTATATATGGCCCTTGCAATGTCTCCCATCCCACACACTCTTTTAGAATGTGATATTGACACTCCTTCTATCTTAGGGTCGGGTTTATGTCCCTTCCCCTTGAATCTGGGCATACTTTGTGGCTGCCTTGACCAGTAGAATATGGCAAAAGTGACACTGTCCTCATTTCCAGGTCCAGCCCTTAGAGACTGGCAGCTTCCACTTCTTGCCTCTTGAGACACTCACCTCTGAAGCCCTAGACCCCCATTAGAGAAGTTCAAGGCCGCCATGTTATGAGGAAGCCCAGGTCATGTGGAGAGGCCAAGAGCAGGTGTTCTGACTGCCCCAGGAGGAGTCTAAGTGGACAGCCCACATCAACCAGAGACACGTGAGTGGTGAGGCTTGGAGGAGATTCCTGCCCCTAGACTGAGTCCTCGTACGTGAGACCCCAGACATCACGTAAGCAGAGACAAGCCATCCTCCTGTGTCCTTTCCCAATTTCTGACCCAAAGAATCTGTAATCGTAATAAAACAATTGTTTTAAGGTTGCTTATTGCTGATCTTTTTTTTTTTTTTTTTTTTTTTGCAGTACGCAGGCCTCTCACTGTTGTGGCCTCTCCCTCTGCGGAGCACAGGCTCCGGACACGCAGGCTCAGCGGCCATGGCTCACAGGCCCAGCCGCTCCGCGGCATGTGGGATCTTCGTGGACCGGGGCACGAACCCGTGTCCCCTGCATCGGCAGGCGGACTCTCAACCACTGCGCCACCAGGGAATCCCCATCGTTGATCTTAAATAGGGAGTATATCCTGGATTATCTGGGTGGGCCCAATGTAATCACAAGTGTCCTTAAAAGAGGAAGAGAGAGGCAGGAGACGACTCAGAGGGAAACGTGACTCTGGAGGGTCCGAGTGTGGTGACGAGAAGGACTCAACTGGCCTTGGCTGACTTTGAAGATGGAGGAAAGGGTCACCGCCTAAGGAATGTGGCTGCCCTCTAGAGGTTGCAAAAGGCAAGGAAATGGATTCTCCAGTACAGTTTTCAGGAAAGAATGCCACCTGGAGGACTCCTTGATTTTAGCTCAGTAAGACCTATGTGGAACTTCTAACCTCCCAAATTGTAAGATAAAAATATGTGTCATTTTAACCAGCTAAGAAAAACAAAAAACAATTGTTTTAAGTCACTAAGTCTGGTGGTAATGGGTTATGCAGAAAAAGATAACTAGAACAAGTGTGTGTGTGTGTGTGTGTGTGTGTGTGCGCGCAGGCGCGTGTTGAGGTGGTTGTTTCTCACAGGAATTAGAATAAGGGGGATGGGCAAGCATGGTAGACAAACAAGCAGTATATCTAACACCTGCAGGACTGCCCATGGTGCCCACCATTTTCACTAGACACAGGCAACGCACACGTTGGTGCATTCCAGGTACTGAGCCTCACATTACCCAGTTAGCCTGACAGTGTTAAAGCATTTATTAGGCTCTTCTGTATATCCTCGTCTTTTTCTGTCCAGTGAATTGGCTGCTCCTCTAAGCAAAGTGTCCCCAAGCAGGGTCTCCATGCTGCCCAAGTCTAGGGTTTACCACTCACCTCATCTTTCTTGTAAATGGTGCCCCTCAGTTATGGCACATCAGTGGCATTGACCTTGTGGTCCCTTTCCCTTTCACCCTTTCACTTTGCCGTATAGCAGAAATTAACACAACGTTGTAAATCAACTATACTTCAATAAATAAATAGATAGAGAAAAACTGTTTACCATGGAGTATTGCAACCATCTCGGAAGTCAGGGTGCCACATAAAACTCTCTGGTTAGAAGTAACATTTGCAAGGATGGGCTTGTGATGCAGACGAGAGTCTGCTCTCCTATAGCTGCAGGGAAAGTGGAAAGGTTTTTGTGGGTTTTTTTTTTTTTTTTTTTTTTTTTACATCTTACCTTGCTGAGATTTCTTTCACCAGTAGTTATAAGACATACAGTTTCAAGACCCAATATTGGAATTCTATTAGTCAGCCTGGAGGGAAAAAAAAAAAGCAGGCTTGAGGAGGTCAAAACTTTGAATATGAAAGAGAAAAAGAATAGTGTTATTAAATGAAACGCAGCACTTGATAATTTTAATTCATACATAGCCCATAATAACCTTGGGTACATGTTAGGTATTATGTTTTCTTTGTCCTTATGACACATACCCTACTCAAGCTCTCATCCAAACGGTCAGTGTCACCATGATGAAGACACACAGTCCAGCAACCAAAAATTGTTTTAAATTATTTGAAGTTCTTCAGTTACATATCTCAGACCTTTTGAAGTAGACATATGTCAGAAAGGGTTCCCTGTTTCCTTGTCTTTCCCACCTACACCCCTGCATCCCTAGTGCCTTTGATTCCCCTTGTGCCTCTTTCCTCCCAAATCCCCCCGGCCCTGCCCCCAACTCCTGAGCTGCAGATTTTCTAGCTACTCCTCCCTATTCTCCATGATTCTATATCCCCAAAAGCCAACGAGCCAGTCTGATAACACTAGGACCTTCCCCAGAGTAGGGACGGGGACTAACTGGGGTAGAAAAAACCCAGTAGACGACGACAGAACCCTCTTTAGAGAGCAGGGCAGGGACAAGCTGAGGACTCTCCCAGGTGAATCCTTTCTGTCCTGTCACATCCCTATTCGTGTGATAAGGTCCCTCAGTGGCTAGTATCTCTCTTCTTTCTAGCAGCATCAGCATTACTGACTTGACATTTATTATACATTACCCCAATTCCAATCCTCCAGGGACTGCAGCAAATCACAGAGTTGGAGGTGGGGTAAGTGAGAAGAAAAAGGGTTTGCTTCTCCCAGCCCAGGCCATTTGCAGCACCAGGCCTAGAACACTGGGAAACAGCCTGGTGATGTTTTTCATCTCAACTCAACAGTCGGGGCGCTGGCCCTGTCGCCAACTCCAAGTGCAAATTGGAATGAGTCACTGGGGTCTCATCAGCCAGCCCTGCCTGGTCCAGATCCAGGTGAGGCTCAACCAAGGTAGCACTTTGGAAGTCTCTCTTCCCCCTTCCTCAGCTAGAGATCTCTTCCCCACCCACCTACCTCAGCATCCAACACACTCCACTTGCTTCCACTCCACTAGTTTCTTTGCTTTAAGAAATTGCCTCCTGGACTTCCCTGGTGGTCCAGTGGTTAAGAACCCGCCTTCCAATGCAGGAGATGTGTGTTCGATCCCTGGCTGGGGAACTAAGATCCCACATGTCGCAACTACTAAGCCTGCGCACTCTGGAGCCCGCACGCCACAACTAGGGAGAAGCCCACGCACCGCAACAAAAGATCCCGCATGCTGCAACTAAGACCCGATGCGGCCAATTAAGTAAGTAAGTAAATAAATAAATTTTTTTAAAAAAAAGAAATTGCCTCTGAAACATCCCCTGTGAGCAGAGAACCTTCAGCACCGGGGTGTGAGCTTTCGACCGCAGAAACTTTGCCTGGTACATAGTGGTGCTCAATAACTACAGGCTGATTGAATTAAACTGGTGCCCACTAATACGAATGCATAGGATAAGTTAGATCCTGGCAGAGAGCAGGTTTTTTAAGAAATCATGTATAACCGTTATTCATTCTTCCACTTGGCAAATCCTGGTTGAGCCTGCATGCCAGGCACTGTGATGGGCACCAGGATACAGGTAAACAGGGCAGGAACTGTCCCCATCCTTCCCTGGTCTGACGTCAGGACACCCCTGCCAAATCTCCGAGCAGAACTTACTCGCTCCCAGGCCTCTTCTCCAGGGACCCAGTTGTCTTCAGGGCCTCTACCCCATCCCCCTGTCTCCCTGCAGGAAACTCACAAAATGAGAGACCAGAGGTGACGGAGAGAGTGTCACTGAAAATGGTCATTATCAGATTGGACAAACCCTGTGGCCTCCAGCCAGCACTGCCCTCAATGCCAGCTACCGAGTTACTAGAATGAAAAGGCTCGTTCATATTTCATTTCAGGCCCTCAGCCCCCTAAGCTGCCATCCCTTCCTTCCCTAGGCCCGCTTCACACCTCTCTGCTTTGAGAAGGCCCTGGACCAAAGGCCCTGGACACACGGACCCTGAGCTGACAGCCCCTTTGCCCAAAGTCCTCCCCCACCCCACCCCCGCACATGCCACGCACGTTCTGTGACGGGCTCTGGGCCCTCTGTGAGCCAAGCCCACACCTTCAATCCCTTCTCACGGGCCACAGAAGGACCATCCACCCCCTCACCAGGAAGGGCACCCCTTGCTCCTTCATGCCCCCCAGTCCGGTGTCCCCACCTCCCCTGAGGGACCTGGTCCTGTGCCTGCCACAAACCTGATGGCGTCAGCAAATCAGCGCAGGGGTGGAAGAGCCCATCTTGAATCCCTGCAGGTGGATCTAGGACAAGATCAGGGATTTTCGAGCATGAAAAAGACCTCAGAGACGAGAGCTGCTATTCATTTTCTCCCTTCACCAACAGAGGGATCAGCATTTGCCTTTTTCCTGCCTCCTTGCAGAACCAAGAAGAAACTAAAGCAGCCAGAGGGCTTGGCGGGACCCAACCGTCTATGGAAAGTGCAGGATTTTATTAGCTTGGCTGTGGATAGACAGGGGGACGGGGGAGTCAACTGAACAGTGCAGGAGGTGGGAAGAAGCGGGGGGCTCCCTCCATCTCCGTCCTGAAACACAGCCCAACTAGGGCTGGAGCAGCAGCAAATAGGAGTGGAGGTCATGAGCCTCCAGGGACACGGGGCCATGAATTAGGGGATGGGGGAGCCGTGTTCTAGTTCAGCTCCACCCCAGTGACCTTGCACGAGTCCCTTCCTCTCTCTGGACTAAATTCACTGAGTTGTAAAGTGAAGGAATTGGATCAGATCAGTCGTTTTCAAGACAGAGCGTGGAGGACACACGTCTCCCAGAGGGGAGTGATGTCAGGGCAGGAGACGAGGACAGAGCTGGTGAGCAGAGCTTTGGGGGGTGGTCCCAGCCTAACCCAGCAATTCCCAAAGCAGCCTGATAATCCAATCAAGGGGAGTCCACCCTACCTGCTGAGTTCCAGTGCTTAGGATGGGGGGCCTGGGAACCTGCATTTTCCATAAGCCCTCCTGGTGAGTCATGAACCAGGTTTGGAGACAGCTGAGCTGGGGATGGGGAGAGGTGGGGCAGGGACCCCCTGAAGTTTCCAAAGCAACGAGCAAAGGAGGGGGAGGGCCGAGGCTGTCTGGGGAGTCCCTCCACTGTTCCCCAGGGGAGAGCACAGGCAGGGACACCGGCTCCTGGGCTCGAGGGGGGCTGATGCGGGATGGATATTATCTGCCTTCCCGAAACCTTCTTTGCTGCATGGACACAGCGCCTGTGACCTCCTTCGAGGGCTCCCCTGGAGCACGAGAGTGTCTGTTTGCAGTTCATGAGAGGATCCAGGAGTGAGAGACATGAAGAGCAAGTGTCAGGGCCCGGGCCCGCCACAGATCTGTCAGAAATGAAGATAAAGATGCTGGGAGATGAGGAGGTCTGATGGTGGTGACAGGGGCTCCAGCCCTGTGCCTGGGCTCCCAGTTGGCCGGGGAATGCTGTTCAGGCCGGCTTTCGGAGGCACTGCCCCTCAACCCGCCCAGCTGGCCTGAGACCTTGTGCCTGGAGGCCCCAGAGAAACCAGTGGTCCCCAACATTTTTGGCACCAGGGACTGGTTTCGTGGAAGACAGTTTTTCCACGGACCAGGGTGGGGTGCGGGGATGGCTTCGGGATGATTCAAGCGCATTACGTTTATTTTATTTCTTCATTACGTTCACTTTATTTCTATTATTATTATGTTGTAATAGATAATGAAATAATTATACCACTCACCATAATGCTGACAGGAGGCGGAGCTCAGGGGGAAATGCGAGCAGTGGGGAGCAGCTGTAAGTACAGACGAAGCTTCGCTCACTCGCCCCGCCGCTCACCTCCTGCTGTGCGGCCCGGTTCCTAACAGGCCCTTTTATGGGCTGTAGTGGCGTTGAATTGTGGCCTCCCCAAAATATGTCCACCTGGAACCCATGAATATGAACTTATTTGGAAAAAGGCTCTTGACTGATGTAACTAAACTAAGAAGCTTGAGATGTCATGGTCCTAGCTTAACTGGGTGGCCCTACATCCAATGACACATGTCCTTATAAGAGACAGAAGAGATGCACGGGCACTCGGAGGTGAAGGTGATGTGAGGCTGGAGGCCGAGATCCAGGCCACGTTTCTACAAGCCCAGGAACACGAGGATAGCCGGCAGCCACCATAAGCTAGGACAGAAGCACAGAACAGATTGTCCCTCAGAGCCTCCAGAAGGAACCAACCCTGCTGACACCTCGATTCCAAACTCCTGGACTTCAGAACTGTAAGACAATACATTTCTGTTTAAGCCACCCAGTTAGTGGTCATTTGTTTTGGCAGCCCTAGGAAACTAATACGTGGCTAAGCCCTTTCTACCCATCACTTGTCTGATGAGATAGTCTCTACAATCATCCCCATCTAACAGATAGGGAAAATGAGGTTCAGAGTGGTTAAGTAACTTTCCTAAGGTCACACAGCCGTGAGCGGGGAGGCTGGGACTGGGGCCCAGGTCTATCATACTTCTGAGTCCCTAACAGTGCCGAGAACTGGGCTAAGACTTTACACTTCTGGTCCCCAGCTCTGGACTCAGGCCCTAGCTATATCACCTACGGGCTGTGTGATCACATACAAGTTATTTAATGTCTCTGATCCTCAGTTTCCTCACTTGCAAATTGGAGGGACTATCAGAAGCTATCCCCAAGGCTGTCATAAGGATCTGAAAACTAGTGTGAAGTTTCGCACCAGGTAACCTCCCCAGGTTGGGGATACCCTCGGGACCCTGTCTGCTCCCAAGAAACCTCCCCCCGCCCCGCACCATCCCCCCACCACCCCGTTGTCAGTGGGAGCCCAGCATCCCCCTGCTAGTGCACTCCAGATGCTCACAGCTTCCAGCAAGCCAGGGCAGCTCTGCTCTAATGGCAAAAGCAAATTATGCTCGTAAATTAGGGTTCGGCTAATTGAGACTTTATAATAGGCGTTCCTTTAAACTCCCATCTGTAAACACACAACGGCCCTGCTGAGCAAGAGCCTAGCTGTATAAAAACTCTTTTAGGCAGAAATATATGGGGGTGTGGTAGCGAGTCTCCAGGACGGCATTCCATTCGTGATTTTCTTTTCCTCCTCCCTGTGCTAAATGGCGCCGCACGCAGCTAGTCCACGAGCCCGGCTCCCCCTCACTCCACCCCATAAATCCTTGTGTTGCAGGTGCCCCGAGCACACCCACCTGCCAACGGCCCAATGACACAGCGGCAACTGGGTGGGGACTGCCCGTTGCCTGGTTCCTCCGTCTCAGAAAGCGGAAGGTCCCGCCAGACTAAAGGGGTCCCCTGGAGAAGGGGGATGGGCAGTGTGGGAAAACATACTATGGCCTGGGAGGCAAGACCCGGATACATTTTAGTACAGACCCCAGCCGCACTCCCCATGCCGCATCCTCACCAAGAGAAATCAGAGATGAGCTAGAGGGTTCAACAGAAGCACATACACTTTTGAAGACGAATTGCAGGCGAGGGTGGAGGTCATTGAGGGCAGGTCCCTGGGGGAGGGGGCTGAGGGGAGTGACCTGGAGGCTGGGGGTGAGTCTCCTGCTTTGCTCCCCCACCTCCTACCTCCTTTAGGAGCCGGTGACCAGGAAGTCCCTCCAAGCTGGACAGGAGCTTCTTCGAAGGGGCAGTGAGGCAGGGCTGCTGCCCCACCCATCTGTAGGAAGAAGAGCTCTGGCTTTGCAGTCGGACTGCCCGGGCTCAAATCCGGGAGGGTCGGAGAGTGCCAACTTCACGCCAGACACCTTGCTGGCCTTGCTCATTCCACACTGACTCACTCTGTGCGGTGGGTATGATGGACATCCTCCCCATTCTGCAGATGAAGAAACTGAGGCACAAAGACGTTCTGAAACCTGCCCAGGGTCAGCTGATAAGTGGGGGAGACAGGAGTCAAATCCAAGTGCCATCTCCTTGTTCTTTTGCACCACAATGTTTCCTCCGTTAAACCTGAAGATGGCAAGTCAATCATCCTGAACATTCACGCGTCAAATCTAACCCGACGCCTGTTCTTGTGAATAAAGCTTGACTGGAACACAGTCGTGCCCATCTGTTTACACATCATCTATGACTGTTTTCACAGTACAAGGGACAGAATCGAGCAGTTGCCTGCAAAGCCTAAACTATTTACTATCTGGCTTTTCCTAGAAAAGGTTTGTTAAGGCTTCTCCTGAGCCTCAGTCTTCTCATGTGATCAGCGGCGGCAGCACAAACCTCCTTGGGGCTGCTGTGTGGATGAAATGAGGTCACCTGCACTCAGGTCCAGACAGTGCCCCGAACACAGCCAGGCTCGGGAGAGGTCACTCCCTTTCTTCTACCCGGTCTCTCCATCTTCACCCCACAAACCGGGCACCAGGGCTCCCCGATCTCCTTCCCGCAAGGCCTGGATATGAGCCAGGGGAGGCTGGGCTGAGTTTAGCGAGTCCAAATCACAAGGGAACCCAGACCAAGGCTTCTCCTGTCCCCCTTCTTGCCCACACTACACCAGCAAGCCAATGATTCCTCACCCCAGCCTCGGCTCAGTGGAAAATACTTTAAAAATCAAAAGCTATTTTTAAAAAAAATGTTGTTATTCTATTGAAACTAAATCTCCAAATGAGTTGTCTCCAACCTTGCAGCTGTACACCATGGAGAAAAGCCTCTAAATAAACAGTCACTCATTTGCATAGGCTCTAGTCCTGACCCACTTCTGGGTCTTGCCTTTCTAGGGTGCCTCTTTATGGTTATCTATTTATCACCAACCCAGTTTCCTTCCCTGTGTTCCAAAGGTTGGGCTCACTTCAGCTCCAAGCAGGCACTCAATTTGTTATTTAAAGTACACAGTTTACATATATGAGCATAAGAATTCCATTTTATTTACAACTATAGTCATTTAACAAATATATGGGGCACCGAGGTTGCCACGTACAGCTGTATAGGCTGTGCACTGCCCAAGTCTACAAGGCTCATGCCTTATATTCTAATTTGTTTGTGAATTAGGATGACTGTCTTCTCAGATGGCAGTAGATATCTTGAGGAAGGGGCTCCTTTTTTGAATCTGCCCAAAGGTCCTGAGCTAGGAATCAGCTAGGTGACGGTGGGGGAGGAGAGGGTGAGAGAATGTTCCAGGCAGAGAACATCATGTGAAAAGCCCTGGAGGCAGTAGAGAGCAGGACTTCCCTCTAAAGGAGAGTCCTAGCTGACTCACTTCCTCAGCGCAGCTAGTTTTCTGCCTCCTTAAAGGAGTGTTTTGTACTCTTTCCTGAACATCCACCCTGAGTGAAGGAGCTGCGTGTCCCGCCTTGGTGAAAGGAAAAGGGAGAACATTTCGGCTTGTTTTGTGGTAATGACCCGCAAGGTAGAACAGGACCAGTTGGTAAGTACACTTGGTGCTTCAGGCTCAATCACAGGCACCCATGACCCAGAACACACTGTGTCTGAAGGATAGCCATGGGAAGCAGGTGTGGCTCCACAGGCAGCTCAGCCACTCAGCCAGATGTGGACTGAACCAGACCCAGCCCAGGATCCTGGCCTCAGCAGGTTATGGCCACCTCCCCTCCCTGCATCCATAGGAGGGCCCCAGGGTTCAACCCCATCTCGTCCTGGGCCTCTTCCCAGCTAAGCAGCAGACCTGACCAGTACTTAAGAGCAGAGGCTGCCTGTGTTTGCTTCGTTTCTCCCATCTCTGAGCTGTGTGACCCTGGGCAAGTTACTAAACCTCTCTGAGCCTCTGTTTCCTCATCTGTCAAATAAGAGTACCCACTTCATAGAGTTGTTCATTCTTGCAGCAATTATTAATAGAGTGCAAGGTAACAGGAATCTGCCCTCCCTGAACTCAGGTGTCTTGTGAAAATCCAGTAAGAAAGCCCACATTCCGAGTGCAACACAAAGCCTGGCTCATAGGAAGCCTTGTGATCTGCTTGACCATGTTCCTCTTCTATCACGTTATTGCCCAAAGGCAGGGGTGACAGCAAATCTGGGCACAGCCAGTGTGAGCAGAAAGGAAGTTCCAGTGAATCATGGCCTCGAAGCATAGGGCTCGGGTGTCCTGTGCTGGGATTCTGAGGGTCTTAGGGAGGGCTGAATGATGTCAGGGCCTCGGTTCCTGATGGGAGTGGAGACAACTCACTCCCTGCCTCAACTATCAGGTTGACAGGATAATGCATTAGCATGCTGAGCTGTGTGTGTGACACACACACACACACACACACACACACACACACACGTGGCTGGGTTTAATTTTTCCTTGCCTGGGCTAGGCAGTGGGTTTGCAGAGGAGAATACAGAAGCCCTCACACGGGGGAAAGCCTCAGCCCTTTGAAGAGGTGATGCCCCTGAGGAAACGGGAGCTAGGGCCTTTGAGGCCACAAAGAGAGAGGCTGGAGTGAGAAGTTCCAGAGGGGAAAGGGATGGAGATCCTGGAAGATCAATCTCTCCTGTACCCTGAGCCCATGGGCCCCATAAAGGCCCCACCCTGGAGCCAGAGGTGCAACCCGGGAGCCAGGTAAAACATGACCCAGGCTGGCCAGTGAGTTAATTCCATCCCCTTGGCCACTGTGGTCCATGGATTTGAGTGGCAGCTACTGAACCTGGGCCTCGGAGGATGTGAGACTGAAGCTCCTGGCTGCTTGCTGCCACCATGAAGGGAAGCCCCTTTGAGGCCAACACAGCAGAAGCTTGCCAGCAAGTGGAGAGAGACCTGGGCACTGGAAGCCAGGTGTAGCCCTAGACTTTACCGTTAATGGGACTAATCCATTTCCTTTTTGGCGTAAATCCGATTGGGCTGGCCTTTCTCTCCCTGATTGGCAGTGGCCGCCTGGAACATGGTGCTGGGAAGGATGTGGAGGTGTCTGGGGCCAGTGGGAGGACGGCCATGAGCACTTTTCTGGGTCTACCATACATGTCTAAAGGAGGAGATGGGAGGGGCTTCCCTGGCGGTCCAGTGGTTAACGCTCCCCCCTTCCACTGCCGGGAGCGTGGGTTCGATCCCTGCTCAGAGAACTAAGATCACACATGCTACGCGATGTGGCCAAAAAATTCAAAAACAAACAAAAGAACAGTGTATGATTCACAGGAAGTGCTCAAAATTAGCTATTACCATCGATGAAATAAAATTCGTATTAAAAATAAATAAATAAAAATAAAGGAGGAGGTGGGAGCACAGATGCCACACATGGGCCACCCCTGGCCTGTAGGCACCAGGCAGAAGCAATGAGCCCCTGGGCAACGACAGAGATGAAACTCGAGGTTGAGAAATAGCCAGAGATGAGTGTCCTGGCGTGTGTGTAAGTGTCTAGCCCGCAGGGTCCAGAACCAGGCTCTCTGTAGGTTCAGATCGCAGTGCTGCCTTTTACCAGGGGTGGACCCCTGGGCAATTCACTGCATCGTCCTGTGCCTCAGTTTACCCATTTGTAGAATGGGGTTAAAGAAAAGCACCTACCTTATTAGAGTTTTGGAGAGGAACTCATAGCGTGTTCTCAGTAAGTGTTCAATTCGTTAAGCATTCATGCAGTTAGTGTTAGTTGAATTTATCAGGATATAAACTCCTGCTTTCTCTCCCATACAAATATACACACACACACACACACACACGCACACGCACACGCACACACACACACTCGACCTCTTCCTGGCCCCGTCTTTAGACACAGTGGAGAATTGCTGCAGTGGTGGCGGTGGACATGCCTCGGAGAGACCACACTCTTCAGAACCACCAACAGTGGTTGCAGGGTGTCGCCGTGAGCCCCTGAGAGCGCCTTTTAGCCTGATCTAGGCGGCCTCAGCAGAGGCTCCATTTACCCGGGAGCTGAAGCCAGGGCCACACAGGACCAAAAAAATCCTTAAAAAGAGCCGTGGCTTTGGTTCCCGTGGAGACAAAGGGAAATTACAAGCTAGAAGAGATTAGACGGCTGCCGGCTGGCAGGAGCAGGGAAGAAACAGCTTTCTTCTGGAAGACCCGGAGCTAAGCGGCCACCCCCGCACACTCTCCAGCTCTGGCCAAGGCAGGGAGCAGCAGCCTTGCCCTCCTACACTTGTCACCTCCAATTTAGGGGCGTGGGTTTAGGGCTTTTCATGTCAAGGAACCAAGGGCCTCTGAACCCATCACCTGAGAAGCTCTAGTTGTTCTTTGGGGCACATCTCACAATTAAAAAAGCAAATCAATTGTTCTATTAGTGTAGGATAATGCGGTTGAAAGTTTTTCTCCATTTGCAACATTTCATTTAGTTCTTTTGTGCTGCTTTGAAAAGAATCATAGCTAACACTTAACGTAGTTCTTACCATGCTGCAGGCACTTTACAAATATTAATCCTTGAAATACTCACAACAGATCTCCGAGGGAAAAGCACAGAGAAGGGCTCCGAGGCTCAGAGAGGTTGAGTAACTTGCCCAGGGTCACACAGCTAGGAAGTGAGAGAGACTGGCTATAGAGTCTGTGCCCCTGACCTCTCCTCCACACTGCCTTGCAAAAATGTGACAGCCTGCCTTTGGGCTTTACAAGTGATTTGTCACTGTTTCAGTCCCATGCCCACGTACCACATCTGAAGACACAGGGAGAAGACGACCATCTCAAGCCAAGGAGAGAAGCCTCAGAAAGAGCCAACCCTGCCGACATCTTGTTCTTGGACTTCCAGACTCCAAACCGTGAGAGAATAAATTTCTGTTGTTTAAGCCACCCAGCCCGTGGTCCTTTGTTACTGCAGCCCCAGGACACTAATGCAATGACTGACCCACAACCCTAAAAGGCAATCTTCCTAACTCACACCTCTGACCGTGGGGTCAGAGTCAGAAAGAGCAGGGGCACAAGGCCCCTTATTTTTCTTTCTTCGTCCTTCCCACCATCCTCCCCTTAGAAAGGAAGTTCTCTTCTTCCACTCCCCCTCAAAAGTGGGTTGTTTAAAAAAAAAAAAAAAGTCCTCCTCAAACAAGGCATTTAATAGGTAAACAGATTGTACCTAAACACTTTCTTATAGGAGAGAATCAACTTCGCAGGCCCAGCCACGTCTGGATTTTTCCCTCCTTGGACCTCCTAACCTCCATGCAGTTCACCCTGGGCCCCAGCTTCCCGCCACCCAGAATGAGTTCGGCACCCCAACCCTGGTGCCCGGTTACCTCTAACACTGTATCTGGGGGCTCTGAGATGGGGAGGGGTCTCAGGAATCAGAGCCTACCCAGGGTGAGCTCAGGATGGGCTGAGGGCTGTCTGAGAGTCTTTTTTTTTTTTTCCTTTGATAAACTTTTTCTTTGAGTTTAAAATACGTATGGAAACATGCCTGTCCTAAGTGTTCAACTCAGTGAGTTTTCTTAGTGACGGACCCAGAGAAACAGAAGACCAGCAGCACACCAGAGGCCCCCTCAGGCACCTTTCTCATCACAACCCCCCAGAGGGAGACCTGGCAGCAAGCACTACCCTCGGACCCAGGAAGGGTCCTGTGCCTTGGAAAGCCCCACACTTTGGAGAACTCCCCTTGAAATTCCTTAGCTCCCCCATGGTGGCTGGGATGGCCAGGGGAGGCAGTACTTTCTGGACAGGGCACCCCCTGAGAACTCAGACCAAGATCCGTATGGGTCTGGGTCTCTGTTTCTCCTTTGATGTTCTCTCTGGCCTCCTGCCCTGCACATGGTGTCAAGTGGATGCCCCAAGAGGCTCTGGAGCTCACACCTATGGATTGTCCTGGGGCTCCACGGCGAGGCCCTGGTTCTAGGAGGGCGGCCCAGCCTGCAGTCCACGCCTGCTGGTCAGCGTGATTTCTTCTTTGTGAGACTGTGCAGGATTGGGCCACTAGAAGGATGCTGACGCGCCGATTCAGGATGACTCACTCACCCTGGCACAGAACGAGCTCAGAGCCCTAGGCTACCATTGGTCCACTGCCCACCCGTGGGCTTGAGCTGTGCATTAGCTTTTGCCCATCTGTCCCCTGGCTGCCGTGCTTCTTCTGGTCTGCAGCACCAAGCGTGGCAGGGCTGGCAGCAAGTGTCCTTGACCCTGTGTCCCTCCAGCCCCTGGCACCCAGTTTGGTCTTCCATCCCCCTCCAAAGGACTCCATGTGTCAGGCAGTCCTCTGGGGGTGGCTGTGCTCATCTTCTCCAAGGGCTTCTGAGACCATTGCTCCATGAGGCCAATGGCCCCCTCTTGCTGGTGTCCTCTCCTTGTCTATCAAGGTGGTGACACTGGGGACCCCTCCTCTTTCTTGGCCCCCGGGTCCCTGTCTTTCTCCCTGCTGGTGGTGGTGTGGAAGGCAGGGGTCCCGTCAACAATGAAAAAGACTGCATTCCAGGAATGCAATGATTATGGCCCCCAAATTCAAGAGAAGACAGGTTTGAAAAGTGTGCTGTTCCATACGTATGCTGTCAAAGTCCCAACAGTAGGGTTAACACTTCCCCCAAATGCATTCTCACTCACACACGGGGTAAGATTTGCATCATCACCGAAGCTCAGTAACAACCTCCGAGAGAGTCATCAGAAGTCAGGATTCAGAGGCAGCACGATAGATGCAGCATCATGAGTGATGCTGTAAGCAGCGCCACGTAAATGGCATCGGGGGACTGCAGGGATGGGAAGATGTATACTGTTTCAATAATAACAGCTTCCAGAGGGCCATAGCGCTGTGAATCACTACAGCACTGCTACATTTTCCTCCTGGTGGAGAAATGAAATGAGCCAGGAATGGCACATTTGATGGTAAAGAACTTGAAGAGAACGTTTCTGGATCTAAACGGAAGAGATGGTGCCTGGACACGACAAAGAGACTTCACCGGACAACAGAGAAACTGACCATGCAATAAGCAAATACATAAGTAACTCTTTTCTCTCCATTATTCTAAATCTCCATCAATAAATCACCATGCCTCATGTGAGCCCGTGAGTTTCATTTTATATATATATATATATATATATATATTTAAATTGGGGTATAGTTGCTTTACAACCTCGTGTTAGTTTCTACTGTACAACGAAGTGAATCAGCTATGTGTATACATATATGTCCTAATTGTTTATATAAACAAGAGTCTTGCAGAAAACTATTTCCCCACTGTCCTGCACATGATAGGGGTGGCCTGGCACCTCAGAGTAGAACTGCTGAGTCACATAATTTCGGTTTCAGGAGAGTTTGCCAATTTTCCTAAGTAGTTCTACCAATCTGCACTCCTACCAGCAGTGTATGAGAGTTCCTGCTGCTCCACATCCTTGTCAGCACTTGGTATTGTCTTGTTTTCATGTTAGTCATTGTGGTTGGGGTATTGTAGGATCTTCGTATGATTTTAATTGCATTTCCTTGAAAACTCATCAAATGGAGCACCTTGTTGTGTTTTCGTTAGCCATTTGTGATAGCCTCTCTCTCGTCATACTGATTTGTAGGTGTTTTCATATATTCTGGATTAAGTTCTCAGTCCGATATATGTATTATAGATATCTTCTCCCATCCTGTGGCTTTCGAGGTCAAGAGTCCTAAGGCTCATATTCACCAGTCACGTTTGGACCTGCATAAGAATGGGAGATCTCACCCCTACCCAGGGACTCCTAGGACTGCAGGTGGAGGAGAAAGTGGTGTTCGGCAGCGGGCGGGGGGCAGCGCGTGGGAGACGTTGACTGCTAATGATGTTGGAGACGGCCTAAGGGAGGTTCAGAACACAGCCTCAGCAGACCTGGGTGCAGCTGGGGCTCCTCCAGCTATCAACCATGTGACCCTGGGCAGAAATATCCATCTCAGTTGCTGGATCTTTCAGCATCAGAGGGCTCGCTAGACCTCAGAGGGCTGGATCCCACTCCATGTGAGAATTCGCATTTCTAACGAGGGATGCTAGCGCTGCCGCTCCAGAGGCCCCACTTTCGGTGCCATTTGCTCTAAGCCTGGTGGCCTGCGCACCCTCTGCCTCAGAGCCAGAAGGAAAGGAGAAGCCCAGTCCCTGACGCATCTGCTCACCTCCCGGTCTGACCCTCTGAGAGGTGCATGTAGATGCTTCTCCAGCGGAGACCACAGAGCCCGCTGAGATCCCACTGTAAGCCAGCGGGACCTGCGGTCAGCCAGACCCTGGCATCTCACTCACCTGGGGGCGACCTGGGGCAAGTAACTTCATTGTCTATAACCTCCTGTCTGTAAAAATGGCCATAACGTCAGGACCTGCTGGGAGACACGAATGACGTGATACATACACAGTGCTCAGCACAGCGCCTGGCACTGAGGAATCGCTGCATAAATGGCGGCCGCCGCCACCATCGACGGCAGGACCATCCGAAGCAGCAGCGGCGGCTTCAGTTCCTGTGTTCTGGCTCTAAAGCAGAGCGGGGAAAAGCAACGTAATGGAATGGTCAGACGGTGCTTTTTCTCTGGAAAACAGTAACCTCTGGTGCAATAGAGAGGAGAATCCTATATTCAAATCTGCTCCAGGCCCCCTCTGCCCCCTCCAGTGTGTGCCCAAACACATACACACACGCAAATGCACACACCAAGAAATACACCCTCCCACATATACACAGATCCAGGCACACTCGCCCACACACCTGCTGCCTCACAGTAAATCTGAGACCCTTTGCGGCTGAGTCATCAACAGTCTGACTCCCTTCTCAAACAGGACAAATGCACCATGCTGTTGCATAAACACGCCTGCAGGGGAGCCCTGCGTGACACAGCCATCCATCGGCGGTGACAGGCAAACAAACACACACACACACACACACACACACACACACACGCTCCTGCCGACACACCTCCAGTCCCCCCTCCCATTCCTTCTCCTCCTGCCCCCACACTCCCCACCCATCCTAGTTCCATCTGAGATGCAGGGACGTGTGGAAAGAAGGCTGAGGGCATCAGAAGGGACAAGAACAGAGAGGAAAGGCTTCCACTGGGTGCCAGGTGCTCCTCGTCCCTTGTCCTAGTTGATGCCAGAGGCAGGGAGAGAAGGCAGGAAAGAGGGCAGTTTCTGGAGCCAGACTGCCTGGGTTTGAGCCGAGCCTCTGACACTCACTTCCTGTGTGACCTTGGGCAAGTTACCTAACCTCTCTGTGCCTCCATTTCATTGGTAAAGAAATTTCCTCCATTTCATTGGTAAAGTAGGGATGAAATTTATGCTTCCCCGTGAGGTTGTTGTGAGGAGCGGGTTGAGGTGTGTGAAGTGTGTCTGGCACACAGTAGGCCCGTGATACACGTGAGTTGTTATTGCTGTTCTCATGACAACCCAGGTGGAAGAGACTAGCGCCCTTTTGATCTGGTGAGGAGCTGTGCTGGGAGAGTTAAACACAGTTAGGAAAGTAGCAGGATGGGGGTTCAGGCCCACCAGAAGCTTTTCCTTCTTTACCTGAGTGGGCCCTTCTCCTCCCCAAACCTGCAGCTCCCTCACCTGCCCCATCTCAGTCCACACCAACTCCATCCTTCCAGATGCTCAGGCTAAAAACCATAGTGTCATCCCTGATCTTTCTCTCTCATCCCTCAACCAACCCATCAGCAAGTCCCATCAGCACCAGCCTCGAAATGTATCCAGAATCTGACGCCCCCATCACCCCCTCCCAGGCCGGCCCAAGCCTGGAATGTGGCTGGGTCTTCCCACTGCTCTCCAGCCTCCGTCCTTCCAGCCCCTGCACATGCCTTTCCAGAAACAGCAAGCCAGAGGGATCCTGTTAAATCTAAGTCAGGTCACGCCCCCGCTCTGCTTAAAACCTTCCAATGGCTCCCATCTCACTCAGGTCAAGGTTAAAGTCCTTACGGTGGTCCCAAGTTCCTGCATGCTCTGGTGCCCAGTCACTCTCACCTGACCTCGCTCCTGCCCTCACTCCTCCTGCCCCAGCTATATCGGATTCCCGATGTCCCTCAAACACACTGCCTCATCCATCGCTCCTACCTGGAATGCTCTCCCCCCGCAGACCCACATGGCTCACACCTACCCCTGCTTCAGGTCCTGGCTCAGAGGTCACCTCCTCAGAGGGGCTTTTCCTGACCACTCTGTTTAAACTTGCATCGCCCCAAAAAGCCCCACCTCTTGCTTTACTTTGTCACTACTTCACAAACCATAAGTATTTCCCACTTATTTATCTCGTTCTATTTTCTTTTTTCTGCACTGGAATCTAAGCATCACGAAGGCAGGAAGACTTGCTTGCTGTATCGCCAGTGCCTAAAACCGTGCCTGCAGCGTAGCAGGTGCTCAGTGGATGTTTGTTGAATGAGTGAATGACCCAGCAGAGCTTGGAGGGAGAGAAGCTGTGCTTAGCTCAGTCCCTGGATGATGTCAGGAATGTGCCCGCATGAGTCTGCCCACGGCGGGAGCTCAGTAAGCGGACATGGGATCTGGGTCTCCCTTCCTTTTATTTCACGGCTGGTTAGCAGTTTAGAACATCTTTTCTGAACCATTTTCATTTAGATTTTCTTGGAGCACCTGTCAACTAGGGGAGAGGGAGCCACAGTCCCCAAACACAGCCATGTTGAGGGGGTGGGGAGATGCTCCGTGCCACTGCTGGGGCCAGTGAAAGGTCATTCGTGTCCAAGACAAACCATAGGCGGAGAAAGGGTGGAAGAGATACAGCCCAGAGAGAGAACAGAGGAAGAGAAGATAAATGCCTTTGTTACTTACTTTTCTTCGAACCTACACTACAGCAAGGATAATGGAAATCGAAACAGAAGGTGAAAAAAACTTGCCCACAGTCTTGACACCCTCCACAAATCATGCTCTGACATATTTACTTGTGATAAGAGGCCCTGGGCAGAGGCTGCAGGCATTGGTTCCAGGGACACAGAGCAGGGGATTGGGTTCCACGGCTGCTCCCCAAGTTCCCAGCCTCACTGCCGAGGTGCCAGATGAGCCAAAGCAGAAGTTTTCACTTAGGTCCCGTCTGGAAAATGGGACAGAATAACTGGAACCTGAAAAACAGAGGTGGCGCACTCAGGAAGAGGTGGATGCTGGAGTCGGGGGGAGAGGGAGGCACGCTGGGCAGAGGGCAGAGGCTGGGGCTCTGGCACCAGACGGAGTCAAGCTCAGCTCCACCTCTTCATGGCTGAGTGAACTCGAGCAAGTTACTTAACCTCTCTGAGTCTCAACTTCAGCCTCTGCAAAACAGAGATACATTTACCCTACAAGGTTACTGTGGAGATTAAATAATACATCTATATAGTAGTCATATAATAGTATACCTGAATATATATTTATACTATATATCTATATCTATCTATATCCATATCTATATATCTATATATCTATATATATATAGTTTAGCACATATATATTGGGTTGGCCAAAAAGTTCGTTCAGTTTTTTCCGTAAGATGGCTCTAGTAGCACTTAGTTGTCTTTAACTTCATTCGAAACAATTTTGTTAGATTGTATGTGACAGCTGTCATATCAGCGTGCATTTTTAAAAAAGACAACAAAATTGGTGAATTTTTGGGTAGCCATATTAATATTGAAGATGGAAGAAAAAAGCAACATTTTCGGCATATTATGCTTTACTATTTCAAGAAAGGTAAAAATGCAACTGAAATGCACAAAAATATTTGTGCAGTGTGTGGAGAAGGTGCTGTGACTGATCGAACGTGTCAAAAGTGGTTTGTGACATTTTGTGCTGGAGATTTCTCGCTGGACGATGCTCCACGGTTGGGTGGACCAGTTGAAGCTGATAGTGAGCAAATCGAGACATTAATTAAGAACAAGCAACGCTATACCACGCGGGAGATAGCCGACATACTCAGAATATCCAAATTAAGCTTTGAAAATCGTTTGCACCAGGTTGGTTATGTTAATTGCTTTGATATTTGGGTTCCACATAAATTAAGCAAAAAGAACCGTGTTGACCGTATTTCTGCCTGTGGTTCTCTACTTAAACATAATGAAAACGTTCCATTTATAAAACAAATTGTGGGACTTCGTTGGTGGCACAGTGGTTAAGAATCCATCTGCCAATGCAAGGGACACAGGTTCGAGCCCTGGTCTGGGAAGATCCCACATGCCGTGGACCAACTAAGCCCACATGCCACAACTACTGAACCCGAATGCCACAACTACTGAGTCCACGTGTCACAGCTACTGAAACCCGCCTGCCTAGAGCCCATGCTCCACAACAAGAGAAGCCACCGTAATGAGAAGCCCGCACACAGCAACAAAGAGTAGTCTCCGCTCACCACAACTAGAGAAAAGCCCGTGCAACGAAGACCCAACGTAGCCAAAAATAAATTAATTAATTTTAAAGAATAAAACAAATTGTGACGGGTGATGACAAGTGGATACTGTGCAGTAATGTGGAACGGAAGAGATGGTGGGACAAGCAAAATGCCAGTCTTCATCCAAAGAAGGTGATGTTTTATACATGATGGGATTAGAAGGGAGTCTTCTGTTATGAGCTCCTTCTGGAAAATGAAACGATTAATTCCAACAAGCACTGCTCCCAATTAGACGAACTGAAAGCGGCACTCGATAAAAAGTGCCCAGAATTAGTCAACAGAAGACACATCATCTTCCATCAGGATAATACAAGGCCGCGTGTTTCTTTGATGACCAGGCAAAAACTGTTACAGCTTGACCGGGAAGTTCTGATTTATCTGCCGTATTCACCAGACATTGCACCTTTGGATTTCCATTTATTTCGGTCTTTACAAAATTTTCTTTTTTTTTTTTTTTTTACAAAATTTTCTTAATGGAAAAAATTTCAATTCCCTGGAAGACTGTAAAAGGCACCTGGAACAGTTCTTTGCTCAAAAAGATAAAAAGTTTTGGGAAGATGGAATTATGAAGTTGCCTGAAAAATGGCAGAAGGTAATGAAACAAAAGGGTGAATACTTTATAAAGTTCTTGGTGAAAATGAAAAATGCGTCTTTTATTTTTACTTAAAAACCAGAGGCACTTTTTGGCCAACCCAATACATCATTTTTCATACGCAGTAAGCCCTTTGTCAACGATAGCTGCTATTACTACTACTACAATTATTATTCTATTAAAGGGAATAACAGAGTAAAGACGAGAAAGAAATCAGAATTAAAATACGTTTCTTCCCATGTGCTTAACCAAGGGTTTTGAACGCTGTAGACAAAGAGGGGACCTTCTTTAGAACAGATCATTCAAAGCACAAGAGAATGGTTGTTTTCCATGGGAAGAAATGACATTATAGCATATCACACATGCATGCATACTTTCTTTAATCAAAATCAGGCTAATGTGATCACCAGGCAGGGCTCCTGTTCATTTTCTTTCCGAGGGGCTTCGCAAGCAGAGCTCCCACCTCAGAGTCTAAAATCCTGCCAAGTGGGGAACCGACAGCTCAGAAAATTGCAAGAACCCTGTGATTGAAGGAAACACACAGCTTGGGAGGTAAATGAGCCCCTGAATTATATCCGTCTCCCATTTCCTCACCAGGTGCCACCCTGGAAGAAGCAGCTGGCACGAGGGAACACAGGGAACACAAGGGAACAGAGGGAACACGGCCGTGTGATGTGAGGCTGGCAGTACTGCGTGGACCACACAGGCTCTGCAGTCCGAAGCCCAGCCCCCTCACCTCCTGGGTGTGTGTGGCCCATCCTTTGACAATGAAACTGAGTGGGCCCCTGTGGGGCTTCTGGGCTCGGAGGCCTCTTTTTTTTTGTCCCCCATTTCTTGTAGGCAAGACTCCAGCCTCCATGACCTGCCCTGAGTTCCAAAGGGCAGATTCAAGCTGTTGCTAATCAGGGTAGGAGTAGCCAAGAAACCACCTGAGGCGAGATTAGAGGGACCAGAGAAGCTCATCAAGATGAGGAGACCCAACCACCTGAGCCCCTACACACACCCTAATCTTGTCAGCAACCCCACCCTTGGGAAGTGTCATCATAAAACTCCTTACCAAATCCTCCAGGGCTGGGCTTCCCTGGTGGTGCAGTGGTTGAGAGTCCGCCTGCCGATGCAGGGGACACGGGTTCGTGCCCCAGTCCGGGAAGATCCCACATGCCGCGGAGCGGCTGGGCCCGTGAGCCATGGCCGCTGGGGCTGCGCATCCGGGGCCTGTGCTCCGCAACGGGAGAGGCCACAACAGTAAGAGGCCCGCGTACCGCAAAAAAAAAAAAAAAAATCCTCCAGGGTTGGGACACATAGTTTTTTGAGGCAGGAGCCCGCTGTGTCTCCCTTTGCCTGGCAAAGTAATAAAGCTCTCCTTTTCTACTTCACCCAAAACTCTGTCTCTGAGATGCGATTCGGCACTGGTGTACAGGGAAGCTGGGATTTCGGCATCAGTTTCTGCAAGCTTCAGTTTCTCCATCTCTAAACGGGGCTACATAGAGTCTCTACTTCCTGGGCTGCTGGAGGGGACTAAATGAGATGGCGTATGTAAATCAAATAGCATCTATGTCCTGGTTATTGCAAATAGAGCTGCAATGAACATTTTGGTACATGACTCTTTTTGAATTATGGTTTTCTCAGGGTATATGGAAGCAACCTAAGTGTCCATCAACAGATGAATGGATAAAGAAGCTGTGGCACATACATACAATGGAATATTACTCAGCCATAAAAAGAAATGAAACTGAGTTATTTGTAGTGAGGTGGATGGACCTAGAGTCTGTCATACAGAGTGAAGTAAGTCAGAAAGAGAAAAACAAATACCATATGCTAACACATATATATGGAATAAAAGGAAAAAGTTCTGAAGAACCTAGGGGCAAGACGGGAATAAAGACACAGACCTACTAGAGAATGGACTTGAGGATACGGGGAGGGGGAAGGGTAAGCTGGGACAAAGTGAGAGAGTGGCATGGACATATATACACTACCAAACGTAAGGTAGATAGCTAGCGGGAAGCAGCCGCATAGCACAGGGAGATCAGCTCGGTGCTTTGTGACCACCTAGAGGGGTGGAGAGGGAGGGTGGGAGGGAGGGAGACGCAAGAGAAAAGAGATATGGGGACATATGTATATGTATAACTGATTCACTTTGTTATAAAGCAGAAACTAACACACCATTGTAAAGCAATTATACTCCAATAAAGATGTTAAATAAATAAATATCTAATAGCATGATGCCTGGCACGTAAGATGCTCTCATGGTGATGCTGTGAGGCCCCCTGGCACTCATCCCTCCTGCAAAAGCCGATGGTTCCGGCAGGTCCTTTCCCGAAGGCTTCACTTGCTGCAGGAGGTCTCACAGCTCTCCCACAGGGATGACGGACTGGAATTGGTGGATAAATACCCGGTTTCTTTGCCCCTCACCTGAGGCAGCTTTGAGGTCTGCTCTGCGAAGGCTCCCAGAGGTCTCCCGGTGAGTGAGCCCAGTGCACAGCGGTCACCTGCTCCATAACAAAGCCGGCATCGCCTTCCTTCCCCCACCTCCTCCAACCTCACTTCTCCCAGCCAGCGTTTCCTAGGATCACCTCCCAAATAAACGACTGCACTCACAGCTCTGTCCCTGCGCTTGCCTCTGGGGTAACTCAACTTAAGACAGTGCTCAATAAATGCCAGTGATTAAAATAGTGAGAAGAAAGAAGAAAAAAAATAGTGAGAAGATTGGGCAATAGTATGACAGCACCTCGAGTCTGAGATCCCAGCAGAACATCAAGTCAACATCCCGTCTAAAGCTCGAGACTATAGGGGGTCGCCCACAGAGACGAGAGAGGGCTTTTTGGTTGCTGTTTGGTTTTATTTTCCAAAGATTTATAGAAGCAGATAGAAGTGGGTCAGACACTGGACGTCGGCGGTGGAAACAGAACCTGTTTTAGAGTGAATCAAAGCCCACCCCAGAAAGTATTGTATCGCAGAAGACCTTTATAATGAGATCTGTAGTCAACTTGCCCTCCATCTTTTGGGGGATTCGGTTCCTGAGAATTACCACCTAGCTCTGTTCCCAGTCTGTCTTGTGCTCCTGGGAAGCTGCAGAGAGCCACTTTAAAGCTGGTTCTTTAAGATACGACTCTCTGTTTTGTTCTCACTGTTGAACTCTTAACTGTACTGAGTGTGAACAATTTCACCTAAAGGTCGTTAAGATTCCAACAAGTTCTGAGGACGGCATTTCTGGTTTCAAGTCATCGCTAGGAGTGTTATTTGTCATTCATTTATCTATCACATATTTATTTGGGGCCAAGGAGGGGAGAGACACATGCTGGCGGCTTTTTGAGTGGGCGTCAGCCAGAGAGAGATTGTAGAGGTTGGTTTCATTCAAATTTACAACAGAATGTTGGGGAAGGAAAGGAAGTGGTTTGACAGACAGCTGGGAGCACAGACATTTGCAGGGCAAGTTGGGAAGAGGGAACCTGCACCGAGGTTGAGAAGGCATCAATGAGAAATGGAAGGGATGCAGACAGGATCACCTGTAAAATCAGGAAAAGGACGTCAAAAAGGTGGGGGTGGGGTGGGAAGATTTTCACTATCAAATCAGAAGAAAGTTTAATGATAACACACAGCGTGGTTGAAGATGTGAGGAAACAAGTGCTGTCTGCCATGACTCGTGGGTGTAATTTGACATAATTTTTCAGGAGGGCAATTTAATAATGTGTATCCAGTCTTTAAAACACATACACCCTTTTGAAGCAATTTTGCTCTCAGTCATTTATCGTTAGATTTCGCTTCTGAAATGTCCTTCGTAATTTTGTTTCTAATAGGGGAACATTTGGCTGAATCTACGTTTGTTCTAAAAAGTTCCAACAATAGGCATTTAGTTCAATAAATTATGGTTTTATCCAGACTGCAAACTATCAAGGAGCTGTTTACACTGACGGTGTGAATGTTTATTGACATGAGAAAGGATTCAACAATACAGCAAATGGGAAAACAAATCATGGAGCCAGGTGTTAAGTATGATCTCCATTCTTTGTTCTGGTTGTTAATAGGTATTTATTGAAAGTCTATAAGAACTGCACCACAGTATCAATAGAGGTTCCTCTTGGTGATGAATGGAGAGGGTGTCTGTGCTGGGGGATCAGCTTCCACATGGTCCTGAATGCTGCCTGCAGGTGATGCCCACCCAGATGGTGCCGGCATCTTTCTAACGTACCTTCCCTATTGCAGAGGTTGGAACGGCCCCCAGAAAACCTCACTATATTTATCAGACCCCCTTGCAGCTTAGAAACTTCAGTGACCTTGCAATTTTAAAAATACTCCTATCTACTGACTTGTAGGTCCCAAAATTCAGGTGTTGAAGCCCTAAACCTCAAGCTACTCCTACCGCCGCTGCCCTCCCTGCCAACCAAAGTGATGGCATTTGCAGATGGGGCCTTTGGAAGGTGATTAGGCTTAAATGAGGTCATAACGGTGGGGCCTGTATGTTGGGATTAGTGCCCTTATTAGAAGAGACACCAGATAGCTCTCTGCCATGTGAGGATACAGTGAGAAGGCAGACGTCTGCCAGCCAGAAAAAGAGTCCTCATCAAGAACCAAATCAGGGCTTCCCTGGTGGTGCAGTGGTTGAGAGTCCGCCTGCCAATGCAGGGGACGCAGGTTCGTGCCCCGGTCCGGGAGGATCCCACGTGCCGCGGAGCGGCTGGACCCGTGAGCTGTGGCCACTGAGCCTGCGTGTCCGGAGCCTGTGCTCCACAGCGGGAGAGGCCACAGCAGTGGGAGGCCTGTGTACCACAAAAAAAAAAAAAAAAAAAGAACCAAATCAGTCAGCACCTTGATCTTAGATGTCTCAGCCTCCATAACTGTGAGAAATAAATGCCTATTGTTTAAGCTACTCAGTCTATGGTATTATATTTTATATCTGGGCAGTTCCAGTGGCCTGGAATCCAGTGACCTGGCAGGGCTCAGGGCCCCAGTGCTGTGGGTGTGGATGGTGACGGCTGCATCCTGATTCAGCAGCTGGGTCAGGGCAGTGGTGATGCTGGTCATGGTGACAGTGGTTTGGGTTTGGAACTGCAGCCCCCCTACTCCACAAGAGGCATCCTGACCATAGAAGTGACAGCCTCCCCTTTGGTGGCCCAGTTACGCCGCACGGCTGCAGAAATCAATCCTGAAAGCTCAGACTGGAGTCTGGGCCTCCTGCCCACAACGATTCTATAGACCATTGAAGATCCTGTGAAATGTCCTTCCTCTGCTCTGAAACTAGCCTGAGTGTCCTCGTATCATTACTCCTAGCAAAGGGGAGCTGGGGTTGGCTTCTACCTTCTCCTCTGCCCTGTCTACTTTTATGGCATGAACTCCAAACCCAAATTCCCTTGGAACTTTCCCTTAGGTTCTCAGAAAGTCTCAACAGTGACTGTTCCATCCTTTGTGCTCCTGCCATAATCAATCCTAATGCAAGGTGATATTTCTGCCTGACCAGGTTGGGATGTCTACAAGGGCCTCAGGGGAGAGAAAGTCACAAAGATATTATTTCAAAAATCTAGGTTGGGCTTCCCTGGTGGCGCAGTGGTTAGGAGTCTGCATGCCTATGCAGGGGATGCGGGTTCGTGCCTCGGTTCGGGAAGATCCCACATGCCGTGGAGCAGCTGGGCCCGTGAGTCATGGCCGCTGAACCTGCGCGTCCAGAGCCTGTGCTCTGCAACGAGAGAGGCCACAACAGTGAGAGGCCCACGTACCGAAAAAAAAAAAAAAGATCTAGGTCATTGTGTCTGGATTTTTCTGATACTCAGAAATTATCATGTACTACTGATATCATAAAAGAAGCTTCAGAAATAAAGATATAACATGTGAAGGTGAAAGAAGGAGCAGCATGGAAAGCTATGCTGGACACAACAACAAACTATAGAAATTGACTCCTTGAAAAGAGATGCTTGGGTTTTACCATTGGTCCTTGGTTTGTCCCCTACGTAAGTGTCGTCCAGTACTGTAGTCCCTGGCCGCACATGGCTACTGAGTACTTGAAACAATTAGTCCAAATCGAAATGCGCTATAAGTATAAAATACACACCAGACTTCAAAGAGTTGCTACCAAAAATATTAAAAAGAATGTGAAATATCGCATTAGTAACTTTTATATTGATTACAGGCTGAAATGATAATAGTTTAGATATATTGAGTTCAATGAAACATATTATTAAAGCTAATATTACCTGTCTCTTTTTACTTTTTGAATGTGGCTGCTAGAAAAATGCTAAATTCCATATATGGCTGGCGTTCTATTTCTTTTTTTAACAAATTTATTTATTTATTTATTACTTTTGACTGCATTGGGTCTTTGTTGCACGGGCTTTCTCTAGCTGTGCCGAGCGGGGGCTACTCTTCATTGTGGTGCGCGGGCTTCTCATTGCGGTGGTTTCTCTTGTTGCAGAGCACGGGCTCTAGGCACACGGGCTTCAGTAGTTGTGGCACGTGGGCTCAGGAGCTGTGGCTCGCGGGCTGTAGAACACAGGCTCAGTAGTTGTGGTGCACGGGTTTAGTTGCTCCGCGACATGTGGGATCTTCCCGGACCAGGGCTTGAACCCGTGTCCCCTGCATTGGCAGGCAGATTCTTAACCACTGTGCCACCAGGGAAGTCCCTGGCATTCTATTGCTATTGGACGATGGCACTGCTCTAGAGCATCTCAGGGGATAGGGAGGGGCAAGAACCTGAGTTTGAGGGTCTGAAGTGAACACCCTAAGAGGAGATGAAGAGGAGAGGAGAGAGAAGATAGATTTTTCAGAAAATTCACAGTAAATTAAAAAGGAAACATAGAAAAATGGTTTGAGTGGGAAGAGAGGGTCCAGGGAATGTATTTTAGGATGAGGAATCTGAGGATGCTGGCTGAAAATTGGGGTCCAAGAGAGAGAAGTCAAATCTGTCCAACAGAGGAAGAATATACTGAGCCAGTCCCAGAGTGGGGACGCAGGACCAGGACAGACACTAAAATTCCTAGGGAGGAGGACCATTTATGGGCATTAAGCCCTTAACTGAAAAGGCAGGCTGGAAGAGTACAATGTGAAACAATGCGTGACGTGGAATATACACACAAACCAGAGACTGAGAATATTAGACCAAGAATATTAGTGCCTTCTAGGGAGTTGGATTTGCCATTTTCCCTCAAGTGGATTTTTCTGTGTCTTCCCAGCCTTCTTTATTGTACAGCTATTGATCTTGTAATTAGAAAAGCAAATATATATATATATATATATATATTTTTTTTTTTTTTTTTTTTTTTTTAAGAATCCAAGAGGCCTAGGAAGCTTCCGGGTTGCAGAGGGACACGCAAAAGGCAGTTGTTCTGAGTCCCCCGGGACTCACCCCAGGCTTAGGAATAAGAATCTTGGGGTGAGGACTCGCCAGCGACTCTGATGGCAGCCTGGTTCAGGGCCTCTCTGGCTCTGCTGCAGAATCCATAACGCTGCCTGCAGGCGCAATGATGCTTTGTAATACAGATGTGGGCTTCGGTTCCAGGCCAAGGGGCCGTCCATCTCTCAGATCAACGGCTCCAGGGAGGCCCTTTTAGGGAAGGGATCCCTTTGAGTGGGCCGGAAATTACTATGTTCAATACAGTGTCATTTTTGACTTGTGAAAATTTGACAAATGATTACAAAAGAAAGCCCCAAATGACAAAGTAATGAGCAACGCATTTGAAATGTAAAATAAGCAGGTGATCTCTGCTGATAAGGCAAAAGGAACGGCATTTGGATGGCATTTGGTGATTAAATTGAACAGTAATGGACTCGTGAATAACGCACCTAAAGATGGCTGGGGAGGGTGATTTTTTCCCAGATCTCAGGACATCAAGCCCCATCTGCTTTCAGTTCAAGTCTAGGAGCTCAGCCGGGGGTCATGGGCTCTGGGATTTGAGGTGGGCGTCCGGCCCACCTACTCCACAAGAGGCCCACCTTGTGCTCCGGGGAGCCAAGCCCATGTCTATCGGTGCCAGGGGAACCTTCGAGATGTCTAGTCCACTTCTACGCCTAGGGAAGCTGAGACCCAGAAAGGTCAAGACACTTGTCCAAGGATGACCAGCAGAACGAGGACTGGGACCCAGGTCTTCTGACCCGCAGCTCAGAGACCTGCTTTCTGCACCACGTCTGTCTTCAGCTCTGTAGCGACTGGTCTCCAGAGATGACCTCCACGCCCCACCCAGTAAGTTGCACCTCTCAATAAGTGGTCCCCTCCCCTTGGATCTGGGCTGGTCGGTGACTTCCTGTTGACCAGTAGAACATGATGGAAGTAATGCTGCGTGACCTTCAATGCTGGGTCAAAAGAAACCTTGTAATTTTTACCCAGGCATCTTGGAACACTTGCTCTAGGAAAGCCAGCCACCGTGTAAGAAGTCCAACTACCTTCCATGCTGTGAGGAAACCCAAGCTAGCCACGTAAAGAGGCTGCATGAAGAGGCGGAGACTGCCTGGCAGCTCCCAGCTCTTCCAGCATCTCAAATGAGGCACCAAACATGCACATAAAGAAACCATCTTCGTCGGCCAGCCCTGTCGAGCTTTCAGGTGACTCCAGCTCAAGCCTCCATCTGGCTGTAACCCCATGAGAGATCCCAAGGAGAATCCACCCAGCGGAGTCCTGTCAACCCACAGAAATGCGAGCGTTAATAATAAATTATTGTTCCAGCTACTCTGATGGTTATGTGATGGTTTATGTGTCAACCTGAATGGACTAAGGGATGTCCACATAGCTGGTCAAACATTATTTCTGGGGGTTATCTGACTCACCAAGCCAGAAAGTTGGGTGTGTACAAGCACACTCCATTAGCAAATGGACATGGTAGATACAAGATCGGGCCCGAGCACCAGTAAGTAATGAAGAAATAGCCCAGATGCCCATGGTCCCCGCTCCTGCTACGCTGCCTTCTCTCGCTCTCCCAGCCTGCACCTATGGCCTCACGAGGAGCTCACTATGATCAGTTGACAGAGGAAGAAAAGACTCGGGCCTAATTTACAGACGATTCTGCACAACACCCAGGTACCACCCAAAAGTGGGCAGCTGCCACATTACCTCTGGGACATCGTGAAGGACAGTGGTGAAGAGAAGCTCTCCCAGTGTGCAGAACTTTGGGCATTGCGCCTGGTTATTCATTTTTCTTGGAAGGAGAAATGGCAGATGTGTGATTACACACTGATTCATTCAGGACACCTCCTCCACTGTCACGGTATCCCACACAGCCTTGCTTGCTACCCAGGAACTCACTTCACAGCAAAAGAAGTGTGGCAGTGGGCCCGTGCTCATGGAATTCACTAGGCTTGCCATGATCTCCACCCTCCTGCAGCAGCTGGCCTAACAGACTGGTGGAATGGCCTTTTAAAGACTGAGTCATTGCACCAGCTAGATAGCAATAGCTTACACGGCTGAGGCCAGGTTCTCCAGAAGGCTGCATATGCTCTGAGTCAGCATCCAATATAAGGTGCCGTTTCTCCAATAGCCAGGATTCATGGTCCAGGATCAAGGGATGGAAATGAGAGTGGTACCACCCACTATTATCCCTAGCGAGCCGCTAGAAAACGTTTGCTTCCTCTTGCCATGACTCTATGGCCCAGAGGTCTTACTTACAGAGGGACAAGTGCAAAGGGAATACAGAATGCATAACAAAGAAAGGCAGTTATAAGTACCAACTACGACCGCGTGACCAGTTACAAAAAAATCGAGCACTGTAATTGTCATGAGTAGTTCCTCGCTATTTGTTACGAATATTTTTGCGTGTATATACATATATTAAGCGAATATCTTTGTTTTCTTTCCTCTCTTATTCCTTTATCATGTAACATAAAATGTACTGACTTTATGTCAGTATTTACATATTGTTCATTTTACATCATAGTATTTAAGTTATGGCGTATCAGGAGAAGAGTAAACATCACTCAGGGACTTTATCTCCTCTTCTGGGAAAGGGATCAGTGCATTTTTGGTTGTATGAAGCGTAGTTCTATCACGTTAGGTGGAATTATGACCTTGTTATTGTCTTTATTCGGAGATTAAGTATGTTTAAGGGGATGTATATGGGTGCCAAGTTGACCAGGGGTGGACTTGCAATGGTTAATTTTATGTGTCAACTTGGCTAGACTAAGGGTTGACCAGATAGCTGGTAAAACGTTATTTCTACCTCACATGTCTGCGAGGGCATCTCCAGAAGAGATGAGCATTTGAATTGGTAGACTGAATAAAAAAGATCATCCTTCACCAGCGCAGGTGGGCATCATTTGATCCATCTAGGGCCTGAATAGAACAAAAAGGCAGAGGAAGGGCAAACTTCCTCTCTTTGCTTGAGCTGGGACATCCATCTTCTCCTGCTGTGGACATCAGTGCTCCTGGTCTGGGGCCTTCAAACTCAGACCAGAACTCACACCACTGGTCCCCTAATTCTCATGTTTTGGGGCTCAGACTTACTCCATCAGCATCCCCGGTTCTCAGGCTTTTGGACTCGATTGAATTACACCACCAGCTTTCCTGGGTCTCCAGCTTACAGACGGCAGGTGGTGGAACGTTTCAGCCTCCATAACCATGTAAGCCAATTCCTATAATAAATACCCACCCTTCCTATTCTCTATATCTATCTCCTATTGGTTCTGTTTCCCTGGAGAATGCTGACTAATACAGCTGCTAAGTTTGGGGGCAGTTTTTTACACAGCAATTTATCATCAGCATATAACTGGCTTTCAGAAGGAGAGAGAGTTGTCAGAAAGCTCTAGCAGTGGGAGACTAGGGTGCTCGGGCACCTCCTTCCGAGGTTAATGTGGGTTAAATTTGAACTCTAGATCTCCCGTGAGACCCACCATTCCCAGGTCCAAGTGAACCTGTCAGAGTTCTTGGAGAAACTGACCCTTTGGCTTATTTATCAAACAAATATGAATTAAGTTTCACCATGTGAGCAGTAAAGATACAGCTGGGAGAAAAATAGACACTGATTTCACTTTCCTGGGACTTACAGTTCAGCAGGAAAAACAGACACAAATCAAGTGACCCTGAGGGTCCAGTTTCAGAGACAAGTGCCCGGGTTCCATGAGAAGTGGCACCAGCCACCCTCCCACATCCCCATCCAGCCCTGATTGCCTCAAAGGAGTTGACACATGACAAGCCACCTGGGGAGGCCCTCTGTGTGCCTTACCTATAGTCTCATTGTGGGGAGGGGATTAAATAAGAAAAATGTTTATAAATTACTCCTTGCAAGTGGGTGGTGCTAGCGCCCAGTAAATGGCAGACGTTGCTTTTATCTTCATTATTACCATGATCATTAATAAAAGTGGGCGTGCTTTACAAGATTCTCCTATTTTTTCCAAAGTCATGGAGCCCCTGTGGAGTATCTTCTCGCTGCCTACTTTGTAACCCGTCTGCACCAGGATGCTCTCCAACCCCTCAAACTTAGCATCCTCAAATCCTCCTCTTCTCAACCTTTTTCCCAACACTGCTCATCCTGACTTCTTAGCCTTGCTAGTGGCTCCAATATCCATGACTTATGGACACTTCGAGCCGGGAGAAGGGACAGGGTGATAGGGCGCTCAGGGGGAGTAAGAAGGGTAAGCTTCCAAGCGCAGGGGGCTGATGGACACCCCATTTCTACTGCCCTTCAGGGTCCCTGGCAGCATCAGCATCCCCCAGGTGGTAGCCTCGACCAGCTTCCTGATCCAGGAAGCTAATTTCTCACTTGGAAATCAAGCAAGATCTCACTTCTCATTTTGCCAGTCACTCTGTGTTGTAGGAGTTGAGGAAGTTCCAGGACTTCTGTGTTAGGACAGGGGTGGGTGGGTATTCCTGCTCAATCAGTTTTAACCACGATCCCTTACATTTGGAGGATGGCTCATCTTTCACCTCAGGAACCCTCTTAATCCTCCCCCTTCCCTATGTGACAGATACTGTCGGTGCCCCACCCATGCCCCTTGGCACTCACCTCTACGCACAGAAGCTGCCTCCTGCAAACACCTGCAACTCATTCCCCAAGTCCTGGAAAGCATGGGTACCCGCTGACACGGCAGCCACTTCAGCCACACCCAGGGCACAGCTTCTTCCACAGGGGATCTTCGGTGGGTTAATGAAGGTGGGGTTAAACTTGAACTCTAGATCAAACCATGAGAACCACCACTTTCCAAACCTTATCAACGCTAAGACTTACTCAGCTTCTTACACCCAACCCCAAAGCTCAGAAGCCAGGAGCAAAGTGGAAGCCATCTCCCTGTCCATTCATTCATTTAAGACAATTTGTATTGACCACTTACTATGTGCCGGCAATGTGGTGGGTACTGGGAACACAACAGTGAACACCAGGACCTTAATCCCTGTGCTCTCTAGGTGAGGTCTTAGAAGATGGGTGTGGCAGAGCCCAACTAAGTACTCATCAATCCCCTTTCCTCTTCCTGAGCACACAGGAAAACTACATTTCCCAGCTCCCTTTGCAGTAGGGGTGGGGCCATCTGGCTAGGTTCTGGCCGAAGGAGAAGCAGGCTGAGTGTTGGGTGTCATTTCTAGGTCTGGCCATAACCCCCTGTATTTTCATCTATATTCTCTCTCCCTCTTATACACTGACTTCAAAGGCACAAGTTTAGGATGGCAGTGTAGTAAAGCAGAAGGAACCAGGATCTCCTATTTCCTGCATGTGGGAGGGCAGGCAATGGGCACTGGCCAAGCTGCATGGGCTACCAGTAGAGTGAGAAGTATGGCTTCCATTGAGATTCAAGGCAAAGCTTCACCTGTCCTGGCTAATGAAAAGACCAGTGGTTGAGTGTGGGAGAACATACTTTCCAAAGATGGATGAAACCATACCTCCCATCCCATATGCTCTTCTCATAATGAGACCCTGATTCTCCTCCCATTGAGTATTAGGTTCTATGTCCCCTTCCTTGAGTCTGAAGGACCTTCATGACTGCTTCAATAGAAGCAATGTTATATGACTTCCAAATCTTGGTCATTAAAGGTGAGACAGCCTCCACCTGGTTCTCTTGAGATGCTCACACTTAGAATCTAGCCACCATGCTGTGAGGAAGCCCAAGAAGACTGCAGAGAGATCCACATGGAGAGAAAATGAAGACCTTGACCCATCCCAACTTGTCAGCCAGCACCAACTCATCAAGATATGAGTAGCTCCTCTTGAACATGGGTGCTCCATCCCCAGTCCAGCCTCCCCTCCTGATACCACACAGAGCAGAGATGAACCGTTGCCCTCAAGCCTTACCCATATGGAGCAAAATAAAGGCTTTTGTTTTAAGCCACTACGTTTTGGGGTGACTTTTGTATGCAGCAAGAGATAACATGAACACCGGAGACACAACCCCAGAGATCTCTCCACCACACCACCTGACTGCCCACCAAACCACCACAAACATGGTGCGGCTTTCTTTAAATAATAAAAGCTCATTTGTTCAATTGTGACTACATCTCAGGCACTAGGCAAAGTATTTATACGTGATTTCTTATTTCATCCTCCCAACAACCCCATGACATGGAGAATAGCATTATCCTCATCTTACAGAGAAGGAAACAGGCTCAGAGCAGTTCTGTAATTTGCCCAAGGGCACACAGCTAGTGAGTGGGGAAGGCAGGACTTAAATCCAGGACCTCCTGACATGACACCAGAGCCTGCCTGCCTGTGGCTGCCCCTCACAGCCTCCCAACACAGGCAGAAACATGTAGCAGATGCTCTGAGATAGTCCTGATTTCATACTATTGCATTCTCTTCAATAAAGGCAATTGTGTAAATATACACGTACATTGATGTAATTTTTAGACTTAATATCTTTTTCTGTAAATCACTATCAAATACCATTGCAGTTCTCTGGAGGCAGCCTGCATTTGAATCCTGGCTGTACCATTCACTAGCTATGTGACAGTAACCTTTCTATGCCTCAGTTTCCCCATCTGTAAAATGGAGATTATAGCAGTGCCAACCACACAGGACTGTGGCAAAATTAATTAGTAGTACAGGCAAAGCCCTCAGAAGTACCAGGTTAGCAACTGTTTGACAAATGTTGATTACTGTTGTTTCCATTTCCTCCCCAGGAGGAAATATTTCAGCACAGGTAGGACAGGCTGGTCAAGGCTGAGGCCAGTGGTAAAATCTGTTTCTCCCTTTCCACCACTGGAAGACCAGGCCCCGGCTCTCCCCCGACACACTCTGCGGTCTTGGGCCCCTCAGACCCCTCCCGGATGAGCTGTGAATGTCCCCTCCCACGTCCCAGGGCTTTTGACAGAGAGGTGTGTGAGAAAGTTCTGAGAACTGCAAACCGTGGAAGAAGCGTAGCAGCAGAAGTGATGCTCCCTGGCCTCCTGGCCTCCTGGGTCGAGGCTAAGCGACAGAAGCCTCTAAAGAGATGAGAGGGAAGGGGCAGGTGGAGGCAGGCACAGGGAAGGGGCAAACAGAGGGCCCCCGGAGCATCTGAAATTCCACAACCTTTCCTTACCACCTGTCCCCCGCCCCCGGTCCCTGCACACACAGATCAGGCCTTGCTAGCTCTGGGCCTCCGGGCCAGGGGTCGTGCAGGACAGTGAGTCCTGTCCTGCCCAGGAGCCACCTCCCTGCAGTTCCAGGGGTTTCCAGAAAACAGCTGGGAGGGAGGCCCCTGGGAGAAGCAGGGGCCATCAGGGAGGAGTGCCTAGCTCACAGGCCTGCCCTGCAGCCCAAACTTCCTTCCTGTCAACAGCCTGCCCGGCTCGAGGGAGAGGCCGGCCTGCCCACGGAGGGAAAACTAGCGCCAGAGGCCCCTGTCAGGAGCAGCCACACCCAGAGGTGGCCAAGAAGAGGCAGCAGTCAAGGCCCCCTGATGAGTGACAGAGGTGGGAGCTTGGGCACGGGCAGAGAGAGCAATGCAGTCAGCCAGACCAGGGTTCAAATCCCTCCTCTGCCTCTCCCTGAATGTGTGGCTTTGGGCAAGTCCCTTAGCCTCTTCAAGCCTCCGTTTCCACCGCCGGGAAATGGGGAAATAACCGTCAATCATGCGACCGTGTATGAAAAGTATTCAGCATGTGACGAGCGCTTATTATTATTGCTGCTGTTGTTAGTCCAATGAGTCTGAAATGGAGTGGTCTTGTCCCCTGTTGTGAGTTTCTCTCTCCTAGCCCAAGGACTCCAGAGACTTGTGTGAAGCTTCCCCCAGGATTTCTGCTTCGGGGACGGGAAGGGCAGGGTGGAGAGGAGACCAGATATAGACCCAGACCCAAGGGCCAGAGGCCCCTGGAGAGGCGTGGCCAGTGGGAAATAAGGACATGAGTTGGACAGCATCTTCAAAGAGTCGGTTGCTGAGAGACAAAAGGATGTTTTCCTCTGGGAGGTTGGGAGGCCATGGGCCCAGATGCTACACACGTTCATTCCTCTCACGGTTCCTTCTGGCCAGAGGTCTGATCAGAGTCCTGCAACCAAACCCAGCTGTGGGGAAAAGCTGAGGGTGGGGCTGAGAGGAGAGAGCCAAATCTCTGCCTAGGCTTCTCGGCTGAGGTGGGGAGGAGCTGACAGCGACCTCCGTTTCCCCAGAACACCTGGGGAAGGAGGAAGAGCCAGAATGGGGAGTTTGGAGCCTCTGATCGTAGGTCCATCTCCACCCCTGAAGGTGACATTGTTACAGTGGGGGTGCTGTCCTGCCCCCCTACCTCTAAGTGGGAATGTTATGAGGCTAAAATACCATGATCGGGATGAAACTTTCTGGGGCGGAGGCTGCGTTCCAGCACTCTTAGGCAGTGGCATTTGGAGTCTTCTGTGATCATAGACAATAGCTCTATGAAGGCATTAAGTTATTACACAGCGTTGTCATGAAGGTTCTTTGTGTCACTGAATTTAACTCGCACCCGTTCCCCCAGTGAGAGGAAGGGATTCTAGAGCAAACACTTGGGGGCTGAGTGTCCTGCCCGAGAGACACTGGGACTTTCTTTTTCTTTTTCCCCTAAAAGAGGCTCTTGACCTCTCTACTCACTGGCTCCTTCCCTAGAAGGAGCCTAGAGATCACGGGAAAGGAAAAAAATATTTCAGCTAGCAAATTGTCAAGCCTCTATCTTTAGTCACTAGTCAAGGGAATTTATGTCACACGAGTATGGGAAAGAAGAAGACTCTGACCGAAAGGCAAATCAAAACTATAACGAGGTGTCACCTCACACCAGTCAGAATGGCCATCTACAAAAAATCTACAAATACTAAATGCTGGAGAGGGTGTGGAGAAGAGGGAACCCTCTTGCACTGTTGGTGGGAATGTAAATGATACAACCACTATGGAGAACAGTATGGAGACTCCTTAAAAAAACTAAAAATAGGAACTTCCCTGGTGGCGCAGTGGTTGGGAGTCCACCTGCCAATGCCGGGGACACAGGTTCGAGCCCTGATCTGGGAAGATCCCACATGCTGCGGAGCAACTAAGCCCGTGTGCTACAACTACTGAGCCTGTGCTCTAGAGTCCACGAGCCACAACTACTGAGGCCACGTGCCACAACTTCTGAAGCCTCTGCGCCAAGAGCCCGTGCTCCGCAACAAGAGAAGCCACCACAATGAGAAGCCCGTGTGCCACAACAAAGAGTAGCCCCCACTCACTGCAACTAGAGAAAGCCTGCGACTAGAGAAAGCCTGCGCGCAGCAACAAAGACCCAACGCAGCCAGATATATAAATAAAATTAATTAATTAATTAATTTTTTAAAAACTAAAAATAGAATTACCATATGATCCTGCAATCCCACTCCTGGGCATATACCTGGAAAAGACGAAAACTCTAATGTGAAAAGATACATGCACCCCGATGTTCATAGCAGCACTCTTTACAATAGCCAAGAGATGCAAGCAACCTAAACACCCATCGACAGATGAATGGATAAAGAAGATATGATAGATAGATAGATGTATATATAGACTATTACTCAGCCATAAAAAAGAATGAAATAATGCCATTTGCGGCAACATGGATGGACCTAGAGATTATCATACTAAGTGAAGTAAGTCACACAGAGAAAGAAAAATATCACTTATATGTGGAATCTAAAAACAAAAAAAACAAAAAACAGACTCACAGACATAACAAACAAACTTACGGTTACCAAAGGGGAAAGGCAGGGAGGGATAAAAAAATTTTTTAAACTTTAAAAAAAGAAGACTCTGACTTACTCTCATTAGCCCTCAAATGTGTCTGCCCTGAGGTGTCATTAGCCTCCAGCATAGGGACATCTCTGTTCCAACCTCAGGGCCTTTGCATATGCTGTTCCTTCTGCCTACATGCTCTTCCCCCAAGATATTTATACAGCTTACCCTTCATTCACTCTCGGTTTCTATTCAAATGTCCTTTCCTTAAAGAGACCTCTCCAACTACCCTCATAAAGAATATTTCCTAGTGCCCTTTATCTCCTTATCTTCCTTAATCTTTCTTCCTCATTCTTGTCACTGTTCCTCATTATACTACATATTCATTGGTTTGGTTTTGGCCCATCTCACCCACCGAAGTCTAAGTTCCCAGAGGGCAGGAACATCATCTCATTCACGACTGTATTTCCAGCACCAAGAGAAGAGCCAGGCTCAGAGTAAGTGCTAAGGAAATATTTTATAATGAATACGTGAAATAGATACTTATGCTTTCATTCGCTCCTCAACAACTTATTGAGTCACATCCGCCCCAAAGCTCTGGAGCTGTAACAATAATAAAACGCAGTTCTGCCCTCAGGGAGTTCACGTTCCAATAGGAAGCAGAGACACTGGCAGCAAAGGGTGAGCACAAAGCCAGGAGGCTGGACTCACGTTTACCTGCTAACACTGATCTCTCCAGCCTTGACATCTCTCTTGAGCTCCAGACTCATACATCCAGCTGCCTTCTTGAAATTGTCACGAGGACGGGAATTCAAAGCAGAAATCTCAATTTCCCTCTCCACTTGCTCCTCCCTCCTTGTTCCCCATCTCAGGTGCTCAGAACAAGTCCAGGCAGAACAAGTCCTGCCTTCCACTCTCTGTCCTCACCCTGCATCAAATTAGAAGTCCTGTCGGCTCTGTCTCCAAATCACATCCCAGTTCTGACTGCTACCTCATACATCTTGTCCTTACCTGCCTTTTCCAAATCAACTGCCTAAATGATTCCAGCTCCTGCACCCACCCAACAGACAGAGGGATCCTTTTATTTTATTTTATTATTTATTTATTTATTTATTGCGGTACGCGGGTCTCTCACTGTTGTGGCCTCTCCCGTTGCGGAGCACAGTCTCCGGACGTGCAGGCTCAGTGGCCATGGCTCACGGGTCTAGCCGTTCCGTAGCATGTGGGATCCTCCCGGACCGGGGCACGAACCTGCGTCCCCTGCATCGGCAGGTGGACTCTCAACCACTGCGCCACCAGGGAAGCCCCCAGAGGGATCCTTTTAAAACATGAATCAGATAATGTGACCCCCCACCCTTACCTAAAAGCCTCCAGTGGCTTCTACTGCACCTAGAAAAACATTCCATCTATTTGCCCGCTGATTTCTCTGACTTCAGCCCACCCCCCTCACCCTGCACTGGCTCTCCTGTTGCTTCCCAGACACACCAGCCTCATTGCTTCTGCCTCAGGGCCTTTGCACTTGCTATTCCCCTTTGCCCAGAAAACTCTTCCTCCAGATCCTTGCAAAGTCAGCTCTGTCTTGTCATTCAGCTCTCAGGTTATTCGTTTTCTCAGAGAGGCCTCCCCTGACTATCAGACACAGCCCACCCCACTCCCAGTCACTTCTACCTCATTACCCCGCTAGCTCCCCTACATCACATGGAACACCACCTGATACTCCTGTTCACCTGTGTGTTCGTAAAGTGTGCGTCTCTACCATTCGCCGGGGAGGTGAAACTTAGGGCAGGGAAACCAGGTGGCGGGGAGGTTGTAGAAGGAAGATGGCGAGTCCTGTTTGCTTTTGTTGAGCCCAAGGGGCATGGGATTGTCCAGGTGAGGGTGCCCAATGGGGAGCGGATTTTTGGGTTTGGAACTCAGGAAAGTGTTCAGAGTCAGAGATGGGACTCTGGGAAGGGGGTGAAGAGTGAGGGGTGGTGGTATAGAGTAACACAGGAGGTAGCTGGGGGCCACAGCATGGTCCAAGCAAGCGGTAGGAAGACCTAGAGAGAAGGCGCTGGTCAGGTAAGCCGGTTGGGCAGGAGAGCCTCTGCCCTGGGAAACACGCCTGGTGGTCGTTGCAGAGGGGGACTGGTAGGAAGCCACAAAACAGGACCCCCATCGCCTGGTCTCCTAGGAAGGCATCCCCTTCCCTCTGCAGACAAGGGTCTGAAATGTCATCAGGACCACAGTTGGGGCCCCAACCCAAGACATTCTCTTCACCCTGCTCCAGAGGGACAGCCCCACTGGCCCTGGGACATCGATTCTCCTGCCCCTTGGCTCTTACAGGGCCCCTGCCAATCAATGACACTGAATGGGGTCAACAGGGCAGGGCCAGGGGCCTCGGGCAGAGAGACCATCACGGTGATATCACTGCCCAGGTCTGCAGGGGCAGATTTCTCATTAACTGCATGGGCCTCTCCTGGAGCCTCCCTACTTTGACTCAACCCACAGGTTTCTGGCTCCTGATCTCTCCTTGTCCCTGGCTCCCTGCTAGGGAGACCTGAACGGGGAGCACCTGGAGGTGGGTTTCAAGGGCCAGGCACGCGGGCCTTGGGAGCCAAGGGGAAGGCTACTGGAGTGCCCCCTGCTGGTCAGACCCAGTTCCTGGCGCCAGGAGGCCCAGAGAAGGAGGGTGGCTGTACCAAGGTTCCCAGTTAGAGCCTCAGTTCCCAGAATATTGTCAGACAAAGTGTGAACAAGGGCAGTGTTACCTAGTGGTTAGGGGATAGGGCTGGCCTTAGGCCAGGCACCTGAGCCTCAGCTTCTCCACCTGTAAAGTGGGGATAATAAATAGTACTTATTCCCAAAGGGCTGTGGTGAGGATTAGATAAGATGACACATTTAAAATGGGCAGTACAGGGCCAGGCACATCATAAGTGCTCGAGAAGGGAGGGGATCCGTCTTCCCTATTGGAATCCGTCATCCTGTTTGGAATGAGATGAAGATGGAGAAAAGAGGGTCACGGTGTTCTCCCGTGAATAAACCCCAATTCCGTTTCCTCCCAGATTGTTTGGCTCAGGGGAGCCTGTGTTCCGTGTTATTCATAACATTCTCCAGAGTCAGCTGACCAAAGGCTGGAAACTCATTGCTGCTCGGCCCAGGTGCCCGGTCCTGGGCATAGGACCAGGAAGGTCCTGGGCATAGGCCCGGAAACCCCACCCCTCCGCATCCCCTCCGCCGGAGACCCAGGACCTCACTCCAGCAAAGACCCCAATCAAGAGGCTCCTGGCAACTTTCAGGGACTCTGGACCCTTCGGGCTTTCTGATCAGGGGGGAGGAGACCGAGGGTGGGAGGGGACAGGAGGAAGCCAGAGCTCAGCCAGTTACCAGCAGCAGCATTGCCACCTCGAGCCTGGGTCCCGCTGGGTCCCCCTAGGCCCTTGGGAGAGGGAGGGGTCCTGGGGGATGGTATTTGTAGCTCCTGGCACCAGGCCGGCCCCTCCCTCCCCAGCCTCTGAAAGGAACAGATTCTTCCTCCTGTCTCCAGAGGAAGTTTATGTGACAACTTATAGATCTAATGACATATTTCCTGGGTGGGCGGGGGTTGCTTCCTCCAGAGCAAATGGCTGTTGGCAGCTGTTGCCACCCTACCAGGTGGGCAGAGCCCATCTCTGCTTCATTTTATAGATTTGAAAACTGAGAATCAGTGAGATTGAGTGCCTCGCCCAAGGTCACACATCTGTTACATGGGGAGGAAGTTAGGAAGCCCAGGTTTCTGACTCCAAGTCCAGCGTGCTCTCAGGGGTGGGGGAAGGGATGGAGAAAGAGTCTCTTGGGGGAATGATATGAGGTCACCTGCTCCCAGCAACCTAGGGCTCTGGGTACTTTCCCTACAGGGGCTGGGTCCCTGCAGGAAGGCCCTGTGGTGGGGCAGTGGAGACCCAAGTGGGATGGCATGGTGGGAATCAGAGGGGGCGCTGGTCTCACTTCCATCCTACCTCCCTGTGTGACCTTGGATGGATCCCTTCCATCCTCTGAGACTCATTCATTCCAGCTGTAAAATGGGGAGATTTCATTAACAGAACTCTTCTTTTTTTTTTCTTCTTGTATTTTTTTTAAAATACCTCTTTATTGGAGTATAATTGCTTCACAATGCTGTGTTAGTTTCTGGTGTACAACAAAATGAATCAGCCGTATGCGTGCATATATCCCCATATCCCCTCCTTCTTGAGCCTCCCTCCCACCGTCCCTATCCCACCCCTCGAGGTCTTCGCAAAGCACCGAGCTGATCTCCCTGTGCTTTTTAGCAGCTTCCCACTAGCTATTTTACATTTGGTAGCATATATATGTCGATGCTACTCTCACTTTGCCTCAGGTTCCCCCTGCCCACGCCCTGTGTCCTCAAGTCCATTCTCTATGTCTGTGTCTTTATTCCTGCCCTGCCACTAGGTTCATCAGTACCATTTTTTTTAGATTCCATACGTATGCGCTAACATACGGTATTTCTTTTTCTCTTTCTGACTTACTTCACTCTGTATGACAGACTCTAGGTCCATCCACCTCACTAAAAATAACTCAATTTTGGTTTTTTTATGGCTGAGTAATATTCCATTGCCACATCTTCTTTAACCATTCATCTGTCAATGGACATTTAGGTTGCTTCCATGTCCTGGCTATTGTAAATAGAGCTGCAGTGAACATTGGGGTGCATGTGTCTTTTTGAATTATGGTTTTCTCAGGGTATATGTCCAGTAGTGGGATTGCTGGGTCATATGGTAGTTCTATTTTTAGTTTTTTAAGGAACCGCCATACTGTTCTCCATAGTGGCTGTATCAATTTACATTCCCACCAGCAGTACAAGAGGGTTCCCTTTTCTCCACACCCTCTCCAGCATTTATTGTTTCTAGATTTTTTGATAATGGCCATTCTGACCAGCATGAGGTGATACCTCACTGTAGTTTTTTGTTTTTTTTTTTGCGGTACGCGGGCCTCTCACTCTTGTGGCCTCTCCCGTTGCGGAGCACAGGCTCCAGACGCACAGGCTCAGCAGCCATGGCTCACGGGCCCAGCCGCTCCGCAGCATGTGGGATCCTCCCAGACGGGGGCACGAACCCATGTCCCCTGCATTGGCAGGCAGACTCTCAACCACTGCGCCACCAGGGAAGCCCCTCATTGTAGTTTTGATTTGCATTTCTCTAATAGTTAGTGATGTTGAGCATCTTTTCATGTGCCTCTTGGCCATCTGTATGTCTTCTTTGGTGAAATGTCTATTCAGGTCTTCCGCCCAGTTTTTAATTGGGTTGTTTGTTTTTTTGATATTGAGCTCCATGAGCTGTTTGTATATTTTGGAGATTAATCCTTTGTCCATTGTTTCATTTGCAAATATTTTCTCCCATTCTGAGGGTTGTCTTTTCGTCTTGTTCATGGTTTCCTTTTCTGTACAAAAGTTTTTAAGTTTAATTAGGTCCCATTTGTTCATTTTAGTTTTTATTTTCATTACTCTAGGCGGTGGGTCAAAAAAGATCTTGCTGTGGTTTATGTCAAAGAGTGTTTCTCCTATGTTTTTCTCTAAGAGTTTTATAGTGTCTGGCCTTACATTTAGGACTTTAATCCATTTTGAGTTTATTTTTGTGTATGGTGTTAGGGAGTGTTCTAATTTCATTCTTTTACATGTAGCTGTCCAGTTTTCCCAGCACCACTTATAGAAGAGGCTGTCTTTTCTCCATTGTATATTCTTGCCTCCTTTGCCGTAAATTAGGTGACCATATGTGCGTGGGTTTATCTCTGGGCTTTCTATCCTGAATCATTGATCTATATTTCTGTTTTCGTGCCAGTACCATACTGTCTTCCCTTCCCTCCTCTAGGACTCATTCTTTCCAGCTGTGAAATGGGGAGATTTCATTAGCAGACCTCTTTTTGCTCTCAAATTTCAAAAGGGATGGTCTAATACCCTCAGTTGTCAAGTGAAGGACTGAGGCCCAGAGAGCAAAAATGTCTCACTCAAGGTCACATAGCTCTTTGTGGCAGAGCCAGGCTAAGATCTGGTGCTGGACCAGACATGGGCCACCAGTCCAGTCATAAGCGTTCTTCCATCGGCCAGTTCTGAGACACCGCTGCCCAGCTGGCGCCAAGCCAGACCCAACCCTCCGGATTTTCCCAAGACCCACTTCTCCCCAAGAAGCCTGTGGCTTGAATCCCAACATTGTCCCTGCTGTGGATTTGCAACTGTGTTCCCAGACTCCTAGGAGCTCTTCTTCACAGGGAGGTGGCAGAGAGAACTTGGCGATGGAATCAGAGGGACAGGTGGGCCTCCTCCGGGTCCTTCCCGTGTCCTCTGAAAGCCCTCCCTCCTTCTCGCAGTGAGGGGTTACTGGCAGTGAAGTTGCCAGAAGGGCTCTGGCTGAGATCTCACAAATGCCAAGGGCAGGTCCCCGACCTGGAACAAGCCCGAGACAAGAGGATTCCTAATGCCCTCTCTTCCATCAGAGCAAAGGGCACCAACAGATCGTATTAAATATAACAGTTTCGCCACGATTTTTTTAAGGATTTTTACAATGTTGCTCTTGGACTTCTTTGGCTGCCGAGCACTGATTTAATTGGCGGTGGCTATGCCTTCCCATCCATCCTCTTGTCTACCCAGGATCTCTTACTGATTGAGAAAATGTAGCTGACAAATTGTTTTCATGTGTAATGACACTTTTATGAATACCAAATGCAGTAATTAATGGCGTTGACCTAATGTTACATTTGGTAGACATTTAACATTTATTAATTTCGATTTCACAGGGTTTTTTCCCCCCAATTTTATAGCCAATAAATATTTTAAGGTCTCAGATATTTTTGCAGGTTCCTTAAAAGCTTGTAGTTCCAAAGAGCTAGCGTGACCTTGATTGAGAAAGGGACCAAACCTCTCTGGGCCTCAGTTTCCCCATCCTGCTCTCTGGGGGCCCTGCCAGCCATCGATGAACCCTGCAATGCTGACCCATCCCCGGGATCGACATTTTAGAACTGTACTTAGTTAAGGCCAAGCCCCACAGGGCTGCCAGCCTCGCGGTGCAGAAATGCTCAGAACCACACGAAGACAGATACAAAGACCTCCCTCTCACCCATGAAGAGCAAAGCGATAAAAAATGTTGTTTGGCTAGTCGCTTGGATTTCATTTGTGTGGCTTGGAGTATATTTTCTAGTTAGTGAACCTGCCACATCCATGACCTCCCTTTTTCGATTGAATGGAGAGAAAGGGGGAAAAGAAAGGGGAAAAGGCTACAATATTTCCCCTGTGCAGTCGGCCAGCTGACAGCTGCCCATCTGGGCAGGACAGGACTGCACAAGGGCAAGCTCCCCAGGGAAGTGCGGGTACGTGCAGTGTAAGTGATCTGGGTTAGACCTCAGGGAGAGGGCCCCAGAATAGGGAAACCCCTCCCACTGCCCAGCCCCCACCTGAAGGGAGCTTTGCTGGGTAAAGGTGCCTGGGTCCAGTGCCTCCTCTGCCAGCTCAGCAGTGGCCTCTACCCAAGCTAAGGAGGCTTGGAGAAAAAGCTGAACAGACTGGGACGTGCCCAGGGGAAGAGGAGAGGAAGGGATGCCCTGGCAGACTTGTCCCCTCATGAGGGGTACCGTGATCGGGTCCTGAACGACCCATGACATGTGGGACAGTGGCCTCAGCTACACACACACCCGGCTGCCAAGGGAATGGGCTTGCTGCAAGCAAGTCCCCATCCAAGCTGGAGAGAGCTCTCTCCCTCTCTGAGCTCTCCCTCAATCATCCGCACGCCCTTCTCGCCTCCCCCGCAGCCCCATCTAGACTCTGCTATAGTGAACCGTGTCTTCCTCTATCCACTTACGCACATTTACTCACGTTTACTAGGTAGAAGGCACGCTGCGGTGCACCAGCAAATCACAGCCCCTGCGCCCTTGGAATTCACAACGCACTGGAGAAGTAGACAAGTACGGCAGTCACAGAGAACGACCCAAAGCTCTGATGGAGGAAATACAGGCTGCCAGGTGGCCCAGTGGGTCTGCCTCACTAGGGCTGGGGAGCGAGTGTTCCGGAAGACTTCCTGGAAGAGGGGACAGCTCAGCTGGGCAGGGAGGAGGGGATTCTGAGAGGAGCCTAGAGAGAGGGATGAGATACGTGATTCGGCAACAACAGAGCCCAGGGCGGGCAGAACCAGCTCCTGACGAGAAGAGTTGGGGGAGGAACCAGACCCCTGATGCTTGCCTCTAGCTGCAGCAACTCCGGGATGAGAGGGAGGCTGCCAGAGCAACTCTAAGCCCCGATTTCAGGCTGCCAGGGCCTCAAATCTTCCACTTTCCACGGCAGCAGAAGAAAGGAGAAACCGGTCCTCCCAGAGGATTTGCATTTTAAGAGGGATCAGAGCTCCTGGAACAGAAAGACCCATCCCCTGCCTCAGCCTGCTTTCCAGCCTCCACCCCTCGATGAGCCTTTGCCTGAAACCTGTCCCTTTCCTTTACCCCCTCTGGTCTCCAGACTCAACTCCTGGCTGCTCATCTTTGGGGGGTGATCACCATGGTAACCCTCACCCTGGCTCCTGCCCCCCAGTACTAGCCAGGAGCACACTGGGTCTTACACAGCACCCCGAGCCTTGGCTGAGCTGGCACTGAGCCCAGTGACCCCACAAGGCAAGGGGGAGAATGAGGGACACTAGACCCTCCAGGGCCCAGCTCTCTGGTTTGAGGGGGGCGGGCAGGAGGGGAGGAATGATGGGTTAATACATCTTCCAACCTGGTAAGACCTTCACTTTGTAATGGGAGTGTCAATGCCTTAACCCCAAGGACAAGAAAAGGAGGTGAAGTGGAGGAGACTGAGGCCGGAAAGCTGGGGGAACCCACCAAAGTGGCAGAACTAGTAGGTATCCTGGCCCCCACCTGAATCCAAATCCATCTGGTTCAAAAGTTTGTGCAGCCAACCACGAGGCCATGAGGCCCCCAAAACCACAAAGGCTTGCCAGGGCTGAGCAGGTCGGAGGTGAGCAAATGCAAGCAGTGGGTGCTGTAGGGATCTGACAAGCACACGCCCCATCTATACTCTTGGCCCCAATTGAGTTCCAGTTGACAGCTGCCCTGCAGGAATACAGGCCCCATGTTGTGAGGTCATCTGATTTTTTCCAGAAAACAGGAATCCAGATTTTGATATGAAATACTTTGCTTTGTAAAAGTTATCTAATTAAAATACACTTAATTGGGTGCTGTGTAGATGAAACAAGACATACTTACCTCAGTTTGCACAAATGTATTCAATAAATATTTAATGAGCACCCACTACGTGACAGTCAGGGTACCCATATTGTCCCAGTGTGCCCAAGGTCTTAAGACAGCAAGTCCTGTGCCCTGGGAACACCCTTAGTCCCTCAGCCAGGTGCTGAGCTGTGAATCTACAGGGGTAGTAAAACAAAGCCCCTGCCCTTAAGAGCTTACACCGGATTGAGGAGAGAAAAACACACACACATCACCAGCACAGGCAGAAGAAAATAACTGGGGGTGATGGGTAGTTTAAGAGTGACTTGGGGGGCTTCCCTGGTGGCGCAGTTGTTGAGAATCTGCCTGCTAATGCAGGGGACGTGGGTTCGAGCCCTGGTCTGGGAAGATTCCACATGCCGCGGAGCAACTAGGCCTGTGAGCCACAACTACTGAGCCTGTGCAGCTGGAGCCTGTGCTCCGCAACAAGAGAGGCCACGATGGTGAGAGGCCCGTGCACCACGATGAAGAGTGGCCCCCGCTTGCCGCAACTAGAGAAAGCCCTCTCACAGAAACGAAGACCCAACACAGTCAAAAAATAAAACATAAAAATAAATTAATTAATTAAAAAAAAAATAGGGTGACTTGGGGATGGGGGTGGTCACTTTGGCCAGTGTGATCAAGGAGGACCACTCTGAGGAGGTGACATTTATTTAAACTGAATCCTGGATGGTAAGAAGATGGTCGAGAAAAAATCTGCAGTAACAAAGATACACTGGCAAAAATATGAAAAGGAGTTTGCACAAGTTATTCACTGAAGCTCTGTTTGTAAAAACAGGACTGGAAGTGACCCAGATAACATCAGTGGGCGGCGTGGGGGGGGGAGCGGGGATTGAATGGCGATGTCACAGCCACGGGATGGCAGGGACTCAGCTGTAAGAAGGAATGAGAAGGCTCGCTGTACACCGCTACTCAGCGACTTATCATTAAGGATATATTATTGAGTGGGAAGTCGGAGTGGAAAAAGATGTGTACAACATGCTGCTGTTTATCTAGGAAACTGCATGCTTACGTTTTGAAAATGCATAAGCACTGGAAGGGAACAGTTCAAATCTTTGCTCACATCAGGTCTGTGAGCACCCCATCGGCCCCAACAAGCCCAAAGTCAATGGGCAGGAAGTCCTCTCCACTCACCATGAGGCCACAGCCTGTGGGACACATACGTTTATTGAAGAAAAATGAAGAATTGGGAGCAAAAATTCACTCTCCACAAAGAAGATGCTAGATTAGGAGAGGGCTTCTCTATCTTGGGAAGACTGACGTTTGGGTTGGATAACTGCTGGGAAGGCTGTCCTGGGCATCACAGAATGTTGAGCAGCATCCCTGGCCTCTACCCACCAGAAGCCAGTAGCATCTCCCCATTTGTGACGAGCAGAAATGTTTCCAGCCATTGATAAATGTCCCTCAGGCGCAAAACCACCCCCGGTTGAGGACCCCTGGATTCAAATACCAGAATACCAGCCTAATGAGTGAACACATCTGTGCCATGATCATTGGTGGCGGCGAAACTCACAAGAGAGAAAATGAGCAGTTGTGGGCCCCCCGGTGAAAATACACAGCATTACCTTTGATGTATTCTTGCTAAATGATCTCGCCTAATGCTGTTCAAGCCTCTAGATCTAGATCTTGTAGAGACAAGGGACAAGGGAACACGTTCAGTGACACCATGAAAGATGCAACCAGCAAACTCCAGACAGCAGGAAACTCTAAAATAGACACAACTTGGTTTCTTCACCATATCAATTGCAAGGACAGAGAGAGAGAGAGACGACGGGTTAACCTACAGATTAATTAAGACTTAAAAGACATATCAACAAATGGCAACATTCAGATTATCCTATTAAACTATTGTACAAACTATTTACAAACTTTTAAAAGATGTATGACAGCAGACTGGCCAGTATGGGAAACAAAATTGGCAATGAAGAATCAAGTTCTGGAGAAGATCCTTCTAGCATGCGGAAGAAAACAGTCAGGAAGAGAATAATGAGAAAGGGAGCAATTGCAGAAATCATGAAGACTTCATCCTAAGTATAACATGTGTTCTCAAGGAAAACAGAACAAATGGGGCTGAAGTCATAATCAAGGGTAAAATAAGGGCTTCCCTGGTGGCGCAGTGGTTGAGAATCCGCCTGCCAATGCGGGGGACACGGGTTCAAGCCCTGGTCTGGGAAGATCCCACATGCCACAGAGCAACTAAGCCCGTGCACCACAACGACTGAGCCTGCGCTCTACAGCCCGCGAGCCACAACTACTGAGCCCGTGTGCCACAACTACTGAAGCCCGCACGCCTAGAGCCTGTGCTCTGCAACGAAGAGTAGCCCCCGCTCGCCGCAACTAGAGAAAAGCCCGCGCGCAGCAACGAAGACCCAACACGGCCAAAAATAAATAAATAAAATTAATTAATTAATTATTTTAAGGGTAAAATAAAAGAATGCTTAGCTGAATTAGGAAGCCACCTGAATCTGGAGGCAGGCAGGAACCAACGGTGTTCCAAGTGAAAACTCAACAAAAATAAATTGAAACATTGCTTTTTAAAAAAAATAAGTATGGGCCAATGGGGGATATGTGAACACTGACTTGATGTTGAATGATATTGAGGGAATATAGTTTATTTCTTAGATGTGATAATAGTATTGTGGTTATGTTTTTGGAAAGAGCCTCTTTCTCTTTTAGAGATAATGCTAAAATAGCTACAGATGAAATGACACGTCTGGGTTTTGCTTTTCAATAATATAGTGGGGGAAGTGGGTAGAGCTATAAATAAACCAAGACTGATTGGTTGTGAATTAATAATTGTTGGATCTAGATGATGAGTAGAGGAAAGGTTCATTACTATATTGTCTTTCCTATTGTATTTGTTTGAAAACTTGCCATAATAAAAAGTAAAAACAAACAAAACAGCATTTGGGGTGAGAACTTTCTAGGCAGAAGTTATCAGCCGTTACGAAGGCCCTGAGGCTGGTTGACCTTGGCCAGCTCAAGGAGGCCAGTGTGGCTGGAGCATGGCGGCTGGTGGTGGGAAAGTCAGATGTGGTCAGAGACATAGGAGGGGCCTGACCAGGCAGAGCCTTGGTGCCAGTGAAGAAATGTGGGGTGTACTCTAATTGCTGAAGCACCCCTTAGAGAGCTGTGGGCAGGGATGCGGTAGGATCTTACCCATGTCTCTAAGGTCCTTTGATTAACACCACGTGGTCTGCCACACGACGGAATGTTAGCCATAAACAGCAATGAAGTACTGATACACACTATGTATTGGATGAACCTTGAGAACACACAAAGTGAAAGATACCAGCCATAAGGGGCCATATACTGTGTGATCCCATTTATATGAAATATACCCAGAATAGGCAATCCATAGAGACAGAAAGCAGATTCATGGTTGTCAAGGGCCGGGGGGAGGGGAGAATTGGGACTGACTGCTAATGGGTTACAGGGTTACTTTCTGGGGCGATGGAATGTTCTGGAATTAGATAGTGGTGATGGTTGTACCACAGCGTGACTATACTAAAATCTAAAATCCACTAAATTATACACTTTAAAATAGTAATCTTTATGTTGTATGAATTATATCTAAAGAAAAAAAAAGACAAGATCCTTTTGGCTGCTCTGGAGAGTAAGCAGCTGGGAGGGAACAGGAGGCAGTCAGGGCAGTAGAGGACACTGCGGTCATCCTGGGATGGCACCCACGTGACAATGGGAAGGTCCCTCTGCTTGCACCCCAGCCGGCTGGTTGGGAAGGAGGGAAAGAGTGATCAGGGTGCCTCCTGGTTTGAGCCTCAGCGTGTGGGTGGGAGGTGGGTTGGGGGATAAGCAGGCTTCTGCTGTACATTCTTAGGTTCTGGGTTCTAGGGTGTCATCACTGCTGCTCCCCACGTAGTCCCAGCCCTTCTCTTCCAGCCCCCATGGGGTGAGGTTGGCCATGCGGCCAGTTCTGGTCAGTGAGTTGCAGGCTGAAATGAAGTGCATCCCAGACCCTCCAGGGCTCTCTCTGGTCGAGGTTGCTGACAACACTTAAGATGGTGGTCGGGGACTTCCCCAGCAGTCCAGTGGTTAAGACTCTGTGCTTCCACTGCAGGGGGCTGCAAGTTCGACCCCTGGTCAGGGAAGTAAGATCCCACATGCTGGAAAAGAAAAAAAAAAAAAAAAGGATGGTGGCAGCTCCACCAACTGGGTCCTGGGTCCTGGTGGGGAGAAGACAGGAGCATGCCCCCATGCACTCACGATGGATGATTAGTGAGTGAGAAACACACCCTTGTGCTGGTAATCCACTGAGATGCTGAGGCTCTTATCACAGCACAACCCGACCCACCCCACCCAGTGTGATGCCTCTCAGATGGTCAGCCAGTTTTCTCCCAGCCTGCCCCCCAGCCCAAGGGCAGGGCAGTGTTGAACCTGAGACTGACTGTGGAAGAGACATCCTTCAAGCCAACCCTTCAAAGGTTTAGTCTGGACCCTTCCATGCCCAAGCAGGTTGGGGCCAGGTACATAGGAGGGACCCCAAAAGTACTTGTGGAATGCAACCAAGTGGATGGTCCCAGCACAGGAGGTAGGGGTTGAAATCAGGTGGAAAAGATAAGGCAATTTAAGAAAAAGTAAATAACAGTGCTTAACCAAGCACTAAGCTGAATATAACCGTACTGAATGTGTACAACGTTGACAGTTGTGGCTGCGACCAGTCCGGGGGGCGGAGAGCAAGGCAGACTGGACCCATCCAAGAAGGCATCCCAGAGGAGGCAGCAGGTTTCATCCCGAGTGTCTCACCCAGACCAGGCGAAGGCAGGGAGGAAGCAGCATGGGGAGGAGATGAGAGGGGGGATCTCCCACACGATCCAGCAAAAACTGCCCAATTTCTATGGGGTCGTCCATGGACCTGGCCCCCGTGGGGACCCCCAGGAAGATGAATCAGTTATTCTAGTGGCTTCAGCTCTACCTCTCCTTTGGAGTAAGACCTTGGCTCTAGAAGCCTCTGTTATAATGCACAGTTCTTACTGAGAGGGAGAGAGTGTTGACGCTAAGATTTGCCTCCCACCACTCCCTCAACACAGCAGGAAGGCCAGGACCCTGGAGAACTGGGGGTGATGGGCCATCACCAAGAGGGTCTGCCACCAAAGACCCAACTTACCACTTGGCCCCCAGCCTGGAGCAGAGCTGGATTCCTGAGCACCAGCCCCTCTGCATTCTTTCCCCACCTCCCACTCCCACTTCCACCCCACCAACGATGTCTGAGGTCAGGTTCATTGGACACTTTTATTTTTACAGGCCAAGGCCACTTTTACTCTGCATGACCGACTCGGCTTCTGGGAAATGGGTCAGGCCCCTGGCCCAGGGGGCTGAAGGCCAGGGAAGGAGGCATGGGCCCATGGGCACTTAACTTCAGTGCTTATCGCCACAAATGGCCTGGGGGGCTCTTTCCTCCCTCTGGAACAGAAGAGATCCAATCCCAGTCCTGGGCCTGACCTCAAGTGGAAATTTTTGCCATGAGAAAATCTGGGCCCCATCACTTCCAACCCGCATGATCTTTGGCAACTTACTTCATCCTTCTGAATTTCAGAGGTTTTTTATCTGTAAAATGGGGATAAAATAAATATGCCCCCCTCAAGAGCATCATCCATGGAAAGTGTTTGGAATACCGCCTGGTACGTGGTGAGTTTCCATTACATGTTATTGTTGTCGCTGCAGCTACGACTGTTGTTGTTATTATTATTATTTGTGTCTAATTGAAAGCTGGCCTCTCATCTCTGTCAGACCCCACATGGATGGCTTCATAGCAGCTCCTGGCTAGAGCTGACTGTTTGGAAACAGGCAAAACCAAGTTCAAATCCCAGCTCCACTGTTACCTTGAAGAAGTTGCTTAAATTCTCCATGCCTCTGTTCCCCACCTATGAAATAATAGTACCTATCTTCCAGAATTACCTGGCCCAAAGGAAGTGGTGAATGCATGCTAAGTTAATAATTAAAGTTAATAAAGTTAATAAAGCTGGTGTGCCAGGCAGGTGCTTTCAGTCACAAGCCACAAAACCTCAACCCAAGCTAGTTCGTAGGGAAAGGGTATTTAGCAGCTCCAGTAACTGAAAAGTCCTGGCATGACAGAGCTAGCTTTGGACACAGCTGGGTCCAGACACTAAGCAGTGTCCTTCGACCTCTTAGCATTCTCTCTCTCTCTCTCTCTCATTCTCTTCTGCACACAGCTTCCTCCACTTGGTAGGGAGAGAGTGAGGCTACAAACAGCTCCAGCTTACATCATCCCAACTAGTGACTTCAGAGGAAAGAGAGGCTATAAAATCCCAGAGAAGAACTCTGATTGGCCCTGCCTGGATCTCATGGCCACTTGTGTAAGCTGGAAGGGGTCCAGTGATGAAGAGCTCCCCACAACCAAACAGAATGGACAGGAGGGTTGTTCCCCTAAAGGAGGGGGCTTCTGTTACCATAAGAGAAGGAACTGATGCTGGGCAGATACAAACAATAGGGATATTTTGGATAGTCAGGGATTCCCAGAAGGGGGACGGGGCAGTTTCCAGGGCGAGGATGCAGTCTGTGACCACAGGGGAGGAAAGGGTAGGGGAGAGGAGAGGGAAGGAGATGTAAGGGGGTTGAGGAATGGGAGAGGAGGGGAGAGAAGAGAAGGAAGTGCAGGGGAAAAAGGGAAGGGAGTGGCACCTGGACCACACAGTGCTGAAACTCTGAGCTCAGCATCCCTACATGCCCCCCCAAAAAGCCCTGTTTGCATGAGGCTAACCCCAGTCTAGCCCCAATCCCCCTTGTCACATGGTAGTCCCATGCCACTTGCCACAGTAGTTGGTTTAGATAAACCAGGTCTGAGCTGATCCATTCATGTCATTCCTCTGGCACAGGCATTGGCTCTGAAGTGGGCCAGTCAGCCCACCTCCGCTGAGGACTTTGGCTGGGATTCTGGACGGACATCTCTCTCCTTCTGTTCTAGGAGGTGTGGCTGGAACTGTGCAGCCATTTTGCCACCATGAGGGGAGCCATTCTCCTGTCAAAACTAACACCCGGAATGGAAAAGAGTGGAGAGATGGGAAACTAATTGGACAACTGGTGATACTTCTTGAGCTGCTGAGTCAAATAACCCTGGAGGTTGACTTACCACTGGAGACCCAGAGAAGAGCTGATGCTGCGGTTCAAATCCGAAGGCCTCCGCTGCAGGGCTCCTGTTTGTTCAGGGGAGGTCAGTCTTTTGTTCTATTCATGCCTTCAGCTAATTGGATGAGGCCCACCCACATGATGGAGGACAATCTGCTTTGCTCAAAGTCCACTGATTTAAATGTTAATCTCATCCAAAAACACCCTCACAGAAACATCCATAACAATGTTTGGCCATGTATCTGGGCACCATGGCCCAGCCAAACTGACACATAAAATAAACCATCAGAGCACCATCCCCAGATGCATCTTTTTGAACACCCTCATGTATAGACGAAGAAACAGAGGTCCAGAAGGGCCCAGTGGTCTGTCCAAGGTCACAGAGCAATGTAGCAGCAGGGCCTGGCTGCTTCCATCCTGACTCCCAGGCCAGTGCTCTCTGGACAATCCCCTCGCTTCTCCCATGGCTCCTGGGAATGCAGGGACCAGATGAGAGCAGGAGCCCCAAGCAGGTGAGCCACACTGCCAACCTAACACACCTGAGTAATAGGCCCCCAGAAAAAATGCTGCTGGCATGGGATTTGCATGTCGTTTACATGCTGTTCCCTGAAATTCAAAATATATGGAAATTCCTTAGAACTGCCTTTTCCCATACAGCCTCCTAGCTTTAGCTGTATCGTGTGGAAGGACCCCAGAGAGCACTGCTTCTGCTGGTTCATCACCTTTCCCCTTCACGTGTCTCCCAACCCCCAACCTGGGGGCACACGTGCCATGGGTCAAGAAGTCCAGGTTTCCCGCCAGGTGGTCAATGCACCACTGCCCATGTGGGACTCGCTTCAGGTGGTACCGAATGGACATTTTTTATTTTAATAGTCATGCATTCATTTTTATGTTGCTTTGCATTTGTGACTAGTGATGCTGGTTTCCCATTTATGGTGGTGATATAAAGTTTCCCTTTAAACTAAGTTTAAGTTTTTTTTAAGTAAGTCAATGGAAATAAATATAGTAAGTAAATAATAGAACAGGCGGTAGGTCGATATAGCCAAAACAGATGAAATGACTGAGATTTTAGAAACACTGAGGACTAATTGAAATGTCTCCTGCCGCCATGTCAATCCACCTCTACTTGGCCTGTCCTCAGTGGAGGTGAAGGCCAAGGGGACACAGTCCTGTGTGTTGGGAAGACATGTCCATTCCCCCACTTGCATCTGTCTTTGAGACACTTGGCCCCAGCGCCATGGCATGTCCAGACACCTTGCCCCAGAACCCAGGGAAACATTCCCAGCAACAATTCTTGGGACCCAGTATTTACCCAAGGAGCATCTCACCAGGACTCACTTCCTCTCATGCCTCTCAGAAGGGGAGTTCCACCTAGACCAACATGGAAATAAGCCATTTCTCCATACATGAAAGCCTGCAAGTTAATTAATATCGCAGCCATTTAACTCAGCTGTAATACCCTCACCGTTAATAAGCTAGTTAAGAGCTCCTCTTGAAATTAATAACTTGCAAATGACCCAAGAGCCCTGGTTTCCTACCTTTTTTTTTAAAACAAAAACACACAGAGAATTTCAACAGAAAATCAGCTTTCACTTATGAGCCAGTATCATTAGTCATAACCGGAGAATTGCAAGGAGTAAAAGCCTTTTCCACTTAATTAGAATCTTGAACATCACACGAAAAGGGGAGAGACCACATCTAGCACAGGGGATGAGGAGGCAAGAAGTACAAATCAAAAGGAAGAAAATTCCTCCCGTGTAACTGCAGGTCCGCACAGCTGGGTAAGGAGCAGCAGCCGGCCTCTGCGTCTACTGCAGTGAGAGGATCTGGTGCTTGCTGTCACTTCCGGGGCTGAGGCTGCAGAGGAGAAATCTGCAAAGACACCAGCGTGTCACATCCATGTCCTCAAGACACGAGCACTAAAGTCTAATCTTAAAAACTACAAGGGGGGCTTCCCTGGTGGCGCAGTGGTTGAGAGTCTGCCTGCCGATGCAGGGGACACGGGTTTGTGCCCCGGTGCGGGAGGATCCCACATGCCGCGGAGCGGCTGGGCCCGTGAGCCGTGGCCGCTGAGCCTGCGCGTCCCGAGCCTGTGCTCCGCAACGGGAGAGGCCCGCGTACCGCAAAAAAAAAAAAAAAAAAAAAAAAGATTAGAGGCTTGGGGAGGGAGGCTTGGAGGCAGGAGGGGAGGAAGAGGAGAAAGCTGTCCTGTCCTTCCCCCCAGACTGAGGTCCAGCCTGTGGCTCATCCCTCCTGGCCACCCTGTCCTGCATCCTGTGTGCTGGATGCTTGGCAAATGAAATCTCATTTTTAACTTCATTATAACCTGCAAGCTTCACAAAATAGCCCCAATTTTTGTACAGGTGAGGAGGTGAGGCTCAGAGAAGTGGAGGGACCTGCCGCAGGGTCCCCCAGCTCGTGAGTGGCGGGGCTGCGAAGCAAAGTCAAGTCCCTTTAGCGGCATGCTGGGTGGAGCCACCACGGCCATCAACCCCTTCCGTTTGCACAGCTGGCTCTGCTGGGTTGGTTCCCCGCTCTGCTCCCTCTAAAACCTCCCAGCGTCCTGGTAAAATAGGCAGCATCATCACACTTCACAGATTTGGAAACCGAGGCTCAGATTAGCCGAGGGCAAATCCTGGCCAGGGCCGAGGCTGGGACTTGAACCCAGGCCTCGGACTCAAAGTTCAGCTCTTGCCTCACACCAGGGCACAAACGTCAGGAACGATGCTGATCAAACCAAAACACACTGAGTTCAAATGAACCCCTGGAGGGCAGCGTCTGGGCCTTGGGCTGCCTAGAGGTCCGGGCCCCACCTCCACCCCTGGAGCTTGGAGAAAACAAGTCAGAAACATCATTGATGTAATCAACTCAGTCCAACTGGATTAATGGTACCTACAATAAGAGTTGCTCTTTTTAGAGCGTTTCTATGCACTGGACCCAATGCTAAAGCTTTCACCTGGGTTAACCCACTGTAATGAAATAGACACCATTCTCGTCCTTTTAGAGGTGGGGAAACTGAGGTATGGGGAGGTCAGGCAACAAAGTCACACAGCCAACCAGTCAGTGGCTTAGCCTCCAGAGGCCCGCTTGTAACCACTAGGGGACACTGCCCTCTAATATTAATAACAGTAATGCCAACAATAGCTAATTTAGCCCTCAGTCTTCATAAGGACCCCCAAGGGAGGTGCTATTACCGTCCCTCATTGTATAGGTGAGGGAACAAGGGCACAGAGAGGTAGAGTGGCTTCCCCAAGGTCACACAGCTGGGAGGAGGCTGAGCTGGGATTTGAATCCAGAAAAAGAAGCTCTGGGGTCTGTGCTTTTAGCTCCTTCCCCTCCTTGGCAGGGACAAGGGACCCCCGGAGTCGTCCTGCAGCTTCTCCCAGGCTGCCCATCAGAAGCATTTCTGCCTCTTTACCCCCTCCCTCCCCTCCTGAGTTCTAGCTCCCCTGCCCCCACTCTGCCAGATGGGTGCCCACAGGCTCCTGCAGGCTGAGCCCTCCTCCCTGCTCCGACAGCAGCTGCCTCCGCCACCACCCTCCCACCAGCTGCCCTCGATGGCCCCTCTCCCCAGCTGAGCCCTCTCTAGGGGTTAGACTAGACGCAGAATGTCCCAGCTCTAAAGATCTGGCAAGCCAGCTCATCCACTCCTACGCCCATTCTACAGGTGGGGAGACCAAGGCCCCAGAGCAGATGACCTGACCTGCCCAAGGTCACAGGCTCCTCCCACTGCCCACTGGTCTCCAGCAGCCTGTTCCACAGCCTCCTGGTGCCCACCCCAAGCCGGCACCCTCATCTCTTCCCTGCATCCTCATCCCAGGCACTGGCATGGAGTAAGACGTCCAGATGAAGCTCCAGGGAGAGCTCCAAGCTCCAAGATCACGTGGCAGGGCCGAGTCCCCGAATGGGCCACCTACCACCTGTGGACACAGAACAGTCACCACCAGGAAGCTGACGTGGCCTGGGCTCGGCAGCCAATGTCTCTTCCGATTTCATGTGAGACGTGCCCCGCTGGCCCTCAGGCTAACACAGGAGGCAAACGATGCCACAAACGGGAATCAGTTCATTGTCCCTTTTGAGGAACCAGATTCCTTAGGCAGTGGCGCCCAAATGTCAGCTTATGAATCAACAACATCAGAATCGCATCTCAAAAATACAGCTTCTCATGGGACTTCCCTGGTGGTCTGGTGGTTAAGACTCCACGTTCCCAACGCAGGGGGCCCGGGTTCAATCCCTGGTCAGGGAACTAGAGCCCACATGCCACAGCTAAGAGCCCGCATGCCACAGCTAAGAGCCCGCATGTCACAGCTAAGTCCCTGCGCGGCCAAATAAATAAATAAATATTTTTTTAAATAAAGCTTCTCAGGCCCCACTCTCAAGACAGTATGATCTGGCAGGTCAAGGAGAGGGCCCAGGAATCTGGATTTGAAAAGCCTCTTGTTCCCACTCAGCTCACTCTGGAGAGTGGGCTTGGGAACCACTGGTCAGAGCACTTCATTCACAGAGGGTCAAACTTGGGGGCGTCTTAAGGACCCCCTAGCCCAGCCCACCCATCGTACAGATGGGAAAACTGAGGCCTGTGGTGCTTGTCCTGAGTCACAGAGTGACTCAGTGATGGTGATCTGACTCAGACCCTGCTGTCCTGGCTCCCAGACCAGGATGCCTGCTCTTCTAGGCCATCTGTGGGAACAGCGGGAAAGTCCTTCTAGCTCAGGGCTGGAGGCCATGAAAGAGCGAGACCTTCACAGAGAACTGTTGAATGGAAATGAAGAGCATTGAACTGGAGACAGACAGTGCCTGTTTCTGCCCATCTGTCCCCCTTCCATGTGGTCCTGATGGAGCTTGGTCACAGTGCTCTGTACAACACATTCACACGCACACACACGCACAGGCACGCACACACACACGTGAGGGGGGTGTGACTGGACCAGGCTGCCCAGCATTCTCATTCCCCTGATCGTCTCTTGGATCTGTGAGTCACAAACTGTGTTTTCAATGGCAATTGCCTCATGGTCTCCTGGTCTCACCACACCTAAACAATGATACAACTCTACTTTAAAACACTCTCTGAACCTCAGTTTCCCCATTTGTAACCTGGGGTTGCATCCGCCCGCTCTGCCTCACAGGGTCTCGGCGGGAATCAGATGTGATGATGCTGTAAAGAGCCTGGAAACTGGAAAAGGACGCTGCAGAGGAGAGGAGGCGTGTCCAAACCCAAAGGCAGCCGTTTGAGGACCCTGCCATCAGCCTGCCGCCCCATGATACCTCTCCGGAGCAGGTAGGGCCAGAGTGATGGGCGCTCTCTCCAGATTGGTAAACTGAGGTACAGCAAGGTAAACGACTCACCCAAGGACAGGCAGCTGGTTATTCAAAGATCCAGGACTGGAAATTGAGAAAAGGGATGAAGTGTAATCCAGGCCAGCTGGGGTGAAACACAGAGAGGGTGTTGAAGGAGGTGGAGCAGCTGGTAGAGAGACACACGGTGCCAATGTGCACACACGCGTGTGCACACACATGTGCTCACACCGCCCTTTCTGCCAGCCCAGGCAGAATTAAGAATGCATGCAGAGTTGAGGACTGGCTAGACAATTACCTTTCACTCCCGCTCCTAATGTCTCCCTCCTTGTCCTTGAACACAATTGGGAATCTCTTTTATGTTTTTTTATTTTGGGGGAACCTCTTTTAGATTCACAATTCAGCCCCTTCTCCAGCTGGCACTGTTTCTGCACCTCCCTGCGTGACTCCCCCCTCCCCACGATTTTCTGTCACAGCCCTCTTGGCCCAGCGAAGCCTGACAGATCCTTCCTGCAAACGTGTACATCTCAGGCTCAGCGCAACCTCCCAAAGTAAAATTAAAACATGTATGAAGTGACTCCGGATAACTTAACGGGTTCTGCTCACAGCAGCTTTAACAGCACGTGCTTTCTCCCCACATCACACACATTTCTTGTCTACAGTAACCACTCGGGCCAAGTCCATCTCGGCCAGGGAAGCTTATTGCCCCAAAGACCCCAAATAACCAGACTACAACGAATAGACTCCCCCGACCTTCCCACCCAGAGTGTGTTGGGGGTCAGAGGAGCGAGACAGCTGTTCTCTTGTGCAGACAGAAAATGACAACAATAATCATAGTAATTGTCAATGTCACTTACTATGTGCCAGGCGCTGTTCTAAGCACTTTGCATATACTAGCTCATTTCATCCTCATTCCAACTCCGTGAGACAGATAATATCATTGTGCCATTTTACAGATGGGGGCACTTGCAGAGACTGAGAGCATCTGACAACCCAAGATCAGCATCCTCGCATGGCAACGATCCCTGGAGCAGAGAAACGGCTGCCCCTTGAGGTGGGACGTGCACATTCCACTTTGCCACAGTCCCCACCATCCCCTATTGTCACACCGTGTATGCCTGGCTCATTTAAGTCACTTGCTCCATCCCTGCAGGTGTCTGGGTTTCAACCCCTACAACCACGCTGCCTCCTCCTCCCTCATCCGATTCGTAAAGAATCAGGATCTGAGACCTGAAGATCTGAAAAAATTTCCACCCTTCCTCTTGCTTCAGACCGACTCCTCCTGGAAGCCTTCCTTGTTTAATCATCAACTCTGCAGGGCCTGAGCTAAGAGGATTCTTGCAGGTCATCTGGTCCTAACTCATCACTTACAGATGAGAGACTGGGATACAGAGAGCCATGAAATTCTGCTCCACGCTCGCCCAGACATCCAGCCCCGTCCCACCAACACGGTCACAACTCCCATTCCTTCCCGAGGCAGGAAACAGGTCTGGCGTTGTTCACATGCTTATTTTACAGATGAGGGAACTGAGGCAAGACTCTGGGTCCCTCTTTGCAATATATGAGGCTGCTGTCATGTGCCAGGTCTCCCTTGCCACCCAGCCAAAGCTGTTTTCCCCCTCGTCACCCTTGACTCTCCTGGTAGTTCCTGAGCTCTAGGGCCAGGTCCAGGCCCCCCTCGCCTTCACCTGGGCCTCAGGGGTCTCGAGCCTGGAGCTCCCACTGACCCTGTATTTGGGCCCTCCATTCGGCCTCTGCCATTTACAGCCCACCCGGCTATATTCTTTTCCCAGGCTGAGGTGGGGCCTGATTCTGCCACTGAGTTCCCAGCTGGAGAAGGAGCATTCATAGAGAGAGGCTAAATGTGACTCGAGGTCACAGCTGCTGCCGGCAGAACTGGGACCAGCCCCTGTTTTACCACGCTCCCCTCTCCACTCTGCACGGCCCTCCACAGAAGCTGAGAAGGGCCTCTGCCCGTTATCACTGTGATCGTTCCCCTGCTTGGCCCTCCCTCCCGGGACCCTCACCACTTGGGAGGGAGACGTCCCCTTCTCTGGGGTTGGCAGTGGAGTCTTGGACCCCCCCAGGGTAATCATTTTCTCGGAGCCTTTGACACACAAGCCCTGGCAGATCCTTGAGCTTCTGCTGCCTCTTCCTCTGCCTGACTCCGGAGCCCCCCAGCAATGCCCAGACAGCTGTGCGGCTGGGCACTGTCTACACACCCCCACACACACCCACAGGCTGCCGTCTTAATTGTCTCTCACTAGGCAACACCATACGTCCTGCACGGTGCAGCTGCCGACCGCGGGGACTGTTGCACAGCCCGTCACTCCTGCAGACCGGGGAAACTCTCCCCCACCAGGCCACTAAATGCCCTCAAGCAACGGGGGGGGTGGACCTCCGGGACTGGCAGGAAAGGTCCACCCCGAGCCGCGGAAATCTTGCTTGGCCGTAATTAAACTCCACCACCGTGCAGGCTGCAGACAAAAGAGAACCCATAATGGGATTAGAATTGTCATAAATTAAAATCATAAATTCAATAAATGCCTTACCGGCCTCCCTCTGGAAACGGCTGGCCCACAGAGGCCGGTTTTAATAGGCATAATCAAGGTACTGTGGGAAGATGGGTCAGTGCAACCAGGCGGGCTGCAGGTGGGGCTGCAGACTGTAACCCAGTTGCCCACCGAGCTGATGGGGCCAGGCCAGGGAACTCTTCTCCAGAGAGCCTCCCACAAGGGCAGACCATGACAGCCGGTAGTGCTCCAGAACAAGCAGTGGCTCCCTATTACCCCCCCCCCAGTCTAATGCAGCCTGGCTCTTCACCAACTTCCCACCTTAGAATTTGCTGACACATGCCTCTGCCACCCACCACGTGGGCACCCATGAAATGACCTCAGCTTGAGCTGAGGTCTGAAGGATGAGCCAAGAGAGGAGGGTGGGGGAGGCGTAAAGAGCTCTCAGTGCAGGGCGGAGAATGTGCAAATGTCCTCGGGTGGGAGCAGCAGGGGATCCTAGTTTTGTGGGACCTGAAGTTTATACAACTTGGGCGAGAAGTGGGGGCTTTTTTAAAAAAAAAAAAGAATGCAAAATTGCATTCATCATTCAAAAGAGTGAATTCAAAAGAATGCAAATTTAGGTGTGAAAGTTAATGTTTATTTACAATGAAATAAAGCTCTAAATAAAGTTTATCATGAAATAATGTTTATTTAGAATGAAAAAGCACAACTTACACAGTTTTTAAAGCTGACAAATACCACAAACATTCCAAAATCCAGGAAAAGATTATGCATCTTTATTAACTGCCTAGCGCCTCTATAATAGTTTCTTCTTACATTTTTGGCTGCAAACTGTTGTATTCCCTCTTCGTATGTCAAGATTTTGTAATATTTTCTAGAGAGAAGATAGATAATTCCTTTAGCATGGTTGAATGAAATACACCCACACATAAAACACATAGGTATATTAATCTATATATATGTATAATAAATATATTTTGTTATATGGGATGCATGAAACACATGGCTTCACACACAGACACACTCATTGTCTGTAGAGCTGCTGCAGGTTTATACCCTACTGTGGTCTGCAGAATAATGGTCCCCCAAAGATGTGTATGCCCTAATCTCCATAATCAGTGAACACGTTCAGTTACGTGGAAAATGGGAACTAAGGTCGCAGATGGAATTAAAGTTGCTGATCAGCTGACCTAAAATAAAGAGACTGTCCTGGATGATCCAGGTGGGCCCAATGTAATCACAAGGGTCCTTAAAAATGGAAGAGGGAGGGCTTCCCTGGTGGCGCAGTGGTTGAGAGTCCGCCTGCTGATGCAGGGGACACAGTTTCGTGTCCCGGTCCGGGAAGATCCCACATGCTGCAGAGCAGCTGGGCCCGTGAGCCATGGCCGCTGAGCCCGCGCGTCTGGAGCCTGTGCTCCGCAAGGGGAGAGGCCACAACAGTGAGAGGCCCGCATACCGCAAAAAAAAAAAAAAAAAAAAGGAAGAGGGAGACAGAGAACCAGAGAGATGGCAGCATGAGAAGGATTCGGCCCAGCATAGGTGGAGGAAGGGGCCAAAAGCCAAGGAATACAGGCAGCCCCTAGAAGCTGGAAAAGCAAGGAAACAGATGTTTCCCTGAAGGCCTCCAGAAAGGAATGCAGCCCTGCCCATACCTTGATCTCAGCCCTCGATTTGAGATCCATTTGGGACTTCTGATCTTCAGAGCTGTAAGGTAACACATTTGTATTGTAGAAGCCACTACGTTTGTGGTAGTCTGTTACAGCAGCAATAAGAAACTAATACACCTACAAACACAGGAAGTAGAATCAATTCCATTTCACATGATTGCCATTGGGAAAAAAAATACACACACACAGAGTGCATTTATACTTGTACATGATATGTTCCCAAGTATGTTCCTGAGTGCAGACAACTCCTGTCTTAACGAGGCATCGATGAGAACCTTTAAATCTTCTGTTTAAAATGCCCATATCCAGGGAATTCCCTAGCGGTCCAGTGGTTGGGACTTGGCACTTTCACTGCCAGGGACCCTGGTTCGATCCCCACAAGCCACACCATGGCCAAAAATAAATAAAATAAAATTTAAAATAAATAAAATGGTTAATTAAAACATAAAGTAAAAATAAAACGTCCACATCCAATGACCTGCTTCCCGCTGCACATGTGTCAGACCTTCCAGGCCAGGACCCCCAGGACATGCTCACCTTGCATGTCAACCCCTGCCCCTCTGTCTTCATGTCACGACCTTGGGCGAGTCACGGGTGGGTGGTAGGAGTGCTTCTTAACTAGGCTCAGAGACTGTGGACCACATACATAGTTCCCCCCTGGGACGCACACTAAACGAATCCCCCGCTCAGCCTTGACCTAGACGGATTCTAAAACTGCCCATGGCCACCCCAGAGCCCCCTGATCCTAGGGCAGCGGGAAGGCAGAGGAGCCTGAGTGGACAGAGACAGCAGGCTTAACGGACTGCGGTTAACATCATCGACGTCAGCAGATTTTACACACACGCTTGACTGTGGGGACGCGATGCTCGAGGAAGGGGCCTGTGCGGTAGAAAGACCCTGAGCCTTGAGTGCCGGGGCTTGTGGCACATTCACACTTGCTCCATTCAGGTAACTCAAAGCAGGCGTGGTGCTTGGGGCACAGAGGGCCTGCAAGAGTGGTGGGGGCGTGAGGAGGGCCGGGCGGCTGGAGCCGGACCAGCCGGACCTTGAAGCTCAAAGCAGGACCTTGAACGCCTCTGATTCCCCAGTGGTGAGCAGGACAGTGAAGCTGCTGGGGGGAGAGTGGGATGGAGGGATGGGGAGCTGGACGCTGGGAAGGTTATTTCAAGAATCCCAGGAAGGGGTTTCCCTGGCGGTCCAGTGGTTAAGACTCCTCGCTTCCACCGCAGGGGGCGCCGGTTCGATCCCTAGTGGGGGAATTAAGATCCCACATGCCACGTGGGCGGCCAGAAAAAGAAGAAAAAAGAATCCCAGGAAGAGGACGTGGACAATGGGGAGGGGAGAGGAATAGGGGGCCTGGACTGGGAGAACCACTTAGAAACTAGCAGCCGCAAGACTTCAGGACAGATTGGAGGTGGGGCTTGAGGAAGGGGCAATGTCCGGGTGACTCCAAGCTTCTGGTAGAGGGATGGGAGGACTCAAGGAGGCGGGGCGGGGCTGTGAGCAAGGAGAGGGCCCCGAGTTCCTAGCTCCCTTTCCCACCCCCGGCCCACAGGGCAGAGAAGGGAACTACTTCCTGACCTCCCGTGCAGCCACCAAAACACCACACTGGGAAGAGACGAAGAACTTTCCAACACGCTACCCCTACCTTGCGGCCCAGCGCCTCAGCCAAGGAGGCGGAGCAAAAATCTTGCGAAATGAGAAACAGGGCTCGCTCGCCATGGACCACGCAGCCTCCCAGGCTCCCTCAGTACCCCACCCACTCCCCAGCCTCCACGTACTCATCCCCACCTCTCAAGCCCCCGCCCCCAGCCCTCTTGGGGTCGCCATCCCCCCAACCCCAGCTCCCAAACCAAGCCCAGACTCGTTGCTAGTGCTTATAAAGCCACTAATGAATTGAAGTTTTCCCCCTCATTGCGTGCTGTTAATTAGTTTCTTGTAGTAATAGAGACTATTATTCTTGGAAGTAATAACTTGGTTCAAGAGGATATGGGGAGGGGGAAGGGTAAGCTGGGACAAAGTGAGAGAGAGGCATGGACATATATACGCTACCAAACGTAAGGTAGATAGCTAGTGGGAAGCAGCCGCAGAGCACAGGGAGATCAGCTCGGTGCTTTGTGACCGCCTGGAGGGGTGGGATAGGGAGGGTGGGAGGGAGGGAGATGCAAGAGGGAAGAGATATGGGGACATATGTATGTGTATAGCTGATTCACTTTGTTATAAAGCAGAAACTAACACACCATTGTAAAGCAATTATACTCCAGTAAAGATGTTAAAAAAAAAAGAGAGAGAGGCAGTTTTAAGATTACTTATAATTGCTGGAGGAGGTGGGGTCTTGGGCTCAAGTGGGCCGGGCTAATTCAGGAAAGGAAGGGAATAAAGCTGACACAATTCCCTTACCTAAAAGATGACTTTTCCTTTGTCTTAATATTCTGCATTTTCCAAATTTTCTCCAGTGGAACGCATTATTTTTATCATATCAAAAGTAAAAAAGAAAAAGATTAAGGCAGGGAAGGCCTTAGAGTGTCTAGGAAAATTGTACCCGGGAGAATCAAGCCACAGAGTTCTGGGCTGGGGGCCAGAGGGCGGTGGGCTTCCTTTGCTCCCAGAGCTTCTGTTCCAGGCTGTCCTTTCCGTTCCTTTCCCATGAGCCCACAGCTAGTCAGCCCCAAAACCGGGGTGCAAAATCAAGGCTCTGCCACCAAGCCCAGCAGATCCAAGCTAAGTTATGAAAACAGCTGGGAGTGATGTCCGCCCCAGATCAGGAATCAGGAGGCCACAGTGAGGAAATGCAGAATAAAAGCATCCAGTACTGGGCTTCCCTGGTGGTGCAGTGGTTGAGAGTCCGCCTGCCGATGCAGGGGACACGGGTTCGTGTCCCGGTATGGGAAGATCCCACATGCCGCAGAGCGGCTGGGCCCGTGAGCCATGGCCGCTGAGCCTGCGCGTCCAGAACCTGTGCTCTGCGACGGGAGAGACCAAAACAGTGAGAGGCCCGCGTACTGCAAAAAAAAAAAAAAAAGAAATAAAAAGCATCCAAAACCACTTGCCTCGGTTTCCCAAAGCTTGCATTCTAGTGAAAGAAACAAAGAAAGAAGTAAACAGAAAATAAACTAGAAGAGAAGATTGTGGAGGCAGAGAAACATACTGTAGGTAGGATGGTCGGGGTCTCCTTGAGGAGAGGCCATTTAAGATTCAATCAAAAGGATAAAAGGCGGGGAAAAACCCAGCCGTTAAAAAGGGTCTTCTAGAGGATGTGTCTGTGTTTATCTCTGAGGAGGGACCTCATGCACTCCCCCCACCAGATTCCTGCTTTGTCCTCAGAGCCCTGCAAAAAGCTATCACTCACACCAATAAAAGTACCAGTTAACCTTGAGTCAGACCTCAATTAGCCGCAAGGTCTTAACTCCATCAGTAGCCGGGTGGTTGGAGGGGAAGGTAGCGGGAACCGCATCTGATTCCCAAAACGACCTGTGATGTTGCAAAGCGGCCAGAGGCTGACAACTCCTTTCTCCTCAATGGGAACTCATTTTGCTCTCCCTCAGTTCTCCCAGGACGAAGCAGCCACTTACGGCAGGAGGAACATCCTTGTCTGCTCCAATATGACCCCCAAGGGGGCTGCTTACCAACCAGCTCTCCCAGGGGGCTGCTTACCAACCAGCTCTCCAAGGGGGAAAAGCCCTGATTTGCAGCATCTGCCAACTTCCATGCTATAAATACCCCAACCCTGGGCAGTTTCAAACTAGCAACCTGACGTCACTGAAGGCTGAGTTGAGAAGAGATGCAGGCTGGAGTGAGTCTGCCCAGCACACCATTGCTTTAGGTGTGACCTTGTGCAAGTTTCCCCATCTGCACAGTGAAGATTAAGTGAGATCAGGTAGGTAACATCACCATCGGGAAGGGCCTGACAGAGGTTAGTGCTGATAAAGTAAGGGTGTCCTGGGCTTCCCTGGTGGCGCAGTGGTTGAGAGTCCGCCTGCCGATGCAGGGGACACGGGTTCATGCCCCGGTCCAGGAGGATCCCACATGCCGCGGAGCGGCTGGGCCCGTGAGCCATGGCCGCTGAGCCTGCGCGTCTGGAGCCTGTGCTCCTCAACGGGAGAGGCCACAGCGGTGAGAGGCCCGCGTACCGCAAAAACAAAAAGGTAAGGGTGTCCTTCTCCCACCCAAGGAAAGCAGAGGAGTCCTGGCACAAAGCTGAGAAACGTTACTGGAGCATTTAGGGACTGAATATCTTGTTTAACCATCTGAGCAGAGATGAGGTGGGGTGGGTTTGAAGGGGAGGGGGCAGGAAAGAGAACAGAGAATCAATTCCCAACCCCAGCCAGCCTCAGTACAGAGTCTTGCTTACTACGTGGTAGCAGAGGGATGGAAAATATAGCACTACTTAGGGTCCCCAGGACAGGCACCAAGCTTGTCTGGTTCACCCTGTATGCCCAGCCCCCAGTCCAGGGCACAGCAGGAAACACAGATGTTCAATAAATGTTTGCCAAATGAGTGAATGAATGAATCACAGAGTCCTCTCCAAGTGGAGGATGGTAGACTCCTCCCTCTCTCCGTCCACGCATGTGCACAACAGGCAGCTTGAATCCTGGATGGGGCTCTGGATCGGATCACCGCGCAAGACCCCCCGGGACTCGAGGGCCCGCGGATGGGCCTGTGGTGCCGTATGAGAGGAGGTTAGAGACAACCCTCTGATTCCTTGCAGCAAATGCCCCAGAAATAAATATCATACTGCCCTAGCCCTTCCCATTGCAGCCTCTAATATCCTTTCCGTGGGAAGAGGCCTTATTATTCAGTGCCCCTGGTGACAGCCAACGAGTAAATCAGTGGCCTGGAGATTGCTCGCTGGGGAAGTTGGATGCGGCTTCTGGTGATAACCGCTCTGCAGGTGCTTCGTGGGAGGAGGAGGGGTCACTCTGGGGCAGGACTGGGGGCAGGTGTTGGGAAAGGAGAGAAACTCCCTGCCCATCTTCCTGCTTCCCATGAAGCTCACCTGATTGGGAATACCACCCCACCCCCATGCTGTCACTTCCCAGGTTCTCACTGGATTGGAAGTACCCCCAACCCACCCCCGTGCTGTCACTTGCCTTCCTGGGACAGAACCAGCTCACAGGAAATAGTGGCACAATTCAAAGGAAGCATCATATGGTCTTCTGGGCACTAGTCCTTCCCAGAGCCTGCCCCCCCAGGCCCTAAATCCTATACCAGTATCCACCCTTCTAGGCTGGAGTGGGTGGGAACCCAATCCACCAGGTACAGCGGTAAGAGATCACATCTGTTTTCCCAGCATTGACACCTAATTCTTTACTATTTGCCTGGTACATAGTAGCCCCTCAACAAATATATGTTGAACGAATAGATGAATAAATGAAGGCGCGAAGAAATGGTTACAGAACAGAACAGGCATGGGTGTGCATTTTTCTTCTATTTCTCTGCCTCGTTATGTTCCTAATCTTTTCAAGGACGCACCACCACATTTCATCACGGCAGCCATATAATTCACTGAGTCGCACTAATTTCTAGTCTCTGGCCTTAAGCGCTGCTTAGTTTTTCTTTCTTTCTTCCAGCTGTCAAAATGACACTGCCCTGAAGTCCTCTTCCCCCCTCCTGGCGGGCATCATAAGCAAACTGGCCCCTGTGTCCACTGACCTCCTGGCCAGCAGCATGTCTTTCTACATCTAAGCAGGCCCCCACGGGATAGCCTTCATGGTCAGTCAGGATTGCAGATGCTACGCCAGGCAAGGAGCTACTTAGATGGCAGAGGGCTTTCCCGTTGCCTTGAAACTTCATGGGGAAGTAAAGTTCTGGGTACAGTGTCCGTGGAGCCATGAAGTTGGTGAGGATTAAAGGCCCAGTTCCAAACTCTCCCCGGGGTCAGCAGGATACAGCAGCACCAGCCCCGCTACCTGCCACTCTGGCAAGTCTTTCTCCTAATTATATCTGAATTATGCAAGTCAATACCAATGTCGATATACGATTTCCTCTGACAAGTCAAGAACATGCAAGAAGTGAAGACCTGGGGAGACGGAAACGCATCTAATTAGGAGTGAGTTTCTCTGTTTTTCTCTTGGCTGAGGGAATAAATGGTCGCAAGACAACCCAGAGAAGAGGCCAGGGCGTAGAGCAGGGCAGAGGGCAGACAGAATGTGAAGGTGGGGTGGGGGCCGGAGGGGATCGGGAGACTGGGGTCATGCTGACAGCATGATGGAGGTGGCGTCAGTCACAGAACAGAAATGTGATCTTGGAGACTCTCTTTCCACTAAGCAGCTTAAAATCCCCCAAAGCTGTAAGTTGGGGGCCCAGGAACACAGATCAGGCATTGTCTCTTACCCCTGGACATGGACTGAGAGAGAGAGAGGGAGGGAGGGAGGGAGGGAGAGCTATCATACATTGGACCTCTGCTACCTGCCTCTGAGAAGCATTGTACCTCCAGGCTCTCATTTAATCCTCAACAATCTGAGTTAGGTACTGTTATGGCCCCATTTCACAGATGAAGACAGTGAGGTGAGAGACGTGAAATGTCCTGCCAAGTTTCTCTGGCTGTGAACAGAAGGCTGGGACATCAACTCTGGTTGTCACACTGCACTTACTGCTTTGTTAAATGCAACTGGGGGTCATAGGGGGTCACTGGGGGTCATAGGCAGAGCGTGGGCTGGCACAGAGTTGCTTTTGGAGGGGATGGAAGAGGGGACAAGGACACCCACCTTGAAGCCATAAGAGCCTTAGGCCCAAGGACCCCTTCCTGCAGGCCCCTGTGTCCACTGACCTCCTGGCCAGCAGCATGTCTTTCTACATCTAAGCAGGCCCCCACGGGGGGGATGGTAGACTCCTCCCTCCACCAGGGCTTGAGCTTATCACGAGGGCTGGCTTAACTCCCTTTGCACTTCATGCTTAATCATTTTATTATGGCTTGTCCTCCCCAGGTAGACTGGAACACACCTGATGAGCAATTTATGTACCCCGTGGTCAAACATGTTCCAAGCTGAGGGCCTGGCGTGAGGCACTATGGCATAGTGGCTAAAATCTTGGCCTCTGGAAGCAGACTGCCTCCATCCAAGTCCCAGCTCTGCCACTGGTAGCTGTCTGGCTTATAACAAATGACTCTCCATGCCTTAGTTTTGCCATCTCTAAAATGGGACTGATAACAGTGCTTGATACATGGTAGGAGCTGAATAATGTTGGCTGTTGTGATTGCTCAAGGCCGGGCACCAGGTCTCAAGATGAACAAGGCACCGCCTCTGTCCTTGAGGAGCTCATGGTACAAGGAGAATGGGGAAAAGACAGCACCGTGGTAAGTCTTTTTTTTTTTTGGCCGTGCCGCGTGGAATGCAGGATCTTAGTTCCCCGACCAGGGATCTAACCCGTGCCCCTGCAGTGGCAGCATGGAGTCCTAACCACTGGACTGCCAGAGAAGTCCCCGTGGTAAGTTAGTTACAGAGGTGAGCAAAGGGGGCCATGGGAGACCAGGAAAGAAACCCTTAACCTTGACTGGCTTGGTGCTTTGGGGAAGCATGGTGTAGTCGGGGAAGGCTTCCTGGGGGTGGTGACACTAGGGCTGAGTCATGCATGCTAAGTGGTGCTCACCAGGTAGACAAGAGAAGCCTCAGTTTTGCAGGCAGAGGGCTCAGCTTATGCAAAGGCCTGGAGGCATTCAGAATGTCTGCAGCAAGCACTGGCAGGAGCTAAAGCTGGAGAAGTGGGCAGGGCCTTGCCTTCCAGAGGCCATGAATGCCAGGCTAAGAGGTTGGGATTTCATCCCAAAGTGCCAGGGAGACCCTGAAGAGGGACAAGAAGTCTTGCACTTTGGAAATGTCCTGCATTTGAGTAGAGGCTGGAGCAGAGGTGCAGAGGAGGCGAGGCAGGAGGTTGAGTCCTAGAGCCCAAGCCCCCAGCTCCCAGCTCCCAGCCCCTAGCACCCAGCCCTCAGCCCCCAACCCCCAGCCCCCAGCCCCCAGCTCCCAGCCCCCAGCCCCCAGCTCCCAGTCCCCAGCCCCCAGTTCCCAGCACCCAACCCCCAGCTCCCAGACCCCAGCCCCCAGTTCCCAGCCCCCAGCCCCCAGCACCCAGCCCTCAGCCCCCAGCTCCCAGCCCCCAGCCCCCAGCTCCCAGCCCCCAGCCCCCAGCCCCCAGCTCCCAGCTCCCAACCCCCAGCCCCCAGCTCCCAGCCCCCAGTTCCCAGCTCCTAGCACCCAGCCCTCAGCCCCCAACCCCCAGCCCCCAGCCCCCAGCTCCCAGCCCCCAGCCCCCAGTTCCCAGCGCCCAACCCCCAGCTCCCAGACCCCAGCCCCCAGTTCCCAGCCCCCAGCCCCCAGCACCCAGCCCTCAGCCCCCAGCTCCCAGCCCCCAGCCCCCAGCTCCCAGCCCCCAGCCCCCAGCCCCCAGCCCCCAGCCCCCAGCTCCCAGCTCCCAACCCCCAGCCCCCAGCTCCCAGCCCCCAGTTCCCAGCTCCTAGCACCCAGCCCTCAGCCCCCAACCCCCAGCCCCCAGCCCCCAGCTCCCAGCCCCCAGCCCCCAGTTCCCAGCGCCCAACCCCCAGCTCCCAGACCCCAGCCCCCAGTTCCCAGCCCCCAGCCCCCAGCCCCCAGTCCCCAGCTCCCAGCCCCCAGCCCCCAGCCCCCAGCTCCCAGCCCCCAGCCCCCAGCCCCCAGCTCCCAGCCCCCAGCCCCCAGCCCCCAGCCCCCAGCTCCCAGCTCCCAACCCCCAGCCCCCAGCTCCCAGCCCCCAGCTCCCAGCTCCCAACCCCCAGCCCCCAGCTCCCAGCCCCCAGCTCCCAGCTCCCAACCCCCAGCCCCCAGCTCCCAGCCCCCAGTTCCCAGCTCCTAGCCCCCAGCCCCCAGCCCCCAGCCCCCAGCCCCCAGTTCCCAGCCTCCAGCCCCCAGCCCCCAGCCCCCAGCCCCCAGCTCCCAGCTCCCAGCCCCCAGCTCCCAGCCCCCAGCCCCCAGCCCCCAGCCCCCAGCTCCCAGCTCCCAACCCCCAGCCCCCAGCTCCCAGCCCCCAGTTCCCAGCTCCTAGCCCCCAGCCCCCAGCTCCCAGCCCCCAGCTCCCAGCTCCCAACCCCCAGCCCCCAGCTCCCAGCCCCCAGTTCCCAGCTCCTAGCCCCCAGCCCCCAGCCCCCAGCCCCCAGCCCCCAGTTCCCAGCCTCCAGCCCCCAGCCCCCAGCCCCCAGCTCCCAGCTCCCAGCCCCCAGCTCCCAGCCCCCAGCCCCCAGCCCCCAGCCCCCAGCTCCCAGCTCCCAACCCCCAGCCCCCAGCTCCCAGCCCCCAGTTCCCAGCTCCTAGCCCCCAGCCCCCAGCCCCCAGTTCCCAGCCTCCAGCCCCCAGCCCCCAGCCCCCAGCTCCCAGCTCCCAGCTCCCAACCCCCAGCCCCCAGCTCCCAGCCCCCAGTTCCCAGCTCCTAGCCCCCAGCCCCCAGCCCCCAGTTCCCAGCCTCCAGCCCCCAGCCCCCAGCCCCCAGGTCCCAGCCCCCAGTTCCCAGCTCCCAGCCCCCAGCCAGTTTTCCCTCTGTAGGGACCCCTGTGGGAGCCAGATCTCAGCGGGACTAGGGAAGTTATTAATCGCTCCAAGATGCCACAGGCCATGGTCCATTTGCTGCTTTTCTTGGTCTGTTTTGAAACTGTGAAATGAGCCCCAGTCTTCAAGGCGGCCATAACAACCATCCTGGTTCTGACATTTAAATTACAGATGGCATTTTCAATTAAACAGGCACTCTCAGCAGGTTTAATTTAGCTCTCAGTTCTGGTCTGTTCTTTAAGTGCTTTAAAAAAAAAAAAAAAAAAGCCAGCAGTGAATTCTAGGTCTCCTTCCCAGGAGGAGGGAGTGTCTCTGAAATATGACAGAACTCTCATCTTCTAGCTCCCATGGGGACTCATGCAGCCTCCTGCAAACAGTCACACCCCACTGAATAATTCACCCTCATGTACTCCCACAGGCACTCACAAAGCTACACATACATACACACACCCAGACTCCCAGCTACAAATCCAGTGGCTTTGGGGTCATCACTGCCACAAGTGTACAGAAGCTTGTGGCCTCTCCCATCTGATCAAAGAAACAGTAAGAGATTCTGGAACCATACAGACTTGGACTGAGGTCTGTGTTCTACTACTAACTCACTGTGTGACCTGGAGCATCTTATTTAACTTTGCTGAATCTCAGTTTTCTCAGCTGTAAAATGAGAATAAAGATGAGACCAAGCTGGAATTAGGTATTAAAGTGTCCAGCACTGGTGCTGGCTGATATAAGTGCCCAATAATCCTTGTGCCTCCCCGCTCTCCTTCCCTTCCTTAGACTGTCACCCGTCAACTTAGAGCTCTCCCAAGTCGGTTCCTTGGGTCTCCAGGCCTAGATGGTAGTGAGGCGCTGTCCACGGTGCTGAACCACACCTAACACTTCCTTTCAGTTCCAGGTGAGTTATCTCCTTCCTCCAGCCTGGTCGGCTTGCTCTGAGAATCTCCCCCCACCCAAGGTCGCTACCGCAAGTGACCTGAGTGGCGAAGGTCCAAATCTTCTCCTAAGGTTCTACCTCCCCATATCCCAAAGTGGCTAAAATCCAGGCTGGGGAGCAGAGGCTCTCAAAGGAGCAACATGTCTGGTCCCTGACCTCCAGCCCCCATTGACATAGCAAATCCTCAGCTTCAGCCAGGAAGAAAAAGTCCAGCTGCTGGGCTCCATCACGTTGTAGCTGAGGTTTTTGTTGTCCCAGGTTGACCCCTGCTCTCCTTTTGGGTTCCGGACAGGGTGTAGACAGGCTGCCTTCTCTGGCCACAATGTGTGCCGGTTCCAGTATCGGGGGAAGCTGTCTTTGGAGAAGCTGCAAGAGGCCGATTACTGTGTATTTGCATGCACTGCCTGTTCCCTCGCCCTAGAACAACTTCTGATCAGGTGGAATTAGGGCTGAGGGAAGGATAAAACAGAGATTATCACCCCTACTTTACAGTCCAGCTAACGCAGGCCCAGAGAAAACCAGAAATCTACCCAGTGTATCAGGTCAGGTCTAATTCCCCAGTCAACACCAGGCCAGCAGAGCAGATGAATGTTCTCCCAAAGAATTAGAGATTGGGCGGGGAGGAGGGGATCCTGAGGCTGCAGCCTAGAATCTGCTTAAAACAGGGTCCCCAAGGCTATGTGTTTGGGGCGTGGCTGGATCTCCAAGGGAAGGTTTTATAAGAGAGAAAACTTTTTGGCCCTGGCAGGAATTTGTTTGCAGAACAGTTAAAGTTCACAAAGCACTTTCTCAACCACTCACCTCCTTAGCTCTGGCAGCAGGCCCATGTGCCAAGGACTATTCTCCCATTTCACAGGGAAGGAAGCTGAGGTTCAGAGAGGTGAAGTAACTTGCCCAAGGCCACCCTGGGAGAAAGCAGCAGCATGTGAACTTGAACTCTGGATATGGGAAGCCCCATTCTCCTTGTTCTCACGCCCCAGGCCACCTTACTCAGAAGGGGAGGGGAGCTGGCAGAAGACAGGGGGGCCAGATGCCCTCTCGGTGCAAAAATGTGGGGGCCTGAGACTGAAGCTATAGGGATTCAGGGCCAGACTCAAAGAAGGGAGATGGGTGTGTATACCCACACGCACACACCCCTAAGCCCTGCACACCTGCAGTCGGTGCTTTCAAGACTGGGCATATCTGGCTTTAGGTAAGGCTGCAGCACCATCTTCCCAGGCAATGCACCAACTCTTACCCTCTTGCTGTCCTTTCTACCATTTCTAACCGAAGCCTCTGCCCTCTGTCCTCCAAGCCTTCAGGGGCAGCTGTGACCAGCAAGGCCCCATATACAGGGAGACACCTATCTACTATATGCTGGATCCAGTAGGGAATTTGAATCCTTCCCTGTGCACCTCAAAACCACATCAATACGTGGGGTACTGAGTACCTGTGGTGTGTCCGGTGCCTGACACAGAATAAACTTAACTCTATGGAGTGGGCATTATTATGTCAATTTAAGGAAAAAATTTTTTATCAAGATTCAGAGAGGTAAATAACTTGCCCAAGGCCACCCAGCTTGCCAGTGGTAGAAACAGGTTTAAACTCAGGTTCTGCCTGTACTTTTTCCAACCATGCCCACTGCTCCAGGCTGGTAGCTGTGAGATGGGGGTGGCCAGAGAGGACTGAAGGGGTTCTGGAAATGTACCCTGGAGGCAGAGCACTTCTGAATTGCCCTGGACCCAGCCTCTGCTCTGCCTCAGGTACCCCACCCTTCCTTAGGTCCATAAGCCCTGCAGGTGCTCCCAACTCCCACATGCCTGCTGCCCCTTCCCCAAACCCCTGGAGCCTCTCACCCTGACCCCTCTTCCAGAGGCCTGGAGTACCTTTTATGTATTAGGGGAAAATACTAATAAAATCTAATATTTCTTTTGAGTACTAACTGCCCAGAGTTGCACTGAGTGCTTTACATACGGCATCCGATTTCATTCTCATGACTTCCCAACAAGCCGGCCCAAAGTTTCTTCCTATTTGACAGATGAGGCAACAAGTTCAGTGAGGTCTGGAGCCTCGCTCAGCATCATACAGCCAAGAAGGGATGGAGCTGGTCACTCTGTACCCAGGCCTGAGCTGCAGACCTTGGTGCTCTGCTGTCTCTCAGAACCCAACTCCAAGTCCATTGCTCTGTGTTTATCATCACCTCTCCTTCTGGCTCCTGAGATCCCATGTCCCTGGTGGACAGGGGCCAGGCAGTCCAGTCAGGCACTTGAGGACCCCTAGAACCCAGGTCTCTGTCAGCTCTGCCCACTTCCTACCTCATTTCCTTCCTGGCTCCAGAGTCCTCCCACTGTTTCCACACTCCCTTCCCGGCCTAGGCCCTCTCCTCTCAGCCCTTCCTCTCCACCCAAAGGCAAAAGGGCAGGGATGCTGACGTCCGTCCCCACACCTGCGCACACAGCTGATCCCAGAACCGAGGTGGCAGGACCCAGGAGGCTGACCCTCAAGAGAAGCACATCCATCCCCTCCCCCAACATGGCCTCAGTTTCCTCATCTGTAACTGGAAAATTGTGAAGTGTGTGTGTGGGGGGTGACCTGAGTGCAAATCCCTAAGACAGAAGGAAACGACACTGAGGTGGGTGTGAAACAGGACTCTCCTCCTCTCCATCCTCTACCTCCTCCTTTCTTGATCCCCAGGGCAGATGTTTGGTTGACAGAGTAGATCTCTCTGGATGAGATCTCTCTGGATGAGCTCGGGGGTGGGGTTGTAATATAAAAAGGCAGCTGCCATATTATAACATGACTTTACACTGGGGGGGGGGGGGGAATAAAACAGATACCCAGTGTTCTCACAACACAGGCTAGAGATAACCAAGCTTGGCAAAATTGTCTCGGCCGTTGGTGGATCAGACTGTGGAGGGGCATGAGGCGGGCAGGGTTACCTGGGGAGTGGGCAGAGCTACTGTGGCGTGAGAGCCCCCATCGGCCCCCTCCCCAGGGCCCCGCTTCCCTCTCCCTGGTCAGGCCTCCAGCCCCTGCAGCACCGCAGCCTGGACCAGACATGGCCCCATCCTGGCAGCTCCCCTGGCCCCAGTTCATTAGCCCTGAAAAACCTGCTCAAGTCCAGGGGGAGGGTTTTTCAGCTAAAATAGCTCCATCTCAGGCTAGTTTTTTCCTCCCTTCCCCACATCATTAGTGAAAGTGCAGCCTCTGCGGCTCCTCCCGAGCTGTGTGGGGTAAGGAATGATCCCCCCACTGCTCCCTGGGGACCCCTGGCCAGGCTGAGGACTAAAGGCTGGGATCTGGCCTGGGGGTGGGCTGGAAGAGCAGACAGAGCTGAAGACCATGAGGAAGCCAGAGGCAGTCCCTGCAGAGCCCCTCCTATCCTGCCCCAAAGGACACTGGGTCTCCCTCAATGAAAATTGGAAGCTATTGCTGTCAGCAGGGCCGTGGTCAGCTGAGAGCTTGCCCTGCACCAGACACTGAGCCAGACACCCACTTGTCCCTGCCCGAGGCTGTTCAGAGTGGGACTCCAAGTTAGACTTTCATCCCAGCACCCAGGCCCCCTTCTTCGAGCCCCACAGCGTCTGCCCTCTCCTCTCAGCCCTGTGGTTCTCCATGGGTGACTCCATTCCAGGCCTTTCCCATCAGGATGCCATGGTAACTAGCTCAGAGGTGGACATGTGAACCCACTGGACTTAATGCTGGAAATACATAGGCCTGGCAGGTGCCCAGCCCCTTTCGGGGTGAGCCTGCCTGGGATGAAGCCACATAGAGCTGAGAGACAGAGAGAAAAACCGAGTTCTGAATATACTGTTGGAGCTTCTGGATCCAGCTTTACCTGAAAGAAACCTATCCTGGGCTTTTCTGTTAGGTGAGCCCCCAAGTCTGCTTTTTAATTAAACCACTTTGAGTTGCATTTCTGTGATTTATAGCCGAGAGAGTAGCAACAAGCGCAAGGATTTTAGCACGCCTCATTTTTTGGATCAGGAAACTAGGCCCAGAGAGGTTAAGCTACTTGCCCCAGGTCACACAGCTATGGATGGGCCAAACCAGTACTCCAGAGTGAAAAGCTCCCAACTGGAACTTGATCCCCCTGAGGTTCCTGGAGGAAGGGGACTGAGGGAGTCTCTGAAGCCATTTTCAGCAGGACAGGTTGCCATGGTTACCAGCTCACTGTGTGATCCCAGACAAGCAACCTCACCTCTCTGAGCCTCAGACTGGGAACAAAATGTCTCAACCCTGCAGACCGCAGGTGGCCCTCAGGCAGGCAGGATGGCTGCCTCTTGCCCCCAACCCCAGAGGTCTGTAAGCAGGGGGCTTCCCCAGCTAGGCAACAGAGGCCTCCCACAGCTGTCAGACACTCCCCACCACACACACTACACCTGGTTTTAAATGTCTCTCAAATACCAAATTCAATTTCGTGTATCCAGCAGCTCTGCAGTGCAGAATTCATCGGATGAGGAGCCTGCTTTTCGGGGAATAATTCATTTTTCCGGTGTTGGAGAGGAGAGTAATTGATCCATGGGGCTGATGCCTCCCTCCTTCTCTCCTTCTTCAGGACCATCTGATTCCAAATGCAGCCCTGAGACTGTTAGGTCAAAGTCACAGCAATAAATAGGAGGGGGGCTTCTGCTTTAATATATTGGATTATTCCACTCTGTGGTGACGAAAAACAAGATTTAATTCCCCAAGAAACGCCAGCAGAGAAAACCATTTCCCTGCCTGCTTCTCCCCTCCTTTCTTTTTTTCCTTTTTATTTTTTTCTGGAACAAAATCTTTGTCTTTGTGCAGGTTTTCAGCCTCGCCACACCCTACACGACCAGAGACTTCCCTGCACCTGCCCACCCCATCTAGGATCCCTTCTCCCTCTCTGCCCAACTCCCCCTCAATCATGGGTCCCTGAGGACGGAGGTTTCTCTTTGAATTTAGATGACATTAGGGCGCTTAGCACGTTGATCAATTGCAACAATAAGCCCGGGGAAAAGACCAGTTAGTACCACAGCTCCAACCGATGGGACAGGAAGCTAAGCGCTGGCTAAGAAAGTAATTTACCTTCCTACTACTCCTCAGATCAAGAGTCCACTCACTGCTTCCTCCAGGAAGCCTCCCCTGATTAAGGTCCAAGTTAGCCTCCCCTCCTCTGGGTTCCCAAAATACAGTGGGCTTCCCCCTCACAGCCCTTTTATTATTAGATGGTAGTCGACAGACTTGTGCATTTTATTTATTTAACAAACTTGTCATAGCACTTGCTATGTGCAGGCCCTGATCCAAGTGCTTTCCAAATATTAATTCATTTGATCCTCATAACAACCCTGTGGTAGAAACCCTATGACTGGCCCCATTTTACATGCGAGGAAACTGAAGCACTGACTGGTTATGTGATTGGCCAAGGTCACACAGGTAGGGATGGCCAGAACTTGGAATCCAGGTGTCTCCTCCTCTAGTCTGTGAGCTCCCAAGGGAAGGACCCTGTTGGTTCACTAAACCCAGAGGCCCCAAACCCTCCAACAATCCCACCACTTACAGGACTGAAATCCCCCATGAAAGTCATGTGGGAAAGCCTCTGGGTGTGGAGAGAATTCCAGCTCTGGAGTGAGACAGATGTCAGCTGGATTCCAGCCGTGTGACCTTGGGCGAGACTGCGCTGCTCTGAGCCTCAGTTCTGTCACAGTCTCTCAAAATAGGAATGAAAATAGTACACAGGCATGCTAGGAGGATTAAATAAAGCCATGCGCCAACGGCGCTTTGAACACACATAGTGAGCGCTCAGTAGGTGTGAAAGATCATGGACTATCAAATGAAGGCTTTGGGGATCCTTTTGCCACACTCAGAAAAATAACAAATCCTTATCAATCCAAGTAAATGAAGCAAGCTCTGAGATCTGGATGGAAGGGTGGATTTTTCTTTTTTAATAGTAGTAGTAAGATGGGTGAGTTGCCAAGAATTACCGAGAAGAATTTTGCAAAGCACACGCAATCCATTTGCTTCTGGGAGTTACCGAGATGTGGGAGAGTCTGAAACAGGGACTTACTGCACCTGAAACAGCACTCGATGGGTGTTTCAGTCATTCAGCAAGTGTGTATCGAACGCCTTTCAAGTGCATTGAAGGCTCATGGTGGGGGGGAGGGGCACGAGCACTGGGGGCCCTTGGACCCAGGCTTCATCTCAGCTAGCTCTGCAGCTTACAGCTTTGTGACTTTGACCATGAGATCCACCTCTCAGAGCCTTGGCTTCCTCGTCTATAAATTGGGATGACAAAATGGAGCTTTGCTGGGGGAGCCAATAACGTAGCCAGTGTAGGAGATGGAGAGGGAGCTGTTCCCTCCTGCTTCTCAACAGCAGCAGCCCCAGCCGCAGCAGTCGGCCGCATCCCACGGCCTCCCACCCTGTGCAGGGAACCTCGGCAGCACTGGGAGCCGGGCCTGGAACCTAGCTCCTTGGAGCAGCAAAGCAGGTTGGCAGGTGTGGCTGCAAGTCCCACTTTGCAGATAAAGATTAGGGGCAAAGTCAGGTGAAATCCAGATGTTTCTGCCTCCAAATCCATGCTCTTAACCGTGGACAAGCAGCCTCCCTGATTCCTGGGAGAGGAAGGGAGGAAGGAAAGCGGGGTGGGAAGGAGGCTGGAGACCCCTGCATGCAGGTTCATTTATCAAAGGCGACCCCAGAATGGAGCCCACACGGCTGAGACCGGTCACAGAGAGATCCCCTGTGGGAGGAGAAGTAGGGGAGGGTGCCAGGCGGCCTGGGATGGAGATGGGGGAGCGATGAGAGAGCACTGGGACCTCAGGGAGCAAATGCCTGGCGTGTGTAGGGGGTCAGGAATTCCCATGGAGCCTCCCTCTGTGTCTTACAAACATCATCTGGGTGGGTGGGTCTGTGCTCTTCATCTCTACTTCTTTGCCTCCAGCCCCCTCCCTAATCCAGGCAGTTCTTCCTTACATCTAACAGAAATCTTTCCCGCTGCATCACCAACAGACCCTGGCTGAAGCACTAGGAGATGCCCCCGGCACTGCCCACCCCATCTGCAGAGCTGGTGGCGGCTCCTGGCTTAGGGCGGTAATCCTGCTGACAATTAATTGGCTTTTGTTGGAGGAGAATGAATACCATCTCATCTTTTTTTTTTTTTTTTTGCGGTCCACGGGCCTCTCACTGCTGTGGCCTCTCCCGTTGCGGAGCACAGGCTCCGGACGCGCAGGCTCAGCGACCATGGCTCACGGGCCCAGCCGCTCCACGGCATGTGGGATCTTCCCGGACCGGGGCACGAACCCATCTCCCCTGCATCGGCAGGCGGACTCTCAACCACTGCGCCACCAGGGAAGCCCGCATCTCATCTTAATCTTCATTATTCTCCTTGTTCAGCAGAGTCAACACAGATTAGGTTTAATTTATGGGGAAAAAAATAGCAAAGTCATTACTCACCAGATCAGGATTGGATCTGCCTGGGTGTTCTGTGTTCACTGCAGGCAAGGGGCCACGAGGAAGGCCCAGAGTTCTGCTGAGGTGGGGACAGACTCGGGGGGGGAGGTGAGGCCCCCAGACCCGTTTGAGGCTGGATCCCTGGAGACCACCAGCCCTTTCCAGTCTTAGAGGACTCAGGCCTCAGAGGACTTAGCCTCCTAAATGTTTCTCAGGAGCCTCTGGCATAAGAGCAGCCCCAAAGCAGGGCAGGGGGCTCAGCTTCTGTGGACCCAGACCTAGCCCCAGTCAATGGAAAGCAATCAGGATTTGGATTCAAATCCTGGCTTCTGAGGCCCCTTCCTCTGTAGAGAGCTGGGCCTAACCAGCCCCGCCAGGGGACTCCCTTGACAATGCTGACACCTAGTGGTGCTTAGAGGAACTGGTCCTTCCCTCTCTCCTCCTTCTAAGTCCCCAGATAAGCTATACCATGTATACAAAAACTCAGATTTACAAAGTAAACAGATCAGAAAGGGAAAGAGGGACTTTTATCCATTTCAAAATGGTTAAATAGATTTCCACCAAGAAGTCTAAAAGAAAATTCGGGAATTCCCTGGCGGTCCAGTGGTTAGGATTCCGGCCTTTCACTTCTGTGGCTCAGGTTCGATCCCTGGTGGGGGAACTACCTGCAAGCCGCACGGCAATCAATCAATCAATAAAAGAAAGATCATTTTACCTTCCCTGATCCCTTAACCAAAATAGCTCCTCCTTCTGTCTGGGGCAATGATATGCAGAGAAGCCCTGGAGCCCCACAGTCCTTGTCATTTCCAACTCTTTCCATTCCTCCTGCCCTAGCTCTGTCCTCTGGCACGTGCCCATCTTTGACCCTGTACCACAGAAAAGTGGCTAGGGACAGCTCAACTACTTACTCATCATATGACCCTGGGCAAGTTACCCAACATCCAAGTCTGAGCTCTTTCATTTATAAAATGGGAATATCTTTATCTACCAGAGAGGGCCGCTGAGCAGATTAAATAAGCCTGTGTGCGTAGCACAGGAATCGGCACCAGTAAGGCCTCAGCAAATGCCTGTCGTCCTCACTACCATCGTCATTATCAACCTGTTCATCCTGCTACTCATGGGAAATTTGGTTTCATCAAGTAAACTGTAAGCTTCTGATATCTAACTCCCCAACCCAGCTCCTGCTAGATAAAGGTTTTTCCTTAAAGGACACTGACATCGCATCTGCTTCTTGTAGTGTTTATATCTTATAAGACAGAGCACACAGTTGGTGCTCAGGAAACCCTCAGGATTGCCTGCCTACATCTCCAGCCTCGTGTCAAACCACTTCCCCACTTGCTCACTGAGCTCCAGCCATGCTGGCTGCCTTTCTGATCCGTAAGTAAGTTCATTCCCACCTCACGGCCTTTGCACTTACTGCTCCTTCAGTGTTCTTCCGCTAGATATCTGGTTTCTCATCATCATTCAAATGTCACGTCCTCAGAGAGATCCTCCCTGATCACCTTGACCAAAGTAGCACTCCCACCCTCACTCTCTACTTTGTTTACTGTACTATAGAGGTCAAGTGCCTAAGTGGCTGGGTAGAATTCCAGTTCCACCACTACCTAGCTGTGTGGCCTCAGATAACTTGCTTTATCTCTCTGTGCTTCAGTTCTCTCATCTGTAAAAATGGAAATAATAATGGTCCCCACTTCAGAAGGTTATCATGATGGATCAATACATATACAAAGGTCTTGGAGTGGTGCCAGGCATGTCTGTTAAGTGCCATATCATGTTGGTAATTATCCTATTTATTTAACTGCATGTGTTTATGTTTCTCCATCTAGACTGTATATTCCAGGAGGACAGAGGCCTCGTCTGTTTTATCCCTGCCTGGCAGAGAATAGGTGCTCAAAAACATCGGTTGATTAGAAAGGATCTTAGGGGCCATGCAGGCCTCTCTCTCCTTAATCGCCGACCTCTCTGCCATCTCTGGCTTCCACACTCCTCAGGGCACTGAGGCGCCCCCTGCTGGACAGCGTGTAGGTTCTTACTCGATGGAAGGTGATAGCTGCCTCCTGTAACTGTCAAGTTTCCACGCCTGCCTGGCTCTGCCCTCTAGAGTAGGGGACAGTAAAACTGAAGGGTTTGGAGCATGCTCTCTGGAGCCAGATGCACCTGGATCACAGCTTGTGCTTCTCCAGTTACTCTGGGTGTCACATGCCAGGAAAGTCTCTCGTCCTCAGTCTCCTCATGTGTAGAAGGGGGTAGCGATACCCTTGTCCCCTTCCCCATATTCAACCGGGTCACAGGGGTGGTGTGACAGGACGTACCCCGTGCACAGTGAGCCTTGTGGGCCCCTCTTCCCCCAGCGTCAGCCCTCGGATGACCCACAAGAAGCTGTCTCGTCTTCCCAAGCTAAACACCACCAGTGTATCCAGCGGTCCCTCCAGTCACAGACACGCAGGGACGGTCGGCATCACCCCCTTATCCAAGCCCCTCAGGTCTCCTCTGTGGGCCCCATGCCCTCGGGGGAGAGTCGGGCCCCTGGCCTCCTGGCTCTTTCCTCTGAGAGCCGGCAGCTGGCTGGAGGCGGCCTTGCTGGGCTTGCATCCTCCTACACAATTGCCCCCCACCTCCCTGGCTGCTGTGTCTCCCCCATCGTGGCCCCAGAAGCTGAGGTTTCCCTGGGCCTTCTCCTGACTCACTCCACACTTGTTCCCGGCTCTCACCAGTGCCCTTGGCTTTGACTGCTGGCCACAGACACTGCAACTCCTCTATCTCCAGCCCAGAGCCGCAGATTCCTTATGGCCCTCTTTCCTGAATGCCTCCTGGGGAGAGCTCCTCCCACCTACAGCACCTTTCATGCCCCCCATATTCCCGCCCTGACATCCAGTCCTCTGGACACCTGGACCCAGACTCCTGGCCTCTCACATCCACCGCACCTCTCCATCCAGCCTCCTCCTTCAGCCCAGGCGTGGGCTCTGGTCCTCTCCTGACTCATCCCCACCTGTTTCCCAACACGCTCATCCTAGGCCCTCCTCACCTGAAAGCGTTGCTTTGCCTGTCACTCCTGCACATAAACCTGGGAGCTCATGGGGGTGACCCACTTCCATCATGGCTCCTCATCAAACTGGGCTCCCAGGGCAAAGCATCGCTTCTCCTGTCTGATCGGCCACTCAGGTGGGTGTGGAGGATGCCTCTCCCACTGGACTGTGAAAACCCCTAGAAAGGACCAATGGTGCTCATGGAACAAGGGGCTGTGCCTCCACCATCAGACCGGGAGTTCTCAGGGATTTGTCTTTCCTTGTCTGACTGAGGATGCTCCCAGAGCAGGGACTATGCCTCCACCATTAGACTGGAGGCCCCCAATGACACTGGATATATCCCTTCCCCAGATGCCCCATCCTCGATGTGGCCAAGCTGGTGACTCTTCCTGGGACAAGGAGTGTCTGACTTACCCCTGCAACTTTAGGACCCTGTGCTGGGCCTGGCCCCTGGCTGGGGCATCAGGAATCATGAGTGAATGAACGAAGCAATGAACAAATGCAGGCAGGCTCCAGCTTAAACTCTGCAAGCCCGCCTGACCAGCAGGTGGCATCAGGGCTCAGAATCAAAGGAAAGCCGGAGGGGCACAGAGATTTTATTGGTCATCCTTTAGGAGAGGAGAGATGTTTCAGACCCTCACCCACCCCCAAGACCAGCAGCTGAGAGTCCTGGGGAGGGGGCTGGGTTTGAGAGCTGCTGGGGAGGCCAGAAAGGGAGTTCCTGGTAAAGAGCCTGGCACCACACCCTTCCCTCCACCCCTCCCCTCAAACCAGTACCAGGGGCCAGCCTCTGGGCAGGGCTTGGAAAATGACCAATGAGACCAGATGCTAATGACTCTTGTCCGATCCAATACCAAGCCAAGGAGGACAGTGTGAAGTGGGCATGAACTGAAGAGGGACACCAAGCTGATCCTTCCTGTGCCCCCCAGCCTGTCACCCCCCCCATCCCCCACCTCAAGCCACTGGCATCCATCCCTGGGCCCAGGAGAATTGGTACCCTAGATGAGATGCTGCCACCACCCACCATCCTGCCTTCAGGGAAAAAAAAAAAAAAAAAAAACAGGGAGAGGGATCAAGAGAGGCCAGGAGGGGGGCCCCACACACACACTCGGTTCTGGCTTCTGGGCAGCTTGGGTGTCAGTCGGGCGCCAGGCCCAGCTCCCCACTCCCTGGCCTCACAATCCCAGCCTTTGTCCGGCGGGACCAGGCCCGGCTGGCTCTGCACCCGCCCAAGGGCCCCTGGAAACCAGAGCAGCTGGAACCCCACCAAGTATTTTTCCAGGCTGGGCCAGGGGCCCTCAAGAGACAGAGACGGAACAAAGGGAGGGGAGTTCATTCATCCCTGTGTTCATTCATTCCTTCCTCCGACAAATAATATTTATTGAGCGCCCATTTTCGTGGCAGGCACAGTGTTAGGTGCAGGGGATTCAGCAGCGGCGGGCCCAGTGCAGGCCCACGCCCTCACCCATCTTATTTTCTAGGTGCAAATATATACCAACAAAACCCATCTTTCCCTCTGAGGGGGCTGGTCTTCGAGCATGGGACGGGAGAGGAGTGCGCCGGGTGCGGAAGGTCAGGATGCTACCGACTAAGCCCTATCTACCCCCCGCGCCTCTGGCCCTCCAAGGCAGCTGGGGGAGGCTGGAGGAGGGGTCACTCAGGGCTCCACCCACACGCTGCTGTTGGTCACCCGGGCCCCGAACCAGCCCTTCCAGTAGACGCAGTCCTGTCCGCCGTGCTCGAAGCGGACGAAGCGGACGCCCGGCCCATAGTCGGTGAAGGTGTGGGAGATCTGTGGGTGGGGAGTCAGGGGGAAGGGGGAGGGAGGGTCAGGCTCGGAGTCCCGAGGCCTCCCCGAGTCACCCCACCCCGGCACTCTGACCTTCGTCTAGCCCCCTGGATTTCTCAGCGCAGCGTCCCTCCTCCAAGCCTCTCGGCCAGTCCAACCCTGACCCGCCCACACGGGCCGTGGGCGGGCTTTTCACGAGCCCGGCCCCACCGCCCCCGGGCCTCCAAGCTCACCTCAATCCAGCCACCGTCGTCGCTGTCTTGTGGCACTGCCACCTGCCCGCTGTTGAACTCGGCCAGCACGTCCTCGTGCTCTGACAGCAGCTTCACCGTGAGCTCGTACAGGCAGCCGGCGTCTCTGCGGCCCGAGTACCTGCCCCGAGGGAGGGAGGGAGGAAGCGCCCGGGGAAGGCTTCAGCCCTGCTGAGCCGGTACTCGGGCCCAACCCTCTACAGGAGTTAACCCTGCTGACCGGTAATACCAATGTTCCCATTTTACAGATAAGGAAACCGAGGCCGGAGAGAGAAAGTGACTTGCCCAAACCCAAGGACTAAACCCCAGAGGGGCCAGACCCAGTGTTGGGACCAAAGCCAACCCACAGGGACACTTTTTGTTGGGACAGCAGGTGGATATTAAAAAACAAAAACAAAAAAAATTGCCAACATTTAAAACTCAGGAGGGGAGATGGATTTTCACCTTCTCCTGAAAACCCATAGTCACGTGACTGCAAGCTCTAGAGTAGGGAGGCAGCGGTCTCTCAAGCAGAGTAGCCGGTTCCAGTTCGCCCCTCAACCCCGCTCCCCTTCCCCCACGGCCGCTCACCAGTCCTTCACCACGATGGCCGGCTGAGTGGTGTCCAGCAGCTCCTCCCAGTAGCCCTCAGCCTGCAGGTCAATGACCTGCGCTTTGCGACACCACCTGGGAGACTGGGGGTTAGGACTGAGTGGAGGTCCCCTCCCCCCCTTCTCATCCATCCCCCTTCTCCTTACTCGAAGGAGGAGGCGAAGTACTTCTTGACACTCTCGTCATGGATGAATTCCACCCCGCAGTCTCCGGGCAGCTCCTCCACCCTCCAGCCGTCCCCACCGTGCTCCACGTCGCACCAGCCCTCCAAGTCCTCTGTAGGAACACCACAGCCCCACGCTGGTCACCCAGCCCCTGCGAGGGTGTGGCAGGGTGGCTCTTGCCCCTATCGTGGGGGGGAGGATGAACGTGGTCCTTGAATGGTGTCGCGGTGGGCAGACGATGGTGGGCGTGAATGGTGAGCACTTCCTGTTTGTCCCCAGCTTCTCTCTCCCTCCCAGGAGGGTCCTCCGCGGGGCCTGTCTTGCCCCAGCTCCCTGGGGGGTGGAAGGATCTGGGAGAGAGACAACTCCCGCCCGCCTCCCCGACTTCCCCCGCCCCGGAGCAGGACCGGAGGATAATACTACAGTCTGTACTGGGGCTACTCTGTGCTGGGCACTGCGCCAAGCGCCTTATCTCATCCACCGCTCAAAGCAGGCTGGCCTTGTTACTGCCCATGGTACAGAAGGGGAAGCTGAGCTCCCCAGGCCGGGCTGGCAGGGCGCGACCCCTCACCTTCCCCGCACGGGTTGCGTAGCAGGTTGCGCCGCCTCTTGCTCAGGAAGTAGAACTGCTGCCAGTGGTCGCGCTCTTCCTCGGGGCCGCCCTCGGGTACCAGACCCTCTTGCTGGCACTTGAGCAGCCACAGGGGAGAGCCGTCGACCAGCTCCTTCCAGCGCAGGCACACCAGGCGGCAGGCCTGCACCAGCTCGGCGGCGGGCAGCTCGGCCAGCACGCGAAGCAGCAGCGGCTCGGGCAGCTCGTCCAGGTACGCGGCCTCCTCCTCCTCCCCCTCGTCCTCGGGCCGCTCCTCCCCGCCGCTCGCCTCCTCCGCGCCGGCCTCCTGCTGCTGCTCCTCCGGGCTCGCCTCCTCCGGCTGGCCCACGCTCTCTGCGGGCGGGCGGGCGGGGCGCGGCTGAGACTCCCCCCAGACTGCCCCCGCCGCGCGCCACGGCCGCGATGTGAAAGGCGTCCGCCCCCACCCGCGCTCGGACAGTCCTCAGCGGGCGCCGGAGTTTCCGTGACCAGAGCCTGGGACCCTGTGGAGGAGGCCCAGGAGCCCGGGGCCACAGATCAGCTCCAAGTCTGAAGAGTGGCCTCAGAGGCCTCAGTTTCCCCTGCAGTGCCAGTAAACCCCATACCTGAGCCGACAGCAGGAACTGATGATACTCCTGACACAGTGAAGCCCCTTAGCCCTCTCAACGGCCCTCTAAGATCCCTGCTCCGGTCACCTCCTCAGGGGAGCCCTCCCCAACTTCCCCTACTACAGCATCCTCTCACCTCACCGCTGGGAGTTCCGTCCTTCCTAGCTTTTGTCCAAGGGTTTGACGGTTTATAAACACCTTTCCCGGGGACTAGACTGAGGGAATGAGGGCAGGAACCGGGTCTGGGAAACTCACTGCTTCATCCCCCATGCTTGGCATCTGGCACCCTGCCTGGCTTCCTGTCACTTAGCAAGTGTTAGGCACCATTCTGAGCGTTTTAATTTTTACTCTTTAAATCCTCACAGCATCTCTTCTAGGTTGTCCCTATCACCATCCCTATTTCCCTGATGAGGAAACAGGGACAGAGAGGTAAAACCACCCAGGTTCACGCAGCAAATGAGTGGTCGGAGCCTGGATTTGAACCCAGGCAGTCTGGCTCCTGAGCCACCTTTAACCATCACTGCCCTGAGAAAATGATTCGTTGAGTTGAGGGTTATGGTTTTGATTTCACAGATGAAAATGCTCAGGTTCAAAGATGGGGAGTGACCTGCCAAAGGTCACACTGCTGGTATTCAGGCAGGGGATACGGGGATCTGAGGCCTAAAGGGAAGGGAGAACAGGGGCTTGGGGATGGGGGAGGGAAGCTAGTTAAAAAAGAACATGTATGGGCTTCCCTGGTGGCGCAGTGGTTGGGAGTCCGCCTGCCGATGCAGGGGAACATGGGTTCGTACCCCGGTCCGGGAAGATCCCACATGCCGCGGAGCGGGTGGGCCCGTGAGCCATGGCTGCTGAGCCTGCGCGTCCGGAGCCTGTGCTCCGCAGCGGGAGACGCCACAACAGTGAGAGGCCCGCATAAGGCAAAAAAAAAAAAGAACATGTATATCAAATAGGGAGATGCAGTAAGTGCTTGGGAAAGAAGGTTTCTTCACTCCTTTTCCTATTCCTGGCCCTCAGCTTCCTCGTCTGTAAAATGGGGGTAATCTCAGGCCAATCAGACAGTCATCTGATGTTCAACTCTTCTGAGGAGGGGGCAAGGGCATTCCAAATTATGAGAAGAGGGACTGATATCGGGAGCTGTGGGCTGGACTGTCTCCTGGATCCTGGCTGGCCTCAGCTGGGCCATTGAAGCCTTGAATAAGTGGATACCAAGTGGAGGAGGGAAAGACAGTGTGGAGGTGACAGAGCCACTCTGGGTGATGGGGATGGCCACTGCTCTCAGACCTAGGACAGTGGGGCTGGGGGAGTCCTAAGTGCTGGGCCCTGGAAAGCCAAGGTGGTGGTGGAAACAGGCCAGGCACCAGGGGAGGAACGAGCAGGGCCTAGACCCAAGGCTGGGTGTTGCCAGAACCTGGGCGGCCAGCCCTTCACCTCCTCATATGCAGCATTTCCCCACCGCCCACACTCTCAGCCCCCTGAGAGCCCAATCAGGGTTTACGTCTTTGGAGCCCAGAGCACACAGTGAGTCCTCAGTAAATCTTATTTAGTGAATCTTATTATTCAGCACAGTTCCCTTCATTGTTAGTTTTTTGTTTTTTGTTTTGCCACATCTTTATGATGTGGGGCTTCACACTTCCCTTTTGGCAAGGAGGAAACTGAGGCCCAGAGAGTCTTACTGACTTCTCCCAAGTCACACCGCAGAACTGTGGGATGGCGGAGAGGAAAATGCCTGCCCTGAAGCCATGTCACCTGCCCATCTTGCTGCCCACAGCTCTCTGGGGAGCTGGGCCCAGTGCCCTCACCTCTCCACCCCTCCCCCTGCCCTGCCCTGCCCTGGCCCTGGTGGACACCTGATGCTCCCCCGAAAGGTGCACCTCGCCCAGTCCCCTCTCCTGGCCCCAGGCCTGGCACTCAAGGCCCCAGATCTGATTACAGGCCCCCCCCACCCCCTCTTGAGCACACACAACTCCCCACATTGTTGCCTTCGGAAAGTTATCTGGCCCCTGGAAGCTGCCTCCGAGGCTTATTCACTCACCTGGATTGGGCCCCTGAGTCTAGGGAATAGCTGGGCCCTGGGAAGAAGCAGGAACCCATTCTGGGGCCCTATAAAGTGTGGGGCAAGGGGGCCACAGATTGGGGGCAAGAGCGGAAGGAGGTAGGATTTTCAGGGCTGGAGGGACAGGGTGGGGAGCTCAGCTGCCTGAGTGAGCACCAGTCTGTTTCCCATTGTCTCCCCAAGCAACTGGCCACTCTCAGATGGGCCTGGTGAGGAAGGGGTGGGGGCAGGTCTTGTTCCCACCCCGACTCAGCAGGCAACCCCTACAGGCCCAGCAGAGAGTTCTAGAGATGGGGAGCGGGGGATCTTTGGTGCCAGACAAGATGACTGGGCAGTCTCAAAGGGCCCTGAGCATCGGCTAGAGCTGATGTCCCAACTCTCCCTCACCACCAGCCTGGTTCCCACTGGGCATCCAGCCACCTAAATGAAGGACAGCCCCTCCAGACAAGGGATCCCAGGAGGAAGGCTGGGATGGGGTGAGGAGAGGCCAGTAACCCCAAGAAATTCATGGGGATTCAGGCATCTCACTGCCCAGAGTTGGAATGGAAGAAGCTGATGGAATAAAAAGGCTTGTGGCCTCTTCCATCCCAGATAGGTCCCAGACCCGGGTCCAATAGACCCTCAGGAGGTGGGAACGTGGGATTACTCATACGCTATTTCCCGGGTAAATGGGACCCGGGAGTCCTCCCTCTCTTCCTGTCATCTCTCAAGGCCTCCGGCAGATCAAGACACCAGACAGAGGACTGTGCTCCTTTGAGACTGTCTCAAGGGCTTTGCTTGGGTGAAAGTGTCGCTCTGTGTATCGGGGCCCCCTCGCTCTCTGATGCCCCCTCTCCGTAGCACTCGCCCGCCTGCCCCGGTCACCCCTCCAGGGCTGAGCGAGTGGATCCGGCGGCGGCGGCTACCTGGGTCACCGTCTCCGTCCATCGCTGCAGAGCGCTGTCGCGAGAGGAGGAGGACCCGGAGCGCTGCGGGCGGGCTGTCCGAGTCCCGCGGCGGCGGCGGCGGCGGCGGCGGCGGCGAGTTCAGGCGCTGCTCACGTCTGGGTCGGGTCCCGGCCGGACGCGCCTCTTAAAGGCCCCCGCCTCCGCCCCCGCCCCGCCTTTGGCCCCGCGCCGGGACGCCCCACAGTCCGGAGCGATCGGCCCGAGGCCTGAGGCTCCCGGTTCCTTGGCGGACCCAGGAGGCCAAGAAAGGTCGGGAGTCGTTTCTTTTTTTTTTTTTTTTTAATGGGGGCGGGTGGGAGTCCGATTTGGGGCGTCTCCCAGCACCCTCCTTGGGTGGCTGCTGGGAGGCGGCGGCGAGGAGGCTGGGAGAGTCTGGGTCATGCGGAGGGTGTGGGCAGAGGCTCCTCCCGGCACGACACCGCCCCGCCCCAGGTAATTTTCCTACATCCGTGGGGGGCGCACCCCAAGCCGGGTGCTCCCCGCGGGCCGGGGACCGGAGCGGGCCGTGGAGGCGGGGCCGGGGCGGGGCTCGGCGGGCTGGGGCGGGGCTGCATCCACCGGCGACCGCAGGCGGAGGCTGGCTCAGCCCCTGCTACGGAGCGGGATCGCACAGCGGTGGCAGAGGGCAGGTGACCGGCGGGAGTGGGCGCGGGGAGCGCCGGGGCGGGGACGCGGGGTGCGGGGGCCGGGCGGGCGGGCTCGGCGGTTCCGGGCCCAGCAGCAGTGCGCCGAGGGAGGCCCGCGCGGACAAGGCCCAGGCGGCGGGGTTGCGCGGCGCGGCCTCGAGAGGCGGCGCGAGCAGGAACCAGAGCTGGGGTCGCCATCGATGCGCAGGGGTCCAAGCCTAGACTTTGGGAAACGTTTGAAAGCCACGAGGAGGGCTGGGAAGTCGAAGGCGCGCGGGGACACCCGGGGCTGGAGCCCAGCCACGGGGATGGGGGTGGGGGTATAGGAAAGCCCGCTCCCCATCGCCCACCCCTTCTCCAGTCCCAGCCAGGCAGAGCATTTACTCCGTGGTCTCGAAAAAGTGGCTAGGGCCCTTTGGACCTCGGTCGGAGACAATGATAATTATCCCTGCCCCCCCCCTCGCCCCATATCTCCGCTCCTCCGTTTTGAGGATGGGGAAGAGAATGCGGAAGGTACCAGACAGGCTGCGGGGCTGCGAATTGTGATTTCCATGCTAAAGACCGTCCGACCTATTGAAAAAAGCTGGCTCTAGATTCAGAAGCGGCTCAGGCTCCTTTCCCCTCTGCTCCTGTCTGTGTGACCTTGGGCAGATCCTGATACCTCTTCTGCCTCCTTAGCCTCCCTTAGAGGCTATTGTGAGGTGCCAGTAAAAAAAATCAGAGCTCACCTTTTACTGAGCTTCTGCTGTGTCCCAAGCTCCTTGTACCCCCTCTAGGAGGTAAGTATTGTTCCTGGCCCCATTTTACAGAGGAGGAAACTGAGGCTCAGAGAGGCCCAGTGACTTTCCTGAGATAGTCAATGGCAGTGCTGGGAGGCAACCTCCACCACCACGGGGTGCTGCGAATATTGGGTCCTGGGGAGAGGATCAGGTCTGTAGTGTAGCTTTCAACAACCACAGGAGAGCCATGGCGGTGGGGAACATCAACGAGCTGCCCGAGAACATCCTGTTGGAGTTGTTCACGCACGTGCCCGCCCGCCAGCTGCTGCTGCGTTGCCGCCTGGTCTGCAGCCTCTGGCGAGACCTCATCGACCTCGTGACCCTCTGGAAGCGCAAATGCCTGCGTGAGGGCTTCATTACCAAAGACTGGGACCAGCCCGTGGCCGACTGGAAGGTCTTCTACTTCCTCCGCAGCCTCCACAAGAACCTCCTGCATAACCCATGCGCCGAAGGTGGGGTGCAGACTGGGTATGATGTGCCCCCAAACACACACACTGTCGTGATACCAGCTAACATTCGTTAGGCACTTACTATGAGCCAGCCAGGCACTTTGGGGGGTTTAATTCCTTTCTCACAATAATCCTAAGAGGTAGGTACTATTAGGCACCCATTTTTCAGATGGGAAAACTGAGGCCAAGAGTGGCATTGTTCCACTCTTATTCCACTCTGAAGGTTATTTCCCCAGTGACCTTTCCTAGGAGAGGGAATGTTGGCCAGTTGGAATGAATTGTGCCCAAGACACAAGACCAGGAAGTCAGAGCCATATTTTCTTGGCCTGGCTCCCAGACTCCAGGACTAGGCCTACTAGGACTGCCCAGAAGACAAAGGGGGCTTTGCTTATGAGAGAATGAGAGATCCGGTCTTCTTCCCAGCACATTCCAACAAAAGGTAAAACAAGACTTCTGCGGTCATCCAGAGCCCCCTCTTTTCCCTTGCTGTGCTGTAAATGACTAAGTAGACACTTTGATGGCATGAGAACCTCAATCTCTATTATGTGGCCAAATTCTGGAGCAAAATGATAGTAAAACAACCCCAAGCTGTCCAGAGCTTTCAGATGCCTGACTCACTTGACTCCCCAACAGCCATGTTCTTCATCAGCATGTTGACAAACTGTGGTCCATAAGCCAAATCTGGCCTAGGAGCTACGAATGGTTTTTATGGTTTTAAAGGGTTATTTAAAAAACAAACAAAAAGGGCTTCCCTGGTGGCGCAGTGGTTGAGAGTCCACCTGCCGATGCAGGGGACACGGGTTCGTGCCCCGGTCCGGGAGGATCCCACATGCTGCAGAGCAGCTGGGCCCGTGAGCCATGGCCACTGAGCCTGCGTGTCCGGAGCCTGTGCTCCGCAACAGGAGAGGCCACAACAGTGAGAGGCCCGCGTACCGCAAAAAAAAAAAAAAAAAAAAATCTTAAACAAACAAAACAAGACACTATGTGATAGAGTCAACATGTAGCCCACAAAACCTAAAGTATTCTGACCCTTTATGGAAAAAGTTTGCCAGCCCCTGTTCTTGACCCCGGTTTACAGAGGACAAAACCAAGGCTCAGAGAGAGAAAGCAGCTTGCCTAAGGTCACAGAGCCCAGTGTTGGTAGAGCCGGGACTAGACCCAGATCTGTCTGACCGGCACCAGAGCATTCCATCCCAGAAGTAGTCTGGTTGTTCCCATCATCAGGATTCCCAGTAGAAATCAGTTACCATGGTGCCTGGCACACAGGCAGCACCTAGTGCAAGGCAGGCACTGTTGATGTGCAGGGTTCCTCAGCACGAGGCTTGAGGGCAGCTGCTGAAATCCAGGGAGAGGTGCCAGGAGCAAGGGGCACTTGGGAGGCGGCCACTGAGGGGCTTCCCTTTGATACGAACTCTGCTTTCCCACCAGAGGGGTTTGAGTTCTGGAGCCTGGACGTGAATGGAGGCGATGAGTGGAAGGTGGAGGAGCTCTCTGGAGACCAGAGGCAGGAATTCCCCAATGACCAGGTCAAGAAATACTTCGTGACTTCTTATTAGTAAGATCCGAGGGGTCTCAGGGCGGGGTGGGGTGGGGGAAGCCCAAGTCACTGCACCTTGGGGTCTCTCCTGCTCTGGGAGGGGCAGTCCTAGCCCCCCAGTGCCCTAGTGGCGAGCCCCAGCCCCTCCCACCCCTCCACCCACCCCCAGCACCTGCCTCAAGTCCCAGGTGGTGGACCTCAAGGCTGAAGGGTATTGGGAGGAGCTGATGGACACCACACGGCCAGACATCGAGGTGAAGGACTGGTGAGTGCTTGGGGCGAGGGTTTGGGGGGGGCCCTGCCACTCAGGTGCCCCACCCGCACCCTGCCCCCCCATCTCCAAGGCCCTGAAGGGCCCTTCCTCCGCCTGCAGGTTCGCAGCCAGGCCAGACTGCGGGTCCAAGTACCAGCTGTGTGTTCAGCTCCTGTCGTCAGCGCATGCGCCTCTGGGGACCTTCCAGCCAGACCCAGCAACCATCCAGCAGAAGAGCGATGCCAAGTGGAGGGAGGTGTGTGAGCCGGGAAGGGGACAGGGGGCACATTGTCCAAGGCTGAGACTGCAGTCAGACAGGCCCAAGTTGAGATCCCAGTTCTGCTGCTTCTTACCTGGGCTTTGGCTGCTCTGAGCTCTCAAAGATTATCAGTGAGATGATGCTGGTAAAGCCATGTTCAAAAAGATTGACTATTATTAATTACTAATATCAGTTATTACTATTATCTAGGTTAGGGTTCAGTGAACTTTTTCTTAAAAGGCCAGATACAAATAGTTTAAGCTTTGCAGGTTTTACTGTATCACAACTACTCAGCTCATCAACTCTGCCGTTGTGTTGTGAAAGCAGCTTTAGCAAATGGGCATGACTGTGTTCCAATAAAACTTTATTTACAAAAACTGGCAGTGGGCCCCTAGACCATAGTTTGCCAACTCCTGATCCAGACCAGTGCTCTCCAGTAGACCTTTCTGCAGTGATAGAGATGGTCTGTCTGGGACTTCCCTGGTCTGGACTCGGTGCTTTCACTGCCATGGCCCCAGGTTCAGTGCCTGGTCAGAGAACTAAGATCCTGCAAGCGGTGTAGCACAGCCAAAAAAAAAAAAAGAGAGAGAAAGAAAGAAATGGTCTGTCTGCCCTGTCCAGTTTGGTAGCCAAGAGCCACATGTGACAATTGAAAACTTAATAAGAGCCAGTTCATAGTACGACTAGGAACTGAATTTTTAATTTTATCCAACTTTAATTAATTTTAACTTAAATAGCCACATGTGCTCAGTGATGAGTGTATTGGACATCCTTTGGCAGCTTGCAAAATTTCTTTCAGTTCATTTGATCTGCACTTAGATAATCCCGTGGAGTGGACCCAGCAGGATTTTGCTCCATTTTACAGATGAGGAAACTGAGGAGACACAGACAGGGGAGGTGGTCTGCCCCAAATCAGAGTGAGGACTAGAATTCCATTCTGCTGACTCTGGGTTGAGCACTGAGACCTCAGGCCATCCTGGTCCCCTCACCCCCTCAGGCAGTACCCCGCTCAGGGTCAACTCCCCTGACCTCTCTCCTTCCCTCCACCTGCCCCCGCCCCCCAGGTCTCCCACACGTTCTCCAACTATCCACCCGGCGTCCGCTACATCTGGTTTCAGCACGGCGGCGTGGACACTCACTACTGGGCCGGCTGGTACGGCCCGAGGGTCACCAACAGCAGCATCACCATCGGGCCCCCACTGCCATGACGCCCCCGAGCCCCCAGCCACCTAACCCCAACTGATAAACTGCTGTCAGAGATGGACTGGGCTTGGGAAGGGGAGGTAGAGGCCAGGCTCTCCCAGACTTCCTAGTTCATCCTTGCCCCCCCCAGTTGCCTCTTCATGGAGCCTCTTCGTTTGTACAGCCTTCATATGTTATGGGTAGCTAGCTCTCTGCCCGGGGGTCTCAACCTGAATGAGGGGGCCCCTGAGGTTGGGGGGGTGCATGGTGTTCCCCCAGATGCCTCTGAGGGAGGGTCTCCAAGCTCTGCTGGTAACCTAGATCTATGTGTCTACCTTGCCTTGCTGGGTCATTTCTCACTGTTTTCTTTGAGGGCCGTCAGACCTGGGACAGTCAGGACATCTGGCAAGCCTGTGGCTGCCCTGCATAATACAGATGCTGAGCAATGATGTAGCTCAGACAGGTCTGGGAGTGGAAGGATGGCTCTGCTGGCCCATCCTCTGCCCATTCTCTGCCACTCCCAGGCTTTCTCACTCTGTCCGCCTGCTTAGCGAGGTGGCTTCGGTCCAGAGGCTCAGGCCTGGTCTGAGATAGGCAGGCCCAGGGTGTGGTGGGGTCCCGGCCAAGTCTGGACTGTCTTCACTGTCAGTGAAGCCCCAGAAGCCACATGTGTATTAAGTGAGGGCAGGGCTCTCCAAAAGACCCCCCTGGAATCCTGCACACGGCAACCCAGGGCAGGTGGGGGGCAGGGTCGGGCCCTGAGAGCTGGGATGTGTGAGCCCTGGATGAGTGGGATGGGGGGGGGTTCAAGGACCACCTGTCCACCTCCATGCCTAGGCCAGGCACTCTGTGGCTTGGAGAGCATTCCAAGCGCCCACCCTACCCTTGGAACTGCCATTCCCAGGACCTCCCCACCCTGTCGGACCACGTTCCTGCCTCTCCTTCCTGCTGGAAAGAGAGCAGTTCTCCTACCCCTGATGCATGTGGCCAAATAAAAGGTGTTCCCAGCCCAACGTGTGCCCTGTGCTTTCTGGGGGAAAAGGCAAACTTCATGGGAGGTCTTGCCCCTTGCCTGTAGAAGCTGCAACTTATATGGCTCTGTCCAAGGTACAGAGAGGGGTTGACATTTCAGGAGCCAGACTTCGAAGAATGAGGGTCCTGGGACAGACCCCTGGACAAGCTGCAGACATCTCGCACGCAGCAGCCCTCCAGTACTGCCACCTTCCTCTGGAGGCCTGGCCGCAGGCTGGCGGTGGAGTGTGCAGATATCTCGGGCAACTCTTGCCATCCCAGACACTACTTACTGTTGTTTTTGTCACTGCCCAGAGCTTTACTGATAATAGACAAAGCCAAAGAATTTATAATGGTGCCTGGCACACAGTAGGTGCTCAATAACTACTGTTAAATTGCATTATCTGACTCAACAGTGCGCTAGATTAGGGCCTCAACCAGGGCAAGGACTGTTACAGACCAGGGTTCTCGGCCTCCTTAATCAATAGAAATTGATAAGAGGCCAGACAAGAGTTTTCAGATAAGGCTTTCCTGGGACCCCTGCTGCAGCAAGAGGGAGTGAAATCAAGCAACAGTTTCCCTTGCTGGATCCCTCGCTCCCTCTGGGGGAGTGGGGGAGCTGGTTCCTTGTATAGGGTGAAGGGAGGGGTGGCTTAGGTGGTCTGCCCACCCCTTTGGTGGTGGTGTGTTCAGCGGGCATGTGCAGTACCCTGCTTTTGCTCCCAATGCTCTGTTTTTGGGCTCTTCAGAAGTGGCAGTTGGGTTTTTGGTCTTTTTGTATCTTGTTGTCCATAATTTGCCCCAACTGCACATGCACGCAGTTATTTTTAGTCCCTTGTAGTTTCTTTGTAGCTTGTCAGCTCAAGGAGATTGTCCAGGTGCGAGCACTGCAGCAAAGGGTCCCAGGTCCCAGCCTGTCTCAGGACCACCACCCACTAACTGTATGGCAAGTTAGCAAAACACACTCTTCCTCGGAGAATATGCAGCCCTGAGTTAACAACCTGGCCTGCATCAGGCACCCTTGGGCAGTGCACACCCTGCATGATCCCTTGTGGTTGGCTGAAGTAGGTGCTTGATAATTATTTGTGGAATGAAGAAAGGAATTAATGAACTTAATCCCAGCAAAAACGCAGAGCGGTTTTTACCTCTGAGTAAGTCCTAGGGACGTACGAACCAGGCCCAAGGCCAGAGTTTCAGCAGTCACCCTCCAGGCGGGGGCCCACCTCCCTCCCTGCAGGGAACCGGAATAGAGGTCTAAGGAGTGGCCCCCAGAGGGGAAGGGCTAGGTCAGAAGGAGGCTCCGACCTACCGGAGGGAAGTGGGAGCAGACAGAAACTGGGTCCCCACTGCTGAGCCGCCTACCGCCTGGAAGGAAAGACTGAGCTTCAGGAAACGAGGTCTGGAGCTCCCCTGACGCCGCCCCGACCCTGCGGACACCAGATTTGTTTGCTCGCGCCTGGGAAAGTGGTCCCGGCGTGGGGCGGGGCGAAGTCGCAGGAGCAGCAGGCTGGGGCCGCGAGGGAGGCGGCCTGAGCGCGGCGCGTGACGCAGGCGCCGGGCGGGGCGAGAGCTGACGGCGCCGCCGAGGCCGTAGGCTCCAGGCAGACCCCGAGCTCAGGTCGCGCCGAGCGCTCCGACCCGCGCCCAGATCTCGGCCCAGGCAGGGGACGGGTAGGGGGGCGACAGGTGCGGGAGAGGGCTTGGATGTTCGGCGCTGGGGGGGTCGTCAGGACGTTAACCGAGCCCGAGGACGCTGTCTCCGGCCGGCCGGGAAGCCGGCAGCCGCGGGAAGGGTGCTGGGGGGAGCCGCTTCCGGGCGGGGCGGCGCGCGGGGCGGGGCCAGTCTCTAGGGTCTGATAACTCGGCGCGGAGCTCTTCGCTTCCCGGCTTGGCCGTCCCGGAGTATCCTCGGCGTCCGCGGCCGCTCCGGCTTAACCTCGCGTGCAGCGCCCCGGCCAGGGGACAGTCTAGGGACTCGGCACCATCACGCCCGCAGGACCTGGGACGGGGGCCTAACTTCCCCAAGCCGCAGTTTCCGTTTTCGGAAATGGGCTTAATAACAGTGTCTCGAGTGGTTGTAGGGAGGGTCTATGGAGAAAAGGCCAGCGTGTGGCCCTGGGCCTGGTACGTGGGAAGCCCAATCGATGCGAGGTGGCTTCTTAGGGCTGATGTGGACGTTTCCACCCCAGAATGCCCCAGGATGACCTTCACCCCCTCCACCCTTCTGCATTCAGGCTTTGGGGATGGATGCGACCAGAGCGACCAGTGATGACATGCGACCAGAGCGAAAGACCAGACTTTGGACGATAGGTCGAGCAGGTGTTTGTACCTAAGACGCCTCTAACTTGGAGCCCAGGGACTTTTATTTGACCTAGACAATTCTTTTAGAAGTTGCCAACATTTAAAATTTGACAGATTTCATGTATTTTTTAAATGTTTAAAATTCCTGAAAAATGGGAAGACCTGGCCGCGTGGAATATTTTTTTCCATCATAGCATTTTGCACAAGCTGCAAGTACCTTATTTATCTGTTTTTTTGGGGGGTTTTTTCTCTGGTAATGGAAAAATACTTCTCCCTGGGCAGGTGCCGGAGTGTGTGCCCACCCTCATTTTTTTAATGGGATGAAAGCTTTGAGAAGACTGTGAGCTGTGTGAAAATTCAAAAAGGGAAACCTCACTAAAATGGAGTCAGGAAATGAGGAAGAGGAACACTTGACAGTCAGTACAATCCCAACATCAAGAGGCATACTTAGCCTACCTGGCAGGAAGTGAGACTACTACTGCCAGCAGGAGGAAAAAATGATTTTCTCTTTGCCTGGCAACAGCTCAGCCAATGAGAGACTGTCACAACTCAACCAATGAAAAGCCATTATACTTCCAACTCCCCGTCTCTTCCAATGGGCTTTTTGTTTATAACGGCCCCACCCAATTTTCCCTTCTCCTCTGTAAAAGAGTCTCTTCTCCTTTGCTTAACAAGACTTGTAAGTGGTTCGCCATAGTTGCATATCCTGCCTTGTAGTTATTTGCTGCTCCCAAATAAACCTGTTTTGCAAGTAAAATAATCGGCTATTTTATTGTTTTAGGTTAACATTACACGGAGGTTTCACTGAGATCCAGAGAAGACCCCCAACAACTCCGAGGCTGGTGAGCAAACAGGTGCTGGTACCCACAGATCCCACAGAACTCACTGCTTTCTCACCAACTTTGCAGTTTGAGGGTAAGTTTTTCTCCTGGATCTGAGCTCCGCTCTTTTTGCGTTTTGAAGCTCTCCAGGTTTTATTTGGGATCTGTTTGAAGGCTTCGTCCTTTTTTGTTAAGGCCTTGTTTGTGAGTACTTGGTTGGCACTTCAGCCTCACTCTTGAAGTCACGCTGTTCCAACTGGAACTGTGCTAGCTTTCAGACCGACTACTTTTGGAACCAGGCTGTTCCTATTGAAACTGTGCTGGTATTTGGCCTGTGGGCTGTTTAAGAATGATTCTTCTGCTCTAGAGAAAAAGCCCTGAAAAATGGGATCCCAGTTATCTAAATGTTTTGAGGGTGCCCCCCCCCCACCTTTTCAGGGACCCTGAGCAATTTTATGTTTAAAAACTGCTGTCTCTCCTTATATACATTTTTAACTAAATGGACCAATTGAAACAGACGTAATTTAGAACATCAGTGACCAGCATGGGGAACTTCTGAACTCCCCAAACTTCCTTTCTTAAAATTGTGTTAGACAGCCACAGATCTGCAGTTGTCAAAACTGAACTGGACACCAATTTTGATTGGTATTTTAAGGCTTCCAAAACGTATCAGGAGTCTAAAATTGCCTCTTTGCAATATACAATTTTTAAAGTAACTGAGGCAAATAAAATATTAAAATAAGACAAAATGGCTTCTGAGGTCTCTTTTTCCCCTACCCCGTCTTCTTTGTCTCTGGGTACTGGCAGTCGTCTTGTGCTCAAGCCCATCCCAGGCGCCATCTTCCTTTCCTTCTGCACCTCCCCAGTCTAGTTCTCTCGCTGAACTTCCCTTTTTCCCTACAGCTCCGCTGACTCTCCCTGCTCCCTCCTCTGAGCCTATCAGAACCTCCTCCTTAAAGTTAATCTTCTGAGGATTGAAATAAACCCCAAATTACTTATGTTCCCTGGACTAAGCCAACTTGTGAGCCACAGTTCAAGAGTTTCCTAAAGTAACTGAGGACCCCCTTAGGTTTGCTGAAGATTTTAATACTTGTTCAAACCTACCAGTCTGGTTTCTCAGATTTATATCAGTTAGTCCACGTGCTTGTTGGTGAGGGTCAAGCAAACACTGGATGAAACTAGCCCATGGGAACATTCTGGAGGGGATTTAGAAGAGCAATCCCCTAACTTTTGGCAAGAGGCTAGAACACTCACTGAAAACCTCCCCTGAGGAATTACAGTCGCCTTTCCTAAGCCTGTTGATCAGAACAAAGGTCAGCCTTGCATACAAAAATCTGATGAACCTGTTCATGGCTATTCTAATCGACTTCAGGTTATTTTTAAAGAAAACTCTGGTCTTCCTTCAGATGTTGAGTCCACTAGGGTAACTGTCACCTCCATGTTTATTAATGGGCTGAACCAGGATCTTGTTCTTTTATTTAAAAGACCCAGGATGGAGCGGGAAACTGTGTCCACTCTAGATGCATTTGGCAGATCAGCTCACTTGCACCCGAGATGAGTCACCAAAAAGAAAAACCACTAAATTCTTTTTTTTGTTTGTTTGTTTTTTTGCGGTACAAGGGCCTCTCACTGCTGTGGCCTCTCCCATTACGGAGCACAGGCTCCGGACGCGCAGGCTCAGCGGCCATGGCTCACGGGCCCAGCCGCTCCGTGGCATGTGGGATCTTCCCGGACCGGGGCACGAACCCGTGTCCCCTGCATCGGCAGGCGGACTCGCAACCACTGCGCCACCAGGGAAGCCCAAACCACTAAATTCTTAATCTTCAACTCCAGCAAATGAAGGTCCATAAACAAAACCAAAAACCCAACTTCGGCTATTGCAAAAAGCCAGGGCATCGGAAAAAAGACCGTTACAAATTTAAGCATTCTAGGAGTTTTCAGCTCTCTCAGCCTTTCCAGTGTCCTCCTAATGCCCAATGAGGGGGCCCTGAGGAACTACAGGGGCTCTTCCCAATCCTCCCTGTTAATCAGCTCGAAGAAACAACTCTCCAGATTGGGGAGGAATCTCTGTCCTTACTGACAGCGGAGCCACAGTCCCGGTGCTCAGCCCCACTGCAGAGCCCTAATACAGTTCCCATAGTGGCGATCTCTGATAATCCGCAACAGGCTCCTGTCTCTGAACCTTTTCCCTTTTGTTTAGGCCCTTTGAGAGAGACACACTTTCTCTCCTTAGCTCGTCTCCCTCCATTCACTTATTAGGCCAAGACGTCTTGGAAGAGTATTATGCCGAATTTCTTTCTCCCAAAAGGGGGAAATAATTCTAGAATTTGACAGTAGCCATCTAAATAGCCAACCTGGTAAATTAAAAGACCCTTCGACATCTTTTATTTGTTCTGTTTCCGGCACTGCTGGGGCCGATTCTTGAAACACTGATCATTTGTCCCTATTGAATCAGCCACCACCCTACTTATAGGCAAAAATCTCCAACTGATATTGGCAAAATTCACAGTGTACCCTCCCATTAAGATCCAAATAGATCCCTCTAAACTCTCTTCAGAATTAATCAGTACCCTGTAAGTAAAGAAGCCCTTCAGATAGAAAACCCGTGATAGAAGATTTCAAGGCTCAGGGCCTCACTATCCCTTGCACTAGTCTCTGTAATACACCTGTTATACCTGTGAGAAAACCCAAGGGCTGAGGATGGAGGTTTATCCAGGACCTCTGAGCAATAAACATTGTTATCTCTCAACACCCAGTTGTTCCTAACCACTGCATGCTACTGACATCCATTCCCACTTGAAGCCAGTTTTTCACTGTGACTGATCTATGCAGTGTATTTTCCAACTTATTCTAGTTGATAAGGCTAGCCAATATCTTTTTGCCTTCACCTGGAACGGACAACAATATACTCGTATAGCAGTGACCCAGGGTTTCACAGAAAGTCCTTCTTACTTTTCACAAATCTTGAAAGCTGATTTAGATGATGTAAAGTTTTCTGCAGGTTCTACTTTGTTACATTATATAGATGATTTGCACCTATGCTGTCCTTCTCAAACCTCCTCACAGGAAGACAGCATCCACCAGCTAAAATTTTTGGCCTTAAAGGGACATAAAGTCTCCAAAGAAAAATGGCACTTTGCTCAAACTCAGGTTCAGTATTTAGAGCACGTGATCTCAGAACAGGGACTACTGAATCTAGATAGACTCCATGACATCCTGAACTGCCCAGAATCAAAAACTGAGCTCCTAAGGTTTTCTTGGGCTATCTGGCTACTGTTGAAATCGGAGCCCAATTTTCTCTCTTCTGGCTCAGCCCCTACGTGCTTTATTAAAAACCAGCAAATCGGAACCCATTAATTGGGGAGATCAAGATGACACAGCTTTTGAAGACATAAGGAAAAGCTTAATGAGACTCCCTGCCCTTGGGCATCCTAATTACCAGCTTCCCTTTTCCCTCTTTGTATGTGAGAAGGCAGGGAATGTCCTCGGAGCCCAAAAACAGGGGGCTTGTAGGAACTGTGCTGGTATTTGGCCTGTGGGCTGTTTGAGAATGATTCTTTTGCTCTAGAGAAAAACCCCTGAAAAATGGGATCCCAGTTATCTAAATGTTTTGAGGGTATTGTAGGCAACAGCTGGACCCTGTGGCACAGGTATATCCCCCTTGCTTCAAAGCCATTCCTTCTACTGTCCTTCTGGTTAAGGCCACCAAAGAGACAATCATGGGATCCCCTTTAACCATCTTCATACCCCATCTTCGTACTGCATGCTTCCATGCAGTGGAAGCCCTCCTAAATTCTCGTCCACTCAACATTTTTCATTCAGTTGCCTCACCTCTTATGAAATCCTTTTGCTAACTGCTCCTCACATAGCTCTTTCACACTGCACCAACCTCAACCCTGCTACTCTTCTCCTCTCCTTCACTGACGAAACCCCGCACCACTGCCTGACCCTTACTGGTCACCCTTTGACTCCGTGTAATAATTTAGAGGAGACTCCTCCAACCAATGCAGATTTTTCATGGTTTACTGATGGTTCTTATTTAAAGGGAGAAAGTGGTAAAGATCGTGCTGGGTATGCCATTGCCACTCCTTTTGATATTGTGGAAGCAGTGCCTTTACCTACAGCTTAATTATGCAACAGGCTGAATTATATGCCCTCACTGAGGTTTGTAGTTTAGCCAAGGGCAAAACTGCAAACATTTATACTGGTAGTCAGTATTCCTTTGGAGCAACCCGTGACTTTGGAATAACATGGAAACAAGGTTTCCCTACCTCTAATGGGGAAAAGATTAAAAATGGCTCTTATATGCAAAATCAGTTAGGCGCTATACTCTTGACAGCTGCCTTGACTATTATTAAGATCCCTGGGCATTCCGAGCTTGAGTCCCTATAGGCTGAAAGAAACCACCTTGCTGATATTTCTGCCCCAAATGCTGCTCTCGAAGGAACCCATGACCAAACTTCCGGTATGATCCAAAAGGATGCTCCCCAAGATAACCATCTAGAAATGCCCAATGCCCCAGAAAAGGTAAAACAGTATTGGGGATCTAGGAACTGCTGGTTCAATAGAAAGAGAAAACTCTGGTTTGGGCCAAATAACAAACTGGTCCTCCCAGAAATTCTGATTCCCACACCTCAGCACTGTACATGCATTGAACTCTTGGTCCAGTGACAAAATGATAGCATTCATGAATGAATGTTGGTGGGGAAATATTAATAAGGCCACAAAAAGTACCTCCCTTCTTGTCCCACCTGTCCAAAATACAATCCAGGGAAACCTGTTTGCACTGTTCCCAGACACTTTGAATTGCGTAATGGGCCATTCAAAGTTTGGTAGATGTAGAGGGGAAAGCGGGGGAGGGATAAATCAGTAGATTGGGATTGACGTATACACACTACTCTGTATGAAATAGATAACTAATAAGGACCTACTGTATAGCACAGGGAACTCCACTCAAGACTCTGTAATGACCTATATGGGGAAGAATCCAAAAAAGAGTGGACATACACGTATGTATAATTGATTCACTTTGCTGTATACCTGATACCAATGCAACATTGTAAATCAACTATATTCCAATTAAAATAAAAGTTTGGTAGATGGATTTCACATAGCTGTCCCCATCTCATGGATATAAATATATTTTATTACATGGTCTGTATGTTTTCTCATCGGATTGAAGCCCTCCCTTGCAGACAGGCCACTGCTTCTTCTGTGGCTACAATTTTGATAGAAAAGATTATCCCTACCTGGGGAGCCCCTCTTGCACTTCACAGTGATCAAGGAACCCATTTTACTGGTCAGGTGCTTCGACAAGTTTGTGCTCTTTAACTGGTTTTACAACATTTTCACTGTACTTTCTATCCTCAATCCTCAGAGTTAGTGGAACGTTCTGATGGCAATATTAAGACCTAGTGGGCAAAATTCATAGAGACCCTCCCCCCAAAAAGCATTGCCATCGGTCCTTCTAAATCTCAGATCCACCCCTTTCAGAACTCAAACTCTCACCCTTTGAGGTAGTCACAGGACACCCAGTGTTCCTTGCCCCACCCACTTTTGACCCACAGCTGATGAAAGGAGATATATTTCAATATTGTAAAGGCCTGATTGCTTCTATTAAAAATAACAATGCTTGGTAGAGCAATCTTCTTCATAGTGCGCTCTTGGGAGACGAAGACCTTAAGCATCACACCTTTCAACCTGGGGATTTCATGTACAGGAAAAGACACCTCAAGAAGGACTCTCTTCAACCTCACTGGAAAGGCCCCATCAGGTACTGCTAACCTACCCTTGTGCCTCCAAACTTCAGAGAACAGACTCTTGGATTCATGTGACACATCTAAGAAAGCACCAGACCCTAACTGGACCTGCACACCATCTGGTGACCTGAAGGTAAAGATTTCCTGGATTTGAAGCAGATGACATCTGATGAGACAGCTTGCCC